>NC_141698.1:793138573-795543573 GCF_964263255.1 Lissotriton vulgaris
AATGAGGGTAGCCAGTGGCTTAATCGGCCTGATCGCTGCCCCATGTTGGACGCTGCAGCGGCGTGAAAGATATGTCAGCGACACAAGAACAGACCAATGCATGAAGAGAATAAACAAAGGAAAGTCTCTAGTAGGCATGATTCAACAGAGTGATTATGTGGATAACGTATTATTTGTTACCTCAATGCTGAGTAAATCAAACTTGACAATTAAATCATAATTTTAGAAATGGGCTACACTCGATTTCAATGAACGCATCATTATCATGAAGTTAAGAAGGCAACTAGCAACGTAAGCGGTATACAGAAGACATTTACTCGTTCAGGTCTCCAACCTTACTATAGAACAAACACCCGCATGTTGTGTCGAATAATCACAAAATGGCACACCATGAAAGGACTTCAATATTTAGTGGATTTTTTTAGCCTAAGACTTTTTAGCAAATTTGTGTGAAAATTATGCATTAAAATGCACTAGTGAAGCCTATTTTTTCAAACTTTTCTCAGGGAAGAGAAACTCCCCACCCTTTGTTCTCCCCTAGAAGAATATATAATATTAATTATACAATTACGTAACTTCAGCAATGTTAATTATTGTGATGTCATCAGGATTAAGGTTATGAGACTATGCAGGGTCAAATGCCATATGATGTCACTTCTTGTGACATCAAGAAGGTCAAAGAGTATATGATGTCACTTTCGCTACCCCTGAGATTTTGGTGAATCAACATCCATGCCATTCTCACATACAGAAACCCCACAGTTGAAAAACGAGAAGTACTATATATCTTACCAATAGAATGTTCTTTGCAACACAGTCATTTTCATACCTGCTGCTAGTGGATTTCCCCTAAAATGGAAATCACTTAAAAATGAAGTACAATTACAGATAGGTTTGTAATTGACCCACTTTGTCCAATTATTTACAATCCAGAAAGATGCTGCGCAGCAGGGTGTACACTACTTCCTGTCCATAAAGTGTGGCTTTGTCTACATGATGTGGCCCTACACAGAGGCACATCTCATTTCTGCTCTGCCGCACTGACGCAGAGGGGTCAATGTATTTCTTTTGCTATGCCTGTACACCATACATTAGGTTTGAAAGCCTCGGAGTTAGTTAACGAGCTGCAGACAGCTAAGGGATGGAGACATGAATAGGCAATTACTGATCTCGGTTTTCAAACTGTGTGCAAATTGCGCACTAACGCATAATTGAAATTGACAATGTTAACGCATGAAATTAAGCAAAGCAGACACACTAACCTCTTCAGCACCTGTTTACGTCGGCAGAGAACGTTCAAGATCTGGGCCATGCAGACCTGCCAACTAAAACAAGCATTTGAAATGCAATTGGCCTCACCTTTGGGACCTTATATGTATTTAGTTATGCAGCACATTAGCCTGGGTGCTAAAACATCTACTTTTCTTTAACAAGCCGCTTGCGTGGAGGGCGTTGATAGGCAGGGGCGGGTCCTGAGCCCTTATAGCCGCCCTGCCTGCACCCCGCGTAGTGGATGCGCCAGCTCTGTAAGGCGCCAGCAAGCGGTGTGTGATTATTGTTCGTATGCTCTGAAATTTGATCTTAGAAAATTCTGAGTGATCTTTTTAAACACTTGTGGATATTTTAACTGTGCTATTTTACTTACTATTCTGCTCCCTCTTCCGGTCTTAGCCCCGTTCCACCACCACTGGTGCCGCTTGTGTGGAGAGCGTTGATAGACCTGGCTCAGCCCCTTGAGGGTGACGCATTTCCTGCAGGGGCGGGTCCTGAGCCCTTATAGCCGCCATGCCTGCACCCCCGCGCAGCGGGCGCGCCAAAGGCGTGCCCAAGGCAAGCCCGTCTGCGCCCGTCCGCGCCAGTCCGAGGCAAGACGCCAGGATATTACTAACTTTCTCGAAGATCTGAAATCCTGTCAACTATCCCAGCTGGTTGAAGGCCCTTTTCACTTAGCAGGTCACCTGCTCAACCCGTTTTTTTCGAATCTTGAGGGAATCAGAGTGTATGCCCCCCTCCCCCTCGCCTGGACAGATCATTTTCTCATCCACATATGCAATCGGGCCACGGCCAGGGCGCGCCAGTGCCCCTCTCTCCCCCTCTGGAGGCGTCCGTGGCATAAACTGGACTCCCCAGCTTAGAGGTCCGCCTTAAATCTTCCTGTCCGGTCTGGCCTCACAGCTTGGAGGACGCAGACAAAGCCTTCAGGGGCTGGATCAATAGTTCCCTGGATCTTCAGATTCCCAATAAAATGTGCAGGCCAAAACGTGTACAATCACACCCCTGGTATCCCAAGATTCTAGCGTCGTAAAAAAAGCACTGTAAAGTTCTTGAGCGCGCCTGGAGGCGCTCCTATGACTTCACAGCAAAAAATAGCTGTAGGTCAGCCACCAAAGCATACCACAAACTTATCAGGAAAACTAAGGCTGCATTTTATACCGATCAGATTCACTCCAGTCTGAATCCCTCAAAAAACATTTTTTCTTTAATAAAAGATATGACCAAGGCCCCTGAGGGCACTAGCAATCTCATTTGGTCCTACTCGCAATGTGAAGATCTGGCCCTCTTTTTTACTAACAAAATACAGGCGATTTACACCTCGCTGGAAGCCAGGAAGCCCTCCCCTACCCCTAGCCTAGTGTCGTACCGACCCGATTTCTCAGCCCCTTTACAAACTCTCCCCCTCATCTCTTATAAAGATTTCAGTCTCCTTGCCACCAAGGTAAAGTCCGGATCTCCTGACGATCCAGTTAAACCGGATATTTTTAGGCTTTGCCAGGACTCTATCTTGCACGAAGGACGAGAACTGAATAATAGATCACTGGGATCCTCCATTATTCCCAGGTCCTGGAAGCACGCTAAAGTCGTCCCCCTACTGAAGAAGCCTTCCCTTGACCCCCTCCCGTCCTGAAAATTTCAGACCCATCTCCCTCTTACCGTACTTGGCTAAGGTGATGGAAGCACATGTGAATGCTACCCTGACTAGCCACCTGGAAAGTAATGGTATCCTGGACGAGTCACAAAATGGCTTCCGGGCTAGACATAGCACGGAGTCAGCACTTGTGGCCGTTTTAGAACAACTGAGGGCATCTCAAGATCTAGGTAACACCTCCGCCCTGATCCTGCTGGATTTGAGTGCGGCGTTCGACACGGTCTCCCACATGATAGACCAATTCCCATGCACACACTCGATTAGATTCAAACACCAAGTAGTGATGTCCACTTCTTCTTGTGAGAGCAATATTTTTCTTTTTATTGCTCAGATTAAACCACGCCAGCCGACACGTGTTTCATCAGAGTACAGATCACTCTGACTCTTCAGGGCTTTCTTGTAATAATGGCGTGTGTTGTAGTTCCACTTAACCGGTGATAATTCCAACCCGGTAAGGGTATCTTTTCTTTATTTGTTGAGGCTATATTTCTTCTCCTGCGACTTCTTCACCTTTAAACCAAATCTAAAGATGTTGTCCGTGTTCTTACAAAAAGAAGTGGACATCATTCCTCATGATTATATTGTTTTGAATTGACATTTACACTACTTGGCGTTTGAATCTAATCGAGTGTGTGCATGGGAATTGGTCTTTCATTGTTTGGGTGTTGTGAACCAACACCATCTCGAGGGGTTAAGAGGGTCTCCCCTCTCCTATAGTACCACCGTCTGTAACAGGAGTAGCCAGACAGGCAGTCAGTAACATAGCAGAGCGCAAGTATACCCTGTAAGATAAAAACCCTGTTTGTTGGACAATCTCCCACATGATACTACTCGAGCGTCTCTGGGAGATCGGGGTCGAAGATGGGGCTCTGGCTTGGTTCACGTCATTTCTTTCTGACCATTCCTTCCAGATTCACGCCCCGCCGTACTCCTCCAGCAGGTTCCCTCTCAAGTGCGGCGATCCTCGGGCTCGGCGCTTAGCCCTACGCTGTTTAATGTGTAAGTCAGCCCACTGGCCATGCTGGCAAGGGAACGTAAGATCAAAATTATTTCTTATGCGGATGATACGCAACTTATTTTCACTTTCCCTAAGGGCACCATACCTGATTATGCCAAATTCCAGGAAGATGTCCTGGGCATCTCTGACTGGATGACGGACAACTACCTTCATCTCAATTCCTCCAAACGGAGGTGCTCTGGCTAGGAGGCGACATGCAGAAGTGGTACCATCAATGGTGGCCCCCTTCGATGGGCCTTCCCCCTACTCCTAAAGTTACCGTCAAAAACTTAGGGGTCTTAATGGACAACTCCTTGTCCTTTGAATCTCATGCTAAAAGGGTTGCAGGCACCTGCTTTGGCCGCCTACGCTGCATTAAGCCCATCTTAGGCTTTTTCGAGACGTCCACTCCCCAAGTCATTGTCCAGTCCTTGGTTCTTTCCCATCTAGACTACTGTGACGGTCTTTTATTGGGTGCTAATATGGCTGTCATTAAGAGACTCCAGCGGGCCCAGAATGCCGCGGCCTGTATCCTCTTTGCCCTACCTAAGCATTGCCATACCTCTAACCTTCTACGTCGACTCCACTGGCTGCCGGTGAAACAAAGAATTGAATTTAAGACCCTCTGTCTCACCCATAAAATTCTTCACGGCCAGGGCCCTCGTATATTGCAGGACCTCTGTACCTCTTACGTCCCCACTCGGGCCTTACGCTCTGCTGATCTCCATCTTGCTCGCACTATCAGAGTACGTAAGAGCAGGATGGGTGGCCGTTCCTTTAGGTCCCTTGCCCCGGACGGAACTGTGGAACTCCATCCCCACGGAGGCAAGCGCCATTCAAAATCATTGGCACTTCCGGAAATACATCAAAAATACATCACCTGATAGTGGTTATCGATGAATACTCTCTTTTTCCATTGGTAGAAGATCTCTCACTGATCACTCAAGAAAGAGTCATTGTGAAGTTAGATAGATTTTTACAACTTGGGGTGTTTCTTCAACTCCAAAGTCTGACGATGTCCCACCTTTCAACAGTTGAGAATTCAGAGACCTCCTTAATCATCTCAATGTGAAGCATCAGAAAAATACACCTTTTTAGCAATCATTAATTGTAATTGTTCAACGCTTTACGAGCACACTTAAAAAGACTGTCCAGCATGCTACATTGGAGAAGCGTGATCTAAAATCAGCTCTCCATGCTGCTTTTTGAGCCTACCAGTTGACCCCTCATTCAATCACAGGTGAAAGTTCTGCTACACTGATGTTTGGGAGAGCCATGACGATCAACAATGGACCAACTGAAGATCTGCAACAGACTAGTGCCGTAATCTGAAGATGAAAGTATATGCCAACAAGCGAGGATATGGCAAGGGCACTACTTTCACACTACTTTCACTGAAGGAGATGGAGTACTGGTGCAACAACAGAGAAAATGCAAATCTGATGCTCCCTTTGATAATGAACCCTTCACAGATATGGCTAGTAAAGGACACATGGTGACTGCTCATCGTCTTGAAAAGTTTATTGCACGAGATCTTTGCACTTCAGGCATCTGTCTCATAATTCACCAGTTCCTGATATCAGAAATCAGACTGGTTCAATCAATACTATATAGAGCCCCCTGACTGCATCTTCCCCTACTTCACCAGTGCCAGTCATGGACTGATCTCTTTTCTCTTTACAGCCTCAGAGGACATGATCTCTGCCTTTGGTCAGAGCTTCACAATGACTTATACAGAATTTGTATTGTATATACATTATTTAACAAAGGGGAGATGTAGTGTCTTGTTATTAGTGATGACCGGACTTTTTTGGTTCCTGATGGACTCCATAGAACTGTGACATAAGTGTTTGGGTGTGATGAATAGAGTTCATGTTCAGAATTTTGGGTTTACAGTTATATGTAAAGGAATAAAGACTTGAAATACTATGCTCTGTGCGTGGCTCATTCATTCATGAGTACCCAGGCTGGGGAGGATGCTACAACGTTGATGGTGCTTGTTACCCACAGAATGAATTGCCACTGGCAATCTATCTCTTTCCTAGTTTAATTTCAGTTTCATCTTCACAGTGTGTGCTAAATTATTGATTGTAATATCCCATAACGAGGAAAACTATAAGAGCATTAGATTGCAAGAGTGCTGATAGCCCTTCTTCAGGACTGACGCCACTTGGACAAATATTTCTTTTCAGTGCAGCTAAAATGTAAAGAAATCCTTGATTGGTGCAGAGCAAACCTGCTGGATAAGAATACAAAATGGTCTGCAGATGTGTGCAAATGCATAGACAACCATGACACAAGAGACAATCAAATTCTTCCACGTGTGATCAGTATCAACTGTCATCTGGGCCGGGCTAGAAATTAAAAATAGCCCTGGCAAAAATATTCAAACCACCCACCACTTCAGGAGGGCATGACCAGAATGGGGCCATGTGTGTCAGGGTTTAGACTGCGCGCCTACCTGAACTACAATTCCCATGTGTTTTAGGCTTTGACTACATCTCCCATGAGCCTCTGCTGGCTGGCTGGATATAGCGCGGTCTGGCCGGAAGGTGAGTGTATGTGATTTGTTTGGATCCTTGCGGGAGCGGCTAGCTCTCATTCCAGAGGTTCCTGGTGGCGATATCAGAGGAGAACAGGCATCTGCTGTGTTAAAGGTGTCCTGAATGGTATCGTTATCACGTTCGTACATTATCACATTTGTTCATTAGAAGAGCGGGTCGAACTTGAACTGTTTGCGAGGATTTCTTGTATCTCGGTTGTTTTGGTGCTACTTCCCTTATTTATCTTGAGAGGGTGAACTTGGTTGTTCATTAGTTTTTGGAATCGAGTTGTTTGATCCAAGTGGCGGAGTGCAGGGGGAGCTCCTCCGCATTGCCGTCATGAAGACATGACGTTTTGATTTACTACTCTTGTGGAATACAATTGCCAAAGCGGACGGCGGTGGTATAGGAACTACGCCCTACCGTGTTTGGTTTGACTTTGAACTTGGATTATTGCTCATCGCTCTAATCGGTGTAGATGACGGAATCTGTACCGGTTGCCTTGTAACTGTATTAGGATATCTCTTTTGTTTACATCACCTTATTTCTTTTTGTTGAACAAGGAAGCTGGATATTAGTCAAGATTTGATTGACTTTAAAGGTTGTTTATATTCTGAGCGCTTAACGCTTCTGGGGTATGTTTTTTGCATTAGCATCACATACATAGTGTTGCGATGTAAGCAGTGTATACCAACTGAGATCCTTGTGTTGTTTAGGGAAGGAAGGCGCAAGGAGAATACCGCCGCATGGATGCTAAGAATCGTAGACAGCACAGGTGACACCCCATCCTTTAGCGAGAAATTAATGAGAGTAGGATAAAGGAAGTGTACTAACCTGCTGTGTATTTTGTTTTACAGCTTCCCTTCCCTGCTGTCCTTTTCCTTTCCCTTCCCGGTTTTTTCCCTCACCGTATCGCTCGAACACCCTGTGTTTATATATTCAGGGTGTTTGGGAGGTCCGGAGGTGGAGCTTTATTCCTGCGAGCGGATCCTGCAGAATGCCAACCTGACAATGTGGACATGGTTAGGTGATAGCAGCCAAAACCCGCTCTGAAAGCAGCTCACTGGCCTTCAGCCCAATGTTCAGTATGCCTCAGACTGTCCTCAGTGTGTTTTGAGTCTTGTATTAAGCCACAAAGTGCAATGACGTTAAATGTTAAATCTTGTTTGTCCTTTGCAGCACGTTCCTGGTTTGAATTTGACTCCAACATGTACCATGGAAACAAGCAATTTAATCATAAGAATACCTCCACAGGCCACACTACGGTAGAGTAAGGCTTAATTTAAGGGATGCTTAAAAAATACTGTAACAAAAAAGCAAGAGTAAACCAATACAAGCAGAAAAATTATCTCAACAAGTTATATTCTTTCTTGCAGTCACCTGCAAGCAAAAAATACAAGCAAATCTGCATGAGGTCATATTTTGTTAAATTTCGCATAACATAACATTGTGAATTTCAGGAGTGTGATTAAAATGTTGCATGTGTCTACTGGTAAAGAATTGGATTGAGTAGCAGGTGGAAGTAAAAGTGTAACAGACTTATACGGAGTGCGACGTTCAACGTGACTTGTGAGGGGAGGAGCATGCATATGCGAGGCGAGTCGTAGCTTCTCGGTTCTCCTGCCCACTTCCCTCCTGCCCCTCATTGCTTTCTGGAGGGCCCACTTTGCCACCGGGACCAGGCTAAACTGGCCTCTTTGTGGTCTTGCGCTTCCACTCCCATGCTCTCCCGCACTCCCACTATGCTGTATTGCTGCAAATTTGCAAAGGCGTCGTCGTCAGCAAAATACGTGCGAGTAAGTGTGGAAGCGGGTGGGAGCAGGAGGGTGGACAAGTGCGACCACCATTAGTTAGCGGCTGCTGAGAGTGAGTGGTCAGCAGCCCCGCGGAAGCAGCCTAACCAGGTTCGGTTGCGGCTTTCGGTGGCATCCTGAACTCCACTTGTCCCCAACCACAGCAACAATGCCAGAGTAGTTTGCAACCCGCAGCTGTTATTCCGTCTACATCCTACCAGCCAATCAGGCTTCCCGCAGTAAGACCCAATTCAGATTGATCAATTTGGCTGACCTTATACAATGCCTGTGGGGTGCGATGCCGTTTGCTGGTGTGGTCAGCAGTTCTGGGCCTTCCCTGATGCTTCCGCTGGTTTCCGCTCTGCCCGAATCAGATTGGGGATAAACCCCAGAGGACAGAGGGCAGCTGTGGAGGCTGTGGGAGGAGTGAGTTGGTGCTGGGCATTGAAGAGTCGAGGAGCGAAAGAGCACAGTCCGGGGGGGTTGGTGACCCCCACCAGGCCTGCAAACATTTGACCAGCCCTGTAACCAGGAGGGCAGTAGAGGAAATGTCCTCCATAGCCCGAGCCCCTTGTCTTGCCTGGCAATCCACCTAAGGGAGCCAAGTGTACGCCTGATGTCCACGTCAGTGACCTTAGGGCACTAATACCTGGGACTTGAGTCCTGGGGTTCAGGATAAGCACTGCTAGGCCACATGAGGCTGGAGGTAGGAGGTAGTAGAATTTCCAAGACAGAGTTATGACTGCAAAGAAATTGCACTCCGGAAAATTGATCTACATAATAGCTTGCAAAAAAACCAAAGCTCATCCTTTAAAGAATAACTCAATACAGATAAATACCTTGAAAGAAGTTAACAACTGTTCTACCTTCTTCCCAAAAAATGAGACAAGCCTAAATAAGGCGGGATGATGGAGTTTAAACCCAAAGCTCTTCTCAGAGAGGACAAGGCAGAACTTGGAAAATCACCTCCAGCAAAACCTATTAACCTGCCTACCGAAATCAGAGAGACTCAGTCCGGGGATGAATAATGTTCTGAATTTAGAGTGGAAGATTCTTTGCTGGCACATTACACCGTCCACTCCTTTGGTAACAGAGTCACTAAGTCCAAAGGTGGAATTCACCTTGACCCAAAAGTGGGAGACCCTCCGATGGAAGACTTTACTCTCCCAGACATCAACATCATTTGAATCCGGCTCCAAAGGTCCTTCAGTCGCCTAGATTTCATAATCCTGATATCTCGCCTTCCCCAAATTTACGGGATTTTCCTCTGGGTCCTTCCATTAAGATGCAGTTGTTTAGTAGCACACCTAGCGGATCAAGTATATTAAACTCAAGGATATCTGTTACTCCTGATTTGTTCTCAAGCTTTTATACATTAAGCAATAATCTAGAGAAAAAAAATGTTGATGTCTGAATCTTTAGTTTATCTGGAAAGAGTTTTGTTGTCTATTTTAGCCTTAATGAAGAAGTCTGTAAGTAATTTTGATTACATCTTGGATTCACTTTTGTCTTTGACTAAGTTTATAATCTCTGAACGAAGATCCCCACCTGGTAAAGCTAGCCTATCTCCTTTGCATAAACTCAACTCCGGTAAGGGGATTTTTTCTTTACCTCCTTTGGAGCATAACTCCAATCAGTCCAAAATTACCCAAACATGTTCTGTCTCTTACGCTGAATCGCGGGCCTTTGGCACTCAGACTGGTATGCCGTTTGTAGTAGAAAGTATAAAAGTAAAGAAAATGCAGACATGTTTGATTAAATAAAGCCTCCTTTGCTACAGCAGCTTTTTGAATCTGGGGACTTTGTTCCTGTACCTGCATCTTTTTCTTTTCAGCACGCTGAGAAGGAAAAAATAAATACAGTACGAAAAGTTTTCCACATTTTTTAAAAAGAGGGGCTAAAAAATCAGAACATTCTATAACAAAGGAATCAAAAGCTGATCTTTGTCCACCTAAGGAAAAAGATATAAAGAGCAAAAGTAAAATGGTTTGTAAGAAGAAGGCGGCAAAAAGGGAAAAACGATGAAGGATAAACAAGAAAAGAGAAAAACGACTATGCTTTGACCCTAATTTAATTTTAAATCTGTCACTTAATTCTGATTCAAATGCTATAAAGACAAGCTGAAATCAATTCAAGGGGACCTTGATCACCCTTTTTAAATCCCTCTGCCCAAATCCCAGCTCCACAAGAAGTAATTGTATTAGATCCAAGCTCTTCATCGATGGCACAGAGTAACTTGAATACTAATGCTGAGTTATTTGCCTCCTCTTTAGGCAGTAATGTTATCTATAAACCTATTGGAACTGTCCCTGAGGTAGTTTGCTAAGCTAATCACTTACTTTCTGTACCCTTTATTCTAGATTTTTATTTTATTTTTGAGCACAAGACGTTTATGAACATATCCTTTCTACTGAGCTGCTTTGCTGAAATTTTTGACCTCCTTATGATCCAGAGTAGTGATCTTGCCCTGGTTCAGGAAAAACAATATAGCAATCCTGGGGGAGCTAGAATGATGTTTGGTTCCATAGTGATTTCATATCTGATAATGTCCAATAAATATAAATTACGATGCTGTGGTATCGATGTTCTTGTACCTGAAGAGGAGATAGCCTCTAAAAAAGCAACTCATAATCGGCAGCCTATCACCCATCCAGACCTCTCTACAAGGACTTGCCTTATCTGGAGTGAGAAAGTATAGTGCAGATCTCCCTTGGCAAGGGGAGAAGGAGAGTTTCACTCCTTGTAGAGAAAAAGAATAATCATGTACTGTCTGCAGATGAGGAAGATAAGAAATGGAGTTGGGTAGCCGGGGCTCTTAATACAAATAGATCCTCTAGTATAAAACACGGGAATTCTTCCTAGCAAGGGTCTTAAATTGATTTCTTGGAATGCAGCCGAATTAAGCACAAATAAAAACAAATCATTATTCTTGAAAGAACAGTGCTGACATAGTCTGTATACAAGAGTCTTGGATCACAAAGCACTGGTTCATTGAAGATTATATTGTGCTGAGCCGTCCTGTACTCCCAGTGAAGAGAGGACATGCAAAAGGAGGTATTGCTATACTGCTTAGAACAAGTTTTCGATGGATATATATATATGAAGTAATTGCCCATGCCTCTAACTTAATTCAGGCAATTAAGCTAGACCTTAAGGAAGAACAAGATAATTTAGATTCCCTGTTGATTGTAAATGTATAAATACCTCTTGATGCATCTAATTCTCATTTATGGAAATATATATTTGTTTTTATCGCCACTATTATGGAAAGTGAAGATTGTGTGCATCTAATGCTGGTTGGTGATTTGAATGCCAAGGTTTCTTCCCATAGTATAAGGAAATTTGCTAATTCCTCAAAAAATGAAGCTTTAAACATTACCCCTGCTCAGTTCCTGAATAATAGTCGGACTGATAAAAGAGGAGCACTATAGTTGAAGTCTTGAGAAGTTTAGGTCTTTTAATTGGCAATGAGAGGTTAGGAAATGATATACCAACAAATTAAGGTGCCTACTGGGAGAACTATTTTTGATTACTTAATTGTTTCATCAGATTTTGTTTGTAAGCTCTTAAGTATGGAAGTCTTGGAAAATGCACTGAGCGACCGTATGGTGATCTGCTCTAAATTTGAGATGACCTGTGCTAAGGTAGGTTCTTGGAATTTTAAGGATAGCTCAGTAGGTTTTAATATAACAAGTGTCAGAATCCACTGGAATACCCTAGCTAGTCTTGATAGGTCAGCAGCACTTAGTAATGGTCAATCACCATTCTTCTCAAACTGATTTATTCGAAGCATTTTGTCACAATACAAGTACCGTGGCTTCGTTATGTAAACCTATGCATGTACCAGCTAAACAGAGACCCCATCTTAGCCCATTGCTTCCTATAAAGAGGGAAATAAATAAATTAGTAAGGGCCTAGTTCCTGACCTTTTCCCTCAAACAAAGCAATTAATAAATCTTTTAAGGAGGAAAAGACAGAGGAAAAAACTTTCCTAAAGCAAGATTATGAATGGGCACAGTTAAAAGAGGTGCCTTCAAAAAATAACTTTAAAAGGTATTTGGAAATAATTGCTGATTGTTGCGGTACACGAGTAAAGTTCCTCCCCATTCCTATAAAAGAAGAAGAATGGAAATTAAATCGGGTAGAACTTTATTTTGCAAATCCTAATTTGTCATATTCTGCCTCCACTTTACCATACACTTTTAAAATCCCCGAATCCAGCAATGCGCCCTCAAAAGGTGACGTGGTACGACTTATCAAAAAAATGAGAGCTTAAGGAGCAATGGGTCCTAATGAAATCCCTATGACAGTGATGAACAAGCATTTGCATTGCAATAGGTGTCGCATTTGCAAGATTTTGAGCTATTGGCTTTGTAAATGACAGTGCCTTTTATGTGTTCACAAATCCTTCAATAATAAAAGGCATAGTCCTTTACAATACCAATAGGTCAAAGTTTCAAAAATACAAGACCTATTGCATTGCAAATGTTTATTCTCAGAGCAGTAGTGTTTGCCTGGCGGGAGGACAGCCAGCCGCAGTGAAGGTCACGGCGAAGGACACGGACACAGTAGCCTCCGATCCACGCACACCCTCTGCGCTCCATCACCACGCCCCTCCCTTGGCCCCGTTCCCATTGGTCGGGTCACCCGAGCCTGGCTCTTACATTAAGAATGCCCAGGCTCACAGTCACCATCCGCAGTAGCCTTCTCGATTTCATCAGAAAGCTGTTTTCCAACCTGGGATGGATGTATTTCGGAAAGTAATGGGTGAAATAATGCATCGGAGCCCAAGGTTAGTTAAGGTGACAGCAGGCCCTTAAGGGTACGAAAGGCCTCAGGGCAGCGTGCTGTGGCAGTCACCACAGCGGTCTCCTGGAGGTGAACCCACACATTGTAGGCATCTTTTCTGGGGATGATAGCGGCTTGCAATTCAGATCTTCAGATGCATAGGCTCTGGAAGTGCTCAGTTCCTTCAAGGGCCGTAGCCTACCAACTGACTGTAACTTGAGTGAGGACTCCCTGTGCTGCGGAGCAAGCATTTCATGCAAATCTGGCCTCCTCCACACCACCTGCAACCCGCGCCGAGCCACCAATGACAGTTCAGAGGCACCTGACACAAAGTGGCTGCGAGATGTCAGAATATTGCTTCCAACAGCATCACTGCCCTAGTGCTTTAGGATGCTGAGATCATCAATGTGGCTTAGAGCAGTTAGCTCCTTGACATGCACTCCCTGTGCTTGCCGATACAATCTGGGGGTGTTCTTTAAATCCTCAGGGCGTCTTCTGTACAAACCCTCCATGTGAGGCGAGCATACTGATACAGTAATTCTCCTTGCCCCATCTGCATAATGAGTTCTTGGAACCACTCGTTGCCCTTGTGTGGAAAGCCTAGCCTTGTAGGCCGCAAAACCCGATTCAACCTGTGATGGGGTCTGAGGGCCGAACCAGGCCTCTCAGTTTTAAGTCACAGCAAACTAAGGTACATTGAAAATGAAGGTAGCGGGTCTCAGGTGGTGGGCTGCAAAGGATTGAGGCCTGGGCAGTTGTGGGGAACATTCAAAGGTAAAAGGATTTAAAGCAACAAAATAAATAAAAAGAGGGGTCGATAGGGAGAAAAGGAGAAGAATGACCCTAAGAGCCACAAAAAGAGAAAAGGAGGATTGTGCTGAAACACTACTTGTAGTGTAAATATGAAAGAGAGGGGGAAGGGTTACTCGTAGGAACAACCGGCAGGCAGATGAGACACTGGATCTGTGGTGAAATAGACGAGTGAGAGAAGGGCAAGGTTAAGAGTATTTTCAGAACGAGGCAACAATACAAGAAAGCCCAACAGACTGGAAGACCTGGCATGCAGCGCTGGCAGCAGCACCGGTGACATGTCACAGCCTGTTGAGACCGAGGCAGCTGCTGGGATTGCAGTACATATGGAGTGAGAGCGAGTGCCCTAATGAGCAGTGTGGTCACATGCGTTGGGTTGACGGTTATCGAGGAGAAAGTGTGATGGCATATATACACTGATATGATTGGTGGATAAGCGTGACGCCCCTTGATGTGATGCAGTTACTAACCAGTTTTGTCAAACCAATAGGAGGTAGAAAAAGAGCAATATGAGGTGCCAGTGTCCAAGACGGAAGTGCTGCCTCCCGCGAACACAACTCCTGTCCTCTGTACGCATGCATGCACATCTCCTGTCCTCCATGCACGTGCGTGCACATCTCCTGTCTTCCATACACGTGCTTGCACATCTCCTGTCCTTCGTACGCGAGCGTGTAAATCTCCTGTCCTCGTACGCGTGCACATCTCCTGTCCCCCTTCGGAAGAAAATCAACAACAATAGATCTCTCCAAGCGAGTAGCGCATGCGATGCATCGCTAGGTGAGACCTAAAAAGGAAATTCTGTTGTGGGTTACGTACCAATGTTTGATTATTGCTATTTGCAGGGGAAGATACCTCCATCTTGGTCTGGTAGTATGCTATTCCCTCTATATAAAAAACGGCCATAGACATCATCCGGGTAAATAACGGCAGATAGTTTTACTAGAAACGGTGGGGAAAGTATTTGCTTGCAGTAAAGTGTTGGTGGTAAAAGTACGCCTGTGGTGGTCATTTACCTTCTCTGTCTTCTCTGAGACGCTCATCTACTAGTTGCAAGCCAATCTAGTATTTCAGCTCCGCCCATAGTGTAAGAAAATCCAGCTTGTTGCTTTATCAGCTCAATTTTTTTCTGGACGGCTGCTGCAGTTTTTTTTCCGCTCTGTGCACTGGTACATGGCTAACTTTGCTATTTAGTACATGGTACAAATACAGAATCATGAACTGCATATCAGGAACTGGCTAGTGGAGATATATTTATCATTAAACTTCACTTCGCTGCAATCAGAGAAAAAGAAAAAAAAACATTTCGGTAATGAAATTCTCTTCAATATATTTAATCTTTTATTCTGTAAAACAAAGTTGTGTTGTGCTGTGGCTTCCCTTGAATCCACAGCAAATTTGGAGATAAATAAAAATCCCTGAATTTTTCGTAGCCATTCATTCAGTTTTGTGACATCAACGTACCCTGTATTTCCTGCAGGTTACTAGGCTGCTACTGAAAGATAAAGCTAATGCTTCTTTCAAGTTAGGGATTTTTTTTCGTGTTCTGGCATAAGTTCTCTAGAATTGGAGAATAGTTAAGCAAATGTTTTCCAAAGTAATGAATCGTGTGGTTTTAAATGGTCTCTATAAACTGAGAATATAGCTTCCCCCTTCTTGATCTTACCACAGTAGACTCCATCATGCACCGGGTGAAATCTGGCCCCCCCCTTGACTCGGCACCCCCACGTGCATTGTTCCCGGTCATAGGAAACATTCTTCCTATTACCCTCGACCTGCTCAATACCTCCATCTCCTCTGGCATTGTCTCCCCACCCCGGAAGCGTGCCATGGTCAAGGGCCTCCTAAAGAAGCCCAACATTGACCAAGACAACCCTAGCAACTACCGGCCGATCTTCATGCTACCATGGTTGAGTAAGATCCTGGAGAAACATGCCAACTCAGTACTGGTAGAGTTCCTGGAAAGTTATCTCCTACTTGATCACTCCCAGACTGGTTTCCGTCCCCAGCATGGAACTAAAACTCGATCAAGGAGGATCCTCAGCAATTATCCTCCTCGACTTAAGTGCCGCTTTTGACACTGTAAACCACGACATACTGACACAGAGACTTAAGAACTTAGGAGTGTCAGGAAATGCCATCACCTGGTTTAGATCTTTCTTAGCTGACCGCTCCTTCCAGGTTTTCGAGGGTGATATTGCTTCCACCAGCTTGCCGCTCAGCTGTGGTGTACCTCAGTGCTCCTCCCTGAGACACACACTGTTCAACATTTACATGAGCCTCCAAGCTGAGATTGTCCGCCCTTTCGGCATAAAAATCATCACTTGTGCCAATGAAACTCAGCTAGTGGTGGCTCTCAACCGGTCGAACAACTCCCCAGGCAACCCAAGTAGTTGCCTAGAGGAGGTGGCTAACTGGATGACACTTTCCTGCCTAAAATTAAATGGGAACAAAACTGAGCTCATGCTCTTAGGAAGCTCTCCCTCATTTAATGCCAATTCACTGTGGCTCCGCTCCAGCCCCCAAAAACACAATGAAAAGGCTGGGCATCTGGCTGGACCACTCCCTTAATTTTAACCATCAAGCAGCAAAGCTCTCAGCCTCCTGCTATGGATTACTCATCTGGCTACAAAAAATTCTTCCCCTGCTCCCATTTCACGGAAAACAAATCATGGTCCAGGGCCTCATCCTGTCATGCCTGGACTACGGGAATGCCCTTTATCTTGGGGCCCCTCAATCCATTACTCGCAAACTCCAGATTATCCAAAATTGTGCAGCCCGCACACTCCTTCAGATTCCCCATCGGCACTCAAAAAATCCTGGATTAAAGAGCCTGCACTGGCTCCCGGTTAGGGAAAGAATTCAATTTAAGGCCCTGTGCATTGCTCACAGGGCTTACTGAAAGATTGGCCCTGCCAACAGTCAATTGCTGATCACCCCTTACCTACCTAACAGCTTCGATCAGCATCTTCCTTCCTCGCCCTAGTCCCCAAAATCAAGAGAGCGAGGTGTGGTGGCAGCCCCTTTGCCTACAACGTGGTTAAACTATGGAACATTCTTCCCCCTCACTTGCGGGCAGAGCCCAACCTACTACCTATCCGTAAACACCTAAAAACTCTGCTTTTCAACAAACCCTTAAAGACCTCGGCAGCCTCCCTTCCAGCATTTGTCTGCAGCTCTAGGACGCCTCAGGGTAGCTACTGCGCTTTAGAAATGTTCTTTTAATTTCATTCAGAATGAAATTGCCCCACCAACATGGGTGTAATGGTGGTAAGTGTTGTAAACAGAACATTCACATACTGTGGTATAGTTACCTATATGCTATTAGATATGAACTGGAGTGTGAGCTTGCTCAGCGGTGAAGGCTATATGTCGGACTAACAAACCTTCCCATATGGCTTCAGAGACTGATGGCATCCTCATTAGGTCTTGCATTGTCATTGGCCTACTGTGTGCAATCCCATAGGGAGGTGTATGTGTTTGTGTGTGCGTTGGTGTTCTCATGGCATACAATATTGTGACACATGCAAAGAATGTTGTTTCTTCCTACAATTTTGCATGCTATCTCAAGAAGCCTCCACAATATTCTTCAAATCCATGCGTGAAAACTAACTTTGACTTACAAGCACTGATTGTGGACATATTTTTCTTTTGAATGACTCTTCTTCCTTTCCATCCTCTTCATGCTTCCTCTCTCCAAGCACTGCCTGCTCTAAGTCACATACCTGTTTTCCTTAATCCCTATTATTGTGTGCCTGCAAACTTCCCACACCTCATTTCACAGATCACAAACGCACCTTTAAAAGTCAAACCCCTGCCACCTAATAATACCTAATCTCCTTTGCCTGCAAACTTCCCACACCTCATTCCACAGATCACAACCTCACCTTTAAAAGTCAAACCCCTGCCACCTAACAATATCTAATCTCCATTAGCTCATCTATTAATGCAGCTAGAAAATGCATATATTCACATATCCCATCTCCCACTAAAGCTGACACCTAACTTTTAATAATTTAATCTACCACATAAAAACAGGAGGAAAGTACATGGCATGGTTTCCTGAAGAGTGCAAGATTAGACCCAATAACCAACAATAAGGCAAAAAAAAAATACCACCCTGGGTTCCAGAGCATCATGCTGCCTGACGTAAAGTGCTACAAAACTTTATCCGTGGTAGCAAGTGCTATATCATTGCAATTTCAATACAATATTTAACACACACTATTACCATAACACTCAGTGGTTGGGCAGTAGATTATAGTTCATACAGACTGCAAATTATTTCCTTATTCAGCTTGACACTCTCATGTTAACATAAGACAAAACTGTTATGGGTCATGTCCGTTAACCAGTACTATAACAGTCTACAGTAATAAATCACCCATCTCAAACTGGACAGGCAAGGAATAACTGAAGAAATCTTTCACATGCCAATGGATGACCTTAGTTTAGTTCACCACTGTAGGTCCCATCTAGTTACATGCTATAACCTCTTTTTGTCCTCTCATATTAAAAATCAGATATGGCATGATAGTAACAAAGTATATCCCTGCAGATCGCTGATCTATGCCTTCTTGGAACCATGGCCTGCTCAGGACCATAAATTAATTTTTTTATTTAAAAGAAAACAAAATTAGAACAAACGTTATTGCTTTTAGAAGAATATCATCATATACATTGCGTACTTACAGGAGCACATTTCAATCAATGTAGAGTATCAATGAAGTAGACGCAATGTACAAAATATACTCCAAGTTGGGCATTACAAAGCTGTCTACCATATCAGTTGTAGCAGGGACAGCTGAATAATACGTAAGTGGTTAAATCCTCAGTTGTGTCTGATTACAAATCATGAACACATTAAGAAATACAAAAACAGTCTAACCAAAAAACCCACCTGAACTGTCATCCCAACACTGCACCAGCAGAGGCTCCCCCACTATGGCACAGGAGCGTCGCCCCCGCCAGGAACCTCAGACACGAAAAAAACGATAATAAACTAGCTTTATCTTTTTTTTTCTAAGCCGTGTTTTGGAAGTGGGGCCGAGCGGGGAGGCGGCACGGGAGGAGGTGTTTTGAACTGCTGTTCAGTGTGCCTGACCGTTTGGCCGGCCGTCTAAGGCAGGCCAAACTGTCATGCAACTGAGCTCTCTACAACCCAGCTGCGTTGCCGGATTGGGGAGGGCAAGCACAGGCTCCCAGTCTCACTGGGAATGCAAATCATAGGTGCTCAGGCCAATCCTGACGGTGCTTTCATGTTGCCATCAGTAGCATGAAAGCAGCGTCAGGATTGGCCAGTGGAGCCTATGTTTGCACAGAAGAGGAGCCTGGAAGAGCGCAATGCAGTGGTCCGGTGATGCGGCAGGTAAGTTGTCTTTTTAATTGTTGATTTGTGTCATCCGCCACCGCAAATCTTGCCATAACATTTAATAATGTAGGCCTGGGATATATCTATCCCTAACAGGCAGTATTCAGCTGTTCTCCAGTGGTTAGCACCAGTGAATTCAGTTAGAGCGTTCTGTATGGTTGACCAGTAAGAAAGCAATAAAGGACAGGTCCACAACATGTGCAGTAATCAGTGACTTCTACTTGACAACGTGTGCAGCAAGAAGAAGCCACAGGGAGCATTGAGTGAAACGTTTCGGGTGTGAGGTATGCCCTATGTAGAATTGAAAATTGTATATATTTGAACTATGAATTACAAGATATCCTACCTGGGTATTCTAGGATAAAGTACCATTCTTTGTCCTTAGAAACTCAGGACAGGTCCTCTTTCCACTTTGCATGCAGAACCACCAGGGGAGCAGTTAAATGTGTACGAAGACACCGGTGGAACCACTTGATTAAATCTCTGCCATGACCTATAACATATGCTGCATGAATAAACTAAACTGTGGGTGGCAGGTTTGGAACCTAAAGGAGCCCAGTGTTAACATGTGTACATGATGATGCTGGTGTGTGTCAGAAAAGTGACTCTGGTACGCCATGGGCTTGTAAGAAATCTTGATGAGACAGAAGTGTTTTGTCAGTGAATAGGTCACTCAGCGTATTTACCCAGGCCTTCTCCTAGTATGACAATCTATTCACCATGAGCATACACAGGGAGGTGGGCTGATCTTTCAAAGGAATACTCAGGGCATAGGTGGGGAGCAAGATTTTATAGCAGAGATCCAACTTTCAGTAGTCAAGTGCTATTTGGAGCAATATTGACATCTGGGTTGGTGGGTTAACCCCTGGTAGAAGCAAATGGTGCAATTTGTCCAGTCTAGCATTGCGAGGTGTATCTCCAATTTAACCCAGGTGGTGGCTTGACAACCAGTTAGATAACCACTGCAGCTGCCCTGCCAAACAATAAGCCTTGAAGTCCAGTGCAATGATTCCCCCATCTCCGGGCATTAGCTGCATTTTAGGTATCCCATCTCTGCATCTCCAGCATACCCACATGAGGTCAATTAGCAAGGAATCAAGTGCTTTAAAACCAAGGTGAAAATTACAATAGGGAGGTTAACAAAGTGGTATATTAGGCGAGGCAGCATGACCATCTTGGCCAGAGTTATTCGTCCTGCTGCCGACAAGGGTAGGGTGACTCAGAATCCAACCTGAGATTTCAGCAAAGTCATAGTTTTCATGAGGTTCTTGTCTAATAAGTCTTTAGCCTCCCTATATATCTTTATTCCAGAGTAGCGAAATGTCTGAGGGGCCCACTGTATATTGTAAGAACCACAGGAGAGGTGATTCCTTTCAGATCCATCAAAAAAACAAAACACATAGGATTTGTGATATTTTACCCTGTGGCCCGCCAAGTTATGTTATGTTATGTTATGTTATACGGGTTTTTTGTATAGCGTGCGGCTACTCGAAAGAGTGTCCCGACGCTTTGAATTGCACACTAATCTCATAACACAACAGGGAAAAATGAACAGACACAGAAAAAAGAGGAAACCTAATAGGACCTGAAACTAAGAAGTAAAAAGCCAAGTTTTAAGCCCCTTCCTAAAGGCCAGCAAGTTAGGAGTGCTGCGCAAGGACACAGGCAGTTTGTTCCACAGCTGAGGCGCTAATAATTTAAAGGAGCGACCACCGATGCGAGCTCTCTTCACACGGGGCACTACAGCAAGAAACAAGGCTTCAGACCTAAGAGACCTGGCAGGAAGGTAAAAGGACAGCCTTTTCTGAAGATATTTTGCTCCGGAGGTGTGCAAGGCTTTGTGTGCCAGGGTGAGAGTTTTGAAAACTATCCGCTTCCGGACGGGAAGCCAGTGCAGAGCCTCCAAGAGGCCCGAGGCTCGGGCACGGCGAGATAGTCCAAAGATAGCACGTGCTGCCGAATTCTGAACAACCTGTAATCGTTGAAGCAGGTATTCTGGCAGGCCGAGATAGAGGACGTTGGAATAGTCTATTCTCGAGCCTATAATCGCCTGCACCGTGATCTTCCTGTGTTCTTCCGATAACAAGGGAAGGAACTTGCGAAGCATCCGGAGTTGCCAAATGACTGGAGTAAGATAGATATTGGTGTCAGGTCCATGGTATGGTTACAGATATATAAACCATGTTGTCGGCGTAAAGGGATATGGCGTTTATGTTATGTCCCTGAGGAATCTCCCTGTCTGGCACAGACTGCCTAATGTGTTTTTCTAGAGGTTCCATCACCAGCACAAATAGTAGTGGCTAAATCAGGCAACCTTGTCTGGTGTCCTGGGACAATGGGTGTTGAGCTGATATGTGAGACCCCGTTTAGCCCTTGCAGTTGAGTTAGTGTACAGCAACTTAACTGAACACACATAAGCAAGTGGGTTTCCTGAGAGAGCCGGAATCGGAGAATCGTGGCTGCAGTGAGCTGAATAACTTGAAGAAAAAGGAATGCGTACCGTACGTTCATGAGCCAAGAATACTGAATACAAGACCCCGAACTTTTGAAATAATCAGAACCGCGCTGGAGGGCTGCAAGATAAAGAAATTCATATCGAAGCCAGGTTACTAATATTTACTGCGAGACCCGGGATTTGTTAACAACCGGATTCCTCTCTGCACAAGAAATGTGAAATACAAGACAGTAGTCCCAGCACGGAGGTGCTAGAAACACCTGAAAGAACCAGTGGTAAGCACCACAAATTTGAGTACATTTAATCGGATACAGCTAGGATCATCTGTAAGGTGTCCTGTTTTTACCCCAGTCCTGATGAAGCCCAAGATATGTCAGGCTGAAACGCGTCGACCTTCTCTGTAGAAGCCCTATATAATTTGAAACAATACAAAAAAAGTGTGAGAGCACTAATAATTAAAGAAGGACTCTTAAATTGTTGTCCAATGATGTACTCCCCGGTAATAAGAAGGGGTGATCTCTAAACAGAATGCTTTTGAGTACATATGAGTAGCATCTGTATTAGTGAGTAGGGTAATAAGGGATAATTTGGCTAAAAATAAGATTGTTAGTCAGTGGTTTTATATTGTATTGGCTATTTGAAATTATGTATACAAGATGTACTTTTCCCAATTATATATGAAAAAAACACTTTGGAGAACTACAGTTTGTATCGGTGACATTTATTTATCTATCTATACTAATATAATAGAGAGCCCAAACCTTTGAGGCGGGTAATCTCAGGAACCACAGCACCAATCACAACACCCAATACAGTGTTGGAAAGGGCAGTTGCAGCAGAAGGACATAGGCTATGCAGACACCCACCATATACATTTAAAAGGTAAAAGAACCGTGCCAGCAAAGTAGTCCCTTGTGAGCGTGTCTGCATTGTGCTTGGGGCGTGTGCTAGGGGCGTGACAAACGATGGGGGCGGGTGGTACGTTCCGCCCTTCATGCCATGTCTCATATCATGTGCTAATCCCACCCTGCTCCCTTTAAATACCCCTGCACTCCATAATCATAACCCACCCTTACTCCTTAAAATACCCCAACACCCTTAAACACTAACCCATCTTAACCCTATAAATATACCCTGTACCCCAAAACCCAAACCTATCCCTAAACTCTAAAAATACCCCTGTACCCCTCAAACCTAGCCCTGAAATATAAATACCCCTGTACCTCAAAACCCAAACCTACCCCTGGACCCTAAGAGTACCCCTGTACCCCAAAACTCAAACCTAGCCCTGAACCCTAAAAATACCACTGTACCCCAAAACCCAAACCTACCCCTGAACCCTAAAATACCCCTGTACCCCAAAAACCAAACCTAGCCCTGAACCCTTAAAATACCCCTGTACCCCAAACCTAGCCCTGAACCCTTAAAATACCCCTGTACCCCAAAACCCAAACCTAGCCCTGAACCCTAAAAATACCCCTGTACCCCAAACCTACCCCTGAACCCTAAAATACCCCTGTACCCCAAAACCCAAACCTAGCCCTGAACCCTAAAAATACCCCTGTACCCCAAAACCCAAACCTAGCCCTGAACCCGTAAAATACCCCTGTACCGCAAAACCTAGCCCTGAACCCAAAAAATACCCCTGTACCTCAAAACCCAAACCTAGCCCTGAACCCTTAAAATACCCCTGTACCCCAAACCTAGCCCTGAACCCTAAAAATACCCCTATACCCCAAAACCCAAACCTAGTCCTGAACCCTAAAAATACCCCTTTACCCCAAAACCCATACCTATCCCTAAACCCTAAAACTACCCCTGTACCCCATAACCCAAAACTATATCTGAACCCCTAAAATAGCCAAACACCCCAAAACATATACCCCAGTACCCCAAAACCATGCTTTTACCATTCATGCATTTACAACGAATTTTGTTGTAAATGTATGCGTGGTAAAAGCATATAAAATGTAATGCCATGTGTTATAATGGCATTGCGGAGTTATGGTACTTTCGTAATGAAAGTATGTGGAGTGATGGTATGCGTAAAGAAAGTTGCGGCATAATGGGTGTTTACCCTCCCCCGGTAAGTACATTGGTGGCACGGCGGCCCACATCTCCAGCAACATACTCATATTTTTCACCACCCATTTGAAAAATGCACAGGTATCTCTCATTGATGGCCAGCACCGACAGACACTTTTAGACACACCTCCCGCCACAAGTTCTAGAATTGTGAACTTTAGAGCTGGGGAGCTACATTCGAATCTCGGCATCAGCTCAACATCCTGTGATTCCAGGCAAATCGCTTTGTCTCCCCGTGCCTACCACAAATGAATGTGTTCTTCTGTAATGTAAATTGTGCTCATGCCATGTTGTCGATTTCGCGCTATATAATATTGCAAGGAAAAATAAAGTAGGGAAACTCGAGTTCACACACTACTGAACGCGCACTCTTAAGTGCATCATCAGTGCACTGTGAATCGGAGCGTTTCACAGGCCAGTCACAGATAAGAAATGCTATCAAAACGAAATCCTACAAAACAATATACTACTGGCCGGCAGCAATTCATCCCAGGACAACGTCTGGACGGGCTGGTAGTTTTAAATAATTGTGAGGATTTGGTTCCTTGGAAGGATAAATTAATATGTTCCTATCCATGTAATGGTAAGTACAGTATTGATTCCGACTCATTACGTTTTGTATTCATAAGTTGAATTAGTGTACAGCAACTTAACTGAACACACATAAGCAGGGTGAATGTTGAACCTCGCTCAGACAGAAAGAATATATTCCCACCCCAGGGTATCAAAGGCCTGCTGTAGGTCCAGGGAACAACACCCTGCCGCTGGCCACGTCTCCTTAGCTGCATCCATGACCTGGTATAAGTGTTGTATAGTTAAAGATGCATTGCGATACAGGACAAATCCGCACTGTTGTGGACGTATCAATTGCATGAGCAAAGGGAGCAGACATCTTGCCAATAATTTACTCAATATTTTATATTCTGAATTTTACAATGATAAGGGTCTGTAGCAGGACATATCTTCTGGGTTTCTCCCAGGTTTCAACAGAGACATAACTAAGGCTTGGCTCATTGTGGGTGGTAAAGATCTGGACTCAAAGTGAGCTTTATAAATCCGCTCTAGTTGTGATACTAAGTGGAAGGCAAGTATCGCATATAATTCTATAGGTAACGCATCTGAAGCAGGCATCTTATTCCAGGCAAGCTCATTAATAGCTTGACGCAACTCGCCTGGTGTAAGCTGGGCACCTAATGCCTTTCGGTCTATAGCAGACACCCTGGGTAGCTGTAGTCTAGCTTAGAATAATTTATTTTCAACAGCATATATTTGGTGTAATATTCGGTAAAGGCTCCACTGATATCTACTTGAGTCGTTTTACGGGTATTCGGAGATGGGGTCACTGACTGAATGGGTTTTGTGGTGGCCTCTGTTTAATTATTTGTACTAACAGTTTACTGGCCTTATCATCGTCCATGTGTACTCTCTGGTTGTATGATGAATGGGCAATAATATGCAGGCTCTCAAGGAGTCCTGCATATTTGATTCTGCCATCCTGGGGGCAGTCAGTGTGCGTATAGTCTGTGGCACTCTCGTTCTAAAGATCCTAACCGATCCCCGGTTTGTTAAAAATCAATGGCAAATGTTTTGCAGGCCTTCACTTTGGTATTAATAGACACATCACTTACCGCCATCTTGAATGCTTACCATTCCACCAGGTGGGGATTATGCGGTATTGAGGTGTTCTGTAAAATAAGTGTTGATAGTGATAGCTATGTTATCTCTGAACACTATGTCTTGTCATAATTGAGGTTGCATTCACCAAGTTGGGGTAAAAGTTGAGAAGCGGCCCCAAGTCACACTACGTTGCAGGGGGTTGTGGTCTTAAAGCATCTTGCCCAAATATGTTGCATGTGTGACATCCACTTGTAGGTAGCTTGGGCAAAGGATCCAATCCAGGAGGACATGGAATTAATGGGGAGGGGAGTAAAAGGTTTTTTCACGCATGCCTGCATTTCTAGTGCACCAAGCAGCACACAGGGACCCCCTCACCTTCCACTGCTGTAAAGCTTTGGCCATTTTGATCGAACCTGTTCCAGGTAGTGGGGGGTGGGAACGATCTAGATCTACATCAAGGTCTGCATTGAAGTCCCTACCCATGACCCTAGGATATTGTGCCCAGTAAGCAAAGGTGGTGAATAGGTGAACTAAAAATATACTTTGCTCAGTGTTAGTGGTGTAGACGCTGCCAAGCACCACTTGTTTGTCACCAAGTGTGATCCTGACCAAGACAAAGTGTCCATTTCTACCAATTTTGTTGTTTGAAGCTTCAAATGGTACCCCTACACTCAGCCACACTGCTATCTGCATGAAAAGGCGGAGTATGATGTGTTAAATAGTTGTCACCCTCCATTTCTTGCACAGCTTAGCTTCAGTGGCAGGAAGGTGTTTCTCCTGGAGATATACCAGATTTCCCTTACCCCGATTAAGTTGGGCTAGGATTCTATATCTTTTCTGAATGGATCCCATACCCCTGACGTCTCATGTTAGAATATTATAACTATTCTTGACATCTGGCATGATTCAAGGTAACATGTGTAATCAAGTGTACATAGGAAAGGAAACCTCTAGGGCAGAATGTAAGTAAACCTTGTAAACCCATATTGAGGCGACCTCCACCAGATGTGGGATGCTGTGTTATTACAACACTGCTAAGGCATGAAAGCAAGGAAAGCCTCAAAGAAATCGAGATATTCTTGCAAATCACGCCCTTTAGGAAGGAGATTCTGAGTGCACCAAAACTCTATAAGCATAAACCCATTTACTATGTCATGTGTGTCAGGCATCATTTCTACAGCTAGTTAAAGAAAATCAGAATACTGCCTATGGCCTCTCGGAGAGTCCTGGACGTCGAATGAACAGCACTGTCACTCAGGAACCAGATCCCTAACAAAAATCTGAAGATATCATCAGCAGTGTATGGTGTTACTGAGGACACCAGAGCCATGCTGGTGTTCGATTCAGAATCCATGGCATTGCCCACTCAGGAGCTGGAGTGGAGGATCAGATGTCGCTGATGCGATTGCTGCCCTCCTGCGCCTGTTGTGGAGATGGCACAGCTCCAGCCGAAGTCTGTCAGGTCTTTAGCGACTTTGTTCCAGGTGGCGGTGGTCTATGATCATTTGGAAACTGTTGCTCCAACCATTTCCATGCTGCTTCCGGTGTATGAAAGAAAACAGCACGCTGTCTATGAATGACTTTTAACTTAGCTGGGAATAGGAGAGAATAGGTTAGTCCCTTAGACCTCAGTTGTTTTTTGAAGGCTTGGAAAGAGAATTGTAGGCGTTAGACTGCTAACATGTAATCTGGAAAGAGTGAAACAGGTGCTCAACCCACAGTGATAGGTGCTTTTTCTTTGGCTCTTTGGAGGATGATATCACTGTCCCTGAAGTTCTAGATACGGGCCACAATAGGGTACAGAGGCCTGGTGGGACTCTGTGAATACACTCAACAGTAAACATAGCACAGAGATTCTGTGGTGCTATTTTTGTTTTTAAGCCATTTGTTTATGTACAGTGTGGCATTTGAACACTCATTATTCTCAGGCATGAGTATGATGCGTACATTGTTATGGCGTGCCCCCCCTTCAGTATTCTCTGCTCTTTCACACAAGTTTTCAACCTGCTTGCGGACATTTTTGATAAGAGCGCTGAGTATTCCGCCTGTTGAGGGGCCAGAAAGGACAAGGCAGCTTTGTTGGTTGTGACTTTGTCTGCTGCCAGCTTCTGGTGGTCATTTCTGAGGAGGCCTAAGTCCATGGCGATGGTGCTTTGTTGTTCAATAGCTACCCGTGCATGCGTGCTGTATGTGAATGTATGTGAAGTAGTGTGTGCCTCCTATGACTGGGTGAGTGTGTGTGTGCCCATGTGAATCGTGGGTGTATGTGTGTGTGTGTGCTTGTGAATGTATGAGTGTGAGTGTGCATGTAGATGAGTGAGTGTGAGCATGTATGTGTGCGCATGTGTGGATCGCCTGCCCCCTTGCTCAAATTACTGGTCACCACTGTTGACGTGAGACAGAGCTGCACTTCCATGAATGAATGAATTTCGATTTCTAGAGCGCACATAAGCTGCCCTGAGGCGTCAAAGCGCTAAGAATACCAACTGAGAGCTAAAGTCAGGAAAAGGAAGTGTCAAGCTCCACTATTTACGTGGTGAACAAGAGCGTTTTCAGCTGTTTATGGAAGGAGAGGATGTCGGGGTTAGATCTTAGATGCTGGGGAAGGGTATTCCACAGCTTGGCTATATTATGAGAAAAGGAGCGGCCTCCAGATCTTGATTTCTTTATTTGCGGCACAATGGCTAGATTTGCGGAGGTAGAGCGCAGCTGTCTGGTGGGAAGATAGGGTGTGATAAGGGGGAGATTAATTGCCGGACCTAAAGACCAGAAGGTCTGGTGTGCAATGCAAAGTGATTTGAAGTTTACTCTTTTCCTTACGGGAAGCCAGTGCAGTTTCCTTAGTCCGGACTTTACTGAGGATCTGCGGGGGATTTGTAAAAGCGTTTGTGCTGCGCAGTTCTGTATCAGTTGCAATTTGCGTAAAGTAAAGTCAGGAGCTCCGAGATATAATGCATTTCTATAGTCCAGCCGTGATTGGATCAAGCCCAGAACCACGGTTTTTCTTGCTTCAAAGGGGAGTAGAGGTAAGATCTTCCTGATGACTCTCAGGATGCCGAAGCAAATGGCAGAAAGTTTTATTGCCTGTTGATCGAATGACAGGGACCTATCGAGCCAGACGCCGAGGCTCTTAATGGCGTCTTTGGGAACAGGGGCAGGACCTAAACTGGATGGCCAAAGAGTGTCTATGGAAGATGGTGCAGTGTGACCCAAGAGCATGAGCTCGGCCTTGTCTCCATTAAGTTTGAGACAAGACTTAGTCATCCAGCTCTTGACCATCTCCAGGCAACCAGCAAGATCTACACTCGCCGAAGATCCCCCTGTCTGTGCCAGAGATACCACCAGCTGAGTATCGTCCGCGTAGGTGACGATCTTAATACCATACGGACGGACGATCTCAGCCAGTGGCCTCAAGTAGACGTTAAATAACGTCGGGCTCAATGATGATCCCTGCGGGACTCCGCATCCCAGAGGCTTGCTAGAGGAGGTGACATTGCCCTCGTACACCTGGAAAGATCTGTCACTCAGGTAGGACCTGAACCACTCCAGAGCTCTGCCAGATATTCCGGTGTCCAGGAGACGCTGCAAAAGGATACTGTGGTTAACAGTATCAAATGCCGCGCTCAGATCGAGGAGGATGACTGCCACCGATCCTCCCCGATCCAAGATTCTCCTGGACTCCTCTGTAACTGCCAGCAGTGCCGTTTCGGTCCCATGCTTGGGGCGGAAACCAGTCTGGGAGGGATCGAGCAGTTGGTTTTGCTCGAGAAAAGTTGTTAGTAAGCTGTTTATATATTTCTCCAAGATTTTGGCTGCCCAAGGCAACAAGGAGATCGGGCGGAAGTTGTTGAGATTCTTGGTGTCCAGGTTAGGTTTTTTGACAAGAGCCCTCACCATAGCCTGTTTCCACGCTACTTGGACTGTGCTGGTGGAGATCGAGGTGTTGAGTACTCCGAGCAGTGTGGGAAGGATGGTCTGTATAGCAGAGATTAGAACATGTGGGGGTGCTGGGTCTCTAGGGGAGCCTGACTTTACTTGCTGCATGAGGGAGGTAAGGTGATCCGCCTCTAACTGGGGGAATTCCGCCAACACCGCAAAGCGGTTCGATGTATTTTCTTGAGGGGGCATAAAGACGCTTTGGTCAAAGTAGTCTGTTCTGAGGATGGAAAGGAGGAGTAGATGAGATTTATTTTCTGGGAAAAGAAGTTTGCCAGATCTTCACAGCGGAGCTGAGGATTCTCATTTATAAGAGGAGGTGTGGGGAGGGTGGTAAGGCTTTTTACTATTTTGTAGATCTCTTTTGAGCTGGAGCTGGCCTCTGCGATCTGGTTTGAATAATATAGGGATTGCGCATTTTTTATGTCTTTTTTATACGCCCTGATAACCTCTCTATAGATGATTTTGTCTGCTTCCGCATATCCTAGTCGCCATTTACGTTCCAGTCTCTTACAATAGCGCTTTTTCTCCCGTAGTTCATTAGAGTACCAGGGAGCTGAGATCCTGGATCTTTTGAAGACAGTTTTCTTCAAGGGTAGCGTGGCATTTAGAGAATTATATATCCATTCATTAAATGTTTCTTTGGCCTGCGAAGGAGTCTGACCGACTAAGGGAGTTGATTTTTGTAACTCCTGGGTCCACTGGGCCAGCGGGATTTTAGACCAATTTCGACTTTCTTGGACTATAGGTGTGAGGGGTATAGATTTCTCAGTTGTCCATAGCAGCGGGACTAAAGCATGGTCTGTCCAAGGAAGTGCAATAGGGGAGCATGCCTTCAATTTTGGACAGTTGCTGAAAACTGGATCCAGCAAGTGACCTTTCCTGTGCGTAGGTGATGAGACCAGCTGAAGCAGCTGCAAAGCGGAGAGATCCCCGATTAGTTTATTGGCGGTGGAGTTATTAGGGTCATCAAAGTGCATATTGAGATCACCCAATAGCGTGAAGTTAGAGGGTGATAGGGCCAAATCAGCGACTAGCGGGGGCAGAGATTCGTAGAACTGTTTGGGTGTGCCCGGTAGGCGATATATAAGTGTTCCAGAGAAACTTATATTGGGGGAAAATTCCAGGGTAAAAGACATGCTTTCACATTCCGGGAAGGGGTTGGGGGTGCAGCGACAGGTGAAACAGTCTCTGAAGATAATGGCTAAACCACCACCTCTTTCATTTTCCCGGTCCTGTCTTACAATTTGGTATCCCTGCCCCAGGGTATGAACCAACTCAGGATCGGAGTGAGGGGTTAGCCATGTCTCAGTTAAAAAGAGAGCGTCAGGTTTTCTCTCGTCAATTACAGAGATAGCTCTGTGCAGTGTCGTGGAAGAGACCTGCAGTTTAGCAGGAACAATCTAAACAGTTGTTGATTGTGTGTATGGAGTTTAGACCTGAAGTGAGTCTTACAGTCCCTACATTGAGTAGGTAGGTCAAGCGGGTCGTATTTATGAGCACAGGTCAGAGTTACCTGAGAGTTGATAGTGCGAAGTTCTTTGGAGGTGTATTTCCGAATTTTTGTGAAGAGAGATGTAGGGGTTGTGGCCCCTGGTCCCGGCCCGTCGCGGACAGGCGCAGACGGGCTTGCCTTAGGCGCGCAATCTGCGCGCCCGCTGCGCTCGTCCGCTGCGCGTCCTAAACAGGCACATGATTATATGGAGGCGATAGGAGAGGAGAGAGGGGGCATGGCCTCGCTAAAGTGGGCGTGGCTTGTGCGTGGCTGGGGGAGTGGCAGCAAGATTACCCTGTGCAGCGCGTCAGCGCTAATGTCCGCAGCGCGTCTGCTACAGGAAGCGCCCTGTCCCAAAATGAAGAGCTCAGGGAAGGAAGTGGTTTTAAAATTGAGCAAAGAACAACACAAGTTAAAAAAGCAGCAGCACAATTCCTCTCCCGGCTTTTCGCCTCAGGAGTATTCAATCTCTGGCGCGCTCGTAGTCAGCGCAGGTTATATGCGACAGAGAGGGGGCGTGGCCTCGCTAACGGTTGCGTGGCTTGTGCGTGGCTGGAGGTGTGGCGGCAAGATTACCCTGTGCAGCGCGTCAGCGCTAATGTCCGCAGCGCGTCTGCTACAGGAAGCGCCCTGTCCCAAACAGTAGTATGGCAGTTCAATGAGGGCATCACCTCACAGGGCTAATCTCTTTCGAAACTGCCCTCAGATTTTGTGGATGCTAATACCATTTCAATGCAATTGCGTCCCTCGCCAGACTCCATATCAAGCTCAATAGTTTCTCCTTGGTGGAAAACATAAACACACTACACTCAAATACGTTTCCCGACAAACCAGTTTCCTTGCCTTTAGCCTACTATAGAAGATGTGCATTTATCTTAAAAAAACAATAAACCCGTTCCTAACATTTTCAATTTCATTGTATGTAGCCTAATTACAAAGATGAGCTGCTAACATTTACAATTTCACCGCCTTGAGTATGAAAAGGCATGTCTCGGGCGTTCCTTTTGTTCTTTCCTAACACTATGCAAGACAAGCAGCCACTGTCAAATTCTGGAAATACCCAATGAGAGCGGAAAAAGAAGACAGGGAAAGGATGAGAGAGCAAATAGAGGTAGACAAAGAACACTTGAAAGAAGAAGGGACAGTAAGGATGAAGGGATATCAGGACTTGGTCAAACACCAACACCCCACCACTTTTAAAGTGCACCAGCCAACACTGCATGATGCAGTAACGGAGCAAGTTCGTGCTCAGAACTCCGCTTCACTTGCAACCACTTATAGACTATATTTTTGCCTTTGACCCTGGAAAGTGCCTTCTGCCTTGCAGCTAAATTTGCATCTTATAATTACCAGGTACTTGTTACCTCTATTGTGGTGTATCACTGTGCATGCTCAAATCTTACTCCAGTGAAAAATATTCTTAATATTTATTTGAATACATTCCTGGCCTCAGACACAGCTTGCTGTTGACTGGAGCTCATGGATGGCATTTTCAAAAGCAGGGAACAATAAAAAAGTAATCATAAGCGTCTACAATTTTCTAGGATGACAGTTTACAGTGGTAATGGGATATGATTAATTTGCATGGCTGTCATCCATGAAAGACAAAACATGGAAGAAAACACAGTGGTCATATAAATGCCGATCTGTTAATTGTATTTAAGCACAGATCTGGGGTCTATAAATTTTGCCTTCAAATAGCTAGAAGGTTAATTTCAACACAATCAACCAAGGAGACCAATAGGAGCAGACTAGTGACTGTTACTTTGGAAGGCACATAAATGTGATTTTTGTTGTCAAATAAAATGCAGTATTTACTATTTAGGAGGTCATTAGGACCAAGAAGAAGTGCTACGATAGCATTACAACCCATTTTAGTACTTGCTCTCCTAAAGAGCTGACTGCAAAGTGCACTTTCCGCAGTATATTCTCTGCAAGTTAAGAAGCTGGTGGTTATTGTTCATGCAAAACAGTGTTCAAGGGGTATTAGCAGGTGTAAAATAGGTGCAAAAACTGTTTTAGTTTTCCCCCATTTCTTAACTGTCATAATCAGGTGGACAATAACATCTCACTCAATACCCATATGTTATTTTCACAGTGGTATTATTACACCTAGTAGGAAATTGTTTTATTAGTTGTCTGGCCTGCACAAGTAATTCAAATTCAAAGGGATGTGTTGAGCGCATGGCTACCTGGATAGGATTTCCAGAACTAAGGTTCAGTTGACACTGAAAGAGAGAGATTAAGCAAACAGACGGGATTAAGTTGTTTTATAAAACGGAGTAGATTGTTGTTCTGTCTAAGAGTTAGCTGTAAAGTATTCCAGATTTTGGGGCAAAGTATACAAAGGACGGCCCCACATCTGGCTCTTTTTACTCTGGGAACAGAGAGGAGATTCAGGCTGCATGATCTTAGATCTATCGGCACAATATGGGCTGATCAGGTGATGGAGGATACGGGGACCTACTTTGTGCGTTGCACGGTGAGCTATGCAGAGTGCTTTAAAAATGATACCTATCAGCAGCCAATGAAACGTGGCAAGAGCTGGGAGGGTGAGTAAAATTTGGGGGGTCCATTAATATTCGGGCTGCAGTGTTTTGTATAACATGCAGTTTTCAATGACAGCAAACAGTCTACCCAGATAGAGGGAGTTTCCGTAGTCAAGACTGGATAGTATTAAATCTTGGACCGAGGATCTGCAAACTGCAACTGGTAGCCATATAAGTCTCTTCGTAAGTGCTCTAAGAAGGCCAACGCAGATGGATGCCAGCCTCTTTGCTTGGGTAACTATGGTAAGTATACTGTCCAGTGTGACACCCTGACTTTTCACTTCAGGCTTGGGGGACGGATAGTCTCCCAAGGAAGAGGGCCAGCTTAGCTGGTCCCAGAGCGACAGGTTGTTACCAACCACCAAAACCTCTGTCTTGTCCCCATGTAACTTACGACAACTGGAAGCCATCCAGTTGGAAACTTGCTTTAAACAAGAGTTTAATTTTTGTGAGGTGGAGTCAGGGCTAGGCGTAAGGGACTCAATGATCTGCATGTTGTCTGCGTAAAACACCGTAGTGAAGCCTATGGAGCAGATTATGTATGATAAAGGACAGACGTACAGACTGAAAAGTGTGGGTCTGAGGTTAGTGCCCGGGTACAACCCACATTTTAAGTGAAGGGTTAAGTAGAGAAATGTTCTATCAAGAAGGACCAGTACCATGTATGATTTAGAAGGTGAAGACTCAGAGTTGTACGTTTTCCGAAGAAAAGGAACCGCTTGGGTTTTTCATGAAGCCCTCACCCACCGACCTAGTCGGTGGCATGCTTCATTATCGGGCCCACCACAGTGACACCGAATGTGTCCCGGGTGTGCTGCGACGCCAGATGTTACTGCGGAGCTGGTATTCTTACTGAGTGTGCAGTGAAAAAGTGAAGGAAGTGAAAGTTAAAATGCCATACAGGAGGTCCCAGTACCCGAGGGATCAATTAAATTTAATTTCTGGGCCCCTGTTAGCGGTTAAAAGGCAAGCGGATGCGATGGAGTTATTTAGTGAACTCCTGCATCCTGTGTGGTCGACATGTTTCAGCCAGGCCTTTTTATTAAAACTGGCTTTCCTCAGGACCAAGTGATATGTGAAGAAGTGCAAATATAAACTATCAAACTAAATTATAGTGATTGTGTTGAATGATAACAATGTGTCGCACGCCCTAAAGTGCGTATATGTGTTAGAGGGGGATTCCCTCTGGTATTGCTACACAAAACATAAAAGACAAGGACAAACGTACAGGGGAGAGTCATATTTAGTATTTAAAATAATGTTAAGAATCATTAAATGCAATGATGCCGACTTGTTAGGTGGGTGTCCGAGATTTTTTAGACGGTAGCGGTGTGGCAAGAAAATATGCCAGAAAGGGGCGTGGTAATTCTACGCCGATATTGTTCGGAAGTGGTGGTGGGCTAAAACAGCGAATAAGTAACCAAGTGAGGCACAATTTGGCGAAACATTTTATCCTCACATAGGCTTTTTCTGTTGAAGCCTTCTTGGGTCACCTTGCAGAGATAGAGACCCTAGGGAAAATGTATAGTATATCAAACAACCTGCAAAGGAAGAGAGTTGGTGTGGCTTACCCCTGTTTTGGAGCTTGATTGGATGTGGTCTCACTCACGGTAGTGCCGATCTAGATCCTCCTTGGAACCTACGTCCTTCTGCGGTGCCCGATACAAAGGTAATGGGCCTTGGACGGGGGTTATGTAGGCTGTGCTTCGACCGGATTGGTTCTACCTGTAATGTAATAGAGATAGAAGAAGGTGCATGCTTGCGCTTTCGCTGAGTCATACGCCGCTGATCACACATAGGTGTGGAGATAGAGGGTGTTCGCAATGCGCATGTGTGCCAAAGTAGTAGTGGCCGGGCATGCGCAGTGTTTTTCCCTTTTGTTTTGTAGATGAGGAGTCCACATTGGGGGATTACCTCACGGGATCATAGGTAAATAAAGTTAAAGGTTTATGTAAGTTTAAAGGAATTACAATTTGAGTGCATAGAGTGGACTGGTAACACTAAAGTTTAGAAAAAGGCGAAGTCCATAGTTAGGAATGATTTAAAGAGTTCCAGGGTATGGAATCGTTAAGGCCATGGGTATGGGTGGAGAGACGGTATATCCAGCGTTGTTCTTTGCTGAGCAGGTCCCTTTCGTTTCTGTCTGTCAACTTGAACTGTTCAATCACAGTCCAGTTGAAATCGTTAGGAGTGTGGTTATGTGTGAGAAAATGGTCAGTGAATTTGCTCACATTTTTGCCACATCTGATGGTGCTTCTGTGTTCGGTCATTCTTGTTTTCACTTTGCGGGTGGTCATGCCCACGTATCTGAGACCGCACACGCAGGTGATTAGATATACGAGATTGGCAGAGTTGCAGTTTGTGAACTGGCGTTGGGTCCAGACTTTGCCGGGTTCAAGTGACAGTGTTTTGGACGATGAAGTTAAGTGACACACGCTGCAATCATTGCATGGTTGATGGCCAACGAGTTTAGGTAGTCCCCAAGCATTCAGGATTGTGTTGCATTTTGGAGTGTTCGGAGATCTGGGCCTGGTGGAGACCAGTTGGTCCCTGAAGTTTTTGCTTCTCTTGTAGGCAAATCTTGGTTTTTCCCAGTTCCTTGTGCCCGAGTTAATAATTTTCCAGTTCTTTTGGATTATTCTCGACACCTGGGTGGACGCTGTGTTGTATGTGGTGACACAAGTGAGTACTGGGTCTTCCGGAGGTTTGACGATGTTTTCGAGGAGGGCCTCTCTGTTCTGGTTTCTGGCCCTTTTCTTTGTTTTCTGTATGATCCTGTTGGGGTATCCTCTTTCAAACAGTTTATCAGCTAGGTCCTTGGACTGTTTTTTGAAGTCTGATAATTTACTGCAGTTACGCCGTAGACGTAACAATTGTCCATACGGCAGGTTTTCCCTCAGAGCTCGAGGGTGGAAACTTTAGAAGTGCAGGAGAGAGTTTCTTGCTGTTGATTTGAAGAAAGTGGTGGTTTTCAGACCCCCTTCTTCTGCCTTGATGAGTAAATCAAGGAAGGAAAGTTCAGATTTGCTGTGGGTGCAGGTGAATTTTAGGTAAGGGTCACAATTGTTAACCCAGATGAGAAAAGAATTTAGTGAGTCTTGGTCACCTTCCCAGATGATGAGGATATCGTCTATGTAACAACGCCATAGCTTGATCTTTATCTGGTATGGGTTGGTGGCGGTTTGGATGAAGGTGTGTTCAAAATGATGAACATATAGACCTGCCACGCTAGGCGCGAAAACACTCCCCATCGAAGTTCCGTTGGTCTGTAAGTAAAACTTCCCTTCATACTCAAAATAGTTCTCCTTCAAAGCTAAGGTGGCACAGTCCATAATGAAACTCACCGGAGTCTGGTATGTCCAATCGGTACCTAGTAGAACGTCCCGAAGGACCCCCAGAGTAGCTTCTTGCGGCAAACTGGTGTATAGACTCTTGACGTCTAATCCTACCAGGATTTGGCTGGAAGGATCAAAGGTGATATCTTTGATGATACACAAGAGGTGCTTAGTGTCCTTTATGTATGATGGCGTGCATTGTACCAGGGGATTCAGAAAGAAATCACAGAACCGTGATAAAGGTTCTAGGAGGGATTGCATCCCAGACACGATGGGTCTCCCTGGTGGAGGGCTGATGCCCTTGTGAACCTTGGGCAGGATGTAGAAGTAAGGTGTTCTTGCATTTTTTGTGCACAGAAAATCCGCTTCTTGTTTAGAAATTTTCTCAGTGTCCTTCGCTTCCGTCACTAAGTGGATGATGGTTTCTCTCAGATTATCCGTAGCACACCCGGGACACATTCGGTGTCACTGTGGTGGGCCCGATGATGAAGCATGCCACCGACTAGGTCGGTGGGTGAGGGCTTCATGAAAAACCCAAGCGGTTCCTTTTGTTCGGAAAACGTACAACTCTGAGTCTTCACCTTCTAAATCATACATGGTACTGGTCCTTCTTGATAGAACATATAACCCCGAGGATTCGGACCAGCTTACCTGGTCCTCTCTCTCCTCTTGATCTATTGATACCTAGGCAGCGCACAGCTGCGAGAGTTAAACTAATTAAAATATGGCAGAAAATCATGGCCTCACATTCACCGAGGATGATGTCAGTGAGATTCTCGCTGACCCGAGTCTCCTGGCAGACTTCAACATATCCACTACCATAGCGCAGAGTACAGACTGGGACACTTTAACTGAAAAGAAGCAGAATTGGATACGCACCATTCTCCATGGCGCTTTCCTTGCACAATATTTACGGACTAATACAGCACCAGCAGGCTTACTGGTCACCAACGCCCCTAGAATTTTTCTAGATGACCCCACCTTCCGAAAAGACTGGGCCCAGATCGCCTGGTACTGCACCAGGGACTGGTTAGTCCTGATTATCAAGACTGCAAAACGGCTTTCGGATGCAATCCTAATAGAGATCCAAACCACGGAATCTCACTTCAAGACCACTCTGACCGGATACAAAAAGAAACTAGACGACCAGAACAAAGAAATGGCAGAGTATAAAGACTACCTGAGTCAAACTAAGATCAAAAAATTCGAAAAAGATTTAAAAAAATTCAGTTACCTAAAGACTTACCCGTACGCTGCAGATGACTACACAGCCCCCAAAAAAGATACAGACAGCTCGGGAGACAACAGCTCCGTCTCCAGCAACTCTAGCTCTGGGTCGAACAAATCTAGAGGCCGAGGACAAAGAGGCCAACACTGGCAACAACCATGGCAAGGCCCACCGCAGGGCACTCCTTATGGCCCACCGCCCTTTGGCCCAATACAACCACCACCATTCTTCGGTTACCCTCCAATGTATGCACCAGGCAATATGCCTTATTTTCAGGGCAACAACAACCAACGTCGTCCTTTTTTAGGACAGGGCCGGAGACAGCGTGGGAAGATTCGGAACCCCACACACGTCCAATGGGCCCCAGAGGAAGAACCGGTGAGCGCCAACACGAGGAACAAATCGAGGGAGCAACCGGGCACGAGCAAATAAGGCCAACTAACCCTTTAGTCTTCAACATATCATCCACCGAACTAAGTCAGGAAGAGATTGACGTCCTCAACAAAGGACTATCGTTTGTCCCCACATCGAAACTGGACCTCTTCAAACTACACCAAGAACTTGCTGAGTATTTCTGAAAACTAAAACTCAAAGCGTTCTTTGAGAAACAAAACAACCTAACCATCACCAGCGAAAACATTAATGAGACGGGTCTGAAAATTAAGTCTAACTTTGTTCCACCACCGGCCACAATACCGGTTGAGATTGCAACCTTCGAACAAGCGGTATACACTGAAGTGGAAAAACTTGAATATCACCTTTGATCCTTCCAGCCAAATCCTGGTAGGATTAGACGTTGAGAGTCTATACACCAGTTTGCCGCAAGACGCTACTCTGGGAGTCCTTCGGGACGTTCTACTAGGTACCAATTGGACATACCAGACTCCGGTGAGTTTCATTATGGACTGTGCCACCTTAGCTTTGAAGGAGAACTATTTTGAGTATGAAGGGAAGTTTTACTTACAGACCAACGGAACCTCGATGGGGAGTGTTTTCGCGCCTAGCGTGGCAGGTCTATATGTTCATCATTTTGAACACACCTTCATCCAAACCGCCACCAACCCATACCAGATAAAGATCAAGCTATGGCGTCGTTACATAGACGATATCCTCATCATCTGGGAAGGTGACCAAGACTCACTAAATTCTTTTCTCATCTGGGTTAACAATTGTGACCCTTACCTAAAATTCACCTGCACCCACAGCAAATCTGAACTTTCCTTCCTTGATTTACTCATCAAGGCAGAAGAAGGGGGTCTGAAAACCACCACTTTCTTCAAATCAACAGCAAGAAACTCTCTCCTGCACTTCGAAAGTTTCCACCCTCGAGCTCTGAGGGAAAACCTGCTGTACGGACAATTTTTACGTCTACGGCGTAACTGCAGTGAATTATCAGACTTCAAAAAACAGTCCAAGGACCTAGCTGATAAACTGTTTGAAAGAGGATACCCCAACAGGATCATACAGAAAACAAAGAAAAGGGCCAGAAACCAGAACAGAGAGGCCCTCCTCGAAAACATCGTCAAACCTCCGGAAGACCCAGTACTCACTTGTGTCACCACATACAACACAGCGTCCACCCAGGTGTCGAGAATAATCCAAAAGAACTGGAAAATTATTAACTCGGGCACAAGGAACTGGGAAAAACCAAGATTTGCCTACAAGAGAAGCAAAAACTTCAGGGACCAACTGGTCTCCACCAGGCCCAGATCTCCGAACACTCCAAAATGCAACACAATCCTGAATGCTTGGGGACTACCTAAACTCGTTGGCCATCAACCATGCAATGATTGCAGCGTGTGTCACTTAACTTCATCGTCCAAAACACTGTCACTTGAACCCGGCAAAGTCTGGACCCAACACCAGTTCACAAACTGCAACTCTGCCAATCTCGTATATCTAATCACCTGCGTGTGTGGTCTCAGATACGTGGGCATGACCACCCGCAAAATGAAAACAAGAATGACCGAACACAGAAGCACCATCAGATGTGGCAAAAATGTGAGCAAATTCACTGACCATTTTCTCACACATAACCACACTCCTAACGATTTCAACTGGACTGTGATTGAACAGTTCAATTTGACAGACAGAAACGAAAGGGACCTGCTCAGCAAAGAACAACGCTGGATATACAGTCTCTCCACCCATACCCATGGCCTTAACGATTCCATACCCTGGAACTCTTTAAATCATTCCTAACTATGGACTTCGCCTTTTTCTAAACTTTAGTGTTACCAGTCCACTCTATGCGCTCGAATTGTAATTCCTTTAAACTTACATAAACCTTTAACTTTATTTACCTATGATCCCGTGAGGTAATCCCCCAATGTGGACTCCTCATCTACCAAACAAAAGGGAAAAACATTGCGCATGCCCGGCCACTACTACTTTGGCACACATGCGCATTGCGAACACCCTCTATCTCCACACCTATGTGTGATCAGCGGCGTATGACTCAGCGAAAGCGCAATCATGCACCTTCTTCTATCTCTATTACATTACAGGTAGAACCAATCCGGTCGAAGCACAGCCTACATAACCCCCGTCCAAGGCCCATTACCTTTGTATCGGGCACCGCAGAAGGACGTAGGTTCCAAGGAGGATTTAGATCGGCACTACCGTGAGTAAGACCACATCCAATCAAGCTCCAAAACAGGGGTAAGCCACACCAACTCTCTTCCTTTGCAGGTTGTTTGACATACTATACATTTTCCCTAGGGTCTCTATCTCTGCCAGGTGACCCAAGAAGGCTTCAACAGAAAAAGCCTATGTGAGGATAAAATGTTTCGCCAAATTGTGCCTCACTTGGTTACTATTTCGCTGTTTTAGCCCACCACCACTTCCGAACAATATCGGCGTAGAATTACCACGCCTCTTTCTGGCATATTTTCTTGCCACACCGCTACCGTCTACAAAATCTCGGACACCCACCTAACAAGTCAGCATCATTGCATTTAATGATTCTTAACATTATTTTAAATACTAAATATGACTCTCCCCTGTACGTTTGTCCTTGTCTTTTATGTTTTGTGTAGCAATACCAGAGGGAATCCCCCTCTAACTCATATACGCACTTAAGGGCGTGCAACACATTGTTATCAATCAACACAATCACTATAATTTAGTTTGATAGTTTAAATTTGCACTTCTTCACATATCACTTGGTCCCGAGGAAAGCCAGTTTCAATAAAAAGGCCTGGCTGAAACATGTCGACCACACAGGATGCAGGAGTTCACTAAATAACTCCATCGCATCCGCTTGCCTTTTAACCGCTAACAGGGGCCCAGAAATTAAATTTAATTGATCCCTCGGGTACTGGGACCTCCTGTATGGCATTTTAACTTTCACTTCCTTCACTTTTTCACTGCACACTCAGTAAGAATACCAGCTCCGCAGTAACATCTGGCGTCGCAGCACACCCGGGACACATTCGGTGTCACTGTGGTGGGCCCGATGATGAAGCATGCCACCGACTAGGTCAGTGGGTGAGGGCTTCATGAAAAACCCAAGCGGTTCCTTTTCTTCGGAAAACGTACAACTCTGAGTCTTCACCTTCTAAATCATACATGGTACTGGTCCTTCTTGATAGAACATATAACCCCGGAGATTCGGACCAGCTTACCTGGTCCTCTCTCTCCTCTTGATCTATTGATATTAAGTAGAGAAATGGCACCTTTTAGACTTGATAACTTCTGTTGGTTAAAATAGACGGGAGATATTTTAATGCACTTCCTGTAATACAGACCTCTTCCAATCTACAAAGTAGGTGGGGTAGGAGACTGTTTTAAATGAGAAAACACCAGGCAAGAGAGAGTCTCTCCCTTGTGCAAGAGTTTTTAAAGGTGATTTGAAGATTTCAGAAGCCAGGCACCCATGGCCAATCCTAAGGTGCCACAATACCTCTCCACCCCTGCACAGCATGCTGGGATGGTTCAAAATGGCTTCACTGACTAGTCACATCTCATCTACGGGGCCCCAGCTCTGCCCCACGCTGACATCACTGTTATGGCCTTTCTTACTAAATTTTCAGAGGGGATCCCCCTCCAGATGTCTGGGCACCCTCCTTTGTTTAGTGGGCTAGGGAAGGCCCATCACTGACACAGAGTGACAGCAGATTGATTGATGCAGATCATTCAGCCCCACCTCTTTCCTCTTCAAGAGCTAGGTGAAGCACTGTTAATTGGTCCCTTTGTGTCGGGAGGGCTTTGTGCCGCTGGAGAGAAATGTAGTTAACCTGCCTCTGCTGAGTGACAACAGGCCTGGGCTCTGATCCTGAGCTGAGCCAGAGAATTATGAAAATCCTGGATGATGCACAAACTGTACAGATATCATTTTGGGACTTGCAGAATTGATTTTCCTGTACAGGTTACACATCATTTAGATACTTAGGTCTGTTTAGGACAAAGGGAAGCAAAACTACACTTTAAGGCAGATTTCTCTCCGTATGTGTAATAAAGTGTCACATCAGAAAAAGCAGTTAATGACACTGACTTTTCCCTATTAGTGTACACTATCATTGTAAGGCCTACCCCGGGTCAATACCTAATCCTGCAGAGGGAACTCTGTGCCAGGCTACCCGTGTGCAGTTACTGGGTTGCGCACGACAGTAGTCTCACATGCGCAGACCACATATGTATGTGCACACATATTCACGTCTAACCAGACAACTGCCCCTTACCCTTGCTGCGTCTCAGTGGCCTTATATTAAAAGGCAGACACTGGCAGTAAACATGTGCAGTTCATTTGCCATGTGATTATCATTGGCAAGACATATGCAGTGTGACTCACCCACAGTAAAAATTCCAAATGTGAGTGATTTAAACAGCAAAAAGAATTCTGGGTGTACTGAATGGGTGGTACCCAATTGCAACACATGCTGCCACCAGCCGAAAGTAGGGAAGGTATAGCCATCACTCATGGGTACTCTTACCTACTTAGCAATAACAGGTGCCAATGGGTTATGACCAGACACACCATTTGCCAGGTGTCCTCTATCACTGAGACTTTCCACTGACCTTCTATGCTAAGACCACCCACCTAACTCAACCGTCTGGTCACCTCTCCCTACAGGGAACCCAGGCCACACTAAGAACCCTCCCGGTTCTAAATCAGATACATCAAGGACACTAATCACCTACATGGACTGAGCAGGTCTAGACCCACTCTTGCCCTGAGTCACGCAATGCTGTGTCCAACACACCATTCATTGCAAGGCACTGATGCTAACACAACAGATAGGTCTGAAACCTGTCCCACGAGTCACTGGCTGCTCCCCCTCTTGGATACTACACAACCCAGTAACCTCACTCAACTGAGTCATGACACTAGCCACTTTTCGGGCCACTAACCCCCACCCACAGTAGTTACTCTGGGGTCTACACTGCTACCACACCCTCTCAGGATGACTGTGTCCCCTTAGGGGACCTAAGCCTAATCAAGGAATGCTCCCAGACAAAAGTCACCCTCCAGGCAGTTACCACCCCAGGAACCGATCACCCGTGGAATCCTTCCAGCCCCACTAGGTCAACAGAAGCAGTGCAGGCCACCAAAAGGGACATGTCTGACCCAGTCTCCAGTTAAGCCATTTCCCAGACTCCATGGCACAAGCATTAAAACCAGTCAGGGACCATAAAGATTCTACAGTGAAGGTTCAAAAAGTCACCTTGAGGCCCACAGTGCCTCATTTCACCACACTTAGCAAAGGGTTGCCCCACCTGCTGACTCTTTGCATGTTGAACCAGGACGTCGGAGTTATCTAACAACACAACCTAGACTGGGACGTGGGAGACTGCCCGGTTCAGTCCTCGACAGCTGCCCGTTTGACAGCCCAAACAAACCTGCCAGACAGAAGTGACTAATTTGATCTCATACTCAAGCACAGGGTGCCCTCTCTCTGGACAGGGCCCACCTGGTACCAACACTACAGGCACATCTTCCTTCTGCACACCCTCACCACAAGCATCCACCCCACTGGTACTCCTAAAGTGCACCCACCAGAAGTCTGCTGGGTACAGTCATTTTCATGGGAAAGCTCAGCGCAACCCCCGGATAGAAGTGCTGCCACAATCCCAGACTGACGCACAGGGTTCCTTTACCTACGATAGAGCTCACTTGGGAAGCTGGTAATACTGAGGGCGTACCCGCTTTCTGCGCCATCAAACCATGCTGCGCCCACCAGCAAAACTAATGCCTGGAAGCCAAGAATTTGAGGGACCTCAGGGCAATTACCCCAGGATATGGTCTATGAGCAATGCACAGGGAAGGGGCCTGATTATAGCAGCGCCTCCTGCACACACACACATACCACGGTGAGGGCTGCACCCACCAGCCACAGGGCCTCTGCCCTCAGTCTTAGGATCTGACCCGACAGGACCAACCTAATTGGACATCCAGCTGGCCTTTGCCCCAGCCAACACCGCAGGTACAGGTAAAAACAGTCCTAAGTTGACATCCTGCACTGTTCTCAGAGACTCACCTACCCTACTCTGACATCTCAGGATCCACCAGGGTCAGCCAATACACCTTCAACTTGGGGAACCATCTTTACACAGGACCACACACCTCTATACGCCACCCTGGGCTAGCTCTCCCTCCCGAACTGCTAACCAATGGAAATAATGAGAACCACAACTTTCTTGGACCTAAACTGTGGGAAGATTTCTCGGGGGACCGCCCACCTACCTAGGAGGACCACCAGGGGAGGGTCAACTACTTCTGGGCACCCTCCCAAGTTTCCAGCGGTTTCTGGCCTGCGCCAATGGTGGAACAAAACTGTAAAAAGAATGACTCACGTTGGGCTTCCTTGCAGGAAATCTGCAATGCCCATGGCAAGCGTGTGAATTTGCTGGACCCCCTATTACATCTTACACCCCCAAAAGTAGGGCCCACCCCTACACCCAGATCAATGGTGTGACACCTGTTGTAGCCTCTAAACCAACATATAAGAACCCTCTGCATACTGGCCTAGTGGGTAGTGCTGAGGTTCAAAGGACATTCTAGACTGGAAAACTCTACTAGGAACACTGTAGAAAGCCCACCAATCAACACATCATGTCAAACAATGCAAGCGGTTCCCAACAAATACAGTTAATACAATAACCAACAGCAGATGACCTTCTTAGAAATATAGAGCATCTGTTGAAATCTTTATTGCTCCCTCTCGTAGAAAGGGTCAAGCGAATAGCAGATCAACTTGGATCAGTTCAAACCACTGGTATCTCGAATATAAAGTTACTTAGAGAATTATCTATAACCAGGTATCCCTTGAACACCTCTGTACCCACAGAAAAGCCTAAACTCAGTGAGTGCTCGTCTAGGGGCAAGCCCCATTTAATCTCTAAAGATATTCCTGTCACTAGCCAGCCTTATAATCCAGCTCTCCCTATTTCTAAGCTAGGAGAAACCCGGGAATCAGAGCAAATTTGTAACAGGGGTCAAGCACATGATAACAATGGGGGGAGGCGATTGGTGGTCAAATACCACAGAGGGAATGTGCAGCATGTAAATCTTCCACCTGAATCAGAACCCTATGTAATCGTATTAACTGGGGTTCCAGAATTAAAGTCAGGACAATTTGAAAATTTTCAGACCCTGAAAAATAAGGTCACCCATTGGCTAAGCGTCAATAGGCCACTACCCGCAAGCATTGATGGCAAAATGTTAAATGTCGGGAGGTTACCATGGTTGGGACAAAGACCCAAGGATATACCAGGGGATAGCGTAATTATAAATTTTAAAGACTACAAGGCCACAAATTTCATTCGAGATTGGTATAGTGATAGCTATGAGGGAGGCATATCAACGAGATCATTAAGCTATTTCTACCCAAGAGCCTTGGTTGAAATTCACAAGCCTATGAACCCCAAGAGTATATTGGGCCCATCTTTTAATATTGCTACCACCAATCGTTTTGTGGCTCTCTCGTCTTTAGAGGGGGTAGACTGACTCGCAGATGAGCCAGACAAGATCCAAAAGGACTATGTAATCCCAATCAATATAGGCATTGAGAATGTAGCACATAATGTCCAGAGCACTGAGCCTCAGACTAGGTTCACTGCAAGCCATATGGAAATAGAGGAGTGGCGTTTATTAGTGAAGAGCCGCCAGGGTACTTGGAGGAAAGCTCTAGCACAGTGCAAAATAGTTTATTTATAGTGGACGAGGTATTTGTTCCCCAAGTAATTAACAAGGGAGCCGCTGCAAATTCCACCGTAATAAATTTGCTTTCATGGAACATAGCGGGGCTTCAAAATAAATTGGCCATCCCAGAATGGATTGATTTTATTGATACATATAAGATTTGCATGTTCCAAGAAACATGGATCACGATCCCACTTCATAAAAGTGGGTATGCCACTTATTACATCCCGGCAACTTCGGTAGGAAGAGGTCGCCCATCTGGTGGCCTTCACATATGAATTAGTGTGGCATTGAATTGCGCTGTCACGGTGCATAACTTACCTTCAGAAGACATACTATACATATCCCTTAAAGTCCCCCATGTGGGAAACTCTATGGAACTATTCTGTGTATATGCTAGAGGTGCCCCAGGTGGTCAAATCTCACCCACAATAGCATTACTCGACGCTGCATTAGCGGCTGTCCCTCCCCTGTCTAATGTAATTGTTGGGGGAAACCTCAATTGCACATACGAACCCCTAGCTGAAGAGGACCTCCTTGGCTCTAGCGCAGAGGATTTCAGACCAATAAGTCTAATTGATACCATCCAGAAAGTAGTTGGCAGGGTCATTGTTACTAGAATAGGGTCTTGGTGTGAGGAGGGCAATTTTCTGACCCATTTCCAGGCGGGGTTTCGCCAAAATGTAGGCACAATGGACCAGGTTTTCAGGTTTTGTGCTATATATTGGAAAACTGTGTCCATCGCTAAGGGCAGCCTATATTTGACCTTTATTGATTTAAAAACCGCGTTTGATATGGTCCCTCGCGATACACTCTGGAAGGTGTTCCTAGATATGGGGTTTCCGTGTTATCTTTTGGAGTTTATTGTAAGGCTTCTTGGATAATTATGCTAGAATCCGGTGGGGGACCAAAGGACAGTTAACAGGGAGGGTGACTGTGAACAGGGGGGTCCGCCAGGGCTGTGTGATGGCTCCGACATTGTTCTCTCTCTTTATCAATGGGGTGGTAGCCCATTTGAGGGAGGACTCTGCGGATGCCCCAGTCCTGGCGGGGGAGAAAACACCTTCCCTCCTCTTTACAGACGACACCCTCCTGATGTCCAAAACTCCCACGGGTCTCCAGAAGTTGCTGGACAGATTTAGTCCGTTTTGCGATGAGCAGGGGCTAACTGTAAATACCACCAAAACTAAGCTGATGGTGTTATCTTCCCGAAAAAAAGCTAGGAGAGTACATATAACCCTTAATGGGTCCCCGCTAGAGGTGGTGGAGGAATTTGACTAGTTGGGAGTCAGGATTAACAGCAGGATGAAATGCTCATAAACCTCAAAAGAGCTTCTGGAGCAATTTTAAGGAATCAGCGCATGTCAGTCAGCAGGCCCATAGCTCATGGCCCTAGCTGTCTACGAGGGCAAGGCGCAGGCTTCAGCGGTCTACGGTTCTGAACTATGGGGCTGCGAAAGCATTAAGGATCTGACGAGAGCTGAGAACATGTTTGTTAGGGACTTAGTTTCCCTTCTCCATTCAACACCTTTGAAACCCCTTTTTATTGATACGGGCAAACGCCCAATTGCAGATATAGTACGCCTCCGACCCTTGCTGGTCTGGGTGCGCCTGAGAAGGACACCAGAAATGGAAAATTATGCTAAGGTCCTGAATGAATTGATTGTCCTGAATAGCTCAAACAAGATACAGTGGCTTAATAAACTGAGGCAGCTGATCGTGAGCTTAGGAATGGGAGAATTTTGGGATTCCCAGTCCCCCCCTCACAAGCAAATTGTTAAAAAAAATATTGGGAGTGGGTACAGGCTGAGGATTTAAAGAGCACTAAGTGGGGGGTGCTTACCACCAAATTTCTAGAACATAAGCCCACCAGAAAGCTAGAGCCCTTTCTAGACTATATTCAAATCACAAGAGATAGATCTCTCTATCTGAAAATGAGATACAGCATACTCCCTCTTAATAAATTTATGGACGGGTGGAAAAGAATGAGGGACCATTGCTTCACCTGCCCAGGATGTCCATGTTTGAAGGAATCCCTACCCCACTTCTTGTTTGCTTGTAAGGCATACAAGAGGCCAAGAACAAGGTGGCTAAAACCAGTATGCAGGGAGCTGGGCGTAACAGACTTTAGGATTGCCCTACGTATCCTTCTAACAGATACTTCATCTCTGTACATTGTATGCGGGGTTGCAAAGTTTCTTGCCAGTGCTTGGCTTATACGAACAAGGCTGCTGAATGAAAACAAAAACTAGATCATGCCTCAACTTTTAACTTATATGTATATTACTGTGATTGCACTTTACCCGCTTGTAACCATCCTTTTTTAAATTGTAAATAGCTTTTTATCGTTTTTATGCCAAGAAATAGCCAGAATATTAATTATAAGTAACATTTTATGTCTGGAAATGTTTGTTTGTACTTTTATGATATGAATATATCGAATAAAGTATTATCATTCGTAATAAACCAACAATCAATGTTTTCAAATGACATGTGCATGCGGGGGCTTTCCTTTCCCACATCCAGAGTTCCCACTACCAAACCTTTAAAATCCCCCGCCTTGCACTCTGATATTTTTGCATAAATGTATCGGTAATGTGTTGCAAAATTGAATTTATCAATTGTTATCAATGCATACTGGAACTGGATACTATTATCCCAGTGCTGAGCATGACCTATTGGAGAACCCACTATAATTGGATACTTGTATTGTAAAAAAACATTATTTTGGAAAGAAGCTAGACCTCAGAGACTTTAGGTATATTTCAAGACGTATAGGAGTAAAGTTTTATGCAAACCAATTTATTTAGCTTAAACATAAAAATTCCTTTCTGGTGCATGCTAGGCGGGAGGGCCTTTTGAGTATCTTCTGCTCCAGTGGAAACTACTGGCACAGCTTAGTCCCTCACATCAGGGCCTCAGCCAAGTTACAGGCCATCGTCCAGCGTCATTGGGGCCATTTCTGACCCCTATATGCCAGTATGCCAGGGTTATTGCCCATCCCCAATGAGACTTTGTGGGCTGTTGACCATTGCAACAGAGAATGTAGGTCTTTGCCCAAGTCTGCCACCCCACTGAGACACGAAAGTGATAACCTAACAAGTCTCCACTCATTCATTTCACGTATCAAATGGGCTCACAACAAACCAAATAGAGTAGATGTACTCAGCCACTTCCACCTGCATAGTGGACACCCACCCAGGCCCTGAGAATCAAAGCTTTGCTCTAATAAAGGTATATACATATGAATGCACATTTTACTTGCTTCTTCGTGTTGATAAAATCACTGTGCCGCGAGCTAGAACAGCAATACTTGTTATTTTGCCTTCTGTAAAGCAACCAAAATTACAAAAACAGGCATTTTCTAAATATAGAAGAGGATATAGAATTCTAAATATACTGACAACCCCCACCATTTATTCTAATATTTCATATGCTACAAATTAAATGAAATACCAGAATATGTTCAATACATTATATTGGCCATGTACAGTTTTGCAAAGTTTATTTACCACTTCATTGACAAGGTCCAGGGAGTCATTTTGCATCCGGACATGCTGAAGTCAGCATTATAAGCCAAGGACATAAAGTTGAGTGCTCCCTTTGTATTCCAAAGGAAATCATCGCCCAGTTGTTCCCAATGTTTACATTCAGCTGCCACAGAAAGAGTTAAGCTTCGTAATAACTTCATAAAACACAGGGTTAAATCATTTCACGGAGAGGCTTCACAGACCAGCAAGTCTAGAAAGGTAAGTTAGTAAATTTGCTCGGAAGTTCTACAATTTCATAATTCTTCACAGCAAAGCTTTCAACTGACAATTTAGTCCATAAAATATATTTTATTTAAAATTAGGATTGTCTGAGGCCTCCTGGAATTATTTCTAATTACCCAGTTGTTGCCAGTATGTGGCCATTTTATGACAGCAGAGTCTACTGCGTGGGTCAGGTTCAACTGTATATCTTTTCAACACAGAATTAATGTACTATTGATAGAACCATTACCAGAACCAAATTAAAGCCTGGCTTGATGGATTAGTCCGCAGGGTGCTGTCAGACATGAAAGGAGTAATTAGTATTCATTACTTCATACTCCACAACATTCCAATTATTAATGAACTTCAACTGCCGGACTGCACCATATGTACCACTCGTGTCTCAGCAGTCGTTCCTTACTTCCCGGGGACACATCTTAGATATATACCTCAGGGGTGCGTCAAAGCCCTTTGACACTTTAACGTTCGGTACAAATATTTAGTACGTCACGGCCAACCAATTGCTCTTTGTCGTGCAGGTATGGCGCGAGGCTCGCAATCGTTGTTTAAAAAGGTGAAACTGAACCCTGGGAGTAACGGGCTGCTGTGTTCACCTCGCCGGAAGGCAGTGCATCTGCAAATCGAGCGAGGACTCCTCGGACATCTGCCAGACATGAAGAGAGCACGGGGTCTACAGATGGTACACGTAGTGAGAGGTATAGCGGCTTGACATCCACGTGCCCTGTTTTACACGCCCGCACCACTGCAGAGGTCGCCTTTTAGTTATCTTTCATGCTAATCAGTTTGGGATGCTCGTTTGACCCTTACATACCTAAACATGAAAAACTACCCCCACATAGACCCTATTTTAAGAAAACCTTTCTTGCAAACTTCCAGAGCACGAAGACCATGCACCTCAATTCAACAAAATGCCAAGGGTAGTGAAGGAGACACCACACGCCAGTTGACCTTTACTTCCACTCACAAACCCATGGTACACATGCACACATTTACTCATACACACACTCGTTCTCACATAAACACACCCTCACCCGCAAGCGCACACAAAACATACATTTGAAATGATGTTTTACTTACCTCAGCTGCCAAAGAGAGTCATGCTCCCGCACATTGTGAGTCATTCTTTTTTAATACACAAATTGTGAATAATAAAATATTACTCACTGTCAGTGTAATGAAGAATTCACAAAAAACAAGGAAGCAAGGAAACTGGAGATGCCCTTGTGTGCCTGGCACTGATGTTGACACCTCTGAGGCCACGTGTCGCAAACGCAGTGGCAGGGGTGGCAAGCGACAAGCCAGGGGCCCCCTGGCGACACCAAATTGACCTCCATGACCAACCCACATATGCATTACATTTTTTCATGCTTTCATTACCTTAAAAAAAATCTTGCAGCCAATGGGAAACAGGAGCGCTAAAGAGAAACTCTTGCAGGGGAAAGGTAGCTGAATGTAACCTGGAGGTCGAGGGTTCGAACCCCAGCAGGGCGCATCTATGCTTTACAATTCCAGACCACTTGGGTTGTAGCAACAGCTTCTATTTACGGCGCTCGAAAATGGCAAAGACAATGAATACAGGGCTACATGAAAACAGATTGCTATTTTCATTAATTATTTTGCCACGGATAATTCCCTGATGAATAATACTCATTTGGCGTCGTTACCTCTCAAAATGAATAATAAGTAGATCATCACTATCAGTCATTCTCGATGACAGGTGTGTGATCACTGTGATGTTAAGGGTTAAAGGTCGTTGGCACCCTTGACCTCAAGCGGTCTGTTTAATTTACATGACGCTATGCGTTCTGTGCCAGGAGAACTCCCTTGGGGCACCTCGCCTCACAGATACACTGAAGTATTTATAGAACACTTAAGAAGAAACCACTTGCAGGGAGAAAGACAGGCAATTCTCAGGCAGAGCAGGGCAGGGCCAGAGCTAAACCAGAACTGGAAGTGTAGTAAACCTCGAAAACCAAAGCACTAACTGAGCCAGGGCCTGCTTTACATAATAAACATGCAACAATTCAAGCATTTAAAAGTGCAAACCATTTCAGCAGCCAAGCAGTAACCGATGACACAGACAGTCTTTCTTCACATACAGTACCACACATTATTGTTTCCTAGGTGACTTAACATATTGATCACAAATCCATAAAAACAGGATTCAACATAGGTCAACGCCACTGATTAGCTTAAACAATATAAGAGGAAATGGCTCGGTTCATCCCCTTCCCCGTTACATCAAGCAAAGCAATGGGCTGTGTTCTAGTTGTTGTTTAAGAACTAAAAACGAAGCAACTCGTAGCTCTTGATAATTACAGACTTTCTTTCCACCAACCCACCACTTGATATTGACCGATCACCTCATGTTTTTTAAAGCTTGTAAGTTAAATCTACATGATGCCTGTGGGACTTAGCCCTTTTTGGCTCAAGCTCCCTAAATATTTTGCTTTTCCCCTAGACCTTTTTTCTGACATGTGTTGAATTTTAGATGCTTTGGACTCTTTGCCACTGCTAAACAGTGTCAACGCGCAAGTGCTCCACTATGTGTGCCAGGGCTAGTAATGCAAATGCTACTGGTGGGCTTGCATTACTTATTGTGCCACCCACTCGAGTAGCCTGGAGAAGGGAACTCAAGCCTGCCATTGCAGAGCCTACGCACAGTTTCCTAAACTGCAATGTTGCTCTGGTAAGTGCATGCACCTGAAAGACCCTGCCCTTCCATTTCCATACACATCAAGAACCCCTATGGTAGGTCTAGGGTACCCCCTGGACAGGGTGCAGTGCATGTGAAAGGTGGGACATGTACCAAGGTGAGTACCATGTCCTGGCAGTGAAATAATCTCTATTTAGATGATCGACACCTTAATCCATCGATTAGCAGCACCATTGCAGATCTAGATCACTGCAGTTAAGCCAGCTGGTCACTCACCCTACACATGTGGGTGGGCATATATTGGACCCCATATTTTCGAATTTGTCGGGTGCCAAGGTTCCGCAGCCAAGCCCAGTTGCCTGGTCTGACCACTTTCTAGTGAAATTGTACCTTACGATTAGTGACCTTCCTTTTAAACCGCTAGATAGAGTCGTTTTTAAACGTTCTTGGAAAAAACTAAAGCTTGAAGACTACCACCGTCTTCTTTTTGAAAATCCGCTTGGTCCCCTCAACGAGGTGGAATCCGGCTATGATCTTTTTTGTACCTGGATCAGCCGGGCTCTAGATGCTTTGATCCCCGCCAAGTGGAGCAAATGTCGCTCCTTAGAACCAAGTCCATGGTACGATAGTACCTTGTTACCGCTAAAAAAATGTTGTAAACAAGCGGAACGGGACTGGCGGAAAACCTACGAAGCTGGTAAAAAGACCATATACCTCGTTAAAGTCAAAAGCTACCATAGAGCCATATGCAGGGCCCGTGCGGCCTACTACTCTAAAGAGTTTAAAAACAGCTCTAATGCGTTGAAACTGATCTTCAAAGTCCTTAAAGACCTGACCGTGAAAAGAGCTCCTATAGCTGCAATTTGTTCAGAGTCTCATTGTGAAGATCTGGCGGCCTTTTTCCTTGAAAAGGTTCAGGCTATCTATCGTTCTTTTCCATGCTCTATTCCTTCGAGCGAGGTTCTGAGAACCAACCCCTCCACAAATGTGGTTCTTTCGACTCTCCCTTGCTTGTCGGAGGAGGTGTTTAATAGATTGGCCACTAAAGTAAAATCTGGGTCTCCTGCTGACCCTCTTAGATCGGTGCAGTTTAGGGAACCATCTGTCCTTTGCCTCCCTCCTGTGCGCCAGCTCATTAACCTGTCCTTTTCCTCAGGCACTGTTCCTACTAAATGGAAACAGGCTTTTGTCACCCCGATCTTGAAGAAACCCACGTTGGACCCCCTCAAATTGGAGAATAATCAACCAATCTCTTTGCTCCCATGGGTGACGAAGGTTGCAGAGGCCCATGTCAATGGTATTCTGTCGGAACATCTACAGAGGGCTAAAATTCTGGATCCCTCCCAGAATGGCTTTCGTGCTGGCCACAGCACCGAGACAGCCTTACTCTCGATGACGGGACATCTGCGGTCTGTGATTGATTCTGGTCAGACTGCGGCACTGGTGTTACTTGACCTCAGTGCCGCGTTTGATACGGTATCACACTCGATTCTGCTGCAACGTCTGGAACAGGCCGGTGTCTCTGGTACAGCACTGGACTGGTTTCGGTCATTTTTTGCCAATCGCTCATTCAGGGTTGCAACCCCACCCTCTGAGTCCAAATCCTATCCGCTCAAACAGGGAGTACCCCAGGGGTCGGCACTGAGTCCCACATTGTTTAATCTGTATGTGCAGTCGCTGGCTGCGGTCGCCAAGCATTGGGACATGAACATGGTCTCCTATGCTGACGATACGCAGCTGGCGGTGACACTGAGTGGGAGGTCCGACCTTGATGCCCCTAGGTTCTTGGACGGTCTCTTAGCAGTAGCAGGCTGGATGACAGCTAACTGTCTTCAGCTCAATGCTAAGAAGACGGAGGTCCTGATCGTGGGCAAACAGAGCAGCCTTTGGGGTGAAGAGTGGTGGCCTCCAGAGCTAGGTGTCACTCCAACTCCGGTTTCGGAGGTCAAAAATCTGGGTGTCTGGCTAGACTCTGCCCTTAGCTTTTGCAATCATACAAAAAAAGTGGCAGCTACTTGTTTCGGGAATTTGCGAGGGCTCAGGACCATCCTGAAATTTTTCGACGCCCCTACCAGGCAGCTGATTATGCATGCCACTATTTTATCTCGGCTTGATTACGCCAGCTCGCTCCTGTTAAGGGCCAACCAGGCGGAAGACGCCCGGTTACAGCAAATTCAAAATGCTGCTGCTAGGGCCCTGGTGGGTCTACCGAGGTTTTGTTCCATGAAAGAAACTATCCGGACACTACACTGGCTGCCCATGGCGCAACGGATTGATTTTAAGACCTTATGTTTGTCTTTTAAGATCCTTAAACTGTCTTCCCCCCAGATCCTTGAGAACCTTCTTATTTCTTATGTTCCTTCTCGTTCCCTGAGGTCCTTGGGTCAAACCTGGCTGTGGTCCCACGGTTCAAGCTTTGCCGCGCCGGAGGACAATCCTTCCGTGTTTTAGCCGCTAGGTTATGGAACTCACTTCCATCCCAAATCCGTGCATTGGATGAGTTGTTTGATTTCAGGAGGGCTATCAAAACCCATTTGTTTCGTTCTGCACTTTAGTATTCCGCTTCTCTGCTACCTGACTCCCTGATGTCTCTTGTGTTATGTCTTTTGCCTGTCCAAAGCGCCAGGACACCCCTTTGCTGGGGCAGCTGTGCGCTATAAAAGTGCTGATCACATAACATAACATATTTCGTTTTCACTGCTGAAAGGCCATCTTGCCCATTAGAATAGAATGGAAAGGCTGTGTAATGCTTTTGCCAGCCTATCTTCCCAAAGGCTTAAGATGGAAAGGTGAAGTTTAGTATGCCTGAACTCGCCCTGCAATAACACATCTTTTTATAAATATGTTTTTTGCATTATGTATTTGTAAGCCACTCTTTCCGAAGTGGCTGTGTATCGACTCCTGGGGTGGGGCTCGGAGGGAGACACTCTCGCCCTCTCTCTTTCTGGCCTGCAGCGCGAGCCTCTGCTTCTTCTCGGATTGAGGCTCATGTGCCTAGGGAGTGACAACACCGGGGCCTGAGTGCAAAGCTGCATTTACTGTGTTCTATCTTACCTGTGTGGGGGGGGGAAACTGTGGCCGGAGACTAACTGCAAGCCAGCATGAGTGGCGGAGAAACCGCCAGAGGCACCGTGAACGGTGCCTGAGTAACTTACGTATTGCAATACTTCTGCATACTAGAGTATCTGATTATTGTATAATGCATTGCTTTATTTCTGCACAACGGACTGCCTGTTTTGTTGTATTGCCCATTGCATTAGTTTGCCTAACGAACTGCCTGATAGGTGTGTTACACATTGCACTAGGTGTGCATTACGAACTACCCGAGAGATGTGTTTCCCCTTGTCTTAGTACTACATCACGATCTGCCGGATTGTCGTATTACACATTGCATTAGTCTTGCATACCGAACTGCCGGATATAAGTGTACTGCATTGCATTAGTTTCGCATAGCAAACTGCCTGATAACTGTATTACACGTTGCATCTCTTTTTCCTAACAGAGTACCTGAAAGGGGACCGTACGCATTGCATTACGGGGTCAGTGCTTTACTCATTGCTTTACAGTGACAGTACAAATCGCCAGATAGCCGAATTATGATCTGCAATATTCTTATGTTGTGAAGTACCTGATTCTTGCATAACGAACTGCATATTACGACATTAGGATTATGTAGGATTTTTTAGTTCAGCTTACTAATAATAGGGCAGGGGGAGTATTATCAATGCATATGTTGGTTTAGTATTGTGTGGTTGCATCGTATATCTTTTTATAAACATATACTTGTTTTTCTATGAAACTCATGTGGAGTCTACTTGTGGTTTCATCATTGGATTGCTGTGAACGTAAGTGCAAATACTTTACATATTGGCCTTGAAGATAAGCCTGGCTGCTCGTGCCAAGCTACCAAGGGGGTGGAGCCGGTGCTATCTCTAGAGGCGACCTGTCTTTTCCCAAACGTTGGGGCTCGAGGGTCCCTGTTTGGCCTACGGTACCTACCTCAGCCAACCAGGGATCCTGGGAATCCTAACAATGACCACATTAATTCACGTCTTGATAATGCCCATAATTACCCATCTCTTTTTAATGACCAGATCACCTTAGCTCTTGACAATGATTCACATGGGTCTTCAAAAAGGACAACAGAAATCAGCTTGAAATATTGTCTAAATGAGGCAGGTAAAGAAGAATCAGACCCCTGGCACATTTCCAGGCATGGTTTCGGCCCTCTTCAACCTGCACTAAACACCCGGGTCTACACAAGCACAGCTGTTCATAGTGAACTTTCTCATTTAGTATTTAAAAATGAAAGCTTCACTGAGACCATTGTAAAACCTGTGGTATATCCTTCTTCTCTTTCTGTAGTAGAGCTTTAATATGTCATTGTAGAGTGTTGCCCATGTAATTGAGAATGTATTACGTTTGGTGTTCTAAATCAGAGAAGCGGGGAGGAAGAAGGCCATCCTTTTCAGTTATTTGGGAACAGCTGCAATTGAGATCTTCAAGAACCTTATGCCCATTGCACCTCCACTTGAAGGTGGTGATGGATGGAACGTTTTTGTCGAAGCTGTTGCTAGACTGGAAAAACAATTCGAAGATGAGCCTAACGTCATGATTGAAAGGCATTCTTTTCATAAGAGAAAACAGCTTGCAGATGAATCTGTTGAGGATTATATAGCAGCTCTAAGAGTGTTAGCTGCTAATTGTGAATTTGGTGCCTATGTTGATACTGCTTTAAGGGATCAATTTGTTTTTAATTGCGCAGCTAACAGCTAAAAAAGTTCAAGAACGACTCTTAGCCTGTCGCAACCCCACCCTGGCTGAAGTAATTGATTTGGCCAAGGGGATTGAGAGATCTATTGAGTCTTCTAAAGTCATTTCTGCTAATGAAAACAAGTGTACTAATGATGCCTCGATTTGTGCTGTTCAAATGCGCAGTAAAAGTAATTTTCAGCCTGGTAGAGTTCTAAGCTGTTTTAGGTGTGGTTCAAAGGCACACTTGGCGAATTCTCCAGATTGTCCTGCTCTCAAGAGGAAATGTACCAAGTGCGGTAAGATTGGTCATCTTGCATCTTCTTGTAGGATTCAAAGGAAGGGTGGCAAATCTGAATCGGCTGTTTCCAGTGTTTCTTGTGTTCATGATGATTTGGAGAATTTAGTCATTACCATTTATGATGATTCCTTTGACAGTCACATAAATAGTGTTTCTCTTCCCTTCAAGGCTCCTTTAGGTATAGTTCAGGTTGGGAAGATTGCCTTTGAAGCTATGGCTGATTCCGGTTCGACTGTGACCATTTTATCTGATATTTTCTTTTATGAGAGATGGAAGGATGTTAAACTGGCCAAATCTGATATTAATCCTAAAGCCTTTGGTAATTTTAAGATCAAAATGCTAGGCTTCTTTGAAGACTCATTAAAATTTGAGTCTCGTGTCATTTTTACCAAAATTTATGTCGCAATTGATGGGCAGAACATTGTTGGTTGGTATGACCTGGGTAAACTTGGCATTAATCTATGTCCTGGATCTGATCATCCTATTCAGTTGAGGGAAATGTCTGTACACAGTATTTCTTTGGATTATCCTATTTCTCCTATTCTCAATAAGTATAAGAATGTCTTTGAGGATGTTGTGGGGGAGGTCAAAGGCTTTTCGCACAGGATCAAACTTAAAAAAGGAGCCTTACCTGTGCAACACACGGTTCGCATGGTACCGTTGGGGGTGAGAGACAAGCTCAAGTCGCATTTTGATGGTCTCTGTTCCCAGGGGATCATTGACCCTACTGATAGCTCCGAATGGGTTTCGGCTATTGTTATTGCCCTTAAAAAGAACCAAGAGATTAGGCTCTGTGTTGATCTTCGATCTCTCAATAAAAATATTGTAGTAGAAACATATCCTTTGCCCATAATACAGGAAATGTTGGCTGCTGTAAATGGAGCAAATTTTTTTTCTATTATCGATTTAAAGGCTGCGTACCATCAAGTCACTCTGGATCAGGAGTCTAAAGATTTGACGGCGTTCATAACTCCGTTTGGATTATTTAGATTCCTGAGAATGCCTTTTGGCCTGGCGTCAGCGGCCAGCGTTTTCCAGAAATTAATTGAAAATTTGTTTTGTGGCGTGAAGGGTGTACAGTCTTTTCAAGACGACATTTTAATTTTTGCTAAGTCTATTGATGAACACAATGTCACTTTAGAAATAGTCTTGAGAATTCTTAGCAGCAAAGGCATGACTGTGAGTAAAGAGAAATGTAAATTTCTTGTTAAAGAAATTGACTATTTGGGTCATAAAATCACTCAAGAAGGGATCTTTCCTAAAAAGGATATCATCAGTAGTCTAGAGAATGCCAGTAAGCCTCAGGACAAGGATGCTTTACGTTCCTTTCTCGGGCTAGGAGAGTACTACGCCAAATTTGTTAAAGGTTATGCTTTGGTTGTTGAGCCTCTCAGGCAATTGCTTAAGAAAGGTGCTAGATTCGTTTGGACTGATGTTCATGATTCTGCTTTTCATGGTGTCATCAAGCTTATTGCCAATGCCCCGGGTCTCAAAACTTTTGATCCTGAGGGGAAATCTTTTGTTACTGAGGATGCCAGCGCTATTGGTTTAGGAGCTGTTTTCACCCAGATGGTTAATGGCAAGGAGAGAGTCATCTCTTTTATTTCAAGGGCTGTTGGAGGTGCTGAGGTGCATTATAGCACGATCGAAAAGGAGGCTCTTGCCTGTGTGTGGGCTGTGGAGAAGTTGAAGAATTTTTTGTGGGGTAGGCCCTTTGTTTTGGTGACTGACCATAAACCGTTAGTCTATATGATGGATGGGGTCAGGAGTGGTAGCGCTTCCTCAAGGTTGGTTCGGTTGATTGCAAGACTGCAGGAGTTTAATTTTGAGATTCAGCACATTCCTGGTGGGAAGAATTTTGCTGCTGACTGTTTGTCCAGGTTGCCCCCACTTGGTGATACTCATGATGAAGTTACTGATCTGCATGAGTGTGTTGTAGCTGCTGTGGATGCGGTGGAATCTAGCAATTCTGGTATTGATGCGTGTGAATGGAACGATCATGCTTGTAAGGACAATGTTTTAGCTAAGGTCAAGTCTTATGTGGTTAGTGGTTGGCCTTCTGTTAAGAATATTGAGTCTTCTTTGAGGAGTTTTGCGCAGGTAGCAAGTGAGTTATCCATTGAAAATGTTATTCTGTTGAGGAATGATTTATTTGTTCCACCTGGTAGCCTTAGAGAGAAGATTGTCAGGTTGGCTGATTCTGGTCATCCTGGTATCTCTGGTACTAAAAGGATACTTAAGTGTCACTATTGGTGGCCTGGGCTGGATTCCTTTGTTGAGAGGTTTATCAACAACTGTGCCGTTTGTGTCAGGTCTGACAAACATTGGAAGGTGTCCACTGAACCTCTGTCTGTTTGTGAAGCTCCTACTGGTCCGTGGGAAAGCCTCTCTAGTGACTTTTCTGGACCTTACGATTGTCTTGGCAGGGAGAACAGATTTTTCATTGTCCTTGTTGACGATTTTTCCAAGTGGCTACATTATTCTTTTGTGGAGCATCCTAGTACTGATGCTGTCATTGGTTTTCTGGACAATGTCTTTACAATTGAAGGGGCACCTACCTTCATTAGGTCTGACAATGGTGTTCAGTTCACCTCTAGTAAAATGGGAGCGTTTTTAAAAAAGTTTGGTGTGTCTACTAAGAGGGCCCCTCTTTATAGTCCACGTTCTAATGGTCAGGTTGAGAGGGCCAACACGTTTTTTAAGGAGGGGATCCAAGCTGCATTGGAGAGTGATTTGGAGGTTTTTGACTTTTTAAAAGACAACATTTGGAGTTATCACATTACTCCTAATACCTGTAAAGGAGTCTCTCCTTTTTGTCTTATGAGAGGCAGACAAGCTAAATCTTTGTTTTTACCTCATTTTGCAAACAAGAGCTGTGTGTCTGGGAATTTTGAGTCCTCTGTCTCTAAAGCTAGGGTTAATATCACCTCTGCACGGTTGTCTGGCAAATCTTATCATGACGAGTTTCATCATTGTAAGAGCAAAGTTGTAAATATTGGAGATTGGGTCAGAATTGTTAATCCCTCTCATACTCCTAAGGGTTTGTCAAAGTTCAGTAAGCCATTCCTGGTGGAACGAGTTTCTGATTCCTCTGTTTTCCTCAAGGGTAGAGGGTGGTGGTGTAAAAGTTCTGTGGTTGTTCTGAAACCTGGCCAAGAATTTTTTTTTGATAAAGAGGGAGATGGTGAGGATGATGTCTGGTTTGATGACTCATGTGATTCGTCCCTCAGTCCATCACCTGAGGATTCATGTGATTCGTCTTCTAGTCCTTGTCCTGATCCTGTTTTGGATTCACATGTACTTGTTGATGAGGCTGCTTCTAGTTCACCTGTTCTAGATTCTCATGTTACCGCTAAAAGATTTGTTAAGTTTGCTAAGAAATTTGATGACTATATTTTGGATTGATTTTCTTTCTTTTGTTTTACCTTTCTTTGTTCTTTTGTTTTCCTTTTTTTGTTTTCTGTAAAAAAGATACATGTGGTATATCCTTCTTCTCTGTCTGTAGTAGAGCTTTAATATGTCATTGTAGAGTGTTGCCCATGTAATTGAGAATGTATTACTTTTGGTGTTCTAAATCAGAGAAGTGGTTGGAGCTTATCTGATTTAGACGCTTTGCTCTGTGCTCTGGTGGGTCCTTGGATTGAGCTAAATAAATCCATACTTTAAAATACTATTTTGCCTCCTCCGCATCTTTACAAAACCCTTCTCTAGATAACAACCAATTTCTCTCAAGATTTGATAACGATCAAACTAATACCTGTAGGACCTTTTGCAGTGGCTGTTAGACTTGCTCTAGAACAATTCATTTTACCAGAGACACAAATGTCCCAAGCCTGGTTTGCTAGCTAGTTCTTTTAAAGTGGCTAATATTTACAAGCATCACTGCCTTTCAGAATCTCCAACAGCCTCCTCAGCATTTCCTGGTGAGGGAATGTGTCCAATGCTGAGAAGGGAAAGTACAAAATGTGTTACTGGAGGGACTGTGCAGGAAGCAGGCCCTCTCAGAGTCAGGACACCATAAAGTGAATAAAGGCTCTACCATCAACACTATCATTTCTAAACAGAATACCTTCTGCATCTCAGCCATCTTACCCTCTGACTTGTCTGACCAACACCTAATTCTTTTTAATCATCCATCCAAAGGACTGGGTGAGAAATACGTGCTATATACCCCAGGCAGAGTTAGAAGCTCTTGTCAGTTCCCACATTCTATCTCCACAAGACCGCACCTACACTAATACCTCCCACTACAACACAAAAATGGAAGAACTCCTTGACACAATTACACCTTGGAAACTCAAGAAATTGAGAAGTTTCTTATCCAGATCATGTTTTTAAAAAGACCTTCACAAAGAGAGTTGACATCTGAGACAGGCTGAGAGACCCTGGAGACAACATCCTACGATAATCAACCTCTCGCTCCTCTGAGCTGAATGCCTTAAATATAAAAAACAAATCTTCAGAAAAAAATCCTCCTTTTACTGAGCTGAACTTGACCACTCCAGGGACAGACCTAAAGACCTCTTCAACATAATCAAACAGCAAACCTCCTCTTTCTCACCTCACCCAATCCCTGGGATGACAAAGCAATACGAAGAGTTCACCGCATTCTCAGAAAAATAACTTACATCGACTTCTCACTAGACCCGTCCTACTCCCCACCCTGTACCACAAATGCCTCCTCTAACAGAGGCGATTCAGAAAAGGGGGTGGTGATGAACAGAGTGTCTGAATTAAGCAGACCACTCTTACCCAGTCCAAAGATCAGGGCTTGATCCATAACCGTTATTTATCTCACTGCACCATCCCAGCTCAGAACCCGGCTATATGCAAATCAGTCTGTCCCTGGCCCAGTGCATCATGGGAACAGGGCAGACTAAACTACCAAGCCAATTCTTCACCAGAAAGGAGACAAGCTACCGGGGACCGGTTTCTGGCATTTCTTTGGACTGGGTAAGAGTGGTCTGCTTAATTCAGACACTCTGTTCATCACCACCCCCTTTTCTGAATCGTTTTTGTCCACCATAAGCGTGGAAGGGTATACTCAGATGTGAGTCCCTTGCTCATTGCACCATCAGGATTCAAGCAAGCCGGGCCGAAGACGGCTGAAATGCCAGAAACCGGTCCCCGGAAGATTGTTTCCTTCCCAGTATAAGAATTGGCTTGGTAGTTTGGTCTGCCCTGTTCCCATGATGCACTGGGCCAGGGTCAGACTAATTTGCATGTAGCCAGGTTCTGAGCTGGGATGGTGCAGTGAGCTAAAAAACGGTGATGGATCAAGCCCTGATCTTTGGACTGGGTAAGAGTGGTCTGCTTAATTCAGACACTCTGTTCATCACCACCCCCTTTTCTGAATCCTCTAACAGAGGGCTCATCCAAAGCCACACAGCCAGCTACTGATGGCCATGCCACATTCAGTCTCTCAGCAATTCAGATCACCAACCTCAACCGCTTACAACTGAAAAAGGAAGCTGCCTCAACAGAATTTGACATTGTCCCTGAAAAAGAAGTCCTCACAATACTTGCTTGCATAAAGCCAACTTCCCCACTCTCTGACCCCCATTGACTCCAGCTTGTTAAAAATCTCAGGCACAGAAGCAGGCATATGATTAAAAATAATACGATCAGCATTGTTACAATTCCATAAAACACAAAGGGAGAAATCATATTATAATGATAGTGGAAACAGGTCCTATAGCGCCTTATGGACCACCCTTCCATGCTAGGAACTAGGTTTTATAATAATAAAAGGTCTCTTAGGCTTGAATGGGGAACCCCATACCGCCAAGATCAACAGAAGTGAATCACATCAGGATCAGCAACGCTCACTCTCACTGGAAAAGATTTTGTCCAAGTGTCTTCAAATCATGCATGCTGTGCAATATTAAAAGCACTAAAATTTCAGTTAGCTGCAGCTGTGCTCGTGTTGTGCTAGAGCGTGGGTCAATCAACCTGAATAACAGCATAGATTGTTATGGTGACCTTGAATGCTGCTGCACGCAGTGTACAGACTAAGGACGCGGTGTAAGTCTAGGGATGATAAAAACAAGCCGTTCTCATGCAAGGAAAATCAAGCAGTTTAACTTACAACAACAGTTACATGTAGTGATGTGTGAAAAAGCTGCAAAGTGGCAAAATGGCATTTAAACTTCTAATAAGCATATGCTAACATAGCAATGTGTGGGAGCATGGCCCTGTTTTCATTACATGACCTTACCAACTACAGACCTATAACAACCTTCTGCTCCTCGCCAAAACTACTGAAAAATGTGTGCTTGCACAACTCAGCAACCACGTTGAAAATACAACCTGCACAATATCTTCCAATCTGGGTTCAGGAAAGGCTGAAATATGGAGACTGCAATACTGACTCTCTGCACTTTTTCACTGCTGATCAGTGCTAAAGTGCATATGCTCCCTATTGTAAATTGTTGTAAATGGATTAGTGACTCTACGATTGGCTACTTGATTTACTTGTCAGATTCTAGTACAGTGCACCACGTGTGCCCAGGGCCTGTAAATCAAATGCTGCTGGTGGGATTGCAGCACTTGTTGTGCCACCCACAGAAGCAGGTTATAAAATATGGCTCAGGCCTGCCATTGCAGAGCCTGTGTGCAGTCTGGGACTGCCATTTCGACTTGGCAAGTGTACACACTTGCCAGTCCCTAAACCTTCCCTTTTCTACATATTATTCACCCCTAAGGTAGGCCCAATGTACCCCCATGGGAAGGGTGCATTGTATGTAAAAGGTAGGATCTGCACTGATGTGTGTGGCATGTCCTGATAGGGAATTACACAGCCATTTTCATTTTTCAATATTGCAGTTATACCTGTTCCCATAGGCCAGAATGGGCAGTTTGAGTATAACATCTTATAATCCTAACTGACACAGGGAACGAGGTAGAAATTAGAGTTTAGTATGCCTGAACTCAGAATGTTAAAACATGTATTTATTTATTTATCCATTTATAGAGAGCCTGGTTACGCCAACGATGTGTCCCCACGCTGAGACTCTGATTAAGGTTCTGAGGAGAGCGAAGACGTCAACTGCTACATATGTCAGTTGACATATGATGACCTTTCCTACTCGTCCTTTTTAGCAAACAGCCATGTCTTTAGTTGTTTGCGGAATCTATTTTCACAAGCCTCTGTTCTCAGAGTCATTGGAAGGATGTTCCAGGTCTTGGCTGCTAGGTATCTAAATGAACGACCCCCCATCTTTGCTCTGTGAATTCTTGGTACCGTGACCAGAGACTTGTCCATAGATCTTAGATTCCATCCAGGGGTATAGTGGGTTAGTAGTGGTTGCAAGCATTTTGGGCTGTTTAGTGTCAAAATGCGGTGGCAGTAGCAAATAGCACTCTTTTTTCTATTGATAGCCAGTGCAGTCCTACCAGTGCTTTCTTCATACTGTTTTTTTTCTGGTAGTCTGGGCACCGGCCGGGCTGCCGCGTTTTGAACTCTCTCTAGTTTTGCTAGTCTTTTCTTTGTGGCCCCCAGGTATAGTACATTACAGTAGTCCAGTTGGGAGGTAATTACGGCATGTACTATCGTTTTTCTCGCTATGGGCAGGAGAAGATCAATGATCTTTCTCAGGGTTCTCATAGCTCCATAGCATTTGCCAGCCACTTTCCTGATCTGATTGTCAAATGCCATCTTGTCATCGAACCAGATTCCTAGGTTTTTAACTTCTGCCTTAGGGGTGGGTACTATGCCTAGAGATTCATGCCACCATGCGGATGACCAGATGGTGGGTGCCTTACCCACAATCATTACTTCTGTTTTGCTTCTATTTAGTCTAAGACAGTGGTTGGACATGAACTCTGCCACATTCGCTAGACATTCAGGGAAAAGGATTGCAGCTTGGTCCTTATTTTGAGGCAGCAATGCAATCAGCTGCCTGTTGTCCGCATAGGATACGATCGACACATTATATTGCGCCACTTGTTCTGCCAGCGGAGCCACATATAACGATTGAAAAGAGTTGGGCTTAAAATTGAGCCCTGTGGTACTCCCTGTGCTAGTGGAAAAGTCTTTGATAAGTGTGTTTGTTGTGACACTTGAAACCTCCTTCCGGAAAGAAACGATGTCAGCCATTTCAGTGCCCTACGTCTGATGCCACAGGCTTTAAGTCTTTATAGAAGTAGTTTATGTGATACGGTATCAAACACATCTTTTAGTGGGGGGATTTTTACATTCTGTGTTTGGAAATACCACTTTTAGAAAGTAGGTATTTTCTAGCCTAACCTTCCAGTTGTCTCTGCTGGGTTTGTGTATTCCATGTCTGGTTTGCGAGTGACAGGGGGCTGGAGAGGGCTTTGGCTCCAGCAGTCTAATGGGACAGGCTGGGCTGAATAGGGCCTGCATTGAATAGAGAGTAGGGGGAGGAGATTTCCTTTCACTGCCCTGAGCCCTCATAGAATATAGAGTAGGGGGTGGAGATTTCATTTCACTGACATGAGCCCTCATAGAATAGAGAGTAGGTGAGGAGATTTCCTTTCATCTACTTGGGCCAGACCTGCTCTCAAATAATGCTGTCTCCACCTCCTGGCAGGAAGCTGCACCCAGGAGGACAGAACTGATTTTGACTAGGTACAGACAGTCTCTGCCTTCAGAGAACAAAGGATTTTGGAACAGACGCATCACCTCCCCTGCACTGCAGTAAGGAACCGATGCATCACCTCCCCCGAAGCAAGGAACCAACACATCACCTTCACTGCGACCCTTTCGTTTGTATTGTGTGACGCATCCCAGGTACTTTGAGAGTGAAGTGTCACATTTACCATCTACATTGAACTAAGGTATTTCTACCATTCTGGAGTCTTACTTTTGATTACTGTATTGTGGATTTTTGTCGCTGGTCTTGTGTTAAGTCTAGTAAAGATTACCGATTTTTCTGAACTGGTGTGGTGTCCATTTGTAGTGTTTTCACTGTATTACTGTATGTGTTCACAAATGCTTTACACAATGCCTCTGAAATAAGACTGTCTATTCATGCCAAGCTACCAAGGGGGTGATCGGGAGTTATTTTAGAAGTGTAGTCTGTTGCCTTGACTAGAAGCAAGGGTTCCTATTTGGACAAAGGTGTACACCATTGCCAAAAAGGAACCCCCATTTTTAACACCCTCTCAGAATGTGCAGGCATCAATGGCACAGTCCTTCAGTGGTAGGCTTCTTTCCTGAACCAATGCACTCAGCTAATTAAACTAGACAACTCCACCTCCAAAGCATTGCCAGCTTCACAAGGAGCTCCTCAAAGAAAAAACCTATCTCCTGATGTATTTAACCTCTATAAGAAACCCCTTACAATGATCTTGAAACAAGCAACAACTGGCTACTATGTTTATGCAGATGGCACCAAACTCTACATAAAATGTTTGTCTGCCAATGACATCCAGCACTTAAACAGTGCTGTCTCCCTAGTACAAGCTTGATTGACCATCAAGCACCTTAAGATGAACCCCAACAAAACTGAACTTCTTGATCCAACCAAAAGGAAAGTATTATCCTGTCCATATCTGGCTTGACAACTTCACTGTATTAAACTGTAATCTATCCATCTCCAACTCTGGCAAATCCCTAGGGATCACACTTGACAGAAACCTAAACATGAAAACGCATATTAATGCCTCTACTGAAAGTGCCCTCTACTTGTTCAAGAGCCTTAAAAACCTTTCTTCCCCCTTATAGACCTAAAGACCAGGGTGTAATCCTCAGTCGACTCCAAGCTGGACCACAGTAATTGAACAATCATTGGCTCGACTAAAGCTACACTCAATGGAGCAGCCAGGTTACTTTCTGGGGAGGGTCACTATGATGACATCACTCCCACACTCAAGAGACTAAACTAGCTACCCATCGTTACAAAATGCATATTCTAAACTACCTGCCTAACCCACAAAGCCCTCTTTAATGAAAAACAGTCTACCCCACTAACAAATTATCAAACACTCCACTCTTGATTCCGCCCAAATTTAAGAAAGAAAAAGCACGCTCCCCGCTTCTTCTCCAGGAATGCCCCATGAATATGGAATTTGCTACCTTGTGATTTACGGGTTTCACTTCAGGAAAAAATATAAACTACTTCTTCTCAACAAATACCGAAACCTTCCCCCTGAACCAACTACTGTGCTTGTTACTCCTCCGTCATACTCCCATGTCAGGAAAAGAGCACCTCCGAGGTGGAGGATAATGAGGATGAGTGGTGGTGTGCCCCTCACAAAATAGACCCTCTTCTCTTTCCACAGCCAGCAGAGTTTAACGAGTGGACTGAGGATAACAGTTCTCTCCCACATCACTACACGGTCGCAACAAGGAGTGGTCCCTTTAAATGGGACCATTCTTATCTGAACACGTCCCCCGAGCCTTTCGTCACGGAGGCTGAACCAAAGAGCGTGAGCAAGAACATCTTTGAGACAGCTGGAAATGGGAGAATCCGGAAGACACCAAGGGATTGAACTGCCATAGGCAGGAGACAAAGTCCTAAAGCCAGAGATGGGAGAAGAGCGTCTGCAAAGGGCCAATTCAACCCATGATCCGATGATTTACCCTGCCACGCTCACAGGTATGCATGGCCCGGGATGAGGGAGAGTCGGAATAGCTGGAAAGCACTAGGATAGTAATATTTTCTTTTGGCGATCCCTCACTCCCCTCCCTGAGAATAAAAACAGAAAGTCATAATATTTACAAACACAATTCTTCTCTTTCCACCAAGAAGAAGACAAGCCTAGACTGCTTTGCCATCATCGGTGGGAAGAACCAAAGAATCAAAAAGATAAGAAGACTCCAGTCAATAAGACGTATTATCTGTGTGGACAAAACAATATCCTGAAAAGGAAAGAAAAGTAAGAAAGGCAAAAGTCCTCATTTTGTCAGACTCAGTCATTATGATCCCTTACACCACGGGTACTCATAGTACGGCCCCCGGGCCAGTGGCGGCCCGGCAAGCCTTCCCTGGCGGCCCGCTGACCTTCTAGACATCGTACCCGTGTTGTATTTAAAAAAAAAAGGAAATCGTGTCTTCAAACACTGCTGGTTGCTGCAGCGCGAGTCTAAGAGACTCTGCTGCTCTGTGGGGGCCGGCCGCCGGGTGATTCCAGGGATAGTGGAGCTTCAGGGGCCTAAGAAGAGGTTAAGTACAGCAAGGCCTCATTAACATACAAATGGTATTTCTAAAGAGCTGTGAAGTGCTCGGGTGGGGCTGTGTGTGCCAGGAGGCTATCTCAGCCCAGGCTGAGACACGCAGGGTGAGGTGAAGAGGGTGACAGAGGGAGGTAGTGGGACTTCCCACGTGGCATAAACTAAAGGCACACTTTGCATTTCTAGAGCCGTTTTACATCGGGTATCCCAACAGAGGAAGCAAAATCATTTTTAGAAAGAAGATTGCAAGAGCACAAGGGGTGTCATGGCCCGTTGTACTAATTCAGTCTTAACTTCCACATGTTATATTATTCGAGAAACCTTAAAATGAGACGTGTTTGACGGAATCATTGATTATGTTTATACATTTGTAAAAGAATGTATGATTGTTTGACTGCGGTCTCAGAGAGGTAAAGCGTCAACACTGGTAAATAAAAACTGCGCAGGAACATGCTGGCCATCATTTTACTGGCATATGATGATGAGTGTGTGCATTTATGATGAGGCTGGACGTGTCGGCATTCACAGGTGTGTGTATGGATATGTTTGTGGGTGTATGAAAGTGGTTGTCTGAAGGGTGGGAGTGGGCGTATACTTGTGGCTAGTAGCACATAATGGAACCTAAGTGGTCATATATAACTTTTAGTGGGCAGCTGTACGATGGTGAATGTGCTATCCTAAGATGTTAGGTGGACACTTCTACAGTGAGTGTGATGGCATACTATAGTAGTGTGTTGGCATATGATGAAGTTATTCATGTTTTATATTGTGTTGTGTGCTACATTTTGTTTGAAAAAGTGGGTAACATAGCAAGACTGTATTGAAGTTGTGAGAGTTAAGGTTAACTGAGTATGACAGAACTGTGATATAAAGCAAAGGTAGAACCTTAACTCAATAATTTCATCACTTCTTAGATTTTAACCCCTTCGACGCAGATGACGAGCTGGGCTCGTCATTGCGTAGCCTCCTCGCACACTGAAGACGAGCCCAGCTCGTCACGCAAAGTGCGTTCTTAAAAAACCCAGCGTGCGAGCGGAATTCCGCTAGCGCGCATGCGGTTAAGAAGACACTATTGTTAACATATTAGCTACCTTTAATTCCCTTCTGACTTTACATTTTTCTGTGAATCTAGGAATTTTTTGTGCATATTTTTTCACTTGTGTGCTGGGTTACAATGTTGCTTTTGTGGACGTATGACCTTGTGTAGTTCTACATATATATGGTGGTGGGTGCTTTTGTGTATGTTGGTGGTTGTGTGGATGTATGAGGGTGGGTGTGGGGACTTATGTTGTTACACATGTTTCTGAGTTACATAGACGCATTCCAAACTTGCCTGCAGTCAGTGCATGTTGAAGCGCTGGTGCCCTTCCGTTCGAGTAATTCTGTTATTGCTGGCAATTCCTGTAGTGAAGGAGTATTGGGACCACTCAGTCCAATGCAGGTAAGCAATTGAAGTTGCCAAAGTATTGCGGTCCTTCAGACAAGCAGCGCTAGTGCTTAGGGCAGTGTCTTTAGAAACCACATTGTTTTAAAAACAGGCAACGTTTCTCAGTCCCGGCGTCGCAATGAACAAGATGCTGGCGCTCCCTTTTAAGAGAATTATGGTAATGGCAGCCCCTCACAGATAAATGTGCTGGGGCACTGGGAGGGAGGAAAAGGGACGGAGACAGAGGGAGAGGGAGGGAAAGGAAGAGAGAGGGAGACAGACCGAGGGAGGGAGACAGACCGAGGGAGGGAGACAGACCGAGGGAGGGAGACAGACCGAGGGAGGGAGACAGACCGAGGGAGGAAGACAGACCGAGGGAGGGAGACAGACCGAGGGAGGGAGACAGACCGAGGGAGGGAGACAGACCGAGGGAGGGAGACAGACAGTGAAGGGGGAGGGAGGGAGAGGCAGACAGAGGGGGGGACAGAGGGAGGGTGACAGACAGTGGGAGGGAGACAGAAAGAGGGAGACAGACAGAGGGAGGGAGACAAGACAGGGAGACAGGGGGAGACAGACAGAGGGAGGAGGGAGATAGATGGAGGGAGACGGAGGGAGACAGATGGAGGGAAAAGGGAGACAGAGAGAGGGAAGGAGACAGAGGGAGGGAGACAGGCATATGGAGACAGAGGGAGGGAGACAGAGAGAAGGAGAGGGAGACAGGGAGGAAGACAAAGGAAGGGAGACAGAGGGTGACAGAGGGAGACAGACAGATGGAGGGAGGGAGAAGAAGACAGACAGATGGAGGGAGGAAGAGGGAGACGGAGGGAGGGAGACAGGGAGAGGGGGAGGGAGGGAGACAGAGAGAGAGAGAAAGAGGGAGACACAGAGAGAGGGAGACAGAGAGAGGGAGACAGAGAGGCAGACAGACAGAGGGAGACAGAGAGGGAGAGGGAAGGAGTGAGACAGTCAGAGTGAGTGAGAGAGAGGGAGAGGGAGTGAGTGAGACAGAGAGGGAGAGAGAGGGAGTGAGACAGTCAGAGTGAGACAGAAGGAGAGAGAGAGAGTGAGACAGAAGGAGAGAGAGGGAGTGAGACAGTCAGAGTGAGTGAGACAGAGGGAGAGAGGGAGGGAGAGAGCTAGAGAGAGGGAGGACAGAGAGAGTGATAGAGAGAGATAGAGATAAAGAGAGAGAGAGAGAGAGAGAGAGAGAGAGAGAGAGAGAGAGAGAGAGAGAGAGAGAGATAGAGAGAGAGAGATGTGTGTATGCGGGGTCTGGTGGCTCAGTGGACAAAGGCGTCCGCTGCAGGGACCTGTGATCAACTTCATGGTCGCAGTTTTTTTTGTTGCTCTAGCCCCGCCCCCTCCCCCACTGACCCCGCCCCCACTGGTGCGGCCCTCGGACACAAACCACACTGTAAATTTGGCCCCCGAGAGAAAGTTTGTGAGTACCCATGCCTTACACCCTCCAATGAGCCTGAGCACCTCTACTTCGGAAAGAAACTGTGCCTCCACCCCCCAGGCCTGAAACACACTACCAAATGTGCCTCTGATCTAGATGGAACACATATCCTTCTGCCTGTTGCATTCTTCTTTTATATATTGTCACTTTGTATTTTTGCATATTATTTCTTTACATTTACTCCTAATGCACCTCATGAAACTGCTTCTGTGCTACCTTATTTACCTCTGATCTATATAGCTCACATATCCTACTGCTTACAGTATTCCTCATTTAGCTACTCTACCTATTTTGTATTCCTCTTATGTACTCCATATGCACCTCATGTACTTACTGTTTGTTCTATCTCTGTAAAGCGCTCTGATATCCTCAGTTCAAGTTTGCGCTATACAAAAGTGGATAAATAAATAAATGGAGGAAATGTTTTATTTTGCACACACTATGTCAAACCGTCTCTATTTGTTGACGAACTAAGACGTACTAGAGATGGAAGAGAGACCAGTATCCCTTGAATAAGAAAGGCTATAGAGCGAAGTTAAACTTTGAAAGTGTGTTTCTAGTACAGATGTAAAGTGGAGCTTGCCAGCAGAGATTTTATACCACACAGCTTTGGTCTTTCTCAGGTAAGTGAGGATCTAATTTGTTAGACAGTGGGGATGCACAGCATTTAAAAATAAGGCTCTATGGACCCGATATACTAAATCATTTTGCATTTGCAAAGTCAGTGCTTCTTAAAATAAGTGCCTTTCCTTTCGCAAAAGGGAAAGCCGTAAAGTTAGAATGGGTACTCCTATAACCGCAACATTAATCTATTATCAATAATCATTAAACTTTGGCTTGCTTTTTTCTTGCTCTTAGATATTTCTGACTCATTTTGAATGTATTCTTGTGTGGGCTACTTCCATCGTTCACACCATTCGGGGATGAATGAAAGTGGAGGTTGTGGAAATCATACACTCTTCCAGTGACTACAGCGACCATGGCGGCAGAGGTGAATGTAAAAATGATGTCCTCCTATCAAGAGTCTGAACTTGCAGAACAGATTTTAAGCATTCTGAAGGAAACCAAACAGGCTACTCATGAAGATACTGACTGACTGACTGACTGACTGACTGCTATGAAGATGGCAAGGTGATGTCAGATGAAGAGGAGGAATTAAAATGGGAGGACAAGGTGCAGAGGAACAGGGAGTAGCTTGAGCTGCAATAGGAGGAGTAGCATAGGTTGAAGGAATAAAGGGTGATGAGAATCAAGAAGAAGAATGTGAGGACGAGGAATCTGGGACAATTGGGCCTAGCAGCCATCTGCTGATGCACTAAGGGCTTAAGTGCCCCTCGTGGTCTTAACATAAGAAAGGAAGTATGCTCCCTTAATGACATCATCTGACGCAATAGGGGATTAAGTGCCCCTCGTGGTGTTAACATAAGGAATGAAGACTGCTCCCTAATGCCATCATCCTCAGGATGTCACCCTCCTCACGTCCTCTGAAAACTAACTTGGACAGACAATTTTACCACATTTCATTCCATTTGTACCAATAAGTCATACTATGTTGCAAGTGGCAATACTCAGTGCAATTCTGCCACTATTATTCACACAATATGGGATGTCAGTGAATAGGCAGCAGCTCTGTCTTGATCAACCCGTAACACTATTTGGAGACCTACTTCCTGAAGCTGGGGCAGAGATGAAGTGTATTTAGAGGCTGCAACATATCTTCTCTTACATACTATGCACATAATGAAATGCTGATTCCTCTACCATTTTTGTGGTTTAGTTGTAAGCTGTCTAATGTAAATGACCCTCTGTCTCGAAGGAAGCAAATACCTCCCTGTTGTCAGTGAAAGGATAAAAAACCTTCACTCACATTTGGCATACTTCATCATTGGGTTTTCTCCTCACTATGATTGGGTATGGGTCTTGATAGCGTATTGGGAAAGCTAATAAAGACTCTGGTAAGCCTTATCACTGCCAACTGTGCAAATGTCACAGAAAATTGTTGTGCCTGACTCCATCTTGCAGTGCGAGTGTGGCCAAACATTGTTGTGCAGTACTCTTTTCATCTGAGCGAATGCTGTCAAAACGTTTTGCTGAGCATTACCCTCCAATTTGGAAAGTGGGTTATTAGTAGTGGTAAATATGCATCTAACACTGGCAATAAGGCCACTAACTGAGTCTAGGGTTTGTACCCATCTCAATAACTTAATCTCATACTCAATCTTAGGTAGCTTGACTGCGAGCAGGCAGGCTTAACTTAGGAGATAGGTATGTAATGCATTTAAAAATACTAATTCAGTAAATAATTAAGACACAACAAACAAAAACAATCCAACACTGATTTATAAATGTAGGAAATATTTTTATCTTTAAAATGACACCAAATTATAGAATCCAATGTAGGAAACCGGAGATATGAATTCTGAAAGATTTAGCACTATTAGCAGTTAGAAACCTATACCCCACTCTGAGACATCTGGTCACGCTTGATTGGGACAAAGTCAAAGTTTCCGGCCAACTGTGCTGGAGCCCTGCTTGGATACCCCTCGCTGTAGGCCTCGGTCAGAATTTTACCTTCGGACTTAGAAACCTTTCTGAAGCATTTCTATCGGGGTCCCTTGATGCGCTTCATCAGTCTGGATTCAGTGATTTTTCACCGGGTTGTTTTTCATGGAGCACCCGGTCAAACTCTGGTAGTTGGACCTCTGAAACTGTTCAGTGGGATGAACCAGCAAGTCAAGCTGGCTCGTGGTTGAAGGTGGCCGGTCTAGCTTTCGCGGTTGAGTCAGCCCCCTTATGGAGCTTATCTCCATAGTTGCCCCAAACATCTCCAAACTTCTGGAACTTCTTCCTGAAGTTTCTCTTGAGGGTCAAAAGTGTTAAAAAAACAATCCAAGGGTCTGGCATGTCCAAGATGGTCCTTGAAAGGTTGGACCACGATTCCCACAGTGCACCTGCACAAATCTCTTACAAATCTATTGGACACACTACAAGCAGGGGATTCTTGGTGGTGATGGTCCTGGTGGGCTTTGTTAACCTGTAGATTGCAGGAAGTCTACTCTTTATTACACTTGAAGCAAGGTATATCCAAAGGGGTGTAGTTCCAGATAATGCAGCAAGCATAGCTATTCAGAATGCATGGCATGATGGTGCATATCAAATTTCCTCTTGGCAAACCATCTTCTTCTCTTAGTTTAGTTTCAAGCAGCAGATCTAAGAAGCTCTGCTCCTCTCACATATTTATTCAGTGTTCTCTGGGGTCAAGCAAGAGAGCACTCCCTTCCAAAAAGGTGCAGGGAAACACCCCAGAGCATGACCACTTCCTCCAAAGTGTGGCATAATCTTCTCCCAGAAAGCACTATTCCTCCAAAATTCACTATATCTATAATCTCTGTAGAGGAGCAAGAACTAGTTAAACCAATCTCAAGTATGGCTCATGTCCATAGTTTTCCTCCCTCCTACCAACTGCAAATGCCCGCCTTAAGCCTGCCATCTGTCTGGTTCAGAGGTAGATGGACCTGACATTCCCTGCCTGTCTCATCCCCCTTTAAAGCTTCATGCTTTACAACCTCCCCCCGCTGCTTTGGCATTCCTGTGTAGCAGAGCTCTGACCACCAGATAGCATCTCCCTGGGTGGGTCACTCCTCACGTCATCAAAGCAGCCTGGCTAATCCCGTCAACTCTGACCAATCACAGAAGAGGGTAGGAAGGAGAAATTTTGGCTTACAGGCAAGAAATTCTTATAACATTTTCTCTGTATACTTTAGGATAAATTCAACAATGGCACATTTTTGGATTTATCAATACCAGTCTCCTAAGTCCTTGAATGGTATTTTTATGTAATTCCTAGCCATAGCTATGCATGCATAAACTATTGCACTGGGGCTAAGTATCTACAGTGGAGATAATGAAATGTGCAATTGCTCCATCCCCAGGGCATATAAAACATCTTTTACCAAGGCCCTGCTTATAGTTACTAGATCCCCCACTCCTGGGATACCTAGGGAAGACTTTAGGGGTCCTTAATATGCAAACATAGTGTAGGTCCTCACTCCATAGTGCTCCTAACACCTATGTTGATTTTGGAAGCCACTTTACTACAACAGGGGAAGTGAAACATGCAATCTCTCTATCCCCAGGGCATATACAACATATTTGATAAGGGCCCTCCTTATAATTATATGACCACCCACCACTGAGATACCTAGGGGAGACCTAATATGCCACATTATTGTAAATTAACACTTTTTAAGTGCCCCTACCAATAAGGTCGATTTTGGGCACAATTTACTTTTGAAAGCAGTGCTGCAAAACAGGGCTGCTTTTAAAATGACCTCAAGCTCTCAGCAGTGCACACATGCAAGTGTGGAAATGGCTGCTGGCCTCTAAACTGCCACGCCCTGTTAGAAACTAGGGATTTATAGGTAGTTTTAATCCCCTTGCCCTACTGTCTACTAGGAGCATATAGGGCAGGTCATGCCAATGGTAAGTGTACCCTATTATGTAGCGTACCTTAATGCATGTGTGTGTTTCAACGTAACAGTGGTTTTCAACATATCACTCGGCCTGCCCATCAGTGCCTAGGGCACATGCAGAGTCAGAAGATCAGCATCCAGGGGTCTTAAATGGGTCAAAACGTGGGGGTACCCTGCACAGGTCCTGATTTCTAACACTCCACCAAGAGTTACCATAAACTGTTGTATGTTACGACTCTGTTACATTCTGTCATAGTTTCATTTATGTTTTAGCCTTGTAAGACTGTTCCTTTAATAGCATGAGACATGTTATGTTTCAGATTACATTCCAAGTTCTGAACAGAGCTTTTCTCATGTAGCATTCTGTATCTTATGTCAGTTGAATCCTGATCTAGCTGTACAAGGATCTTATGCTGTGCTGTCAAATAAACTTCTTAAAACTCAACCTTTTCTCTGGATTGCTACAAAATTTGGCGACGAGGACAACCTTACTCCAGCCATTTACAGCACAGGAGCGGAGTTTTGGACCCAATTTTACAATTTTCTACATTTCTGGATTTTTCTTCCTTTGGATTTCTAATTCCTATGCAACCTTTTTCTGGAAGAAACTTTCTACATTGTTCTCTCTTAAAGAGTACTACTTCTGGAAGCCATCCTGCGTTATTTTAAACTTTTCACATCGTTTCTAGTGTTTGTTTTACACTTTGCATCTTTCAACTACTGTTGCCTGGTTACCTGCCTGCCAAGCCGCCTCTGCTCATGCTTCGCGTTTTGAGCGCTCCACAGCTGACATTATTTCTGTGCTGTTTTATCTCCGCTCTGCTCGATTTTCCAAAGCCTCTTCCCATTTCCTTAAAGTTTCGAGGCTCACCTTTAACTGGATCGTATTCTTTTTTTCCAATTCTTTATTGTGTTTCCTTTCACGAGCGAGCGAGCGAGCACTGCCTTTCTACAACGTTGCTCATTGGAGATGCTGCCTTTCTATGACGATTTCCATTGGTTGGTAGCGAGCGAGCCCTGTTTTCCTACGAGGCTTCTCATTGGAGCGCTACCTTCTCATGAGGATTTACATTGGTCTGCACTACGCTGATGGAGGATTTGCATTGGTCTGCACTACGCTGATGTGAGCGTTTTAATCCTATTGCCATTTACAGATCATTCCTCCACCGGCAGCGTTTCTTAGCAACCATTAGCATCGGAGCAACCGGCATGGTGTTTTCTTTCACACAAAACTTCCACTTCCTTCGTGTTATTTGGTATTTCCGATTTTTCGACATTTTTACTCTATATGTACTTTTTCCTTCCAGGCAAGCAATTCCTTGACATTTCTTAAAAAAAAAAAAAAACTTAAGTACATTTCTATTCAAATCCAGGGTGTTTCTTCAAAGTACTTGTTTGAACTCTAATTACACTGTTTTATTATTGTGTTAGTTTGAGTGTTTTACACTATTATTTCTTATTTTCCATTTATTTCACAATGCAATTTGATCCCCCTGCTAAGTTCCTTCAAATTAAGGGTGATCCTCCTATGCCCTGGTCTAGGTGGAAGGAGGAATTTTTCAATTACATGAGAGCTATTGATGGGGAGCGAATGGGTGCTGAAAGAAAAAAAAGTATCCTTTTACATTGTTTAGGTTCTGAGGGCCAGGAAATTTTCAGAACTTTACCACAGTTGTCAGTTCCTACGGGTAGTGGGGATACTATGAATGTATATACTGAAGCTCTCAATAGATTGGAAAAAAGATTTAAACCTACAGCTAACATTGCTTTGAATCGTTTCAAGTTTTATACAAGGGCACAGAAGCAGGAAGAGTCATTTGATGATTTTCTTACTTCTCTAAGGGCTCTAACATTGCATTGTAATTTTGGATCTAAGTCTGATGAAATGATTCATGATCAGATTATTGTTCATGTTAGAAACAAAAAAATTCAAGATAAGTTATGGTATATAGGTTATCCAAATTTGGAGGAAACTATTGCCATCGCCAAATCCACTAAGTTGTCAGAAAAGTGGATGGATGTTGTTGTCAAACAAAATTCTAATTCTGGTAAAACTTCTTCTGAAGAAGAAGTATGTGTTTTCAAACCTAAAATTGACAACAAAAATGTTATTCCTGCACAAGTAAGAGCGAAGAATCAATTTGGCATCAACAATAGGAGGACAGAATTAGGTAATAATTCTATGTCTTGTTACAGGTGTGGAAACAAATCACACATTGCGTCATTTCAAGGTTGCCCTGCTATTGACAAAACTTGTAATAATTGTGGAAGAGTAGGACATTTCGGTAATGTTTGTAGAGAGAGACGTTTTAATAATCAATCAAGAACAGGACAAACACGTCCATCCTCAAACAGTTTTACTTCCGCCAAAGTCTCATCTATAGGTACCAGTAGTAGCGAGTGTGTTGAACAAAATCTTGACAGAGGTTTTGTGGTCTCTATTGTTGAAAGTGGTTGTATTATGTTAACCAGCAAGAAATCTCCAAAATGTACTTTTCATGCTTTCAATATTGCTATTGAGCTTATGGTGGATTCTGGGTCCCCTTGGACTATAATTACTAGAGAATATTTTAATGAAAAACTACAAGATGTATGTCATGTTACTAGTTTTCAAGAATCTGATATTTTAGCTGAAAGTTTCAATGGGAACACAATTGATGTTGAAGGTTATTTCAAAGTTCCTTTAAGTTTTAGGGGAAGATCTGCCTATATTAAGTTGCATATTGCTGTTAAAGGCGTCAATGTTCTGGGTTGGCATGACCAATGGGAACTTGGCATCACCTTAAATCCACGTGCTAAAGATCCTATTTCTCTCTGTAGTGAGCAAGATATGTTAAATGCCATTTGTACTACTGAAGTTAAAAAAAATGATATTTCTTTCTGGACCAACAAATTTGATAAAGTTTTCTGTGACCAGTTGGAAAAATTAAAAAATGTTGCACATAAAATTGTACTGAAAGAAGGTGCACTCCCTGTTAAACAGAAACTAATAGAAGTTCCTCTCAATGTTAGGGAAGAGTTAAAGGAAATGTTGAACGATTTACTTAAGGATAACATTATTGAACCCATTGAGTCATCGGAATGGGTTTCGCCCATAGTTTTAGTACGGAAACCTGATAAAAAATTGAGAGTCTGCATTGATTTGAGGGCACTTAATTCAAACATCGTTATAGATTGTCACCCTCTTCCAAATATTAATGAACTTGTTTCCCTTTTTGATGGTGCGCAGATTTTCTCCACATTAGATCTGAGATCTGCGTACCATCAAATTGAGCTCACTGAGGAATCTAAAAAATATACAGCGTTCATTACTCCTATGGGTCTTTTTCAATATAGAAGAATGCCTTTTGGATTGGCATCTGCTGCCTCTGTTTTCCAACGGGTTATGTTCCAAATTTTTAGAGATCTTGATTCTTTCGTTAAATGTTTTCAAGACGACATTTTGATCTTTTCTAAAGATGAAGTTGAGCATGTCACACACTTAAATGAAGTGTGTACTAGGCTGGAAAGGTCTGGCTTTACTCTCAAGGCACACAAATGTAAATTGTTTTGCAAGTCTGTGGAATATTTGGGCCATACTTTGTCGGGGGAAGGTTTAATTCCCAAAAAATCCAATGTGGATGCTATCCTCAAAGCTCCTTCTCAAAGCAATAAGGAACAACTACTGTCATTCTCGGGCATGTGCGAGTATTACAGTAAATTTGTTGTGAATTTCGCCACCAAAATGGAACCATTAAGGAAACTACTAAGACAAAGTAATGAGTTTATTTGGGAAAAGGAGCAGGAAAAAGCTTTCACGGACATTAAGAATGATATTGTAAATTTGCCAACTCTGAAACCTTTTAGAATGGGTAAAAAATGTATTATCACCACCGATGCAAGTCTGTATGGTCTTGGATGTGTGTTGTCCCAGACTGATGGTGTCATGGAATGGAATGTTGCCTTTTCTTCCAGGACCTTAAGCGAGACAGAGCGCAGGTATGCAGTCATTGAACGTGAATTGCTTTCTTGCGTTTGGGCTATTGAGCACTTTAGAATTTATATATGGGGAAGTAAGTTTGTTCTGAGAACAGATCATAAGCCGCTGGTGCATATTTTATCGGTTGGTGGAGGTTGGAACTCCACGGCAAGGATTGCACGTCTTGCATCAAAATTACAGGAACACAACTTCACTGTGGAATATATTCCCGTGAAGAAAAATATCACTGCTGACTTCTTGTCACGTTTACCTTGTGAGAGTGAGAGTACGGTTGACAAAATTAATTGTTTCAGGGAGGTTGATTTTGGGTTGGGTTTGTCAGATTTGGTTTCTCCTATGTATCAGGACATTACTGAGCAAGGATGGTTGAAATGTCAAGAGGAGGACGAAAAGTTGGTTTTGTTGAGGAAATATCTTCTTGAAGGTTGGCCTAATAAAACCAGTGTGAGAGATGATTTAATTCCATTTTATAATGTGGCAGATGAGTTATGGTGTGAGGGAGATTTGTTTTTCAAATCTGGTAAATGCATTCCACCGGTTGGAATACAAGAACTTATTCTTAAGTTAGCTCACAAGACCCATCCTGGAATTTCAGCGATGAAGCGCTTAATAAGGTTAGATTTTTGGTGGCCAGGGATGGACAGGTTTGTTGAGCGCACAGTTAGGGAGTGTAATGAGTGTTGTTCCAATGACAAAATGCTTAAAGTGCAGGTTCCACCGCTCAAAGCTGTGCAATGGCCAGAATTACCTTGGAATAAAATTGCGTTTGATATTTCAGGCCCTTTCAATATTTTACCGGAAGCCTCTCGTTTTGCATTAGTCATGATAGATTATCATTCTAAGTGGCCAGAGGTAAAGTTTGTGTCTAAGGTTACCTCTGAAGTAGTTATTTCTTTTTTCAAAGAGGTTTTTGCGAGAGAGGGATCTCCCTCTATTCTAGTATCTGACAATGGTGTGCAACTAGTTTCTTCTGAGATGCAAACATTTTTAAAGGGTTGTAATGTCAAACATATTCGGACATCTCTTTATGAACCACATGAGAACGGACAGGTTGAGCTCTTTAACCGGGTATTGAAGGGTTTTGTTGCTGATGCGGTTAAGGAGAAAAGTAATTGGTTAAGTGTGCTTAGAGAGAAGTTGTGGACTTATCGCATAACTCCTCATACTACCACGGAGGTTAGTCCTTTCAAACTACTTAAAGGTAGAGATCCTGCCTCAGCTAATTGCCCTTGGTGGTTTAAGGAGAAATGCAAGAATGTGGCAAAAGATGAAGTGGACATTGGAAGAATTGCCAACAGGGTTAGTAGCAAGCAAAGCACGTCAGCCTTGTGGTATAATAGAAGATAGAAAACCAAAGAGCATAATTTTGTGGTTGTTGATTGGGTCAGGATTTTAAAACCTTTTATGATCAGCAAGGGCATGAGTAAGTATGGCAGACCTATGCAAGTGAAAAAGGTTTTCAGTAATTCTGTTATTACTCAGGATGGCAAAGTTTGGAATGTGAGTAAAGTTGCGAAATGCCCAAAGCAAAATGTTGTACAATCTCAGCCTCATGATGATTTTGATAAAGCTAAAACAAAAAATAATTCTTTCCCTGATTCAGTGGCTTCAAGAATCAAAGATGATACACGAATCAGGAGAAGACCAATCTCCTTACAAGATTTTGTTTACATTTCTTTTGTGTGTTTTTATTCCTTTAATGAGGGGGATGTGTTACATTCTGTCATAGTTTCATTTATGTTTTAGCCTTGTAAGACTGTTCCTTTAATAGCATGAGACATGTTATGTTTCTGATTACATTCCAAGTTCTGAACAGAGCTTTCCTCATGTAGCATTCTGTATCTTATGTCAGTTGAATCCTGATCTAGCTGTACAAGGATCTTATGCTGTGCTGTCAAACTTCTTAAAACTCAACCTTTTCTCTGGATTACTACAGACTCACAATTGTGTTATCAAAACATTTTGTGTACAATCCCTCTACCCGCACCAGTGTCCCCCTAAATAGCTGCATGTGACTCCCCACCTGGCAGAGTGTGGCAAAACAATTTTAATACATCTCTGTGTAGCTCCTCCCATGTGTGGGAGGGATGTTTAAAATTGGCATGCACATGACAGCTTCAAACTGTGCAAGAGCAGAAGAAAGTTGGTGCACAACACCAGGTCTTTGAGTATTGCTTTAAATTGTTCTCCTCAACCATTCCATCTGTGCCACTATCACCAAAATAGTTTGTGTGCGACTCCTCACACCTAGTGGAAGGTTTTCAAATATTTTTTGTGACAGCCCACCTGTCTTTGTCCCAATACTTCAAGTGATGTCTTGCTGTGGTCTGCTGGGATGAGATGCTCGTTCATCATGAGGAAGATTAGTTGCTCTATGTGAACGATAGAGAGCTGATCGTGTTTAGACACTGTAGTGGCAGCAGCAGTAAAGCACATACATTGGTAGAAGCAGCTGAAGCATCCAGTGGGCACGTGGATAATAGAGATGCCAAAACAAGTTTCCTGCAAACCTAATATATTAAATGAATATTATCTTTCCTTATCTGGCACATGTCTTGCACATGTGCATCCACAATCTGAAAAGCTGTAGGACCACCAGCTGTTATGCAGTTCACCATCAACCAATTAGAATCACAATATTTGAATGGTCCTTGTATGTGCTTTGTAGGTCATCCGTAAATGTGAAAGGCTTGCAATCGAGGAGAGAGGTGCACTAAATAAGAGTTCTTGCAGGCGGATAGGAATGCTTTGGAGATTTCTGTCTTTCATGACTCCTCTGTGCAATCAATCACTCTTGCACATGCTACTCTACTGTATTCCTGCATTACATCACTGGATTTCTATGAGCCCCCTCTTTGTTCAGTCTCCAATGCAAGCATCTTTACCCTAAACATGGTTTGCAACTTTATCAGCAATAAAATAGGTGAATTGTTCTTGAACTATTGTCCATTACCACACAATCCACTGTATTATTGGAGGGGCACAGCCAATATACTACCACCTACACTTTTTCCCACCTAGGTCATAACCAATGTGGCACCTGACGTTGAAAATGTGTATTAACAAAGTGATTTTTTGGGAGAATAGCATTCACTTATTGCAGGTTCAGCTGTTGACAGCCAACGGAAGGGGATGGTGACCATGGCCACAGTGTGTGCCAGAGAGTAAAGTTATGAAACGAGGCTCAGACGTCCATGATGAAAAGGACATTCATATACTCGGACATAAAAATGCACGCTCTCCAGCAAGAAGTACTTCAGCATAAAGCTTCAGCATAGCCATGCTCGCAATATAGTGTCTAACTGGGAAAGAGCTATATCTTTCATACAGAAGAAAGCATATAGCATGTGTGGCACGCTTCAGGGTTGCTGCTCTCATTCTCACTGAGCTGAAATGATTCAACAAGTCTGGTCTGAAGCATGGGTTGTCACATGGTTATTTCTTCTAGGGTGCCCTGTCCTGAACAACGCTTATGCTAACCTGTAGCACTTGGGGCTTCACCCAATCCCTGAAGATTTTCATATTGATTGAAAAATCCTGATGTGCAGGTATGCTGTACAAGGAGCGTGATGTTCAATGAATGCTGGTTGGTGGGTGGCTGGCAGTTGTGTGCATATGTGGTTCTCATCTTTATTCATGGGGCTTCTGCATATGGCCCTGCAGCGACGAGGCACCCTGGTCTGTCCTACAAGTTCATTGTGCAAGAAACATCAAGCCTACTACGTTGTGACTGCAGTGATGGTTTGCCATGGATTGAGAACTTGTGTCAGTCTCAATTCATCATCTTCATTGTTTCAAATCAAATGGTATGCATATTAGGGGAGTATCCGCCCCACACCTGCAGACATACAGATGCAATAGCAGTAGGAAACAACCCCCAACAAAATCCAGGAAGGCGTGGTGGATGAAATGGATGTTCCAGGTCTTAAGACTTTGCACTCTCTGAACCTGACACATCTCTCTGCTTTCCACATTCTCCTGAGGGGTGTGAGACCTAACTTAGAACGCAAGGTGCCACTTAATCTGTGAAATGAACTCTTGGGGTCAGACCAGATTCTTTCACAACGGGAATGTGCAGTGCAATCAGATGCAACATCGAATGGCATTGTACAGGTCTGTATGTTCCATGCAGGGAGGGAACAGCAGGCTGGATTTCAGCCAGTCAGAATGAGGATTATGACACAGTGATTACTTTTTTATTCATAAAACACAAATGCAGGTCACGGTGCAAATCCACGTTTCCTAGTTACTTGCATTCACCTACTGGTGCCAGAAAAGTAGCTAATGTACTGACATTTCATGGCTTTTCCATGTCATGTGTGAGGTTTATGGATGAACTGTTTAATTGTCTGCCAGTGCTCGACGATAAGGGTCTTAACACATGGCACAACCCAAATTGTTTGAAAGGGCTCATGTGTTAGGGTCATTTTGATTGGCATCAGGCACAAAGCTGGAATCCCTGTTGGCAGCCAACACATAGAGGAATATAGTCTTACCATCTAAGGAGTCACAGACAACCACAGGCAACCACAAATATTTGAGTGTTTGAACTATCAATACACATATTTATAGCTCATAGACTAACTTGAAAAAAGGTGGATTTTGTCTGATTTGCTTTTCAGCAAATCATTTTACTGAACACCAGTTAAGATATTGGTCATGATGATGATCCTAGTCACTGTGACGCCTGATTGGATATTCAATATAGTAGTTTCCACTGTTGGTTATTCCTTCATATTATTGGTGAGCTGTAGTTGCAAGTCAGGGCAGTCAATGTAGTGCTTGGTGCACAAGTACATTTTTTTTCTCCATTAACATTTTTGTTTTTAATTGATGGTCTGGATAATTCTGTTACAGTGTAATCATCCCACGAAATACCCCTCTCATAAAAATATGCTCATTCAGAAGTGAGATGGATATTTCGGCAGATGGGATATGTGTCCCCGTTGTGATGGAGTAACCCGTATGCCGAGATCTGAATCAGGCCCTTGGTGTAAATATGGTGCAGGGTTTAGCACACAAATGCAAAAAACGGTGGTGTATTTGCAACACTCTAACAACCTATATTAAATTGGCCTCCGCCTCAAAGTGTGAAAATTCCTCAAAGCATGGTAAAAGATGGCTGAAGCCAATGACCTGCAATGTAGTTCTTGATGTGCAAATGAAAGACCCAGATAAACAATTGGGACCCGATTACGATGTTGGGTGGAAATCCTCCGACCAGCTGTAGAAGGCTTTCTGACTGACATCGTAGGTTTCAGTCTGACGGCCTTAATAGGATGACAGCAGTGAAACCAGCAGGGGATTCCAAAGAGCTTCTGACCGCCTCAAGGAGCCTCAAGAAGCACCAGAAGCCACCATAATACCCTAATGTCGGGTTATGATGGCACTTTCTGACAGCCTTTTCATCTTGGCCTTTCCGGCATGGAAAGGACATCCAAAAGTGTATTTGGGCCCCCCCCCCCCCTTCCCACTGGCCTTCCGCTATGGGGCCTGGGAGGCTAAACATCCCAGCACTGTGTGGCAAGCACCGCATGGTGCTTGCCACACAGTGCAGGGAAGTTTGAAAACATCCATTTCCCAATGGCAGCTTGTACTGCGGGCCTTTCCCGCACACCGCACAAGCTGCCATTGGGGAATTGAGATTTCCGACTGCCCATAGGGCAGTCACATCCAAATCCGGCAGTCGGAACCGTTGACCTATGGTCAGTCATTCCAGAGCATCAACATCGTAATTAGGCTCTTGGTGTTCTGTAACCCTCTTAAGAAGCTTAAAAAAAAGTGCTTGTCCGAACAAAGTCCTCTAAAAGTGACAAAATCAACCAAGTACTTAGAATATCTCCAAACGAAAGCAAACTAAAACATTTCACACCAAACTAGCAGAGGTTGAATGCAGACCCCGGCAGTGCAGGAGGGCCCGCAAACCTCCAGGGGGCCAAACACTTCATTTGGGCCCCATTTAGTCCAAGGTCAAAGAATATCAGTGTAATATGGGAGACTCAGGACCCCTCATCACATTATGCAGTTGGAGGGCACCATTTTAGATTACATCACTGCAACATAGCTCGCTGTAAAACGATAACCGAAGTATTATTTATAAAATTATTTTGCTCTCATTAAGTAAAATAAAATAAAGTAAATAAAATCTGCTTTATAAACGGCCAGTCTAAAAAGCTTGTTAAATAAATTATTCAATAGCTTCTTCCCTTAGCAGAATGTAAAGAAAGCTTGGCAAAACCAATAGAGGAAGTGTTTGGTTATATTTGGGCGAATTTGTCTGTGTGTGGCTTGCTACGGCTGCCCTAGAAAGGAAAAACAATGAAGCACCAGCTTGGGATATATTAATATGGAAGCTGTGAGCAGTCCAGCTATACTGTACAAATTGCATAAACTGAGAAGCTGTTCCCTAAAAGAGCATTATACAAATGAGAACATCAGGTTAGTGAACTTAAAAAGCATCACAGGAAATTACTGCATAGTAGATGCTTTTCCCAAAAGGCCAGTATTTTTGTTTAATTTTTTTAAGTAAGCCGAGTTGAATGCAAATTTTTTTTTGGAGAACAAGCAAATGTAAATCCAACAGCATGTTATCTCACAGCATAGTAAAAACAAAGGAATGTGAGAGGGGATTTAATAAATAGCACTGTCTTTATAACAGGTTATGCATCCAAACAGCGCACACTTTCTAAACAAGCATTGGCAATGCCAATCGGTCTGGCTTTACAAGAATGTTGTAAGGTAATGTGAAGTATTACAAGTAGAGAGCATGCGACTGGATAGCAAAGAGCCAAATAATAATATAGGTGTAATTGGTGTAGATTAAATAGTAACGTGACAGCTGCACTGTCAAACAAGACCTAATAAATTCATGTTATTAACCAAGATGGAGTTTTATGTTTGACTTCACAGTGAGACAGTCACCAGGCTTTTTTTTTATCCTACTCCAATATTATTCTACAGTTCTTTGCTTCCACACAAATACATATCTATTCTCATTCTATTTACTTGTAATGCTTCACATTACCATACAACAGTCCTTTAAAACCAGGCCTATTGGCATTTTTAATGCTTGTTAGATACTGAGGTATAAACATACACTTTGGCAGATATTTACCTTCCACGTTTAATTGTATTTCTTCCAAGAAGGTGGTCTAGGACTGGATCCACATTTTCATCTAGATTTTCAATAAGAACTGTATCCCCACAGGCCAAAGCTGATTCAATGTTTTTCAAGTACCTTTGAAACACAGACATGAAAATAATGTCATAGCATGAGCTTGTAATGAAAACACATGATACAAAGAAGTATATAATTCATAAGCCAAGTCACCCCATTTTATTGTTCAGGAGTAAGGCATTTATCAAAATGAAGTTTGTTGTTGGAAATGTACTACAACTCCTCTGTCAGTCTTTTGCAGTGATTTTGTTTGTTTTGGGTCATAACTGAGTGATATTACAAGAAGAAATACTGAAGTTGAAATGTCATTGGCTCGCTTATAGATACTTTGTACACGAGGGTTGCGTGAATTTCTAAAGAACCTGGAATCTTTTTGTTGCCTAGAGTGGCTGGCTCCAAACAAAGGTGCAGTTCAGGGTGAGCCTGTCAGTTATTTCATCAAGGTCACTGGGATATTGCTTGTACTTTGAGGAACACTCACATAACAGGAACTGCCTATTAACATTTGGAAAGCAATAACAAATCCTTGGTAGAATGCCTTTATCTTTTTTTCCAAGTTATTCTCAGTTAACTGGTTAGAGTCACTGAGGTGAATACTTAGGAAACAAGGAAAATACACACAGGAAAGCCAAAGCGTCTTGGGTCTGTTGTCCAATTCTCATTACTGTTGTTGTATTTCTATCTAGGACCCTAATTCGATATTCCCGATTCATGCCCTTATGTGGTTATAACAAATAGTTTCTTTATAAAGGCATAAGAATCCTATCCATATTTAGTAATAGCCCATGCAGTCCAAAACACGGCAAGGCTACTCACATAGACTCCTAGAAAGCACAACGCGTTCTTTAAACAAACCAAGCCTCCAGCAGCCCGGGAATTCCCCCTGCTTTTGTTTTGATTTGCACAAGAACTCCGGGAGTCCAGAAAGAACTGTTAATTCTTAGTGATGTCTTATGTCCAACCTTACGTCAAACGCAGCACCTTTCAGGTATAAATATACCAACGTTGCCTTAAGCAAACACACAGTGGTGTGGAGCAGAGCAGCTATCTACTTATCCGAAGCCCAGCTGATGCGAGAGCCGAAGGAAGCCGCCCCTCCCCTTTGACACGCTGGAGAAGCTGCCCTTTCTCACGGCAAGAAATCCAGCTCCGGTGTTTCCAAGTCACCCTCGCGGGTTGCTGGGAGATCAAGTCCTGAGAAGCGAGATACAAGACCTCCTTCATTCTATAAACGAGGTCGGAGCTGATTAAAACCTTAGAGAGAATTCTTGATTCCGATACTTGGCAACAAAACCTAACTTAACTTAAAACTGCAACTTACTTACTCCTTCCCATGTATTAGGCTTAGGTCAGGTACACCGGGGTAGGCGTAACTTAGAAGCACCAGTTGAGTTCGTTAGTCAATGTTTTTATGTATGTATATATTTTATCAATTTTAAAGTATCATATTGCTAAGAAACCATATCAATGCTTTTACAGTATTATTTCATAAAACTACTTTTACTGTACGCACTTTGTGGCAATTTATTTCTCTTGCATGAGAAAGAAGACTGCTCAATAAAACAACACCTTTTTATTGAAAACGCCGTCTCTCTATTTCTCTGCACTCTGGTGAAATTAAGCATGCACGATTGACTGAGTAAAATAGTTGTGTATTGTTTTCACACGACTCTAGAGATACACTCTTTATTCTGAGGGAGCAAAGTTGTCATGTTTATGCGGTTGTCGGAAACTAATCCCTCCTTGTCTAAATCAGGTTGGTTAACCCCTTTCCTGAACATTCGAGAAAGTTTCTAGTGACCTATGAGGTAGCTGGCAAAACTAATTAAGTCTAACATAGTCAGTAGAGACCTAGATGACCTCAGTCCTACGTCTATACTACTGCTTATGTTATTCCAATACGCAGAGCCTATTGGGAATATAGGAACTACACTACACTGTAAAGGCAGTAACCAGGGTAACTTACTTTAGTCCTGCTCGAAAGGCCTCTGCTAGAGTAGATGCTCTGTAGTGAACATGTGATTGTGCTCCTGTCCTCAAATGAAATTTCATAAAAATCAACATTTTAGTGCTAAATCTATATATTCTTTCTATTTAGCTGCTCATATAAATTATTAGTGAAATTTGTACTGAAAATGATGCACTTCATTCAATTTCTCATTTCCCTCTCTTCGCGGTCCTATATTTTATGACATTTTTCTAATCACATTTTCCTATTGATAACTAGACTTGCCTTAGATGTATCAGAACTTTAATATTTTTAGTTCTAATATTTAATTGGATACTTAAGCGCAGAGCCTCAACTATTTTCTTTGAGGATTGCCTTGTTGTCTAGACCGAGACACCAAAGGTGAGTCCAGGGTATCTTTTGTGAAATTTGTTTGCATTTCTGGGCCCCTTTGTTTATGCAGTTTGCCATATTTGTTTTGTCATAATTAAATGACAATCTAAACTTTTCAGATACACTTCAAGTGCAAGGATTTTGTATAAGTCCAGTGAAACATTTTAATGATTAACTTTTTTATACATGTTGTCCTTTTTAATCTAATACTTCAATTCAATTTGTTTATTTCGGATGCGACATTCTTAAAACACACACAATTATATAAAACAGTTAAAATCATTACAATCCCAATATAACACATTTTAAATCTATTATAATACTTATCAACAACTAATCCTCTTATCACACTGGTATACAAGGATTCAATGTAGAGTATTGGAGTTCAATGATAGAAATATGGACAATTGATTACAGTTTAAACTGTTGCACATAAAAGGGATTGAATTGTAAGTACAGGGCATCATTATGCATCATCAGGGTTGCTTTCAACTGTGGTAAACAATTTTTTTATGTATAATTCATATGCATAAAATATCAAGTTTGCAATGCACAAAATAATTACATCATCAGTGTTAGTTCTTAGGATTCTCAGTGCTGTTTCACATTGTCTGATCCCTAAAAGGCTACAGACTGGCTTAATACATATCTTGCGTGGGGCTGGATAGGCATTGCAAAAGAAAAGTAATTGATGAAGCATTGCAGACTCAGATCTACGAGAAGGGCATAGAGTGCTGGAGAAAATGATCTCTCCCCATCGAATACAGAAACTATTAATTGCCAGAATCTCATTTCAAAATTTAACATACAGTTGCTTTGCTGGGTGTACATATTTTGAACAAAAACCTGTTCAAAGAATAGGGTACATTTGTGGACTAAAATATATCTATCAGACTTCCCGTTTTATATTTTTGCAGCTGTTCTTCACACAGGATGGCCTTAAGTGTTTCTTTGATGCAAACTTAGGCACCAGATGAGCTTCAGCAGGAGATTCCCAGAGAACAGCTAGGTCTTAGCTACAGAACAGGTTTTTAACGTACACTAGCCAAGGAATTCTTGTATAGCCCGCTGTGTGGAATATTTCCCTGAGGGTTGACCTCTATGGATCAAATTCTGCTATGGACCACAGTCTTTGCCAAAACAACAGTGGTCAAAACTTGATTGTTATAGAGATCGTATAGACACACAAGTCAAATAATTGAGGTTCGAGAGGAGCGCTCAGTGGAAGACTTCAGAAAAACTGAATTCATTTATTTGCGACCATGGCTAACCTTGTTTCCTTTACATGTCCCCATAACTCCAATCCATACAGGGCCTTCCCCTTAGCCATAACGTTATATAATTCAAGGGCTGGCGAGAGACATTTGGACTTCTACATTTTGGAAATAGCCATACACTCCTGATGTAACTTTAGCACACTCTTTTTAATCTGCTGTGACGAAGAAACATTTATCACTCCTAAATAATCAAAATCTATCACTTGGTCAACTATTTCATTTTGTGCTTTATTGCACACCTTCAAAGATTTCTAAGTATTGAAGAAAATATTAGTTTTTTAATCAAACACTAATATGTTCATTCTCATCTTATCTGAAAAATATTAATTCCAAAGACAATTTGATCTAAAAGTTGGTTTGAAGATGGTGCTTTAATTTCCCACTATTGTCTTTATGAAAGCTCTGCAACAATCTCTCCATTGAGCTAAAACATCTAAATGCTCTAAAATAGGATGTTTCTTCATTTTTTTATTGAAGCACTGATGTTGACACTACAAGGTATTATAATTGCCAGGAATCCAGACACAGACCAGAATAATCGCACATCTGGCATACCTAAGACTATCCCTGTGACTAATACTACTAACAGACCCGAAGCACTGGATGCGACCTCTAATGAGCATCCCTAGCACACAATAGTCAACCAGAGTGTCAGACAGTGGATGATGCCACTAACACAGAAATGCCAGGAAGGACATGAAATCATATTTCCTATCAGGTTTTTTTAAATACTCTCCTTGCTAGATTTTAGCAACTATGTTAGGTGCAGCCAGTGTGACATTCAATTTAAGGCACGACCATCCCACACTACCTGCTTTGCCTCTGTGTTGGTCTGCTAATGGGGTAGCCAAGGCTGGTTTACATATGGCTGGGTCTAATCAAAGATGGAATGGTATGTAAAAAGAATTATGGACTGGGATGGTGGACACAAGTAATTTGTATTCTTTAATGGTGATTCGACCCTTTATGATTAGTGGGCCATCATCAGGACATTAAGTATTGAAAAAGCAGGGTGACAAATCTGTCAAAAATAGAAAGTAACATGTCATTTAAATTAATGTGGAGGCAAAGTGTGTGTGGCAAAAGGAAAGTGTGCCACTTACGGCTACTTACTGGGTGTTAGAAATGGGGATCACTAGTTGGCAATGGTTTGCACCCTTGTCCAAGTAGGGACACTTCTTCCTACTCAAGGTAAGAGAGATACACTTCTAAAATAACCCCTGCTCACCCCCCTTGGTAGCTTGGCAGAAGCAGACAGGCTTATCTCAGAAGCAGCGTGTAAAGCATTTGTGCACACATACAGTAACACAGTGAAAACACAACAAATGGACACCACACCACACCAGTTTAGAAAAATAAATAATCTTAATCTAAATCAAACAAGACCAAAATAACAAAAATCCCCAATACAGTAATCAAAGTTTACTTCTTAGAATGTCAAACCAGTTCTGTCCTTAGTAAACTATAGATGCGACACTTTAACACAAAGTGGCTTGGATGCGTCATAATCATAAACCAAAAAGAGCCACAGGGAAGGTGCTGCGTCGGTTCCTTATGCACAGGGAAGGTGATGTATCAGTTCCTTACTTCATGGGAGGTGATGCATTGGTTTCTTACTGTGGGGCTAGGTGATGCGTTGGTTTCTTACTGCAGCCCCAGTGATTTTTTAGACTTGGTGCCCCGGTGCAATGCGTGGGGGATCAGGGATGCGTCAATTCTCAATGCTGCAACGGCACTGCATTGGGCTCTTCTGCCGCAGTCCCATGATGCACTGGATCTTCCAGCCGCACAGCAGGGCCTGCGTTGGAATTGGTGCGGTGATCTCAGACTTCATAGATCGGTGCATGAGATTCATCTTGCAGCAATTTCTTCAGCCGAGAGCAGGTGCTGTATCGGTTTCTTCAGGAGCATAATGGCGATGCATGGAAATTCTTCCATCATGGCGGTGATGCATCGGAAACAGGTGAGGATGCATCCCACTTCTCATAGTTGCATCTCTTTTCCAGCTCCCAACAGCAGGAACAACCTCCAGGGGCCCAACTCGGCAACAGTCACCTCTTGGCAGGTCGGAACTCCAAGCGAGAAAGTTCAGGGGAGTTGGTGCTGAGGTCTTTGTGTCCCTGAGACTTCAGAACAGGAGGCAAACTTTACTTCAAGCCCTTGGAAATCTTCTTCAAGCAGAATACACAGCACACAGCAAAGCATTTGTCCTCTCCTTGGCAAAAACAGCCACTGCAGGCCAACCCCAAACAACACACAGCAAAGGGGCAGTACTTCTCCCTCAGCTTTTCCAGCTCTTCACCTTGGCAAAGGTTCCTCTTGAGTCCAGAATTATTCCAAAGTTCTGGGGTTTGGGCCCCAATATTTATATTCCGTTTATCTTTATTCTCTTGATGCAGAGAGGATCTGTGCTAAGTCAAAACCAGTTCTGTTCTTCCTGGTCCAGCTTCCCGGCAGGAGGTGGAGACAGCATTGTGTAAGGCAGACCAGATCCATTCAGGTAAAAGAACATTTCCTCCCCCTGCTCTAAATGGAGCACAGGTCCATTCAGCCAACCTTGATTCACCCAGGAAAGGCAGGACACACCTCACCCCCCCAGTGACAGTTACAGTGAATGCATATCCCCAGCCCCTGCCATTCCAAAGCCAAACTGTCAACACATCCTAGCAGAGGCACACAGAATAGCTAAGCAAGAAAAAACCAACTTTCTAAAAGTGGTGTTTTCAAACACAGAATGGCCGTACGCATCAGACACCCTCAGTTTAAATCAGAAATCAAAATCTGGAGAAGGAAAGGAAATGAGCACTAAAAACTGCTAACCCTCAAAACAAAAAGGAAGAAATAAGATAACGGGGTCTAGCCATATTCTGAGGAGTCTATCGGAGGACACGATACATGTTGTTCATTTTTTTCACTGTTTTGTGTTATTGTCAGTAATGTTAGAATAATTGGTATGAAAGTTTGAATTTGTATGAAATAAGGTATGAGTGAAAGTTATTTCATATGTATTGCTTAGGGGTTTGTGTTTAGACATGATCCAACCATGCATTTTTTAATTATATATACATATGTTACCATGTCACTGTTTTGTAACTTTGATAAAATTATCACTAGAAAATGAAAAAAATAATTTGTTATGCAAAAGATATAAAATAAATGAAAGAAATTAAATATACATTCCATGTCTTAATGAATTATCTCTTGTTCTTATGCAGAATCGTAATTGTAACCTTGTAGAGACTTTAATGCTCAGACGTAAAGAAATATAGGTCAATATAGAGGTTCCCCTCATTGTTTGTTATAGACTGTCACTCCCTCCTCTAGACCTTAAAGTATCACAGGGAGTCCCCATTCACCTATGTCATTCAAACACAGAATGTAAAAACCGTCCTTACTCAAAGATGCATCTTTATATTCTGAGTTCAAACTTAGTAACCTTTACCTTCCTATCTTGTCCCAATGGGAAGTTATATTTATAAGATGTTATGAATAAACCCCCATTCAATAGTGAAAAATGAAATTCACTGTAGTTCACTACCAGGACATGTTACTCACATCAGGACATGTCCTACCTTTCACATACACTGCACCCTGCCAAAAGAGGTACCTTGGGCCTACCATATAGGCGATTCACATGTAAGAAAAGGGAAGGTTAGGGCCTGGCAAGTGGTTGCACTTGTCAGGTCGACATGGCAGTAGAGACTGCACACAGACACTGCAGTGCCAGGTATGAGAACCCTTTTCAAGGCAGCTTGGGTGGGTGGCACAATCAGTGCTGCATACCCACTAGCATCATTTGACTTACAGGCCCTGGGCACACACAGTGCATTGTACTAGGAGCTTATTAGTAAGCAAACAAGCCAATCATGGAAACCCCAATCCATATTCACAATTTATAGAGGGGGCACTTGCACTTTGGAATTGATCCGCAGTGGCAATGTGTCCAAAGCATCTAGACCAGCAAAAACGGAATTCAGCACAGAGCAAAAATACAGGAGGCAGAGGCAAAAATAAAGAGAAAACCACGCCAAGGATGCCAGGTCTAACAAGGAGTCAATATTAACATACTGAATCTGAAAAATGAGAGAAAATAGATTACAAATACTGCATGATCACAAGGGTGAGATAGGTGATCAAGTGAGGAACATCACCGGTAATTGAAATATGAACCTAAATCAGGATGACTTGGTAACCCAAGAAATGTGTGAAGGTATTAATCTAGAAGTAAAATAAGTGAATTCAGATTTATGAAATGTTAGATATTAGGTTGGTTAAGAAATCGAGTTGCCTCCAAGTTAATTTTAATTACATGTTATCTGTTTGTGGCAGTACATGGCTCCCTGCTACTTGAATAATGAATGTCCTGATGATAACCCACTAACCATAAAGGGTTGAAACACAATCAACAAATATGACAATTGGAAATTTCCATGCATACCTCTTTCCGCTACATGATTAACTTTGTGAAAGAAGAGTAAAAAAACAAACACTCTTTGTTCCTTTGCCATTCTGTAACATAGACACTTTAGTATCCTCCTTTTGTCCCTTCACTGTGTAATCACATGAGTATCCCATACTCTCTGAAGAAATGTATGTTTTCTTGCATTTTCAAGTTTTGTTGGATTTCTTTCTTCATTGATGTATGATTAACATATTATCATCATTTATGGTTGTTTATACTAATTACTCAACCACAAAGAACCTCTATCCTACACATATCAGACAGACTCAGGATAGCAATAGAGTTTGGAATGGATATAGCTAGGGACCATGCAGGGTTTTTTTGCCAAAAAATGAGAAAGACAGTGATTGCATAAACGCTAAAAGACCGGCTGCACATTATGCAGAGTACATACTGCCAACTGGGAAGTGTTACTCTATCTGTGGAGCAATTTCTGCTCTGGTGAAAATTGCAGACATGTCCCCATTTAAACTACAAGTACTGTAGGGACATGGAGTCGGCAAGTGTATGTCTAAGTAAAGCAGTGAATAGGAGAAAACAAATCCTGGAAAGATCTTTTGTATAATGTTCTTTGTTTACATGCATAGATCTGAGAGGATAGAACACTAGCTTTCTAAGTGTGCAGATGTAATTATTGTTATTTAATGCAGCTATTATCCTCCTAGTAGATACCACCTTTATATAGTTATTTAGTGCAAAAGTATTATTTTTTTAAAATAATGGTTAGAGGTCAAGTGGTCCGCATATCCTCTGAATAGGTACTACAGAACCCCATGGTCTGAAGAGCACAGTTTAGGAACCACTTAAATAGGCTGTTGTTTGAGCCATTCAAAGTTGCTGTACTTATAAAAAATACAAATGTTGCTGTGCTTATGACAGAACCGGGGTAAAGGTGGCCTACATGTGTTTGGTGGACTCATGATGAGTTTTATTTACCTCACAAGTGTTTGGTTGTGCTGCTCTTTTCAAGTTCTTTGGATGATCTTTTTTCTCTCCTCATCTCTTGGATAAGTGCAAGGCTTGGATTCATCACCTATTATTCCAATTTCTGGCTTGGTTCTCCCACTCTTACTGTTAGTGGCAGTGGGTACAACCATCTTGTACCTCTCGCCTGTGCAGGCCAAGAGGGCCTGGTTGCCTTTCTCTATGTTGATGTGTGCTAGAACTACTTAGAGCATCCATAAGACTTCTGCTAGTTTCTAATTCACTGTTTGACCTTCTGCCCATTTATGAGTCTTGAAGGGGAACTTTGGCCCTAAGGCAGTGGTGATAGTTTAGCTGACCTTCAATGGTGTTTTTTATAGAGGGCAACCATCTCCTGACATTGACAAAATTGTGCCTCTTCCATGACGGCTCCCTGACGTGTTGGTCCACAGTTCTCATCTCAAGTGCTAGCTCATTACAAGTTCAGAATTCTGGGTTACCTTTCCTGGGTGATGACTTAAAATGTGCTTAATCATGCCAGGCATTTCGGGATGGATGTTTTGTGGGTGGTCTGCCTGTTTTTTTATAACACAGTATATTTGCAGTTCTCAACTGGGTAGCTACTTCCACAGCTTCCAGGTGGTGTATAACCCTTTGAGGTTACCTGTTCTGTTCCATCACTGAGCGTTGTTGCCTTTCCACCTTATGGTTGGGTGGTTCTGCTTATTCTAGTTTGGTGTGCAGGATTTATAATGGGTTGTACCCCTTTGCAAGTATTGCAAGTTTTCTATCTTGATTTAGGAATTATGACAGAGACATGCCACTTTGGTATATCCTTGCGGCTTATTGAATGGGACCAGGAAAAGGATAAGTTGGTAATGCTGGGATTTCTTGGCACTAATCTTCCTGACCCTGATTCTCCCTTCATCGTCACATTATGTATATGGCTGAGATACCCGCCACCCCCTCTCGACGCAGTCCCCAAGGATGGGAAACATAAACGGTTCTGAACTTTTGGAAGGCGGGAGGGAGTGACCCTCCCGGCCGTATTTATTAAAATATGAAACAAAATCAAAACATTAAAATAACAGTTTCATATTATGTACAATTTCATTTCCACATTACGATGTTTGGCTAACCTTAACATATTTCTAATACAAAGGTTCTCCTAGCCGAACTAACATCCTACAAAACATTTAACTTGAAATTGTACATCCTAACGTTAAGGGCCAACGGCAATGTCGTAACCGGTGTCAGATCCCTAAACCAGAATTACCCCCCCCCCACTTGGGAGGGGCGACCGCACAGAGGCTGTACCTCAAATGCATCTACCAATTTCCCTTGACTTGACGGGGGCCCCAATGAACTTGACGCCATTTAAAGGTTGTCCGAGGACTCGTGTGAGGTGTCTAGAAGGTAGCGTAAACCCCCTCCCCACCCCACACAACTTACCACATCTGCCGTCGCAGGTGTCCTGGCCCCGGGAAATTCCCCAGGAGGGGCCCGTAGCCCCTCCTATCAAGGAAGGGGCCTTGACCGCCTTTCCTTTTCTTTCGGCGGCCCATCCTTAGAAGGGACCGCCTTCCCGTTGAGGGGCCAATGGCCACCTCCCCCGGGCGCTCCCATCCGTAATGGGTGACGCCCCCCCATAGGGATCTTCCAATTACTGCTCACCGATCATGACCTTACCGCCACAGGCCGGATAGTTGACCGGCTATCCGGACCCCCCACAACAACTCCTGCCTAAAGGTCATGTTTTAAACTCTTTAGCCAAGCTATGAGGTCTCCTATGAGTAACTCATTCCCCACCCGGGACAAATGGACCCCATCTCCCAAATACATACTGTCCCCCTTGATACAACCATGCGGAATAGAATGCAGTGCCCTTGAACGAAACAATCTACCCAACTTGTTATTTACTTTCTTCACTGAGTGATTCAGAGCAGAAACCGAAATCGCCCCCCGCCACACTTTTCGTGGAATCATATGGGACCATGCAATTGTGCACCCTGGAACTCTTCTGGCCAACCAACTCACCGTGGAAAGTATTGCCTTGAGAAGCAGTCGTCTACCAGTGGTCACCAAATCATTACCCCCAAGATGGACTATGATTATAGACGGCGGTGACCTTGTCCGCCCTAACAAACCCTCGAAAAAGGATTGAAACTGGTCAATACAGAGCCCGCCCCTTCCGTAGAAGGTCACCCTGTACCCGTATTCCCCAGCCTTGTGAACCATGTCACCTGCTTTGAATACGTCCGCGGCACGCCTCACGTATGAGTGGCCCACGACCCACACCACTTTTTCCGCAGCCGGTGATGTTTGACCGCTGGTTCCCAGGTGTCGGGTCGACTGCACAGTCCGCCCCGCCTCGTAAGCTTGCGAAACTGTAAACCAAACAAAAACAAGAAGCGTGAGTACATGATAGCCGCTTCACAACATGTGCAACCGCACGTACCTTTTGTAACAATTCGAGGACCAACGCCCCAGACGTTTCACTTTTTCTACACTTAGACCCCTGGCTGTAGCCTCAGTAGCAGCCCCTATCCGAAAGGAATGGGTCCCAAACTCGCCGGGGTTCAAGCCCGCGGCCGAAAGCGCCATTGCAAGCACCCGCTGGAACTGAAACCTCGTCAGTGGGGTGGCATCAGCGTGCCTCAACAAGGTCCCCCCCCATGATGACGCCCTCTGCGCTAAATATTCCTCTAAGCAAACAACAGGGCACATGGGAGATCCGGGAATCCGATGTATGACTACGCAATCCCCTATCGCACCCTGATCGGCCTTGGACCTGACAAACGAGACAGTCACTGTCTCCCTCTTTACCTGAATGTGCTCTCGGCACAGTCCCCCCACCGTATCCCGCTTGTTCTTCGCCACCAGTTCGCTGACCCGCATTGCCCCATGGAATGCTAACGCAAAGGCGGCCCGGAATAACACGGTTTCATACTGGGATGAACATGTCGCAGGGAGTACGGATAATAACAGGGCCAACCTATCCAGACCTATCGGGTGCCTCTCATCTACTCTGTGACCCTCAAGGCGTTGCCACCCACGTAGCGCTTTCTGCACCACAAAAGACGCTGTCGGGTCCTGGATCCCATGAGCCCTTGCCATAAAGGAAATGGCGGCCCGATGCCTCTGGGCCGTAGCTACTGATTTGCCTGCCTGATGTAAGGACAGCAAGAATTTTACGACAAGCTCTTCCTGGCCCCAAAGCTCCCCCCTAGCGTACCCCAAAAAGGACCAATAGGAACGGAACGCCCCTTCATATGCCTTCCTTGTCCTGGGTGCTAAACTTTCTCCCACGAGGTTTTGTAGTTCGGGGCACCGAGAGACCAGAGAGCTTCGGGAAAGGGTGCCGCCACCGGGTCCGCGCTGGGCAGAAAACCCCAGAAGGCCTGCATACGGAAACGAGAAAGCGCACCAGCCGCTTGGTTCAGCACCCCTGGGACATGTCGCGCCCTAAAGAGCACATTCAACTGCATACACAACAATACAATTTCTTTAAGCAATCTCAGAATCCATTTACAACGTGCTGCCTGACTATTGATACACTCAACCACGGTCATGTTATCAGACCAGAACACCACAGAGTGATCTCGGAACCCCTCAGGCCATGTTTTCAGGGCCACCAAAATAGGGAAGAGTTCGAGGAAAGCAATGTTACTTGTCAGCCCGCACTCGTGCCACCATGACGGCCATTTCTGAGCCGACCATTGCGTACCGAATATGGCGCCAAAACCTATACTCCCCGCCGAATCTGTCCACAGCCCCAGCTCCTCGGAGGACACCGCCGGCTTGTTCCAGACAATTCGACCATTGAAATCCGCCAGGAATGCCAACCAAATGCGCATGTCCTGGCGAATCTCTGCCGAGAGCCTCGTGCGGTGATGTCCCTCCTTAAGGCCGACCATGGCTTGTGCAATCGAGCGGGAAAAGGGGCGGGCCATTGGGATTACTCTAAGGGCAAAATTCAACTGGCCCACCGTTTGTTGCAATTGATGCAGGTTTACCTTAGTCTCTCGAATGCATGTTTCAAGGGATGCCCTGAATTTCAACACCTTCTCTTTGGGCAACCGAAAACAACCTTCCTCTGAGTCGAGCTCGATCTCCAGAAACTCGAGTGAAGTCGAGGGACCCACAGTCTTACCTGGTGCCAATGGCACGCCAAAGTGATTCATTAAGGCACAAAACTCTCTTAAAGCCTGTCCACATTCTGGATCCCCGGCTGCCCCCAGGAACAGAAAGTCATCGAGATAATGCATCACATGCTGAAAACCCGTCTTTCTTGTGAATACCCATTGCAAAAAACAACTGAACTTTTCAAAATACGCACAAGATATGGAGCAACCCATTGGCATACATTTATCCATGTAATAGCGCCCCTGAAACATGAAACCAAGGAGACGCTGATCGTCTGGGTGTACCGGGAGCAACCGGAACGCTGACTCGATGTCTGATTTGGCCATCAGCGCTCCGGGCCCCAGGCGATTCAACATGGCGACGGCCTCATCGAAAGATGCGTACCGCACCGAACACACTTCCGGGTCTATCGCATCATTCACGGAAAGACCTCGTGGGGCTGACAAATTATGTATTAGCCTAAACTCACCCGGGTCCTTCTTGGGGACCACCCCTAAGGGGGAACAAACAAAGTTAGCAACCGGTGGTAAATCGAATGGACCGGCAACCCGCCCTCGAGTCACCTCTTTCCCAATCTTTACCTGCACCACCGCCGTATGCTGCAGGACCGACAGTTGGTTCTTACAACTAGTTTTACCCTGAAAATCCCCCACTGGAATGCGGAAACCATACGAAAACCCGTCTCGCAACACCCCAGCGGAGACATGATCCGGGTATTCATTGAGCCAAGGAATCATTGCCATGGTATCAACCGGGGTAGGTAAAGGCGCCCCTCGGACTATTTCAGACCTGTTTGGCGCTTCCCCTACCACCGTTATCACCCGTTTTGGCTCTGCACATGGTCTCGGGATGAGAGGACTGTCCACACCCCCCACATTCGTGTCTAAACTTGCACGACCCCTGAGGCCTTGTACATTTTCCCCTGTATAAAATTCCAACAAATCCCCTTTTTACCTGCGTTGCCACTCGACTTCGAGTGATGCTCGTTACCTGCACCCGTCCGAAAGGGTGTCCCAGAGGTTTGGCGGGAAGACTCACCCCCGACACCCCCTGACAATGGTACCTTTAACATGCCTGAATTCTCCAATTTTTGCCAAGAAATGGAGTCATAACAATCCCAAGTTAGAGCTGGGTCGTGCTCCTTAGCCTTCCTAAAAATATTGTCATAACAAAACCACTGATTGCCCTCGTACGCTAGAGAATACTCCATAATACGTGTCTGATAAATAGGCAATTCCGTCAACAACTCAGGCCTTCGCTCACCCATAATGGAGGTGAAAATGCCAAACGCTCTGCCCCAAGTACCTATGTTCTCGTCGACCTTAAAGGCGGCCATTTTTGCGCGCCAAACACTCGGATGCATAAGCTCTTTTTGGGCCTTCACATGCTCGATCTCGTAATGGTCGGTAAACAAAGAAAACATGTTCACATACTTATTAGCCCAAATCTTTTCCTTAATTTCGAGTGGAACATGCTGGGCCACTTTCTCCCTTTGTGAGGGTACAGACCCCTCCCCCGCAATCGGCAATAGCCGCTTACCTGAACTAGGTGCTGCACTTGCTGCCGAACTCGCGCCTGCTGCAATCTCAGCCACCGGAACCTGTGGGGGAACAGAAAATGGTGCCTTCGCAGCCTCTCTAGATTCCCGCAATTGTCTCATTACTGCCCTGGCATCGTCCGCCGTGGTGCCCTCACTATCCTTTCCCAACCACGCTGACAGTTGTGCAGCCAACTCGGGAGGCATATCTTCCCCGTTCACGGGGGTGACTACCACGGGGATCGGATGCCCCTCCTTCGGAACCGGGATTGGCTCCTCTATCGGTGTATCGGGAACCGGGGCCTCCCCCCCAGGTGCCCCCCTCTTGGACCTCTTGCCTCTCCCGCTAGGGACTACTCCCGGCAATGCTGGTCCGACGATTCGCTTCGGGCCTCCCTCCCCATTCTTCGCCGCCATCTGTTTCTTCAACTCGGCTACCTCCTTTACGAGCATGCGGAGCATCTGATCGGTACCGACCCGCTTTCCGACCTTCTTGCCCAGCATTCTCCAACGAAGATATCTGTAAAACAAGAACAAAATTACAACGCTCAAAATTGGCTCTTCGTTCCGTCTCGAGCTCACGTGCAGCGGGGAGGTGCAGCTTCAGAGCACAGGAACAAGAGGATGCTTTCTTGGCTTGTTGCTCCTTTTATCCGTCTTCGGGCGGGCGTAAACCCGCCTCCGCCTGCCTCCGGGGGCGTGGCCGGCGGTGTCAGCGTCTAGGACAACCCACTCCAGGGCGGGAAAAGGCGCGCCCCGGCTACGCCGCTTCCGGCATACCAGCCGAGACTCGCCTCCCGCCCAAGATGGCCTCCCGGGGGGATCGGGGTACTCCACCATACGTTCGGGGGGACCGAGTGGTCGCCCCTTTCCACAATCATTCTTTGGACTTTTTCTAACACCAGCATCTACACTCAGTTTTGTTTTCTTAACATTATTAAATAACCAACCGGGCATATATTATGAGAGATCGGGTTAAAGTAAGTGTTTATGAGGTTTGGTGACAGTCCAAGTAACTTGGTTAAACATTGCAGCTGTTACTGCTGCTCTATTTCTACATCCGGCTCAAATAAAATACTAAAATAGCATATAGTAGGCATATGTGCTCAATTATGTATAAGAACACTTATTACTGCACAGGCTATATTTTTTAGAACAGCATGAGCAATAACCATCTAAAACTCCAGACTTTATGTTTCCGTACACAACCATTACTGCAATGCATTGCTGCTACATTTAGAGGATTGCTAGTAAATGTTTAAAATAAGTGGCAGAAACAGCAATTCTTAAATGCAGGACCATTCAACGTAAATTGCATCAGTGAGGCAAGTTGTTTACTGGTTGCACTGCTCTCTGTTAGGATTACAGCTCAGTAGGCACTCCAAAGAAGGCAGTGTGTATTGACTCCTGGTTGCTCAGACAGGAACTACAGTGGTGCTTGCTACTCTGCTTTTCCTGACACTGTCTCCAAATCCGTCTCTCAGACTACCTGAAATGCCACGCACCAAGGATTGCCCTGTTGGGGAGTCTAAAACGTGAATGACATGTCCAACTACTATAATGGCAGATGACAGCTGACTAATTGCCCAACTTTAAATATAGAAAATGTTGGCCGACACTTAAACACATGGGGCCTTAGGTATCTTTCTATAATTATATGTAATGTTCCATGAAAACAAGAAGTTGACACATCAAATCTAAAAATGACATTTATAATGACTAATCAGTGCCAAAAAAGGTCATATTGTACCAGGCACAAGGGGAAATGTTTTAGGTCTAATGTAAAAGTTCCTAGTGCCAGTGAGTTTTTTTCCAGGATACAGAAATGTAGATGATCTTGCCCGAAGTACCATAGAAGGCACGGAGGTGGCACAAACTGTGTTTTTTCCCAAAACATAAAACCATAAATCAAAAGAATCAAACTGGAATAGTTTGCACAAAAGAAAAGATTGGTCATGAAAATACACCCAGAGCAAGAGTACTGAACCTTAGTGCATATGATCAAGTTAGAAAAGACATATAGAAGAATTTTGTAGGCACATACCCCATTTCTCCTAAATGTATTACTTTTAGCTCGGCTCCATATTTATTCTTTATCCATTTATTGCCTTGTTGCTGCGGATCTATCAACAGCGGCCAGCGCTCACAGTTCGTAAGAATTGTTGCGTTTTCTGTTGACATCCTATCACTGGGCAGTCCTTCATTATTCCAGGCTGCTATTGTGGCATCGTCGGTCAACATAGCAATCAGGTGAAGATCTTCTGTTATTGGAATGGGAACCTTCCAATCAGAAAGAAGAACATCAGTCATGCATGGATTCTAATCAGCACTGGTAAGCATAGAAAAATGCAACAAAGAGCACGTATCCACAGACACATTTACAACAGACCAACAGAAGAAGGCCTTTTTTAGATATGAGGATTTGAATGTAAACAGTACATGGTGTTTACATCTATAGCACCATGAATTTGGTTTTAATAATGGACTTCTCAGATGAACAATTTTCTTTATTGATCCATAACCGGATAGTACACTAGTTTGCATTAAGACAAATTAACTTTAGAATAAAAAAAAAAAAAAGACAGGGATAAAGAGGATGTCTATGAGGGTAAATAAACAACACGTTCCATTTCTTTGCTGATGCATCTTTAATAAAGCTTTTTAGGAAGTAACTCTAACATTAGTAATCTCTGTACAACTGTTTTATATTGGTAAACCTTTCTTGTTTTGAATACTATCTTGTTGGACAGGTTGGTTCCAATGTGACCTACCGCAGTCTCTTGTGTTATGTTTTAATTATATGACTTCATAAACTTTTTATTCTAATTTCAGATTTCTTGAAAATTTAAACTTTCTTCATTTTTATACATTATACTTCAAAATATACATAGCCTATCACAAACATATAAGCATTAAATTGTAGAATCCGATAACCATTCATATGCGCCTTACTTACATTGGTCCACTACTCACTTTGTGGAACCTTAATCTAAGCTGTTCTTGTGATCGTGTACAATGTGAGGTTTTGTTTTTGCAAAACATGGGTCGTTTTTCCCTTTCAACTATAGCATTGTACACCAAGTACACTATTTTTGAATTGTGTAGCATATTTTTTAGGGTCAAACAACCCTTTTATATTAGTTCACCTCATTTTATTTGGAAACATGTCGATGTTCATGGACAAATCTAAAAGAAACAAGTGTTAGTCGATTGTTTTTTAAGTGATTTCAACCAATTAATGGCATGTCTGTTCAAGAGCATTGGAATTCGATGAGTATTCAGGGTATTCTTATTGAACAAGTATGATATAACATAGATATTGCTTAACAAAGGCTCTCCAATTTAAAGCATTCAGAATTGCTACCTGACCAGAATCAATATTTTTCATATTTGTATGGCTTTCTCACTGCTTTGTGCTTCCCTGTCGATTCTCTTATCATCAGAGGCAGTTACATTTCTTTAAAAGTTGTTTATGAAACTGTGAAACTCCTGTGCTTGATAGAAAGTTTTTTTTCCAGTACTATATTCAATTTGTGAGCATCACACTTCCCTTTTGTGCTGTAGTGTTTTCTAACCGTGTCAAAATACGTTACTATACAGAATGCTACGATCTGGGACTTTTTCCTGTCAGATCCCACAGTCATCCTGTGGCCCCATGGGATGAACCCTCTTTAAGAATGTGAGGTCGGAAAACTTATAAGTAGCATGAAGGATCACCACTGCGAAATTAACAATTTGCCACAGTTGAACAAAAACTTACATTTAAGGTTAGTTCTAAGAAACAAAATGTATGGTCAAGCCACCACTTATTATATTCTATTTTAAGGAAGATAGTCTGCCCACACACATCCAGAAATAGCATTATCTATTTTCATCAAGACTTCCCTGTAAGCTTTCAAAGTGATAGCATGAGGAGAATTAATAAAGTAGGCACAAGCTTATTTCTTAAAATGTATTATGTCTGCAAAAGGTAAAAGAGAGGCTTTTACCTTTTCAATTGTTTAATAGTGTTAATTATTCTGTATAGTTAGTTGTAGCATTTCCTGTACAATGAAATACGTCTCAAGAGATTTTGGGCATTGGAATTCAGTTAAATGTTACAAATTCTCACCTGTGACAATTATTTTGTAGCATTGGTGAAATTATTTTGCTTTGTTTTTTGTGTGGGTCAAAGTCGCCACTGATGGGCTATTTCAGAACACTGCATGAAGTCATACTGCCCCCTACTGCCTGTTACATTAAAATGTGAGACTGGGATAAGTAAACATATTTAATATTTTGATGGTCAGCGGACTCGATAATTCTCGCCTCAGTGCCTACTCTAACTAGGGGTCCCACTCGGCAACTCTGGGCATTAGCTTGCCTAATCTCCACAACGACCCCATCAACGCCGGGGATGCCTGGCTCCACCTTGGGGACTCCCAGTAGGGACCATCCAACAGGGAAAGCCAGGACGGGTTGCCCAGCGTATACTGCGCCAGGACACTCCGGTAGTAATTGTGCGCGTTACAAAACAGCATATAACATAACATAACATATTAACTTTAAATACGCTATTAAAATTGTAAACACCTAATAAAAAAGACCATCAAAATAATAAATATGTTTACTCATCCCAGTCTCACATTTTAATGTAACAGGCAGTAGGCAGTAGGATGCAGTATGAATAATAATTCTCACTACTTGTGCCTCAACAATTGTAATCACATGGAAAATGGGCTGAGCATGTTTACCATCAGTGTCCACCTTTTAAGATGAGCCCTCTGTGACGCGGTAAAGGGCACTTGGATAGTTACACATGAACAATGGTGCACAAAAAATGTGTCAACAATGTGAGAACTGCTGTGAGAGACCACCTCTGTGTGCAGCCCGTTAATTGTGTACAGGTAGCCTGGCACAGTGGGGTCTCTGCAAAGTTAGATATTGACCTGGGGTAGGTCTTATAATAGTAGTGGGCACTCATAAGTAAAGTCAGTATGATTTACTGTAATGTCTGCAGTGACACTTTATTATTCATATCAGGTGATAGCTGCCTTAGTGTGCAGTTTGGCTTTGCTTTGGCCTACAAAGTCCAGCAAGATATCAAACTGGGTGTAAAACGTGTGCACCAAGCGTGAATATGAAGGTCCCATGCAGATATATGTACACCTTAAGGGTCATCCAGAATTTTCATATTTCTCTGGCTCTGCTCAGGATCATAGCCCAGGCCTTTTGTCACCTTTCTGGGTCAAGTTAATTACATTGCTCCCCAGCAGAGGGAACAAAGGCACCAGCACACAAAAGGAATAATTCATAGTTATTCCCTCAGCTCCCGGGAGGAAGGGGAAGGGAACACACTTTATGCATGATAAGTCAAAATTGTAAATTACCATTCAAACAATCAAGGGTTTAAAATGATTATGGGATTGTGTGATAACAGTAACGCAGAAATATATAACGTTTTGGTGTATTGTGCATCATTTGGGATAATGCTACTTTGTTTTGAGAGCTTATTTCCATAAATAAAGAAGGTCAGGATTAGCTTCTCATTCATCCCACTACATGATAAATAAGCCAGACAATATACAAGTAATGGAATCCCAAAATTCTTACCCCACTGCTCTTCTTTCATAGTCCCACATTACTTCCAGTATTCGGTCAACCTGTGGATATTGCCTTGTCAGTAACCCTAAATGGTCCCAAACAACTTTTCCAGCTAACTGCTTCGTCAACAGAAGCAATGATTCGTTGATGCCATAAACCTGAGAGCCTGAGAATATCATAATGCTAATAAATGTATGGGATAATAATGGCTATTTTATTTATTTTTGCGTTTATTGTAGGACTTTTATCCAAGATGCCTAACAAGCAAGTAGTAACAACGATATACAATGAGAACAAACCAAAAAGTATTTCTGTAGTTAGAACAATATCGTTGTCACTCTGCTAGCAGTCAGTAGATGTTCTCTTATTATTTTCAAGAAATCAGGTTGGCACATAAGGATAGAAATAGGGAGATTATTCCAGAGGTCAAGAGTGTGAAGTGTAACAAAATTGCATAGAAGCGCATGAAGAAAGGCAAACAGATAGGAGAAACTGTGAACCAGAGCAAGGGGAACGAGTCAGGGTGCAGAAGGCCACTAAAGCTGTGCCTGAGAGGGAGAAAAACAAGGATGGTGACCAAGAGAAAAGAGGAGACAGATGCAGGACATTTGGATTGATTGGAGTGGAGTAAGAATATATTTTGAAAGACTAAGATATGTTGAAGAGGAGTTAGGAAAGGTCTATAGCAAAGTGACAGACATTGATTAGATAATACAATTTACGGTTTTTGTAAATAAAAACCTAGAATGAAACAGTATATTAAGTCCACTTGTGTACAGAAACCAATGAGCAAAATAATTTCTGATATTGCTTTATTGTTTATTGTTGTTGACTATTTTTCTTTTGTTTTCTACTGTTTTTTTTAAATATATATAGTTTTTATAAGTGATTCTGTGTTTAAATTTATATAGTCTTGAATTAAAAAATACAAAAGAGAAAATACAAAATCAATAGACATGAAACATATATACAGTGATGAAGGCAAAGCGGTAGACACCACTACGCGCGTTTCGGCTCTTGAGCCTTCTTCAGGTGACCGTCTATTGTTAGAGTTTCAAAGAGTCCAGGACTCACAGTTAGGTGTGGCGTGGATATAAAAGGTCAGTCGGTAAAGGCAGCTTCTTAAGATCTTGAGATGTGGAACGATGTAGTCCTATAGCTTGTCATATGATGTTGTGACATCAGAGAAAAGGAGGTGGTAGAACAGTATAGTGGAGGTAGCTTAGATTCAGATCGTTATTTGTGTTGACATTTGTAGAACCTCCACGAGGATAACTTCCAGTGAGTAGAAAAGACCACACACCGGTATGCTAGAATGCAAGCCTGGGACACCTTTTCTACTTTATCTTTAGGTGGATACAAAATATTCGTGCTAACAATTATTCATCATTATTGCTCGCCTCCGGATATTTTATCAACTTGTGGAGATAAATACTCGTTTCCTTCACTATTGCTCTCATCATCTTACCTTCTACTCACTGGAAGTTATCCTCGTGGAGGTTCTACAAATGTCAACACAAATAACGATCTGAATCTAAGCTACCTCCACTATACTGTTCTACCACCTCCTTTTCTCTGATGTCATAACATCATATGACAAGCTATAGGACTACATCGTTCCACATCTCAAGATCTTAAGAAGCTGCCTTTACCGACTGACCTTTTATATCCACGTCACACCTAACTGTGAGTCCTGGACTCTTTGAAACTCTAACAATAGACGGTCACCTGAAGAAGGCTCAAGAGCCGAAACGCGCGTAGTGGTGTCTACCGCTTTGCCTTCATCACTGTATATATGTTTCATGTCTATTGATTTTGTATTTTCTCTTTTGTATTTTTTAATTCAAGACTATATAAATTTAAACACAGAATCACTTATAAAAACTATATATATTTAAAAAAAACAGTAGAAAACGAAAGAAAAATAGTCAACAACAATAAACAATAAAGCAATATCAGAAATTATTTTGCTCATTGGTTTCTGTACACAAGTGGACTTAATATACTGTTTCATTCTAGGTTTTTATTTACAAAAAACCGTAAATTGTATTATCTAATCAATGTCTGTCACTTTGCTATAGACCTTTCCTAACTCTGTTTCTTCCCTATGTATAGCAAGTGCTACTATATTATATAGGGGTCCCCTTTTTCCAAATATTTAAGATATGTTGAAGAGCAATAGATGTCAAGAAAACAGAGGTTAAAGTAGTTTGGGTGAAGAAAATGTAGTAGGGTTGATTTTTGGATGTTATAAAAGCACAAGAAACAGTGTTTTTACAACTGATGAAAGTTGCTTGGAAAAAGTTAATAATGAAACAAAGACGATTCTGAGGTTCTGAGGTTCCGTGACGGTTCCGTGACAATTTGAACCCGTGTTTTCAAGTTTGTCGGAAATACATAATAATGGTATCAGCGAACCGCAAATGATCCATTTAGTATATCCTGGTGTTTTCGCTACGCTACGAGCAAGAGCACTCCTTTTATAGACACATTTCTGATCTACCCATGACATCCATCTTAGATCATGGCCGCCATTTTGTGTTTCTTGCCCTCACATACGCAATAGCCTCTGATCACTTCATTCACTTCATTTCGATTAAGGACACGTAGCCTTAGCCGGAGATTCACCTCTTTCATGACACGTGCACCTTCAACCAGATCACGCTGTAGCTGCATGACTCGACAAAGGCTACCTCCTCTGCCCGAGGCCAGTCCTGCCAAACTGGTCTTCGTGTCCATTGTACCTGATCATGATTAGGCGGCCGAAGCCGGTAGCCTTGCCCATTTACAACCCACAAACATCCCTTATCCCACTTTTCTATCTTCCACACCTGGCTCTGTTTCTTTCTTTCTGAATCTTTATTAGGGGGAGGTAACGACCTTTACGATGAGGCGGTCCGGGTCCTGAATGCAATATTGACAGGGAATTGTGACAAACTAGTGGGAACCCCTCTCTTCGCAATGTTTGGCCTCAGATATTATCGACGGTTCCTGTGTAACGCCAAATATTTATTGTTTTAGACACAAAGGTTTTGGGAATGTATTACATGTAAAGAATTTGCCCCTAGCATAAAAAACAGTATATAAGGAGCAGCCCTCTTTGTACAAATCGAACAGGCTCCTGATTACTGCCCGTGTGTAGTATCTGTGACTTCTGTGTCCCTGCAGTAATAAACCTTTGGTCTTTGACGCCACCATCGAGAAGCCCGTGTTTCTGTTCATTTGTGCACCAAGGCAGGTGGAACTCCGGGGTCTTTGGGTGTTGTACCCTGACACCTCTGGACGGAACCAAAAAGTCCAGAACTCCAATTAGCGCCCAACGTGGGGCGACGTCATTCGGTACCGGTCCAAAAGCCTGAAGAGTTCGAGAAGCTTCGTGTGAAGATTCCTGAGGGAGGCGCCCCACTTCATCGATCCCGGCATATCGCAAAAGTGGCCCGAAGTTCTCTTCCACGAGGGTTTCCCGTTCAGGACGGCTGCAGTGGGCCGTTGCCTTGACCGTCGCCCTGTCTTGGACCCGAAGAGGTGCAGTCCTTAGTACGGCGAAACGTGACGGGTTTCTCCTTGGTGACGTCTTCAGTGACTCAGTTAAGTATTTAGTGATAGCTAGCTGGTTACTTTTGTGAGGATTGTTAAAAATCCTTGATCGGTTCTTGGTTTGGTTTGGTTTTGTCAGATTATCACTGGTTGTTCTAGTTACGATAATCTATTTGGTTTAGTTTGGGTAACGATACATCAGTTCGTTTTGGTAGGCCTAAGTTCTTGGTTCGAGTGCACATATTTGTTCCGTGTTTGTTTGTTTTGTGTTCCGGACTGAAAATGGTAAGTCGGAAAATGTTGTCTTGTTTTAGTTGCAACAGTGACTCACGATTGGAGGACTCATGTCTGGTTCCTCCGATTGGGACTCCCCTATATGATTTATATTGTAAACATGGCGTGGGTCCTATATCTTATAATGAGGTATGGGTCCGTTATTGTAAGAAGGATGGTGTCCTTAGTTGGCCACTGCATGGTAGTTTTGAACCAGAGATTCTCGACAACTTAGAAGCGAAATTGTTTAAGAAGAAAGCCCGGCCGGCAATGTTTGATTCTTTCCGTTACTGGCGAAAAGAATCCAAACAGAGAGAAATGAAAAGGTTGAAGAAAGAACAGAAAGAACAAGAAGAGTTAACTCTAGAGCAAGCGGCTAAACAGTTGCAGGCTAACGAGTGTGAGAAGGCCATAGATGTAGCCATTAGAGAGCATAATCTAGCGATTGACAAGTGCTATCCTGCCTTGCCATCGAAAATGGGTAGATACTGGAGGATTCTGAAAACGATCCTCTGCTATCTTATCTGTTACGGTCACCTCCACCGTATGCACAAGGTGCTGCGGCTCCGCTTGTCCCGAATGTTCAATTGCTGGTTGCTGGACAACCTGGTGTTCCTGCTCCTGTTCCCCAGAATCAAGCTCCTGTACCTCCTGTGATGAATGTGAATGTTCCTACAGCTCCTCCTCTTCCTGCACTGCCAGCCTCTATACCTACTTCTGTACCTACTGCTCCACAAACTATTTTCCTCGATACTCCTACTGTTCCGTTATCTATTCCTACCTCTACTGCGTTCTCTACGTCTGCGAGTGTGCTAACTCCACTTTCTGTTCGTCGAAGAATCACTGATTCTGTTACTAATATGCTGTCTCCTATATATAAAACTTTAATTAAGACTCCTACTCCTGATTCAGTTCAGAGACGGAGTCAGCTTCCAAGTACTGAGGAACGGGGAGTTTTAGATTCCACGGCTCTCAGATGGATTTCGAAGGGTAGAAGATATAGTACGAGAGATGTGTTAGACACATTTATGCAGTGGGGGGAACCAACGCAACGGTACGTCTTTGATGAGATGTGCTCGTTGTTACGTGAGGAAATAGAAGAAGATGATGTCGAATCAGATTTGGAAGATTTAATTAGGGTTCAAAAAGAGTTTGCTGCTGGAATGATAGTGGGTGAGAATATAAAGGAAGCGATGGAACTTATTTTAAGTTTTAGGCATGATCCATCTCTTCGTTCACCGAGAGACTTAGAAAAAGGTAAAATGAAGCCAAGTCGCCAATATCCTATGAGGGAGGTTCCTCCAATTTGGCGCGAAGCAATACAACGTGATGATAATGCAGGAATTGCAGCTGCTCCAGCACAGTTTCAACGAGTGTGGATACACATTCCATGGAAGCGAGCAGAAGTGTTAGCAGTGAAACAGGCCTTGCCAGATCCACGTAAGAATCCAGCCGGATATTACAAGGAATTAACACAGACAGTTGAGGCTTGTATAATGAACCTAGCCGACATCGATATGTTGTTTGGTAACGTAGTTCCGCAACCAGTGTGGGCTAAAATTCGTAGAGAGGATCATCAAGCTGCCTTAGGTGGTGATTGGGCAGCTATCACTGCAGCAGATGGTCAGCAAATAGGTGGTGCGAAACCCGAACCTTTAATTGCTAATCTGCCAGGTAGAATAATTGATCTAATGAAGACTCTGATGCCAGCATTGCGTGTTAATTGGGACAAACTGTCAGCATGCAGGCAGAAGAAAGACGAAAGTGTCTCCGACTTCTTCACGAGGTTTGAAGAGACTTTTGTAGATCATAGTGGTCAGGACATGAGTACAGAAGGAGGACAGAGACTGTTTGTCGATAAATTTGTGCATAATTTGTTACCTGAATTATGCAATAAATTAAAGGATTCAGAAAGTGCGTGGGCTGTATCCACGACAGCGCAAATACTTGCGACTGCACAGTACTATGAAAATAGGGATAAAGAGGAAAAGGAAAAATCAGAGAAGAAAACAAAAGATTTAAAAACGAAAGTTCTTTTGCAACAGGCGTATCCGCCTCGCACGAATCAGACTAATACGCAGCAAGGTTCATACCAAAGGACAGATTATGGTTCATCAAGACCTCAATACCAGTGGAATCAGTGTGCGTACTGTAAGAAAGAGGGTCACTATAAAAATGAATGTCCGATCTTAGCGCAAAATAATGCAGCAGCAGCTCAGAGAGGTCGTGGTGGTTTTGTGCAGAATTCTAGAGGTCGAGGACGAGGTGCTATGCCTCCACAAACGAATGATCGTCCCTCCAATCACTTTGATCAACGAAATGGACAATCTGCTCAGCAAAATAGATCTCAACAGTATCTTGTTGAGGACTATAATGAAGTAGATGAGGGTTTTCAGCAAAGTGGGTACTAGGACGGCCATGGACAGAGAGAGGGAGTAGTATCAGTTCCAGTGGATCAGAGTGGGCCTTATGTCGCAGTAGCAACATCGGGTGTAGTCGAACCGTTTCTGTTGGATACTGGTGCCGCAAAAAGTTCTATCATTCATGCGAAACTCCCTGGCGCACCTTTGTCCGGCTCAACAAATGTTTCCGTAGGTTTTTCAGGCGCCCCTGTTTACAACCCGATATCTGGTCCTTTGTCTATTTCTGTTGGACCGTGCCAATTGAAAGCACCCCTGATTTTGACGACAGGTTGTAATGAAAACCTGCTTGGTTTAGATTTGTTAAAACGACTATATGCGACATTGTACTGTTCTCCGGAAGGAGTACAGCTTACATTGGGTAAAAATATCACCTCTCCGATGTACTTGTCAATGGATGCACTCCCGCCGGAGCTACATTCACTCCCTGATTCTCTTTGGGCGACTGGTCCTAATGATGTAGGTCTCCTAGAAATTCCACCGTATGTGGTAACTTTGAAAGCGAATGTGAAATTTCCAAGAATTCCCCAATATAAAATATCGAGTGAAGGTGAGCGTGCACTTTTATTGATTGTGCAAGATTTGATTAAGAAAGGAGTGGTTGAAGAAACTAGAGGAAATGTCTGTAACAGTCCTGTATTACCGATTCTGAAGCGAACTGATCCTACAAAACCTCCAGTTTATAGGTTTGTCATAGACCTTAGAGAAGTTAATAAGATTGTAGTCCCGCAGTTTCCTGTAGTGCCAGACATTACTGCCTTGTTAACATTGATTCCTGCCACAGCCACATGGTTCTCAGTTATTGACCTAAAGAATGCCTTTTTCAGCATTCCGATAGCTGAAGAAAGTAGGGATATTTTCGGCTTCTGTCTAGGAGGTCGCAGTTTCAGATTTAAACGCGCTCCACAAGGCTATTGTGAAAGTCCATCCATTTACAGTCAAGCATTAAAAAGCCAGTTAGATTCTTTTGTCCTTCCTCCAGGTTCTGCCCTAGTACAGTACGTAGACGATCTTCTAGTGGCTGCCGATGACAAGGAAACTTGCAAAGCAGCTACAATTTCCCTATTGCATCATTTGTCTAATTTGAATCACAAGGTGTCACCTTCCAAAATGCAATACTGCTGCCAAGAAGTGACCTACCTAGGTCATCTCTTGTCAAAGGAGGGAAGGAAGTTGACCCCAGAAAGAATAAAAGCAATTACGCAGATGAGTGTTCCACGCACACAGAGAGAAGTACGTGCCTTTCTAGGTATTACCTCTTACTGTAGGCAGTGGATTCCAAATTTTTCTCTTTTAGCGAAACCATTGGTAGCTTTGACTGGGAAAAATGTTCCGAGTCCGGTGCCATGGTCTGATGAATGTCAAGAGAGTTTTACTGAATTACGAAAAGCATTGTGTTCAGCTCCTGTATTGGGCACACCTGATTACAGTAAGCCATTCACGCTCTACGTTCACGAAAGAGAAGGTTGTGCGTTGAGTGTTCTGACACAGAAGTTTGGTGATAAACAACGCCCTTGTGCGTATTTTTCATCAACATTAGATCCGGTAGCCAGAGCGTTACCTAGTTGTTTGAGAGCTACAGCGGCAGCTGCAGCTTCCATTCGACAATCTGCTGGTTTGGTGATGAACAATATGCTAGTGGTCATGGTTCCTCATGCAGTGGATACACTCATGAACCGAACGAAGACACAACACCTTACTAGTGCGAGATTATCTGGTTACGAGCTGACATTACTAGCGAGTCATATTCAGATCAAAAGATGTAATGTATTGAATCCAGCAACGCTGTTGCCGACTAATCAAGAGTCGAGTGATTCCGAGCCACATGACTGCTATTTCAAAACGGAGGAAGAGACAAAAGGACGCATTGACTTGAAGGACACTCCGCTATCAGATCCGGATGGTACGCTGTATGTGGACGGGTCATGTTTTAAATTGGAGAATGGTGATGTGACTGCTGCTTACGCAGTAACGACTTTGAAGACGATTGTGGAGACTGCAAGAGTGAGTCAGAATTCTGCCCAAGCTGCAGAATTAATAGCTCTAACGAGAGCGTGTGTTTTAGCTGAGGGAAAGAGAGTGAATGTGTTTACAGATAGTCAGTACGCATTTGGCGTGGCCCATAGTTTTGGCCGGTTGTGGAGAGAAAGAGGTTTCATTACGTCCCATGGGACTAAGATCCAACATGGTCAGCTAGTTAACGACTTGTTGGAATCTCTAACCTTGCCGACTGAAGTTGCGATTGTGAAGTGCAGTGCTCATAAAGCAATCACGGATGATGTTGGTCGTGGGAATGCTTTTGCTGATGAAATTGCTAAACAGACAGCTAGAGACACGATGAGTAGAATGTATGTTGCTACGTCTGCAATATGGATTGCTGAGTCTGGAATGTGTGAGGATACTATGGAAAGTGTGAAAGAGATTCAGAAAGAAGCAACTGAGGAAGAGAAACGTGTATGGAGAGAAAGTACGGGCAAGTTGGACTCGAATGGATGTTGGATTGATTTGACAGAACAGCAGCGTTGGATGTTGCCAGATGCGTATGTGCTTGCAGTAGTGACGATGGCGCATGGAGTAGCGCATATAAGTTCTAAAGGGATATGTAAGATGTTGGCTCCGGTCTGGAAGAATGAGGGAATCAGTAAGTGTGCAGAGAGAGTGGTGAAAAATTGTATGGTGTGCTTGATGCATAATCCTGGCAAGGGAACTCCAACTCCAGCTGGTCATTTCGCTCCTCCTTCCTGTCCCTTTGAAGTAATTCAGTTAGACTTCATTCACATGGAACGCTGCAACAATTTGAAATATGTCCTGGTGGTAGTTTGTGCTTTTTCCAGGTGGATAGAAGCATACCCACTAAAGGACAACACTGCCCTATCTACTGCCAAAATTCTTCTCAAGGAATTTTTCCCTAGGTATGGAATGCCACGGATTGTATGGTCAGATAACGGAAGTGAGTTTATAGGGAAAGTTATGCAGAGTGTGTGTGCCGGCCTAGGATTGAAACAGAAATTTCACAGTGCAAACCATCCCCAGTCTGCTGGTTTAGTCGAGGGTTACAATGGCACCCTCAAGCTGAAAATAGCCAAAATACAAGCATCCACAGGTTTAGCCTGGCCAGACGCACTTCCTTTGGCCCTGCTATCAACGAGAGCAACAGTACATTCTAGAATAGGGCTTAGTCCGTACGAGATAGTTTTTGGTCGCCCGGCAAATATCTGGGGTGTGCCGAGGCCTAAACAGTTTTGCTCCATTGAATATCCTATGTTGATAGACTACCTTTACGACTTGACTGCTAAATTGAGTCTTATTCATCAACAGGTTTTCGATGCTTTGCCAAAACCTCCGGAGAGTCCAGGGCATCAGCTGAAACCGGGTGACTTCGTTGTAATCAAGAACTTCGCGAGGACAAAGAACCTTCAGCCAAGATTTGTGGGGCCTTTTCAGATCTTACTGGCCACGAGGACAGCAGTTCGTGTAGCTGGCCGCAAACACTGGATACACGCCTCTCATGTTAAGCGTGTTCCTTTACCGCTCCCTTACGACGACTGGGTGAAAAAGGGAATTGGTGCCTCCGAATCTGAAATCACACCGAAGTTCATCTCTTTCAGCGATGCCGAATTGATTACTGACACTTCAAAACCTGACTCTCCTCCTGAAAAGACTCCTTTGAACATTGAACATTTGTCTCCAGCATCAGAAGAAACTTTGCTATCTGCGAACTTAAACTCTGCAACAGCTGCTAGTGATACACTATTTTCCGATCAGACAGTACCAGCGAAGCAGAGATACAACCTAAGAAGCCATAAAATGGACAAATAAAGCAGGCAACTGCATATTGTGATTTTGATATATAGATCGAACTTTTGCCTTCAGCCAGGAAGTTTGCTATTGTTTATTGTTTTTAAAATTGCCTTGCCGTCTGGGTAGCCGTAGGGTCGTGGCTGTGTGCCTAGCTTGAATTTGCAGGGGTCTGACACAAAGTCGATCTTTCTGTTGGTTCTGGGAACTCCCGGGGCTGATAGAGGCATTTTCATCTACGTACACATCATCAGTGGTCGCGAGCGGATTGTAGAAGATGGAGCTTCCTGCGCTGCAACGAGAAAATGTGATTTATGTTCGCAGAAACAGACTTAATAGAATTCTTCATAGCAAATGTTTTCTGATACAATGTGCCATTACATTTTTAATTGTTTTAGCAACATTGGTGGGTGGAATCGTCTTTAGTATAAATTTGATTTTTGTGCCAGTTTCTACAGTACCTCCCCTTGATCCTGCTATTTCTACTGTTTCTTCTATACACTCTTTTCACTCGTTTCCAGAACATGAGCAAGCTCGACGCTCAGAATTCACCAACAACACTTTTGTACAGCTCTTGCACCAACACCAACTGGTAGTTAACACTACAGACTGCTGGGTGTGTGGCTTGATACCCCACACTATGGATAAAGGTATTCCATATCTGGTTTTGCCTTACAGCTATAATGGATCATTTCAGGCCTTCCAAACCATCTTTGCTTATGCCCTTGAAACCTATCCTCCACGTCCACCGCGTTCCACTAAATATAACTCTGCCAACAAAGCCTTAGTCCAGGGAATTATTGACATGGTCAAGGACGTCAATAATACTCCATCTTACCCTAGAGACGAATTGCGAGTATATTTAAGTTGGAATACTTCAGAGTATCGCCTTAGTTTAGGAGAAAGCAAGCGTAAAAGCTCAACTTCAATCTGGGTCGTACCTCACCGAGGTCAGGTCTGTTTGCAAGGTAATGGGAGAAATCCGAGAGCTCAGCTAGGGAGGAGTGAGTGCGTAGAGACTTATGTGTTTCCGGCTAACTCTGCCCCTGCCTTTCTTACTGCTAGGGGTACCTACTTCATTTGTCGAGACAGAGCTTATACATGGTTGCCTGCCGACTTTTCAGGATCATGTTATATTGCTCGATTGTTGCCTCCGACATACACTGCTTCATCTGATTACCACAGAACCAGAGTAGCGAGAGGTGTCTTCAGCAAGGTAGATACCGCTGGTCAGGAAGCTGGAGACTTCTTCAAAGGCTTCCTTCCGTTCTGGGGACCTATGGCCAATAGTAGAAACATACGTCAGCTAACACGGGTAGTTGAATCTACTATTACCGAAACTGCTGGTGCCCTTAGCAATCTGACAGCTGAGCTTCAGGCGGATAGGCTCATGACGTTGCAGAACCGTATGGTTCTAGACGTTATACTTGCAGATCGAGGTGGGGTATGCAGAATGATCCAATCGAGCTGCTGTGTCTTTATTCCTAATAATGCTCCAACAGTCTATGAGGCGATCTCTAAGTTGCACAAGATTTCAGACTCCATACATGTAGACAAGGGGAACTGGTCCTTCATGGAGTGGTTTTGGACTCTGATATCAGCGTGGGGATGGAAGGTTCTAATGGTCATTGGTGTCATCTTAGTATTCCTATTCTCATGTTGTCTGATTATCCAGTGTGGTCCTGCTCTATGTAGTCTTTGTGCTGCAACTTGTCTCAGAAAACCACCTGCGTTTGGAGAAAAGACACGAGAAAGGATGATGATACAACAGCATGTCACTGACCTGATGAGCATAGAACTAGATTCAGACATAGACTGAGTAATTGCCTATGTAAGGGCAAAAGGAGGGTCTGAGGTTCCGTGACGGTTCCGTGACAATTTGAACCCGTGTTTTCAAGTTTGTCGGAAATACATAATAATGGTATCAGCGAACCGCAAATGATCCATTTAGTATATCCTGGTGTTTTCGCTACGCTACGAGCAAGAGCACTCCTTTTATAGACACATTTCTGATCTACCCACGACATCCATCTTAGATCATGGCCGCCATTTTGTGTTTCTTGCCCTCACATACGCAATAGCCTCTGATCACTTCATTCACTTCATTTCGATTAAGGACACGTAGCCTTAGCCGGAGATTCACCTCTTTCATGACACGTGCACCTTAAACCAGATCACGCTGTAGCTGCATGACTCGACAAAGGCTACCTCCTCTGCCCGAGGCCAGTCCTGCCAAACTGGTCTTCGTGTCCATTGTACCTGATCATGATTAGGCGGCCGAAGCCGGTAGCCTTGCCCATTTACAACCCACAAACATCCCTTATCCCACTTTTCTATCTTCCACACCTGGCTCTGTTTCTTTCTTTCTGAATCTTTATTAGGGGGAGGTAACGAACTTTACGATGAGGCGGTCCGGGTCCTGAATGCAATATTGACAGGGAATTGTGACAAACTAGTGGGAACCCCTCTCTTCGCAATGTTTGGCCTCAGATATTATCGACGGTTCCTGTGTAACGCCAAATATTTATTGTTTTAGACACAAAGGTTTTGGGAATGTATTACATGTAAAGAATTTGCCCCTAGCATAAAAAACAGTATATAAGGAGCAGCCCTCTTTGTACAAATCGAACAGGCTCCTGATTACTGCCCGTGTGTAGTATCTGTGACTTCTGTGTCCCTGCAGTAATAAACCTTTGGTCTTTGACGCCACCATCGAGAAGCCCGTGTTTCTGTTCATTTGTGCACCAAGGCAGGTGGAACTCCGGGGTCTTTGGGTGTTGTACCCTGACACCTCTGGACGGAACCAAAAAGTCCAGAACTCCAGTTCCAGTTAAAAAATAACCTTCATATACTTAGTCCTGAATCATCAGATTACGAAAAAAGCCAGTGAAAGGGGAAAATAAAAAACTGATCAGGGAATTATCAATAAAAAACTGTGCAATACAACTAAAAAGTAAATAATAGAAAACTAACAGTATATGCTGAAAATAGTGGAGGGGAACATTTTAAAGAACAGGGTAAAAAGACGATTCCGCCTCTTTTTAGACAATGAGGAGCAATGACCGAGACACTAATGTAACCATTTAACCAAAAGTCCCAATATTTATTTAGAGATTAAAAAAAAGAATATCCATTGTGTCAAAAGCATAAACGAGATGAAGAAGAAAAATAGAAGACTGTTTATTGTGACATGCATGTAGAGAGTCTGGCACAGGAAGAAGTGCTGACTAAGTAGAATACCTAGGATGAAAACCAGATAGAAAAGGGGAAATAAGGATATTAATCTGAACAAAGAGAGGTGTTTAGAGAAACAATACATTCCAGTTTTTCAGAAAGAAACAGAAATAGAGAAAGATCATTAGGTTCAAGATTATGTATTTCAATAAACAGGATAACTATGGTAGATTTGAAAGAAGAGGGGAATGAACAAATAAGTAGGAGATACATTGAAAAGAGAGGCTAGATACGTTGTTAGCAAAGGATATACAATTTTCACCAAAGGGAAAGTAATGAAAAAGAAGGAAATGCATATTACGAAAAGACACTGCCTTTGGATTAACAGGGTCGTAAGACCTGATTAGATCCTTCACAGGAAAACTTGCTGCTTTCCATTCACACATCAAACTTCTCTCTCCGACATATATCCAATTAGGATGCCTCAGCAATCCAATGTGACATCACATGCTCTGGATTGCTCAGATGAAGTCCCACTACAAATGCAACGTCAAGTACACATATGCTCTAGAAAGGCATCTGGTGTTAAGTCCACTGCACATCCACTCCCCTGCAGGAAGCACACTACTAAAGGTAACTCTAGCTTCCTTTTAGTAAAACAAAAAAGTTGAAATTGCCTCAACAGCCAGGTCTATAAAATGTCACAGTAATGACTGGCAATCCTGAAACAGCAACAAACACTGTTTCCAAATACAGAGTCAACTCCATTCACCTAGTCATATGGGCTGCAGTCACATGTAAAGCCTACTGAAATTTCGGATGTATCCTTAAATGTGTGGATCAGGACACTTGTGAGGGAATAGGTTGGTTTTCACAACAGTGAGCGGACATCCTTAACCTATGGCAGAAGAAATAGCATTTGGAAACAGTTACTATTTTAAATAGATGTACAATTAATGTCACAAGTACAATCTTCGTGGTAAATCTCAATTTACTGATTCGGTTGTAGTTCAATTTCTATCATGCAAAGGGCCTCAAGAAAAGTTGTGCTTGCTTCAGATCTTTTAACAGGCTTTTCAAATACAAAAGCTTAACATCTCATGTTTAAACTGTACTTCATATTTCTCATAAACTACACGAAGTAGTTTTCATCTAGTGTCAATTTTATTTAACTTTACCTTTTGTGATCTGAGAAAGGGAATCCACATTCTCTCCACCAATTCCTGCCTGTAGGATGTTGTGAAAGATCCGACATAAGATACAAAAGCAGTCGCCAGCAGAACATCCCCACACAACGTCTTTTCTTGGGTTTCAAAAGATTTAATGGATTGACTCCAACGTACTTTTTCAGACTACAAGACATAAGATGAATGGTTGCATGAGCGAATCATACACAGCAATTTGGGGAACATCCAAGAGAAAAAAGAAGGAAAAAACAAAGGTTCAAACAATGAAACATATTTATTGTTACAGAAATAACTGGAAACAAAAGTTTGTAATTGTAATTATTTAATTAAAATTCCTTGAGTGACTGAGGTTAGACGTAAAGACCAAGAAAATAGAAATGTACATGCCGGTGTGGTGGAAAGCAGGTCTATCACGTTCGGGAGGATGGCAAGGGGCAGGAGAATTGAGGGAAGACATACCATTAGGGACATAGCAAAATTCTAACAATGGCAGAAGAAACAATGTGGGAGTTATGGAGGCAGAGCATGAGTTGGTGCAGCAACACACAATGACAGAGAGGCAGAGGCTTAGGAATAAGGGTGTGGTGAGTGTGGGCCGCCCCAGATGTCATCACTGAGGAGGGTGACAAAATGGTAAAAATATGTGTTTAAACACACATTTTTGCCATTTTGTGAAGGCGGGCGGGACAAGAAATGTTCCACTCTGGGTACCACCTGACCTTGCTACGCCACTGCAGAGAGGCGAACCTAAAATTGCCACACTGAAGCCATTGATACCACTGCAGTTTGTGCTATATATTTTACACAGTGGCACCCGCGATTATGGAGGTATAGTTAGGACCTAGTTACCATAGGAAGAGCGTTCTTTGGTTTGCTAGCAAATTTGGCACTGTTTAACGAATCTTCCAGAAACTTAAAAAAAAAACATTTATTCACCTCAGATCTTTCTTTGAAAGTTTGTAGTGATCAGCCAAGCAGGGGCCAAAAAAAGGTATCCCTAAACTCATTGGGATTTTTGAACTGCACAACAGCCCGAACAGCTGATCAAAATTACACAAAATATGAAAGAAAACTAGATCTTTACCCACTTATTGGCTAAGGGGATTACTTCCCATCACTCACCTTGCTCCAGCCTGCCCATGTGTATGGCTGGCTGAACATGAGGATCACTGTTGCAGCTGCCATTTCAGGACATGGGAACTCAGTCCCCTAGTTCTGAATTAAAACAAGAAAATAAGGTATAAAGGTGCTGGGTAGGGGAATCTGACTCCCTGGACATTGTGGGGGTTCCCAAAGGGATTCCCCTGGAGCAAAAAAAAGGCAGAAGGATTGAAAGACAATTTAAAAAAGAGTAGGGAGTTGTGAGTGTCCGTGGTGGATTGGCAGCTTATGGGTGGTTAGCCGTGTTGGTTGGGGGTTATGTTGGCTGACCTTAGGGAGGTTGAGTCATATGTGGTGAAGGTTATGTGGCTGCCTGTTTCGTGTTGGGTGCAGGACCTGGCCTAATGGCCAGGCCCTGTGTTCAATGTCATGATGCACAACTAGGACCTGCAGCCAACCCCATGCTGCACATGGCTTTTGGAAGTGTGCGGAGGGGACTGACTGTCTCTGGGAGGATAGGGAGAGTGGAAGGGTCCTCAACAGGTGGTTGGGTGCAGGGCCAAGCAACGGATAGCTTGCAGGGGGGTAGGGGGAATGATTAGCATAGTATAGAAATGCAATATTAATTTATGTTTAAAAAATCATAGAAATTCACTGGAAAAATCAAGACTAAAGTGAGATTAGAGTTAGGTGAAAATGTCAGATTAACAATTTTAAACTATAAAAAAACACTGAAATTTAGTAGTTATGGCTATTTCAAGAAACTATAACTCCCGGGGTCGCCTTGCTTATCACCTCACTCATGGCATTCTATCACATCACTGATAACATCAATAAGACATCTGAAATTACAATTTACAACCACACTATGCAAGGGGATGGTGCAATTTATAGTTAATTGAAACATGTATAACTAGTGAACTACAGTTCGCTTTTCCTAGGTATAAAATGCTTCGTTTAAACTGTGATTTTGACCTAACTATATTGACACTTTAAACCTTCGTTTTTTCAGTGTACATCTCTCTCTCTTACTATATTTATTTATATATTTATTAGGGGTGGGCTGAATTTGCGTAATCGCGTTACGCAAATCTCCACGAAACGGAAAAAAAATCTCCGCGAACACGCAGAAATTCAGCGGTCACGGGGAATTGCTTGTTTGCGATGCTTTTTTACTGTTCACAATCGCTGTTTGAGTGCTCGGGGGGAAATGTCTCGCAAACACGCATTTGAGAACGCGAACAAGCAAAACATTTTGCAAAGTCGCGGAACGCAGTATTTTGGGCAATTTGACGTGCTCCGCCGAACCCAAAATTACCCAAATTCCGCGACCGGAACGGAATTTACCGACCAGGTCTAATATATATATATAACTATAACATGTGTGAAACATATTGTTTTTTCAGTGAATTGCAAAGGTTTTGTAAATAACAATTTTTAAATATATTTATTCTTATCCTGCAAATATCCAAGTATTGACTGCCTTCGCCAGATCGAGAGATGAGTCGTCTCGGTGAGACTCCTTGGATTGAGTCCCTTACACTCCTCTACACAAACGACCACGCCATGTGAGATTCAATATTTCTTTATTGCTGCCGCTGCCAAACGCGTTTCGACTACACAGTAGTCTTGATCACTGGTTGTGGTTAGGAAAGCGCGCGGCCATTTTAAAGAAAAAAAGTCTTTTCATCATCATATACGTCACTGACCACATGTCAACTGACAGGAAAGACAGACTTGATTTCAACAATTCATTAATGGAACGGTATTTTACACATTTACTTCAACATGATTAACATACATTTGTTCAAAATGCATAAAGATTACGTTTGAATTCTTAACACGGACAACCTTGTGATTATTATGAAGTGTTGTTTGTGAGTTAATTGTAGGTTATTTTAACACATTCGAAAACTTTATTGACAATGACGCGCGTTAACATGCTTACGCTGTATTTGTGCATGATATGAACACCTTGTCTGCGCTTGTCACAAATTCAAAATTAGAAATTCGAAAAATATAGCCCATGTGGGCTTAACCTAAATATCTATCGGATTTGTAAACATGTTACCGATTTTCTTCTAGGTTATAAAATTACAAACTGTGTTTCTATCTCACACTCGCTTTAAAACATTACAAAAAATAGAGCTCCAGTGAGCAAACACAACGGTTGTACCATGCATAAAAGTAAATCAATGCTTTTTTCAATTACCTTAATTCATGTTAGATGTCAAGTGTAAATACATTATACAGATGTGCTGTCCATACAATAAACAACATGATCAAAAAAGATTTCATGTGTGTGAATTTAGCAGAAACTACATGCCAGTCACCGAAATTATTAAAGGTGTCTATGCAAATCTTCTTCGATGTTGAGACCGTTCGGTTGCTTAGTATTCAGCTTAATTATATACTTAGATTCAAATTTTCTCAACTTGCTCAATCTATTTTCCCCTCTTTGGCTAGCTGGAATAGAATCAATCACACAATATGTCAGTCCTTTGACGTCTCCATTGTGCATCAATTCAAAATGCCTGGCTACAGGATAAGCCCTGTCGGCATTCTTAATTGCACGCAGGTGCTGTAAAATCCTTTTGTAGGCTTCGTTGATTGTGCTGCCCACATACCGGAGCCCGCAAGGGCACTCGAGAATGTAGATTGCGTAATCAGTTTTGCATGTATATTTGCTGTTAATCTTTTCCGTTCTATTGGAAAGGCCTAATCTGTATTTACTGCAGTTGACGCCATGATTACATGCCTTGCACTTTGTGCATTTTACGAAGCCTTTTTTATCTAACCAGGTTGTTTTCGGTTTGGGTTTTGTGAGCATGTTGGTTACCAAACAATCTTTGAAGGATTTTGCTTTTTTAAATGTGATTTGTGGTCTCTTGGGGACTTCCTTCCCAAGCACAGGGTCGTTTTTAATAAGTATAGAAATGCAATATTAATTTATGTTTAAAAAATCATAGAAATTCACTGGAAAAATCAAGACTAAAGTGAGATTAGAGTTAGGTGAAAATGTCAGATTAACAATTTTAAACTATAAAAAAAAACACTGAAATTTAGTAGTTATGGCTATTTCAAGAAACTATAACTCCCGGGGTCGCCTTGCTTATCACCTCACTCATGGCATTCTATCACATCACTGATAACATCAATAAGACATCTGAAATTACAATTTACAACCACACTATGCAAGGGGATGGTGCAATTTATAGTTAATTGAAATATGTATAACTAGTGAACTACAGTTCGCTTTTCCTAGGTATAAAATGCTTCGTTTAAACTGTGATTTTGACCTAACTATATTGACACTTTAAACCTTCGTTTTTTCAGTGTACATCTCTCTCTCTTACTATATTTATTTATATATTTATTAGGGGTGGGCTGAATTTGCGTAATCGCGTTACGCAAATCTCCACGAAACGGAAAAAAAAATCTCCGCGAACACGCAGAAATTCAGCGATCACGGGGAATTGCTTGTTTGCAATGCTTTTTTACTGTTCACAATCGCTGTTTGTTTGAGTGCTCGGGGGGAAATGTCTCGCGAACACGCATTTGAGAACGCGAACAAGCAAAACATTTTGCAAAGTCGCGGAACGCAGTATTTTGGGCAATTTCACGTGCTCCGTCGAACCCAAAATTACCCAAATTCCGCGACCGGAACGGAATTTACCGACCAGGTCTAATATATATATAACTATAACATGTGTGAAACATATTGTTTTTTCAGTGAATTGCAAAGGTTTTGTAAATAACAATTTTTAAATATATTTATTCTTATATTTATTTTTTTTCATACTGATTTACTAGTTTTTTTAAAACTATTTATTTTTAGATATATTTTTTTTAAATTACATTACATTGTGTGGTCCCCCTTCCTTTTACTTTTTTTTGGGCCTTGGACACCATCCCCTAGAGCCTGATCCGCTAATCTAAATATATTTATAAAAAAGTTATAGGAAGGGGATTCCTATGGAAGAAAATGCAAGTTACTTGTAAGTATACTTAAAACTACTTTTCAGGGTCAGTGCTGGGCTAAAAGATGCAGCACTGGTTTCTCTCCTAATAACAGGTGAGTAAATGGGAATTCGTTGTTTGGATGATTTTAGGTGAATATTTTAAAGTTCAAAAACTCCACACTTAGAAGAACTTACAAGTGAAACCAGTCAATGTTAGCCTATGAAAAGAAATTCACTTAGTAGGTCAATAATGTTATTGTTACCTTGTCTTACTCAATGGTGCTTCCTGCATCCAGCACTGCTGCATCTCCTCTAAACAGTTAAAAGAATGCAAATTGCCAAAGACGCGCGGAAAGTCACGTATTTTTTTTTTAAATATCGCTAGAATGCGAATCATACACGCACCACAGGATTTTATCCCCAAAAATAAAAAAATAGGGCCCTGGAAGTCCTTGTAGGACCCCCTGAGCAGACCTAGTGGATCAGGGTGTGTCTCCCCTCCCCCTTTTCACGTTTGAAACATACATTTCATATGCTTCTTCAGCCTCCCTTGTACCGAGGCATAAAATGGCTGCCAACAGATCTAGTTCCGAATGTTGACAGCCACTTGACAGCCAATTAGCCTTCAGCGCGTGATCGTAATGGTGCGCTTATGGTACGATGACAATAATCCTTATTCAATGTTGTTATAGGAAGGGGCCAATTCCGGGTATATATATTATTATTTCATGGAGGAGGGCTGCATAGCCCCCCTCCTGAAGCCACTTCAAGGCCCCGGGGACCCCATTCCCCAGGGACGGCCTTTTACTTTTATTTATTTTGGCCTTTGCCGTTGGGGACCGTAGGAAGGTCTTCAATTCCCCCACTGTCCCGCCGGCCGGCCGATTAACATATGCTTATTGAGCGGGGGCAGGAAGCATGATCAATAGCAGCCTCACTTGTATACAGGTGTGTTTCACCAGTGCAAGCGAATCCGTGCATTTTTCTTAAACCCTCTTTTTTTTAAATAAAACTTCACCGAAGTACTGTTTTGCATAGGCAATATGCAAATGTGGGCCACTTTTTTTTTTTATCGTGCCCGGGCCGATTTTTAATCCCAATCCAACCCTGTCCAAACTCCATCTGTGTATATGCCCCCTAAGAGTTGACTTCACTTTGCGCATGCATGTTTGTGTTACCGCATGCGTGATAATGTTAGGAATGCGCACAATACGTCCCGCAGTCTGGCTATGTACCCCTAACGTATTTCATTTTATGTGCGCATGCTGAACTACAACATGCCCTATCACATCTCTCACACCCAGTGACATCATGCTCCACAAATCATCCTTCTGCAAAGCATTTATAACCTGCCAACCTTCTTGAACTTTTTTCTATTCCGCAGTCACAGCCTTTGATAGTCTTCGTATCCACGTTTTCCCGGATGAGCATTTTTTTTAAGAGTAATTAAATTAATTAATCTGAACAATCTTTAAATACCGCGTAAATGCACATTTTTGTTCCATTTGACAATGTTGTTTTTAAGCACGCTTTCCTGCTCCTTATATTGTTAAAGTTGACTTTGTAACTTTTGCTTCTGGCCAAATCACGTAATCCTGCTGCGTTTCTTTAATTTGGCAAGCACCACATGTCCGTTCCCGCACCAGTGTGCTACGTGCTGTTCCAGTTAATGCGATGTAGTTTTTCTCGTGCAAGTAGTGCGTCACGTGCCCCATGCATTGCAAAAGTAATATTTTTGGCAATAGTATATTTTAGAACGATTTCCAGCTCTTATGCCTCCAATATCTTGCCTTGGTAGGCGATGTTTCTAAGCAAATCATTTAAACCTGCTGCCTTTCATTTTTTTAAGTACTGCGCCACATGCTGCTTCCTCCCCATGCACTGCACATGTAATCGATTGGTCAATGTTGTATTTTAGCACGCCCTCCATGTTTTTTAATAACCTTAAACTTGATTTGCTATCCTTTGTTCTGTGCAAATCACTTAATCATGCCACATTTCTTTAATTTGGTAAGGCACGTGGCCGTTCCCGCAGCAGTGTGCTACGTGCTGTTCAACTTAATGCAATGTAGTTTTTCTCATGTAAGTAGTGCGGCATGTGCCCCATGCATTGCAAAAGTAATGTTTTCGGCAATGGTGTATTTTAGCACGGTTTCCAGCTCTTATACCTCAAATATCTTGCCTTAGTAGGCAATGTTTCTGGGCAAAGCACCTAATCCTGCCGCCTTTAATTTTGTAAGTAGTGCGCCACGTGCTGCTTCCTCCCCATGCAGTTCACATGTAATCAATTGACCAATGTTGTATTTTACAAAGCTCTCCAAATTTTTAGTAAACTTAAATTTGATTTGTCCCCTGTTCTATCTCATTATACAGATATCTCAACCATGGGACCTACTGGTCGCCACAAGCTGTTTATTCCTGCCCATGCACTATATCAGATGGTGGACAACCACTCGACATACCAGATCCACTGACTGCTCTCGATATGCTATCAGCCGACAATTGCAATGGACCTAATGCAGTTATCAGGTTTGACTTTAACAATTCATGATAGAAAAGCCTTCTGAGATAAGCATTTGTGTATTTCATGTGTTTGCAGACAGATAACTGTGCTGTTCTCATGTTTTGGTAGAATTAGTGGGCATTCTGGTATCAAGAAAACGAATAAAAACATGTCTTCCCGATTTTATTGGTCAAATATGTCATTTGAAATTGAACAATCTGTGTTATAATTTTTCTTGCTTCTATAAATATTTTTTATAAAATGTAAATCTCCATTGTGATAGTCTTATAGATGTTTGTTTCTGAAACCCATACGTTTCTCATTTAAATGCTCGTTACACATTTTCAGCCTGCACTTGAGATACAAAGTGAAAATGTTGTTTTGAATTTTTTTATTTGAAGACGTGTATTTCAATTTTTCTTGATGTTTTTTTCCCAATTTCTAGATCATGGAAGACCAAAAAGGGTTCTATCAGATCAAGGCCAGGAGTTTTTTTTATTTTTATTTATTTTATTGAGATCCATGAGTTCACAAAACGGCATACATATACATATCAGTATAACATAGTATTGCTACAAACAAGTCAAGAGATAAAAGGAGAAAAAAATCAAACAAAAACATGGCTTACAGACACAAAGGAAGAGTATAAATCAATCCGAAGAACAGGCAGTCTATGCCTCATTGTAAGTCATGACGGCCCCCCAGATCTGGCACCCCAAATTCCTTTTACATCTGCCCTTCATAGTATAGAGGCTGTATTCCAAATTAAAAATTCATAGGAATCTTGCCCTCCAGAATTCAAACGAAGGGGGGTCCTTTTGCAACCACATTGATGCTATACATAACCTTGCAACAGCAGTGGTAAGAAAAATGTAATATATTGATTGCATAGATAAGTTATCCACTGCTGAACCCTTTTCGACCCCCAACAAAACCTGAGTGGCAGATAGACGTGTAGATGCACCCAATATTTCAGTTAGAAATTTCTTTATATGGCCAATAAACGTGCTTAAATGCCTACACGAGTAAAATATATGTACAATATCAGCAGCTGCAGTCCCGCACCGAAAGCAATTGCCCCGATTAACACTCCCCCACTTCAATATTTTAGCTGGTGTATAATATGAATTAAAGATTGTCTTAAAATGTTGGGTATATAGATTTGCAGACATAAATAATAGCCCTGCCAACTCCATAGAAGTCTCCAATCGTATGCCCTGGCACCACATTCGATTATCCCATTTATGATTTTGAACTTCCAGATCATTATCCAGTGTATCCAGCAGTAAGGTGTAAAGTGTGCCAATCCGTACAGTTTTTTTACTAACTGCCACTACAAGAGGATTAACTTGGATATTCCATCGGGCTTTTAAAAAATAGTCATGCCAGTTTAGATATTTGAAAAAATCAGCCTGAGATATATTAAATTGATCTCTTAATTGATCAAAAGACTTCATGGCATCATCTGAGAATAGATCACCAACTATGCATACACCTTTGTCCCTCCATTTACTCACCACCCGATCCCGAAATACTACTAGAAAAATAGTTGTTGCCTTTAATGGAGTGTGCCAGGATACTTTATCCATGCCATATCTTTTTTTAACAACAGTCCATACTTTATACGCAGCTATTAGAACCTTAAATCGAGTACGCTTGTAATAACTCCAATCCACATTAATAAACAAACAATATTTTGCCTCACTGCCCAAGAGTATTTGATAAATAGCAGGGGATTCAGCCTGTCACAAGTATGTTCATATGCTGCATCATACATGCAAAATATTATAGCGTAAAATCTTGAACAGCCCAGTCCCCTTGTGACCTAGGTAACACCATATATCTCATTGCTCTTCGTGCTTTACCCTGAGACCATATAAATCTGGCACATATTGATTGCAATAAAGCAAAGTTGGTACGTGAGACCTCTAGGGGAACAGCTCTAAAGAAATATAGTATCTTCGGCAAAATTAACATTTTAAGAACGTTACATCTTCCCACCATAGTCAAATGCAAACACTCCAAACGCTCCAATTGTTTACGAGTCTCCAATACCAGCTGGGCCCAATTAGACTCGACCATAGCCCGCAGACAGACTCGGATCCGGATCCCCAGATAGGTCACCTCCTGGACTGGAGTTTTTAAATGAAGTGAGTGACCCAACTTGGCCTAACATTTGTATAATGCAATGCTATTTCCTATTTTGCTTGCCAAATGTAACCTCTGATGATTGCTTTTCATCCCCAATCCTATTGAGAACAAATGTTTTTATGTACATTTAAATTAATCTTGGACATATGTACAACAAATACATTAACTCTTTTTTCAGTTTGCAGACTGTTACATAAATCAGCAGCAAATTGCAGAGGTTGAAGAAAAGTGTATCCTCATTTTCCAGCTTATTACACCGATGTCTCAAATATGGCATGTATTGGTTGTCTGAAGCCACACAGATTCACACATTTTTAACGGATAACGTAAAGGTAAATACTCTCAATATGATAGTCGACAAAGTTAAAAAGTAACAAATATAAGTACTTGAGGTGGCAGATGATGTCCAATGCACACTTGTACCGATGAGTCTGATACAGGGTGGATCTCTGTATAACTAATGGATGATTAGGTATTAGGATGGCATAGAAAGCTTCCAACCTTCTTACTTTTTCTCTTAAAGGGTTCCAAATTGGGGACAAATATTAGGCTGTGCAGTAGAGGTTGACGGTGTTGCTCCACTGGTACTTGGGCCTTCTCATGAAACAGAAGGAGCCTCTCTCAATATTCTTTTATTTTTTTTTATTTTTTTTTGTGTCCTCATAAATGCCACCAGAAAATGTCAACTCTAGATGGGCTTTCTCCAGGCCACTAGCACAAACCAACTGTTCCCGCCCTGGAGTCTGTGGATAGCCTACGGAGGTCACCCAGAGGTAGGTCGTTTCCTAATCCAACTCCCATTCACGATGTACCTTGCCACATTGGGAGGGAAGGACCACTAAACCTCTGGCATAATCATTGGACTCATTGAGTGTTATCTCTCAGACCATGCATTTAGTGAAGACCAGATCTTAACGGCACTTTCCCCGCTACACAACATGTCTAAACCACTAACAGCCATGATGTTTCTTAAACAGTCTACGAATCTGGGGGGGTTTGCAGACTTCCACTCCCTACAGATCTCCCTCCTGGCAATGGCAATGACGTAGTAAATAAACTGTGAGGTACTATTTCTTATATCATAGTCCTGGGGAAGACCAAAAAGAATGAATCTGGGACTACAAGTGATTGGTGATAATACAACCTCCTCTAGGAACCCACACACATGTGTAAAGTAGCTAGTGATTTCAGGGCAGTCGACAAACATATGCCTATCGTCTGCAGCTGGGAACCTGCATCTTGGACAAAAATATACTTCTGTTGAGATCTTAGAAAGTTTCGCTGGGGTGCAATAAACCCTATATACCGTGAACAGGTGGTTTCTTCTAAGATTAGATGGTTTTATGATTTTTTGAGAAAGTGTAAATAAGTCCGTCCAAATCTTTATCATCTGCTCAGGGTTCTGGACTGGGAAATTGTCCCATAGCTTGACGGTTTCGGCCCCTAGATTGTCTTTCGCTCCCACCAATGTATTGTACCAGAGTGCAACCTCCCCCTTCCAATCTCTCCCCCTGTTAATAGATTCCAAAATTGGAATCTCCTCTTCATTAGCCCAACACTGCCTCCCCCACCAGGAAGACAACTGATAAAATTTAAATCTTGTGATGGAGCCCTCTGTTAAGTTCAATAGGGATTCCCAACTTAATAGTACCGAGTTGTTACACAAGTCCCCCCATTTCGTAAGGCCTGCTGCTCTCAGAGGGAGAGCTAGCCGATCTAATAAGCAATCTGGTGTACCTGGGGAATCCCATATTGGGGCCTGAGAGTGATAATAGGGTATTTCCAAGATTCTACGCATTGATTGCCAAATATTAAGTGCTGTCCGTAGGAGCTTCAGACAAACCTTTTTAAAAAACTTCTGATCCCCAAATTTATAGAGAAAGAAATCTAAGCCATGTGGCAGGTCTGATAGCATAGCCTGAAAAAGTCTACCATGAGAAGAAGAGTCCAACTTATTTGCCAAAAGTCTGAAGTTCTTGAACTGAAAAGCATAACAATAAAAAAGTAAATCAGGGAGAGCCAGCCCGCCCAATTTCAGTCCCCTTCTCAATTTCCTCCAGGCAATCCTTGGGGACTTAGTGGCCCACATAAAAGAGCCAATCCTCCCTTGAAGGTTAGAGATATCCTTTATATTAAAGCTTAGGGGGATGGAATTAAATAAGAAGGTAATTTTTGGCAAAATTATCATCTTGACTAGGTTCACTCTAGCATAGATGTTAAGAGGTAGAGTGTTTAATCTAGTCAAGAGCTTCCTTACTTCCGTTACCACAGTTTGCCAGCTAGTTTTCGAGACGTCCTCTAGATTGTGAGTAAGGTAAATTCCCAGGTATCTGATTTTTAATCTAGCTTCTAGTATCGGGGTTGGGTTGTTCCAGCTCATTATATCAGTTTTATCTTTATTGATTCTGTACCCCGACACTGTGCCAAAATCTTCGGCCAATTCAAATAACCTGGGGATGGCCTCAACGGGGTTAGACGTGTAAAGAAGAAGGTCGTCAGCATATAGTGCTGTCTTAAGCACCAAGTCACCCATTTTAAACGGCATGATTACTGGATCTGATCTCAAGGAGCAGACAAAAGGCTCGATATAAATACCAAAGAGGAGGGGAGACAGGGGGAAACCCTGCCTCGTTCCCCTTGAGATATTCAACCATTCAGAGAAACTACCGTTGACCAATACTTTGGCCCGGGGACCCCTGTATAGTGTCTCAATCCCATTGATGAATGTATCTGGGAACCCAAACTTTGCCATAGTTTTCCATAGGATGAGCCAGTTAACCTGATCGAAAGCTTTTGCTGCATCAATGGCAAGTGGCAGCCCTCTCTCTGTTGCTATGTCTATTGCTTCTACAACTTGGAACGTGAGTTCATTAAGTTGGCTGCCTGGTATGAACCCCCTCTGGTCTGGGTGGATTATGGACTTAATTATTTTCGCCAGTCTAGATGTAAGTATACCGGAGTAAATTTTCAAGTCTGAATTAAGAAGAGAAATAGGTCTATATGACTCTATTATTTTAGGGTCTTTGTTAGGCTTTGCTATCAAAGTAATGGTAGCTTCTGACCAAGAGGCTAGAGTGTGCTCCCCCTGCAAAAAAAATTTGTTAAAAATTGCCAGTAGTGGGGCTAGGATTTCATCCAAATTATCCTTATACACCTCCGTCGGCAGTCCATCCGGGCCAGGGGCCTTGTTCCTGGACATCTTTTTCAACTGGGCCCGTATCTCCCCCTCTGTAATCTCAGTGACTAAAAAGGCTTTATAGGATTCACTCAACTGGGGTAACTCTCTCAAAGCCCACCATTTTTCCAGCTCTTCCAGCCCCGTCTATTCTCCTCTTGCTATAATTCCTCCATGAATCCTCTAGCCTCTCTCCTGATCTCAACATCTTCTGTTAGGAGCAGCCCCAAATCTCGCTGGATTAATGAACTAATGTAATTCCTACTCCTCTCCATCCTAGCCTTCCAGGCCAGGAGAGAGCCACACTTCTCTCCATATTCAAAATTACGGAGCTTACTCACTTCTCACTTGTCCTTATTTATCTTACCAGCTCGTGCTTTAAAGCCTGTCTGTAACTCTAAAAGCTCTTTTTCGAGAGCCGGAATCCTGCCTCTTTCTTCCAGGACTGCTAACTTTAATTGTTGTTCCTTCTTTTTAATCAAATCAAGGTCATAAATATTTTTTTCTTTCCTAAGTTTTTTTTTTAATGCCATATGTGAACCAAGAATACCCCTTAAATAGGACTTGAGCATGTCCCAAACTGTTTGTTCTTAAGCTGTACCATCATTAAATAGAAAAAACTCCGACAGACTCCCCCTGATTTTAATTTTAGTCTCATCGTCTAGAAGGATAGTTCTATCTAGGGTCCACCTGTGCTCTGAAGGGCTAACCTTAAAGTTAATTTTTAGCTCAACCACAGAGTGATCCGACACCCCTACAGGGATATGTGAGATTGAGACAATATCAGGCAAAAAAGCTTGGTCTAAAAGAAAAAGATCTATTCTGGAATATTGTCTATACTTTTTGCTATAAAAAGAGTATTCCCTGAGGTTACCATGCTTGACTCTCCAAGCATCCTGTAAAGTAAAGTCCTTAATAATATTCTTCAAGGCTGAAAGGGATTTATTTGGGGAATTATATTTGGCTTTAGAGGTACGATCTAATTGGGAGTCCAAAATAAGGTTAAAATCACCTCCTAATATAACTGGAGCTGTGTGCTGTATCATATACTCCTCTAACTTTCGAAGAAAGGCAGAGTTGTCTTCATTAGGACCGTAATAAACAGCACATGAGAAGGTAGAGCTGCCGATAGAGAGGACTGCCACCAACCATCGACCAGACTGGTCAGTTCCCCAGTTGTGAACCCTAATTCCCTTATTTGCACGCACAATTATGGCTACTCCTCTAGTGGAACCCTTTTGCTTAGAACAAAGAACTTCCTGAACCCAGCTGAGTTTTGCAAATACTTGAACACACACCTCTGCTTCAAGATGGGTCTCTTGTAGAAGGTATACATGAGCCTCAATATTTTTTAAGAATTCACAAACACTCTTTGTTGTTTCTTTCGGCTCCCTATACCATTCAAATTCCAGGAAAGGAATTTACTACTAGATTCCATACTAAGAGCCATAACCTGATATAACCGCATCTATAGCTGGTAGTGGCCTATATTCATATTCTAACCTTACAACATAACTTATGGCATATGAAGACGTTTTTATATATTTTTTCCCCTCTCCCCTGTGACCCCTCCCTCCCCCAGAGGAACCCTCCCATCCTGTCCAGCGTGAACACGCCTTAGGTGGCCCGAACCCTTGAAACACCACCCTAAATTAAAAAAAAGGATTTTCCCCCTTACTCAGTGTTAAAGCCACTCTTTTTTACATTCCCTTTTTACATTCCCTACCCTTATTATTAATATATTTTATTATTATAATTTTCTTTTTTCTTTTTTCTTTTCCTATTAACAAACTTAATTGTGTAAAAGAGTGAATCTATCCCATTCTATTATCCATCTTCTAATTATGGGTGTAAAATGCGTGCAACCCGTGTGCGTTAAATTAACTGCCTCGGTTACATGGAGTTACAATATACAATTCATCTGTCGTTTTACTCATTATTATAGCCTTGCTACTGATTGTAACAAGGAACTGACTACTTCCTCATTTTTAATAACAGCTTGTCCACTTCCTATGGGTGGTTGCAGTTGAACATCTTATTGTTCCACATGATCTTAAGTAGAGCGGGGAATTTCATTTGGACTTGAGCTCCCAGGGAACGAAGTTCTGGCATCCTAGATCTCAACTCCCACTGCCTTTGAGCCCTCTTCCCCCCTATGTCGGATCTAATTTGATAGGGGTTGGCACGATAGTGGAGAGAAGAACGTGCAAGACATCTACTAAGAATAAGTTCCTTGACCCTGTATGTTTGAAAGTAAACGAAAATCTTCCTTGGTGCTTTACGGTCCGGATGCAACCTGAAGGGGTCTCTGTGCACCCGCTGAATCTCGGCTTCTAGGTTGATATCTAAACGATCCTTTAGTATATCCTCTCGTAGTAGCCTGCACACAAATCCCTTAATGTCCTCAACTTCTGCCCCTTCTGGTATTTTGAGGATTCTGAGATTATTCTGCCGACTTTGCATTTCCAGTGTCTCCATGTCCATCATAAGTATTCGATTTTGTACCTTAAGAGCGTCAATATCCTTGGAGTTCCCTATCGATGTTTCTGAGAGCGTGGTGACTTTACTCTCCAGCACATTGGTTCGGGCCGCTATTCCCTCCAGTTTAGCCTCTAATGCATCAAATCTGTCATGCAACCCCCTTTGGTTGCTCTCGGAGATCGCAAACTTGTCCAGCAAGTCCTTCTCAGTGTTTGGAATAAGAAACCAAGTCTGTCCCTCTCAATCTCAACCTCAACAGGCGTGCCGCTGATGTGTGGGGCAGGGCTGTGCGTGACACTAGTGGAAGGAGGAAAAGACTGAGATGGAAGCTCGGTTAGAGCTATGTGGGGAATTTGTGAGGTGGAATGGGCCACAGAGCTCTGTGAGGCCTGGGCTATAGAGGGGACAGGAGTTGAGCTCACCGAGGCTATTGGAGAAATTAGAGCAGGGGGCCCCTGTGCTTCTAGCGATGGAGAGCTAAGAATAAGATCCTTAACTCTTCCCTTACAAAGTTGACCGGATTCTTAGTCTGCAAGTCCTTCCACATACTTGCAGCACCACACCAGTACTCTTTATTGGGGTCTCCTCTTGAAAGCAGTCATGCATATCCGGCAAGTAAGCAACCAAATCTGTGAACTCTGTTGGCCACAGTGTTTACACAAGGTAAGTAGAGCGACCTAGATACACAATACCTCCAATTAAATGCATTAGAAAAAAGAGCTTATTTACAAACCCCTTGCGCCACTTTTGCATCACTTTCAACATGAGAAAAGTAACACATAAGTGGCACAAGAGTTTTGTAAATAAGCTCTAAAAAATATTATCCTGCATAATGACTTCATCTCTTCCCCAATTCTGTCGCATCTGTGAGTCATTTTAAAGACCTGTTCATCTGTAATATAAATATGGCCCAGTAGGCACTTATATACAGACACCGTTTGAATGCAAGCCTATAAGATAAGAGAAATCAATCAGGTACACTGCACACATTAAAAAATAGAAAATATTGTCAAGTAGTACTTTGACTTGTAATGTGTGACCTCATTTAGTCACATCAATCTACACTAATTTTCTTTTTTGTATTGCCGATTAACTACAGTACTTCTATTGGACTCCATATTATATGTTGTTTGTTATATTGTTTTGTTAAAGTTATGGTTCTAGTTATTTATTGTATTGTTATCATTTTGTTATATTTGCAGTTATTTATTGTTTTAATAAAAGTTAATAAAAAATACATACGTCTTTTTTTTTGTGGGGGAAGCAGTCTACAATAGAAATTATATTTATAATTTGAAGTATAATTCTGAGGCTAGCTCTTCACCAGATCTTTATCAGAGTGTATAGCTACAACTTCCGGTTCCAATTCAAAAGAATAAAAAGTACAACGCCATTAGCAACATAGTGTGGTGAACTTATAACCTCTGTGCTCACGTAAGTGTTTCATGAACTGTTACTATAGTAACAGGCAGAAAGCCATTTGGGGGTAGGGTTCAACGTTACTGGCTGTACAGAAACCGTTATATTTACCCTGGATCCTCTACATGTCAGAAAGGAAAGCAAAGTAAAACAAAACACTGTGTACCAGATTTACAACCCCCTTGCACCACTTTCGCATCTAACCCCCCCCCCCACAAAATTATAAGTATGTGGGCCTCATCGACCCCCCTCAAGCTCCCGGAATCACCACCCCCGGGAATTTGTGTACTAAGTGAGGCAGACTGCGTGGCCCTCCACCTGGTGCCATCGAGGGCCCTGGAAACTACTACGAACGGCTCCTGCAGTGTCCCGGGGTGCCTACCCCTGGGACACTGCTGTTTGCTTTGACAGAACGGAACTCTCACGACTCCCGCTCTCCCATAACAAACATAGTTTGCATTTTGAAAGACAGAGCCGTGAAATCTGTTCTCACATTCAAAATCCAAAGCAGATTGCATTTCCATATACAAATGAGCATCTACCATGCAAAAAAACAATACTGGCTCCCAAAGAACGCAAACGTTCATCACACAATGTTGCTAAAAAACAGCAAGTGTGCTCGACTTCTCAATATACTACCGTATCCTACGTAATGTTATTTTCAATCACGTTCTGATAACTAATAAGAATCATGCTTTTAAAAAACAGAAACATGCACCCTAGTTTGCTGTGTAGAATGTTATCAAACAACCAATCATTTCTTTTCAGTTTTAATTTCACTTTTTCCCCAACTCCCTTTGTCTATTCTAACATATGCCAAAGGCAGAAATGGAACTACTCCAATCTATTTTGTCCACAGATTGAGAAAGCTAGGAAAAAATGTGAATAAGTCTGTTTCTACTTTTCTCCGAGACTATAGAATGGAGTCCATATACCACAAAAATCTGCGTTTCAACATTCATGGCATCTATAGGAGAGATGCTGTACATCTTTCTCATGAACTTTAGACTATGTATTGGTACTTACTTGTAAGTACTAAAATCTCCCAATAAACACAAGGGCTCTTTTTAGAGCCACCCGACATCTATACACATAAGCTTGATGTATATCTCAATAATACATGCTTCTTTTTTTTCGGCAGCAAAATGCGTGCATCCTACGTGCATCCCGCGACTTTTAAAAAAAAGAAAAATACTATGCATACATATTTCACCGACTTCCTCAGCCTCGCTTCTACTGAGGCACAAAATGGCTGCCGACAGTTCCTGATTTCAAATGTTTACAACCGCTTGACAGCCAATTAGAATTCAACACGTCATCGGGACGGTGCGCTTATCCTACAAGGCCAATCCTAGCACAATACGCGGATCCACCGTGGCAATAGATATATAAATGACTTTAACTGTAATTTTTGAAAAAACTACTGAACAGATTGACACCAGATAAGCGAAAGGCACAAGTCGGAACTGAGGACTACCTTTCTGCCAAATTTGGTGCATTTCCGTTCAGCAGTTCGGGCTGTAGCCGTGGGTAAGGGTCCTATGGGAAATTGCAAACAATAAACAGTGGGGAGGGGACACCTGGCCCCACTGCCCCAGCTTTATAAGGCCACGGAGACCTTATTGCCCGGGGCTGACTCTGTGTCTATGGGAGCCCACCTCTGGGATACATTTGTTTTCCCTGCCAGGAGGCCGCAGACAGGGAATGAAGTGTGATCCTACCCTACTGGAGCTTTGTAAATGCTACCGCCAGGTGGGAGCACACTTCTGTTTCCCTATTTCTGCTCCTGTGGGAAGGGAAACTGTGATTTCTCCCAACCTTTGTAAGCAAGAAGTAGCTGCTTTGGGCAGGCAGAAGCAAAGCTCAAGTGCGGTGCATGAGGGCCCCATGGCCCCCAATGTTATGTTTGGCCCCAAGGGATGGGGTTCGCTGAGCCCATTTGACTCTGAAAGGGGGTCATGCGCCCACCTTCCCCAATAGAAACTTATTTGGCCCTGGGGGATGGGGCCTCGGGTCCCATTTGTGCTTGAGGAGGGCACCTCCTCCCCAAATAGTAAGGTATTTGGTCCCAGAGGTTGGTGTGTGCAGGGCCTATAAAGACTTGGGGATGGGGTTCCGGGGACCTCTTACAGTTTGGCGAGGGAGGCCATGTGCCCATCTCCCCTATAAAGTATGGAGTGTGAGATGGGATCCCCACAGCCCATTTGAGCTAAAGGGGGGCCACACACCTCCCTCCCATAAGGTTAATGTTTTTGGCCCTGAGGGATGGGGTCCCGTGGACCTCATAGGGCTCAGGGAGGGAGAACATATTCACCCCTCTCCATAAAATATATTTGTTGCCCCTTGGCCACACACAACCCCTCCCCTTTTTAAAACCAAAGAACCCCTGGTTCACCAGAGCAAAAATTGGCTTTGGGAGGGGGCTGGCTGCTTGCCGCCAGATCCTGCGTCCAACATCACTATGCATATGGCCAATGACCATGTGTGGTTGCTTTACTGTGAGGCCAGCCCCCCACAACACATGGCCAAAGGTCAGGCACGACTGGGATTAGCTTCATGTATGGTAATAAAATATTACTTGATTTTGGAAAAGGGGGTGGTGATGGACAGAGTTTCTGAATGATGCAGAATACTCTTACCCAGTCAAGAGATCAGGGCTTGATCCATCACCGTTTTTTAGCTCACTGCACCATCCCAGCTCAGAACCTGGCTACATGCAAATTAGTCTGTTCCTGTCCCAGTGCATGATGGGAACAGGGCAAACCAAACTACCAAGCCAATTCTTATACTGGGAAGGAAACAAGCTTCCAGGGACCGGTTTCTGGCATTTCAGCCGTCGTCGGCCCGGCTTGCTTGAATCCTGATGGTGCAATGAGCAAGGGACTCACGTCTGAGTATACCCTCCCACACATAGTGTGGACAAAATCGATTTTGGAAAAGGGGGTGGTGATGGACAGAGTTTCTGAATGATGCAGAATACTCTTACCTAGTCAAGAGATCAGGGCTTGATCCTTCACCGTTTTTTAGCTCACTGCACCATCCCAGCTCAGAACCTGGCTACATGCAAATTAGTCTGTTCCTGTCCCAGTGCATGATGGGAACAGGGCAAACCAAACTACCAAGCCAATTCTTATACTAGGAAGGAAACAAGCTTCCAGGGACCGGTTTCTGGCATTTCAGCCGTCGTCGGCCCGGCTTGCTTGAATCCTGATGGTGCAATGAGCAAGGGACTCACGTCTGAGTATACCCTCCCACACATAGTGTGGACAAAATCGATTTTGGAAAAGGTGGTGGTGATGGACAGAGTTTCTGAATGATGCAGAATACTCTTACCCAGTCAAGAGATCAGGGCTTGATCCATCACCGTTTTTAGCTCACTGCACCATCCCAGCTCAGAACCTGGCTACATGCAAATTAGTCTGTTCCTGTCCCAGTGCATGATGGGAACAGGGCAAACCAAACTACCAAGCCAATTCTTATACTGGGAAGGAAACAAGCTTCCAGGGACCGGTTTCTGGCATTTCAGCTGTCGTTGGCCCGGCTTGCTTGAATCCTGATGGTGCAATGAGCAAGGGACTCACGTCTGAGTTTACCCTCCCACACATAGTGTGGACAAAATCGATTTTGGAAAAGGGGGTGGTGATGGACAGAGTTTCTGAATGATGCAGAATACTCTTACCCAGTCAAGAGATCAGGGCTTGATCCATCACCGTTTTTTAGCTCACTGCACCATCCCAGCTCAGAACCTGGCTACATGCAAATTAGTCTGTTCCTGTCCCAGTGCATGATGGGAACAGGGCAAACCAAACTACCAAGCCAATTCTTATACTGGGAAGGAAACAAGCTTCCAGGGACCGGTTTCTGGCATTTAAGCCGTCGTCGGCCTGGCTTGCTTAAATTCTGATGGTGCAATGAGCAAGGGACTCACGTCTGAGTATACCCTCCCACACATAGTGTGGACAAAATCGATTTTGGAAAAGGGGGTGGTGATGGACAGAGTTTCTGAATGATGCAGAATACTCTTACCCAGTCAAGAGATCAGGGCTTGATCCATCACCATTTTTTAGCTCACTGCACCATCCCAGCTCAGAACCTGGCTACATGCAAATTAGTCTGTTCCTGTCCCAGTGCATGATGGGAACAGGGCAAACCAAACTACCAAGCCATTTCTTATACTGGGAAGGAAACAAGCTTCCAGGGACCGGTTTCTGGCATTTCAGCCGTCGTCGGCCCGGCTTGCTTGAATCCTGATGGTGCAATGAGCAAGGGACTCACGTCTGAGTATACCCTCCCACACATAGTGTGGACAAAATCGATTTTGGAAAAGGGGGTGGTGATGGACAGAGTTTCTGAATGATGCAGAATACTCTTACCCAGTCAAGAGATCAGGGCTTGATCCATCACCGTTTTTTTGCTCACTGCACCATCCCAGCTCAGAACCTGGCTACATGCAAATTAGTCTGTTACTTTACATAAAAAAAATAGGATTTTACTAAAAAAAACAAAAGTTAAAGTGACATAATAATTAGATGGAAAGTTCAGTGCCATTGTAATGTTTCAAATACCAAAAAACACAGAAGTTCACTAGTTATTTCTAGTAACTATAAATTGTGCCCTAAGATAGATATAACTCAATCTCACCATGCACCACCAGTTACCTCCAGTATTACATCACTCATTGCATGTTCTATGACATCACTGACATCATCACTGCAACATCTGAAAAGATATCATTGATGACTACCCTGATGATAAGGGAGCGAATTATAGTTACCTTAGGACACAAGTTATAGTTAGTTAGTAGAGATAACGAAGTGCTGAATTTCACTGGTTTTCTGTTTAAAACGCTATGTTGGCACTGAAACTTTCACTTATGATATGACTTTAACTTTTACTTTTTTCATGTCATTTGAGATGTCATCAGGGATGTTACTGACCATGAATGATTTAATATGTGATGTCATCAGCAGTGCATTGCGAGGGTGCGAGTTATAGTTAGCTGAACTAACTATAAGGGCGTAATTTCTCTGGTTTTGTACGAGTGAAATATCCAACTAACTATAACGTCCCTGAAACCTGTGTTTTTTTCAGTGAATTTCCTAGGTTCTTAAAGTGCTAATTTCTGAGTAGAACATGCCTGAAACCTGTGGTTTTTTCAGTGAATTTCAAAGGTTTTTTAAATGCTTATTTCTAACTATAATGTCCATGAAAACTATGTTTTTTTCAGTGAATTTCAAAGGTTTTTGAAAATCTAATTTCTAAATATAATGTTCATTATACCTATGGTTTGTACAGTAATTTTGATTTTTTTGTGTGTGATATTTTGTAAGTTTAATATCCTAAAAAATGTTTTTGTTATTAAAATTATATAATTTCTTGTTTTCTTACAAATTAATACTTTTTTTGTTTAGAAAAAGTGGAGTCGCTTACCCATATATGTACCTATCTCGGTGGATGTGCAGATTCAAGCTGCCATATTGGCAAATAGTGAAGGATGCGCGTTTGGTTAGCGACGGATGCATGGTGCCTGGCCCCTGCATAACATCATATACATATGGGATCACGTCATGTGCGCGTTTAGTATGTGACGGAAGCACGGTTCCCCGCCCTGCCTAACGTAATGAACGTGTGTGGTCGAGCTAGGTGTGCGACTACCGCAAAAAAAATTATGGATTTTGAAAACTATATGTATACTAGGTAAATATGTATATTAGACCAAGAGAGTATGTAAACTAATTATGAAAATGATATAACTTTATTGAAATTAAAAATATATTACTGTTAAATATACTTTCATGAAGTTGCGTTGGGTGCGTGCTGGGTGCTCGACTCCCATGTGACTTTAAAAGAAAGCCTTTCATTGGTTCATAAGGGTTTCCAATCTAGAAGTTGGAGGACCACACCCATTTTTCCCATTCCTCATACATCATCCCAGGAGACACACCTGCTGTGTTTTTTGACCTTTCTTGTATATTTATTTGGTGTTTCCCTTTTCACATTGAAATGGCTTAGTCTAATCCTGTGCTGGATATTCCTTGGAAGAAGAAAAATCCGACATTTCATTGAAGAAGAAGAGGGGAAGCATTGTGTGGAAATTTTTCACTATTCCACCTGGTGAAAAAAAAGTGAATGTGCGAGAGGTAAACTGTACTCCTTGTCCAAGAGTACACTCGAGGGGGAGTGATAAGAAATGCTGCTGCGGAACATCTACCATGTTCAAACATCTGCAGACAATTCACCCTCGACCATTGACACCGGAAAAACTGCAACATGCGCAAGAACAAATGCAGCAGCATGACCAGGGAGCTGGTCTTAGTACTTAAGGAGCCTCAAGCGCCTCATCTTGAGGCCCGGACATTCGTCCATAATTTGCCAATCTTAAACAACTTTGCATAAAGTGCATCACTGGGATTTGCTATGTGGAGCAATCCGTAGATGCTGTGGTTTCTGCTGCAAGAAATCACCAATGTTAATTTTTTTTGACTGTTTAATTGCCAAAGTTAAAACTTTGTTCTTTTGTTTTTTCAGTTTTTGAAAAAAACACAAAAAAATATACAAAATAGTTTGAAAAATACAACCAAAATAATAAGAAAAAAAGAGTTCTTTTCAGAACTACCTTATCTGGTCAAAAAAAGAGAAATAACTGCATGCTAATTTGTGGGTGATTGCATGAGTATATCTGTAGATGTTGATTGATTCAAACAGTGCATGGTTAGTGCATGTGTGATTGTATAACTGCATGAGTAGTGCCTAGCCTATTTAACTTGATTGTTAGAGTACTGCAAAGAGAGTGCATGCTGAACTTAAAAATGCTTGTGTATTGACCGAGTGATTGGATAAGTACATGTTACTGGCTGGGTGACTGGAGGAGTGCACAGGGAGTGACAGTGTGATTGCTGGACTGCATGGCTACTACCTGGGAAAATGAAGGTGTGAATAAGTAGTGTGTAACTTGTTAGACGACTGCATGGATAGTGCATATTTTGTTGCAGCACTGCATCTGTTAATACCTGAGTCATTGTACAAGTAGATGAATAGTGACTGGATACTTAGAGTGGTGCAAGTTGACAGCATAGTCAATGTATAAGTGCTTGGGTTTAGGTGTACTGTTTAGATAAGGACATGGTACTGGTTTCAGGATTAGAGGAGTGCACGGAGAGTGACAGTGCGATTGCTGGGTACTACTTGGGTAATTGGAGGAGTGAATCAGTATGTGGAGGTGGTTAGAGGACTGCATGGATAGGTCTCATTTGATTGTAGCACTGCATGTGTTAATGCCTGAGTCATTGTACAAGTTCATGGATAGTGACTGGATACTTAGGGCCAGATGTAGGTAATCCTATTTTATCGATTCCTAAATACTGAATTTTACCGATTCGGTATTTCAGAATCGGTAAATGGGATGTAGCTAATTATTCGGTACATTTTACCGAATTGGTAGGATTTGGTATTACCGATTCGGTATTTACCAAATCTGTAACTACCGATTCTGAATTTACCAAATTAGTAATTCCCATTCATTCCTATGGAGGCCCATAGGAATACCGATTCAGTAAATCGGTAATAGGGGGACCATGTTCAAGGGTGGCAGGGTGTCACATTGACACCCTGTTGCACCCCTGAATAGTGCATGGGTGCACATGTGGCACACATACATGCCACAGTAAAAAAAGCACAAAATTGGTTTTTATTAAGGTTTTCGATATTTACCACCAACCTATATTTGGTGGTAAATACTGAGTCCTTAACTGTGCAATGCACTCATTTGAGTGCTCCCTATATTTCAGATTCGGTAATTTACTGATTTTGTATTTTAATCACATCTATATATTCCGGTGAAAAAGGTATGCTGAACGCGTAGGTATTGACAAAGACCTAGCTTTGCAAAATATAGACATTAAATGGATTGAACAGAGAGGATTAAAGTGGTACCAATTGATGCCTTTGGTTAAAACCTTTTTACATCTCCAACCCCCTGACCTCATGATTGTACACTTTGGTGGCAATGACCTAGGCACATTGACTGGGGTAGGTTTGTCAGAGGTGTGCACCAGAACTGCTGTACTAATGTCAGAGGTCCTCTAGGTACATAGACCAATACAGTTGCGCCATAAATCCAGGTCCTTGGTTTTCCCAAACCCAGCACAAGCAATATCCAGAATCCTCCGAAGCAATTTCTTGAGACCTCTTTTTGTCAAAAAAAATTGTCACAGTACAAAATGAGCATTAAAAAAAATGTAAAAATCCTAAATAAATGTACAGTTTTTAATTATGTAATTACAATTAAACCCATAATCAAATATTTTAAAATGTTTTAAAAGCAAAAAAAGTATCGAGGATGAAAGTGGTTTGGTTGCCGCCCGATGCTGTTTGAAGGGACAATCAACTAAGCATGCAGGGCATGCAATACAAGCCAGGGTTAGCCTAAAGGATCCTGGAAACCAGGAAAAGATCTGAGTGGAGCTGTGGTGTATCAAATTTACAGTGATGTCACTTTGGTGGCTACAAAGGCCACCATGAGTGCTATGGCTAAACCCGATGTGGAATACAATGGAGCAGAAAAAGCCCATTGGGGGCCACAGTAGAGAGACTAACTCAGACCCCCCCTGATCTTCAATGGTGAGGGGCAGTAGCACTGATATGGGTTCAAGAAATTAGAAAGCTAAAAACATGACGAGGGAATTCTGAGTCATGGATACCTAATATTCTAACTTTGGGGCAAGAAAATGAGGCGTCAGAAAAGTTGCTAGAATAAACACCTTCAAATGCTGCTTCATAATCTGACAAATTGATAAAAACACTGGCAGCTATATTCGTCATCAAGGAGGACTTTAGCACAAGATTGACCTAATAGCAAATACTGTAAGGCTACAGAGGGAATATACAAAGAAGCTGGGTGGGAGGATTAGGCAAAATGAAGCCTTACTTCGAGAGTTGAATCTTACTTCCACTAAATGTGAATAATATAAATTAGACCTCGCGGAATGAGTATGCTTGCTAGAATATAGAATTTGAGATCGGAAAGGTCACTCTTTACAGAGTAAAAGCCATATTTTTGGCCTGGTGAAGTACAAGGAAGGAAAAGACAAGTGGTATTTGCTGACCTATGACTATTGAGTGAGTAGGCACCTCTTGCCTTCCTAATTTCTTTACTACTGAAATGGAGCACAGAGTGCCTTTGCATCACCCTTCACCGAAGTATCCTATGAGACTGTTGTTGGCACGCCACCTCCAATACAAAGACTGGAACATGATTTTACAACATGCCCACAAGACAAGTCACTAGGTACTAGTTAACTGCTGAGTTTTGAAATTCCCAAATTACACCATTGTTCGTACTGCTAAAGAAGAAACTGAGGAGTATAGGGATTTGAAAGGCATTCATTTCCTGCAAAGCTGAACATGATGGAGGACAATAAAAAAATGTTTCTCTTGGATCATAAGGAGGAACAGGACTAGGGGAGTGGACTCACACTAACCAAATAAACAGAGAAGGGCCAAAAGGTCACCTTCCTCCCCAGCATGAGTAGAAACAGAAGCAATGATCACCATGGTAAGCACATATCAGGACAGATGATTCCTGGAACACTCTACTAAAGGATGACCTAGACTCTGGTAATACATTGACAACAGACAGACACAGTCCCACCAGCTATCAACCTAAAATCAGCAGATGACTTAATTTGAGGTCAATAAGGCTGGGCACTAAGTGTCATAGCAGAATTTGATTGCAGACATGCCACATTTCAAGATGAGACTGACAGGCTGCTGGAGGCAGGGGTAGACTGTGGATAAGTTGGATAATGAAATGCCATTTCACATTTTTACTCCAGTTTCTGTTAAGAAATGGTTTGAACCTCAAGAAGTATAGACAATTTTTAAAATGGGGAGATGGGAGGAGCAGCAGCAGCATTCCCCAGTTGTAGAGGAGGCTCCCAGGTAATATTATGCTTGTAGTTACCAAATACAGATGCATAATATGGAATGTGAGAGGTGTAAAACCATCCAAACAGATGTAACAGTCATCATCTCTAAAAAGATGTGGTGACTAGGTTGTTTTCTTTGCAAGAAATGCACTTGTCACTCACATAGGGGAATAAACGGAGGGCCATATATTCTTCACCACCTATTCTTCTTACAAAAGATGCATGCTGGTTGGGGTAAGGACAAAAGTCATATTTCAACATAATCAACATAACAGAGTCGGCTCTGATGCAGAAGACATGTATGTTTTGCTGGAGTCAAGCTATCCTGGCTTATGACGGCTGATAGCCAGAAACCGGTCCTATGATGCTTGATTCCAGTCCAGGGAAGACATGGCTCTGCAGTTCGGGCTGGACTGTTCCCATGAGGTACAGGATCAAGACTGATTTGCATATGGCCATGTCTGAACTGGGGTGGCGTGGTGAGCAAAATAACAACGGATTAAACCCAGATCTGTGACTGGGGGTGAATGTTTTGCCATTGTGCAACATTCCGTCCATCAACTTGTGTGTTTTGCTTTCCTCAATGTATGCCATAAATGAGAAGCATATGAATGAATGAGGCTTGCACATGGGGCCACATAGATATTAAACAAAGCTTGGCATTGTGAGGACCCTTGTTCGCTACCCTAGACAGTACTTTAAAAAAAGAAGGTAATTTGTGATCTGCTTCAGGATCCAAACTAAGTTGATAAAGATGGTCAGGTAGGATGTTATGCAAAACTTTGTCCAAAACTGTTGAGAGGGCAAGCAGGAAAAACAGGCAGAGCAAGCATAGATCATAAAGATTTGACAGAAGTGTGGATTCTGTACTGTGAAGTGAGTGGAAACCTGCTTGTCAGGAATCCAAGATGTATTGTGATTCCAGAAATAGAAAAGTCTGAAATGTACTTTTTCTTAAAAATTTTATCTGTAGAAGAAGCAAAGGTCAGAGGGGACATCAGAGACCTTTCTTTCAATAGAGGCATTATCACTGCCCATTTTCAACATCTGGGAATGGAGGCCAGTTTGAGAGATTACAAAGATCATTTAATACAGGTAAAAAAAGGAGATTCTAAATGCATAATTTGTGCTAAACTAGGGTCATTAGGAACCTGATTTGATGGACTAGATAAATTATGTAGTTTTTTCCATAATGAGATACGAGAATTGTAATAAAATTGAGAAGGGTGAAGTGTTTATGTTAGGGGTGAGGCTAAATTGTAAAGGTACGAATGGAGACAAGGAGACAAAATTGTTCGGTAACTTACCAGAGATAAATGATAAAAGTAGCAGAGTTTGATAAATTGATCCTCAAATTACACCAGGAGTATGTATCAGGCCTGGATCAATGACTTCTTTCTAAGGCACTTTTTCTGCTGTACTCTCTGGGAATGCCCTTCTTGCTGCCTCATTTTTATATCAGATAACAACATGGTGCATTATGCAACTTCACGTTATTAGTATTAATTAACATTTGTTAAGCGCATGGTTACCTTTAGGCATCCCAGCGCTAGTAACAACAAGCAGATGGAGATTAGGGAGTTTAAGACAAATTCTGAAAGAGCCAAGTATTCAGTTGCTTCTGAAAAGAGAGAAGGTGGGCAGTTGAATGAAGAAAGATGGGAAGGATGTTCCATAGTCTAGCGGCGTTGTAAGAAAAAGTACAGCCCTAGGAGCAAGCTCGCCTAATTTTAGGAACAGATGCCAGGAACAAGTTGGTTGATCGGAGACATCTTAAAGGGCGGTAGAAAACCATGAGGAAATGATTGATTTTAGGACCAATCCCCCAAAGGGTTTTATGTGCTATGCAGAATGATTTAAACATTATACGTTCATTTATTGGAAGCCAGTGCAGTGTTTTCAACGCAGGCTTGGCAGAATGCGATTTGGGGGTATTGCGTAGCAGCCTGGCTGTACAATTCTGCACAACCGACAGTTTCTTTGTGGTGGACTTTGGGGTACCAATATAGAGGGAATTCCCATAGTCCATTGATTTTCCCCTCTTACAAAAAAAAGACCAAGATATACAAGTTGACAGGCATCCTTTTGTGTCAGGGAGTGTAGCATCAAGCCGAGAAGGTATATTCACCAGTGTTCAAATATACTTTTCTTGGTAACATCCATAAGGGATTCAGTGACCATACCCCAGAACTCTGTGATGACTGGGCTTATTGCCTTAGGTGAAGATGCAGGGTGTTCCAGGTCTTTGCTGTGAGGTAGGAGGAGTATAGCATCAGTAATTAACTATTTTGCGTGTTTCCTTGCCTGAGGTGCTGATTGCAGAGGAGTGGGCTTGTGTTTGAATGTCTGGCCAATATTTAGGGGTAAAGAAGTGCTCGCAATCTTTTTCCCAGTGCAGCTGTGCCATTAAATTAACTGGGGCTTGCAATACATTGAGAAAGGCATAGATGTCGGAGAGGAGGTGCTTATCTGTATTTCTAGTAAGAAGCCATTTCTCAAATGGCAATAATGGGCGTCTACTAAGGAGGCAGATAGAGAGTTGAGTGACCCAGTGGCAGATAGCCAAGTACTGCCAGTGTGTGGTGGAGCGGATGTCATAATGGTATTGGATCTGGTGGAAATCAAATCGCCCGGTGATCAAAAAAGTCACATATTCTTTTGCAGTTAACTTACTGCCATTGTACTTACCTGGAGCTATGATAGGCTGGTGGAAAGTCCGGGTTTCCAATGATCAGTGTTTGTGGGGGGGAGAAGTGAGTGGATAACTTCTGTAACCTATTCCAGGGCACCATAGTAGCTCTAAGAATAGGTGAAATGTACACTCCAGGTGTTCTGTGCTGTTTGGGTAGCCAAGGCACCTTCCAAATAAGGATGAAACACCAGTGCTTTGCAGAGGAGGGCTGGTCCATTCTACTTAGTACTGAAGTTGAGTGGCTTGACAGTAATGTGTAAGATGAGGGATCCTGAGGTCACCCTCTTCCGGGGATAAGTATGCCTGATTTTTTGGCAATACCTGCTTTCTTACCCACCCAGATGTAGTCTTGTACAAGGTGTTCTAATTTGTTGAAAACTTGCGTCTGGTGTTGCAATGGTAACATCTGCATAACATACAATATCTTACGCAGCAGGATCCTCTTGATAGCTGCGAGGCGCCCTAGCCATGAGAGTGTATAGCTTTGCCAAGACTGTAAGTCAGATCACGCTTTCGAAAGAAGGGTGCCATAATTGCTTTCTGCAGTCTGTGCCGGAGTGGATTTGTAGGCCTAGATGTTCTACACCTTGCTTGGCCCATGTGAAGGGGAAGAGGCTTTTAAGGGTAGGTTGGTGAGCTTTCAAGACTGTTAGATTGATAATATGCAAGTTCTGGTGGTTGACATTAAACCCATAAACTTTCCCAAAAGCCCCCAGTTCTTTCATAAGAGGGGTCAGGGACTTGAGTGGATGTGTCAGGGATATCATAACATCATCTGCATAAAGAGCTTATGGTCCCTCCCTCCCATGGTAATACCAGTTATTGTGGGGTTTCTACAGATGCACTTGGCAAAGGGCTCTTATACAGGGTGAAAAGGAGCTGTGACAAGGGGAAACCTTGTCAAGTGCCACGTGCAATGCCAAAGGGTGAAGACGTCAAGCCGATAAACCTGAGCAGTTGCCTGTAGAGCTACACCAAACCCAGTTTCTTAACCGGTCACCAAGGCCCACCCTTTGGAGCACCAAGTGGAGGTAGGGCCAGTTTACCTGTCAGACTCTTTCTTGGCATCCACCAACAATAAAATCGAGGCACCAAGGTGCCTGGGTTTTATCCAAGAGGTGACACAGGGTCATTGCCGGCTTGTGCAGTACTGTAATGGTAGCTAACTTCATAGTATCCATCAGGGCGCCCTTGATTCTGAATTAGTTGTATAGACCAGTGAGTATGGGAGTTAGCGAGGTCACAAATAGCTTATAAAAATCTGAGGTATAGCCACCCTGTCCCGGGCCTTGCCCGTCTGCAGGTGGGAAATTGTCTCATTCAATGCATCCTATGATGTTTAGTGCTCCAAGGTAGTCTGCATCAAGTACGAGTAGGGTCTTCCTGCACCAGAGCCTCTGCGGAGTAAAACGTGGCATACAAGTGCTTGAAGGACTAAGCAATTTGTTCATCTTGGAATAACCAGATGCCCAGTGGCCCTTCGTTTCAGTTATTCGTTGTCTAACAGCCTGGGCCCGTAGATGGTGTGCCCGAAGGGACCCTGCTTTATTGCCTCACCACATAAAATTTCTGCTTGGTACGTAAAGGGCTTAGTCTGCTTTATCCATGTCTAGGGCTTTAAAGCTGTTTGCCTACTGTGGTGAGCTATTACAGTTAATTTGCTGACCCTGTGTCCCTCACAACCTGGGTATTTATGATATACATAACAAATTGGTTCTGTCGGTTAAAAACAATTGCTGTGATGTATGTATACTATACAGAAAAGAAGATATCTCAATAAGTTCTCAACAAATGTAATACAATTTCAACAATGGAACTAAAGCTGTATAATAGAAACACACCAGAAGAGAAGAATTTTGCAAAAAGCAATGTTTTTAACTTTTTAGTATTTTCCATAGCAATTGGATATGGCTGTCACAAACACAATTAAATTATGGTGATACAATTGGGAATATGGTGAAAATAAGTGACATAAAGTGACAAGTGAGATCAATGGTGCACTATGTACATGACATACAAAAGTGAGATTCAAATCGAGAATGTAGTACTGTCCCTTGTTTTTAACATTAACACACGACCCAATTCATGATTTAATGTTAGGAGCAAGGAGACTGTATGAGGGGATGGACAGCCATGGGATTAGAATATGATTCTAATAGAAGTTTAACTGGAATCAAGGATCAAAGACCCTGCAGAGAATCAGGGAGTGGTTGAGATCCAGCAGTGATATCAAGAGATAAAGTTGTGGGTTGAATGAATTCTGTTTGGTTAAAGTGTAGAAAATAGGGAGGATGTGTCCTTTCTATACTCGTGATCGAGGACTAGTGTGGTCCTGGTAACTTGTTGAAACAGGTCAAATTACTTAACCGTCCAATAGAAGTCTTATTCTTGAAAAAGGGGAGACCTCCACCAGCCGGTTGGAGTCTTAATGAAAGGCTTGAATGCTTGACTGTCACCAGCCGGTTGGAGTCACCTAATGTGTGAAAATAGATGCCGCAAAAAGGTTGACTCCAACCGGTTGGTGGAGGTCTCCCCTTTTTCCAGAAAAAGAATTCTACTGGATGGTCAATTCATTTGACCAACAACTTAATCTCTTGATATCACTGCTGGATCTCAAACACTCCCTGATTCTCTGCAGGGCCTTTCATCCTTGATAGTAGTGAAACTTCTATTGGGATCATATTCTAATTCTGTGGCTGTCCATCCCCTCTTTAGAGTCCTGAAGAAGACTCTTTCTTGACACATATCAATCTGCACTTAGTCCAGGGTCGAAACGTCAACGTTGTTTCCATACTTGTCCATACGGTCTCCCTGACCCTAACTTTAAATCATGAATTGGGACACGTATTCATGTTAAAAACGAGGGGCAGTACTAAATTCTTGAATTGAATCTCACTTCTGTATGTTGTTGGACCTGGCCCTTTTTGGCTACAGTTACCTAAACTTTTTGTCTTCACGCAGACCTTTTTTCTGACATGGGGTTGCCAACTTAGATTTCTGGGAACTTTGCCACTGCTGATCAGTGTCAAAGTGCAAGTGCTTTCTGTGTAAAGTGTAATGATAATTGGTTGTCCATGATTGGTATGTTTGCCTTACTTGTAAAGTCCCTAGTAAAGTGTGCTATGTGTGCCAGGGCTGGTAATGCAAATGCTACTAGTGGGCCTGCTGCACTAATTGTGCCACCCACACAAGTAGCCCTGAAGAGAGAACTCAGGCCTGCCAGTGCAGTGCCTGCACACAGTTTGTTAAACTGCCTTATTGTCCTGACAAGTGCATTCACTTGCCAGGCATAACCCATCCCTTTTTGTGCACATTAGATACCCCTATGGTAGGCCCAAGGTACCCCATGGGCAGGGTGCAGTGTATGTGAAAAGTAGGACATGTACTAAGGGGTGTACCATGTCCTGACAGTGAAAAACTGCCAATTTTTTTTTTCACTGTTGCAAGGCCATCTTACCCACAGGACAGATTGGGGGAAGCTGTGTAATATCCTTCCAGCCTATCTTCCCATTGGCTTAAGATGAGAGGTGAAGTTTAGTGTACCTGAACTCACAATTTAATAACACATCTTTTTGTGAAGGTGGGTTTTGAAGTGTGTGTTTAGAAACCACACTTTTAGAAGTAATTGGTTTCTTAGTTCTAACAATTTTGTGTGTCTCTGCTAGGCCTGGCGATAAATTCCGTTCCGTTCACGAAATTTGCGGAATTTGGGTATTTCGCGTTCTGTGGAGAACACGAAATTGCCCAAAAGCCTGCGTTCCGCAACTTTGCAAAATGTTTTGCTAGATTGCGTTCTCAAAATGTGTGTTCGCAAGATATTTCCCCCCGAGCACGCAAACAGCGATTGCGAACAGTAAAAAAGCATCGCGAACAAGCAATTCTGCGTGTTCCTGGAATTTCTGCATGTTCGCGGAGATTTTTTACCGTTTCGCAGAGATTTGCGTAACACGATTACGTAAATTCCGCCCACCCCTAGTCTCTGCCTGGTTGTGGATTGACTGTCTGGATTTCAATGCAAAAGGATCGGGGTAATGTCTTGACCCAGGGAAGGAGGTGAGACAGCAACGGGCTGACCTGCATCTGGAGTGTAGAGAGGAGGAGTAGCCCCTGGAAGTGAAGAGGCCTGGGCTGCTGCCATAAAACAATGGCTCCATCTCCTGCTGAGTGATTGAGGATCCAGACCCCCACTATCAAAGGAAGAAGTTGTTACTGACAGGGAGACACCCAGAACTGGTTTGGACAGGGGTCAGTGCCCCCCTGAACACAAAGACTTCAAAGACATTTAGGGGTATAACTATGAGAGCTAAAACCCATGCACTTTGGACTGATCAAGACTGAAAAGGATTGAAACTACTTTACGGTTAAGAGGAACCTCTGCCAAAGGGAGAACAGCTGAAGAGACTGAAGAGAAGGACTGACCCTTGCTGTGTGTTCTGGGGCTGGCCTGCAGTTTGCTGATTTAAGTAAGGAGAGGCTAAGGAACTTTGCTGTGTGCTGTATCCCCCTGCTTGAAAGTACTTTGCTGTGTGCCGAAGTAATCTGTCTCTAAGTGCCCAAGGAGATATGGCTCCCTGTTGTGGATACTCAGGAACATAAATGTTTTCAAGTGTGTCTCAGCGACACTGAGTGTATATGCTTTTTACAGCCTGAGACCTTCGTAAGAACTGCAGCGTGATTGTGTGCACCCGGAGTCCAAGAGAGTCTGAGCAATGCTCTGTGCATGTTCTTCGTGCAGCCTGAGACATTTGTGAGGATTGCCCTGTGATTGTGTGCACCCGTGAGTCCAAGTGAGTCAGAGAGACGCTGTGTGCGTGTGCTTCATGAAGCCTGAGACCTTCGTGAGCATTGCCCTGTGATTGTGTGCACACGGAGTCCAAGTGAGTCTCAGTGACGCTGTGTGCGTGTGCTTCGTGCAGCCTGAGACCTTGGTGAGGATTGTCCTGTGATCGTGTGCACCCGGAGCTCAAGTGAGTCTCAGCAATGATGTGTGCATGTGCCCTGTTGCAGCCTGAGACCTTTGTGAGAAATTGCCCTGTGACTGTGTGTCCTGGAGCAGTCTTGTTCTCTGCTTCAATCGACAGTGTGTCCAGAAGTGCTGCAATCGTCATTGCCATCGGCCTGGACCGGCATCCCCAGAGGAGCTGTGGGAATTCAGCGTTGCCCGAGCCTGCCTTTGCCAAAGAGAGACCTCGAACCATTACCGTCGAGGGTCCGCATTCCACTGCCCAAGATCAATAAAGTTGCATCGGAGGCCCAAGCCGCGAGGAGAGGAGAGTAAGATCGTACCCCCCAGGTAACGGTTAGCGAGCATGCATGTGTCGTCGCCTGGGGCAGGGTGCGGGCTACGAGAGAAACGCTCTCGGTCTTTCCCATCTTTGAGGCGCGAGCCTCTGCTCGAGGAGTGACAGTACTGGCGCCAGAGTGTGGAGCTGCACTTTGTTTTCCATAATAACAGTGTTGGGGGCATATTTTGGCAGTAGCTGACCGCGGTCAGTAAGAGTGGCATAGAGACCGTCCAGAGCACCGCGATCGGTGCCGGAGTACATTATTTTGGCATTACGAACGGCCTGATTGTTGCATTATGAATTGCATTATTTTTGCATTATGAACAGCCTGATTGTTGCATTCCAAATTGCATTATTTTGGCATTATGAACTGCCTGATTATTGCATTACAAACTGCATTATTTTTACATTCCAAAGTGCCTGATTCTTGCATTATGAACTGCATAGCATTGCATTAGGACTGCTTTGAATCATCGAGAATTGCTCATTAATACTACAAGAACCTACAAGGGCTTGCTGGCCTAATAACTGGCAATGTGAAATATTACAAATAAGCATATGTTGGATGTTTATCGAGTGGCCTCATCATTTATCTTTTTTTATAAACATATAATTTTTTTTATGAAACTCGCGTGGAGTCCATTTGTGGTGTTATCACTGGGTTACAGAGTGTGTGTTAGCAAATACTTTACACATTTGCCTTGGAGATAAGCCTGGCTGCTTGTGCCAAACTACTGAGGGGGTGAGCAGGGGCTATCTGAGAAGGTGTGCGTCCTTTCTCTGACTTAGAAGCAAAGATCCCTATTTGGACTAAGGTACCTACCTCAGCCAACTAGAGACCCCCAGTTCTAACATATGCATGTATATAGTGCACCACTGATGTCACTTGTCACTTATTCTCACCAAATTCACAATTGTATCAACATAATTTAATTGTGTTTGTGACAGTTATATCCAATTGCTTCGGAAAATAACTAAAAAGTAAAAAAACTTTGCTTTTTGCAAAATTCTTCTCTTCTGGTGTGTTTCTATTATAAGGCTTTATTTTCATTGTTGAAATTGTATTACATTTGTTGAAAACATATTTTGGGATATCTTCTTTTCTGTATAGTATACATACATCACAGCAATTGTTTTTTACCCAACAGAACCAATTTGTTTTATACTGTGGTGAGCTGACAGTGTATTTTGTAAGATCCTGATTGATTGGGTGCCTCTTCCAGTTCTTTTACCTGCCCCTCAAGAGTGGTCCTCTTATACCTTCTATCCCGGTTCAGGTGTGCAGCTAAAGCAATTAGTTGACCTTGAAACACTGCCTTCAAATTGTCCCATGCGAGTACTATGGGTGTGTTAGGTGTATCATTGGTGTCCAAAACGTGCTAATCATTACCTTTATCTCTGTGATGTTTGGCTCATTTTGTAATAGGCTATGGTTAAGGCGCCAAGTACGACACTGAGAGCTGAACCCTAGTAAGTGCATATTGACATTTAGGGGCCGATTCTCATTTTGGCCGGAAGGGCTCTGAACCGTGTTCGGAGCCCTTCCGACCGAATCGATCAATCGTGGTCGGATTCCTTCCCGACCGAGCCATTCCGATGAGCTCGGTCGGGAAGGAATCCAACACGGATTTCCGGATTACAGACGACAGGCTCAGAGAGCCTGTCCGCAGTCCCGAAATCCTCCAGTACACCCCCGGTCACTTCTGTGCAACCGAGGGAGTACGATGGCAGCTTTTCACTGCCTTTTCGTGCCGGTCCTTCCGGCATGAAAAGGCAGTCGGAAGCTGTCTCTGGGGCCACCAGCAGGGCCCCCTTGGGTGTGAGGCCGCTGGATTGCGGCCTGGGGGCACCTATGGTCCCCCTCCGTTTATCCCTGCACCCGGTGCCAGGCACCTTGGGATGGCAGCCACAGGGTGCAGGGATGAACTGCACCCCCGCTTTCAGCAATGCAAGCATGCTTTCATGCTTGCATTGTAAGGTGTACGAATGCGACCAACGACCAAACCCTGTTCGGTCGCATGGTACTACCAGGGCTGTAACCGACGAAAACAGGTTGGTCGGTTACAGCTCATGTCCGATGTTGGACGGACTTCAGTCTGTCCGACATCGGAATAGGCCCCTTAATGGGAGCAAACAAAATGTGTGAAAATGCACCTATATCAACTGTGGTGCTAGATGCCACTAGTCGTGGGGTCGTAAAGAAGAGGTCTAACCTAGAGTGGGCAGCTAAGGAAAAACATAGTCCCTCTCTGCTGGTTGGTGTTTGTGCTAATCATCTGCCAGCCCATATGTAGATAGTTGATAATGACGCTGCGGGAAGAATGATAAGACCGCAATACAACTGTAAACACGAATATATTATATAGAGAAGAAAACGCGCTGCAGTTAATCGAACAGAAATGTACTCAAAGCCACGAAAATGCAGCCGTTAAAACTGCAATAGAACTCTTAGCAATTGGATATCCACACCCTGATTTCAAAGAGGAGAAGGTCTTCGGGGGTTAAGCTAAAAAGCAGCAGATCTCATACAAATGAAAAGCAGTTGTAAGGTTGCAGACCCACGTCTAATCTCTAAATGTCTTTACTCGAACTATATACAGAAAAAGCTACATATCACCTAAAAAAAGGTTGGAAATAAATAGTGCAACTGTTCGTAACTTAAATATTGCCACTGATGAAGTGACTAGTATTGTCTTTGATGGTGTAATTGTGATGTCATGCAAGGGCCTGGACAGTGCATACTGGGGTCACTGGGTATGGTCTTCGGAAGAGTGGTTTTATGTAATCACTTTCCGACAATATCCAATTGGGATAAATATAAAATGTCAACCTCTAAGACCATGGTACTACCCCCACTCCATCCCTCGGCCAGTTCCAGCATTCAAGGTCGACCTTAGCCAGATCTGTTTCAAGAATCATCCATACCAGCATCACCAGGTACTCTGGACAAGAACAGGCCCTCAGTCATCCCTAACGGCCAGTGCATATTAGTACCATATGGAAGTTAGAGATATTGACTGGGTCACCAATTATACCATCTTAACCTCACCAAGGAATATTAAGTAAGCTGTGCATAGCAGTTCTTGAACCTTGGCTTGAGTGCATGAACCACGTGACCAAATTTCTTATTTTGATAACAATTTTTAAATCACTGGAACGTTTTAAAACAAGTAAAAAGGCCTTCTGCCAGTGTGCCAGCGTTGGTGAAAAATCATACAGCATTTTTTTCGAGGTTATTGTTCATAAATCTCACTTATGGAATGGAAGTGGAAAAAATGTCTGGCCCTCCTCTACAGCTTTCCTTTTTGAGCATTCTTTAATACGTGTACCTGGATCACTGTTATCAGCATAAATATTTTTCTGCATGAGGGTCTTCATAATTATCAATGGATGAACAACGCAAAACACCTTTACTATGGAAACGCCGTCTCAGCTGTAGCTACAGATTGGTATTTCTCACTTACTAACATCGAACTATATTTAGCACTGATCAAGTGATCTAAATGTTTCAAAATGTCATAACTTGTTGATGAATACATTTTTTTTACGTGTAACTAGGTTTGGGATGAGAAAGAAAAATAAATCCATGACTTTGTAAAAGGGATATTTGATTTTGAGGTTTATTCTTTACTTTTTCATAACTCGGACAATAAGCCGAACCCACCACCCTTGCAAAACATGAGTTTAAAATGTAAAGATTGGCTGCCATTGTATGATCATCTATTTACATAACCAACAATTGTATCACACCAGCCGAGCACCATAAATCACTAGCTACATTGGCAAACACGGGACGAAGAGTTGCACCGCGCCTTGCAATGCATCTCCCGACAGTTAATAATCGCTATCATTTTATTCTAATGCGTTATAGATTGCCTGTAATGTCATCTTGGCTGGGTGACCCAGTTCTAATTTTTAACAGCTTTTTAGCTCGAGAGTTAGTTAATGATTAAATATAAAGTGCCTGATTTATTAGTCTAAACGCCTGCGCTTCCAGGTCAATGCATATAGACAAAATCATCTGTCTTGATGTTCTTCAGAAGCTAACTGTCTCCTCACTCAGTTAGAAAGTCTGTAATCTCTGAGGAAATGTTTGACACTCGATTAATCCTCCTCAATATTCATTCTTTCTTTCTGGATATTCAAGTACAGATGCTGGTGAAATTGAGGCGACCATTGCAAACACTGTTTGTGCAAATGTTTCAATCAGCCCTTAAGTACAAAGATTTTTTGTTCTAAATGCATTACTGATTACACAAACTCCAGTACAAGACCAGGGAGCAATTCAGAAAGCCCTGGAAACCAAACACGCACGCAAAACGTACATTATGTTTATATATGTTTGTAAGTTACATACGTTACCGCGCTACTTATGTCTGACGTATTATGCATTGCACCGATTATGTGCATACATATATGGTATATATGGTCCTCATGTACACTATTGACTTGCATTCATTTCACGCCCCCTGAGATTGTGTAATGGACATAGCAATGTCATTAATTTCACTTTACATTTCTTCGCCAGAATGTTTTTTCCTTTTACTTGCCTTCGCTTCCGTCACTTATTTTTCTTTTATAAGTGTTTCTGCATTATTGCTGGCAATGTGCTTTCTAACTTTGAACACAGGGTTACAGCTTCTTATTTATGTTTCCTTTATCCTATTTGCCATCTCTATTGACGCTTTAGTTAGTTACACCCACAACTTTACTACTCTATGCCACTCTAAACTATGCCACTCGCCACCCCACTCGAATCTTTGCCACTCTATACCCATCCATTCCAATTTATGCAAACCGTGCAGATCTTTCTATAATATGACTCCACTCTAAATACCATGAAGCACAACGAAATACAAAATAAAAGTACCACTGTGAGAATGTCAGAACTATTAGGAGTGCCCAGATTCTGAAAGAGCTTCAGGTGTACAACATGGTGGCAATATGGCATAATATTAAATATCATATCTCCATCCCTGGAGAGTACAGACCAAAATACCTATTTACATCTTACATTAATTGTAAAGTCAGACACGTTTTAAAATTCCTGTTAAACCTTCACAACGTGCGAAGTTGTGCTTCTTTGAGAGGCTTGTGGCAAGGTGCAAGTGCCCAGCTGGGTTCCAGGTGACCCCAATATGCTCCGTGCCAGAAAAGCAACACACACAAAACAACCTGATAATTTTCTGTGAAGTTAGAAATTTGTAGTCTAACTGCACTGGAGAGAACAAGAAGAACCATCTGTGTTCTTGCAAATGGTACACACACTAGTTGTGTATGGACAAGATTGCACGTGTCCTGACGTCAACACACTAAAGCTCAGTCGGGACAATCTGTGGGTGCCACCTGAAACCCAGTTCCGGTTCAAATGTACATGTGGGAACAAGGATGTGTTTGGTTCCGGTCAGTGCCAGCAGAGACTGCCACCACACTGCCATATACTATTAATAATAGTACAGGCATGCACATGATTGATTGCACACATCTGCAGTTCCTCACCTCTCAAAACTCTTCCTGCGGTTCTCTCTGCATTTACCACTCTGTCCCTGTCTTTCCCCTTCACTGTACACCTGCTGCTCAATTTCTTGTCTCACTGACCCTTCATTAGTTTAGATTCTTCTCTTCATCTCTCCACTACAGCTCATGCTACCTACTCTTACAGCAGTTATTAATCTCCATTTTTCCCTTCCCCTGCTTCTCTCTGCCCTTTCATGTCTTAAGGTCACCGTGGGACAGGAATTAAAAAGAACTTACGGCCTAACGTGCCCTTTCCATTTTTTGGCTGATCTCTTACTGTGGCCCAGCTCTCATTTAGCCTGTAGGGGCTGTGCTGGCAGCAGGCGGAGGAAGATTGTGCCACAGAGGATGATGGGCTCTTTTCCACAAACTGGCTCCAATAGCTGTGTTTTTTCCCCTCTACTGGCCCTTTCGAAGCCTGTTTCCACCAATGAGTCCAATTCTCTTGGGCAGCTGAGAGGGTTTGGGTAGGCAGCAGAGCAGTTACGCTGGTTTCCTGTTTGTGGCCACAGACCGTTGCATCACAGTGAATACCAGAGACTCAGTTTGCTAGACGACTTTAGACACTCTTGCTGAAAATAATGTTCCCTGCTACTGGGTGCAGGCGGAAGCAAGTACCATCGTCCTGGGTCCGGGGGGGAGAAGGTAAGTGCACTGTTTTCTATTGGAAGTTTGGATTCAGCAAGGTCTAATCTAACTCACTCAGGGAAGATGGAATGGAAAGCCAGCCTACTTACTCCCCTACGATGCTGCGATCGAAACAAATAAAGCTCATACAGTATCCAATAAGAGTTTGGGACTGGAGAAAGCCAGTAAAAATGATCATAAAACCACCCAAGGGTTGTCGTTACTTCCTGTGGGAGAAAGGAAGCAGTGGCTCATAAGGCTTCTTTATCTGACTCTATTCGGAAGTTTAGTAATAAGCACTTTATTGGAACTTCTAATCCACCCCACAGGAAATATTTGGATACATTTTCAGGAGCCCATGAAGTTAATAAACTAACTCCATCCAATGGATCTTCAAATGAACTGATTGATGTTAATACTTGGTAATCGAAAAAGGACCTAGATTATCGTCTTCCGCCAGTTTAAATATATATTTTTTTAATAGTGATTCCTCCGACCTTGATTAAAGGAGCAATCACCATTCCCAGATCCCGATCCTTACTTTCAAGCTGAAAATTCCTAAGAAGAACTACACAGGTGAGCTTCACCCTCTTTATAATCCTTTAGGAATGGCCACTCTACATTTACACAAAAAAGGCGAGAGGAGGATACCTGCAATAAGTCAAATCATTGGCAATTACTCAGGAAAGCATTCCAACCCATTGTTCTTATGCCCAACATGCCACTTCAGATTAGACTAGCTATAAGCAAATCAGTCTGACCCTGCTCCAATAGGAATAGTCCAGCCCAAACTACCAAGGCATGTACTCCTCTAACTAGAAGACAAGCAACCCAGGACCGGTTTCACCCTGATTGGGGTACTTAGGCCAGGTGTAGTTTGGTTGCAAGGAATCCCCCCAATGGGAATGAGGGAAGGCCCTCTTGAGATAGCACTGGTACTACATGTGCACCACCACTATCAGCACCACAGAAGGGGTCACACATGCGTCCCCTTCTATAATACCAAGGAGCCCCGCGGGCTCACAAAGGGGGTGCACATGCTCATTGCACTCCCAGAGGCACTTTCTGTAATACGGCCCCAGGTGACAAGAAGTAGTTTTGGAAAGTAAATAGTGTAAATAAGAACAGCCTAGGATCATTGCCATGCATGATTGCAGCAAAACATGTATGTCCTATTTTAACGATTTATATGGCTCTTCGGTCTTACCGATTCTTTCACCAAATCTTTCAACTGATGCCATCCCACATGACTGGTTCTCTCGTGAAACTCTCTTATCTACAATGTTATACTTGATATTGAGTAGAGCTGCAGTTCCAAACAATGCCTTTGTTGGTATTAATAAATCCAACCGTAAATGGTGGGCAGATATATTCTTCCAGGTTTTTTTTCAATGGATTGTTAGATCTGGTCTATTCCATAGTGCTTGGAAGGGCTTTTTATTCTAACCAATATGGAAGAAAGGTGATGGAAACCTGTCCTCTAATTGTTTGTATTTAGGATATTCTCAGAAAGGTTTAAAAAAATATATTATCCCACTTGGAAGAATGGGTATCAGCAAATAACCTTCAGCCGATTGAACAGAGAGGATTTTGGGAGAAGCATTCCACCACTGATCAATGCTTTGCTCTTATGGGCTTTTAATTAGAAATCTAGAGGCTCTGCTGTTTTGTGGACTTCTGCACATCCTTTGATACAGTGGAAAGATGGCAGGTTTGGGAGAAGCTCAAAGGGTGGAAAATACCCTTTGATCTTGTAGCACAACTTACTACTTGTGTAACGATATATCTGCAAGAGACATTAGTTAGTGATAGATTCCTTACCTTAGAATATCCCCAGGCGTCAGACTGCATCCGGAAAGTTTTGCGTAGCAGTACCCTTGCGCGTTGGTAGGCGTCATCTGCGGCTCTGCGTCCGTCGTCGGCGTCGTGGGCGCCGTGATGACGTCGTCGGAGTACTTAGACGCCGCCTCCGCGTGCTGACGTCAGTTCTTAGCCACAGCTTTTCCGCGCCAGAAGCGCAGAGCCATGACAAAAACCGACACTGGTGCCAAGAAACTAGGGCCCTGAAAGGGGATGACCTTAACCCTAGATATCAGTTCGCAGAACAGGGAGGATGGGTGGGTCGGTAAGGAATCTATCACTAACTAATGTCTCTTACAGATATATCGTTACAAAAGTAGTAACTTGTGCATCTGAAAGAGACACGTTAGTGATAGATTCCTTACCTTAGAATAGATACCCCAGCAACACCATCCCCGTGGTGGTGGGTCTGCGAACCAATATTTACTCCAGAAAGTCCTGGAGAACGGAGCGGCCAAAGTAGCCGTCCCTCCGGACTTGACTGTCCAGGCAGTAGTGCCTAGCAAACGTGTGCAACGAGGCCCACGTAGCTGCCTGGCAAATGTCCTGCAAGGGCACACCTCGGCCCAAGGCAGTTGTAGTGGCCGTGGCTCGAGTGGAATGAGCCCTCATCCCAACAGGGGGTTCCTTCTTAGCCAAGGAGTAACACGCCTGGATGCACATGATAATCCATCGAGAAATGGTTCTCTTGTGCACCGCTTTCCCTTTCTTAGCGCCCACGTACCCAGCAAAGAGTTGATCATCCACCCGGAACTGGTGTGTGCGATCCAGATAGAACGAGAGCGCACGTTCTGGGTCCAGGCGGTGGAGCCTCTCCTCCTCTCTCGAGGGGTGCGGAGGCGGAAAGAAGGTGGGCAATGTGATGGACTGCCCAATGTGGAAGGCCGTGACCACCTTAGGCAAGAAGGAGGGCCTAGTCCTCAAAACAACCTTGTCCGGATGGACTGAAAGGAAAGGAGGCTTACAAGAGAGAGCCTGGAGCTCACTCACTCTCCTGGCAGAGGTGATGGCTACCAGGAAGGCAGTCTTCAAAGAAAGAAGGCGAAGAGGACAGTTGTGAAGTGGCTCAAAGGGAGCGCACATCAGAAATGTTAGAACCAGGTTCAAGTCCCACTGAGGCATCACGAAGGGAACAGGAGGAAAGGTATGAGTGATGCCCTTCAGGAATCGATTTACGATAGGGGACTTGAACAAAGAAGGCTGGTCAGGCAGCCTCAGAAAGGCTGAAAGAGCCAAAAGAGCCGAAAGATAGCCCTTGATAGTGCCCAGAGCAGAGCCCTGCTGGGCAAGAGAAAGAAGGAAGAGAAGAACCTCAGAGAGAGGGGCATTGAGGGGATCCACAGCCTTTGCTGTGCACCATGCCACAAATCTGTTCCACCTGCAGGCGTATACCATCTTTGTGGAGGGACGCCTGGCTGCCAGAATGATGTTGCAAACTTCAGGAGGCAAGTCAAATGGCCTCAACTATCGCCGCTCAATCTCCAAGCATGGAGGTGGAGACTGGACAGGTTCGGGTGGAGGACCGTCCCCTGCTGCTGCGACAGAAGGTCCTCCTGAAGAGGCAGACGAACCGGGGGATCGACTGACATACTGAGTAGCTCGGGATACCAGTACCTTTGCGCCCAGTCCGGGGCCACAAGGATGACTTGTGCCCGGTCGCGCTTGATCTTCATCAGCACTCTGTGCAGAAGAGGTATAGGCGGAAAGGCGTACAACAGACCGCAGCTCCACTCGCAACAAAAAGCGTCTCCGAGCGAGCGCCGCCTTGGAAATTCCAACGCGCAGAACTGATGACATTGCGCGTTCTCTTCGGTGGCGAATAGATCTAACCAAGGCTCTCCCCATCACAGAAAACGGCCTTGCGCCACGTCTGAGTTCAGACGCCATTCGTGATCCATCGAGCACCGACGGCTGAGTTCGTCCACCCTGGCGTTCAGAGAACCTGCCAGGTGTTGAACCAGCAGAGTCACGCCCTGATGTTCCAGCCATTGCCAGAGGCGCAGAGCCTCCTGGCAAAGGGTCCATGACCCCACACCGCCCTGTTTGTTGCAGTACCACATGGCGGTGGTGTTGTCCGTGAACACCTGCACTGCACTCTCTTGGACAGACGGGAGGAATGCTTTCAGTGCCAGACGAATCACCCGCAGCTCCAACAGATTGATATGGAGCCAGGACTCCGCCGGAGACCAGAGTCCTCTGATCTCCGCCTCTCCCAAGTGGCCTCCCCAGCCCTGGAGGGACGCGTCCGTCACAACTACGTGCTCCGGTTGGGGAAGGGAGAGGGATCTGCCGTTGACCCAATCGCGGTCCGTGAGTCACCACTGCAGCTGTCTCGCAGTGCCCTCCGAGATCAGGACATGGTCGGACAGGTTGCCCCGGTGCTGGGCCCACTGAAACTTCAGGTCCCACTACAGAGCCCGCATCCGCCACCGTGCGTGATGCACCAGAAGGATGCAGGAGGCCATCAGCCCCAGAAGCCGCAGCGTCAACCTGACCAAAACCTGGGATAACGGCCCGAAGATCGGAATCAGAGCCTGTATATCCCGAACCCGCTGTTCGGGCGGGTAAACCCGAAACTGCGCCGAGTCGAGACCCGCTCCGATGAAATGGAGCTTCTGAGAGGGGCACAGGTGTGACTTCGGCACATTGATGGAAAATCCCAGCTGGTGCAGGAGATCCGCCGTAGTCTGGAGGTGGCTGACGACTGCCTAGTGCGAGCCCGCCTTCAACAACCAGTCGTCTAGGTAGGGGAAGACTGAGACCTCCAACCTGCGCAGATGAGCTGGGACCACCGCCATCACTTTCGTGAACACCCGTGGGGCGCTGGTAAGGCCGAAGGGGAGCACAGTAAACTGAAAGTGCTCGAGGCCTACTGTGAACCGCAGGTAACGCCGGTGGGCCGGCAGGACGGGGATGTGGAAATATGCGTCCTGCAAGTCCAATGCTACCATCCAGTCTCCTGGGTCTAGAGCAGCCAAGACCTGAGCCAGTGTCAGCATTTTGAACTTCTCCTTCCGGAGGAAGCCGTTGACGTTACTCAGGTCCAAGATAGGGCGTAGGCCCCCTTTGCCCTTCTTGGGTACCAGGAAGTAGTAGGAGTAGCAACCACGTGCTACTTCTGGCCCAGGAACGCGCTCGATGGTCCCCTTGGCCAAGAGGGCCGAAACTTCCTCCTGCAGGAGCCGCAAGGGATCCCCGATACGCGGTGGTGTTGCGGTGGCATGGCTTGAGGGGTCGTCTCGCAGAGGAGGGAGTAGCCCCTTCGGACGATCTGCAGCACCCACCTGTCCGAAGTGACAGTGCGCCAGTGAGAGTGGTGATGGCGAACCCTGCCTCCCACTGGCGTCACATGGGCCGAAAAGCACGGACTATGAGGGTTTAGAGGCGGATGCTGCGGGGGCAGGTGTGGACTGGCTCCGCTTGTTTCCCCGACCGCCTCCACGGCGGCTTCCACGGCTGCCGCCGCGCTGGATGACAGTTTGCGGCGAGTGGCTGGCGGCACGTGTGGGGGCGCCCCTTCCTTGGCCACGAAAGGAGCGAAAGGCATCCATTTCCTGGCGCGGGGCCGAGAGGCCCAAGGACTTGGCCATAGCCCTGGAGTCCTTAAAGCGCTCAAGCGCGTGGTCTGCCTTGTCGCCAAAGAGGCGACGGCCATCTAACGGCATGTCCATGAGTGTATTTTAGACGTCTGCCGAGAAGTTGGCGGATCTCAGCCAGGCGTGGCATCGTATCGCCACCGTCGTAGCCATTGCTCTGCCCAGCGAGTCAGTAGTATCCAGTCCGCACCTGATTGAATTCTTCGCTGCGTCCTGGCCCTCCACTAGGGCTTGGCCGAGTTTGGCCCGTACCTCCAACGGACACTCTGGCAGCACTTCCGCCACCGTTTCCCACAGAGAGTGGGTGTAACGGCCCAAGAGGCATGCGGTGTTGGAAGACCGCAGTCCCAAGCTAAGGGACGAGAACACCTTCTTGCCATAGGCCTCGTACCTCTTGGATTCCCGATCGGGGGGATCCGTCGGGAAGGCGGTCTGGGGTGGGGTGGGTGGACAGGAAACATGGGTCGCCCGGGGCCGGGCGGTGGCGTCTGGCCACGTTCCTATCTACAGATGAACCTGTAGCGGGCCTGGACCAAGTGCCCAAAAGAACGTCCATCAAGGCCTCATTAAACGGCAGCATAGGCTCCATGGAGCATGACTGCGGCTTAAGGACCTCAGTGAGGAGGTTAGTCCTCACGGCCGCGACGGGGAGCTCAAGGCCCAATGCCTTAGCAGCCCTCATCAACACCACACTATAAGTAGCACCCTCCTCCGAAGCCACGGTAGGAGGAGAGACAAATCCAGTTTCTGGAGAGGTTTCCAGGCCACTGGCCTCCCCAAGGTCTCCTATCCAGTCCATGTTAGACTGACACTCTCTTGTCAGAGGGTCCTCAGACCCCTCCCAATACTCCTCTTCCCCCATCTCCTGAGATTCAGGGTCACAAGTGAATGAGGACGGTTCATAGAAATGAAAATCTCCGAACGGCGTCGAGAGCGGCGCCGATAGGCGTTGTCCCGACATCGGAACCGATTGAGAGGAGGCTTCGGGGACGGTGCCGCCCGAGGACGACGCCAGAGGAGTCACCACACGCGCCGGGGGGTCGTAAGGTCCACCGGTGACGATCCATCGCCCGAGGAGGGCCCAGCGGTGCCCTGCGGCGCTGAGCCCGAAGGCGCCGACGACGCCGGGACCGCTGCACCCTGCGGCGCCGGGCCCCAGGGCAGCGGCTGTGTCGGGATCATGGAGCCCTGCGGCGCCGGGCCCGAAGGCGCCGGCGGCGTCGAGGCCGAAGCACCCGACGGCGTCGGGGTCAAAGCCCCCGACCCACTAGGGCCCCCAGACGGGTTCACTGGGCCCGAAGGCGCTGCGGAACCCGTTGGAGGAGAAAGGGACCTCTTGGCCATGAGGAAACGCTCGATCTCCTCCGGCGTCGCGTTCAGCCCAGGGACCGGGAGGTATGGAGCTAAACGCGGCGCCCGCGACTCTCGAGGAGCCGCGTGGGCGGTGTCACCCGAACCCCCGGCCGCATCGCGCGTGCATCGGGGGGAGTCAGAAGAGCGATGATGTCTCTTCGACTTCTTGTGTTTCTTACCTGACGACTTGGACCCGGAGGAGTGGCGCCGACTCCCGGAGCTGTGACGGCTCCGTCCCCACGACCTGTCCCTCGACCTCCCGTGGGACCGGGGCCGGGACCTCACACGGCGCGGGGCCGACTGGCGGATCTCGAGTCACCTGCGGGACCGCTCCCGCCTGGCCTTCCTCGACAGGGCCCGACAGTCGGAGCAGGCCTCATCGTCATAGTCGAAGCCCAAACACATCAGGTACAAGCGGTGGGGATCCGTGACCGACATGGTACGGTCGCACTCGTCGCCATGCTTGAATCCGGGCATCCCTAACGGCACCGTCGGAGTCGTAAAGACTTCGAAAGGGATCAAAAGATCAAAAAGTTAAGTCAAAAAGTGACTAGGGAACTGCTCTTTCCAGATCTGCGCTGGCTGGCGCGGAAAAAAGAAGAACTGACGTCAGCACGCGGAGGCGGCGTCTAAGTACTCCGACGACGTCATCACGGCGCCCACGACGCCGACGACGGACGCGGAGCCGCAGACGACGCCTACCGACGCGCAAGGGTACTGCTACGCAAAACTTTCCGGATCCAGTCTGATGCCTGGGGATATTCTAAGGTAAGGAATCTATCACTAACGTGTCTCTTTCAGATTTTTGTTTATACAGTCATTGTTTTAGGTAAACTGGCCACAGGTAGTATTGGGCACTTCACGGCGGTTATCTAATAGAATCAACTGGTGGCTAATACAGATTTCATCAAACCCTGATAAGGGCTGAAAACATGTGCTGGCTGTCTCCTTGGGAGTTTATGAGTCATCCGCTGGTATGTCTTCTTCTTCTAATGGAACTAGTCCGGAGAAGTGTGACTCAATGGTTAGAGCAGGCAGACCTCGATGCAGATCTCTGGCCAGGGACCAGGGTTCGATTCCTGCCCCGGCGGGTCTCGGGCTCATTAATTCCCCAGACTGGATATTCTCACCTCAGTGCCTATTCTGATCATGGGTCCCACGTTGCAACTCTGGGCAATAGCTTGCTTAGTCTCCACAACGGCCCCCACAACGCGAGGGATGCCTGGTCTGCACCATGGGGGTGCCCAGGAGTGGACACTTCACAGGGAAAGCCAGGAAGGGTTCCCTTGCGGTATTCGTACAAGTGCCGGGAAACCCACTGCGGGTAGCTGTGCGCTATACAAGTACAAAAACATTTACATTTACATCTCAAGGCACCACAATGGTGTCAGATTGGCCATTCACTGTACTTCCCTTTAAGATTAGGACATGGGTAAAAAATAAATGTTGATGGCTTAATTTGCAAAATTTTATGAATTTTAGATTATGCTTTTTGGAACTCCTGAAATTATGACATTTGACCCCTTTGCATAATTACTCATCGTTTGTGGTTAAAATGTACAGTGATCAATGCTATTCAGGGTAAACATTTACCATAAATGCAGAGGGATCACAGATTTCATATGCATTTCATTAAAATGTGTCCTTGCACCAAAAATTGATGCAATGATGCATTTCATGCTAAAATATTTTTGGAAAATGAGGCATTATTTGTGAGGCCTGCACAACCAATATGTCTACATTTATTGTTCACTGGGAACCAAATACTATTTTGTAGCGCTGGACTCTCAAAGAGTAGCGTTGCAGAGCAGTCTAAGGCTTACTCAAGGTAGTTGGTGTGGGCTAGTAATCGCCATGTACAAGTCGCAGAAATAACACTCAATAATTGATTGCCCACTTAATACATTTCTTTATAAAAAGGAAGAGTACATTTATTACACACACACTACTCAATACTATGCCTCAATTAACAAATATACAAAAGCTGTTGGAATTATTTCGTGACTGTGCATAACATTCCCACCTCTCCTCCAGGGGGGCGGGGTCTAGTACGACCACTCCCATGTGTGCACATCATTTTGACCCCAAATGCAGTGGGTTGACCATAACCTGGAGTGAGGACCCTTTCCACTGGCACCACCCAGTGGCGGCCCACCCTATTATCTCACCAAGCATTAATAATGGGAACACTTGCCTCAGTGACACATAACCCTGACTGAGCATCTCATACTGACCATACAGTATACACCCTTGAATCACAGTGACGGACGGACGGATTGTTGTTGTTCAACTAACGCAGTAGCAAGAATACATGTCTAAGCATCCCTTCGAATGAAAGGTACTTATTATATCTGCTAATAGTTATAATGCAATGCAATTAAAGTCCCTATAAAGCATTACAGTTATGATCACAGGATTAAGCATTTACAACCAGGCACCCTAGTAGGAATGCCTAGCAACATAACCTCACATTGCCTATGATTTCACAAATCACATGTGACTTGCAGTCCCCAAAAGAAACAACATCATGGAAATGCACCACTTGTGCAACTGCACCTCTTCACCTCTAGGAGATGTTTTTCCAATGCATCCCCAATTTAGCCCTTCACACCTTGGTGCAGTCCCAAACACGCACACCCAGCTGCCGAACAAAAGTTTCAGCCAACAGATGATGTTGAAGCATGGCTGAACCCTTGAGGGGTTATTTCCTTTAAGTCCCCAGAGACAGCAACAGCACTCCCCAACCTCCACATTCACAGGGGTCATGACAGCGCTCCCCAACTTCTGGGGGGCCCAGAGTTGGGGGTCTCAGGCCCATACAACATTTCGATAGGGCGCAACGGCAGTCCCCTGCCTCCATTTTCGAAGGGCCAGGGTTGGGTCCTGGCACCCCTGCAGGCCACTTCACGGGGAGCACAACGGCACTTCCAAACTTCACTTTCTTCTGGGGGCAGCCCCCGGGACCTGACACATCCCGGGGGCACATCCAAGACAAGCGGTGGAGTCCCATGCGCTTCGTCGTTGGCCTGGTTAGAGGTCAAAGGTTGCCTACCTTCTGGGGACATATCTCAGATCCAAGTGACCTATTTTCATATTCTTGGCTTCTTCGTGCTCCTGGTTACCAGCCCTAGCCACCTGGCGCACTCTTCACCACTCTCCTTGCCTCCAAGAGGGTGCTTCTGCAAAGAGCTGTCTTTACTGGTTCCCTGTGACAGCCTTTCACCTGGCTCTCCTTCTGGGCCTCTTTCCTCCTTGCACAGAGGCCTAGAAGTCTCCTCACTGGCCCTGGACTCCCTCAAAGTTGCAGTCCAGAGTACTGGGACAGTGAGGCAGTTCCTCCTTCCAACTGCCCATGGTGCCAGGCTCCAGCACCAGTCTTCCTCAGCAAGACCACACCCCAGAGAGAGCACCTCTTCAGTTGCAAGATCTTTTAAAAGAATTTGGAAGGTGCTGGCAAGAAAGAACTTCTGCCCTATCTTGCAGCGACATATACCTTTTCTGCCCCTGCTCCCTCCTTCCTGCACAGGCCTCTGGGATACTTCAAAATGGCGTCATCCAGGAGAATTATGCCTCATGGTCTCTGAAAAGCCCACTTCCCCCCTTGCTGATTTCACGGCCCGGGCCCGGAGCAGACCTGGTGCCTGGCACCGGGTGACAGCTGGTGATGGATAACCTGCAGCTTCACCCCCATCTCTCCCTCTGGGAAAGAAGACCTTCTCCCTTGGAATGCTTGCAGTGAAGGGCTAGGCCTCTGATGCTGCAGCTTGGGGAGGAAGGTAATGAATCCAGTCTGGCAGGATCATATCCAGCCAGGCTCTGCTTATGAGCTGAGTCTGAGGAATATGACATTTCTGGATGACCCATAAGCAGTACAGATATGGCTTTGGACAGAATACCTCTTTTTACATTACTTACAGTGTACTTTGATGCATGTCTGGAATTTGTAGACCCTAGGGAATTGAAACTACCCCACGTGGTCCCTGTCTTCATAGGAGAGTAATGGTTTGTTCCTACAGTGTAACATTATAACCGCATCGCTGCGGCGGTTATTTTTCGGATGTGCGGCTTTTTTCAAAAAGCCGCGTTAGATGACGAGCTCAGCTCGTCATCCGCACACGACCACCGTGGCTGATGACGAGCTGAGCTCGTCATCAGCGGCGAAGGGGTTAAAGCCTATTTCATGTCATCACCACCCAACTCTGCATAATTCCTGCCATCCCCAGCGCAGCCCTTACAAAGGTGCACATGCGTGTGCACACATATCTACATGTAACCAGTTTGGGGCCCCTTACCCTGGCTGCAGTGCAGCACCTTCTTTCACAATGCGGACACCGGTGAAATCGACATGCAGTCTGTTTCATCATGAGCTCACTGTGGGTGAGTCCCAGCTTATGGGGCACTCCCTCAGCAGAAGCAAAAAAATTACATGTTCAAAATGTGAAAAATCTGGGCTGCTCAGATGGTCAGAACCACCTTCTAACAAATATATCCTGAAGTTACGGATTTGTGATTTGTATAACTGTGCGTAAGTTTGCCAAAATGCCCTGTTTTGAATGCCTGTCAATTCAGCTCATCATTTTGAGTTGTTTTAACTCAAATCCAGTTGTAAAAGTCATGGGTTTAGTTTTCTAAAGTATACTTGCTGCTTTTTTTAAAAAATAAAATATAAGAATTCTAAATTACTGGTACTTCTTTTAGAATATGAATCAGTTTTTCACCTTGAAAACTCGCTCTGAAATACATTTTAGTTGCCAAAAACGTAATAAAGCAGTCACATTTAAGTTGCTTGCATGTTAAACTTATGGGTAGTGAGAACTTTTTCAGTATAAAGATACTCAAAAAAAGATTACTGCCTAGGCTAGATGGGTGGGTGGGGTACAAGCTGATGGACCAAATAAGGGCAAGTTGATCACCTCCCTGCCAAATTCCCAAACAAGGATTTTCACCCAGACTGGTGCCATGCTGCTTCGTGCAGGCGCTGGCTGAGCACTTTGGCAAGTCTGAGTGGACCTGAGCAGACAGCCGCAGCATCAGCACTGCTGATGTCCTTTAAGAGCTGGAGATGTGATTGGAGAGTACTTCTTCAGCATCCTGGTCCCAGCTGCAGTAGATGCAGTCATTTAGGGAGAATGCTGGGCTTTTCGGTGGGCTAAAAATAGGGAGGTATTTTGAATTCTACTATATATTTCCTGACCATATGAATCCAGAGTTTCATTAGCTTGGATATCGTGCAGGCCTAAATTTTTGGTCTGGGTACATTACAACCCCTGGACTGGAACCACAAATTTGATCTTGAGCTAACGGGAGACAACCATGCTGAAAGTAAAAATGGCCTCTCGCCAAGTTGAACTTTTACAATGATTCGAATAATTATGAGGTTCTACATTATCCTTGAAGTGTAGAGATAAGGGATGCAATTCTCTGGTCCTCCATGGGCTGCATTCCATCTCACTTAAGAGGACAAAATAGGGCGGAACCTGGTCTGGGATTACTTGTTTTTTTTCCACCTAATAGTTCAGGATGGGCTGTTCATATTTCAGCAGAACCCAGCCAGACTTGCTTACATCTAGTGTCTCTGTGTAGAGGCATGAGGGGTAAAAAAGCGACGGACTGGAACGCGCCCAAAGTAGTTACCAGTGGCTGACATTAATAAAAGTGCAGAACCAATGATTTTCTGCAGTCAAATAAGGACCACCGTATGCGCACCACATGCTATACCTTGCCTAAAAATGGAATGACGAATGTGTAAAAACAAATTCACCCTCTCTGGTTAACTATATCTCTTTAAATTTTAACGATTTGTCAGCATGCATTGCTTCCAATACTCTAAGATAATTGTATTCCCAAACGTATATTTGATATCGATATCAAAAATATGTTTTTTCTCTTGTTTATAAATGATAAAATAATTAAATCATTCATTAGTATTTTGGAACCTCTAAAATGTTCACAGTAGATTTTCAATTCCAGGATAAAATAAATATTAATAAAATGGGTATTTACGAAAAAAGAAAAGCCTCTGGAAAAATCCTAGCATACCAGGTCAAGGGGTGTGGGAGGATTATCTCTAGTATGACATTTGCATAACTACCAATTCTTTAAATAGCTACGTAGTGCTAAAATTGCCTTTCCACTGTATAAGCATCTTTTTGCCATGAGGATTGCTCAAGTGAATTAGATCTGTCTGCAAATAAGCATAATTATTGCACTGTATTATGTCAAGCTGTTAAAATAAATGCATTTTTTGCGAAAAAATGTGAGGGCTGTACAGATGGAAAAAATGGTGTGATGCATTTCTTTACAGGCCATGTACAATGTAGGCGTATGCAGAGTGCTTTAGTCCCAGCCTGAAAGATTATTCAGTCTTGCGCTGCTCATTAACCACAGCCTGCCCATGCTGTCAAATTGTATTCAGCTGTGTATGAAAGTGGTGACTTAGTTATAGGGAAGATTTCTCTCCAGGAGCCTGCGAAGGCAAACAGGTGCAAGGTTATACATGAAGGAAAACAAGCAGCAACAACAAAAGCAGTGAAGCATCGGAGAAAAGACATGCTCGTTGTAATTAGTAAACTACCACTGGTGAATATAACATTTAATGACTGCTGAAGAATGCCAACGAATAGTTGTTCTGCCCCCCTGCATTTTCAAGCAAAAACATAAAAAGTCTCTCGTTTATAAAATATATATATATATATATATATATATATATATATATATATATATATATATATATATATATATATATATATATATATATATATATATATATATATATGTATTTGTACTGACAGATGATTTATGTATTTGCACTGATATATATGCTTGTTGCCCCCTCCCTTTTCCTTGTAAGCACGTGGCACTGTGAAATATTGCAATGCGGCAGATAGAATTATCACCGAGGCTCCGGTTGGTAATTAACAGGTTCATCCGGTCACTTTATTTAATAGAGAAACACTTTATAACAATCGAAATAATGGAAAAACAATCAAAAACAAAATAAGAATATATTTACCATCAGTAACTTGAGAGAAAAAAATGTATTCAGCTGCTTTTAAATACACAAAATTATTTTGTGGGTTTTCAACAAAAGTTTTTTTGTTCGATGCACTTGCACTTTGACTTTTTTACAGGAATTTGGCATTTAAATTTAGACATGTTTTTAGCTATTTAAACAAACAGCCTAAAAAAGTATAATTTATTGGACTATGATGCTGTGAATCAGAGGTAAATGATGTGTAGTTTTGTTGAACTACAAAACTCTTCCATGTCTATGCGAGACTTAGGCTGTAAACATGTGACCCTGCCAACATGATTATTTAAGCCAATACCTGTTTGTGTACTGTGTCATGTGATCAAGCGCTCTGTGAAGCACGAAACACGTCATGGTGATTTTGAAACCCAGCACGAAATAAAGAAATAATCGTTGCACCTACTTTGGGCCCGTATCTGTTTCTGCAGTCTTTGTGAATTCTGCGTAAGTGATTCGGATATCTTCGGAATATATATATATATATATATATATATGAAATGACTCACCTGGCCTTTTAAAGAACCGCCCACGAAAGCCCGAGTAAACTTCACCTTTCCAGCATGTATCCGGCATTGATAAAGGCACCATGCCGAAACCGGTCTGCCAAGAGCTGAGAAGGAGGACATCGTGAACATGAGCAGTGCTGCATGGTGACAATAAAATTGCCGAATTGCAACTTCAGCATGTGTCAGACCCGTTTTTCTCTAAAAGCGGGATTGGAGGTATATATATATATATATATATATATATATATATATATATATATATATATATATATATATATATATATATATATTATATATATATATATATATATATATATATATATATATATATATATTCCAAAACACTCCTTCTGTTACGAAAGAAATGGGGCGCACTCCTTTCAATGTCTGCAGAGAGGCAGTTGTTTAACACTATATCCCATCCTTTGATTTCCAATTAATTGATATCTTGAATACCCTCCAGTGGGTTTTCAATGTAGTTCTTTTTCCCTCTTTTGTTCTTTTTTTAATTCGATTAACAGGAAGTGATGTAATGCACATCTTTGAATCATTGTCATCAGTGATGTCAACAGTGATGTCACTGACCATGTCATGAATGATGTAATATGTGACATCATCAGCAGTGGATTGCGGGCGCGCGAGTTATAGTGAGTCCAACTAACTATAACGTGGGAATTTCAATGGTTTTGTATGAGTAAACTGTTCAGCTAACTATAACTGGTGTGAAACCTATGGTTTTTTCAGTGAATTTCAATGGTTTTTTAAATGCTAATTCCTAACTATAACGATTGTGAAACCTCTGGTTTTTTCACTGAATTTCAAAGGTTTTTTAAAAGCTAATTCCTTTCGATATCAAGTTTGTAACCTACGATTTTTTTTTATTTGCTGTTTTGTGTAAGTATTAATTATTAATTTTTTTATAATAATATTTTTTAAATGTTTTTGTTTTATCATTTTTTCCTGGGGCGCTCTGGATGTGCGCACCGGTAAGCTCTCCGGAGAGCGCACCCAGAGCGCTACTTCTGCGTTCGTGTAAATAAATAAGAATGAAAAGTAAATAATAACGCAAGATATTTAGTACCATACATAAAAAGCAGTGTTTTTGATTTACGAAATGAAAATAATTTAGCATTTCCGTAAAACTATCGAAACATCACTTAGGCGCGCCGCGGAAGCGCCTACGTTCGCGCCGCGTATGCGCCCCCGGAAGCGCCTACGTTCCCGCCGCGTAAGCTCCCCCGGAAGCGCTTCGGTGCACGCAGCGTAAGCACGTCAAGTCATGTGACCTTAAAATAACACTTTTCATGGAAAGGGGCGACCACTCGGTCCCCCCGAACGTATGGTTGGGTGCCCGATCCCCCCGGGAAACCATTTTGGGCGGGAGGCGTGTCTCGGCTGGTATGCCCGAAGTGGCGTAGCCGGGGCGCGCCTTCTTCCCGCCCAAGAGGGGTTGTCCTAGACACCTACACCTTTGGACACACCCCGTAGGCGGTTGGAGGAGGGTCCACGCCCTCCCGAGGAAGAATAAAAGGAGCAACAATCCAAGGAAGCATCCTCTTGTTCCTGTGCTTGGAAGCTGCACCTCCTCGTTGCACGTGAGCCCGAGACGGAACAAGGAGCCAATTTTGAGAACTTGTAATTTTTGTGTTTCTCCTTTCAGTGATCCCGAAGCTTTGGATCCAGGACCTCGAGTCGAATATCCGTGAACGATGCCTGGCAAGAAGGTCGGAAAGAAGGTTTGGACCGAACAAATGCTTCGCATGCTGGTGAAGGACATGGCGAACATGGAGAAGCAGATGGCGGCGATGAATGGTACGGGTAGACCGAAGAAAGTCATCGGACCAGCATTGCCGGGAGTAGTCCCTGCCGGGAGAGGTAAAAGGGCCAGGAATAGGGCGGCAGGAGGGGAGGCCCCGGTTCCCGAGTCACCTCCGGCGAGCCCGGTCAGTCCGGTGGAGGCCCCAGTTCCGATCCCGAACGCGGGACAGCCGATCCCTGTGGTAGTTACACCTGTTAACGAGGGGGATATGCCTCCCGAGCTGGCCGCCCAGTTGGCGGCGTGGTTAGGCAAGAACAACGAGGGTGCTGTGGCACCGGGAGACATGGCCGAGGAGGCCAGGTTAATAATGAAGCAGTTGCGGCAATCGAGAGATGCTGCGAAGGCATCTTGTCCTCTTGTTTCCCCGCAGGTTCCCTCGGAACAACCGGCGTCGAGCGTTGGAACAGCAGCGACAACAGATCCAGCTACTGGTTCCGGTAAGCAGCCGTTGCCAATGGCGGGGGAGGGATCGTTACCCTCAAGGAGGGAAAAGGTGGTCCAACATATCCCGATGGATGTGAAAGAAAGGATTTGGGCAGATAAATATGTGAACATGTTTTCACTGTTGACCGATCACTATGAGATAGAGCACGTTAAAAATCAGAAGGAGTTGTTGCACCCGAGTGTATGGCGTGCCAAAATGGCGGGTTTCAGAGTAGATGAAACGATCGCTAATTGGGCCAGGGCGTTTGGAATGTTCACTGCAATCATGGGGGAATGTAGGCCTGAAGTATTGTCGGAATTAGCTTGTTACCAGACACGTATTATGGAATTTTATGAAACGTATGAAGGCAATCAATGGATGGGTTATGATAACAAATTTCGTAAGGCCAAGGAGCACGACTCATCCCTGACGTGGGATTGTTTCGACTCCATTTCCTGGCAGAAGCAGGTTATGCCGAACACGACGAAGTCAACTTCTTTTGGCGGGAATGGGGCGGAGCCTTCCCGCCATTATTTGGCGGCGCCCTTTCGGGCGGGCGCCAACTGTGATCAGCACACAAAGAATAATGGGAACTCGGGTAGAAAAGGGGTCTGTTGGAGCTTTAACAGAGGCAAGTGCACTAGACCACAAGGGACATGCAAGTTCAGGCATGAGTGTGCAGGGTGCGGACAGTCTTCACACCCCGAGAGTTCGTGCAGAGCCAAGAATGGTGATACAGGAGGTAGAGGAGGGGCCAGACAGGTCTAATATCGACCGAGGGGCACCGTTACCTACTCCCGTTGACATCATGGCAATGATCCCTTGGCTGAACGTATACCCTGATCATATCTCCGCCGGGGTGTTGCGAGACAGTTTCTCATATGGTTTCCACATCCCGGCGGGGGATTTTCGGGGGGAAGCACAGTGTAAAAACCAACTATCGGTTCAACAAAATACGGCGGTGGTACAGGCAAAGATTGCAAAGGAGATGGCCCGAGGTCGGGTTGCGGGACCATATGGGAACCCACCAGTTGTTAACTTTGTTTGTTCACCGTTGGGAGTAGTCCCCAAGAAGGACCCAGATGAGTTTAGGTTAATCCATAATTTGTCCGCTCCTAGGGGTCTTTCGGTGAACGATGCGATTGACCCGGGAGTTTGTTCGGTGTGGTATGCATCCTTTGATGAGGCCGTCCCCATGTTGAATCGCCTGGGGCCCGGAGCGCTGATGGCTAAATCAGATATCGAGTCAGCGTTTCGGTTGCTCCCGGTACACCCACAGGATCAGCGTCTCTTAGGTTTTGTGTTTCAAGGACGCTACTACATGGATAAATGTATGCCGATGGGTTGCTCCATCTCTTGTGCGTATTTTGAGAAGTTCAGTACTTTTTTGCAATGGGCGTTCACCAGAACCACGGGCTTTACGCAGGTTATGCATTACCTTGATGATTTTCTGTTTCTGGGGGCAGCCGGGGACACGGAATGTGCACAGGCTTTGAGGGAATTCTGTAATCTCATGAAACGATTTGGCGTGCCACTGGCACCAGGCAAGACAGTGGGGCCATCTACTTCACTCGAGTTTCTGGGAATTGAGCTCGATTCTGTAGAGGGGTGCTTCCGTTTGCCCAAGGAGAAGGTAATGAAATTTAAGGCCTCGCTTGAAATGTGTCTCGGCGAGAGAAAAGTTACTCTCCATCAGTTGCAACAAGCTGTGGGTCAGCTTAACTTTGCCCTTAGAGTGATACCGATGGCTCGCCCCTTTTCCCGCTCTATCGCACAAGCCATGGTTGGCCTCAAGGAAGGGCACCACCGCACAAGACTGCCAGCAGAGGTTCGCCAGGATATGCGCATATGGCTGGCATTTCTGGCGGATTTCAACGGTCGCGTCGTGTGGAACAAACCACCAGCTTCCTCCGAGGAGCTGGGGTTGTGGACTGACTCGGCAGGGAGTGTGGGTTTTGGCGCCATCTTTGGTAATCAATGGTCAGCACGAACATGGCCGGCGTGGTGGCACGATAGTGGGCTCACAGGTAACATTGGGTTTCTTGAGCTGTTCCCCATTCTGGTGGCCTTGAAAACATGGCCAGAGGGGTTACGTGATCGCTCTGTGGTGTTCTGGTCTGATAATATGACCGTTGTTGAATGTATCAATAATCAGGCAGCACGCTGCAAATGGATTTTGAGGTTGCTGAAAGAAATTCTCCTGCTATGTATGAGACTAAACGCCCACTTTAGGGCAAGACACGTGCCGGGGGTACTGAACCAGGCAGCTGATGCACTCTCTCGTTCCCATATGCAGGCCTTCCGGGGTTTTCTGCCCTCAGCGGACTTGGTGGCGGGACCATTTCCCGAAGCTCTCTGGGGTCTCGGTGCCCCGGATTACAAAACCTCGTGGGAGAGAGTCTAGCACCCAGGACAAGGAAGGCATATGAAGGAGCGTTCCGTTCCTATTGGTCATTTTTGGGTTCAGCTAGGGGGGAGCAGTGGGGGCAGGAGGAGTATGTCCTGAAATTTCTGGTATCACTACATCAGGCAGGCCGATCACTGGCAACAGCCAATAGGCACAGGGCCGCCATTGCCTTCATGGCACAGGCTCATGGCATCCAGGACCCCACATCGTCCTTTCTCGTAAGGAAGGCACTGCGTGGGTGGCAACGCCTTGAGGGTCGTAGAGTGGATGAGAGGCACCCGATAGGTCTAGCAAGGTTGTCCCTGTTAATGTCCGTACTCCCTGCGACATGTTCATCTCAATCAGAGACGGTGCTGTTCCGGGCCGCTTTTGCATTAGCATTCCTTGGGGCTATGCGGGTAAGCGAACTGGTAGCGAGGAATAAGCAGGATACGGGGGGAGGTCTGTGTCGAGAACACATTCAAATTAAGGGGGAGACGATGGTAGTCTCAATAGCCAGGTCCAAGACCGATCAGGGAGCGATCGGGGACAGTGTGGTAGTCCAGCGGATTCCGGGGTCTCCCATGTGCCCGGTAAAATGCGTGGAGGAGTATTCAGCGCAGAGGGCGGCATCATGGGGGGGAAGCTTGCTGAGGCACACCGACGCCACCCCACTGACTAGGTTTCAGTTTCAGCGGGTGTTAACAATGGCAATCGCAGCAGCGGGCTTGAACCCGAACGATTTTGGGACCCATTCCTTCCGGATAGGGGCTGCTACAGAGGCTACAGCCAGGGGTCTGAGTGTTGAAAAGGTGAAACAGTTGGGGCGTTGGTCCTCGAATTGTTATAAAAGGTATGTGCGGTTGCACATGTTGTGAAGCTAATGTCATGCACTCACGCTTCTTGTTTTCTGTTTGGTTTACAGTTACGCGAGCAGGCTTTGCGGGGCGGACTGTGAAGTTGACCCGACACCTGGGGACCAGCGGTCAAAGATCACCGGCTGAGGGAAGAGTGGTGTGGGTCGTTGGCCACTCATACATGAGGTGCGCCGCAGACGTATTCAAAGCAGGTGACATGATTCACGTGGCTGGGGAATACGGGTACAGGGTGACCTTCCACGGAAGGGGCGGGCTCTGTATTGACCAGTTTCAAAGTTTTATGGAGGGACTGTTAGGGCGGACGAGGTCACCGCCATCTGTAATCATAGTGCATCTTGGGGGCAATGATTTGGTGACCATTGGTCGACGAGTACTTCTCGAGTTAATTTTATCCGCAGTAAGTTGGTTGGCGAGAAGGGTTCCGGGGTGCACGATTGCATGGTCACACATGATTCCTCGGAAGGTGTGGCGGGGGGCCCTCTATGTGTCAGCTTTGAATCAGTCGGTGAAGAAGGTTAATAACAAACTGGGTAGGTTGTTTTGTACAGGAAAATTGCATTGTATTCCACATGGATGTATCCGGGGGGACCATATGTATCTGGAGGATGGGGTTCATTTGTCCCGGGAGGGAAATGTCTTACTCATAGGAGACTTCATAGCTTGGTTAATGAGTTTGTATAGCCATGACCTTTAGTAGGAGTTTTGTGGGGGGTCCGGATAGCCGGTCAACTATCCGGCCTGTGGCGGTAAGGTCATGATCGGTGAGCAGTAATTGGAAGATCCCTAGAGGTGGGGCGCCACCCATCATGGATGGGAGCGCCCGGGGGGAGGCGGCCATTGGCCCCTCACACGGGGAGGCGGTACCCTCTAAGGATGGGGCCGCCGAAAGGGAAGGCAGTCATAGGCCCCTCCCTGGGGAGGAGGGGCTACGGGCCCCTCCTGGGAATTTCCCGGGGCCAGGACATCCGCGACGGCGGATGTGGTAAGCAGTGTGGGGTGGGAGGGGGGTCTACGCTACCTTCTAGACACCTCACACGAGTCCTCGGACGACCACCAAGATGGCGTCGAGTAAATATGGGGCCCCCGCTAACACAAGGGAAATTGGAAGTTGGCACAGAGGTACAGTCCTCTGTGCGCCCGCCCCTCACAAGTAAGGGGGGGGAGTTCTGGTATTAGGGATCTGACACCGGTTACGACCTTGCCGTTGGCCCGTAATGTTAGGATGTACAATTTGAATTTTGAGAAATGCATTTACAGGATGTTTTAGAATCGGCTAGGAGAACCTTTGTATTAGAAATATGTTAAGGTTAGCCAATAAACATCGTAATGTGTAAATGAAATTGTACATGATATGAAACTGTTATTTTAATGTTTTAATTTTGTTTCATATTTTTAATAAATACGGCCGGGAGGGTAACTCCCTCCCGCCTTCCAAAAGTTCAAGAACCGTTTCCGTCTTCCCATTCTTGGGGATTGTGTTGGGAGGGAGTGACGGGTATCCCGGCCATATGGAAAGGGGCGACCACTCGGTCCCCCCGAACGTATTGTTGGGTGCCCCGATCCCCCCGGGAAACCATTTTGGCCGGGAGGCGTGTCTCGGCTGGTATGCCCGAAGTGGCGTAGCCGGGGCGCGCCTTCTTCCCGCCCAAGAGGGGTTGTCCTAGACACCTACACCGTTGGACACGCCCCGTAGGCGGTTGGAGGAGGGTCCACGCCCTCCCGAGGAAGAATAAAAGGAGCAACAATCCAAGGAAGCATCCTCTTGTTCCTGTGCTTGGAAGCTGCACCTCCTCGTTGCACGTGAGCCCGAGACGGAACAAGGAGCCAATTTTGACCCACCCACCAACCCCTGATGGCAGCGATTTCTATTGCAATAAAGTCGATTAACGAGGATATTATCTCTTTTTCAGGTTGTTTCTAATAAAGTTGGGATTCTTTGATGTGACGATAAAATGGTTGCTCTTTTAGCATGTACTTAGGCGAAGTATCGCAGCTGAGTTGAAAGAGGTGTTATTGCATAGTTAGAAGTTTATACTTTGAAATGCCCAGTATAACTCTTTTTTCCGTCCTCATTAGGTTAAAAAATGTCGTATTTATTTTTTGGTCGGGCGGTAAGGTCATGATCGGTGAGCAGTAATTGGAAGATCCCTAGAGGTGGGCCGCCACCCATTATGGATGGGAGCGCCCGGGGGGAGGCGGCCATTGGCCCCTCACACGGGGAGGCGGTACCCTCTAAGGATGGGGCCGCCGAAAGGGAAGGCGGTCATAGGCCCCTCCCTGGGGAGGAGGGGCTACGGGCCCCTTCCTGGGAATTTCCCGGGGCCAGGACATCCGCGACGGCGGATGTGGTAAGCAGTGTGGGGTGGGAGGGGGGTCTACGCTACCTTCTAGACACCTCACACGAGTCCTCGGACGACCACCAAGATGGCGTCGAGTAAATATGGGGCCCCCGCTAAGACAAGGGAAATTGGAAGTTGGCACAGAGGTACAGTCCTCTGTGCGCCCGCCCCTCACAAGTAAGGGGGGGAGTTCTGGTATTAGGGATCTGACACCGGTTACGACCTTGCCGTTGGCCCGTAATGTTAGGATGTACAATTTGAATTTTGAGAAATGCATTTACAGGATGTTTTAGAATCGGCTAGGAGAACCTTTGTATTAGAGATATGTTAAGGTTAGCCAATAAACATCGTAATGTGTAAATGAAATTGTACATGATATGAAACTGTTATTTTAATGTTTTAATTTTGTTTCATATTTTTAATAAATACGGCCGGGAGGGTAACTCCCTCCCGCCTTCCAAAAGTTCAAGAACCGTTTCCGTCTTCCCATTCTTGGGTATTGTGTTGGGAGGAGGTGACGGGTATCCCGGCCATATTGGTTGCTAACATTTTTTTTTACAAAGAATGAAATCCCCACCCATTTCCTTCACTTATTCTTTCACTTTTGTGACTGCAAGACCTGCCTTTTTGCTCTCAGTTCTTTGTTGGATATCTTGAATTATCATGGCTGCCAGACCATCCAGCAGTGAAGATGACAGCAATAAATTTATCACTTAAGAGCCTCCTCAGCCGAAGGTGAAAGAACATTTCATCTGGAAGTTTTTTTCAATTCCTGAGGACCAGAAGAAAGTAAATGCTCCAAAAGTGGAGTGCAGGATCTGCCACACAGTCCTGTCACTGGGTGACCCCACTAAAAAATATTCTTTTGGGAACTCCACAATGATTCGTCATGTGGAGAGGAGGCACCCCCAGAATTTTGCCCGGGAAAGTGTCAGGGCTCTGGCACAAGAGGTTCCCAGTGATGGGGCCTCTACATCAACCGGAGGACCAACCACATCGGTGAGGGGGAGATCGCAAGAGCTGGTTCCGAACATTCAGCCTGCATTTAACAAAGGCGTCCTTAAATGCAGAGACTGTGATCAGCTACTTTGCTATGGGGAGCAAAGTATTCTGCTCATGGTTCGAGCATTGGAGAACCATTGCTGCCGTTCCCAGCCCTAATTTATTTATTTTGCTCCTGTTGAGCAGTTTCCATTCCCTGTTTTTGTTTTTGTTCTAAAAAAAGAAAAAAAGAAGAAATAAAAAAGTTATTTTCAGACCTACCTCCAATTCTCATCAAAGAGCTATATTCTTTAAAAAATGAAAAAGAGTAAGTGAAGTGGAGTGCATTGATAAAGGAGAGGAAAATGAGTAAGAAAGAACAGAAAGCTATGAGAGGAGAAAGGAAGTGAAGTAGGGGGACTGAAAGAAGGTGAATGTGGGGAAGGAAAGTAAGGAGAAGGAGAGTGAACTTGGGGAATGTGGATATTCAAAGAAAATGTAGAAAAGGAACGGAGGTGTGGAAGGGTAAGAAAAGATGCATTACTGGAGTTGTATCATTTTTGTGACACACTCTAGCAATGCATCACTTTTGCGCTTACAGATACGTCTGAAATACTGACGTATCTGTAAGTACTTGCGACATAATGCGTCATATATTTAATATGACGCATGCGTAGAAGACTGAAGGCCTCATTTATGAGGCCATGCATCACTTTTACGCCACCAGTGCTGTTAAAAATGCACCTTATTGAGTCATATTTACAAAGTGACGCATCTACCTAGATGCGTCACTTTGTAAACCCCTATGGCACATTAGTCAGGTGTAATGTATGCAAAGGGGGTGTATTGACACAAGAAAGGGTCTTAGAGGTGACGCAGTGAAATCTAAGACATATCACTGCGTCACTTTTATGACGCTGTTGCGTCTAAATCTTACGCCTGTTTCACAGCAGGCGTAAGACTGATGCAGGCCCTTTCACATAGGCCTGGCCCTATGTGAAAGGATGCATTGCTGGAGTTGCATAATTTTTTTGTCACACTCCAGCAATGCATCACTTTTCTCTAAACACTCAACATTTTTTTTTCTCTATTTTTTCTACACTCTTTTTTCCCGTGGTACACACAGGGTCCGCGTACCGGAGAGCGTACCGGGGAGCGCCGCCAGCGCTCACCCCGTGAAAATTTCAAAAAATAAAAAAAGGTTTTTAGCCCTTCATGGTCCTTCTAGGCCCCCTCAGAAAACCTAGGGGGTCAGGGGGTGTCTACTCTGCCCCCTTTTAATTATATCCCCCTTTCTTTTTTCACCTCTTGTGTGCCGATTCTATCGAGACAGAAGATGGCGGACTCTCCGGACTGTTTAGAATCTTAACAGACACCCGACAGCCAATCAAATTGCACAACATGCAAAGCATGTAAGATAGGTCAAAATATAAAAATCCTCAAGGACCCAGAAGGAAAGAACTTTATGATAAGAACAAGCATCACATGTGAATCAACTTTTTTGTCTACATGCTACAATGCTTCTGCGGCAAATCCTATATTGCTCCCTCAAAAGAAGAATCTTACAACACATACGTGCAGTCCAGAATGATGATCAATCATACGCCATTGCAAAACACATGGCTAATCATGAAACAAAAACCTGGATGGACATAAAATACTTTGGACTGGCAAAGATACAATTGCACGAAAGAGGGGGGAATCGAACTAAAAAACTGAGACAATTAGAATCTAAGCTAATCATAAGATTCCGTACCAAACAGCCGGCAGGCCTGAATGGGGATGAAGAACTTTATGTCCATTTATGACACCGGACAATGTATCAACTGTACATGCCGTTTATGCTATAAAGACACGCTGTTAATCTGAATAATAATAGGTTGGGTGATGGATGACTGCATCAAATATGAGACCTAACTTGATAAAAATGTGAAACAAGAGCTGTGAAATTGGATCGCGCAATGTGGGCTGTGACACAGAGTGGGGACGTAGGGCACTCAGCCCGTAATTGTCCAAGGACATACAGTCCAAAGTTACACACTATGATCCAGGATCAGGTACACTGAGTCACGATCTTTCCGCTCGTGCTTGCACGATAGCGAGCAGAAAGCAATGTTTCCCACAACCTCAGGGAACGCTTTTAGTGAAGTAACATAATGCACACCCCGCCTGTGATCGCGGCCCCCAGAACGCGACTCAATTCAAGCTAAACACCAGGGACGACTACAAGTCCCAGCATGCACCAGATAATAAGAGTGGTGTGCATCAGTATAAATACAGAAAGTAAAAAGGGACTACTCACAATTACTACTGTGACCAGGAACTACGGGTTGAAACGCGTAGGAGTGTGGCACGCTTTGAATAAATAACTGCGTGGAGATCCAAGAAGTGTGCAGCGTGTTCATTTTTTTGTATTGAATAATTTTGAGACACTGTCCTGGTCTCAACGCTGGCACCAACTGGACAGTGCTCCCGCTTCGACAGGACAATTTGTTTTGCTTATATATATATATATATATATCAGTGATGTCATCAGTGATGTCACTGACCATGTCATGAATGATGTAATATGTGACATCATCAGCAGTGGATTGCGGGTGTGCGATATATAGTTAGTGCAACTAACTATATTTGGAATTTCAGTGGTTTTGTGTGAGTAAAATAAGGTTTTGTAAATGCGAATTCCTAACTATATATGGTCTATAACCTATGGTTTTTTCAGTGAATTTTCAAGGTTTTGTAAATGTTAATTCCTAACTATATATGGTCTATAACCTATGGTTTTTTCAGTGAATTTTCAAGGTTTTGTAAATGCTAATTCCTAACTATATATGGTCTATAGCCTATGGTTTTTTCAGTGAATATATATATATACATACATATATAAACATATATCATCTGTATATCTATATAAATACAAACATAAATGCATGCATACATATACTTATATGCATACAGATGCATGTTATTTACATGAAAGTTGAAAAAACACTAATAAAAGCAAAGCTAAAAAGCCACCTCATTACAAACAGAATGGCTTTAACTTAAACGAGGGCGAGATCTATTGCATTTTCAATGCTTGTTAACTTTGGTTCCATCAAGAAGGCATTCAGATGTGTCACACATTTGCCATAAATTCTGAATGTTAGCACTCTAGTTGCACATTAGATCACTGTAGTAAAGCTACTGCTCACCAGGGACGTCTGCTGCTGGTATTCAAAGTGCATGTTTCAGTCTGCATGTCAGAATTTTTTTAATGAAATAGAAGAGGATTTGAGAAGTCACTCAAAATGATCCCTAATTTTTCTTTCTGAAGCACTAATCATACTTTCTATGGCAAAATTAACCCCCTCATTTTATTCCTTTTTAAATTAAATGTTTTAAGAGTTACCACTTTATTCCAATCAAGATGGCTTCAGGTGTGCCATACCTTTGTAATAAGTAGGACTGTTAGCGCTCTAGTTGTTCTTTAGAACACTCTGGGACATTCTGTCATTGGGCTATACTTGGGCTACATCTGGGTGATATTTGGGCTACATTTGGGCTCTTTTGTCTCTGGTGGCCATTTTGGGAGACTGCATGTCAGAATGTTTTAATGAAATAGAAAAGGATTTGAGAAGTCACTCAAAATGTGCCCTAATTTTTCATTCTGCAGCACTAATAATACCTTCTATTGCATAATATACCCCCTCATTTTGTTCCTTTTTAAATTAAATGTTTTAAGAGTTACCACTTTATTCCCATCACGATGGCTCCAGGTGTGCTATACCTTTGTAATAAGTAGGACTGTTAGCGCTCTAGTTGTTCTTTAGAACACTCTGGGACATTCTGTCATTGGGCTATACTTGGGCTACATCTGGGTGATATTTGGGCTACATTTGGGCTCTTTTGTCTCTGGTGGCCATTTTGGCAGACTGCATGTCAGGATGTTTTAATGAAATAGAAAAGGATTTGAGAAGTCACTCAAAATGTGCCCTAATTTTTCATTCTGCAGCACTAATCATACTTTCTATGGCAAAATATACCCCCTCATGTTGTTTCTTTTTAAATTAAATGTTTTAAGAGTTACCACTTTATTCCAATCAAGTTGGCTTCAGGTGTGCCATACCTTTGTAATAAGTAGGACTGTTAGCGCTCTAGTTGTTCTTTAGAACACTCTAGGAGGCTGCAGTAGAACACAAAGGAATCAACTGACAGTCTCTGTCCTTGTTGGATGTACATGTTTTACTGAGAATGTCAGACTTCATTTTCACATGACTGAGAAAGATAATGTGAATTTACAGAAAATATGCTTTCAGTTTAGCTTATAGATCCCCTTCCAAACCACTGTGGGAAAAACATGAGATATTAGTTTTCTTTCAAACAATATTCATGATATCACAGCAGAAGGTTTCTTCACATGGTAAAATCACCTTAGAACCCACCACAATTCCTAAAACGAGTATGGTACCATCAACAAATGATTTATAATGTAACTAAAGTCCTAAAACCCTCTATTAACTACAATGCTTTTTAATGAGGTGCTATCATGTATATTGGTCCCATGATGGCTGCCAACACTTCTTGGATGAAGTGCTGACAGCAAATCAGATCAGATGTGTGGTTAGGCTCCGCCCAGATATATATCTTTTTTTGAACCTAAATTACTCAAAATCCACTGGAGCACATATATTGAGACCTAGCAAAGGCACATCGGGCTAACAGTCCCTACAATTTTGCCAAGTTTCGTGCAAATCCATTCAGCCGTTCGAGCTAAAAGTGAGGCCAACCGCCATATGGAAATTAACATGGGAAAAACGTGTTTTGGGACCCCCCTTTTATCTCGGCCCCCCCTTGATGAAACCCCCCCAAATTGTCAGGGGCTGCTCAGAAACAAAATGTTCCATTTTCCTGAAAATTTCAGCCAATTCTGTCCACAAACGCCAAAGTTATTAGACATAGAATTTTCAAAAAACCCATAGAGAAAAAATCCTAACTATATATACCTACTGGCGACCGCCAGTAGGTAATATATATATATATATATATATATATATATATATATATATATATATATATATATATATATATATATATATATATATATATATATATATATATATATATATATATATATATATATATATATATATATAAATACATATTTATATATATATATATATATATAATATATATATATATATATATATATATATATATATATATATATATATATATATATATATATATATATATATATATATATTAATATATATATATATATATATCAGTTAGCAACTCTCCAAACCACCTCCAGCCTGGAAACGCCGGCGAAGAAGGAGAACAGACCACTCAAATTAACAGACCTTTGACATTGAAATGAAATGAAATGAAATGAAAATGAATTTTGTAAAGCGCATGTGGCTGCCCTGAGGCGTCCAAGCACTGAGACTAATACAGAGGTGTAGTTAGATGAAAATGATGTCCCAGTGAAAGTTCTACTTATTGAACAAAAAGGTTTTTAATTGCTTGCGAAAAGAGGTGAGTTCTGGATTAGACCTTAGATATTGGGGGAGAGCATTCCACATCTTGGCCACGTTATAGGAGAAAGAGCGGCCACCCGTTCTAGTTCTCTTTATTTTGGGTACCATGGCCAGAGTGGCATAGGTTGAACGTAACTGTCTGGCAGGATGGTACGGGGTGACGAGGGATAGATTAATTGCTGGACCAGTAGCCCAAAAAGCCTGATGAGCAAGGCAAAGGGACTTAAAACTGATTCTCTCCCTAATGGGGAGCCAGTGTAGGCTTTTTAGCCCAGACTGATTCGGCAAGATGTTCCTTTTATTTCTTTGTTGCCAAGTCTTAACAGATGACGCGTTTCAGGTGTAAAAAACCCTTGATCACATAACGGCAACAGCAAAAATTTCTCTTTTTTAAATGCTAGTTTGTGCACTCCCACCAGCCAAATGTGACTAGGTCATATGACCATCAACAGTGAGAAAATACTCAATCCATTCGGCATATACTGTCATTTATCGATATACTTTTGCATAAATAGATCAATACGTGAAATTAATATAGCACCCAAAGTAGAGATCTTTAGCATCACTGTATAAATACAGATAATAAATAAATAAATCTGAGATATTTACAATCTCTAAAATCACTATATAAATACAGATAATAGCTTTGGTCCTACCCACAAGGCATAGAACATGACAGCATGTGTAAATCAAACTTATATATTGTCACTGTACTCTGTTTAAATGCCTTAAACTGTATGAATACAGAAAATCCAATAACACCTATTTATTCATTTTAAATATTATCGAAAATGTTCCGTATATGTCTAAACCATGTGCAAATTGTAGCAAAGATTAATAAGTTACTGTGCAAAATGACTGTGCAAAATATCTGTGCAAATAGCTATTGTACAGTGCAAACCGTATGATAAATACCATCTATCAATCAATATATTCAACAACAATGAGTCCTCATATATTGGATAAAACATTTAAAAAAATATATAAATAGTGTATTAAAACTTTGTCATTCTGGTAAAATCAGTACAAAAAGGAGGTAAAATATATAACAAAAAAAATTCTGATTTGATTATTTACATGTTCTATACTCTCAGAACTATATAGAAACTGTTGCCAATAAGAATTCATCTTAATCTCAAAGGTGTATTCTCCTTTTCATTACAATTCATTTGTCATGCAGAGAAATACAACATATCCACCAATGCCAGCAATTCAGTAAACTGCATTACTAATTCTGATATCAGAAACTAAAACCTTAATTCGTAGCTAAATGCCAGGGAACCTTAATATTTACAAAAAATTGTGCAATTCTTCCGTATTATTTAACCCATTAGGCCATTTGCTGTCAAACTCTAGTATCATCTTAGTTTCTAGTTGACGCAAATGTAGCTTACGGCTACCTCCCCTGCGTGGTTTGGGGATAGCCCCTACCACAAAATATTTTAGGCAGGCCACATCATTATTGTGACATCTCTTGAAATGGTGTACCACAGGGTAGGCTGGGTCAGTATGTAGAACCGCACGAAGATGCTGCAAAATCCTGACGTGCACCTGTAGCTTGTACTCCCAATGTAGTTCAATCCACAGGTGCACGTCAGGACATACATAGTAAACTCCGTTCTGCAATCATAGCTCCCAGAAATTGCCAGATCTTGAGTACTGAATGGAGTCCGAAAATGAGTAGTGTTCACCCCAAACTTGCAGGCCCTAACTAAAACTAAAGCATTTTCGAAAACCATTGGCCGGTTTAAGCCACATACTGTTGGAGATTGTTTCAGGACTGTTATTATCCACACTACTCCCCATATTGCTTGCTCTTCTGAAAGTTACAGTAGGGCTACTAGGCAGACTGGAACCAAGCACATTATCAGTTAACAGAATTGGCCAGTTTTTCTTAACAATGGCCCAAATCTCTTTCTCCTCATTACTGAAGGATGTTATTAGTCTTGGACAATTCATTTTAACAATCTCTTCTCCTGTGGCATCCTCTGATTCAGAGACTGCAATCATAGGGTCTCTAACATCAAAAAGCCTTTCTCTAGATCTTAATTCTGCCTTTCTGATTGCATTTTTGCAATAGCCCATCAGAATAACCCCGTGCTCTTGATCAAACAATCATATAGTTGTGGCAACCTTCAAAATCTCTTTCAGTACTACATATGCGCTTCAATCTTAAAATTTTTCCATAAGGCAGAGATCTTCATACTTTTGGATGCCAAGACCCCCCTGTCAACATTTTGAGGTGTAAGGATCGGCTTCTGAAAAAAAATTCTAAACCTGTAGGCAGGGCTACTGGAATTTTGAGGCAGGGGAGGACCAAATTGCGCAACAGGCTTGACTAAATTGTGTGGGAAGAAAATGTAAATGATGTTATGTGATACCGCATATTTTGGCATTGCATTTCTTCATTATTTTGACATTTTTTACACACAGTAACACTGAGGAAATATTTCACCCCATCAGTACCCATTTATAACCAAAATGCAGCAATTAACATCAGAAAGATTTCTAGTCAACCTTTGTGACGGGCCTTCCACTCCACAGGAATAAGTATTGCCACATTAGAAGCTCACCTGGCCCTGGTTTGTGCAGAGTTAAGCAGTTAACCCATGCAGCTTTCCTCTCACCACCTCCCTTCCATCCCTCTCTCCTCTTCTCTCCCAACCCCATATTCCTCTCTCACTTTGCAGGCCATTTTCTTTCACCCCTTTTTACAACTTCTGAACTGTCCCCATTCAACCTCTCACTTCACCTTTAATCATCTCTTGCCATTCTGTCTTTTCATTGCCCTCATCTCTAACAGTCTCTGGCATTTATCTCATCGCCTCTCTGGTCCCATCACCTCCCGTGCATCTCAGCACTTCTCATTCACCTCCTCTCTCCATTCAACTATTTGTCTATTTGTATTGTACACATCTCCAGTCCCCCATTCATCTTTCACATCTCCCCTTTGTTCTAACAGAAGCCCTCACCTTTGGCTCACACTCACTTCTTGTGTGTCCACACTTCTATTCTGCAATTCACATTTCTCCTGCCTGACCTCTTCAATCAAATTCTCTCACTCCCTTGCTGTCCTCTCTCATCCTCTCATCTCCTCTCAGCAAGCATACGGGTCAGACCCGTATGCTCCTCTCGCCCTGTGCCACTCTGCTTATTGTTCCCAAATTCAGGAAGGCACGAGTTGTCAGTCTCGCTGTTTTGGTGCAGGCCTCGCAGTTATGGAACTTGCACCCTCCTTTGCTTCGCTCCACAAAGAATCTATTATCCTTTAGGAAGATGTAAAAACCTGGCTCTATTTTCTGTAGGTCACCCCATTTGGCTGGTTCTCCTTCTTCTGTGTGTTTCTCATTTTCCTTCAGGCAGTCAATGGTTATTAGCCACAGGACATCTTTAGGTAACAGAGGCACACAACTAATGTAAATATTAATAATAATAGGCAGAAGCAGGGGAACATTCCCAGCCAGGGCTGGCCTTAACACTCTTTGCACACGGTGCAACAGTCTGTTTTGGTTTCCCACCACCGTTTCCTCCTTCTCCATGAATTCGTTCACAGCCACTCGCCAACAATGCACCTCATCTCTCTCTAGCACCTTTCAGACAAACATTTCATTTTTTGATAGAGATACTCATAGGTTACTCACACTCATTTCTGTGATCTGAATTGTACATATTCTTTGAAGCAGGCACATTAACCCCTCTGCACTGTGTGGGTGACAGGTGTCCATGTGAGTGCAAGGTGAGCGATGCAACAGTGTGAGAGTAGGGTAAGAGGAGTAACTGCAGGGTGAGTGAGGTGTCCGTATGAATTTTGGTGCAGATGCAAGTTCAGAATGTGACGAATGAATGTATGATTACTGATGGGCTTGTTTGACTGAGTTGGATATTGAGCAGTGAGGGGGACAGGTGAGTAAAGTGTCACATGAGTGTAGGATGAGTAGTGTACTCGTGTGACTGCAGGGAGGGATAGGGTGAACAGCCCTAGTACATTGTGGGGGCAGAGTGATCACTAAGTGCAAGGTGAGCAGGTGAATGGTGATCAGTGTGAGTACATTGTGATCACTGTGAGTGCAGGGTGAGCGTAAAAGTGGAGAGCGAGAATGAGTGAGTTGTCTGAATGCAGGGTGTATTCCAGGACACTTAAAGTTACTGACGGCGGCGTAGGGTTTAAGATCTAAGTTAAACTATTGCTATTATGACATTAATCGGGGATCGAGGGTGGAGGAAATAAATAATGTGGGGATCCTGCAACAAACTTCCAGCAGATTATTTTGATGGCTCAGTCGGTACAAAAATAAGCAGTCACTTATAGCAGTATATTTCAGCATGCATCTATGCGTACTTGTAACAGCAAATGTAAATAGAAAGCACTTTTAATTGTGTTCTAAGGCTGCCTCAATGATCCATGACTGATAATTAAAGAGAACAAAGACAGACAAGTCACATAAGGAATGAATACATACTTTTGAATTTATAAGTCTATTTAGTTCCAAGAGGAGGTTTTTGCAGGCTCTTTAAACAACACATGGCAGGCATTTTTCTTTTGGCAACCCTACTTTATATTCCTTTTCATGAAATGTATTCTCACACTACAGCAGTAAATGTAAGCTACAAATATAAGGAATAGGCAAGAGTGGGGACCAAGGGGGTTCTGGGACCATGAAAAAAACGAATCCTCTGTAACCAGTTTCAAAGGCATGCAAGTATGCAAATGGTCTTTAAAGACTTGACAAAAGCTCAGGTGTGCCGGACATAAGCCTCCAGACACTGCCCAGCCGAGCCCACAGCAGCTCCAGCTCGAGTTTCACTGCAGCAGCCCGGCTGACACACAGCATGGGGGAGAGGGGGGCTGAAGCCCTTGGGCCTCAGGAGAAGTGTGACTGGGAGCGCGACCCCCTTTGCATCGCTCCACGGCCCCCCTGGGGGTCGCGCCCCACAGTTTGAAGACCCCTGCCATAAGGGATGCTGGCAATTAAATGTTTGGGGTGCAGACTCGTGGCGTGGAGAGTGGCATTTCCAGCTGTGGATTTCCTATGTAACGTGGTCTCAATTTTTTCATTTTCAATATAGATTTTTACATCTAAAAATTCCGCACTAGTCTTATCAATGTAGGAAGTACATTTTAAATTAACAGAATTTTGATGAATTTCATCCACAAAGACATGGGCTTCTGATTCATCTCCTTGCCATAAAATAAAAATGTCATCAATATACCGGAGATAACAAATGATTTTTTCTTGATACCATGTCTTATGCTGCTTTTTTAGGACTTGTTTCTCCCACTAGCCAAAGTGTAAACACGCGTAGCTGGGGGAGAAACAAGAACCCATTGCCACTCCTCTCAATTGTTTGTACAATTCCTTTCCAAACAGGAAGAAGTTAATTATGCACCACTCAATGAGCTTGATGAGAGCTTTGTTATGTTCATATAATTCACATGGTCTTTTTGACAAAAAGTATTCAATAGCTAACATTCCTTGTGTGTGATTAATACTAGTATACAATGACTCAACGTCTAGCGTTATCAACAGCATGTCATTATGTATGTATATATATATATATATATATATATATATATATATATATATATATATATATATATATATATATTTAAGTTTATTCACTGAAAAAACAAAGGTTACAGAATCGTTGTAGTTAGGTTCACGTTTTACCCAAACAAACCATAGAAATTCAGCAGTTATAGTTATATTTATGTTGTGAAAGTATAATTTGTTGTATAAAGTTAATTATTATTATGAGCTATAGTTTCTTCAGATAAGTATACATTTAAGTATAACTGTAACTGCTGAATTGCTATGATTTTCTTTGGGTAAAACGTGAATCTAACTATAAAACCCCTATAATCTTTGTTTTTTTCAGTGAACTTCTATCTTTTTTTTAACCTAAAGTAAAATATAATTACTGCCCGTTAATACAACCACCACAGTTTTTTTCCCATTCGTCTTTGGATCTGCGGATTGCTCACGGGTACTAACTGATCCACCAGACATACAAATGTTTATTTCTTTACTAACTCTAAAACTAATAAACAGATTTACAGCACATTATGAAATGTGCTCATTCTGGACCCAAAGCTAGCTTTCTGCCACATTTGGTGAAAATCCATTAAGCTGTTCTCCCTGTAGTAGTGTGTAGAAAATGCAATATCCTCGTAGAGGTAAAAGTGTTTTGGGACCCCCCTTATTCTCTTGAAGATTCATCAAACGGAACCAACATCATTAGCAAAACGAAAAAAGCTTAGTCCATGAGAAAAGATGGCTCCAACTATAACTATCTACTGACGATCACTGATGACATCTCTTATGACATCATCCCATGAGTGTGTTTCGTAAACGTTTCTGAGACTGAAAAATCTATACTAAGCTACAGCATAAGTTAAATTACTATTCTTTCTGAACTAGTTATTGGTCATACTATTTCTGATATATTTCTTCTGAGTGGCTGTGTGATTGTATCAGCGTGTGAGTGGATGTATGAGTGGCTGTATGAGTAGCTATATGGATGTGTTAGTGGCTACATGAGTGGCTAAATGGGCGAGTGAGTGGCTTTATTGGAGAGTGAGTAGGAGTGTGAACGGCTCTATTGGTGAGTTAGTGGCTGTGAGTGCATAGGTGTCTGAGTGGATGTATGGGTGAGGGAGTGGGTGTGTGAGTGGCTGTATGGGTGAGTGAGTAGCTGTTTGAGTCTGTGTATAGGTAATTGAGTAGGGGTGAGTGGTTGTATTGGAGAGTTTGTGTGTGTGAGTGGCGTAAGGGTGTGTGAGTGGTTGTATAGATCTGTGAATGGGTACGTAAGTGGTGCTGTGAGTGGGTGAGTGGTTGTATGGGTGAGTGAGTGAGTGTATGAGTGAGTGAGTGTCTGTGTGTGTTCCTGTATGGGTGATTGAGTGTCTGTGTGTGTGGCTGTAAGGGTGTATTAATGGGTGTATAAGTGTCTTTATGACTGGATGTGTGAGTGGCTGTATTGGTGAGCGAGGGAGTGAGGGGGTGCATGTGTGGCTGTATGAGTAGGTTAATGGGTGTGTGAGTAGCAGTATGAGCTAGTACATGTGTGAGTGGCTCTATGGATGACTGATTTGTTGTGTGAGTACTGGGATGGGAATGTGAGGGGTTTTGTGAGAGTTGGTATATGAGAGGTTTCTCAGTTGTGAGTATGTATATGAGTGGTTCTGTGGATGATGTCACGGACCATGTTATGAGTGATGTAATATGTGAGGTCATATGCAGTGCATTGTGGGGGAGTACATTACAGTAAGCTCAAGTACCTATAACTGCTGAATTTCTGTGTTTCTGGGTTTTGTATGAGTGAAAACTGTGTCTGACTATAACATTCTTGTAACCTTTGTGTTTTTCAGTGAATTTATACGGTTTGATTTATTTTATTTCCTATCTGAAAGCTGTAACCTTTGAGAGTGAGTATGTGAGTGTCTCAGTGGGTTTGGGAGTGTCTAAGTGTCTCAGTGGCTGCACACGTGTCTCAGTGGGTCTGTGAGTGAGTGCATGAGTCAGTGAGTGCATGAGTCAGTCTGTGAATGAGTGTCTAAATGGGTCAAAGTGTGGGTGCATGAGTGAGTGGATCTGTGAATGAGTGCCTCTGCCTCTGAGTTGGTTTGTAAGTAGGTGTGTGAATGTCTCATTGGGTCTGTGAGTGGATGCGTGAGTCTCTGAGTGGGTCTGTGAGTAAGTGTCTGAGTGTTTGAGTGCATTCTGTTTTGCCCTCTTCTGATATGTTTTGACTTTTCTGCTACTGCCCTCTGTTTTGCCTTGCCTTTTCATTTTTCTCCTGTCTGTTTTGCCCTTTTCTGCTTTATTTTGTCTTTACTGCCTGTTTTTCTGCCTTCTTAGAGCACGTGCTTGTTTTTTCCAAACATATCACTGCATCCGCTGTGTTTTCAGCAAATATAAAAACAAAATGCTATTTTGCCCTGGTGGGGCCCGAGTATCCCAACACCAGAGCTAAGGGGTCAGTCAAGGCGCTTCCTACCGTGACCCCTTATCATTCTTTTTAAAACTTTTATTAGGGACTCAGCTAAAGCTGAATCCCAAGATAGCTCCCAACACTTCATGGTTAAAGTGTTGGCAACCAATCAGATCTCAGCATGAGATCGGGATGGTTTGCAAAGCCATCACATCCATAGGTATACAGATTTGTTTTTTTTGTTAATATGTCCCAAACTACTGAATGGATTTACACCAAATAACAAAAAGGGTTCTTTCTGGAACTTTCTGCTAAATTTGGTGCAATTCCATCCAGCGGTTCGTGCTGTAGTCATGTCTAAACTCGCTAGGGAAATGAACATTGGAAAAACACAATTTGTTTTTATTCCCCCTTTTTCTCTGTTCCTGTTTAATAAATCACTGCAAAACTTTCTTCACACAGCTAGATTCACGGTGGCACTTTTTTTGGGAACATTTCATAAAAATTCATCAAACAACGCCACAGATATAGGCAAGTCAAAAAACGCTTTTCCTTTCGAAACATGGTCCTGCCTATAACTACTTTTTGACTTGCCTATACTCCTGGCATCGTTTGACGAATCTTCACAAAAGTAAAGTTCCCTGCTGTGAGAGCAAGGAGTGTGAAAAACATTGTGTTAATTCCCATAGAGATTGTATACAAGACAACAACCCAAACTGCTGAAAGGAATTATATCAAATTTGGCAGAAAGCTAGATTTTGGTCCAGAAAGTGGGCTTTTTGTGATTTGATGCAAATCCATTCTGTAGTTTTTGAGATATTAAAGAATACAAATCTGCATATCTAGTGGCGAGGTGCCTTTACAAATCCAACAGGTCTCATGCTGAGATCTGACTGGCTGCCAACACTTCAACCAGGAAGTGTTGCAACCCGTTCTGGGACTCATACTCAGTTGAGACCCAAACAAAAAGGTAAACAAAAAAGTGAAGGGGGTAGGGTAGAAATATCTTGACACCCTAGGCCAAGGACCCTGCAGGGTCAAAAAGCAGGTTTGTCTTTAAATTTCGCCACGATTTTGCGATGGATTTGAACATTTGCAGTAAAAGAAAAATAAAACAAGCACAGTCTCTCTGCTTGTTTCTAGTTGAGCCCCTGGGTGGGTCAGGTCCTGGGGGCATATGTTATTAAGTATTTTGGAAAGGAGGGCACATACAACTCCCCTTCCCCATGGCTGATATTGGCCTCAGAACCATCACCTCCCCAGGGCAAGACAAATAAATTAGCAGTGGTGGAGGGCCGTGAGGACCCCTCTCCAGGGCCCTGTAGGGACCTGGGGACCACCACTACCACCCTGGGGCTAGCCTGGTTTAATAGTATGCACAGGTCTACCTGCTTTTTGGTAGGATAATGGACAGTTTGCCAAAAGCCTCCCTAGTGCATTTCCTGCTGATTTTAGTGATGCTCTAGCAGAGCCCATGGTATTCCCTTTAATTTACTATGAGTATGCAAACTTGCAAGATCACCATATAGCCACTCACACACCCATACACACACCGATGCTAACACCCATGTACACACCCACACACAAACCCACTAACACAGTTACAAATGAACCCACTCGCCAACCCATACACCCCCTCACGCAGCCACTCACCAACTCATAAATCCACTCATACACTCATAAACTTTCAAATCTACTCAGACATCCACTCACTGACCCATACAGCCACTCACACACCCAGTCATCGACCATACAGCTAGTCATACACCCACTCACAGACCCATACAGATACTCACACACCCACTCACAAACCCATACAACCACTCACTGACCTATACAGACACCCATATGCCCACTCTCAAAGGCTACAGGTTACAGTTAGGAATACACATTTAAAAAACCTTGGAAATGAAGGTACAGGGACATTAAAGTTAGGAAACAACATTAAAAAAGTGGATATTCACTGAAAAAAAAAGGTTTCAGGGACATTGTAGTTAGGAAACATAATTTAAAAAACCTTAGAATTTAACTGAAAAAAACAAAGGTTACAAAGGTATTATAGTTAGGCCCAGGTGTGTGAGTGGTTGTATGGGTGTGTGAGTGGTTGTGTGGGTGACGTCCTCAGTGATGTCATTAGAGATGTCATCAGTGATGCCACTGACCATGACATGAGTTGTCTAATATGTGCGGTCAGCAGTGCAGTGGCATAACTTATAGTTAGCTTAAGTAACTGCTGAATTTCTGTGGTTTGTGTGTGTGAAATCTGAGCCTAACTGAAATGCCCCTGTAACCTTTGTTTTTTCTGTGAATAAGTATATATATATATATATATATATATATATATATATATATATATATATATATATATATATATATAGATAGATAGATATATATATATATATATATTACCACAGCTTCTTCTTCCTACGATTTGTAGACAAAGACACGGCACAGCAACAGATGAATTCTTCGCGTTTTTATTTACACACCAAGTGCAAAAAGAAAGTGCATCAAATGGACGGTCTACGCGTTTCGGCTCCTGCCTTCAACTGGACCATATATATATGTTCTGCACCCTCTGGGGTGCAGTACATCCTGCCTGGAGCCGCCTGCAGTGGGATGGCTTGACATTAGAGGTGAGTAGCTTTAGTGATAGCAGGCAAGGACTAATTCCACCTTTGTGCTTGGTATGTGTAGGTGCAGTATATCTCAAGGGGGGGAGAGAGGAAGTGGGGGTGGGGGATGGGGGGCAAGGCAGGGGATAGGGGACGGTGCAGCGGTGGAAGGGCGAATAGAGGGATAATGCGAATTTGAGGGGAACCATACTTGCCCCCTCGCGTCAGACATCTAATGAGTAACCCTGGGCGTAGTTCGCGTAGCCGCACTCCGCGAGCTACGCGAAGATGCACTTGCACTCCGCGAAACTACGCATAGCTCCGCGAGGATGCGTAGTACCTTGCTTGAGCCGTTCGCGAGCCATTTTTCGTCTTCGGGAGCGCCATGGAACTCTGGAACCTGCTCGACACCACAACTCCAGACGTCGCCTTCCTCACGGAAACATGGATGAACGCCTCCTCAGCGCCCGACATCGCCGTTGCCATCCCGGACGGATACAAGATCACCCGGAGAGACCGCGTCAACGAGACAGGAGGAGGCATCGCCATCGTCCACAAGAACACCATCCGCATCACGACCAACTCAGACGACACCCTCACAGCCGCTTAACATCTTCACTTCCAGATACACACCGACCCCAAGACCACACTCAGAGGCACACTCATCTACAGAACCCCTGGTCCTCGCACACAATTCAGCGAAGACATCGCAGACTTCATCAGCCCGCATGCCCTCGCCTCCGCTGACTACATTCTCCTAGGGGACCTCAACTTCCACCTGGAGAACAACAACGACAACACCACCACCACCCTGCTGGACAACCTCGCCAACCTCGGACTCATGCAACTGGTGAACACCCCCACCCACTATGCCGGACACACGCTTGACCCAGTCTTCTCCTCCAGCAAGTACATCTCCTTCAGCCACTCCACCGGACTCCACTGGACAAACCACAGCTGCGTCCACTTCAGCTTCAGAAAGACCACGACTCACCACCAACCGCAACAGGTTCCCCGCAGGAACTGGAACAAGATCACCACCGACCAGCTCACCACTTCACTGAGCCAGAACCCTCCCGCCAGCTCAACGTACCCCAACCAAGCAGCCAACAACCTCATACAGTGGATCACCAATTGCGCTCGCCCAACCAGCCTCGACCACTCGCAGTCCGGCTTCCGCGCCAACCACAGCACCGAGACCGCCCTCATCGCAGCCACTGACGACATCCGAGTCCTGCTCGACAACTGGGAAACAGCGGCCCTCATCCTCCTGGACCTCTCCGCAGCATTCGATACGGTCTGCCACCGCACCCTAGTGCAGTGCCTCAGCAACATCAGAATCCAAGAGAAGGCACTGGAGTGGATCATCTCGTTCCTCACCGGAAGAACCCAGAGAGTCCGCCTCCCCGTACAGATCCAAGGCCACCTAAGTCATATACGGCGTACCACAAGGATCATCACTCAGCCCCACCCTCAACGTCTACATGAGCCCCCTCGCAGCCATCGTACGCCAACACAACCTCAACATCATCTCCTATGCCGACGACACCCAGCTGATCCTCTCCCTCACCAACGACCCAGGAACCGCCAGAACCAACCTACATGAAGGGATGAAAGACGTAGTCGATGGATGAGGAACAGCCGCCTGAAACTGAACTCAGACAAGACGGAAGTCCTCATCCTTGGATCATCACTCTCCGCCTGGGACGACTCCTGGTGGCCCCCTGCCCTGGGAAGCGCACCCAAACCAACGGACCACGCACGCAACCTGGGCTTCATCCTGGACTCCTCCCTCTCGATGACCAGACAAGTCAACGCCGTCTCATCATCATGCTTCAACATCCTACGCATGCTCCGAAAGATCTTCCGATGGCTCGCCACCGAAACCAGGAAGACGGTCACACAGGCACTCGTCACCAGCCGACTGGACTACGGAAACACCCTCTATACCAGAACCACAGCCAAACTCCAGAAAAGACTCTAACTCATCCAGAACGCCTCCGCATGACTCATCTTGGACATCCCCCGACACAGCCACATCTCCGAACACCTGAGAGACCTTCACTGGCTCCCCGTCAGCAAGGAAATCACGTTCCAACTCCTCACCCACGCACACAAGGCCCTCCATGACCTGGGCCCCAGGTACCTCAACAACCGCCTGACCTTCTACACTCCCACCCGCCAGCTACGATCGACCAGCCACGCCCTCGCCGCCGTGCCACGCATCCGAAGATCCACCATGGGAGGAAGATCCTTCCCCTACCTGGCAGCCAAGGCTTGCAACTCCCTCCCCATCCACCTCCGCCTGACCCAAGACCACCTCTGCTTCAGGAAGCAACTCAAGACATGGCTATTCGAGCAGTAGCGGACCCCCCCTCCCCCAAGCGCCTTGAGACCCTCTGGGTGAGTAGCGCGCTATACAAATATCCTGATTGATTGATTGATTGATTGCCTGCATGCTCGGGATGTGTAGCGCGCGAAGTTACCCAAGAGGTTTGTCCCGCCCGCTCGCGTCCCCTTATTTCCGGTCACTGCTAACGTGTTCGCGAGTTATTCTGTGCCAGATTGCAGTTTCTGCGTGTTCGGCAACTCGATCTTACCGACAAGCATCCTCGCGCACGCGAAAATGCTATTGAGCGCGCGAGAACTACGCTACGCAGCAGTTTGCGGAGTATTCGACAACTTCGCGTTCTCCGCGGAGCGCGGAGTTGCCGAAACTCCGCAAACTCCGCGAACGGAGCGTAGTTCTTCGCCCAGGGTTACTAATGAGTTAGTAATTATAAAGTGCTTGAATGCAAGGCATGGTATCAAGGATGAGTCAATCATTTTATATATGACTAACTGTAACACTAAACTGATTAAACATTAAAACCAGTAGTATCATAAATATATAAATATATAAATATACATAAATACATAATTATAATGGTATCTAAATAAATAGCAATTCCAAATGTACAATAACTGTCATATCAAAATTATTATTTAATCAGTTCACTTGTATACAATTGGCAAACAGTATATATATATATATTACCTACTGGCGGTGGCCAGGAGGTAGTTGTAGTTAGGACCTAGTTACCATCGGAAAATAGCAGCATTCTATTCCCAATAACTTTGGCGCCGATTGATTCAAAACTAATTCTTTGTTGATATCAGCTCCTATGTTGAAACTTTGGGGGTGATTCATTAAGGGGGGCCCAGAACTAAGGGGGGTCACATACGTGTTTTCTCCATGTTATTTTCCATAGGAAACTTTAGACAAGGCTACAGTTCAAACGGGTGAACGGAATTACCCCAAATTTGGCAGGGAGAAGGGTGTTGGTCTTGAAAGCACGCTTTTGTTTATTTGGTGTAAATTCGTTCAGTAGTTTTTGAGAATATCGAAGATTACAGATATCATTATTTGAGAATTCTGCCATCTGATTGGCTGAGGCGTTACAAGCACGAGCTTGCTGCTGATTGGCTGCAAGCGGTGCGAGCAGTTGCAACTAGGAAGTGTTGGCTGCCATTCTGTGATTCCGTTGAAGTGAGTAAGGGGGAAAAAGGACGGAAAATGTGGGAAATAGGAGGGTAGGAGCACTGTAACCACTGTGGGGTGTTTAGGGTGTGCTATAGAGGGGGTGCGAAGCAAAGTATTTACCCCTACCGGTGTGAAAGTGGTGAGCTACGGAAATTAAGTGAGGTATTGCATAGAGTTGATGCCGATAAGGTGAGCGTGTGCTGGACTCTGGGATTAAAACATGAGCCCAAATTGTGTGTCTTATGCTGTAAAGCCATGTGCCGTGGCCGCTGCACTACAGTTGTGGAAGTAGTGTTAGCATGTGTTTATAACTACTAGGATGAACTACTGACCCGTACTGGTCTGAAAGTCCTGGGGTACGGAAAATATGTGAGGTATTGTCTAGAATCTCATGCTGCTAAGCTGAGCTGTTGCCGGAGTCGGTGATTAAAGCGTGAGCCCAAATTGTGTGTCATATGCTGTGAAGTCTGTGCTCTGGCCGATGTGCCACATCTGTGCAAGTAGTGTCAGCATGTAGATATAGCTACTTGGATGAACTTTTGTTTTGAACATTGTAGCTTGTGTATGGTGCTTTGGGGGGATTATAGAGGGAGTGAGAAGGTGCATATCAAATCAATTTGGTATTTGTGAAGTGCTAACTACTCACTCCTATGGTCTGATGGCACTGGGGGCATAAGCTGGGATGCTGATGGACTCGGGATAAAGTTGCTGAACTACTGACCCCTACCGGTCTGAAAGTGAGGGGTACAAAAATTAAGTGAGGTATTGCCTATAGTGTCATGCTGTTAAATTGAGCTGCTGCTGGAGTTGGGGATGAAACCGTGAGCCTAAAGTGTGTGTGGTATGCTGTGAAGTCCTGTGCTCTGGGTGCTGTGCCGCACGTGTTAAACTTGTACATGGTGCTTAGGTGGTGTTGTATAGGGAGTGCGAAGGTAAATCAATACGGTATTTGTAAAGTGCCAACTACTCACCCGTATGGGTGAGTAGAGCCAGGGATCAAAGCAAGAGGTCTGTGCTGCAAAGTGAGATGGTCTGGCTGCTGCGCCACAACTGTGTGATGAATAAATGTTGGCAAGGGTCCTGGAGTTGCCGTTATATGGCCCTAAAGTAGCGGGCCTAAGTTATAAGTTATAGGGAGGCTCTAAAAAGATACCTTGTGTTCATTAGTTGGAGCTACATATAAGTGCTGATGCACAGCTTAAAGTTATTCAGGAAACTCAGTTTCCCTGATCTGTGAAGTGTACTCCATCACTTCTGTATATATTCGCCATATCAAAACGTATGTTGTTGTTGTAGATGACGCCTATTTTGTGGTCTCTGAGGTATACAGACACAGCTTTGTTGACTTTCTTCCGATATTTTTCAATTTCAGAACAAAATTGTTTGGACCATTTCCACTTCTGTCTTTGGCATATATTGGAATATACAAAGACAGTTTCAGGCAAAAGTAACGCAAATTGTCCAAAGGTGTCTTTCATAAGCATTTCCAAACCTACCCCAGTCAATGTGTCTAGGTCATTTCCACCACAGTGCACAATCATGAGGTCAGGGTGTTGGAAATAAAAACAGGTATTAACCAAAGACAACAATTGGTGCCACTTCAATCCTCTCTGTCCAAACCATTTAATGTCCACATTTTTTAAACCTAGGTCTAAGTCAATACATCTCTGTTCTGCATACCTTTCGCACCAGAAAACATAGCTATGTCCTACGATCCACACTAGCATTTTGATGGTATGGCTGGAATGTATGGAAAGATGTCTGTAGCTCATGCAGTTCCTTCGTAGAATAAGAGATATGTTTAAAGATTGGGAACTAGTTTATTTTTGCATACAAAATGGTATCTGATTGGGAGATGAAAAGCATTGTTTTTTTAAAGTAGGGTGCACATTCGTTTTGTGGAAAAGCATCTTCTTGGTTGGTCAAGAAAAAGCAGTTTGCACGTGGAGTACATATTATAGGATAAAATTTGCTCAACTCAACCACACCTGCTACTTGCATTTGGAAGGCACTGTTCGAACTTCGGTCTGAAAGAGTAGTGTTGCTCAGAGTGGCATGGTGCTGATATGATATAGTGCTACACTCGGGTATGAAACTGAGAGTCTAAACCGTGAAGTCATTGCTGTAAAGTGATGTGGTCTGGTGTTTTTAGCATACGTGTGCAAGTAGTGTTAGTAGGCGTTTATACCATACAGGGAGTGGGAAGCAAACTACTGACTGGTACCGTGTGTTTATACTATACTGGAAGTGGGTGTGAAAACTCCGGGGTCAAACAGAGCTGATTGCTGTAAAGTGATGGACTCTGTGCACTGTAGGATACTAGCCTCTGTAGTATAAGTGTGTAAGTAGTGTTAGTATGCGTTTATAATATATAGGGAGTGGGAAGCGAACTACTCACCCGAACTGGTGTGAAGACTCTGGGATTAAACTGTGAGCCTAAACTGTGAGCTCATTGCTGTAAAGTGATGAGCTCTGGGCGCTGTAGCATACCTGTGGAAGAAGTGTTTGTTTACATGTATACACTATAGGGAGTGAGAAGCGAAATACTTACCCCTACCGGCTTCAAGACTCATGGATGAAACCATGAGCTCATTGCTGCAAAGTAATGTGCTCTCTGTAGTATTCCAATGTAAGTCATAGTAGAATGTTAGTATGTAATTCTACTAGAATCTAAGTATGTAATGTTAGAATGTAGGGCTGTCTTGAGGGGAACCTTTCTGAGTTTGCACACGGTGCTGGAGAAGAAGGTTGCCTTGATGTCTTCTCCTGTTGGTGGTTGTTTCAGGTGTCTTGTTTTCTTATAATAAATCGACTTATTGTAACCACTGCTGTCTGCCTCTTCACTACATAAATTTGGCAATGAGCGGGAGAAGGTAAAAAGAAAGTACCACTCAATATTTCAAAATTGCTTGCATTGTGCTGAAGACCCGTTTTCTTCGTGTAGCTGTTTCTACTCATGCCAGGGTCATCGGCTCATCGAACTATCATCTGACTTCTGGTAGGATTTATATTTTGTGCATCCACTGCTTCTTCACTACATTCTGGTTGCTGTACTACACATGTGTAAGTAGTGTTAATATGCGTTTATACTAACAAATTCAACATGGTCGAAAGGAGGGCGACATGTGAGGGGCAGGACATACAATGTCCCGTGGGTGTGCATTCGCGGACATTTGTGTTTGCTATTAGAAGGCTAGTGCATGGCTTCCATCCTGTGATAGCAAATACTTGTTTGACTACTTGAAGCGAGAGGAGGAAAACCTCGTATCGCCTTAATAGAGGGGATGCAGATGGTAAAAATGGAGAGAAAAGAAGAAACAAAAAAAACGGGGTCTCAGCCATTATTTTAAATGAGGCCCCTGGTGGGTAATATTCTGTGGCTAATCCAATTATTATATTGCGGGGTCTCTGTAGGAATGGGGATCTTAATGTCACATGTAAATTAGGCACGGAAGGGCAGAGACGTTTTGCAGCCTAGGGGAGCGTCACCTTCCCGGGTACTGTTTACGGATTGTTTGGGGGGTTCGAAGTCAACTAAAGTCAGGGGATTGCCACTCTCCAGGGTATTATTTAAATATGCGGGGGAGCCTCGGCAGTACCTGAAGCCTCGGTGGCCCTAGGCAGTGCCTTATTTGTTTGGTAATCACATGGGCAGTACTTATGGCATTATGAAGTCATACACTCATAGAACTCTTGCAGTTGTACAATTACCCAGGCTTAATTTGTCTAATAGTCAGTTAGATTATGTTTGGTAGGTGCACTCTAATATTAGATATGTTTGTCCTTAAAATCTCCTATAAACAGATGATTTTCACAATAAATAATAGACAAGTGTTGCCAGAAAAAGAAGACCTATAGACTCAGTTATTTATGTGAAAAAAGTAACCTTTATTAAAACACAAATAAATAGGAACGTAACTTTAATGGTTGAAACAGTATCATAAAAAAAATGTGGGTTGGACTCCAGTGGAAGCAGCGTAGGAAACCTGCAAGACAAAAATGAAACTACCTATGTAAGCTATGTGGAAGAGGTAAATAAAGGTAGTCCTAATGAAAGGACCATAGTGAGAATGGAAGGGAGGGGGAGTGGGTGGAAGGGAGAAGGGGAGGAAGAGTCAGAAGAAGAGAGGGAGGAGGAGACAGAGCGTTGGCCTACTGCACCCATCCCTTAGTGTTTACCCTCCCGTCACCCATTTGTCTAGGAAGCAGGGGTCCGCGAGAAAGAGTGTGGTTCAGCAAGTCCTTAAAATGAAACACATGAGACCAGTGATTATGGGCCATATTATCAAGGAACGGCGATTACTTTGTCACTGCTTAGCTGCAGGAAACTGCTGCTACAGCAGCGATAAGGGGTTGATAATATGCCCTTGCGAATTCCGATAGAAGCCCAGGTTCTGGTATGAACTTGGGCTTCTATGGGAATTGACAAGGGCATATTTTCAAGCCCATTATAGCCGCTTTAGTGGCAGATTCCTGCCCCAAACGTGGTGATAATGTTATTGTCGCTCTTTGAAAATATAGTCCTATATTATTAGCTATGGGAAAATCGCTTGCATGCACCTGTGCATCCAAGGATGCTGCACCCAGGGTGCTGCACACCAGCCCCTTCCCCCACACCGTGCTCAATTGTAGGTCTAGCACTCCGAGGCTTCCCTGCTTACCTGCCATCACCGGTGTATCCCACGACGTGTTGGTGCAAGCTCCGAGTCCGGGGTACGTTTGTACGGTAGACCAGGTCTCCGGTCGGATACAGTGTCTTGATACCACAATGGAAGGTGTCAGAATGCATAGGGCATCATTGCAGGGTCAGCTCCCGCTCCGCCCTTCTTGAAGCAATCAATGGAATGTCCGAAAAGGGAGAAATAATTTAATGGTGGAAACATCTGGAGGTAAATGAAGGTTTATTTCAAGCATGATAGAAAATAGGAGTTGAGTGCATCCTACGTTTTTGAAGTACAATTGACCAACTGTTAGTGGCAAAGGTAAAGGCAAAAGAAACTTTATTCAATTTTTTGCTTGCAAAATCATAAAAGCACATGTTAAAAACATTTTGTTTAAAAAATAAAAAATAAAAAAGCTAACATCTATACAATTAAAAGAGGCAAAAAGAATAAAATTAATTGAAATACAATTTTAGAGTCAATTAGGGGCTATAAATCATCCATGGTAACAGAGGTCGTCTATTACATTTGAGTAAACTTAATGTTGGAATAGAATGGTCATACACATATATACATGGGCACTGTCAATATTTTTATGATCCAATACTAATTTACATATGGTACTGTGATAGTCCTAACACAAGCACAATAAATGGGGAGGTTGAGGAAAACATGGCGGCCGGCTAGGTAGCGGGTCAAGGATGTCAGGAGCAGCGGCGGTGCTTGTTTGGATGATTTTCAGTAACTGACCGTACGGAGAATAATTCTAAAGAGAGGTTTCACTTACCGAGCATTCGGGCTTCGGTCAGAATGGTTTCCTGCAAGTTTGGGTGAACTTTGGAGCTGTTTGGTTTGGCGGCGTATGGCGCTTGCAGAGGCAGAAGCCTCCGTGCAGTTGTGGGCGGAGGATGAGGAGGTGGAGTCGCGTCTGCCGGCAGGACCGCGGAGCGGGAGCGGGGGAAGGGGGGCACTGGAAATCGTCAGAGGACGCCGAATGATAGCGAGGATCGGATCAAGAACGAGTGGATGACGGGGAAGAGGGGAGGAACCCTTATCAAAGAAATTAGAGGTAAAAGGCGGAGAGGGTTTTGTCGACGATATTTCAACGCTGCCTCAAGCTGATACAGGCGTGGTACAGCCAGGGAGTAAGGTAGAAATTAAAAAATTGACGACAGGGCGTCCCAGATATATGTTAAGGAGTACAAAATCAGATATTAACGAACCTGTTCTGGGTAAGCCAAAAACGCTACAAAAGAACTTTAGGAAGTGTTCCATTAAAGAAGCTAAAATCACTAAAACAGGAGAATTAAGTTCAAAAAAAGATTTAAAAAAGGGAAAACAAAAAGGGCTTGAGCACAGGGTTGCTATGACCCCATCGCTCAATTCATATTTCAAGCCAGTTCCCAAAGTACTGATTTTGAAACCGCACCCCATATTGTTAGCTCAGAACCCTGATTCCGATAAAGGTGGAGAGTTAGGGCAGCGCATGCTAGGGGATACAGAGGAGCAGGACTGGTCAACGCATTTAACCCCAAATCCCTTTCAGGCTCTGGTGATTGGGATGGAAGAAGAAGAGGGAGAAGTTACGCAAGCGAGTGTAGATATAGTGGATGCGGAGACTTCACAACAGTTGAACATAACATCAGTAGTTGATGGAGTAGCAGGGGCAGTAGGAGGAGCAGCTGAGGAAGGGCTGGAAGCCGAGCCCTAGATAGGGAAAGTGGATGAGGAATTAGCCTTGATGTTAACAGAGAAAATGTTGATAACCCAGGAATATTTGGAGAAGACGCAGATAGCCCTTCAGCAAAATAACTCAGACCCCTTAGATATCTCGGTAATGGCGCTCTTAAGAAAGTTGGAGAGAGACATACATTTGTGCTTTGAAGCCTCCAATAAAAATCAGAAGCATATAAGAGCCACATGTACTTTATTGGAGGTCAAACTTGATAAATTAAGCACCCGTACTGAAGTGCTTGAGACAGAAATGAAAGTGATGCAGGGGAGAATTTTGGATAATCGAAAACAAATTGAGACTATAAAATTTAAAGAGCGAGAGAGCGATGAAAGAGTCGAGAGACTAGAAAATATGCAAAGACGAAATAACCTAAAAATCTTAAAGTTACCAGAAGGAAAGGAGGGGTCAGATATAAAAAGCTATGTAGTACAATTGTTAAAAACTGAACTACATTTAGAAGACACAGAAGAAGCATTGCTACGAGACATCCAGAGGATTCACCGAGATCCCTTCCGGCTGAATCCAAATCGCTCTAAACTAAGAAAGATATTAATTAATTTCTTAACGTACAACTTAAAAGAAAATATTTTGACAGCTGCCCTTAAGAAGAAGAATATAATGGTGGATGGAACTGCAGTAGACATTAGGTCAGATTTATCACCTGCCACAGCAAGTAGACAATGAGAATTAGGAAAGCGAATGGGGCCACTTAGAGCACTGGGGGCGACAGTCCAATTGAAATTTCCTGCTTTCCTAAAAGTAATGTGGCAGAATAAAATGTATACATTCTGTGGAGTTGAAGAGGTGGATGCCTTTTTAGACCAATGTCAAGGAGATTAGTATCTATGTTAGTATCTATGTTAGGGTAAAGTGGGCAAGTAAAAGAAGGTCAGTTTACTGTTTAACAACCATAAATTAATGAGTAATGAGAAAAGGATAAGAGAAGCACTGCTGCTGCGACATCCACTGGCCTAGGCCATGGGAGTTTTGGTTGGGTTTTCCAGGGAGGGACAAGGGGGGGGGAGGGAGTATGGGGGTCTTGGGGTAGGGGAGAGGTAATGGGGGGGAGGGGAGTGGGAGTAAAGAAAAACATCCTCAGGAGCGTCTTTGCCACCAAAAAACGAAAAATGTGGGTGAGTTCTTATGAGTGGGGCTAAGGTTAAGGAACTAAGGTTCCTTACATGGAATATTAACGGTTTACGGGTGAAATCTAGGAGACAATTAATATTGAAATATCTAGAAGATTCCCTTGCATACGTGATTATTTTACAAGAGACACATCTGACAGAAAAAGAAAGTAAGGAGATTTTTTCTGCTCAAAAATGGATAGCTAGTGCTTTCTTTACACCCCAAGAGATAGTTACAAAGGGGGTGGCAGTTTAGGAAAGGGGTTAATATTGCTATGGAAGATAAGAGAGCAGATAAAAGAGGTAGATGGGCGATTGTTAAAGTAAGAGTGGCAGGGGAAATATTGGTAGTAGTCGGTTATTATGGACCGAATGTGGACGACAAAACAATTTTGGACAATTTAGCGGCAGAATTACTAGATTTTTCAGGAAGAATAATTATGGCTGGAGACTTCAATACAGTTCTAGATTGTAAATTAGATAGGGCAGGAAATAGTAGAGCCATTGTAAATGGTAAGATGTCGTCTAGGTTAAAGCTGATCATGGCACAGCAAGGGTTATGTGATATTTGGATACTGAAAGCAGGCCAGCAGTTAGGATTAACCTTTCATAATAAAAAATATAATCATAGCTCACAAATCGACTTTTTCTTAATTGATATTAGGTTAAAAGATCGGGTAACGAAAGTGATACATTTAAAAGCACATATATCAGACCACTCAGCTGTTGGATTAAATTTGGAACTAGGGACAGAGGGTTTGAACTCAATCTGGAGATTGGATCGTACAGTCCTCTCAGACGGAGACTACTTAGAAACTTTGAGGGATGAGGTAAAAGTCTTCTTAGATAAAAATGAAGGATCAGCCAAACAAGATATAATATGGGACACATGTAAGGCATTTTTGAGAGGGAGACTGGGAGCCCAGGGCGCCAAAAAGAGGAGAATATACCATAGTAGGGTTTCAGATTTCGAGAAAGAAATACGATTGTGGGAAGGTAGTGGAACAAGACTAGGGGGGAACATATTGGAAGAGGAAGTTAAAAACAAGCTCCTGGATCTAAAAATAGAATTGACAGCAGTATTGTCACAAAGAGTTAAAGAAAGATGGGATGCCAGCCAGTTGGCCCACTTTTCCTATGGAGAAGGGTGTGGCAAACTGTTAACGTGGAAAGCTAAAAAAGATCTAATACGTAATCAAATAAAAGAAATTAAACAGATGGATTCAGGAGAAATCATAACTGACAGCAAAAGAATTGCAGAAGCTTTCCATGACTACTTTGTAAAAGTTTATACGGAAGATCTTTGTCCAAGACAAATGGAAATGGATAAGTGGCTAAAATATTTGGAACCTCTCTCTGGGGACTGGAAGGGAGCATTGAACAGGGAAATTTCGCAAGCTGAAGTGGTTAAGGTGATTAAAGACAGTAAAAGGGGGGAAGCACCAGGCCCGGATGGCCTCCCGGCTGAAGTATATAAAGTTCTAGTAGATTTGATTGCTCCCGTATTGTGTCAAATGTTTAATCAAATCTTTAGAGGCGAAGTAACTATACCTAGCTCTTGGAATGTAAATGTAAATGTAAATGTGGCGTATTTGTATAGCGCGAACAGTGACCCGGAGGCATCCCGGCGCTTGTACTCCTACCACAAGGGAACCCCTCCTGGCTTTTCCTTGTGGGGTGTCCACTCCTGGGCATCCCATGGTGAAACCAGGCATCCCTTGTGTATCAGGGGGCCTTTGTGGAGACTAAGCAAGCTATTGCCCAGAGTTGCAGCGTGGGACCCATGCTTAGAATCGGCACTGAGGCGAGAATATCCGGTCAGAGGAATTTAAGCCCGAAACCCGCCGAGGCGGGAATCGAACCCTGGTCCCTGGCCAGCGTTCTGCATCAAGGTCTGCCGCTCTAAGCATTGAGCCACACTTCTCCACACGAATGAGGCAACAATATCCCTAATACCTAAACTAGGAAAATCACCTAGCAGTTTAGATTCATATAGGCCTATATCACTCTTGAACTGTGATTATAAGTAGTAGACAGACTTAGTAAGGTTATTCACAAACTGATTCATGAGGACCAAAAAGGTTTTATATACGCATAAACTACCCTGAGGTCTCGCAGCGCTTTGTCTGAAACAGAAGGAAAGCAGGAATTTCGTGCTAGCAGATTGTACCAAATAGGTGGGTTTTTAAAAGTTTCCTGAATGCTGACAGATTATCGGTCCTTCTAAGCGGGAGGGGAAGGGCGTTCCATAGCTTTACAGCATTAAATGTGAATGCGCGACCTCCCCAACGAGCTTTGTGTATCTTGTTTGAGGTAGCCAGATGGAGTAGGCTAGAGCACAAGGCTCTGTTGGGGAGGTATGGGGTGATCAAAGGATGCATTATGGTTGGACCCGTCTTCCAAATTGCTTTATGCGTAATGCACATAGCTTTGAACTGGATCCTAGCTGTTATGGGATACCAGTGTAGTTTCTTAGGACAGGCTTCACAGATTGCCTCCGTGGGATTTGATAGAGCAGTCTAGCGGCACAGTTCTGTGTGACCTCAAGTTCATTAGTTGTGGTCTTTGGAGCTCCCAGGTAGAGAGCATTACTGTAATCCAGGCGGGAGAGTATTAGGGCCTGAACCATGACTCTCCATGCCTTGGAACGGAAGAAGGGGGAGTATTTTCCGAAGCATCCTCATCAAACCGTAACAGGTAGATGAGGTCTTGGTGGCCTGGACCATAAAGTCCAGGGAACTGTCCAACCAGACTCCCAGGCTCTTTATCTGTGTCTTAGGGGAGGGGAGGGGTCCCATACAATCCGGCCACATAGGGAGAAAGATGTTGGGTGCGGGGTTCCCTAATAACATGATTTCCGTTTTTTCCCCGTTAAGTCGGAGACAGGAGAGCACCATCCATTTGGCGACTGCCTCCAAACAGGGGCCCAAGGTGCTAGACGACCCCCCAGTCTGGTTTAGTGAAACCACAAGCTGGGTGTCGTCTGCATAGGTGACAATGTTTACGTCAAAGGGATGGACCACTTCCGCCAGTGACCTCATGTAAATATTAAAAAGGGTGGGACTCAGGGCAGAGCCCTGAGGCACCTCACACATGAGTGGCTGTTTAGTGGAAACAATGTCTCTCTCAAAGACCTGGAAGAAGGGCTCTTCCAGGAAGGAGATCAGCCATGTCAGCACCACGCCCGACACCCCCATGCCGCTCAGACGATGTAATAGGGTGGCATGGTTAACCGTGTCGAACGCGGCACTGAGATCTAGTAAAATAATGGCCACCTTACCTCCCTGGTCCAGCAGACTCCTTGTCTCCTCTACTACTGCTAATAAGGCTGTTTCAGTCCCGTGCTGGGGACGAAACCCTGTTTGGGATGTAGAAAGCAGTTGGTTAGATTCCAAGTACTGGACCAATAGGTTGTTTCTCCACCACTTTGCTCATCCAGGGCAAGAGAGAGATGGGTCGATAATTGGACAAGTTACTTTGGTCCAGATTAGTTTTTTTTTAATAGGGCTCTAACCATCGCAACTTTCCATGATACAGGAACTATGCCTGAGCCAATTGAGGCATTAAGGACATCAAGGATTCCTGTACGGATTGTATCGATGACCTTGATTAAGGATTGCAGAGGCGCTGGGTCTCTCGGGGAGCCCGAGGTGGGAGATATCTGAAAGAATTAACTTTTACTCTGATTGGAATATTAGATATGGCCTCCACGCATGAGCTTCCCTAGGCGGTGATTGCTTTAGACGCCGCCAAGGCTTTCGATCGAGTTAACTTTGCTTATTTAAAAGCGTTCTTGCAGTACCTTAATCTAGGAAAGAATTTCACAGAATCCCTTTTCTCTCTGTACTGTTCCCCGACATCACATGTTATAGTTAACGGAATACTTACTTAGCCTGTTAAAGTAATGCGTGGAACAAGACAAGGGTGTCCTTTATCACCCTTGTTGTTTAATTTATACATAGAGCCACTAGCCTGTAGAATCAGAAGTTCAGAGGAGATACCCCCCTTTGCAGTTGGCGATTGGTCAAAAAAATGGGCCTGTATGCGGATAATATTATCATTTATTGTTCTAATTTACATTACTCTTTGGAAAATTTGGTGAAAATAACTAAGGAATTTGGAACTGTTTCAGGCTACCAGATAAATCAGGATAAAACTGAGATAATGACTTGGAATTTAAATACGGAAAGGTTAATTAGTAAATCAGAAATGAGGTATCTGGGGGTTAGGATAACTCAAAATATTGGAGATCTTGCTAGAGTTAATTATTTCAAGATTAAGAAAGAAGTCGCGGCCACCCTAAAAGAATGGATGAATCTTCCGTTGTCATTATATGGTCGGACTAATCTTGTGAAGATAGTGATTGTCCCAAAAATTATGCTTTTGTTTGAGACTATTCCCCTCGGATTTAGAAAAGAATGGTTGGCTAAACTACAGAGCGAAATAGTGTCATTTAACTGGGCATCAAAAGGATCACGACTATCGTGGAAAAAGTTAAGGAGAATTAATAAAGGTGGTCTGGCGGCTCCGGATTTGCAAATTTATGCATGGGCTTTTTGTTTAAAGAACTGTAGGATGCTTTTGAATACTTTAACAATATCAACGATCTGAGAAATATTTGGTGTGATGCTGAAAAGCTGCGGATATAACAACTATGGTTTTTATATAAGTTTGCAGACCCTAAATTTTTCAAAAAGGTTAGACTTAAGGTCCTTCGGGATTTGGTATAAAATAAGAAGTCTATTAAAATTGCCTTATTTCAGTTATATGACCCCAATATGGGACTCTCCTGGAGCTCCACTTTGGACAAAGGATGCTTTGGCTCTTCAGTTAAAAAAAGAGGACGCTTTGCAGAGATGGAAAGATTTGTTCCAGGAGGGAAAATTGGTGCCTTGGGGCCTTTGTCAGCAATTGTGGGGACAGGTCTTTTCAAGATACAACTACTTGCAGATTCAGAGTTGGGCAAATGATCCAGAAAACGTAATTGGGAGTCAAAACGATTTTGAGTTAAAGCTGGGGATAGGGATCTTCAAGAAAGAGGTGGCCACATGGTATTAGAAGATATTGGAACTGGAAGATGGACCCTTCCTGCTCCCGGAGGCTTTGTACAGGAATTTATATAGTGCAAATCACCAAACGGTTTCTAAGCGCTTGCTTAGGGAACCCGTCCTGGTATTCCCCTGTGAGATAACCCCGGCAGGGTATCCACAAGGTGAAAGCCAGGCATCCCACCGCGAGGGGCCGTTGTGGAGCTTAAGCAAGCTATTGCCCAGAGTCGCAGAGTGTGAACCCGTGAATCGAGTATGCACCGGAGCGAGAATTGTCGAGTCCATGGATATTTTAGGACTCAAGACCCCGCCGAGCCGGGAATTGAACCCCGGTCCCGGGCTGACCTCTGCTTCCAGGTCTGCCTCCTCTAACCAGTGAGCCACACTTCTCCTTTGTGGAAGGAATGCTTGCCGAAGATCGCGACAGTGAACCAATGGCAAGTAACAATGTCTATGCTTTACAGTATTGTTAAACCTGCAAATTTAAGGGGAAATCTTTTGTTTACCATCCATAGGGCATATTGGTCCCCTCGTAGATTATCAAAATTCAAAATTGGCGGAGTTGTGGTCTGTCCGAAATGCAAGATACCTAATGTGGATGATCTACACATGGTCGTCTTTTGCCCAAATATAAGACAAGTCTGGCTGGATGTAAGTAATTGCCTATCTCAAGTTCTGAATATGTGAATGGAGGTAAGCCCCGAATTAATAATAATGGGGAGATTTGATTTAGAAAATAAATGTATAAATGATAATGTAAAACTTACTTTTTATGCCATTTTACTGGCTCGTAGAGAGATATGTAAGCTATGGGTCTCACCACTTAGCCCTAAATTAATGGACTGGATATTAGCTATGAGGTACACGGTTAAGCTTGATACCTCAGATCACACCAAGAGAAATCGAAAATTTTGGATACCCTTTCTATTATGTTTTGGTTAAATATTATTTGATATGACATCCGATGATTAAGCCCCCGCCTATCTCGCTGGTACTTAATATATGGGATTCAAGGTCGAAAGTAGAGTAAGAGGTGGACACACCTGATGAGTCAGATGGCCAAGAGGGATCGATCGATTGGGGTCAGACTCAAAATAGGTGGAGTTTATGTCTCTTTACTTCAACCACTTATGAGATAAAAAGCCCAGTGGTGGACTAGTTAGAAGGTATGGGCGGCGAGTCGGCGAATGAGGAAAAATAAAATAAAAAAATAAATAAATGGGAAGGTGAAAACAGAATACTACATTAGTGTTGCATAGTATTCCTTAAGCTGATAACTATCCTTAAATAGGAGCAGACCACTTTTATGCCAAATGCAGAGTCCAATTGTTTTAATTTGAGGAATGCCACTCTACATCCTCTTATTCCCCATTTTGTAAGAATCAGTTTCAAAAACATTTTCTCGTAAAGTTTGCAAAACAGGATGCAGTGGATATTCGATTGTTGTGAAAAGTTGTCACATGGGCACTTTACCAAGTCTTTAGACCAGTTGTTACAATCCGGAAATGTTACCATTCGAAAATAGGTATCAACACGAAACCTAGTCAGCAACATTCGGGAGTAACAGCTTGGTTCTAATAATAAGTAAGGCTGGATCCCTGCATGAGTAATAAGTAGCTGATTTGTCATTGCGGTCTGATTGCTCCTTTCAAGTGACCACCTTTTATTGCCTAGATGATCCATAATCAATTTTTTAAGGGTGCATCTGGATACCCTTTCCATATTTTTGGGAGTCTCGAAAAATTCTCTGTGCCCGATATCAGACATCATGTTTTTAATGTACTTTAACCATTTTATATGTGCAACTCCGTCTAGCGATACACAGTCAGTGACAATGTCTCTATTTAAGGTTGTTTCTGGTGTTACCCAAATTGTGTGCCAAAATAGCAATGGGGAAGATTTAATCCAGTCTGCAATATAATGTAACCCAACTTCACTGTGACTGAAATAATTGGGCATAGATTTAGGGGCTGCTAGTAAATAGAGGATGAAATCATTTTCACAATGTTGAATCTCTTCGACCTGAACAATCCCCCAGATTCCGGCTCCGATAGGTGCCAGTAGGAGCACATTTAGTTTTGTAAATTTGGAGGAGTTCACGTACCGGGCGCCCGCCCAGTTTTCTGGTGATGTTTATCGGGGCACAATTGGCCCTGGAAAAGGCCACTTTTCTTGCGGACACCGCCTCGTTCCATGTACCTCTACTGTCAAAGTTAATTCCCAAATAGGAAAATCTGGTGGTATTCTCAATCTTGTTTTTATCCAAATAGATTGCCCTATTGGGCTTTATTGTCTTACCGCAGGTCATAGAGTATGTTTTTTGAGGTATTAAATATTAACCCTCTAAGGCTTATATATTCTGCAAATTTGGATACTGCCCTTTGTAGACTTATAACAGTCCTCGACATGATTGCAGCATCATCCGCGTACAGTAGGATGGGGATCGGGCTTCCTCCCACAGAAGGGTAGTCAAACTGGAATTCCTTTAAATATTGTCCTGCGCTGTTGATATACAAGGTGAAGAGAAAGGGCGCTAAAATACACCCCTGTCTCACACCTCTTATATTGAATTTGGTAAAACATTCCCCCCCTCCCAAACCGTACCCGGGCCCCTGCATCCCTATATAATTCCTAAATGAATAATAAAATGTGTTGATCTATGCCCATTTATTTATTTATTTATTAGATTTGTACAGCGCAACACCTACCCGTAGGTTTCCTGGCGCTAGGGAACGCAAAAGAACTAAGGAACAGAAGCTAGAGAATAGAACAGGACCGAAAAGAAGTTATTGATTAAACAACCAAGTTTTTATGTCCTTACGGAATTTGAAGTAATGTGGTTCGGTGCATAAGTAAAAGGGAAGCGAGTTCCAGAGTGAGGGAGCTAAGCAAGAAAAAGAGTGACCACCCATTCTGACTCGTCTGATCCTAGGAATTTTAAATTGGTGCTGATTGGAAGATCGGCGTGTGCGGGAGGGGCGGTATTGATGAACCAAGGCCTTAAGGTAGTGAGGTGCTTTGCCAAAATTAATCTAGTGCATATAGCACAACGCTTCAAATTTAGCATGATTGTTGATCCGTAGCCAGTGAAGATCATGCAATGAGGCAGAAATTGGAGTTCTGTAGGGTAGTTTACATAGCAATCAAGCAGCAGAATGTTGTACTTCTTTGCTTGCACCCAGATATAACACATTCCCATAGTCCAGTCTAGATGATATAAGAGCATGGACTACAGTTTTCTGGGTGGGCAATTGAAGCATCCATAGAATTTTTCTAAGCCACTTAAGAATGACAAAAAAAAGGTTGGCGCTACTTTAACTGCTTGTTGCCTCATTGTCAGCTGGTCATCGACAATGAAGTCCAGATTGCGGGCCGATTGCACTGGAAGTGGGAGTGATCCCATCTGGGATGGCCAATGTTGTGGGCCCCAGAGGGACTTGTTGTTACCGAAGAGAAGAAGTTCGGTTTTCTCACCGTTTAGCTTAAGTTTGTTGGTGGGCATCCAATCAGTAATACTTGTTAGCCCTACACAGAGCCCCGATGTATCGTGCTTAGTTTTGGCAGACAGCGAGAAGATGATCTGGGTGTCATCGGCATAGGAATATACCGTGAGCCCAGCTTGCTCCGCTATTCTGGCCAGTGGACCCATGTCGCTAAGAGTGGTCCATAGCATGGCGTGATCCACGCAATCAAACGTGGAACTTAAATCCACAAATGTAATAAATAAGCTCCCTCTCTTAGCTTGAGTATATTTAGCTGTCAATAACGCTAAGTTGAGGCCCTGCTCAATGGTGCCCTTGCCTGTACGGAATCCATATTGTAGATAAGTAATAATATCTTTATCCTCCACCCAAACCTGCAACCTGTTGAGGATTATTCTACCAGCCACCTTCATTAATGTGTCTAGTAGGGATATCAGTCGGTAGCATGTGGGGTTGCTCCTATCCCCTTTTTTAAAAATTGGTATGACGATCGCTTCCGGCCAAGTTGAAATAAACCCGGAAGCAATAGAGCAATTTAGGACATTTGTTAACAGGGGGCCCATAAACCTAACTCTGATTTGTACATGTCTAGAAGAAGAAGAAGATGCCAAAAAACTAATCTCCAAGGGTCCGGATATAGCTGACTAAGCATTGCACCTCCCACTGCCACTGCTGACTTGATGAAGACACCGGGAAATCAAAAACATTTTATAAACACAAAGTGTAAATCAAATTTTTTTTTAAATTATCAGACATTCTGTGCCTAATCAAATCGAGGAACTGAGACTGTGTCACACCAGTTTTTACTGATCATGTAGTTTTAAAAATAAGAATACAAAAAATGTTCTCTTTTAATCTGTTTTATATTGCAATGGTTTTAAGTAACTATGCTAAATAAAATTACCTACTTACTTACTGATTTGTATATGCCTATTGGGACGCCGTCTGGGCCTGGAGCTTTCCCTGAAGCGCTTTCCTTAATTGCTCTGGTCACCTCTGCACAATCAAATGTGATCCCCAATGGGAACACACCCACTAAACCAGCCCCATCATAAAGTACAGTGTAGTTATCCGTATCTTTCTCACTCTCAAGTGTATTAGGATTTATATATAGGTTAGTAAAGTGGGTGGCCCAGATATCCCCTGGGATGGCTAGATCTATAATATCCGATTCCTTATCTTGCATAAAGGGTGCGTTGACTGCTTTCCAGAAAGCGACATTATCGTTCTTTGAACATGCCTCATGAAGATTCTGCCAAATTTCACCCTTTATCTCTCTTCTCCTTCTAGCTAAGGCAGCACGATAAGATCTTCTTGCCTGCCTTAGTAACTCCGTCGATCTAGGGGTTTCGTGAAGAGCACGCTTCAGATTGCGATGAGCCCTAGAGCAATCTTTATCAAACCAACTCTGAGGTTTCTTGGAGTTGTTTTTGTATTCCCTTGTTAATTGTTTTTTAATTTCATCCGTGATTTTACTAAAGGAATCAAGAACTTTATCATTCTCTTCTGACTGAGAGAGACATGTTATAACATAATTATTATCTAATTGTGAATAAAAGCTTCAGGATCAACCTTGCCCCATTTAATACTGTAACCATTGGAGCTTGCAAGGTTAATTGGAGAATTATGAATAACTTTAGGTTTTAAATCCGCCTCCTTGAGTTTCAAACAAAGAGAAATAGGGTAGTGATTACTCATGGGACTGTTAGTGGTAATCGTGGTTTAATCAGGAGATGGAGTGCTCGAGAAATCACAAGGTTAAATAATTATATGTTATACGAAGGTTTATATAGAAAGGAACAGATTGCATGTTAGAAGCATAATGTGCACGTGTGATGCAGTGGCGGAAGCATGTGTACATGTACACTTCGTAACAAGCTCACTACAGTGTTCTAAAAGCCAACACCAAGTGTCTGTAGGGCAGCGCTGCCCGCTAGCTCAGGTCTACAGTACGGTCCAGCAGGTCCTTAAAATGAGACAGATGTGACTGAATGAGGTCAGAGATCACATCATTATGCACGGCAATATCGCTTTTTCGCACATGCGCACTCAAGGTGGTGCAACCCACCCCTCCTGCAGCATCGTGCTCAACAGCTGTCTGTAGGGCAGCGATGCCCGTAGGCTCAGGCATACAGTATGGTACAGCAGGTCTTTAAAATGAGACAGAGATGTGACTGAATGAGGTCAGAGATCACATCATTACACACGGCAATGTCGCTTATTCGCATGTGCGCACTTTGGATGATGCATCCCACCCCTCCCACAGCACCTCGCTTAAGAGGTGTCTGTAGGGCAGCACTACCCACTGGCTCAGGCCTACAGTACACTCCAGCAGGTATTTAAAATGAGACAGAGATGAGACTGAATGAGGTCAGAGATCACATAATTATGCACAGCAACATTGTTTGTTCGCACCTACGCAGCCAGGCTGATGGACCCCACCCCTCCCGCCGCACCACCCTGAATTGGAGGCCCTGTGCACCCAGGCCGCTCTGCTTACCTGCTGTCATTGTTGTGTGAGCAAACACTACGGGCAGCAGTGCTCACAATTCAGATGGAGTGTTGATTGCAGGAGAGTGTACACCTCCTGGAACCCCTTCGTAGACGACGGGCAGCAGGGCTCACAATTTAGAGCTGGTGTTGATTGCCAGGATGGAATACACCGCATGGATCTATTTCTTTTTTTTTAACATTGTGATATGAGAGGTAGATGCGGCATATCACCTGAGGTAGTGTGAAAGAAGAGGGCGTGTGGTGTCGTGATTAACCTATTTATACGTACGCAAAGTGGGCTGGGCTTGCGTACACCAGGCCAGCGTAGGGGTGTGAATAATTATTCCGGGGACCTGGGCGTTGTTCAATTCAATTGTGTGTTTCTTTTGTAGTTTTGACCTCGCAGAGTGTGCAATCTAGGTTAGTGTAGCATGTGTCGGGAGGGCGGAAACTATCGTTAATGAGATGGTGTTTGAAAAGATTGAATGGTGAATATTACATGTCATTGTCAAAGTTGTGGATATGCGCAGGCACGCATATTAATGGTGTGCGGTATTATTGAAAGTGTTGCTATCGCAAAGTGTACACATTTGAATGTGGTCGGATGGAGGGAGGATCAGCTGTGAGGCTACATCATACACAGTGATTACGCTCATTACAGTCAAGCAATGCATGTCAAATGTGAATCTGAGAGTCTCACATATAACACACTACCATATTGGTAAAGCCTGACAACAGAGTGTACAGCAAAAGAAATCTACACGTTGCTGTTTACTGTTTGTCACATGTGATCTAGGATAAGCACTCTGCCCGTGGATACTGATACTTCTTAGAGCCACGCATAACGAGGCCGAAAGAGAGCACAATAATGTACACACACAGACACCAGGGGCATCGTGTAACACATATTTGTTTTTTAATGCAACGGTTGAGATGCATGGCAATCACACGTGGAAGGCTAATGTACAGAGCATGAATATTGATCAAGATGATTGTTGCATGTTGTGTGTAGTATAAGATAGGTGTATACAGGAAAACACTTTTTAAAAAAAACTTTCTAAGCAGAAGAGGTGTCTCTCATCAAACGCTGTAGAGAGAATGAATAAAGTGGGTGGGGTCGTCCAACTGTTGCAAAGGCAAATGTTATGAACTAATCAAATGCTTTTTTTTAAGGTCACATGGCAATCACGCACAGAGTGCGCAAGGAGGCCGCATCCGACGCGATTTTGTCAAAATATATTTATCATTATATAAGTTTATTACAGTTAGAAATATATAAATGTTTACATTATTTTGAATTATCGCTTTCTCTCATATACTCTTTAAAGTTCTTTAGATATACTTTTGAGACAAAAAAAAGGGAATGGCGTACCCGGCGCAATACTATACGTCTGTGACGTAACACAGGGCCTGGCAGAGTGTACTCGTTGCATACCCAAAGCGCAGCGGGCGCGACCCCATACGTACATGATGTAACTTGTGGCTTGGTACTGCATACCTGTTGGATACCAAAGTAGCACCTGGGGTGACTTCATGTGTATATGATGTTACGGGGTATGCAGTGACACGAAGTCGTCAGATACGAAATGCGCATCATTTACGAGTTCAGCAATATGGCGGATAGGATTCATGCAGTGATGGAGCTTGGTAGGCTACCAGTATGGAAGTGCAGTTTCCCCCCCCCCCCCAGAAAAATAATATACATATTTTTTGGGGAAGATATAAAACACTACAATATTCTTAATGTTAAATAAAAAGAAGAAGTATAATAGAGTTCCATAATATTTAAAAAAATATTTAAAAAATATTGGTTTTAGAAACATTAAAATATGAAATTAACATTTAAAAAACCTATGATATTCACTGAAAAAACCATAGGTTACAAGCACGTTATAGTTAGTTGAACAATTGACTCATAAAACCAGAGAAATTCGTCTGTTATAGTTAGTTGAGCTAACTATAACTCGCGCGCCTGCAATGTACTGCAGATGATGTCACATATTACATCACTCATGACATGGTCAGTGACATCACTGATGACATCATTGATGACATCCTCCACGTGACAATCTAATGCACATACTGATGCCGAATTAGCATTTAAAAAAACCTATGATATTCACTGAAAAAACCATAGGTTTCACACCAGTTATAGTTACCTGGAAATTTTACTCACATAAAACCATTGAAATTCCCACGTTATAGTTAGTTGGACTCACTATAACATGCGCGTGTAATGCACTGCTGATGACATCACATATTACATCACTCATGACATGGTCAGTGACATCACTCATGACATCACTGATGACACCATCCTTGTGACAGAGTGACTGACCTCCTTTCATTGTAAAGTAACCCTTGAAACACATATTCAAAAATAGAAACTAACATTTTTAAAAAAGTGGAGATACTTATACCAGTTACAACAACCAATTCAGTAATTCCACCATTTATATACACATCCACTCATTCACCAACAGTTCTATATAGTCAGTCATACATATACTCACTCATCATATGTAGTGAGACACCTATACATGAATTTAATAGGTTTTTAAAATGCTAATTCCTAACTAAAACTGGTGTGAAATCTATGGTTTTTTCAGTGAATTTCATAGGTTTTTTAAATGCTAATTCCTAACTATAACTGGTGTGAAAACCTATGTTTTTTTCAGTGAATTTCATAGGTTTTTTAACTGCTAATTCCTAACTTTTTAAAGGGCCTCATACCTATGTGTTTTTTAGTGAATTTCTAAGGTTATTTTTTCGCAAATGTCTATAGCTTAGAAAGGTATGTTTTTCTAAAAATGAATCCTATATTGTTTATTAATATAATATATATTTTTTTTAAGTATATTAATTTTTTTATATTTCACTCTGGAGCGCTCCCGGTGCGCGTACCGGGGCGCGTCCCGGTAAGCGCTCCCCAAAAAAATGTGGGAAAGTAATTTACATAAAAACCACTGGAGACACTTACACCAAATATAGAATAGGCCCTACTACATAGCAGTCCCTACCATTTACCCAAATTTGGTGGTATTCCATTGAGCCATTTGGGCTGTAGCCCTGTCTAAATATCCTGAGGTAAATTACATGACAAAAACACATATGAAACTGTTTGAATTTTCAACCAATTAAAATGTTACTAACATTTTGTACTTTTATGTGCTGACATTTGATTGGTTAAGTACATGAATATATATGAAAAATGAGAGGGAAACACAGCCATTTTGACTAACACTACCTAAGGTACATTTGGAAAGAATTTTGACAGAAAACTTCAACGACTTTCAAATAGGTAAGTTGTTAATTTGAAAGGAGAACTATGTTATGCACTTTAAATTAATTTTTGAAAACGTTTTCAGATAGTTATATACTGTCCCTCTATAGGAGTTAGAGATTGAGATAGGCTTCTCTGTTATAATTATGGATTGAGTTAGGCTTCTCTGGTATAATTATGAATTTACTTAGACTTCATCACAGGCACTTTTAAATAGATCTACTTCCTGCCTGAAACCATACACTGCCCGAAGATAACTTCACTGTTAAAAACTCACAAGTACCTGTCTAAACTTAAACCCAACAGTGCCCTATCTCTACTGATATATTTTTTTTTAATGCATTTTATAGCAACAAGATGGAAGGAGAAGAGAATATTTCTTTCGAAATTGTTTTGGACAACAACCCTGAAGAAAAAATTGCTGAGAATGGTAACTCTCTGGACCATCACTTAGTTCAGTGTGTGGAAGCAATAGGATCACAGAATGAAAATGAGGATATTCCAGACAATATATTGTTAGAAGTTTTATTAAATTTTGAAAAAGAATCAGAAAAATATATTTATAATTAATAATCAAAAATTGTACGAGACATTATTCATTTTTACATGTAATTCATCAAGTAGTTCCAAATGTTTATAATATTAAGTGAAACTTATAGTATACTGTGCAACTTTTTTGTGTTACATAGAAAGTTTGCTCATAGTTACTTCCTTTCTCCCACTATATTATCTCCAATGTGTATTTAACATCTCTTTATCATCTCCTGGCTCCCTGTTGTTTCTGCTTTCCTGACATACTATGGTATGAATTCCAGATACCACAATAACTTCTGTAACAACATAAAAGATATCTACAAAGGAGACGGTGTATATTAAATTTTAGACTCTGCATTGGTACCTACATGTTGGTACTTAATAAAAAAACAACAACAAAAAGAACAATTAATAAACATACAATTTTTGAATTTTTGAAAAGTCTGTCATTCTTTTTTCCCCATGGTACGCTCCCGGTACCGGGCGCTCCCCCCGCGCAAAACGAAATTTTATAGTCCCCACATCAAACCTAGGGGGTCAGGGGGGTCTACCCTGCCCCCTTATGGTCATTTCCCCCTTTGTTTTGGCCACCTCTTTTGTCTCGATCCTACCAAGACACAGGATGGCGACCGCTCCGGACTGTTTCGAATGTTTACCCGAGAGCCAATCAGCTTTCCGTGCGAAAGTCGCGTGGCGCGCCCGGTGCCCTCCCCGGTGCGCGTACCGGGGCGCGCTTATAGATATATGTTGTAAATGAAGTAGAGAGGCAGATAAAAGGATAATGGATATTTATTAAGCACTACAGAGAATAACTGGTGTTGCCATCAGAAAGCCAGGGAGCTAACTGACAAGGAAGAATCCAGACAAAGCAAAGCAGAATATGACATCAGGAACATAGAATGTGAGTCTTAAAGCGATACAGCAAAATACAAGTAAAGAGAATACAACATATCCTCTTCCCTTCGCATAAAAAAAAGAATGATAATAAAAAAAACAAAATAATAAGCACATGCTCTTCACTACACGAACAAACGTCACTCACAAATGAAATCTTGTAAATAACTCGGGGGTCTCCTTTCTCTCTGACTTCTACTAGCACCATTACAATTACTTTTGTTTGATTCTAACACACGGTTAGACCGAGGCAAATCAACCCCTCGTTCAGCCTTCTTATACAGTGCCACTCGCCTCAGATTCCAACTCTCTCCATTAAATAAAGTCACAAACCTCTTATGGACGGACTTGACTTTAAACGGACCCCTGAACTTCGTCAACCCAACACCAACTCATCCAGGTTTTACTTTCACCCAATCATTCACTGCAAAATTACACTTACTGGCTGGCTCGTTTCCACTTTCACGCTTCTCAAAGACACCAGTACCCAAACACTCTTTCATCCATGCAGTGACAAGTTTGGTACCAGCTGAACGCCCTCTCATCATACAAAAGGGAATCTTTCCAGTCGCACCATTCTCAGTAGTTCTATAGGCCCAAACCAGATCATTAACTAACTCTATCACATTCGCCCTAGATGAGAGGGCCATCTGGATCGCTCCTTTAACCATTCAGTTCGCCCTCTCAACTATACTATTACCCTGTGGGTTGTAAAGTGAGGTCCTCGAATGTACTATACCACATTTTTCCAAAAAACTAGCCATCTCCATAGAAGTCAATTGCGTCCCATTATCAGTGATTATCCTCATGGGAAAACCTTCCTCTCTGAAAATATCCCTCAACATGGTAATAGTGCTACTCGTAGTGATTTCCTTCATAAACTTAACTACCAACCACTTCGATGAAACATCCACAACCACCAAACCAAACCTCATATCTTGACTCCACTGGTAAAAAGGACCAATAAAATCAAGACATATAGTGTGCCACAGGCACCCTGGGTCTTCTATTGTACCACATCCAGTCTGACCGCCGACCTTAAGCCTCTTCTCACTCTCCACACAATCCGTACATCTTTCCACCCACTGAGAAATCTCCAAGTCCATGCCCGGCCACCAAAAATGCTCCCTCACTCTCCTCTTGGTGATAGACTGTCCTAGATGACCCTCGTGAGCTAACTTGAATAACGTGAACCTCACCTCCTGTGGGGAATGAACTTATCCTCCTTCAAAATAATAAGACCTTCTTTGTCCAAGATAGACAAATGCTCCAAAACCTTCAGATATGGACGAAGAGCAGGAGATAAACAACTCTCTCTCCTTGAACCCTTCACAATTAGGTCTTTCACCTCTCTCAACCCCTCATCCTTAGCCATAGAAGTATTCCACCAACTCCTGCTAACTGCCCCAGCACACATATCCACCACCTCACCCACAGCTGCCACAGACCCTTCTGAATTGAGTGATTCCACTCCCGACTTGTCCACCATCTCCCAAGGTAGTGGAAGTCTGGAAAGACCATCAGCTTGGCTGTTCCTCCAACCAGGAATATACTCTATAGTGTACAAATACTCTTGAATTCTCGCAGCCAGTCTAGCTAACCTCGCTGATCCCTTGCCAGCCCCACCAGGTGATAGAATTTTAACCAAAGGTTTGTGATCCGTCAACAACGTAAACTTGAACCCCCACTGATACATTCTATAATACTCGCAACCCCATGCTGCAGCTCGAGCCTCCCGCTCGATTATAGAATAATTCCTCTCCGCCGTTGTGAGAGTTCTTGACGCAAAAGCAAAAGTCTTTAGTCCAGAATCATGCATCTGAGCTAACACCGCACCAACCCCCACAGCACTTGCATCCACTGTCAAAACGGACTTACGGTTGGTATCAAACGGTGTTAAGATACCAGCTTCACAAATTTCTCTTTTGATCTTCTGAAAGCAATCTTTTTGTTCGACATCCCACACAAACTTGCACCCTTTCCTCAACAGCACCTTAATCTTTTCAGTTTTCCCTCCAAAATTTCTTACGAACTTTGCATAGTACTCGATGAGGCCAAGAAAAGACCTCAACTGGTCTTTATCACACGGAGCTGGTGCATTTCTAATGGACTCTAACAAATCTCTCTTGGGTCTAACCCCATTAACAGGCAGAGTATAGCCAAGGTACTCGACTTCCTCCACCGCAAACTTACATTTCTCTTTCTTTAGAGTCAACCCTGCCCGTTCCATCCTTTCCAAAACAGCTTTCAAAATCAAATTGTGTTCTTCTACAGTCTCCCCAAATATCAAAACATCGTCCTGAAAATACACTACATTGCTCACTCCCTTTAATACAGCCCCCATCATTCGTTGAAAGACTCCTGCTGCAGAGGCAAGTCCAAAAGGCATACGCGTGAACTGATAGATTCCTTCAGTTGTTATGAAAGCAGTCAATGCCTTAGAGTCTTGGTGCAATTTAATTTGATGATAAGCGCTGCGGAGGTCCAGCTTAGAAAAATACTTTCCACCCTTTAGTGACAGAACTAACTCATTGATATTCGGCAATGGGAAGTTGTCCACAACAATGTTTTGGTTCAAGGTACGAAGGTCCACACAGAACCGGAATTTTCTGTCGGATTTGGTTGTGATAACAACGGGAGAAATCCAGGGTGACGTTTCGATCTGTTCTATCACACCTTGATCTAACATCTCCTTCAACATCTTCTTCACCTCCTCACGTGCAATAAATGGAACCTTTCTGACCCTGTGTTGCATAGGTACGGCATCATCACGCAGTACAATCTTATGCACGTAACCTTTCAATTCTCCAATGTGTTCATCAAACAAACCAGTCATTCCTTCAACTATTGACTCAGTAGTTATGCTATCCACTACCATCACTTGCTGTTCGGTCCTAGGGTTAATGACAATACTGAGGTCATACTGTTGTCCCCAACCCAAAATCGCAGGACCCGACTTGGCTACATAAACTTTCCCTTTTGCAGAACGATCCTTAAATGATATTTCACATACCATGTATCCAATCAACTCTATACTCTCTCCCTGATATCCACAGGGGCTAATATCACTGGCCAACAAGTGCACATCTTTCCAATTTTCCAAATACATCTCCTTTGGGATAATAGTCCAAAACGACCCAGGATCAACCGTTAACTGGACTTCCTTTTTGTCAATAAGGAATTGAGCTTTAGGCCTCTCCCTTCTGCCTGGTTCTCCTTCACACATACCATCTCCACCCAAACACAATATCTTATTGGCGCCCTCAACACCAACCTCGCCTCTCCCTATCTCTCTCTTCTCCACAACTGCTACCTTTTCGCTATTCACTCCTTTACACATTTTAAAGAAATGGCCTTTCCTCCCACACTTTCTACACACTTTATCTAAGGCAACGCATTTTTTGTAATCTGAGGTATGAAAGGTACTCCCACACCTACTGCACATTCTTCCCTGGAATCTACTTCTCTCACTACTGGAATATCCAGTATTAAATCTCTTAGGACCTTTCTCTCCTGAGTTTACACTTTTCCTATTCACAGCAGCAACTTCTTCCTGTTCAACACAAGAAACACCATTCCCTTGTCCACTCTCCTTCACACTATCCTTTTTTTCCATCTCTTTCATGCATGCATTCGATTCTTCAACTACCTTTGCTATGTCGATAGCCATTTGCAAGGTAGGGTTTTTTGCTGCCCACAATTTTTCCTGCATTTTTTTATTCCTACACTGTACTATTAACTGGTCTCTTATCATTTCATCTCTTATTTCCCCGAAATTACATTTAATAGACAGTTCACGCAATCTGGTTACAAACTGATCTACTGATTCTTCTGCTCTTTGTGGTTGCGTGTAAAATTTGTGTCTCGCCATAACGATGTTTACTTCTTTTGAATATTGTTTTTTCATTCGCGCCTTTGCCTCAGTGTAAACATTAGTTATCATTCTACCATCCTGGTTTAGCCCTACTGGTAAATATTTGAAAGAATGCTGACCCTCTTTGCCTAATGCACTTAATAAAAGAGCTTTTTTTCTTGTAGCACTGAAATCCTTCCCATCAAGTGCCTCTATGTAGTTTTCGAAAATGTCTATCCATTCGTCCCACTCAATGGGTGGATCTCCACTTGTTTGTAAGAACATAGGCGGCATAATGACATTATGGTTCTCCATTGTAATTATAGTTTTCTTTTTTTTTCAACAGAAATAATCCTCAGGTTAAACCACAGATAATATCCCTTGTTTACACACTCGCAGTTTATATTCTTTAATGCAAACACTTGAGTAACCTCCTCATATAAGGTACTTTACTATGAAAGTCTTGCACTGTTCACAGTGCTTCCGTAGAATACTTCAAGTAAACAACGATATTTGTCAATGCTTCACCCACCAAGTTGTGACATAAAATCATGCTCCTTCACTGAGACATGATGTTTTCTCTAGACGTGTTGGTTGAAAGAATAAAAAAAAACGGGTTGCTTACTTCTGTAAATAGCACTAGTTACTGTTTACTGCTCCAGTCACTCCGTTTTGGTTAAAAAGATGTTCCTTCTGCAAATAGCACTTGTTACTGCTTACCGCTCCAGTCACTCCGTTTTGGTTGAAAAGGTGCTCCTTAACTGAACACGAAATACGTTCCCCAAAACGCGTTGCTCCGGTAAAATTGGTTGCTTAGTAACTAAACACTGTCTCAAAATGGCCGCCACGTAGCGTCATTACGTCACTGCCGCTTGGTGTGATGACGCTTGTTTCCTCTTCCTGCTTGACGCTTGCTTCCTGTTCCTGCTTGACGCTGACAACTAGTATCAATGGCCCCGTTCGGACGATGTCATCAGAAAGGTTCCAACGGTGAGTAGGCTCGTGTTTCCCTGCTCGAGCAAGATTTCAAAAGACGCTGCGCTATGTTTTAATGTCTCAGTTTTTCTGCTCGAGCTGCAGGTTAATTTCGAAAGATGCTCTTACTCACTGTTGTAGATCCCTTTGTATTTGGGCCATGAATAAAACGCTTAGGCTGACAATTTCTGTTTCATCTGCACAGATTTATGCTTTTCAAATTTTAAAAGCAACAAGGTCACAGTTTCAGTAAAATCCAAAGTACAAGCAAGCAAAGACAAATATTTTCTCAAACTCACCAGTTGTTTGAGACAGAAGCAGACTTCTATTGTAGCTTTTAAGTGTTGGATTTTCCTTCTTTTTCTTGGCTACAGTTCTCACAGTTTCAGTCAAATTCAAGGTACAATGGCAGATAGAATTTCTTTTCCTTGGTCACAGTTTCAATTTACTTGAAGTTTCTTTCTCGTGTCTCCCAGTTTAACATTTTTTTTTCTTGAGTACAGTTTCTCTCAGCTTGAAATTTTCTCTTCTTGGCAACAACTTCTCCCTGCTAGAAATTTAGCCAAGTAAACTTGCGTGGTTCCTTTCTCACCAGTGGAGTTCTCCCCCCTCTGTAGTTGTTCAGCTCCCTTTGCTCATCGTCGCCATGTGTTGTAAATGAAGTAGCGAGGCAGATAAAAGGATAATGGATATTTATTAAGCACTACAGAGAATAACTGGTGTTCCCATCAGAAAGCCAGGGAGCTAACTGACAAGGAAGAATCCAGACAAAGCAAAGCAGAATATGACATCAGGAACATAGAATGTGAGTCTTAAAGCGATACAGCAAAATACAAGTAAAGAGAATACAACAATATATATAGTTTTGTGAACCTAAATTACTCAAAATCCACTGGAGCACATATCTTGAGACATAGCAAAGGCACATCGGGCTACCAGTCCCTACAATTTTGCCAAGTTTGATGGAAAACCCTTCAGCCGTTCGGGCTAAAAGTGAGTTCGACCGCCCTATGGAAATTAACATGGGGAAAACACGTTTTGGGACCCCCCTTTTATCTTGGCCCCAGCTTGACAAATCCCCCGAAACTTTCAAGGAAGGACCGAACCTCCGCGAGGCAAATTTGAGGAAATTTTCAGGCAGATTTGACAACCGGCGCCAAAGTTATTCCAAATAGAATTTTGAGATTTTGCATTGAAAAAAATCCCAACTATAACTACCTACTGGCGACCGCCAGTAGGTAATATATATATATATATATATATATCCAATCACAAAGTGCACCGAAGCATTCAGGAAGCACACAACATCGCTCTGCCATCCGGCTGTATACTGCAGCCTGCCGTCATGTTTCACCTCTTCAATTAAATGCCGATGCGTTTCGAGGTGTTTCCACCCCCTCTTCATGGGCTGCATGAACAAAACCTCAAGGCTCGCATCACTGTTTAAATCGGCTCTTTATTTGTTACAAGCCCCCCAGTGGGCGTGTGTTGTAATTTAGTCACTGATGATTGATGGGACCTGTAGTCCGTGATGCCGAGAAATATTTTCTTTGAGTAAGTTCGAGTCTTTAGTTCAAAGTATTGCCTTTCGTTAAACACCTTTAGTAGGCAGTGTTACAGTTTGGCAGGTTTCGTTGAGCAGAGAGCGGTGTGCCGGTTTCCATCACAAAGGTTTGTGATACCGGCTCAATCCTGAAGGAGAAATCTGTTTTGCTCCAACTGGTGATGGTGCCTTCCTCACGGCCGGGCTGCCGTGCATTAAAACCAATCACAAAGTGCACCGAAGCATTCAGGAAGCACACAACATCGCTCTGCCATCCGGCTGTATACTGCAGCCTGCCGTCATGTTTCACCTCTTCAATTAAATGCCGACGCGTTTCGAGGTGTTTCCACCCCCTCTTCATGGGCTGCATGAACAAAACCTCGAGGCTCGCATCACTGTTTAAATCGGCTCTTTATTTGTTACAAGCCCCCCAGTGGGCGTGTGTTGTAATTTAGTCACTGATGATTGATGGGACCTGTAGTCCGTGATGCCGAGAAATATTTTCTTTGAGTAAGTTCGAGTCTTTAGTTCAAAGTATTGCCTTTCGTTAAACACCTTTAGTAGGCAGTGTTACAGTTTGGCAGGTTTCGTTGAGCAGAGAGCGGTGTGCCGGTTTCCATCGCAAAGGTTTGTGATACCGGCTCAATCCTGAAGGAGAAATCTGTTTTGCTCCAACTGGTGATGGTGCCTTCCTCACGGCCGGGCTGCCGTGCATTAAAACCAATCACAAAGTGCACCGAAGCATTCAGGAAGCACACAACATCGCTCTGCCATCCGGCTGTATACTGCAGCCTGCCGTCATGTTTCACCGCTTCAATTAAATGCCGACGCGTTTCGAGGTGTTTCCACCCCCTCTTCATGGGCTGCATGAACAAAACCTCGAGGCTCGCATCACTGTTTAAATCGGCTCTTTATTTGTTACAATCCCCCCAGTGGGCGTGTGTTGTAATTTAGTCACTGATGATTGATGGGACCTGTAGTCCGTGATGCCGAGAAATATTTTCTTTGAGTAAGTTCGAGTCTTTAGTTCAAAGTATTGCCTTTCGTTAAACACCTTTAGTAGGCAGTGTTACAGTTTGGCAGGTTTCGTTGAGCAGAGAGCGGTGTGCCGGTTTCCATCGCAAAGGTTTGTGATACCGGCTCAATCCTGAAGGAGAAATCTGTTTTGCTCCAACTGGTGATGGTGCCTTCCTCACGGCCGGGTTGCCGTGCATTAAAACCAATCACAAAGTGCACCGAAGCATTCAGGAAGCACACAACATCGCTCTGCCATCCGGCTGTATACTGCAGCCTGCCGTCATGTTTCACCTCTTCAATTAAATGCCGACGCGTTTCGAGGTGTTTCCACCCCCTCTTCATGGGCTGCATGAACAAAACCTCGAGGCTCGCATCACTGTTTAAATCGGCTCTTTATTTGTTACAAGCCCCCCAGTGGGCGTGTATTGTAATTTAGTCACTGATGATTGATGGGACCTGTAGTCCATGATGCCGAGAAATATTTTCTTTGAGTAAGTTCGAGTCTTTAGTTCAAAGTATTGCCTTTCGTTAAACACCTTTAGTAGGCAGTGTTACAGTTTGGCAGGTTTCGTTGAGCAGAGAGCGGTGTGCCGGTTTCCATCGCAAAGGTTTGTGATACCGGCTCAATCCTGAAGGAGAAATCTGTTTTGCTCCAACTGGTGATGGTGCCTTCCTCACGGCACCCCGGCCGGATGGCAGAGCGATGTTGTGTGCTTCCTGAATGCTTCGGTGCACTTTGTGATTGATATATATATATTCACTGGATGATGTCATGAGTGATGTCATGAGTGATGTCATTTGAGATGTCATCAGTGATGTCATCACTGATGTCAGGGACCATGTCATGAGTGATGTAATATGTGACATCATCAGCAGTGCATTGCAGGTGCACGAGTTATAGTTAGCTCAACTAACTATAACAGGCAAATTTTTCTGGTTTTATATGAGTCAAATGTTCAACTAACTATAACGTCCCAGAAACCTTTTTTTGTGGGAATTTCTAAGGTTTTTTAAATGCTAATTCCTAAATATAACGTTCCTGAAACCTATGGTTTTTTCAGTGTATATATATATATATTACCTACTGGCGGTCGCCAGTAGGTAGTTATAGTTAGGACCTAGTTTCCATAGGAAATCCTCAACATTCTATTTGGAATAACTTTGGCCCTGGTGGATGAGTCTTTGCGAATTTCTCAAAGAAGATGGCTCGGTCCGCTGCGCTCCTTCCCTGAAAGTTTGGGGGGGATTGGTCAAGTGGGGGCTGAGATATAAGGGGGGTCCCAAAACGTGTTTTCTCCATGTTATTTTCCATAGGACCTTTAGACTCGGCTACAGGTCGAACGGCTGAATGGATTTATAAGAAATTTGCCAAAACTGTAGAGTCTTGTTCGCAGATTACGCTTTTTTTGGAATGGTGTAAATCCGTTCAGTAGTTGTTGAGAAAATTAAAGTTAAAGTCAATTATATATCTATAGGCGCGCACACGTGCGCGCACCCAAGCGGCTACGCGTGAGCGGAATTTTTTTTTGCTGCGTGACGTCTGTTAACGTTCGATTCGAAGGAAATCAGGAAGTTGTGTCTGCCATTTTGTCACTGCGAGTAAATATATTGTTCATTTCAAAGCGTTGAAACATGGAAAGGGGAGAAGGTAGAGATTGTCTTGCTGCGTAGGTTTTCTCGGGGTGTGTAGTAAGGCCCTTAAACGCGAAAAGATATATTTTTTTCGGGAAAAAAATAACGGGGTGCGCGCACCCGGTCGCGCACACCTATTCACAAGAGTGTGAAAATGGAGATAAATCAGAAGTTTGAGTGCTTAGATGTAAGGTGGCTCTGAAAAGAGCCCTTGTGTTAATTGAGTGTTTTCTGCATTTATAAGTAAGTACCGATGCAGAGCCTGATGTTGCAGAGGAAGATTCTGTTTCCCTCATTCGTGAAATGAACACCGTCTCTCCTATAGACGTCTTGCATGTTGTATCGCAAGTTGTTGTGGTAAATAGAACCCATGCTATAATCTCTGAGGAACGCAGAAACAGATTTATTTACATGTCTCCTTGCTTTCTCAAATTGTGCACAATGTTGATTGGACCAATTCCATTTCTGTCTTTGGCATATATTGGAATATACCAAGGCAGATCTAGGAAAAAGTGTCATCAATTGTCGAAAGGTGTATTTTAGAAGCATTTCCAGACCTACCCCAGTGATTGTGCCTAGATCGTTCCCACCACAGTGCACAATTATAAGGTGTGGTTCTGGGAGATGCATAAAAGTTTTCACCAATGGAATCAATTGGTGACATTTCAATCCTCTTTTGGCAATCCATGTTATGTGTACATTTGGTAAGCCGAGGTTGCAAATTCGTCTGCTTACTGCATATTTTTCACTCCAGTGAATATAACTGTGTCCTATTAGCCAGAACTTCATTTTCAAGGGATTTGTAGTCGTCCTCCGATCGGTTCTGGAAGTGGAATGGTAGTTAGAAGTTGAAATTCTAAATAAAGAAAAAGGAAGAGGCTGGGTGTGGTTTAAAAAATAAAAATGATTGGTTGATTGTAACAAGTGGAGATTGAACAGTACGTTCCATGTTAATGTTTATGTTAAACGAAAAGTACTATTGGGTGTGAAAAAACAAGACATGTAACAGAGCTGTGTATTGGCAGGTGTTTCTGGAGGGAAAATAGTGTTTTTAGTTTGTTGTAGAACGTTAAGACATGAACTTTTGACCTGTGCCTTCAGCAAGGTGCAGAATGAGGTGTAACCATGGAAACAGCCGGAGATGGCAGTTGGTGATGGGTTCACTCTTTGGTGCCTCTGCATCTGAGTCTGTTCTCTGGTGGCAGGCGGAGAACTGTTTGTTATTGTGGAGATGAAAGGGTGATAAGGAGAGAAATACGACATAGCATCTGGCCTGTAGAAGCGTGGGAGCAGTGATTAACTCTGAGTAAAGCGGAACTGTGTCGGTGCTTAGTAACAGTAAAAAAAAAATGTTAACAGTGGTATAACTGTCTTTACGGTGCGCGACCTACTAAGAAAGAGTTCACGGGCCGTAATTGGCTTGCAGGTTCTAGTATCAGTAATTGAGGTCGAGAAAAGAAAACATTCAGGACTTTATTTATGAAGGCCTTGCGCCACCGGTGCGTCACTTTTTCACATTTTAAAAAATGAGGCACTGGCGGCGGAAGGTCTTTATAAATAAGGTCCTCAGTGTCTACAGTTAAGGTTATGTGGAACCCATGAATAGTTTTTCAATATGAAATCATTTCAGTTGAGATTATGGATTAAAAGAGAAACTGTGAATATTTGAAATGTTTATTTAGAAATGTACTGTTTTAAAGGCAAATCATTATGTAATATGAGTACAGAAATTGCAAAAAACACAGTAATTGGTATTGTCAGTAGTACATGGAATACAAACGCTATAGTTGAAGAAAAATGAATATAGTTGGTAAAAACATTGTACACTCTTATAAGGAAGTATATTATATTTTAATAAATGGAAGAAGGTCTCTGGCCTTTCAGTTTAGGAACGATATATGAAAATGCAAGTGGTTATACATCATTACTTTATGAATCAGCTGTCAAACAACACGAAATAATAATGTCCACTGTTAGTAAAGCCAATAGGTCTGTTCTTCAAAAGAAAATATGGAAAAGAACGTGAAGAATATAGAAAACCAAAAGAAAATGAGGACGTCAATGGCTTCTATGAGAGTTATTGAAGCATTGTTTAGGCAAAATAGGTAGCTTCTACTTGTAACAGGAAATCAGTTTTATCATTCGAAAGTATGTCAGCTATCCAATGGAAAAGAGTAAAGCAGTACTGATGATCTGTTATAATCTGAGCCTCTTTTACCATCAGAGGGCAGGTCGGTGGGTTTTCGATGTAGCTCGCTGTTAGGAAAGAGTTAACCGTCCATTGTGTAGGCAAAGTATGCAGCGAGTGCCTCTAACATAAAATCATTGTTATCATCTGAAAACATGTCAGCCATCCAATTGAGAAGATGAAAGGAGCATTCATGATCTGTCATTATTGGAGCGTCTTTTACCATCATAGGGCAGCTCGGCGGGTTTTTGATGTAGCTCTCTGTTAGGAAATCTTGCGCCGCTGCGAATATATTCCAATGACCCAGAACTCCTTGTATCGCTGCAAAGGCCATAAACCCTCCGTTGTAACAAAGCTGTTCATGATCAAGTAACGGATTCATGAGGTGATTGTAATTCGGTTCAGGAGGTACCAAATTGCAGAGACATAAATCCAGGGCCCACGTGAAATCACAGCTCAGGCAATGAAATACAGGCTGCACACAGGTGAAATACGAATATCGAAATGATAATCGATATGAAGTATTCAAAGTTGAGAGTGGTAAGGTGCCGTGGTACAGAAGCATTCTCTGTCGAAATAGTTCTAAGTGGCCCGGCTCGTTTGCGAAGGCAGGAGGGACATCCATTTTGAATTTCCCAAGATGGTAAAGGAAACGGCGCAGCACCGCTGGTTGTCTAGCAACTCCACAGAATTAGGTCGCCGGCTATGCAGTGGAGAGGAGCAGAATGACTTGATACATTTTCTAGGAGTCTAGTCACTTATATATTGCTTAGTAGTTATCAAAAAAGTAGTTTTTTTTAACTGGAGGATGCGTTAAAAAATAAGGGAGTGATTTGAGGGAGTTGTAAAGCAAGGTCAATTTTTTTTTACATCAATGCTGTTTTCTGTTAATGTTAGCTTAGTGAAAGATATGTGTGTGAGCAGATGCAACGTTCAGTTTTAAATGTGACAATGGCGGTCTTGTTCATGTCTTCCGATTCAAGGTCGGTATTCGCTGCCAAATACAAAGAACAAGAAACGCATGCGTGGGGTACATAGTCTGCATTCTTAAAGGAAAGCAAATGAAGGGTTATTTTTACCGCGTTAGCATTGTCGTTTAAAAAGTTACAGTGATTTCCATTATATGTTAAGAAAGTGTCACTGATGAAGACTGAAAATAAATCCTTATAAATAATAGGGACTGGTGTATTTTAGAAAAGGTGTGCAACATTACATGAATTGTGAAAAAAAAAATAATGTAATTGAAAGTGTATGGTTTGAAAATGAAAAGTAGAGGTTTATAGTTCACGTTTTGAAAGCAGTTCTAGAGGGTCAGATGCATGATAGATTTATAAAAAATAGAACATGTTTTTAAATAGTATTATGGAAAAAATATGTGCCTTTATGTACTATTTACATTATCTGCCTGTTGCGTATTCTTTGAGTTTTAGTAATCCTGTGTCTTATAAGTTTTCTAGGGGCGGTTTGAGGTTCATGGTGGGTTTGGGCAGGGAGGGTAGGTTGGGGGTTTGCAATAGGGGGTCCGGGTGGGGTGGAGTGCGGAGTTTAGTGAAGAGTGAGGGGGGCAGGGAGTTAGGGTGTTTGGTAATGGAGCAGAGTCAGAGGACACCACATTTCTGTTATGGGGTGCCACGGAAATATGTATTTATTCTCAGAAGTTTATTATATTAAGGATATATATCAACATGGTGGCTCTTGTCGTTTTGTGGTTCTGTGCATGTTTATAATGCTGGCCCTGTAGTTTTTGTTTATGGACCTTATTACGACACACAGGGGAGCCACGTTGCACAGTTGGAGATCAGAGACTTAGGAAATAAAACTTTATAATTGTAAGGGCTCTAAGCGATACAAATCGCCCGTTCTCGGTGTAAAAAATGTCACCGCTATTGGTGGTATTTTCTACGGTGTTAGTGCTCGAAGGAGAATAGTAACATATATGTGAAAGCAAATTGTGTAACAGGCTCAGCATTTCACATTATCGCGTGAAAACAAAAGTTGCTTTTACATAGCAACAAGTCTCTTATAATTAAGGGACGGAGTGTATATAGTGCTATTTAGTACTCTGCTATGTGATTGATGTCGAATATTTCATAAGAGGAGGCTTTAAAAGTTTTTCGATAAACTGGTTTTCTAGGGAAGTGGGTGGAGTGTTCCGTGTAAATTGCAGAATAGAAACTAGTAAGAACCAATTGGAAGTGTTGTTTTAAAGTCACATGACTGCACATGCGTGTCTCGACGCCTGTACGCGAGAGGTGGGTCGCGCACTATAAGAAAGCGGCGAAAAAACATCTCATAATATGCTCTTGGAGCATGTTTTGGTGGAAAGAGTTAGTTCTGAAAAGAACTTTTTTTTTTTTTTTGGAAACAAGTGTTATGATGCTTTTGATTTCTTAAAGTTGCTACGACATTTTTCAGTATGTCATACTATCCAAATAAAGTGAAGAAATTTAACTTTTCTTGGAGCATTTATGACTCTCAATTGTGTGTTTAATTAGAGTATAGCTTTGCTCTCTGTATACAAGAAGTTCTCCAGAGTTCGTGCATTTCATGTGCACGTTCACAAGATATGGTCTCAAGTCCATTTCAGCACTCGATGGAGATACAGGTCGTCCACCGGAAGATGTGCTGATTACTTCTGATGGTAATAGCGTGGCCTCCGTTTTTCTTGTCAAAGGTGGTCGCTCATTTCCTTCAGATTCGGAAGATGAATGCGGAACGGTAGCCATTGCAGCGAAGTCTTCGGGAAGATGTTCGACGTTGTTTTCTCTTGAGAGTAGAAAAGAAAGTGATGGAAGTGGGTAGAGTGCTGCGTGTAAATTCCAGAATAGAAACTACCAAGAACCAATTAGAAGTGTTGTTTAGAAGTCACATGACTTCACATGCAAGTCTCAGGTCCTGTACGCGATAGGAGGGTGCGCGCACCCGGTCCCGCACTAAAATAAAGCGGCGAAAAAACATCTCATAATATGCTCTTGGAGCACGTTTTGGTAGAAAGAGTTAGTTCTGAAAAGAACATTTTTTTTTTTTTTTTGGAAAGAAGTGTTATGATGCTTTCGATTTCTTAAAGTTGGTACTACATTTTTCAGTATGTAATACTATTAAAATGAAGTGAAGAAATGTATCTTTTCTTGGGGCATTTGTGACTTTCAATTTTGAGTTTAATAAGAACGAGGCTCTGCTCTCCATACAAAAGAATTTCTCCACACTCGTTGCATTTCATATGCACCTTCGCAAGATATGGTCTCAAGTCCATCTCAGCACTCGATGGAGATACAGGTCGTCCACCAGAAGATGTGCTGGCCACCTCTGATGGTAATAGCGTGGCCAGGGCTCTTGTCGATGCTTTTGCATAATGCTCAGGATGCCTTTGTTTAACATGCCGCTGCATGGTGTGTATAGAAAAGGAATATTTTTTATTTGGATTTCCCCTTGAGAGCTCCGAATTGCATATCGTGCAGGTTACTTTTGGCGCATTCACTTTCTTTTGATCTTCAGGATAAGTGAAAAATTGCCAAATGAAAGATTCCTTTTTTCTTCTTAACGGTGGTCGCTCATTTCCTTCAGATTCGGAAGATGAATGCGGAAGGGCAGCCATTTCAGCAAAGTTTTCTGGAAGATGCTCGACGTTGTTGTCTCTTCAGAGTAGAAAAGATTGTGAGGAAAGTGGGTGGAGTGCTTCGTGTAAATTCCAGAACAGAAACTACTAAGAACCAATTGCAAGTGTTGTTTTCAAGTCACATGACTTTACATACGCTTCTTAGGACGTGTAGGCGGTGACACTATCTAGTTACGAACGTGATTTCATACTTAGGAACTAGCATTCAAAAAACTTATGAAATTCACTGAAAAAACCATAGGTTTTACACATGTTATAGTTAGGAAATAGCATTTGAAAAACCTATGAAATTCACTGAAAAAACCCTAGGTTTTAAACACGTTATAGTTAGGAAGTAGCATTTAAAAAACCTTTGAAATTCACTGAAAAACCATTGGTTTGACACCAGTTATAGTTAGCTGGAAATTTTACTGACATAAAACCAATGAAATTCCACGTTATAGTTAGTTGGACTCACTATAACTTGCGCGTGTAATGCACTGCTGATGACAATACATATTACATCACTCATGACATGGTCAGTGACACCACTTATGACACCATCCAGTGAATGGTTGTCTTTCTAAAAAATAAATATGTTTTATATATGTATATGTAAAGGTCGAGGGAAGAATAAATGTTTAAATTATTGTCTTAATGAATGTTTTTTTCAAAAAGAAATGATTGGATAACTGGCTTATTAAGTGTATCTTAGTGAATACATATATTAGCGAGTAATGTTTAAATATTTAAATATATGTATCAGTGTTTCACTTTGTGAATAAGTGGCTGCATGGGTTGATGAGTACCTACATGTGTGTGTATATGGGTTATTAGATGTTTTTTTAGTATCAGTATGAGTGTTTCTATGGTTTGGTAGGGGTGTTACTTATCATATAGATCCATCAATGACTGACTCACTGTTTCTATGTTTTTTGAAGACAGCATATGTGCAGGACTGTATGGGTGGATGAGTGTGTATATGTGTGTGTTAGTGAGTGAATGCCTGCCTCACTAGTGTCTTTATCAGTAACGAGATATGTTTTAATTCAGTATATGTGAGTATTGATATATATAAGTCAGTATATTTGAGACTAAGAGATAGAAAGAGTTCCTGTTTAAATAAGTATGTGTTTCTATAAGTGATTGTTTAAGAGAGTAAGTATGTATAAGTTTCTTTAGAAGTAACGTGGTAGTGTGTGTATAGTTTTATATGCAAATAAATGGATGTTCAATAGTTTATTTGCATGTGTGTGAGTAACTTTTGGATGATTGTCGGTGTGTAACAGGATGTATAGGTGTATCACTACATATGATGAGTGAGTATATGTATGAGTGACTATATAGAACTGTTGGTGAATGAGAGAATGTGTATATAGATGGTGGAATTACTGAATTGGTTGTTGTAACTGGTATGGGTATCTCCATTTTTTTGAAAATGTTAATTTCTATTTTCCAATATGTGTTTTAAGGGTTACATTACACTTAAAGGAGGCCTGTCATCAGTGATGTCATGAGTGATGTCACTGACCATGTCATGAGTGATGTAATATGTAATGTCATCAGCAGTGCATTACACGCGCAAGTTATAGTGAGTCCAACTAACTATAACGTGGAATTTCATTGGTTTTATGTCAGTAAAATTTCCAGCTAACTATAACTGGTGTCAAACCTATGGTTTTTTCAGTGAATTTCATAGGTTTTTTAAATGCTACTTCCTAACTATAACGTGTCTAAAACCTAGGGTTTTTTCAGTGAATATATATATATATATATATATATATATATATATATATATATATATATATATATATATATATATATATATATATATATATACATATACATATATTCACTGAAAAAAAACATAGGTTTCAGCCACGTTATAGTTAGGAATTAGCATTTAAAAAACCTTAGAAATTCACTGAAAAAAACATAGGTTTCACACATGTTATAGTAAGCTGGACATTTCACTCATACAAAACTATTGAAATCCCCCCGTTATAGTTAGTTCAGCTAACTATAACTTGCGTGCCCGCAATGCACTGCGGATGACGTCACATATTACACCACTCATGACATGGTCAGTGACGTCACTCATGACATCACTGATGGCCATAGAAAGGAATGCAGAAAATGCCTTTGGGGTCCCATTGCAAACCCCCCAGGTGGTTGATGCACTTGAGGGGTACCCATGGTACCCCCCAACATTTGCATGCACAAGGTGGCAGGCAACACGCGGTGCCTGTAACGTTGTGCACAACACGCCCTTTAACATCGTGGTGGGTACTGAATACAGCTCCACCCGCCACAATGTTAAATATACAGGATGCAACCGACAATGTGGGGGTCGCATCCTAATTGGCAGTGCGGGACTGCCACACCACTGTCGGCCGGTCCCAGCACCACTAAGGTGGCGGGCGGACTGGAGTCCGCCCTCCATCCTAATAGACCCCATAGTGTGCAAAAAGGAAACCCAATATTCCCGTGTGGGATTGGCTATCTACTATTAGGGTATGGTAAACTGCCAACAGTAAAGTGTTAAAGGAATCACAAAGACAGGTGTATATACTTTTTAAATATAGCAAATTGTATTAGATTCAAACAGAAAATAAAAGATGAGGTTCAAAGATAATGATGACATACGCTACCTTGAAAATGCGTTGTACAGAAAAACTTCATAATGGTGCTCAGTAACATTTGGCAATGTACTGAAGACCCACTCTCTAGTGAAAACACATGAATGTCTGTCTTTGTATTAAGACAAATCTTGAAGGTAACAAAAATAGTCCAAATGAGAGAAGGGTTGTTTGTCGACATTTCCGTCTCATACACTATGAATTCATGAGACAATCTTCAGGACCAGAATATTTAATGAAAATGCATGAAAGCCCCCACTCTAGAAGACTGTCCACTCCTGAAGGGGAATTATAAATCTCATAGTGCTGCAGAAGACACCGAAGACTGTAAAATTATTCAGAGCGCGTGCTCCTCGAATGTGGGTGTAGTCAATAATATGTCATTTACATGAACAAAGGGTGAGTCAATCCATCGTTTTAAAGAAGGAGTGGCAACATTTCTCGGCATCCCACTGCTCGAGGAGTAAATCGGCGTTCGTCTTGTCCCGACGATGGTCTCCTGGATTCATACTGTAAACCAAAACATCGACAAACAGCCTATCTCTCCTTTGGCCTGTTTTTGTTACCTTCACAAGTGTTTTTTGACAACACATTGTCAATGTTGTATACGTTATCATAATCTTTGAACCCCATCATTTATTTTCTTTTTGAATTGAATAGAATTTGTTACATTTAAAAAGCATATACGCCTGTCTTTGTGCTTCATTCGACACTTGCCGTTTTAAATTTATATCAATTTATATACAATGTCACCTAAGGACATCTGCAACTAACTTAAATGTTATATATTTTTTTTTATGAATCCCTTGCAGTAAATATGGCAAAAACAATAGGGAAATGCGGTTTTCTCAGCGGGGTTGTGAATATAGCAACAGGAAAATAAGCGTTGGCAAAGCCAATAGGTCTCTCAAGGCCAATGGGTTTAGTCAATTTACATTGTTTTTTAAATTTGTATGCTCTGATGGCCACTGCCAATGCTAGTGCAATTTGTGCCTCAAGCAATGGCATAGCTGGTGACCTTCTGGAATAGGTGTAACTTTCCTAGATTGCGGTCACAAAGAGTACACACCATAATTAGACACCTGAATGCGATCTCAAAATAGTAAACATCTTTAAAAAAAATACCATTTCAAGATGCCACTATTAGCTCGGGATTTTTTTTTTTGCAAAATGCTTTAGCAACAACAGGGGGTAGTATTTAATAGAAAAACAATAGGCTGATGCAGGAAAAGGGAAATCAGGGAATAGTCACATAAAGTAAGCAGTGTGCAGGAGTTTGAAAGAGAGAGCAGTGGAGGAAGAGCATTGTTAAGTATCTAAGGTAGTGAAAGAGGCGGAGAGAAAGATAACAGTGTCTCCTACACTACAATGTAAACAATGGATAGGAGATGGAAGAGCACAGAGAACGTGAGGTGAGAGAGACAATCGCCTGTGGGCTGATCTAAAAGGTGGCTCACAATGTCCGAAATAGAAAGAACACAATAGGAGAGTGGTTTAAGTGGATTGACTAAAAAACGACTGTGTATTTGTTAAAGTATATTGGATACAGTAGATCTTCCAATGGCAAAGACAGGAAGCTGTCTGGAGGTGGGGAATAAAAAGAAAATAAAGCAATGTTTACTGTTGGTGTTTGTACACCTTGCTCAACCACATCCCCCCTGCTGCAAACAGATGAATGCTACCATCACCAGAATTTCTAACCCGGAGCAGGGCGACACTTCGGTGAGCTTAAATGCTCATAAAAGCACTCCATCTTTCATGATGAACAATTATTAATTATTCTGTACGGGGACAGCAGGGTGCATTGAGTTATGTGTTCCACATCTCCTGTGCATTTTACCATATTTTTTAGATAGAAGAGTTGCGTCACTTCTCTTTTTTCAGTGGGACTGCGACCTATCATTGTATTGTGTCCAGATGCCTTAAGTGAGTCTAAGGAGTGTCGTGATCTATTTATCCCTAGAACTATTTGAATCTGGAGAAAAGTATTTTTACGTCCACAGTCAAAATGTGCTAGCACTACCTACAAAAACATGATAGCCACGGCGATGTCTATACCGGTTGTTAATGGCTCTGAACCCAAGTTATAGGATTGCAGCACAGCAGCATGCCTATAATGAGGGAGAGGGTTTTTCACAACTAGTATATGCAGAAGGCTACGTACTGGTAGAAAATCCTGACTGTGAAACCAAATAACACCCACACAGGGTTAAACATTCTAAATTAATAAGGGACAAACAGAAAACCAAATACTTCAATATTGGAGCAGAAGGTTGTACCAGCCATTATTGGTCCTAAGCCACTATAGACTACACCCTGATCTTGATACAGATAAGACTGTAATCAACTCGCTTTATGGCCCTATGTGCTGTAAAGTGTACTCAAATGGAACCAAACGGTCTTTCACCCCAAGGAGGAACCTCTAACCTCAATATATTAATGAGACTTTATGAACTTCTGTATTTTGGGAGGTATTGTCAATCTGCATTGCTAGGGTTGCTTCTACAGTTCCCCTAGCTCTCTGACACCATTCACAGCCTCTAAATGATCTGTAAGAAGATACATGGGTCCTGACCAACCAGCTTCTAAGTTATCCTTTAGAACCAACCCTACTCAGGGTTTTTACCAGGTTAGCTTGTCATGAATTAGTCACAACAATGTAGCCCTTGCTTGTAAATGCTATGCTGATTGTATGAGTCTTCGACTCTAGGTGTCCAATCCATGCAGTTGTGATTACCATCTACATCAGCTATCCCAGATAGATCCTCTCCGTGCACCACCTTTCTTGCCGATAGGCCTGACATTCTGCATTGAAGTGAACTTCTGGGGTACAGCCGACAAAATTACTGCCTTTTCTTTTTGGATATTGAGAGACACAGTGTACAGGTCCATCTTGCCTAATCATTTCCTTGCTGGTTCTGTGAAAAAGTATTTATTCATATGTTTTTGCTATAGACTCATTTATTGTACTTCGTATTGTATAAGTTATTGTGCAGAGATCATTGCCCTTGTTTTTATAGCCCTAAGACTGCTTGTGTGTCGGTCACAACTACAGCAATTTGCTTTCTAATGAACCAATTTCTAACTTTCAAGTTGAAGTACATACTGGCTCCCATAAGCAAATGAAAGAAGTCTATTTGTGAATACACTCTATAAGGATTATCGGAAGAGTGATGGCCTTTCATAGGGCGTGTGGTACACTCTGTAGTGAGACTCACATTCGGACTGGCCTAGAGGATAAACTGGCAAGGTCCAGAGGGCTGTTCTCTAAGAACAGCATATGGGCTGTTTTATGGACTGATGGACCGAATTTTACTGTTGTTTTCACTGATATTACCACAATATTGCCTGCTGCAACCAAAAGTGCATGAAGTCTCCCACATACAGTAAAACACTTATACTTCTTGGCTTTACAAGTTTATAAACACCCTGATTTACAAATATGGGCCACTTCTTTAGTTATTAGATTCACTATTGGGGTCCTTTTTAGGTCGAGCCTAGGCAGCGCACATGCACTTTCTGGAAGAACTGGTGTAATCAGTATACAGAGTGTAGACCCGCCTGCTGCTTGCCATTGGTTCACTCTTATGTTGCTCTTGTTTCCTGGCTCCTTATTGGTTGTTGCTCTCAATACATCAATTCTGCTTTATAGGAAGAAGCACCGACCAACTACAGTTTACTTACAATAATAGATGATTAGGGGTTTTTGGTTTAGGTACTACTTTTTTTGGTGTTAGAGATATTGTATCTCTATGGCGCCTACCATGCCACCCGCTTTCATGTTTGTGTTTGTTTCGTCATAGCGGTCGCTTCACAAGCTGCTGTTTTCATGTTTGTATTGGTATCATCATGACAGCCTTTTTACGGGCCGCTAAGTGCATAAATTTAACATGCACTGCACTTTATGTTGTAGCAAGGCGCCCACTTCATTTAATATCCACAGGTGCCTTGCTTTATGTACCACGGTGCCTGCTTATTTTAATATGCAGGAGCTCCGCACTTGATGTTCATCCCTGGCGCCCACTTTCAACATTATCATTTTTTAATAAGCCAATCCGACCCCCACGTGCCTCATTTAAGTATGGCACCCGCTTAATTTAATATGTACAGTGATTCATGTTGTAGCACAGTGCCCGTGGCACCTCAACAATGCCCGCAGAGGTGACAGTGCAGGTCTGGGCATGGAAATAGCACCGGCGAAGGTGCATAGTTACAGCATAAAAAGGGTGCAGGCACCAGCTGATTGATGAGGCTCACTCTGCAGCCTTGACTGTTAGCAGGGCCGGGTATTCAGGGGCGGATTGGCACTCGGGCATGGGCCGAAGGGCCGGTGTCTCAGTGCACTCTGTGGGCCGGATTTCCACCCCTTTACCAGTCCACAGAGAGCACTGACAGGGAGAGGAAAGCTGCTTCGCTGTGCGGCCGGGCTGTGGCCTCTCCTTGACCCCCTGCCCTGCCAAGCAATCATGCTGATGGTGGGCTGGGGAGAGGTGATTGTGTGCCAGAATTGGCCTCCCAGGGGGCCAGGTGTTGCTTAGGCATATGAGCCATTTTCACCTCGGCCACCCTGGGTCCCACGCAGCCCAGAAACAGTGCTTGCATTAGTCCTCGCCCACAGCCCTTCTCATTCAGGGCATAGTGGGCGTGGAAGAATGGGTCTCACTATGGGGGCCAGGTGATGTGGGGAACTCCATCTTCATCTTAGCCTCCTTCTCACCCCCATGGATAGCCCAGAAGCTGTGTTTTTGTTTTAGCCCCTCTCCTGCCACGCCATTGCCCTGAGGCATTGAAGGGCTGAGTAATTTGCAAATAGCTGGGGTCTCCCTGTTTTTCAGGTGCTTCTGCACTGGAGGGATGGGAATAATTTGGTAATAGAAAGGGGCCTGGCTGTTTCTCAGGTGCTCCAGCGCTGGAGGGCTGGGAATAATTTGGTAATAGAAAGGGGCCTGGCTGTTTCTCAGGTGCTCAACTTGTAGGACATTGTCACCTTGGCCCGGTGTCCTTCCGAAGAACAATATCCTCCCACTTACATTACATTGCATGTGTGTTTCATGAAAGGGCACGCCGCGAATGTAGGCCACGCCCCGCAAATACGGGCCACTTTTTTCGTCAGTGCCCGGGCCAAATTTTCGTCAGTGCCCGGGCCTAATTGTGATCCCAATCCGACCCTGCCGGCATTATGCCCCGCTCACTTTACGTTGCAAGGCATGCTGCCTACTGTTTATAGCCACAAGAACACTGCCTCAGGATGTTGGAGGATGCCCTAAGGAACAACACAAAGGAAGCAGCTTTATGCAGGTAAATTTCCACTGGCCGGCACATTCATGTTTATATGCTGGTCATCATGGCGGCTGCTTCAAGGGTTGCCACTTTCATATTGAGATTTATATCATCATAACAGCTGCTTCACGGGTCATCACCTTCCCATTGATATCATCATAGTGGCCGCTTTACAGGCTGTAGCTTTCATGTTTGTATTTCTATCATCATGGCACCCGCTTCACAGGCCGCCATGGGAACTAGCATGCAGTGCCCTTTAACATTTGTTGCTGTAGATGATGTCAAGTTTGCTTACTGCTTACTTCACGACTGTGTCCATCTCATTACAATATGATGCCTGTGCATATTAAATTAAGCAGGCGCCGTGTCCACACGAGAAACAAGGAGGCCTGTGTTGGATTATTTAAAAAAAAAATAATAATGATGTAAATGGGCGCCGGGCTATAACATCAAGTGTAGCGGGGGCCTGCTGATTACATTAAATGTTCTCTGACCAGCAATCTTGCCAACTTGTGCCGCTTGGGCAGTGCCGGCACGAGCCAATCATTACATTGCTGTGTTTTGCTCTGCTTTGCCGAAGTCATGTGTAGATCCAGAGAGGATTCCCACTCTGTGCTGAGATGGACAACTGTTCCCAAATGCTAAGAAAGAAGGAAGACCACTGCTTTGTCACTCCCCAGAGGAATATTAGCCACGGGCAGTTGCACCATGTTGTAAGAGCAGTGCGAGCGGTGGCCCCCAAACCCCGATTGGGGTTTGGGGGCCGCCAGAGCCCATACCCACCAGAGCCCTACACTAAAGAAATGCCTGTGCTCGGCACCGTAGCCCCCGGAGCTAATCACTCTGCAAGACCAAAACATCTACCATGTGCAAACTAGAAGGCGCGCAGATACCCTAGCCCCTGATAATCATTTATGCAATTTGTGTGCGGTCGCTTCTGGGATGGCTTATGGGTAACAATTTGATTCATGTACTGGTTTGTTTCATAATCTGAGGTCTTTACATGGCCTAAGCAATTGCTGCCCTCTTGGATTCATATTGTGTTGATTATTGCACTATCAGGGCACTGGGTTCCCTGGCAGCAGTCGTTTCATATGTGCAGTACTAGTGATATATGTCGTTTTATGCCTGTCTTGACCCTGATAACACATGCTATCTCAGCAATTGCCTCACAGGCATAGTGCCTCTGAATAGCCATCGCATTACTATACAGTTGCTATATAAGCTTATATGATGGTTTTTTGTGCACTTTTTAAATTTAAATATTCACCCCACTGCAAACAAAAAAACATGAATAGAGAACATTCCCATTTGCAATGCCAATAGCTCCAATTCCTAAAATACGACACCTATTGCATTGCAAATGCTTGTTTTAAATGTAGTGTCCAGGTCTGTCTTCTGTCCCAGTCCAACTGTGGTGGAACAGGACATATACTGACTAAGAACATTGTTAGTTGAAGACTAGAACAGTTATTAACTATTACATTGAAAATGTTTTTCTTATTGTGACCATCCTGTTTAATTGAGAAAGAGTAAACCACCATTACGAGAATAAAAGGACAACAAAAGGTAATGCTTTTACTCTAATGTATACTAGTTCCGCAAATTAAGATTATTTTACTGTACCTTAGACTATCACGCACTTTCACAGAGATGTATTAGTGATTCTGTAATTCATTCAAAATCATGGCGAACGTATGGTGAATATTACAACAACCTTTCCTTAGAGTAGATGATGTAAAAATAAGGAGTAAACAATGACAAATAAATATTGAGAAAAAGATACATCAACAGACACGGCACACATACGCAAACGGTACCAGTGTTGAAGACTAAGGGCCAGATGTAGGTAATCTCGATTTACCTACTCTTAAATACCAAATCATACTGATTCGGTATTTAAGAGTAGGTAAATGGGATGTAGGTAATTTCACTTTTGAAATTAATTGCCATTGATTCCTATGGGCCTTGAGGCCCATAGGAATCAGTGCCAATTACCGAATCCGTAAATACAGATTCGGTAAAATTATCGAATTTGCAAGGGGGACAGGGTGTCACTTTGACACCCTGTTGCACCCCTCAATTGTGCATGGGTGCACATGTTGCTGACATACATGTCTGCAACATGGCACGTTTTTTAAAGCAAAAAAATGCTTTTTGAAGGGTTTTCATTATTTACCACCAACTTCTTTTCGGCCGTTTCCGACCGGTATTTGGATACCTACATCTGGCCCTAAAAACAGTCAAAAAAAGCAAGTAGGTCTGAAACAGCCTATTCACGAAAGAAGGTGGATGCAAGATGTACGTAAATGGTGTTTGCAAGGAGTGTCAGGTGGCATAGCTTTTCTATGTGTATGTTTTAATGTTCAATGTTTGGATGAGTGTATTGATGGAGAGGAAATGGATGAGTGGTGGGAGATGTGAGTTTGTGTGTCAGTGTTGAATGGCATTGTGGTAGTTCAATTTGAAGATGTGTGCTTGTGAAAAATGCCTAATTATATTTTTTAACTAACCAAGGGAAACGCTGGTATCTTTTAAATCTGACTAGATTTCATTTTAGTTTGTTGGTATTTTAACATTGATTTTAAGTCTTACCCTATGGCGAGCATGCATCAGAATTGACAACCACAGCAGTGGTGCAACCATAGAGAGGCAGTGTTATCCCTCTCTACCATAAAGTGCAACCAGAGCAGTTGGAGGCTGGCGTGCTAGTTGTGAGACGCCCACTCCCTTAAATGTAGGCTGGGCCGCGACGGCGCAGTTGGCAGGCAAAAGGCAAGCCTGTCTGTTCCCGTCCGTGCCTGAATGGGACCAGGGGCCAGAAACCCTGCACAAACTTGCCACAAACAGATAAATATTTCATCAGACCAGTTGCTGCGATTAAGGTCACCTCCCGAGTCTCGTTGTGACTTCTCAGGCAAGTGGATTATCTAGTGGAGGGAATTAAGGTATGCACCCATTGTAAATATGAGCTAAAAGTGCAAATCAAGCGAATTACACTGAATCAATCCCTACAACCACAAGCTAAATCGTGGAAATTAGGCCTAATCAATAGTCGCTTCCTCCCAAAACATATAACAGAAATACGTTTCTTGGTAGAAGATTAGGGCCTAGACATCCTGTTCATTATGGAAAGTTGGCTTAATGATAGCTCCATTACGGATATTTTAATGGCCTTTCCCTATGGGTTCCAAATACACAGACAAGAACATATAGGAAAGGTAGGGGGCAGCATTGCTATCTTATTAAAGGATGATTTTAAATGCACCACTACTCTTCTTTCAATTTTAGACTCTAAAAGCCTTCAATTTGCTATCTCACTTTCTCCTACGCACATATTCTATGTACTCTTAATCTATAGACTCCCAGGGCCCAGTGCAAATTGTATTGATAATCTAATAGACATCCTCGCTGGTCTAGTAGTGAGAAAAATGCATATCAATATCCTAGGAGATTTAAACATTCATTTGGATGAATTTCATCTCCCTTATCGTAAAAGACTGTTGCAGGAATTGGAGGGGATGCAATTAACTCAATTTGTAATCCTACCCATGTTAAAGGACATATTCTTGACCCTATAATTTCTAATGACCCATAAATTCAAGTATCCACTCCAGTACCTGTGCCACTGTCAGATCAACATTTTATCCCTTTCACACTGACCAATACAGTAGTCCAAAAAATAAATCAAAATATCGTTTTTAATCTGATGAAGAACTGGTCAAAACTTAACTTGGAAATATGGATGATACATTTTGAAACCTTAACCCCAAATCTAAAAGGAAGTCTGGATTAGTCTTTAACTAACTGGGAAAGTTGGATTACTCAGTCACTAGATAAGGGTATCTCTAAAACGGCACATAAGGCAAAAACAAACACCAAAAAAAGCACTCTGGTTCAATGCTCATTTAGCCACCTTAAGAGAAGGTTGTAAGAAGTTTGAAAGAAAATGGAGAAAGGATTACAATCCGCTTCTAAAAGCTAGTTATAAGGCAACCATTTGGCTTTACCACAATGACATCAAAGAGGCCCAAGCAAAGTTCTTTGAGGAAAAGTTAAATCAGGTGATAAATTCCCCTAAGGAACTTTTTAAAGTTGTTATATCTTTGACAACTTTAAATCAAGGCAATTCCCTTTTACAGCCGTCCAAGATAAGATGTAACAACTTAGCTGTTTTTTTCCATAAAAGGTCACAGACATTTATGACTCATTTAAAGAAGGGACTGGGACAGCTACAAACCATGGAACAGACAACTGCCTTAACCCACTTCCCATTTATGAAATAAGATATAGTACGCACTCTTTTGGGTAAGATCAAATCAGGATCTCCTCTAGATCCAGCACCCCCTTATGTTCTACACAAAGGCATGGAGTCTATTCTCCCTCTGATAGTCGAAATTCTCAATCTCTCCTCATTTTCAGGAACAGTCCCAAAAACATGCAATCATTAGACTGTTGTTAAAAAAAATAACATTTAGATCCTTCATAATCCATCAATTACCGGCCCATCTCACTGTTACCATTTGCAGGAAATCGTGAAGAGAATAATGTAAATCATGTGTTGTCTGATTTCTTGGAAGGTAACCACTGTCTTCATCCCGCACAGATGAGCTTTTTCGTGCACAGCATAGCACGGAATCTGCTCCTCTGGCAGTCACAGAAGAGTTAAAAGAACTCCTGATCAAGGTGGCTCAGCCACAATATTACTCTTAGATCTGAAAGAGGCATTTGACACTGTGGCTCATACCACAATGCTAATCAGACTCCAGGAGACTGGGATTCAGGATAAAGCCTTGGATTGGCGAGCATCTTTTCTTAATAATAGATCCTTCCAAGTAATGGAAGCCAGCTTCTTCTCTGAAAATATGCCTTTGAAATGTGGGGTGCTACAAGGCTCAGCCCTATGTTGTTCAATATTTATATGCAACCATTGGCTGATATTGTACAGAGGTTTTGCATCTCCTTGATCTCATATGCCAATGATATGCAGCTGGTGGTCTCCTTTGATACTAGAGCAAATCTGGACTGTAAACAATTGCTGCCATGTTTGGAAAAGGTGGTGGAGTGGATGATGAGCGGTTGTTTGAAGTTAAATGGGGACAAAAAAGAGCTGATTATATTGGGGAGCATATTGGTCCCCAGGTCTCTGCCAAGCTGTATGGGGAATACGCCAGCTCCAAACCCGTCCATCAAGAACCTCGGAATCTTGATGGACAATGAATTGACAATGGAAGTGCAAGCAAAAAAGCTGGCTGGCTCCTGCTCCGGATTACTCAGAATGCTTCAAAATGTCCTGGAGTTGATTCCCAAATTTTTCAAGAAATCAGTAATTCATGCGATGGAGATTTCCTGTCTTGATTATGGTAATTCTCTTCATCTAGACACCCCAAAATATGTAATTAAGTGACTCCAAGTGATGCAGAATGCTGCACCGAGGCTTTTGTGTAAGTTTCTGATTCAGGAAACAGTTCCACTGGCTCCCGATTGATGCCAGGATCAAATTTTAAAATAACAATTGATGGACAGAATGCAGTACAATGTCACACATTCACCCCAGTACAGAGATCTGGGCCTAAACCCATCATTTTTTGATCACCATGACATTCCAGTTTGGACTCAGCCATATGCAAATCATTCTTGACCCTGCGCTCAAGGGGAACAGTCCAGCCTGAACTGCCAGGCCAGGTCTTCTCTGGACTGGAAACAAGTATCCTAGGGCCGGTTTCAGACTTTCAGCCCTCATCAGCCAGGATAGTTGGACTCCAGTGGCATGGAGAGCCCGGGACCCACATCTGGGCATACCCGTCCCACCCGGGGTGATGAATGCAAAAAGAACACTTGATAGATAGAATGCAGAATAATGCCATACCTTCACCCCAGTACAGAGATCTGGGCCTAGTTCTATTGTTTTTTTGCTCACCATGCCATTCCAGTTTGGACCCAGCCATATGCAAATCAGTGTTGACCCTACACCCAATGGGAACAGTCCAGCTAGAACTGCCAGGCTAGGTCCTCCCTGGACTGCAAACAGGCTTTCAGCATTCATCAGCCAGGATAGCTTGACTCCAGTGGCATGAAAACCACGGGTCCCACGTCTGGGCATGCCCCTCCCACTTGGGTTGACAAATGCAAAAAGAACAATTTATGGACAGAATGCAGAACTAGGGGCCCGATGTAGGTAAATCTGATTTAGCGACTCTAGAATACTGAATTTTACTGATTTGGTATTCTAGATTCGGAAAATCAGATGAAGGTAAAAAATCGGTAATTTTTACCGAATCTGTATGATTCGGTAATTACCGAATCGGTAATTGCCATTGATTCCTATGGGCCTTGAGGCCCATAGGAATCAATGTCAATTACCGAATCGGAATGATTCGGTAATTAATTGCCATTGATTCCTATGGGCCTTGAGGCCCATAGGAATCAATGCCAATTACCGAATCCATAAATACAGATTCGGTAAAATTACCGATTTTGCAAGGGGGACAGGGTATCACTTTGACACCCTGTTGCACCCTTGATTCAGGCTTGTGTGCCATGTGACACACGTACATGCCCTTAGGGCATGTCTGTGTGCCACATGGCACAGGTGTACATGCAAAGATGTGCATGTACACAGGTATTCATTATTTACCACCAAATAGTATTTGGTGGTAAATAACGAATCGGTAAGGGCCTGTGGCACTGTTTAAAGTGCCACCTACATCTGTATTTATCGATTCAGTAAATTTACCGATTCGGTATTTTACAGAATCAGTCAATTTACCGAATCGGTACATATACCGATTCGGTAATTATAATGTTCCCTACATGTCAAACAGCAAATACTGGTCGGTAACGTCCGAAATCGGCCAATACCGACCGGTATTTGCCGTCCTACATCTGGCCCTAGGTCATACATTCACCCCAGGACAGAGATCTGGCCTAAATCCATTGTTTTTCTGCTCACCGTGCCATTCCCGTTTGGACCCAGCCATACGCAAATCTGTCTTGACCCTGCTCCCAATGGGAACAGTCCAGCCTGAACTGCCAGGCCAGGTCCTCCCTGGACTGGAAACAAGCATCCTGCGGGCTTTTTAGCCTTTATCAGCCAGGATAGCTTGACTCCAGTGGCATGGAGAGCAAGGGACCCACATCTGGGATTCAAACTAGCCTGGCTGATGAAGGGTAATACCCATAAACTGGTCCCGGGATGCTTGTTTGCGTAGCAGGATCAAATTCAAGGCGCTTTGCTTGACCCATTGCCTATTTACATTGAAGGCAATGGCCAATATTATCATCAACTGCCTAAGTGCTCCAATAAAATTCTGCACAAAACACCTAGGCCCACATGCATCATTGTGACATTTTGCACTTCATAATTTGCGAAAAATAAGGAATCGCAAATTAAGAAGTGCAAAATGCTATGCATCATTATTTTCGGTATTCATTTGTGATTCGGTAAAAATCGCAATTTTTACCGAATCCCAAATGAAAACCGAATTTTTAAGTTAATTTTTGCAATTCCCATTGATTCCTATGGGCCAAAAGGCCCATAGGAGTCAATGGGAATTGCGAGTGGCACTTAGAAAATTTCATGGGTGCAGGGGGGGGTCCAAAGGACCCCCCCATGCACCCCTGAAATGTATTTTTCGCATCATGTTTCACACACACATGTCCTAAGGACATGTGTGTGTGAAACATGAATGTTGAAAAAAAAACATTTTAAGCATTTTAAACACATTTTCCAAATTTACTGAGTGGTTCAACCACTCGGTAAATTTGGAACCCTAATTGCGAATTTCCACTTGTCAAAGTAATGATGCATTGCTTTTAAGAAGTCGCACATCTGCGACTTCTTAAAAGCACCCGCAATTTTAGAACTCGCAACAATGTTACGAATTCTAAAATTGCTTCATGCATCCCAAAAAGCACTTTTGCATTCGCAAACGGCCGATTTTAAGTAATCGCACCGTTTGCGACTACAAAAATGCTTGATGCATGTGGGCCCTAGTACTCACCACCTGGGCCACATTTTGCCATTACATGCTCATGTATTCAAACCATATAAATTAATGCACTGTCACACATAAGACAGACCCAAATATTTTTCTAATACATCAACTTGGATAGTGGAGTATGTTGCACAAAGTTAAGGTTAGTGCCTTAAAATATCTGAACAGCACGCCGTTGTTAGTATTTAAAGGTGTTATAGGGACTGCTCGCTGTATTGCGTTTGGCCCTTACACAAACGGTCTTGCACTTTAACAATCAAATGAAAATGATTCTGATCATCATGTATTATGTTATTCACTCACACAGATACACATCCACAGCCATCTGCCTGTACAAATAAGAATCACATACAAGTAGAGGAGGCACTCACATGTACATGCATACCTACAAATGTGCACATGCAGATATGCACTAACACATTTTCAATCGGTTTCTAGCTCAAAGAAGAACATGTTCCTATTAGAGAACTATGTAACAGCTCTATGACATGAGATTATTACTTCACTGCGCATTAGTACACTCTACCTCGCTGTGAGGAGATTTGGATGTTAGATAGTCCTGGGAGCACAGTGGTTAGGGGTTGAAATGACATTCTGTGAGGGTAGAGTGCTGTTGCACTACTGACAAATATATGCAAGTCCTCACATATTTGTACACATAACCACAAGCGCACATGCAAACACACTCACTCAAACATACTCACATATTCTCTAAAACACACATACACTGTCACTGTTAGACCTGGCATCTTTGGCGTTGTTTCCCCTGACTTTTTGCCTCAACCTCCTGTATTTTTGACACTGTGCTGGATTTAGTTTTTGCTAGTTTAGATGCTTTGGGCACTTTGCCACTGCTGATCAGTGTCAAAGTGCAAGTGCTCCCTGAATAAATTGTTATCATATTTGGTTATCCATGATTGCCATATTTATATTACCAGAAACCCCTAGTAAAGTGCACTGAGTGTGCCAGGGCAGGTGATTCAAATGCTACTAGTAGGCCTGCAGCACTGATTGTGCCACCCACATGAGTAGCCCTAAAATGGTGTCTCGGGCCTGCGGTGCCTGGGTGCAGTTGCTACCTGCCATGCTGCCCAGGCCAGTGTCCACACTGGCCAGGCCTAACCCTTCCCTTTCTGTACACAGTGGACACCCCTATAGAAGGCCCTAGGTACCCCCCCCCCCCCCATGGCAGGGTGCAGTGTACATGAAAGGTAGAGCATGTACTGGTGTGTGTGTGTGACATGCTCTGGTAGTGAATTACAGACATTTTCGTTTTTCACTATTGAGAGAGCTATCTTGCCCATAGGCTATAATGGGGAATGATGAGTATAATGTTTACCTACATATCTTCCCATAGGAGAAAGATAGAAAATTAAAGTCTGGGATCCCTGACCTCAGACTTTAATAACACATCTTTTAGGAAGGATGGTTTTCAAATCCTGAGTTTGAGAACAGCACTTTTAGAAAGTGGCTGTTCTCTTACCTAACCTCTCTGTTTGCCTTGGCCTGTTTGTGAATTGACTGTCTGGTTTGTGAGTGACAGGGGCTGGGGAGCCCCCAGGAGGGTGAATGAGTCAGCCCTAGGCTGAATGACTGCAACTGCATCTTTAGTGGTGGGAGGGGATAGCACCTGGGCCTGAATAGGGCTGTGCCTGCCTTCCACAATGCTGGCTCCACCTCCTGCTGGGCGGCTGATGACCCTGCCCCTCTATCTGAAAGGAGAGGAGAAGACAGAAAAATAAAGTGCTCAGGAACTGACCTGAACTGGTTCTGACAAAGCCAAGAACTCTCTGCCTCTAAAGTACATAGGAAAGACTGGTATAAAAAGGGCTACCCAGACTACAGAAAACTAGATCATCCTGGAATCAAGAAGGAACCTCTGCCAAGGAGAAATCTGGAAGACGGGAGAGGAAGGACTGTCTTGATGTGTGTTTGTGGGCTGACCTGCAGTTGCTTTGCTGCCAAGGAGAGGAGAAGGACTTTGCTGTTGCTGTGTCCCCTTGCTTCAAGAAATCTCCAAGGGCCTGAGGAGAGCTGGCCCCCTGTAAAGAAGTCCCGAGAACAAAAGGACTTCACCCCCCAGCTTCCCCCTGAACTCTGCTGTATGAGTTCTGCCCTTCCTGGAGTGCTTGATCCAATTGTGGGGCCTCTGGAATTTGTGCCTGCTGTTTGGGGAGCTGGACAAGAGGAAAGGATGATCTGCAATTTTCACACATCGCTCGTATACAGAGCGCTTTGTCGCAGTGCCTATTGCCGTTGCAAGAACCGGCGCATCGTTCGCTTGCTGAGCCCATTTGCCCGGTGCGGGAAGACTCCTGTTGCTGAGTATCATCGCAGAGCCTGTCGTCGCTGTGTGAGATCGCTGCACCGCTTGCTTTCAGACCGCATCAAGTCGCTGCGAACATCTTTGCAGAGCCATGGCACAGGGGCCGCGAGAGGAGAAGATCGATGCTGCGCCGCGCATCGCCAACGCACCTGAGATCATCGCCGTCCCGAAGATTGTCGCATCTTCCCTGTGCGAGACCCTTCCTACCAAACCTGCACACAGGAATCCATACAAGGTATCGCGTCCCTCTCTATACAGACTGGATTCGTCGCAACATGCCCACTGCGTGCAGCGGGGCTGTTGCATCACCTCCCCAGGGTCTCAGGAGTGACGCATTGCTTGTTGTACCTATTTGGACATTGATACCTATCTCTGCCAACTAGAGACCCCCAGATCTAACAGTCACACATAGTGAAAAGCACATACAGAGGCACACACACATGCTTGCACAAATGGTCCACTGTTACAGATTTGGCAACACTCATGCCTCCTAGACTTTTAAAAGCGATTTGCTCTACCCGTGATTGAATCTTTTTTCGTTTTTAATTTAACTGTCTTTGCCTGTGGTTGTTACAGTTTAAAAATTGTAGTTTTAACCTGCCCGTGTTTGCACAATTTATCACCTATTTTGTGTTTAAACCTATGGTTTTTACTTGCCCGTGACTGTTTCCATTTAACCTGTTGAATTGTGGGACTTGCAGTCCATACTCTGTATTTTTTCCCTCTCATTCCTCGTGACTATCAGTTTTTTCCCTCCAAATTTCTCCCTTGCTTTTTGTTAAGACCTGTATATTAAGCAGTCCACCACCAATTCCCATATTGTGTTAGCAAGAGGGATATTCTACATCAGAGAGAGAACAGAGGGTGCTCCAAGACAGAAGTAATCTGCTGTGAGCTGTTTAAGCTGTGTTTTATAGGGATTGTGCACTTCATGTTTGACTAGGAGAGTGAGTAAAGATTTATAGAAACAGTATTGTTAGAGGACAAAGTTTGTTAGGGCCTTACCTGCAGAAGTCCCTAGTGTAGATTGAACCTATCTGTCTCCTAGTAGATTCTGAATAGAGCAGCAGCTTCCAACTCCCTGTTCAGCAAACCTTGTCTGAGGTTGCTGGGACCTTATATTGTCTGCTATTGGATGGTATATGTGTGCACTGATTGGTGGTTGTATCTGGTGTTTCTTTTGGATTAGGGTTAGTGTTCTCATTGGTTGGGTATTTGAGGGTTCTGATTGGTTTCTGGATCTGTGATTCAATTCATGTAGAGTTAGGACTAGGGCTAGGATTAGGCTTTCTATTGAAAGTAGTGATTCGGGCTTCTTGTAATATTGGCTGCTGGACTAGGTGTGGGATTAAAACCAGGGTTAGGCTTTTTATTGGAAGTAGGGACTAGTGTTTCCTGTATCACTGGTTGATGGGACTAGGATTGGGCCTACTGCTAGGGCCTCTATTGTACGTAGAGATTAGGGTTTTTGAACCTGATTGAGTCCTTGGACTAGGGCTAAGATTGGCTGTAAGGTCCTGGTCTCCTATTAGTTCTAGATTTTAGGGCTAGTGTTGTGATTGGATATTGTTAGGGCTAGGGTTCCCTTTGGCTGAAGGGATCACCAGACAACTAGGGCTATAAAAGGCCAAGGCTTAGGGTGTCTCAGCCGGGTGTCAAGGCTAAGGGCAGTTGCTTGTTTGAGCCTGTTAAGGGCAGAAAGGACAAGAGCAGTTGCCTGTTTGAGCCTGTTAATGGCAGAGAGGACAAAGGGCAGTTGCCTATTTGAGCCTGTTCGAGACTGGTTGGGACTAGGGCCAGAAACGCTGCCCATTTCCCCATTCACTAATACCCACCCTACATCATCCACATCCACAAACAGAGTAACACATGCACACCAAATGTACACCACACACTTACTAAAAACCAACCTTATGCATAATTCAATGTCTCAGCACCCACTACTAAACCACACAAACCCCACCTGTTCACCCTTCTATCCCAGCTACTACACACTTCCGTCATCACATACAAACAGTGCACAGCTCTATCCTATAACACAAACCAATCCACTCATCACTAACACAACCCCATTCCGCACCAAACTTAACTACATTCCATCCAGACACACAGTCCCTGCTCTAATAACTCCTAACAGACCCCTTTTTATCACTGACAAACATATACTCAGCCTTCCATCATTTGTCCAACCAACACCCTCCTCTTCCTTCTACTATAATAACACAAACGCACAACACATACACTGCACCGCACCACACATTTTAACTCTTCCAACAAACCAGTCTAAGACGAACACTCCTACCTACCTTTACTTCATTCCCTTCTACACACAATATAAACTCATCTCATAAACACATCACCACCTCCTCTACCTTACAACTTTCACTCGCGAAAAAATACTATACAAACAAATCCATCTCATGAAACAAATACACCAGCACCTCTTTTCACTAGTCCTCAATAACAAAGCATATGACGCACACCAGCTCAACAAAATCTCACATGTTTAAGAAAGACAAGGGAACCCAAAAGGTATGCCATAGGGACCTTGGGCAGTATCATGTTACAAAAAACAGTGGTCCCTACTCGTGGACACAATGGTATACTGAGCTAATAATCACACACCTGATAAGTGTTATGTCTTTTGTCCAGCCGGACAAGGAATTTATTTAACAATTTTCTTAATAAAACTGAATAAACACATTAATAACAAGTGGGCACAGCCGTGACCCACAACATTCAGACAAAACAACGAACAGAATGCGCCGCCGACTTCTGGATATCAAGCTATTATGCTCCCGATCCAGACGACTCTCCACGCTGGACAAGGCAGTGCCAATTCCTCCATTGTTTATGGTATCTGCTGATCCGATGATTTGCCTGTTGTAATACGCAATTGCATTAAAAGGTAGTGTAATATTTAAAGACAACAATGACTATATTTTTGTCCTGATGAGGATGCCTCTCACTTAACTTAGGCATCGAAACGTCGTCGACCAAAAAACCCCCTTATGCAATATGACATTTAAAATATTGTGAAATGCAATGGTGTGGTTATGACAATCTCTGTCTGTAACACTGACTACAAGTACACAGACATATTTTTGCTTTGCTCCTTTTACCATTCTGTTCGTTGTTTTGTCTGAATGTTGTGGGTCACGGCTGTGCCCACTTGTTATTAATGTGTTCATTCAGTTTTATTAAGAAAATTGTTAAATAAATTCCTTGTCCGGCTGGACAAAAGACACAACACTTATCAGGTGTTTGATTATTAGCTCAGTATACCATTGTGTCCACGAGTAGGGACCACTGTTTTTTGTAACACAACAAAATCTCACAAGCACAACACCTCATAATACTTACCATCACAAAATACAAACATACTCCCACCTTTGAAACAACACAAAGGAACAAACTCCAATGCAAAGCTTTCTCTTTTCCACCACACCTAACACACATACAGTAACACAGCAACTCTCTTCCAACTACCTCTCATCCATTGGACAATTTAGAACCTTACTACATGACCCACAGCTGCACCACCACCCCTGCCTCATACACCAACAGCCCTAAACAAAAGCAAACAATATAAGCAAAGTGCCACACCCCACAACTTCGCATCTCCATATCTACCGCACAACAATGTTACACCGCGAAAACAACACAGCGTACCAACTCACTCTCAAACACTGTCTCTCCACCTATAGACACAGACGCATCAAAATGCCTTCTTAGCCTGCTGGATGAGGGCCACATTACAGAACAGCTACACAATACTGATCACTCTTCTACAAAAGTAAGTCTCACTATCACTAAAGCACATTCTCTAAACTGTCTACTAATAAATGCTCAATCACTCTCTAAAAACAAACATCACATCTATGACCTTCTCACCGATGCAAAACCGGACGTTCCTCTAGGCTATCAAACAATCACCCAAAATCGTATAGGCAAAAAAGAGGTGGTCTAGCTGTTGTGTTCAGACAACCATTACATATCATTAAAGTTGACAACATCTCAATAAAGAATAGTGAGGCTCTTCTCAGCAGATGCAATCCTACACCTTCTTCCTCCTGTAACTTTCTGCTCCTTTACAGACCTCCACATATCAAGGCGCCATTTCCATGCGCACTTCTAGACACAGTTTCAAACAAGATAACAATACACTCCAACCTATGCATTCTGGGTGACCTCAACATTTGGTTTGACAAACCCATTATGACCCATCCAAAAACAATAATCAATGGCCCAGACGTACTGAACCTGCATCAGATTGTCCACAAACTCACACATATCGCTGTACATATTCTAAATGTCATTTTTGCTAATGCCGAACTAGTTACATTTCAAACTATAACTCCAGTCACATGGTCAGACCACCATTTGCTTGCTTTCCAACATAAAACAACACTAAGCAACTCACCTAAAACTGCCTTACATGCATCTACCTATCGACTGGGGAACAAACTCAATTTGGAACACTAGAAACACAACTAACATGCAGTACTGATCTGGAAACAATAAATTAGGTTCAAAAACTATACGAGTGGCTGAAGGAAGCTTTTGACATCCTGATACGACAAAGACCACACAACAGAACAAAAGAAAAAAAGTGCCTTGAATAAATATAGAGATAAAAGACATAAAACAACAAATTAGAAATCTGCAACATACCTGGCTCAAAACAAATACCAAACAAGACAAACTTCACCTACAGAAAATTAACAGATTATACAAGTCAGGTATCAATAAAGCTAAGAAAAGGTACTATTCAGACAGAATTCATAATGTTAAATGTTCAAATAAAGAATTCTAAAAAATACTCAATGAATTTTGTAGGTCATATTGCCTAGAAAGAACACCTCCAGTTACTCAAGATTTCACAGACAAATTGCCAAATCATTACACGGACAAAGCTGACACGTTGAACTCATACATAAAATCGAGACAAAGCACCAGCACTAATCCTTTTACAAAACAACAATTCAAGAATACTCTAACCCAGCCTTTCCGTTCCTTCCAAGATATTTCACACAATGAGTTTATGGACCTGGTCAAAGCAAGCAGGCCTGCCGGCAGCCCTTCAGACCCGTGTCGACCGCAAACTTGGAAGACAATTTTTTTAACAACCTCTGCTGCCGCTCAGGTAACAAGAATCATCAACAATTCCTTAACTACCGTTATATTTCCAGAAGAACTCAAAAAGTCATACTTATGCCCTTAACTGAAGAAAACAAACTTGGTCCCGCTGAACGCTGACAACTACAGACCCTCTACAAATGGACCTTTTCTAGGAAAACTGATAGAAAGAGCAGTGTTTGCACAGATGTCACAATTCATTGAAGAGAATGCCATACTTTTAGACTTCCAAACAGTATTCTGTCCAGAAAAAGGCTCAGAATCTGCCATCCTTGACATCTGAGATGAACTGAAGAGCACAGTAGATGGCAACGGGGTTGCCGAGCTACTCCTTTTGGACCTCTTGGCTGCCTTTGACACGGTTGACCATGACACTCTGAAACAAAGACTCTATGAAGCCGGCATAGAGGGGACTGCTCTAGACTGGATCACGTCCAACCTTGAAACAGAACTAATGTCATCCATACCCCACCTTTTCCATCGAAACCATACTCCACAAAAGCAGGTGTCCCTCAAGGATGTATCATCTCGCCCATGCTTTTCAACATCTACATGAAGTCATTACCGGTACTCATTAATCAATTTCACCTCACTTGCTATAACTATGCAGATGACCCACAAATACTCCTTCACCTGGAATGCCTTAAAGACATTGGAATCTCTCCAATGTTCAGTTGTCTCAGAACCGTGGATCAGTGGATGACTTGGAGTCATGTCAAATTTAATGCTTCCAAAAAAGAAATACTCAAGTGTGGCAATTGGAAACATTATGAACCGACTGCAGCCTGGCCTGATGAACAGGGATCACCACTTAAAGGAAGTAAGAAACCTCAGCATGACAATGGACTCCAAGCTATTGATGAATGCCCAAGTCGACAAACTAGCAAGATCAAGCTTTGTCACTATAAAAACGCTGCAACAAATTTTTCCCCATTTGGGATTTCCACACCAGGTCCAAGCTACCATCTCCCTTGTTCTGTCCAAACTCGATTATGCCAATAGCCTCTACCACGGATCACCTTTAACAACCATGAAAAGACTACAACAGATTCAGAACTTGGCTGCCAGACTACTCTTACATAAAGAATCACAAGATCACATCTCACATGCCTTGAAAACCCTGCATTGTTTACCGGTTGCCAGACGATCCATGTTCAAGTTGCTTTGTATCACCCACAAAGCAATACATGGAATGGGACTGCTCTTCATCAGGAATACAATCACCAAACACATTCAACAAAGGACCTCTGCTCTAAAGTGGCACCTCCCCTCAAAATCCCAAGATACTAGAAAGAAAACGTAGGTGACACATCCTTCTCTGTCTGTTCAAGCAGCCAAACTATGGAACTCTTTACCCCTTAACATAAGATCCACGGACAACCACCTATTGTTTAGAAAAATACTCAAGAATTGGCTCTTCCGAACATAAGCACTATAAGCAAACAGACATTTACAGCATATCCCTCTGTATATAAGCATTTATTTTTACCATAGATATGTACCTATCCTTGTTTATTGCTTTGTATATACTTTGTATAAGTAATGATGTTGTTAAAAAATAAATAAACATACAAAGTTTAAGTACAATAACACTTGAAAACCAGAGTTATTCTAAGGCGCCTTTAATCTACATATACTTACTTCCTATATGCATCTATATGCCTTCCATGTACCTGGATCTATATATTTATTACTTTTCTCCTAAAAAAAAGCACATCCAATGCGCTACCCCATTTCTCATCGTATGCCTTTACCAATATCTTTAATCTACATATACCTACCTCCTTTATGCATCTATATACTTTCCATGTACTTATGGATCTATATATTTATTACTTTCTTTCAGTTCAGCATATCCAATGCACTACCCTATTTCTCACCATATACTTCTCTCAAAATATCTTCTACCCAAACTTTCTGACTCATCTCAAACTTCTTTCTACTACTCTTTCCAATGCACTACCCTATTTCTCACCCTATACCTCTATCAATACATCCTCTAATACACTCTCTCATTTATGCCAAACCCCATACCACTACTATGATCCCCAAAATAACACTTTCCAGATGCATTTAGGTTTGGCACGGATCTCAGTTTTTCACAAACCTTTTTCAAATGCGGCTTGCCAGGAACATGTTTCGGCTATTTAGCTGGCCTTTTTCACACATGAAGTAGCAAATGGAATCCAACATTTAAATAGTGATGTGTTATGAATGGACATGGTAGAAACAGTACCTATGTTTTCTACCTTCTACAAACATATCTACACAAACTCCATTATTGCATTATTTATTACTATAACTTTTATAACATATATATATATATATATATAATTATATATTACCTACCGGCAGTCGCAAGTATGCAGTTATAGTTCTGTCTGCTTTTCCATAAGCAAAGCATTTTTGGTTTGCTAATAACTAATAACTTTGGGCCCGGTTGACAAACCTTCACAAAACTGTTTTTTTAAAAAGCTCATCCACCTCACATACTTCCTGTCCTTTTTTGGGATCATCCGTTAAGCGGGGGAAGAAAAAAAAAGAGGGGTCCTAAAATGTAAAATCTTCTTGCATTTTACAAGGCTTCTTTACGCAGGGCTATAGCAAAAACTGCTTTCGAGAATTAATCCAAATTCATCAGGAAGCTAAATCTTTATTCGCAGATTGTGCTTTTGTGATTTGGTGTAAACTAGTTTAGTAATTTTTGAAAAATAAAGGATCAAAAATAATTGTATATTTTGGCAGTTGGATTTTCAAGAATCCCACCAGGCTTATACGAGAGCGCAAAATAAAAAATGGAGCCCTGTGATTGGTCGAGAGGCCCTTTTTTGCCATGAGCCTTCACTTTCTCACAGGAGGTAGAGACTTCCACGAGTCCCGCGAGCACTCTGATTCGCTGGCTGTTGGAATGCTAGAAATGAAATGGCCGCCAATATTGTTTACTGTAAAAAATAATTGAGCTGTTGTGAAAGTTAAGTAAAAATCTATATAAGGGGGCAGCAGCAGAAAAGCATGCTGTCCCTCTAGATTTTGAGATGAGGTTTCTAAGGGCTAACTACTGTGAAGAAGATAAATGTAGATTGTTTGTAACTAAATTTTATGATCTCGCAAGACTCTAGCGGGATCGTGAATGGTAAAAAGGAGTAGATGAGTTCTCAATACACTCTATTAGTAGGAATGCATATTGTGGTCCTTGTATTTGAGAGGAAGTATGTAAGAGATAAATACTGTGATGATTAGCAGGTTACTTCTTTTTTTAAATTCAAGATCTTGCAATACTCTTGGGGGATCGTGAAAAGCACGAAGAAGTAGGTGATGTTTGAAAACCTTCTTCTATGCACAATTTTTACTGTATCAAGGAGTCCTATTGCAGATGGTGTTTATCTGACTCTACTATTTATGGTAATTAGTTTGAGAAGAGATGTGAATATAGTTAAGGCTCATCCACACACCCTTCTATGCACATCCTTCATCTTAGAGAGGTCTGAAAGGAGAGGCAAGTCCCTCCATACACCCTACTATGCTCATGTCAGCTTAGAGAGATATGAAAGGAGAGCCTGCTCCCTCCTCACACACCTATAATTACAAAGAGATGTCTCTGCAGAGACACCAATCTCTCTCAATACATCCAACTACACTCACCCGTCATTTGAGAGAGAAGTCTAAAAGTATAAAGGCAGACCCTTCTGACACCCTATTATGCATACCTGTCATTTGAGAGCGATTTCTGAATGGAGAGCCCAGGCCCTCTCCATACCCTACTATGCACACCCACCATTACAGAGACAAGTCTCAACAGAGGCCAGTTCCTCCACACATCCTACTATATACATCCGTCATCTGAGAGTGAGGTCTGAAAGGAGAACTCAGTCCTTCCATACACCCTACTACCCACACATATAATTACAGCGAGAGGTCTCAGCAGAGGCCAGTCCATCCACACACCCTACTATGCACACCAGTCATTTGTGAGGGAGAGACCTAAAAGAAGAAGGCACTCCCACCACAGACCCCACTCTTCACCCCACCATCTGTGATAGAGAGGTATGAAAGTAGAGACCAGTCCCTTCACACACCATACTACACACAACTACTGTCATATGAGAGAGAGTTCCCAAAGGAGAGCCAGTCGCTCCACACACCCTACTATGCACACACATAATTATATAGAGAGGTCTAAGCAATGAGACCTGTCCCATCCACACACTCTACTATGCCCAGCTGTCATCTGAGAGAGAGGTCTAAACGGAGAAGGCTTTACTACCCCACACCTTAGTACGCACACCAGTCATCTGAGAGAGAGATGTCTGAAAGGAGAGACCAGTCCCTCCACACACCATGCTAAAATAAACCCATCATCTGAGAGGTCAGAAAGGAGGGCCAAATCCCACCCCACACCCTACTACTCACAGGTTTCACTACAGAGAGAGGTATCAGCAGAGAGGTAATTCCCTTTAAATCCTACTGTGCCCACCCGTCATCTGAGAGAGGGGTCTCAAAGGAGGTGCCAGTCCCTCTCCACACCTACTACGCACACCCATCATTACATAGATAGGTCTGAAAGGAGAGCCCAGTCCCTCTCCACATCATACTATAAACATCTATCATTATACAGAGAGGTCTCAGCAGAGAGGCCAGTCCCCTCACACACACTATTATGCACACATGTCATCTGAGAGAGATGTCTAAAAGGAGTTCCTCCTCACACCCAACTACACAGACCTATCTTCACAGTGAGAGTTCTCAGCAAAGAGGCCAGTCCCTCCACACACCCTACTATGCACACCCATCATCTGGGAGAGTAATGACACCTAAAAAAAGATTGCTGGTGACATGTCTTGATATCAGAGTTACAATAACTGACCATATAAACAATTTCTATTGAATGTTTCTCTGTTTAATACTCACACACATTTTACAAAGATTTTACAAACTGTGAATCAAATCTGGTCTCGTTACAATAAAAAGACTTATTTTACTAAATTATGTCAGAACACAACATATATTATAAAGTCATTCTACCATACATACACTAATACAAAAAACTAATTTACTTAACAAAATCAATGAAATCCACTGAAAAAAACAAAGGCTAAAGTAACGCTATAGTTAGGTAAATTTGTCAGTGTAAACATTAACATTTTGAACTACAAAAACCACAGAAATTCACAGTTATAGTTGACAGTGCTAGCATCTCAATAATGTAATTTGAGAGGTCATCAGTGTTGTCATAAATGATGTCATAGAACATGTCATGAGTGATGTCATACATGAGGTCATAAGCACTGCATGTCAGGGGTGCAAGTGATAGTTATACACACACAGACATGCATACGTAGACGATATAGTGGTGGTCGATATTTTTGTAGGTCGATTTAGACATACAGCTAGAATATGCTTATGAAGGCAAGAGCGAGAGAAAAAGTGAGAGGTCAAGAGATTAATAAAGTAGTAGAACATGGTGGAAAATAAATAAATTAAAACATTTGCATCCCTTAAAAAGAGACTTGAAAATAGATGACTCAAAAAACAGGAACACATCTAAATTAAACATTACATAACTGACCTAGTTAAAAAACTGAATGATATCACCAGCTCAGTACATACACATATGTACATTATTGTGCAAAATATAAAAACTTGATTGCAGGAATACGCAAACATTTTAATATCCGAAAAGTGGAGAAGAGTTTAGAAACAGAGCGGAAAAGAACATACATGTTGTCCTTCAAGACAATAGTTGTGAAAGTGAAATGATGAAGCATGAAGAAATGTGGCAAATTTGCTCCCATATGATGACTACATTTGGGAAGATTTTCAGTATTTATGTAATTAACATTTATGGATAAAAAATGTTCGCCAGGTAGAAACTTTGATGTAAGCAATTCAGTCACACATAGGTAGTAGGGCATTTACCTTTTTTTAGTATCTTTGTAGGGAAATCAGTTTTTCTCAAGCAGAACTACTTTAAACACAGCAGTAATCCTCCACAATTATCCCTATGATCTGTGGGTATTTTTAGAATGGCTACCTATCTACAAGGAGTATGTGAATCCTCAAAATGCACACTTATGTGTGTGTGTGTGGTCATCTACATCTTTAGATAGGACTTCTGCATTTTAAGCTAGCTCCTTTGTGTAATGCCCACAAACTTGCCATGACTGTAAATTCAAAAAAAGGAAAGCATATCACCAAACAGCTCAAAGGCAATCATATTTAGTGAACTATACATGTGTTAATGCAATACCACTTACCGCCTTGTCTGCCACAGTATGCTTTCAGTGTTACAACAAGAGTATAGTTCTAGCAAACACAAACTCAAAAGCTAAGGGCATTAGCCTCCCAAAAATGAATGATTTCTGAGAATCAAGTCTGATTGCCTGAGGAGTTTATGAAAAGCACTCAATTGCCTGGGTTACTCTATATCCCCCTAAACTGGCATGGCGTCACCAATCATGAGGTTCATTTGGAATCCAATCAAAGTGCAGAGGGGGTGTTGCTTCTATCTAGAATTGAGCATACAGAAATCTCCTGTCAGGGCTGTGTGTCATCCAGGAAATACACAGGGACAACCTTTGTACAGGAACCAATGTAAATTGAGGCACCGTAATCCAGTCTAGATTGAGCAAGTGCAATGACCACAGGAATATGGCAAGTGAATGGATGTAAAGTAGTGTCACTTTAGGTTTTTTCAAGTATAAGAAACAACAAATGAAAACGCTGTTCTCCTAGGTGTCCATGGAATGAATGAGCATCACTGTGGACATATTTCCAGGTCACAGACCTGATTTACTTATGTGGATTGTGGACCAATCACTTAAAGCCACAGGCTTGGGTTCCTTTTAGTGCTGCCAATTCTGCTAATGAAAAACTCTTCTTTGACTGAATTTAAGACGATTGATAGATACCCACTGCCTATTCAAGGCAAGGCAAAATAACAAGTTCCAATGTATCTCTGTGGGACAGTAAAAAGATGAATTGGGTATCCTCAGTGTACATATGCAATTGTATAAGTTGCTTCAGTACTTTGACCAAAAGTAGCCTGTAAATGTTGGTGAACAATAGGCCCAATCCCAAATTAGGCTGCTAAACAACATCAAGGTAATCATTCTGTAATCTAACCTACATCTTGTACAGACATTAGTACTTGCAAGTTTAAATAATGGAAACCCACTTCAAGTGGGTTCAGCAAAATTAATCTCGACTCTTTGGTATCAGTGCAGCAGCAAGGCTAGTCTTTGGCAGACAACTCTTTGTCCACATTGGCTTTAATCTCTCTATGCTGCCACAGATATGTTTTCAAAATAGCTTGTCTCAATAAATGTTTGAACTTGTAGCTTATCATTTTTACTTTCATTTTGTTGAATACTTTAATAACAAGAATGGTTATAAAAAAAGGCTTGATTGGCATACAAAGTCCACCACTTGAAACACCAAAATATGAGCAGTCAAAATGTAGATTTCAGAGTCATGAGAGAACTATTCAGAAAGGATGAACTATTACTGGAAATACCCATTTTCCAAGAAGAACCGAGACTCAGTCAACCTCTTTTCCAGCTGAGGATTGAGAAACTGGAACTCTCTTCCAATGGCTCTTTGAAGAGTTCTGATCTACAACATATCCTGGAAAAGGGTGAAGATCCTCATCTTTAAAGGAAATCTCACCTGAGATGACGGAAGCATACCACTGTTAACCTTAGCACCCGTAACAAAATAACAACATTCCTCCTTAATCCCCTACTTCCTCTATCATTTGATGCTGTCGCTCCACAGCATTTAAATGTGGTTGATTTAACTAGTCATGTTTTCTACTGGAAGAAATATTACGCTCCCTACTAACATTCGACCTCCTACCTCACCTGTAGGAGACTGCACCTCTGCATTACTTTATGTGCACTGCCTTCAGTGCCACAGTTCTTGCTTTATCCATCATCTACTACAGATGTAGTCCACATTGTTAGGCTCCCTACTTAATAAACTGTGCTCCTGTTTACCTCCTACATCCATTTCATACCCTCTTTTCCTCCATGCATAAATTTTCCTCTCCACAGTCAGCACTTATACCATTAAAGGATGACAGGAGAATTTCCTAGACATAAAATTTGAAGAAAACCCAGAGAACGCACATAGGAAATCCACTAAGGAAAATCCATGTGAGTCAAGAGTTAAGCAAACCATGAAGATTTATTTCAAATTAAGAATCAATAAAGCGAGAAGGCAGCTGTTAGTCAATTAAATTTCATGAGACGATAAAATAAGGTTCACCACCTCCAAAAATATTACAATTACAACCGTCTGACATAGAGCCTGTCTCTATGAATTAAGGAAAATCTACTATCTTTTGGTATGAAACCAAATAATAGTCTGACATAGAAACTGCTCTTCTAATAAAGGGGATCACTTCTGGCAAACATTTCAATTTCAGCAGCACAGAACCATGGCCTTAAGCATGGTGTTAAGGGGCGCCATGTGTTGTACTTCTAATGTCACATTAATAAAGCCAATCATCTTTCAGATGTTTCATTGCCAAAAAAACAAGCCAACTCTCAAAACCCTTCCAAAATTGATAAACAAGTAGAACATTTAGCCTACATTCAAGTGAAAATTACATTGCATTACTAAACAATAGCTGCTTGAAAATATGAATAAAATCAAGCAGGCTTCCGTTTGAGCTAGCGCTAGCAAATTTGTTACTTCGCCACAGAACAGGGCACATTTCAACTATTTTATGAAGAAAGGAAAAATGCTGTATAAGCAAAACATAAATGCAATTCACATTTTAAAAGCCATGTTTCACTGCAGTCAGGGGCTAAGGCCCTGGAAATTTGTTTTGCAGCCTACTTATGCTAACTTAAGCACACAATTTTATTAATTCCAGTTTTGCGTTCTCACCATTCATACTTTAACATGATTCAGCCCATCTGCCCTCATTCCCAAAGGATGGACCACTAAACTGAATAGCTTCCTGCACCACCACCACCACTCCTCCATACCGCTCCTTTGCCCACCTTCATTTATGTTAAGCCCTCAATTGCTCTTGATTCTGGTTTTAACAACCTAACCAATTGAATACACATACTTTATATTTCTGTTACTTTTTCAATTAAACTGTTGTCCAAAATGCATGCTATTTTGGCCCTTTTTTAATTGCGAGTCGCAATTAAGGAATACCACCCCATTCATTTCTATGGGCCTAGAGGCCCATGGGAATGAATGGGAAGACATTCTCAATTTGCGAATCGCAATTAGCGAATCGCAAATTGAGAATGCAATTTCAAGGGTGCAGGGGTGTCCAAAGGACACCCTTTTGCATCCCTGAAATTGATCTGTGCAAATATGTTGCACACACACATGCCCTTAGGTCATGTGTGTGCGCAACATGAAACCTTGAAAAATGCACAAAAGTGCATTTTTCAAAGATTTTGCAAATTACCATGAAGTTGAACTTCCTGGTAATTTGCTACTCCTATTAGCGAAATAGCTAATTTTTTTACTTTGATGCATTGCATTTAAGGAATCTCAATTTGAGATTCCTTAAATGCAAGTAATTGCAATTTAGCGAATTCTTAATTTGCGATTTTTGCATTTGGGATGATGCATCCCAAATGCAAAAATACCGGTTGCGAGCGGATTTTACCTTGATGCATCTGGACCTTGGTCTTCGGCCCTCTTCTTTCATATGGATTTGGAACTCTGAAGTGACTTGAACTATCCCTCTAATGAACGGCAGCTCGTACTTTATCGCTAATATAATTTTATACAAGACTATTGATGCCATGTAAACCAACTTTCCTAGATGTTTGTGGGTGTAGGCCTCCTCTTGTACAGCGCTCCAACACCCTCATGGGCCCAATTTGAGTTAAAGGGCACGGCCCAAATAAATAAAATGAATAAATAGGTTGCCTTTGCTAAATCACATTTTATGAGCGTTGTTACTTAATGCATAACAAATTTGCCAATAACACCTCTGCCTTAAACACTTAGCCAAAGAATTGATTTATGCGGTATGACCCACCTTATCCGTCGACAATTATTATGTTTTAGACACAGGAGGCATCTTTTTAGTAATTTGTATTTCTGTTGGAAGTAGATGAGCAGCATTTCGGTAGTATCTCTTTGTTTCCCTTTATTCTGGATATGTTAGAAGTAGGAAGGGCCTTTACTGCACTCGGTAATTACCAATAAATCAGTGACTTACTTGCCAGATATGGTAAACATATACCCCGGTTGACTGACCTGATGAAATTTACCTGGTGAAAAATGCAAGGGGGAAAGTAATACCTGCCACACTTAAAGTTCCCATATGTGCAGCAAAAGGAATCACTGCACACACTGGAATTTAATGGGGAGAGGATGTGGCCTAACGGCTAGGGCGGTCAACCTCAAATCCGGGGAACCGGGTTCTAGTCTCAGCAAGGACGTGCAAAATCCGGTGATTTTGGGCAAATCACTCAATATCCCTTTGCCTAACAAAAATGAATTTATCCTCATGTAACGCAACTGGTGCTCGTGTAAAGAGCTCTGATAGCAAATACCTTCGGGTCAAGTTTGCGCTATATAAATCTCAGTTAAACAAAAAGTGGGCAATCGTAATGGTACCATATGACTCAGATTCTACAGAAAATAAATATTAGGAGTCTTTCTAGATGAGATGCCTAAGGATGGGAGGGAAAGCGGTAATGAGACAGCAGCAGCATTGCACTATATGTTAAGATCTGAAGCTACATCCAGGCACTTAGCGCATTTAACACCCCAGTGATCTCATCAGTTGCAGCTAGTTATGCATCACATAGAGCAGAAATGGGATAAAGAGTACTTGCCTCGAGTCCCTTGACGAGTCTGTTCGCTAACTCTATTGTACGGTTGGTTTGATGAACATCTTCTTGGCAGCGGACCTTCTCGGCTATCGCTTTCTCATAGGAAGCCGTGAGTCTTGCCAAATGATTATCCAGCTCCTGCCCAGAGGAATGAAGAATGAATTCAGCTGAAGGATGACCGCCATTATACATCTTTAACATTCTCTGGAGCGATGGAGGTGCAGAGTCAATTTGTAGACAGATCAGATATATCAGGATGTAAAAGGCACACAGCAGAAGATAGCACTGTGATCACTTTGTTAACACAGTTAAGTAGCCGGGCTGGTATTTTGTTTTTACAGCGCAGACACTGGGGAAGGTATTATTGGTTAATAATAGAATTTGAAGAGACTGCCTGATTGGTGTGTGACACAACACATATATATGTTATAGTCATACAGGAAGGCTGGGTGAATTAGATCTGTACTTTTTTTTCTTCCTTTCGTTTTTGCTAGCCGGATCACACTCATCGTGACCGAAGAGTAACCACTGTTCACTTTTTCTTTATCCATTTTAAGAGATTTTAACAAATACTTCATCGTTTTCCTTCATCATTTCCCTGCTGCCATGTTAGGGATAGTGTTCGAAATTGTAAGGGTTTTACATTGTTTGAGTGTATTGGTTGTAGTACACCTGCATACAATTATTTCTCTTCTCATGCTACATTCGATGCACTGGGGTAGCTGCCACAATACAAAAACAGAAACCAAAACAGATCAATAGCTAACTCTAATCCCAAAACCGATATTTATTAATTCCATGTAATAGTTAACTTGCAGTTCATTATAAAAAAACACAGCATCAGTTGTCTTTGGCCTGTTAGCTGATCTGAGCTACAACCTCTTTTTTCTGCCGCATCTCCACACATTACACTCAAAACCTGTCCTCGGATGCAAAAGTGGAATAATCTTTATGCAGTAGACAGAGACAGTTCTCAGTTCTCTAACTTTCAAGCGTACCAAAAACATTTTAAATCACCAAATTTGAATACTTAATTTGTGCCGCTGGGTGAGGGTTTTGGGCTCCGGAACTCATTTTCGTTATTGGGACTTATTTTTCAGAATCACACTTTGACCCGGAAGAAGAGAGATAAAGGCAGAAAAGGGAGAGAGAAGGAGGAAATGGGAGACGGAAAACAGTGTCAAAGGTAGAACGTGGGGTTGAGAAGAACCTGTAAAAGTAAATAAAAAGGGTGGCATGTAAGAAAGAAGCATGGGAGGAATGAAAAGTAGGCAGCCTTGGTATTTGTCAATCTCAGTATTCGTCAGCGCAGACATCAGGGTCCTGAAATTTTGGGACCCTTCACTTCTTTTTTTTAATTTTTTTATTTACATATTAAACCCTGTCTAGTTTTTGCAGCTTTAAATGGAACAGATCACTGTAGGAAAGACAGTCTTTTCGCCCTTATCACTCATATTTTTTGGCTGATGATGGTGGTTATTGACTCAGAAAGTGCCCTGGGCTCTGCTAACTGGGCACAGGACCAGTGCTCCGTCATCTAAAGGTATATGGGAATTAATATATTTCTAATTGGCAGTCACAACCTACTTGTAGGTCCCTAGTATATGGTAGGGCATGTAGGTTCAGAGACCCCGGTGACTTAATGCACTTAAGTATGCACTGCTGTGGTGTCTGATGTCTTTTTTTAAGCCAGACCTGCCAAAATAAAATGTCCAAATTTGACTTTGGAATTAAAAGTACTTCCTAAGTCAAAAATGACTTTTTTTATTACTTAAAAGTCGTTCTCAGGTCTGCTGTAGGTTATGGTGCATAGTAATAAAAAGCAGGGACAATATAAAAGATGTTTTATATGCCATGGGAAGGTAAACAGCCAAAGTAATTTTTACTGTTGTAGTGTTGCTAGCCCCATAGCCTAAAATGGGGAACGCTTTATTAAATTTAATAAAGTCAAAATTTGCTTTTGAGCTAGTTAGCAGTTTAATTCCAAGTATAAAATTAATGGTCACATTAAAAGCAACAACTTTCCAAGGTTAGATTTAATATAACTAATAAAGGAAAGTATTTTGAGAACTTACCATCTTGATATTACCTAAAGCAGCCTTTTCAATTGGTCTGCCTTTTTCAGCCTGAGCAAAGCAGCTCCATGAGCAGGTGTGAAGAGGCCTGGAACTGAAGCAATGCAGCCATTTGACATGAACAGATTTGCTTCCTAGAGGTGCCAGGGAGAGGAAGGGGGCAAGGGGGATAGGATTTCAAAGGAGCCAGGCCAGCCGCCACTTCCTTGATCCCCAGCCATATGGGAGCCCCCTAATAAGATTTGGAGAGGGGCTGGAAGGGGAGTGTAGTCTGATGTTAGCCCCACCTTTGAGTTAGGTTACAAAGACACAGAGAGAGATTTTCTACAGTTCGATTTTTAGAGAGCACTCCATTCTAGGTCAGAAATATGCCACACTTCGCAAGGAAGTGGTTACAGCAGAAGGAGGTAACTTTACCCTTACTGGTTGGGGTGCCCCCCCTTACCAACCCAGAATAGAGAATAAATATGGAAGAGTTGCCAAAGCTCCTCATAACACTACCTGGACCACCAAAAGAAGCACTGCCCTGCTGGACCTTTGAACTGCACCACGAAAGGCTTGCACTTGGGAGGACTGCCCCTGCTAGACTCACAAGGTTTTAAAACGAAATTATTTTGTCTGTGTAAATAGAAAAGGAGTGAACTCCCTGATGAGCGACAGGTACAACAGAGCTGGAAGAAGTCACCTGCAATGCCAAGGAGAGAATCCCCCAGCTGACCAGTTGCAAAAAATCTCGGCATATGGTTCGGGGAGGGCCTAAGATTTGAGGACCACATAAAGAAATTATCCGGGACATGCTTTGCTACTCTGAGAATGTTACGAAGATTCTTCCCATTGCTTCCCAGAGAAGCCAGGGAGACCGTCGCTCGAGCACTCATTTTAGCAAGGCTGGACTACGCGAACGCCCTGTTTAGCGGCATTCCCGCTTATTTGGTTAAGCGTCTGCTGGTTATCCAGAATGCCGCTGTCCATCTCCTTTTTAATGTTCCGAGATGGAAGAGCGTTCGCTTTCATATGTCTAGCCTTCACTGGCTGCCAGTGCCACAACGCATCCTATTCAAATCCCTAGTGCTCTCATTTAGAGCTATTCATGACCAAGGACCTGCCTATTTGAAGAAGAGATTTACCCTCTATGCTCCCACACGAGCTCTTAGATCGTCCTCTTTGTTCAAAATGACTCTTCCTCGCTTTAAGCGAACCAGACTAGGGGGCCAGTCCATACCTGTAGTGGCAGCCCGAGCCTGGAACGCCCTTCCCCTCCACTTGCGTTCCACTCAGTGCGTAGCCCAGTTCAAGAGAAATCTGAAAACCCATCTTTTCAGGAGTGTGACATAAGTTGATTTCCGTCAGTTCTCCTCTGCTCTTTTCCATCGCGCCAGGATACTCCCAAGTAATAGAGAGCGTTATAAAATGGTTTATACATACATACATACATACAAATGGATTGTTTCTGGATGTACAGGTGCATTGTGGGAAATTGAGTCCTAGCCGACTATAGGCAATCCAGATTCTCTGAGTCATTAGCCAGAGCTAGTGGATCCTTACATTTTCCAGAGGGACACGCCACAAGGAACATCTGTGGACAAAGGAAACTTTTTGCAAAGTTTTGCAGAAAAGTTCCAGGAGGAGACCGGCCCAATGTCAAGAGTCTATCCACCGACAATGACTCGCCTATCGGATCTACCTTGCTGGTTCGTCCCGCTGAAAATCTGCAGATGGAGCCCAACAAGAGGCTGAGAAGGGAGCTGTCAGCAACCGCTTTGAGACAGTCCACACTGTCGATGCCGGAGGATTCGATGCCCATCATTTCATCAATCCACTAAGCTGCAGCAGGCCACCATCATCCACTCAAGCTCTGGATCCAAGAAGCCAGAAGATTCGACATAGAGAGAAAAGCTCCATGAAAGACTAAGTCTGAAGGTAAACTATTGACTGGGACCTAGAGCTCAGCCCATCTGACACACCCATCACAGCGGTCAGCCTAAAAGTTTGACTTTGTCCCAGTCCCAGTCCAGCGCGACTAGATAGACACGTTCTAGTAGCGAACAACTCCTGAATTCGTATTTCACTACTGGGAGGCCTACGTCTCCCATAGGATAACCTTGGGTTGCCTTACTACATTTAACAAGTGCTACCTTTTGATGAGGATCAGGTAGGAGGTTTGGGTTTGGTGTCTAAGGAATTGTAATTGAAAATCCTCTTTTAAGCGGGTTTAGGGGAACTCACAGATACCTGTAAAGGTTTTAAACTGGCCTTTATTGGCTTCAACAGTTTCTTCCGTCTGGGGCTTTGTCTATAGTTTGGTAATGTGGCTTCGGGGTCTTTGTCTGGGGTTGCCTGTCCTCTCAAAAAGGATCTTCCTTTCTTCCTCCACTCCAGGGTGATCCTGAGTCAGCCGCCGGTCCGGAATGCAATTAAAATAAAAGAAAAGGACTTGGTTTCAGTCGCGTGACTTGCACAGTCAATACTAGAGAAGGAAAGTGAGGGAGCACACAGTGCACAAACTAGTCAAACAAAACGAGCAACTGGTAACGGTTGTCGCCTGCCAAAAAGTGCTCAGGGAAAGGGGTGGTGAGTGGATATTGCCGGAGTGAGTTTTAGGGGAATTTGAATCCCTTCCTCCCTACCCACCCCGTGACTCGCACCCCTACCTGGGTGAGCCACGCGTCTCCTGACGAGTGGCTGGGCGAAACTTGGTAATATTGACCTCTTGGCTCTGCCGTCTGGCGCAGGGTCCTGTCTCTTCCGCATTTCTCCGTCGGACCTTCCTGGGCTCGTCCCGCAGCTTCCCTGCACTCTCCTGCTCGTGCTCGCGTCAGGGCCGCCTCCTCCTCTGTTCTTCCGGGTTTTGGAGCTTCACAAACCGTGATGTCCTAGGGGGCAGGGTCTTCCGAGAACTCAGCCCAAATAAAGTAACACGTCCCGTTTCCTCTGGCGGTTGGAAGAGGGTTGTTCCTGCTGTGTTCCAGGTTTCCGGTTGCTGTGAGGTAAGAGGTAAGACCGGCATAGTCCTGTCAATTAAGTCAGCCTTTTTTTAAGGTCCCGGACTGGCCGCCCCGTGAAAACTCTTAAATGTCAAAGTTGGATTTTAAGTAACAATATTGAAAATGCCAAGTTTAGAAAGTTGAAAAAACAGGGGAATTTTTACCTAGGCCTCTGAAATGATTTAAACACTGAATGTTATTAGGATAAACACAACTTTATTTGTTTACCCAGACAATTAGTTTTGTCATTGGTTTTTTAGATTTTGTGTTGTCTTTTTATGAACAGAAAGGGAAATTGCCATCAACATCACATATAGCCATATGTGGATTACATTACATTGTGCGAATATTTACAACAATTATTCTCGCTTAGTAATATCCACCGTAGTGACCTGTTCCCCTTTCCTTCCTGACAGCACTACTGGCGGAAACCTGGAGAGGAATATTAGCGCTTCTGTAAACAGACATAAGTAAGTCCCCGCATTGTTTGTCAGTCACGTTTAGAATTGAAGCTTTAAGAGACTCCAAACTGATTGGCGTAATTTAAATCCCACAGATAAACATTCTGGATAACGACAGGTTTAATCTTGGAACAGGCAGCTTGCCTCCGGACTGAGAAAGTCTAAGGTAACACCGTCCCCTGTGCTCACACTAGCATAGATGTTTTTGCTTTTCAAACGTGCCGTTTTGACCAATTTCCCGCTCTGTTACAGCGCGGACCCACAGCATATGACACCGTCTTCAATGATTTTAGAGCAATATTGGATAACTCGTGCATAAGGTATGCCGCCTCCCGTCATGTTAATCAACATAACAAATGGCTTGAGGACTATTCTTTCTTTTTTGATTAAAACGCACTTTTCCCCTTTCTGTTTTAGAAATAGTGCCCTTGGACTAGAATTATACTGCCCTGATGAGATTCCTGTGATTCAGCTAACAGGATTCGAAACGCGTCGGCTCTCTAAATTTGGACATTTGTTTGTACACTTGATATTAGAATTTGGAACTATTGGTGTATTCGAAACTGCTTAGCTTCATTGATTAGGTCAGCGCGATTGGCCAGGGGTCTTTTTTGAATAATGTTCACCCTTGAGCCGTAGTATTGCCAAAAGAACTGTTTTGGTTAATTCATTGTCCATGTGTGTGTATAATGTTGAGCACTCTGTAAATGTAAATGTTTTTTCACATTATTTTCACATAATTTGTGTTCTAATTGTTGTAAATATTCGCACAATGTAATGTAATCCACATATGGCTATATGTGAGGTTGATGGCAATTTCCCTTTCTGTTCATAAAAAGACAACACAAAATCTAAAAAACCAATGACAAAACTAATTGTCTGGGTAAACAAATAAAGTTGTGTTTATCCTAATAACATTCAGTGTTTAAATCATTTCAGAGGCCTAGGTAAAAATTCCCCTGTTTTTTTATTATATTGGCCCTACCTACCCTCTTTTCCACAGGGCCTAACCACCCTTGTTCTTTGCATCATTGAGCGGGCAGAAGCCCGAGTGGATAGGGATTGACACAAATTGTGTCCTCCATATCTCTTCACTTAATTGTGAGCATTCGCAGGAGCGTTTTCTCCTGCTTAGCATGGCAGAAAAGGATACGCTGTCCTTCACGGAAAGCCATATCCAAAATCTCACCGAGTCCTCGCCATTTTCTAACATCACTCTCAGTACCTCGGCAAAACAACAAAATGAGGGAGACAAACTGACTCGCCTTAAAAAAAAACACATTCGTACTGAACTCCACGGTTATTTTCTGTTGAAACATCTAAAAGCAGGGACTATACCTTGGGGCCTACAGGTTAAAAACATTCCAGTCATCTTCACGGAAGATGCGGATTATAAAAAAGGTTTTAGCCAAATCAACACCAAATGCAGTAGAGATCTAATGGTCCACACAATAGAGACAGCTCAACGCATCTGCAGTCAGGAAGAAAAGGAGATTGAGGAACTGGTCAAAAACATTAATGACACTCAGACTACCACAGAAGCAAAATTGCTTTTAGAGAAGATTGAAAAGGAAATTGCCCTTTTCAAAGATAACACTCTAAACATTAAAACAGCTCAGTTTGATAGAGATTCCCAATCCTTTAAGTTAGAACAGGTTTATCCATTTCTAAAAGAAGATTTCTACACCTCGGGTGAGTCCCGAGTAGCCCTTACTTCATTTCAGGGCAGACCTAGGAATAGGTTCACAACCTTTTCAGACACAAGCTCTTCCGACTCCTCCTCAGATCCCAGGCAAAACAACACAAAAAGACGGGGAGCCTCTGCAACATCAGCGCCTTTTTTAGCCAGAGGAGGGCAATCCCGGGTTCGCTTCAAGCAGCCATGGGAGATGCGAACCCGCAACAAATTTTACAAGAGTTAGAACCTTCAACGGTAGTCAACTTGTCTAATAAACAGTTGACACGTGATGAAGAAAGACTGTTGAACCTGGGCCTAAAGTTCGTCCCCACCCAGAGAACTGACGAAACTCAAACTGGAGGCACTAGATTTTTGTCGCAAGGTGAGACTGAAAGCTTTCTTTGCTGGCTCTGAAACGACGTCAATTCAGGAAACCACTGGACTGCGGGTCAAATCGCGGTTCACACCTACACAAAATGTTCCCAAACAGATAATTGCCTTTGAGCAAGCGGTCCTATCGTCCCTCACGAAATTGGAGAAAGCTAAATGGTTCACTAAAAATAACATCAGCAAAAGCCAGAGCAAAGCCATTCGTGATCTAAAAACGGACACATCAATTATAATCAAACAGGCAGACAAGGGCGGTGCTGTGGTTCTATGGCCCCGCTCTATGTATCTGGCTGAAGGCCAAACACATGTGACTAATCGTGAGTGGTACAGACCTTCCAGGGAAGATCCAATTCATGCCATCCAGGACAAAATCTCAAGAATCACTAAGACAGGACTGGAAGAGGGTTATCTCGGGCCGAAGGAATTTGAATTTCTCAATCAAAAATCTCCAAGAACGCCAGTTCTGTACTTCTTGCCCAAAATACATAAAAACGACACGATGCCTCCGGGAAGACCAATAGTCTCCGGGTGTGACTCTGTACTCGAGCCACTTTCGAAATACATTGATTTCTTTTTAAAGCCCTTCGTTCCAAATGTCAAATCATATTTGAGGGACACAATGGATTTTCTCACTAAAACGGAGGGGCAAGCATTCAATGCAGAAACCCAATTGATGGCAACACTAGATGTTGCCTCGCTATACACTCAAATCCCCCAGGATGAGGCACTGGAGGTGATTGAGTTATATCTAGATCAGCGTGAAAGACCTCACCGAGTCCCCACTGCATTCATCGTGTCACTGGCAGAAATCACCTCACGGAACAACTATTTCAAATTCGAGAATGAGTTCTTCATTCAGATCAAGGGGACAGCCATGGGCTGTCCCTATGCGCCGGAGCTGGCAGTACTTTTCATGGCTCAATATGAACACAAATTCATATTCAACGACAATCCCTTTTCATGCAATATCAAACAATGGCTAAGATATATCGATGACGTCTGGCTCCTGTGGCAGGGGAGCCAGACCGACCTCGATGGATTCCATGTTTGGCTCAATTCACGTCACCGAGTCATCAAATTCACCTTAAATTCCAGTAACCAAAAAATGACCTTTCTTGACGTCACAGTAAGTGCCAGTGAAGCAAACCTGACGGCCTCCTTGTACAAAAAGGAAACTGATCGAAACACAATTCTCCACTATCAAAGCTCACACCCACAAAGTTTAAAAGAAAACTTACCTTACGGGCAGCTGCTCAGGATCAGACGAAATTGTACAAATATATCTGATTTTGACTTGCATGCAACATCCTTTTGCAGCGAAATGGCGAAGCGTGGATACCCCAAAAAACTTCTAAAACACTCCAAAAATAGAGCCAGATTCACTCCGAGAGAGTCTCTACTCAAGGTAAAAGAAAAAAGTGAATCACAAACTAGTGTGTGTTACCACCTTCAGTCAACACACTAACCATTTCAAACGGATCATTTTAAAAAATTGGCATCTATTAGAAACCTTGGAGTATCCCCTAGCCAAACCAATTTTCGCAATGCGCAAGAACACGAGCATAGGACAACAGCTGATCAAAGCGGACAGTTACATCCCGCCACAGAAAAGTGACTTAATAACACAGTGGAACTTAAAACCAATATGTGGGCACCACAAATGTGGCAATTGTGTTTCATGTACAACCACGATTGAAGGCAATGTCTTTTCCCACAATGACATACAATGGAAACACCAGGTTTTTACAAATTGTAAGACTAAAGATGTTGTCTATGCTGTGGTCTGTCCATGCGACAGAGTCTACATTGGCAAAACGAGCCAGGCAGTCAATGTAAGAATTACCCAACACCGATCCCGAATAAAAAAGAAAGTGCTGTCCGCACCAATGGTAGACCATTTCTTGGAAAAAAATCACGGTGAAACTGATTTCAAATGGACAGTACTGGCAAAGATAGATGCAAAACATCAGTCCGAGGTTGAAAATATGCTGCTGCGAAAAGAGTCTTATCTCATTTTAAAATTTGATAGTGTCAACAAAGGGTTGAATACTCTAAGTGAAATCAACAGATCCTAGGAAACGGGATCCAACTTGCGGAACTACAATCCCCATAAGGCACCATAACATTACCGGGACCAGCGAGATCCTGATTGGTTAATTTCCAATAACACTGCACACACACCCAACTCAGGCACAGCCTCGGACAACCACACCGAGAGCGGGCCGTGCAGCAGTGTGTACGCGGGACGCCGCACCACGAATACCGCCGGTAATCTTTGGCGCCGCGTGACACTCTCCCTTTGTTTCACACTCGCTTAGTAATATCCACCGTAGTGACCTGTTCCCCTTTCCTTCCTGACAGCACTACTGGCGGAAACCCGGAGAGGAATATTAGCGCTTCTGTAAACAGACATAAGTAAGTCCCCGCATTGTTTGTCAGTCACGTTTAGAATTGAAGCTTTAAGAGACTCCAAACTGATTGGCGTAATTTAAATCCCACAGATAAACATTCTGGATAACGACAGGTTTAATCTTGGAACAGGCAGCTTGCCTCCGGACTGAGAAAGTCTAAGGTAACACCGTCCCCTGTGCTCACACTAGCATAGATGTTTTTGCTTTTCAAACGTGCCGTTTTGACCAATTTCCCGCTCTGTTACAGCGCGGACCCACAGCATATGACACCGTCTTCAATGATTTTAGAGCAATATTGGATAACTCGTGCATAAGGTATGCCGCCTCCCGCCATGTTAATCAACATAACAAATGGCTTGAGGACTATTCTTTCTTTTTTGATTAAAACGCACTTTTCCCCTTTCTGTTTTAGAAATAGTGCCCTTGGACTAGAATTATACTGCCCTGATGAGATTCCTGTGATTCAGCTAACAGGATTCGAAACGCGTCGGCTCTCTAAATTTGGACATTTGTTTGTACACTTGATATTAGAATTTGGAACTATTGGTGTATTCGAAACTGCTTAGCTTCATTGATTAGGTCAGCGCGATTGGCCAGGGGTCTTTTTTGAATAATGTTCACCCTTGAGCCGTAGTATTGCCAAAAGAACTGTTTTGGTTAATTCATTGTCCATGTGTGTGTATAATGTTGAGCACTCTGTAAATGTAAATGTTTTTTCACATTATTTTCACATAATTTGTGTTCTAATTGTTGTAAATATTCGCACAATGTAATGTAATCCACATATGGCTATATGTGAGGTTGATGGCAATTTCCCTTTCTGTTCATAAAAAGACAACACAAAATCTAAAAAACCAATGACAAAACTAATTGTCTGGGTAAACAAATAAAGTTGTGTTTATCCTAATAACATTCAGTGTTTAAATCATTTCAGAGGCCTAGGTAAAAATTCCCCTGTTTTTTCATTATATTGGCCCTACCTACCCTCTTTTCCACAGGGCCTAACCACCCTTGTTCTTTGCATCATTGAGCGGGCAGAAGCCCGAGTGGATAGGGATTGACACAAATTGTGTCCTCCATATCTCTTCACTTAATTGTGAGCATTCGCAGGAGCGTTTTCTCCTGCTTAGCATGGCAGAAAAGGATATGCTGGCCTTTGAGCAAGCGGTCCTATCGTCCCTCACGAAATTGGAGAAAGCTAAATGGTTCACTAAAAATAACATCAGCAAAAGCCAGAGCAAAGCCATTCGTGATCTAAAAACTGACACATCAATTATAATCAAACAGGCAGACAAGGGCGGTGCTGTGGTTCTATGGCCCCGCTCTATGTATCTGGCTGAAGGCCAAACACATGTGACTAATCGTGAGTGGTACAGACCTTCCAGGGAAGATCCGATTCATGCCATCCAGGACAAAATCTCAAGAATCACTAAGACAGGACTGGAAGAGGATTATCTCGGGCCGAAGGAATTTGAATTTCTCAATCAAAAATCTCCAAGAACGCCAGTTCTGTACTTCTTGCCCAAAATACATAAAAACGACACGATGCCTCCGGGAAGACCAATAGTCTCCGGGTGTGACTCTGTACTCGAGCCACTTTCGAAATACATTGATTTCTTTTTAAAGCCCTTCGTTCCAAATGTCAAATCATATTTGAGGGACACAATGGATTTTCTCACTAAAACGGAGGGGCAAGCATTCAATGCAGAAACCCAATTGATGGCAACACTAGATGTTGCCTCGCTATACACTCAAATCCCCCAGGATGAGGCACTGGAGGTGATTGAGTTATATCTAGATCAGCGTGAAAGACCTCACCGAGTCCCCACTGCATTCATCGTGTCACTGGCAGAAATCACCTTACGGAACAACTATTTCAAATTCGAGAATGAGTTCTTCATTCAGATCAAGGGGACAGCCATGGGCTGTCCTTATGCGCCGGAGCTGGCAGTACTTTTCATGGCTCAATATGAACACAAATTCATATTCAACGACAATCCCTTTTCATGCAATATCAAACAATGGCTAAGATATATCGATGACGTCTGGCTCCTGTGGCAGGGGAGCCAGACCGACCTCGATGGATTCCATGTTTGGCTCAATTCACGTCACCGAGTCATCAAATTCACCTTAAATTCCATTAACCAAAAAATGACCTTTCTTGACGTCACAGTAAGTGCCAGTGAAGCAAACCTGACGGCCTCCTTGTACAAAAAGGAAACTGATCGAAACACAATTCTCCACTATCAAAGCTCACACCCACAAAGTTTAAAAGAAAAATTACATTACGGGCAGCTGCTCAGGATCAGACGAAATTGTACAAATATATCTGATTTTGACTTGCATGCAACATCCTTTTGCAGCGAAATGGCAAAGCGTGGATACCCCAAAAAACTTCTAAAACACTCCAAAAATAGAGCCAGATTCACTCCGAGAGAGTCTCTACTCAAGGTAAAAGAAAAAAGTGAGTCAGACAAACTAGTGTGTGTTACCACCTTCAGTCAACACACTAACCATTTCAAACGGATCATTTTAAAAAATTGGCATCTATTAGAAACCTTGGAGTATCCCCCAGCCAAACCAATTTTCGCAATGCGCAAGAACACGAGCATAGGACAACAGCTGATCAAAGCGGACAGTTACATCCCGCCACAGAAAAGTGACTTAATAACACAGTGGAACTTAAAAACAATATGTGGGCACCACAAATGTGGCAATTGTGTTTCATGTACAACCACGATTGAAGGCAATGTCTTTTCCCACAATGACATACAATGGAAACACCAGGTTTTTACAAATTGTAAGACTAAAGATGTTGTCTATGCTGTGGTCTGTCCATGTGACAGAGTCTACATTGGCAAAACGAGCCAGGCAGTCAATGTAAGAATTACCCAACACCGATCCCGAATAAAAAAGAATGTGCTGTCCGCACCAATGGTAGACCATTTCTTGGAAAAAAATCACGGTGAAACTGATTTCAAATGGACAGTACTGGCAAAGATAGATGCAAAACATCAGTCCGAGGTTGAAAATATGCTGCTGCGAAAAGAGTCTTATCTCATTTTAAAATTTGATAGTGTCAACAAAGGGTTGAATACTCTAAGTGAAATCAACAGATCCTAGGAAACGGGATCCAACTTGCGGAACTACAATCCCCATAAGGCACCATAACATTACCGGGACCAGCGAGATCCTGATTGGTTAATTTCCAATAACACTGCACACACACCCAACTCAGGCAAAGCCTCGGACAACCACACCGAGAGCGGGCCGTGCAGCAGTGTGTACGCGGGACGCCGCACCACGAATACCGCCGGTAATCTTTGGCGCCGCGTGACACTCTCCCTTTGTTTCACACTCGCTTAGTAATATCCACCGTAGTGACCTGTTCCCCTTTCCTTCCTGACAGCACTACTGGCGGAAACCCGGAGAGGAATATTAGCGCTTCTGTAAACAGACATAAGTAAGTCCCCGCATTGTTTGTCAGTCACGTTTAGAATTGAAGCTTTAAGAGACTCCAAACTGATTGGCGTAATTTAAATCCCACAGATAAACATTCTGGATAACGACAGGTTTAATCTTGGAACAGGCAGCTTGCCTCCGGACTGAGAAAGTCTAAGGTAACACCGTCCCCTGTGCTCACACTAGCATAGATGTTTTTGCTTTTCAAACGTGCCGTTTTGACCAATTTCCCGCTCTGTTACAGCGCGGACCCACAGCATATGACACCGTCTTCAATGATTTTAGAGCAATATTGGATAACTCGTGCATAAGGTATGCCGCCTCCCGCCATGTTAATCAACATAACAAATGGCTTGAGGACTATTCTTTCTTTTTTGATTAAAACGCACTTTTCCCCTTTCTGTTTTAGAAATAGTGCCCTTGGACTAGAATTATACTGCCCTGATGAGATTCCTGTGATTCAGCTAACAGGATTCGAAACGCGTCGGCTCTCTAAATTTGGACATTTGTTTGTACACTTGATATTAGAATTTGGAACTATTGGTGTATTCGAAACTGCTTAGCTTCATTGATTAGGTCAGCGCGATTGGCCAGGGGTCTTTTTTGAATAATGTTCACCCTTGAGCCGTAGTATTGCCAAAAGAACTGTTTTGGTTAATTCATTGTCCATGTGTGTGTATAATGTTGAGCACTCTGTAAATGTAAATGTTTTTTCACATTATTTTCACATAATTTGTGTTCTAATTGTTGTAAATATTCGCACAATGTAATGTAATCCACATATGGCTATATGTGAGGTTGATGGCAATTTCCCTTTCTGTTCATAAAAAGACAACACAAAATCTAAAAAACCAATGACAAAACTAATTGTCTGGGTAAACAAATAAAGTTGTGTTTATCCTAATAACATTCAGTGTTTAAATCATTTCAGAGGCCTAGGTAAAAATTCCCCTGTTTTTTCATTATATTGGCCCTACCTACCCTCTTTTCCACAGGGCCTAACCACCCTTGTTCTTTGCATCATTGAGCGGGCAGAAGCCCGAGTGGATAGGGATTGACACAAATTGTGTCCTCCATATCTCTTCACTTAATTGTGAGCATTCGCAGGAGCGTTTTCTCCTGCTTAGCATGGCAGAAAAGGATACGCTGTCCTTCACGGAAAGCCATATCCAAAATCTCACCGAGTCCTCGCCATTTTCTAACATCACTCTCAGTACCTCGGCAAAACAACAAAATGAGGGAGACAAACTGACTCGCCTTAAAAAAAAACACATTCGTACTGAACTCCACGGTTATTTTCTGTTGAAACATCTAAAAGCAGGGACTATACCTTGGGGCCTACAGGTTAAAAACATTCCAGTCATCTTCACGGAAGATGCGGATTATAAAAAAGGTTTTAGCCAAATCAACACCAAATGCAGTAGAGATCTAATGGTCCACACAATAGAGACAGCTCAACGCATCTGCAGTCAGGAAGAAAAGGAGATTGAGGAACTGGTCAAAAACATTAATGACACTCAGACTACCACAGAAGCAAAATTGCTTTTAGAGAAGATTGAAAAGGAAATTGCCCTTTTCAAAGATAACACTCTAAACATTAAAACAGCTCAGTTTGATAGAGATTCCCAATCCTTTAAGTTAGAACAGGTTTATCCATTTCTAAAAGAAGATTTCTACACCTCGGGTGAGTCCCGAGTAGCCCTTACTTCATTTCAGGGCAGACCTAGGAATAGGTTCACAACCTTTTCAGACACAAGTTCTTCCGACTCCTCCTCAGATCCCAGGCAAAACAACACAAAAAGACGGGGAGCCTCTGCAACATCAGCGCCTTTTTTAGCCAGAGGAGGGCAATCCCGGGTTCGCTTCAAGCAGCCATGGGAGATGCGAACCCGCAACAAATTTTACAAGAGTTAGAACCTTCAACGGTAGTCAACTTGTCTAATAAACAGTTGACACGTGATGAAGAAAGACTGTTGAACCTGGGCCTAAAGTTCGTCCCCACCCAGAGAACTGACGAAACTCAAACTGGAGGCACTAGATTTTTGTCGCAAGGTGAGACTGAAAGCTTTCTTTGCTGGCTCTGAAACGACGTCAATTCAGGAAACCACTGGACTGCGGGTCAAATCGCGGTTCACACCTACACAAAATGTTCCCAAACAGATAATTGCCTTTGAGCAAGCGGTCCTATCGTCCCTCACGAAATTGGAGAAAGCTAAATGGTTCACTAAAAATAACATCAGCAAAAGCCAGAGCAAAGCCATTCGTGATCTAAAAACGGACACATCAATTATAATCAAACAGGCAGACAAGGGCGGTGCTGTGGTTCTATGGCCCCGCTCTATGTATCTGGCTGAAGGCCAAACACATGTGACTAATCGTGAGTGGTACAGACCTTCCAGGGAAGATCCAATTCATGCCATCCAGGACAAAATCTCAAGAATCACTAAGACAGGACTGGAAGAGGGTTATCTCGGGCCGAAGGAATTTGAATTTCTCAATCAAAAATCTCCAAGAACGCCAGTTCTGTACTTCTTGCCCAAAATACATAAAAACGACACGATGCCTCCGGGAAGACCAATAGTCTCCGGGTGTGACTCTGTACTCGAGCCACTTTCGAAATACATTGATTTCTTTTTAAAGCCCTTCGTTCCAAATGTCAAATCATATTTGAGGGACACAATGGATTTTCTCACTAAAACGGAGGGGCAAGCATTCAATGCAGAAACCCAATTGATGGCAACACTAGATGTTGCCTCGCTATACACTCAAATCCCCCAGGATGAGGCACTGGAGGTGATTGAGTTATATCTAGATCAGCGTGAAAGACCTCACCGAGTCCCCACTGCATTCATCGTGTCACTGGCAGAAATCACCTCACGGAACAACTATTTCAAATTCGAGAATGAGTTCTTCATTCAGATCAAGGGGACAGCCATGGGCTGTCCCTATGCGCCGGAGCTGGCAGTACTTTTCATGGCTCAATATGAACACAAATTCATATTCAACGACAATCCCTTTTCATGCAATATCAAACAATGGCTAAGATATATCGATGACGTCTGGCTCCTGTGGCAGGGGAGCCAGACCGACCTCGATGGATTCCATGTTTGGCTCAATTCACGTCACCGAGTCATCAAATTCACCTTAAATTCCAGTAACCAAAAAATGACCTTTCTTGACGTCACAGTAAGTGCCAGTGAAGCAAACCTGACGGCCTCCTTGTACAAAAAGGAAACTGATCGAAACACAATTCTCCACTATCAAAGCTCACACCCACAAAGTTTAAAAGAAAACTTACCTTACGGGCAGCTGCTCAGGATCAGACGAAATTGTACAAATATATCTGATTTTGACTTGCATGCAACATCCTTTTGCAGCGAAATGGCGAAGCGTGGATACCCCAAAAAACTTCTAAAACACTCCAAAAATAGAGCCAGATTCACTCCGAGAGAGTCTCTACTCAAGGTAAAAGAAAAAAGTGAATCACAAACTAGTGTGTGTTACCACCTTCAGTCAACACACTAACCATTTCAAACGGATCATTTTAAAAAATTGGCATCTATTAGAAACCTTGGAGTATCCCCTAGCCAAACCAATTTTCGCAATGCGCAAGAACACGAGCATAGGACAACAGCTGATCAAAGCGGACAGTTACATCCCGCCACAGAAAAGTGACTTAATAACACAGTGGAACTTAAAACCAATATGTGGGCACCACAAATGTGGCAATTGTGTTTCATGTACAACCACGATTGAAGGCAATGTCTTTTCCCACAATGACATACAATGGAAACACCAGGTTTTTACAAATTGTAAGACTAAAGATGTTGTCTATGCTGTGGTCTGTCCATGCGACAGAGTCTACATTGGCAAAACGAGCCAGGCAGTCAATGTAAGAATTACCCAACACCGATCCCGAATAAAAAAGAAAGTGCTGTCCGCACCAATGGTAGACCATTTCTTGGAAAAAAATCACGGTGAAACTGATTTCAAATGGACAGTACTGGCAAAGATAGATGCAAAACATCAGTCCGAGGTTGAAAATATGCTGCTGCGAAAAGAGTCTTATCTCATTTTAAAATTTGATAGTGTCAACAAAGGGTTGAATACTCTAAGTGAAATCAACAGATCCTAGGAAACGGGATCCAACTTGCGGAACTACAATCCCCATAAGGCACCATAACATTACCGGGACCAGCGAGATCCTGATTGGTTAATTTCCAATAACACTGCACACACACCCAACTCAGGCACAGCCTCGGACAACCACACCGAGAGCGGGCCGTGCAGCAGTGTGTACGCGGGACGCCGCACCACGAATACCGCCGGTAATCTTTGGCGCCGCGTGACACTCTCCCTTTGTTTCACACTCGCTTAGTAATATCCACCGTAGTGACCTGTTCCCCTTTCCTTCCTGACAGCACTACTGGCGGAAACCCGGAGAGGAATATTAGCGCTTCTGTAAACAGACATAAGTAAGTCCCCGCATTGTTTGTCAGTCACGTTTAGAATTGAAGCTTTAAGAGACTCCAAACTGATTGGCGTAATTTAAATCCCACAGATAAACATTCTGGATAACGACAGGTTTAATCTTGGAACAGGCAGCTTGCCTCCGGACTGAGAAAGTCTAAGGTAACACCGTCCCCTGTGCTCACACTAGCATAGATGTTTTTGCTTTTCAAACGTGCCGTTTTGACCAATTTCCCGCTCTGTTACAGCGCGGACCCACAGCATATGACACCGTCTTCAATGATTTTAGAGCAATATTGGATAACTCGTGCATAAGGTATGCCGCCTCCCGCCATGTTAATCAACATAACAAATGGCTTGAGGACTATTCTTTCTTTTTTGATTAAAACGCACTTTTCCCCTTTCTGTTTTAGAAATAGTGCCCTTGGACTAGAATTATACTGCCCTGATGAGATTCCTGTGATTCAGCTAACAGGATTCGAAACGCGTCGGCTCTCTAAATTTGGACATTTGTTTGTACACTTGATATTAGAATTTGGAACTATTGGTGTATTCGAAACTGCTTAGCTTCATTGATTAGGTCAGCGCGATTGGCCAGGGGTCTTTTTTGAATAATGTTCACCCTTGAGCCGTAGTATTGCCAAAAGAACTGTTTTGGTTAATTCATTGTCCATGTGTGTGTATAATGTTGAGCACTCTGTAAATGTAAATGTTTTTTCACATTATTTTCACATAATTTGTGTTCTAATTGTTGTAAATATTCGCACAATGTAATGTAATCCACATATGGCTATATGTGAGGTTGATGGCAATTTCCCTTTCTGTTCATAAAAAGACAACACAAAATCTAAAAAACCAATGACAAAACTAATTGTCTGGGTAAACAAATAAAGTTGTGTTTATCCTAATAACATTCAGTGTTTAAATCATTTCAGAGGCCTAGGTAAAAATTCCCCTGTTTTTTCATTATATTGGCCCTACCTACCCTCTTTTCCACAGGGCCTAACCACCCTTGTTCTTTGCATCATTGAGCGGGCAGAAGCCCGAGTGGATAGGGATTGACACAAATTGTGTCCTCCATATCTCTTCACTTAATTGTGAGCATTCGCAGGAGCGTTTTCTCCTGCTTAGCATGGCAGAAAAGGATATGCTGGCCTTTGAGCAAGCGGTCCTATCGTCCCTCACGAAATTGGAGAAAGCTAAATGGTTCACTAAAAATAACATCAGCAAAAGCCAGAGCAAAGCCATTCGTGATCTAAAAACTGACACATCAATTATAATCAAACAGGCAGACAAGGGCGGTGCTGTGGTTCTATGGCCCCGCTCTATGTATCTGGCTGAAGGCCAAACACATGTGACTAATCGTGAGTGGTACAGACCTTCCAGGGAAGATCCGATTCATGCCATCCAGGACAAAATCTCAAGAATCACTAAGACAGGACTGGAAGAGGATTATCTCGGGCCGAAGGAATTTGAATTTCTCAATCAAAAATCTCCAAGAACGCCAGTTCTGTACTTCTTGCCCAAAATACATAAAAACGACACGATGCCTCCGGGAAGACCAATAGTCTCCGGGTGTGACTCTGTACTCGAGCCACTTTCGAAATACATTGATTTCTTTTTAAAGCCCTTCGTTCCAAATGTCAAATCATATTTGAGGGACACAATGGATTTTCTCACTAAAACGGAGGGGCAAGCATTCAATGCAGAAACCCAATTGATGGCAACACTAGATGTTGCCTCGCTATACACTCAAATCCCCCAGGATGAGGCACTGGAGGTGATTGAGTTATATCTAGATCAGCGTGAAAGACCTCACCGAGTCCCCACTGCATTCATCGTGTCACTGGCAGAAATCACCTTACGGAACAACTATTTCAAATTCGAGAATGAGTTCTTCATTCAGATCAAGGGGACAGCCATGGGCTGTCCTTATGCGCCGGAGCTGGCAGTACTTTTCATGGCTCAATATGAACACAAATTCATATTCAACGACAATCCCTTTTCATGCAATATCAAACAATGGCTAAGATATATCGATGACGTCTGGCTCCTGTGGCAGGGGAGCCAGACCGACCTCGATGGATTCCATGTTTGGCTCAATTCACGTCACCGAGTCATCAAATTCACCTTAAATTCCAGTAACCAAAAAATGACCTTTCTTGACGTCACAGTAAGTGCCAGTGAAGCAAACCTGACGGCCTCCTTGTACAAAAAGGAAACTGATCGAAACACAATTCTCCACTATCAAAGCTCACACCCACAAAGTTTAAAAGAAAAATTACATTACGGGCAGCTGCTCAGGATCAGACGAAATTGTACAAATATATCTGATTTTGACTTGCATGCAACATCCTTTTGCAGCGAAATGGCAAAGCGTGGATACCCCAAAAAACTTCTAAAACACTCCAAAAATAGAGCCAGATTCACTCCGAGAGAGTCTCTACTCAAGGTAAAAGAAAAAAGTGAGTCAGACAAACTAGTGTGTGTTACCACCTTCAGTCAACACACTAACCATTTCAAACGGATCATTTTAAAAAATTGGCATCTATTAGAAACCTTGGAGTATCCCCCAGCCAAACCAATTTTCGCAATGCGCAAGAACACGAGCATAGGACAACAGCTGATCAAAGCGGACAGTTACATCCCGCCACAGAAAAGTGACTTAATAACACAGTGGAACTTAAAAACAATATGTGGGCACCACAAATGTGGCAATTGTGTTTCATGTACAACCACGATTGAAGGCAATGTCTTTTCCCACAATGACATACAATGGAAACACCAGGTTTTTACAAATTGTAAGACTAAAGATGTTGTCTATGCTGTGGTCTGTCCATGTGACAGAGTCTACATTGGCAAAACGAGCCAGGCAGTCAATGTAAGAATTACCCAACACCGATCCCGAATAAAAAAGAATGTGCTGTCCGCACCAATGGTAGACCATTTCTTGGAAAAAAATCACGGTGAAACTGATTTCAAATGGACAGTACTGGCAAAGATAGATGCAAAACATCAGTCCGAGGTTGAAAATATGCTGCTGCGAAAAGAGTCTTATCTCATTTTAAAATTTGATAGTGTCAACAAAGGGTTGAATACTCTAAGTGAAATCAACAGATCCTAGGAAACGGGATCCAACTTGCGGAACTACAATCCCCATAAGGCACCATAACATTACCGGGACCAGCGAGATCCTGATTGGTTAATTTCCAATAACACTGCACACACACCCAACTCAGGCAAAGCCTCGGACAACCACACCGAGAGCGGGCCGTGCAGCAGTGTGTACGCGGGACGCCGCACCACGAATACCGCCGGTAATCTTTGGCGCCGCGTGACACTCCCCCTTTGTTTCACACTCGCTTAGTAATATCCACCGTAGTGACCTGTTCCCCTTTCCTTCCTGACAGCACTACTGGCGGAAACCCGGAGAGGAATATTAGCGCTTCTGTAAACAGACATAAGTAAGTCCCCGCATTGTTTGTCAGTCACGTTTAGAATTGAAGCTTTAAGAGACTCCAAACTGATTGGCGTAATTTAAATCCCACAGATAAACATTCTGGATAACGACAGGTTTAATCTTGGAACAGGCAGCTTGCCTCCGGACTGAGAAAGTCTAAGGTAACACCGTCCCCTGTGCTCACACTAGCATAGATGTTTTTGCTTTTCAAACGTGCCGTTTTGACCAATTTCCCGCTCTGTTACAGCGCGGACCCACAGCATATGACACCGTCTTCAATGATTTTAGAGCAATATTGGATAACTCGTGCATAAGGTATGCCGCCTCCCGCCATGTTAATCAACATAACAAATGGCTTGAGGACTATTCTTTCTTTTTTGATTAAAACGCACTTTTCCCCTTTCTGTTTTAGAAATAGTGCCCTTGGACTAGAATTATACTGCCCTGATGAGATTCCTGTGATTCAGCTAACAGGATTCGAAACGCGTCGGCTCTCTAAATTTGGACATTTGTTTGTACACTTGATATTAGAATTTGGAACTATTGGTGTATTCGAAACTGCTTAGCTTCATTGATTAGGTCAGCGCGATTGGCCAGGGGTCTTTTTTGAATAATGTTCACCCTTGAGCCGTAGTATTGCCAAAAGAACTGTTTTGGTTAATTCATTGTCCATGTGTGTGTATAATGTTGAGCACTCTGTAAATGTAAATGTTTTTTCACATTATTTTCACATAATTTGTGTTCTAATTGTTGTAAATATTCGCACAATGTAATGTAATCCACATATGGCTATATGTGAGGTTGATGGCAATTTCCCTTTCTGTTCATAAAAAGACAACACAAAATCTAAAAAACCAATGACAAAACTAATTGTCTGGGTAAACAAATAAAGTTGTGTTTATCCTAATAACATTCAGTGTTTAAATCATTTCAGAGGCCTAGGTAAAAATTCCCCTGTTTTTTCATTATATTGGCCCTACCTACCCTCTTTCCCACAGGGCCTAACCACCCTTGTTCTTTGCATCATTGAGCGGGCAGAAGCCCGAGTGGATAGGGATTGACACAAATTGTGTCCTCCATATCTCTTCACTTAATTGTGAGCATTCGCAGGAGCGTTTTCTCCTGCTTAGCATGGCAGAAAAGGATACGCTGGCCTTTGAGCAAGCGGTCCTATCGTCCCTCACGAAATTGGAGAAAGCTAAATGGTTCACTAAAAATAACATCAGCAAAAGCCAGAGCAAAGCCATTCGTGATCTAAAAACTGACACATCAATTATAATCAAACAGGCAGACAAGGGCGGTGCTGTGGTTCTATGGCCCCGCTCTATGTATCTGGCTGAAGGCCAAACACATGTGACTAATCGTGAGTGGTACAGACCTTCCAGGGAAGATCCGATTCATGCCATCCAGGACAAAATCTCAAGAATCACTAAGACAGGACTGGAAGAGGATTATCTCGGGCCGAAGGAATTTGAATTTCTCAATCAAAAATCTCCAAGAACGCCAGTTCTGTACTTCTTGCCCAAAATACATAAAAACGACACGATGCCTCCGGGAAGACCAATAGTCTCCGGGTGTGACTCTGTACTCGAGCCACTTTCGAAATACATTGATTTCTTTTTAAAGCCCTTCGTTCCAAATGTCAAATCATATTTGAGGGACACAATGGATTTTCTCACTAAAACGGAGGGGCAAGCATTCAATGCAGAAACCCAATTGATGGCAACACTAGATGTTGCCTCGCTATACACTCAAATCCCCCAGGATGAGGCACTGGAGGTGATTGAGTTATATCTAGATCAGCGTGAAAGACCTCACCGAGTCCCCACTGCATTCATCGTGTCACTGGCAGAAATCACCTTACGGAACAACTATTTCAAATTCGAGAATGAGTTCTTCATTCAGATCAAGGGGACAGCCATGGGCTGTCCCTATGCGCCGGAGCTGGCAGTACTTTTCATGGCTCAATATGAACACAAATTCATATTCAACGACAATCCCTTTTCATGCAATATCAAACAATGGCTAGGATATATCGATGACGTCTGGCTCCTGTGGCAGGGGAGCCAGACCGACCTCGATGGATTCCATGTTTGGCTCAATTCACGTCACCGAGTCATCAAATTCACCTTAAATTCCAGTAACCAAAAAATGACCTTTCTTGACGTCACAGTAAGTGCCAGTGAAGCAAACCTGACGGCCTCCTTGTACAAAAAGGAAACTGATCGAAACACAATTCTCCACTATCAAAGCTCACACCCACAAAGTTTAAAAGAAAAATTACATTACGGGCAGCTGCTCAGGATCAGACGAAATTGTACAAATATATCTGATTTTGACTTGCATGCAACATCCTTTTGCAGCGAAATGGCGAAGCGTGGATACCCCAAAAAACTTCTAAAACACTCCAAAAATAGAGCCAGATTCACTCCGAGAGAGTCTCTACTCAAGGTAAAAGAAAAAAGTGAGTCAGACAAACTAGTGTGTGTTACCACCTTCAGTCAACACACTAACCATTTCAAACGGATCATTTTAAAAAATTGGCATCTATTAGAAACCTTGGAGTATCCCCTAGCCAAACCAATTTTCGCAATGCGCAAGAACACGAGCATAGGACAACAGCTGATCAAAGCGGACAGTTACATCCCGCCACAGAAAAGTGACTTAATAACACAGTGGAACTTAAAACCAATATGTGGGCACCACAAATGTGGCAATTGTGTTTCATGTACAACCACGATTGAAGGCAATGTCTTTTCCCACAATGACATACAATGGAAACACCAGGTTTTTACAAATTGTAAGACTAAAGATGTTGTCTATGCTGTGGTCTGTCCATGCGACAGAGTCTACATTGGCAAAACGAGCCAGGCAGTCAATGTAAGAATTACCCAACACCGATCCCGAATAAAAAAGAATGTGCTGTCCGCACCAATGGTAGACCATTTCTTGGAAAAAAATCACGGTGAAACTGATTTCAAATGGACAGTACTGGCAAAGATAGATGCAAAACATCAGTCCGAGGTTGAAAATATGCTGCTGCGAAAAGAGTCTTATCTCATTTTAAAATTTGATAGTGTCAACAAAGGGTTGAATACTCTGAGTGAAATCAACAGATCCTAGGAAACGGGATCCAACTTGCGGAACTACAATCCCCATAAGGCACCATAACATTACCGGGACCAGCGAGATCCTGATTGGTTAATTTCCAATAACACTGCACACACACCCAACTCAGGCAAAGCCTCGGACAACCACACCGAGAGCGGGCCGTGCAGCAGTGTGTACGCGGGACGCCGCACCACGAATACCGCCGGTAATCTTTGGCGCCGCGTGACACTCCCCCTTTGTTTCACACTCGCTTAGTAATATCCACCGTAGTGACCTGTTCCCCTTTCCTTCCTGACAGCACTACTGGCGGAAACCCGGAGAGGAATATTAGCGCTTCTGTAAACAGACATAAGTAAGTCCCCGCATTGTTTGTCAGTCACGTTTAGAATTGAAGCTTTAAGAGACTCCAAACTGATTGGCGTAATTTAAATCCCACAGATAAACATTCTGGATAACGACAGGTTTAATCTTGGAACAGGCAGCTTGCCTCCGGACTGAGAAAGTCTAAGGTAACACCGTCCCCTGTGCTCACACTAGCATAGATGTTTTTGCTTTTCAAACGTGCCGTTTTGACCAATTTCCCGCTCTGTTACAGCGCGGACCCACAGCATATGACACCGTCTTCAATGATTTTAGAGCAATATTGGATAACTCGTGCATAAGGTATGCCGCCTACCGCCATGTTAATCAACATAACAAATGGCTTGAGGACTATTCTTTCTTTTTTGATTAAAACGCACTTTTCCCCTTTCTGTTTTAGAAATAGTGCCCTTGGACTAGAATTATACTGCCCTGATGAGATTCCTGTGATTCAGCTAACAGGATTCGAAACGCGTCGGCTCTCTAAATTTGGACATTTGTTTGTACACTTGATATTAGAATTTGGAACTATTGGTGTATTCGAAACTGCTTAGCTTCATTGATTAGGTCAGCGCGATTGGCCAGGGGTCTTTTTTGAATAATGTTCACCCTTGAGCCGTAGTATTGCCAAAAGAACTGTTTTGGTTAATTCATTGTCCATGTGTGTGTATAATGTTGAGCACTCTGTAAATGTAAATGTTTTTTCACATTATTTTCACATAATTTGTGTTCTAATTGTTGTAAATATTCGCACAATGTAATGTAATCCACATATGGCTATATGTGAGGTTGATGGCAATTTCCCTTTCTGTTCATAAAAAGACAACACAAAATCTAAAAAACCAATGACAAAACTAATTGTCTGGGTAAACAAATAAAGTTGTGTTTATCCTAATAACATTCAGTGTTTAAATCATTTCAGAGGCCTAGGTAAAAATTCCCCTGTTTTTTCATTATATTGGCCCTACCTACCCTCTTTTCCACAGGGCCTAACCACCCTTGTTCTTTGCATCATTGAGCGGGCAGAAGCCCGAGTGGATAGGGATTGACACAAATTGTGTCCTCCATATCTCTTCACTTAATTGTGAGCATTCGCAGGAGCGTTTTCTCCTGCTTAGCATGGCAGAAAAGGATACGCTGTCCTTCACGGAAAGCCATATCCAAAATCTCACCGAGTCCTCGCCATTTTCTAACATCACTCTCAGTACCTCGGCAAAACAACAAAATGAGGGAGACAAACTGACTCGCCTTAAAAAAAAACACATTCGTACTGAACTCCACGGTTATTTTCTGTTGAAACATCTAAAAGCAGGGACTATACCTTGGGGCCTACAGGTTAAAAACATTCCAGTCATCTTCACGGAAGATGCGGATTATTAAAAAGGTTTTAGCCAAATCAACACCAAATGCAGTAGAGATCTAATGGTCCACACAATAGAGACAGCTCAACGCATCTGCAGTCAGGAAGAAAAGGAGATTGAGGAACTGGTCAAAAACATTAATGACACTCAGACTACCACAGAAGCAAAATTGCTTTTAGAGAAGATTGAAAAGGAAATTGCCCTTTTCAAAGATAACACTCTAAACATTAAAACAGCTCAGTTTGATAGAGATTCCCAATCCTTTAAGTTAGAACAGGTTTATCCATTTCTAAAAGAAGATTTCTACACCTCGGGTGAGTCCCGAGTAGCCCTTACTTCATTTCAGGGCAGACCTAGGAATAGGTTCACAACCTTTTCAGACACAAGTTCTTCCGACTCCTCCTCAGATCCCAGGCAAAACAACACAAAAAGACGGGGAGCCTCTGCAACATCAGCGCCTTTTTTAGCCAGAGGAGGGCAATCCCGGGTTCGCTTCAAGCAGCCATGGGAGATGCGAACCCGCAACAAATTTTACAAGAGTTAGAACCTTCAACGGTAGTCAACTTGTCTAATAAACAGTTGACACGTGATGAAGAAAGACTGTTGAACCTGGGCCTAAAGTTCGTCCCCACCCAGAGAACTGACGAAACTCAAACTGGAGGCACTAGATTTTTGTCGCAAGGTGAGACTGAAAGCTTTCTTTGCTGGCTCTGAAACGACGTCAATTCAGGAAACCACTGGACTGCGGGTCAAATCGCGGTTCACACCTACCCTAAATGTTCCCAAACAGATAATTGCCTTTGAGCAAGCGGTCCTATCGTCCCTCACGAAATTGGAGAAAGCTAAATGGTTCACTAAAAATAACATCAGCAAAAGCCAGAGCAAAGCCATTCGTGATCTAAAAACGGACACATCAATTATAATCAAACAGGCAGACAAGGGCGGTGCTGTGGTTCTATGGCCCCGCTCTATGTATCTGGCTGAAGGCCAAACACATGTGACTAATCGTGAGTGGTACAGACCTTCCAGGGAAGATCCAATTCATGCCATCCAGGACAAAATCTCAAGAATCACTAAGACAGGACTGGAAGAGGGTTATCTCGGGCCGAAGGAATTTGAATTTCTCAATCAAAAATCTCCAAGAACGCCAGTTCTGTACTTCTTGCCCAAAATACATAAAAACGACACGATGCCTCCGGGAAGACCAATAGTCTCCGGGTGTGACTCTGTACTCGAGCCACTTTCGAAATACATTGATTTCTTTTTAAAGCCCTTCGTTCCAAATGTCAAATCATATTTGAGGGACACAATGGATTTTCTCACTAAAACGGAGGGGCAAGCATTCAATGCAGAAACCCAATTGATGGCAACACTAGATGTTGCCTCGCTATACACTCAAATCCCCCAGGATGAGGCACTGGAGGTGATTGAGTTATATCTAGATCAGCGTGAAAGACCTCACCGAGTCCCCACTGCATTCATCGTGTCACTGGCAGAAATCACCTCACGGAACAACTATTTCAAATTCGAGAATGAGTTCTTCATTCAGATCAAGGGGACAGCCATGGGCTGTCCCTATGCGCCGGAGCTGGCAGTACTTTTCATGGCTCAATATGAACACAAATTCATATTCAACGACAATCCCTTTTCATGCAATATCAAACAATGGCTAAGATATATCGATGACGTCTGGCTCCTGTGGCAGGGGAGCCAGACCGACCTCGATGGATTCCATGTTTGGCTCAATTCACGTCACCGAGTCATCAAATTCACCTTAAATTCCAGTAACCAAAAAATGACCTTTCTTGACGTCACAGTAAGTGCCAGTGAAGCAAACCTGACGGCCTCCTTGTACAAAAAGGAAACTGATCGAAACACAATTCTCCACTATCAAAGCTCACACCCACAAAGTTTAAAAGAAAACTTACCTTACGGGCAGCTGCTCAGGATCAGACGAAATTGTACAAATATATCTGATTTTGACTTGCATGCAACATCCTTTTGCAGCGAAATGGCGAAGCGTGGATACCCCAAAAAACTTCTAAAACACTCCAAAAATAGAGCCAGATTCACTCCGAGAGAGTCTCTACTCAAGGTAAAAGAAAAAAGTGAATCACAAACTAGTGTGTGTTACCACCTTCAGTCAACACACTAACCATTTCAAACGGATCATTTTAAAAAATTGGCATCTATTAGAAACCTTGGAGTATCCCCTAGCCAAACCAATTTTCGCAATGCGCAAGAACACGAGCATAGGACAACAGCTGATCAAAGCGGACAGTTACATCCCGCCACAGAAAAGTGACTTAATAACACAGTGGAACTTAAAACCAATATGTGGGCACCACAAATGTGGCAATTGTGTTTCATGTACAACCACGATTGAAGGCAATGTCTTTTCCCACAATGACATACAATGGAAACACCAGGTTTTTACAAATTGTAAGACTAAAGATGTTGTCTATGCTGTGGTCTGTCCATGCGACAGAGTCTACATTGGCAAAACGAGCCAGGCAGTCAATGTAAGAATTACCCAACACCGATCCCGAATAAAAAAGAAAGTGCTGTCCGCACCAATGGTAGACCATTTCTTGGAAAAAAATCACGGTGAAACTGATTTCAAATGGACAGTACTGGCAAAGATAGATGCAAAACATCAGTCCGAGGTTGAAAATATGCTGCTGCGAAAAGAGTCTTATCTCATTTTAAAATTTGGTAGTGTCAACAAAGGGTTGAATACTCTAAGTGAAATCAACAGATCCTAGGAAACGGGATCCAACTTGCGGAACTACAATCCCCATAAGGCACCATAACATTACCGGGACCAGCGAGATCCTGATTGGTTAATTTCCAATAACACTGCACACACACCCAACTCAGGCACAGCCTCGGACAACCACACCGAGAGCGGGCCGTGCAGCAGTGTGTACGCGGGACGCCGCACCACGAATACCGCCGGTAATCTTTGGCGCCGCGTGACACTCTCCCTTTGTTTCACACTCGCTTAGTAATATCCACCGTAGTGACCTGTTCCCCTTTCCTTCCTGACAGCACTACTGGCGGAAACCCGGAGAGGAATATTAGCGCTTCTGTAAACAGACATAAGTAAGTCCCCGCATTGTTTGTCAGTCACGTTTAGAATTGAAGCTTTAAGAGACTCCAAACTGATTGGCGTAATTTAAATCCCACAGATAAACATTCTGGATAACGACAGGTTTAATCTTGGAACAGGCAGCTTGCCTCCGGACTGAGAAAGTCTAAGGTAACACCGTCCCCTGTGCTCACACTAGCATAGATGTTTTTGCTTTTCAAACGTGCCGTTTTGACCAATTTCCCGCTCTGTTACAGCGCGGACCCACAGCATATGACACCGTCTTCAATGATTTTAGAGCAATATTGGATAACTCGTGCATAAGGTATGCCGCCTCCCGCCATGTTAATCAACATAACAAATGGCTTGAGGACTATTCTTTCTTTTTTGATTAAAACGCACTTTTCCCCTTTCTGTTTTAGAAATAGTGCCCTTGGACTAGAATTATACTGCCCTGATGAGATTCCTGTGATTCAGCTAACAGGATTCGAAACGCGTCGGCTCTCTAAATTTGGACATTTGTTTGTACACTTGATATTAGAATTTGGAACTATTGGTGTATTCGAAACTGCTTAGCTTCAATCCGAACCCGTAACCTTGGCAAATGACGTTTTTTATTATATAGTTTTTATGACTATTTGTTTAAAGTAGCACTGTTATTATGTAGCAAGGGGTCTTCTCGTTCATCAATGTTTAAAAATTTAATACTTTTCTTAACTTGTTTTTAAATGTAATGTATTTATTATCTTATATGCAAAATGAATTGTCTTTAAATATATATGTATTTGTCTTTTATGATGTGAATCGAATAAAGACCTCTTGACTGACTGACTGGCTTAGCTTCATTGATTAGGTCAGCGCGATTGGCCAGGGGTCTTTTTTGAATAATGTTCACCCTTGAGCCGTAGTATTGCCAAAAGAACTGTTTTGGTTAATTCATTGTCCATGTGTGTGTATAATGTTGAGCACTCTGTAAATGTAAATGTTTTTTCACATTATTTTCACATAATTTGTGTTCTAATTGTTGTAAATATTCGCACAATGTAATGTAATCCACATATGGCTATATGTGAGGTTGATGGCAATTTCCCTTTCTGTTCATAAAAAGACAACACAAAATCTAAAAAACCAATGACAAAACTAATTGTCTGGGTAAACAAATAAAGTTGTGTTTATCCTAATAACATTCAGTGTTTAAATCATTTCAGAGGCCTAGGTAAAAATTCCCCTGTTTTTTCATTATATTGGCCCTACCTACCCTCTTTTCCACAGGGCCTAACCACCCTTGTTCTTTGCATCATTGAGCGGGCAGAAGCCCGAGTGGATAGGGATTGACACAAATTGTGTCCTCCATATCTCTTCACTTAATTGTGAGCATTCGCAGGAGCGTTTTCTCCTGCTTAGCATGGCAGAAAAGGATACGCTGGCCTTTGAGCAAGCGGTCCTATCGTCCCTCACGAAATTGGAGAAAGCTAAATGGTTCACTAAAAATAACATCAGCAAAAGCCAGAGCAAAGCCATTCGTGATCTAAAAACTGACACATCAATTATAATCAAACAGGCAGACAAGGGCGGTGCTGTGGTTCTATGGCCCCGCTCTATGTATCTGGCTGAAGGCCAAACACATGTGACTAATCGTGAGTGGTACAGACCTTCCAGGGAAGATCCGATTCATGCCATCCAGGACAAAATCTCAAGAATCACTAAGACAGGACTGGAAGAGGATTATCTCGGGCCGAAGGAATTTGAATTTCTCAATCAAAAATCTCCAAGAACGCCAGTTCTGTACTTCTTGCTCAAAATACATAAAAACGACACGATGCCTCCGGGAAGACCAATAGTCTCCGGGTGTGACTCTGTACTCGAGCCACTTTCGAAATACATTGATTTCTTTTTAAAGCCCTTCGTTCCAAATGTCAAATCATATTTGAGGGACACAATGGATTTTCTCACTAAAACGGAGGGGCAAGCATTCAATGCAGAAACCCAATTGATGGCAACACTAGATGTTGCCTCGCTATACACTCAAATCCCCCAGGATGAGGCACTGGAGGTGATTGAGTTATATCTAGATCAGCGTGAAAGACCTCACCGAGTCCCCACTGCATTCATCGTGTCACTGGCAGAAATCACCTTACGGAACAACTATTTCAAATTCGAGAATGAGTTCTTCATTCAGATCAAGGGGACAGCCATGGGCTGTCCTTATGCGCCGGAGCTGGCAGTACTTTTCATGGCTCAATATGAACACAAATTCATATTCAACGACAATCCCTTTTCATGCAATATCAAACAATGGCTAAGATATATCGATGACGTCTGGCTCCTGTGGCAGGGGAGCCAGACCGACCTCGATGGATTCCATGTTTGGCTCAATTCACGTCACCGAGTCATCAAATTCACCTTAAATTCCAGTAACCAAAAAATGACCTTTCTTGACGTCACAGTAAGTGCCAGTGAAGCAAACCTGACGGCCTCCTTGTACAAAAAGGAAACTGATCGAAACACAATTCTCCACTATCAAAGCTCACACCCACAAAGTTTAAAAGAAAAATTACATTACGGGCAGCTGCTCAGGATCAGACGAAATTGTACAAATATATCTGATTTTGACTTGCATGCAACATCCTTTTGCAGCGAAATGGCAAAGCGTGGATACCCCAAAAAACTTCTAAAACACTCCAAAAATAGAGCCAGATTCACTCCGAGAGAGTCTCTACTCAAGGTAAAAGAAAAAAGTGAGTCAGACAAACTAGTGTGTGTTACCACCTTCAGTCAACACACTAACCATTTCAAACGGATCATTTTAAAAAATTGGCATCTATTAGAAACCTTGGAGTATCCCCCAGCCAAACCAATTTTCGCAATGCGCAAGAACACGAGCATAGGACAACAGCTGATCAAAGCGGACAGTTACATCCCGCCACAGAAAAGTGACTTAATAACACAGTGGAACTTAAAACCAATATGTGGGCACCACAAATGTGGCAATTGTGTTTCATGTACAACCACGATTGAAGGCAATGTCTTTTCCCACAATGACATACAATGGAAACACCAGGTTTTTACAAATTGTAAGACTAAAGATGTTGTCTATGCTGTGGTCTGTCCATGTGACAGAGTCTACATTGGCAAAACGAGCCAGGCAGTCAATGTAAGAATTACCCAACACCGATCCCGAATAAAAAAGAATGTGCTGTCCGCACCAATGGTAGACCATTTCTTGGAAAAAAATCACGGTGAAACTGATTTCAAATGGACAGTACTGGCAAAGATAGATGCAAAACATCAGTCCGAGGTTGAAAATATGCTGCTGCGAAAAGAGTCTTATCTCATTTTAAAATTTGATAGTGTCAACAAAGGGTTGAATACTCTAAGTGAAATCAACAGATCCTAGGAAACGGGATCCAACTTGCGGAACTACAATCCCCATAAGGCACCATAACATTACCGGGACCAGCGAGATCCTGATTGGTTAATTTCCAATAACACTGCACACACACCCAACTCAGGCAAAGCCTCGGACAACCACACCGAGAGCGGGCCGTGCAGCAGTGTGTACGCGGGACGCCGCACCACGAATACCGCCGGTAATCTTTGGCGCCGCGTGACACTCCCCCTTTGTTTCACACTCGCTTAGTAATATCCACCGTAGTGACCTGTTCCCCTTTCCTTCCTGACAGCACTACTGGCGGAAACCCGGAGAGGAATATTAGCGCTTCTGTAAACAGACATAAGTAAGTCCCCGCATTGTTTGTCAGTCACGTTTAGAATTGAAGCTTTAAGAGACTCCAAACTGATTGGCGTAATTTAAATCCCACAGATAAACATTCTGGATAACGACAGGTTTAATCTTGGAACAGGCAGCTTGCCTCCGGACTGAGAAAGTCTAAGGTAACACCGTCCCCTGTGCTCACACTAGCATAGATGTTTTTGCTTTTCAAACGTGCCGTTTTGACCAATTTCCCGCTCTGTTACAGCGCGGACCCACAGCATATGACACCGTCTTCAATGATTTTAGAGCAATATTGGATAACTCGTGCATAAGGTATGCCGCCTCCCGCCATGTTAATCAACATAACAAATGGCTGGAGGACTATTCTTTCTTTTTTGATTAAAACGCACTTTTCCCCTTTCTGTTTTAGAAATTGTGCCCTTGGACTAGAATTATACCTCCCTGATGAGATTCCTGTGATTCAGCTAACAGGATTCGAAACGCGTCGGCTCTCTAAATTTGGACATTTGTTTGTACACTTGATATTAGAATTTGGAACTATTGGTGTATTCGAAACTGCTTAGCTTCATTGATTAGGTCAGCGCGATTGGCCAGGGGTCTTTTTTGAATAATGTTCACCCTTGAGCCGTAGTATTGCCAAAAGAACTGTTTTGGTTAATTCATTGTCCATGTGTGTGTATAATGTTGAGCACTCTGTAAATGTAAATGTTTTTTCACATTATTTTCACATAATTTGTGTTCTAATTGTTGTAAATATTCGCACAATGTAATGTAATCCACATATGGCTATATGTGAGGTTGATGGCAATTTCCCTTTCTGTTCATAAAAAGACAACACAAAATCTAAAAAACCAATGACAAAACTAATTGTCTGGGTAAACAAATAAAGTTGTGTTTATCCTAATAACATTCAGTGTTTAAATCATTTCAGAGGCCTAGGTAAAAGTTCCCCTGTTTTTTCATTATATTGGCCCTACCTACCCTCTTTTCCACAGGGCCTAACCACCCTTGTTCTTTGCATCATTGAGCGGGCAGAAGCCCGAGTGGATAGGGATTGACACAAATTGTGTCCTCCATATCTCTTCACTTAATTGTGAGCATTCGCAGGAGCGTTTTCTCCTGCTTAGCATGGCAGAAAAGGATACGCTGTCCTTCACGGAAAGCCATATCCAAAATCTCACCGAGTCCTCGCCATTTTCTAACATCACTCTCAGTACCTCGGCAAAACAACAAAATGAGGGAGACAAACTGACTCGCCTTAAAAAAAAACACATTCGTACTGAACTCCACGGTTATTTTCTGTTGAAACATCTAAAAGCAGGGACTATACCTTGGGGCCTACAGGTTAAAAACATTCCAGTCATCTTCACGGAAGATGCGGATTATTAAAAAGGTTTTAGCCAAATCAACACCAAATGCAGTAGAGATCTAATGGTCCACACAATAGAGACAGCTCAACGCATCTGCAGTCAGGAAGAAAAGGAGATTGAGGAACTGGTCAAAAACATTAATGACACTCAGACTACCACAGAAGCAAAATTGCTTTTAGAGAAGATTGAAAAGGAAATTGCCCTTTTCAAAGGTAACACTCTAAACATTAAAACAGCTCAGTTTGATAGAGATTCCCAATCCTTTAAGTTAGAACAGGTTTATCCATTTCTAAAAGAAGATTTCTACACCTCGGGTGAGTCCCGAGTAGCCCTTACTTCATTTCAGGGCAGATCTAGGAATAGGTTCACAACCTTTTCAGACACAAGTTCTTCCGACTCCTCCTCAGATCCCAGGCAAAACAACACAAAAAGACGGGGAGCCTCTGCAACATCAGCGCCTTTTTTAGCCAGAGGAGGGCAATCCCGGGTTCGCTTCAAGCAGCCATGGGAGATGCGAACCCGCAACAAATTTTACAAGAGTTAGAACCTTCAACGGTAGTCAACTTGTCTAATAAACAGTTGACACGTGATGAAGAAAGACTGTTGAACCTGGGCCTAAAGTTCGTCCCCACCCAGAGAACTGACGAAACTCAAACTGGAGGCACTAGATTTTTGTCGCAAGGTGAGACTGAAAGCTTTCTTTGCTGGCTCTGAAACGACGTCAATTCAGGAAACCACTGGACTGCGGGTCAAATCGCGGTTCACACCTACACAAAATGTTCCCAAACAGATAATTGCCTTTGAGCAAGCGGTCCTATCGTCCCTCACGAAATTGGAGAAAGCTAAATGGTTCACTAAAAATAACATCAGCAAAAGCCAGAGCAAAGCCATTCGTGATCTAAAAACGGACACATCAATTATAATCAAACAGGCAGACAAGGGCGGTGCTGTGGTTCTATGGCCCCGCTTTATGTATCTGGCTGAAGGCCAAACACATGTGACTAATCGTGAGTGGTACAGACCTTCCAGGGAAGATCCGATTCATGCCATCCAGGACAAAATCTCAAGAATCACTAAGACAGGACTGGAAGAGGGTTATCTCGGGCCGAAGGAATTTGAATTTCTCAATCAAAAATCTCCAAGAACGCCAGTTCTGTACTTCTTGCCCAAAATACGTAAAAACGACACGATGCCTCCGGGAAGACCAATAGTCTCCGGGTGTGACTCTGTACTCGAGCCACTTTCGAAATACATTGATTTCTTTTTAAAGCCCTTCGTTCCAAATGTCAAATCATATTTGAGGGACACAATGGATTTTCTCACTAAAACGGAGGGGCAAGCATTCAATGCAGAAACCCAATTGATGGCAACACTAGATGTTGCCTCGCTATACACTCAAATCCCCCAGGATGAGGCACTGGAGGTGATTGAGTTATATCTAGATCAGCGTGAAAGACCTCACCGAGTCCCCACTGCATTCATCGTGTCACTGGCAGAAATCACCTCACGGAACAACTATTTCAAATTCGAGAATGAGTTCTTCATTCAGATCAAGGGGACAGCCATGGGCTGTCCCTATGCGCCGGAGCTGGCAGTACTTTTCATGGCTCAATATGAACACAAATTCATATTCAACGACAATCCCTTTTCATGCAATATCAAACAATGGCTAAGATATATCGATGACGTCTGGCTCCTGTGGCAGGGGAGCCAGACCGACCTCGATGGATTCCATGTTTGGCTCAATTCACGTCACCGAGTCATCAAATTCACCTTAAATTCCAGTAACCAAAAAATGACCTTTCTTGACGTCACAGTAAGTGCCAGTGAAGCAAACCTGACGGCCTCCTTGTACAAAAAGGAAACTGATCGAAACACAATTCTCCACTATCAAAGCTCACACCCACAAAGTTTAAAAGAAAACTTACCTTACGGGCAGCTGCTCAGGATCAGACGAAATTGTACAAATATATCTGATTTTGACTTGCATGCAACATCCTTTTGCAGCGAAATGGCGAAGCGTGGATACCCCAAAAAACTTCTAAAACACTCCAAAAATAGAGCCAGATTCACTCCGAGAGAGTCTCTACTCAAGGTAAAAGAAAAAAGTGAATCACAAACTAGTGTGTGTTACCACCTTCAGTCAACACACTAACCATTTCAAACGGATCATTTTAAAAAATTGGCATCTATTAGAAACCTTGGAGTATCCCCTAGCCAAACCAATTTTCGCAATGCGCAAGAACACGAGCATAGGACAACAGCTGATCAAAGCGGACAGTTACATCCCGCCACAGAAAAGTGACTTAATAACACAGTGGAACTTAAAACCAATATGTGGGCACCACAAATGTGGCAATTGTGTTTCATGTACAACCACGATTGAAGGCAATGTCTTTTCCCACAATGACATACAATGGAAACACCAGGTTTTTACAAATTGTAAGACTAAAGATGTTGTCTATGCTGTGGTCTGTCCATGCGACAGAGTCTACATTGGCAAAACGAGCCAGGCAGTCAATGTAAGAATTACCCAACACCGATCCCGAATAAAAAAGAAAGTGCTGTCCGCACCAATGGTAGACCATTTCTTGGAAAAAAATCACGGTGAAACTGATTTCAAATGGACAGTACTGGCAAAGATAGATGCAAAACATCAGTCCGAGGTTGAAAATATGCTGCTGCGAAAAGAGTCTTATCTCATTTTAAAATTTGATAGTGTCAACAAAGGGTTGAATACTCTAAGTGAAATCAACAGATCCTAGGAAACGGGATCCAACTTGCGGAACTACAATCCCCATAAGGCACCATAACATTACCGGGACCAGCGAGATCCTGATTGGTTAATTTCCAATAACACTGCACACACACCCAACTCAGGCACAGCCTCGGACAACCACACCGAGAGAGGGCCGTGCAGCAGTGTGTACGCGGGACGCCGCACCACGAATACCGCCGGTAATCTTTGGCGCCGCGTGACACTCTCCCTTTGTTTCACACTCGCTTAGTAATATCCACCGTAGTGACCTGTTCCCCTTTCCTTCCTGACAGCACTACTGGCGGAAACCCGGAGAGGAATATTAGCGCTTCTGTAAACAGACATAAGTAAGTCCCCGCATTGTTTGTCAGTCACGTTTAGAATTGAAGCTTTAAGAGACTCCAAACTGATTGGCGTAATTTAAATCCCACAGATAAACATTCTGGATAACGACAGGTTTAATCTTGGAACAGGCAGCTTGCCTCCGGACTGAGAAAGTCTAAGGTAACACCGTCCCCTGTGCTCACACTAGCATAGATGTTTTTGCTTTTCAAACGTGCCGTTTTGACCAATTTCCCGCTCTGTTACAGCGCGGACCCACAGCATATGACACCGTCTTCAATGATTTTAGAGCAATATTGGATAACTCGTGCATAAGGTATGCCGCCTCCCGCCTTGTTAATCAACATAACAAATGGCTTGAGGACTATTCTTTCTTTTTTGATTAAAACGCACTTTTCCCCTTTCTGTTTTAGAAATAGTGCCCTTGGACTAGAATTATACTGCCCTGATGAGATTCCTGTGATTCAGCTAACAGGATTCGAAACGCGTCGTCTCTCTAAATTTGGACATTTGTTTGTACACTTGATATTAGAATTTGGAACTATTGGTGTATTCGAAACTGCTTAGCTTCATTGATTAGGTCAGCGCGATTGGCCAGGGGTCTTTTTTGAATAATGTTCACCCTTGAGCCGTAGTATTGCCAAAAGAACTGTTTTGGTTAATTCATTGTCTATGTGTGTGTATAATGTTGAGCACTCTGTAAATGTAAATGTTTTTTCACATTATTTTCACATAATTTGTGTTCTAATTGTTGTAAATATTCGCACAATGTAATGTAATCCACATATGGCTATATGTGAGGTTGATGGCAATTTCCCTTTCTGTTCATAAAAAGACAACACAAAATCTAAAAAACCAATGACAAAACTAATTGTCTGGGTAAACAAATAAAGTTGTGTTTATCCTAATAACATTCAGTGTTTAAATCATTTCAGAGGCCTAGGTAAAAATTCCCCTGTTTTTTCATTATATTGGCCCTACCTACCCTCTTTTCCACAGGGCCTAACCACCCTTGTTCTTTGCATCATTGAGCGGGCAGAAGCCCGAGTGGATAGGGATTGACACAAATTGTGTCCTCCATATCTCTTCACTTAATTGTGAGCATTCGCAGGAGCGTTTTCTCCTGCTTAGCATGGCAGAAAAGGATACGCTGGCCTTTGAGCAAGCGGTCCTATCGTCCCTCACGAAATTGGAGAAAGCTAAATGGTTCACTAAAAATAACATCAGCAAAAGCCAGAGCAAAGCCATTCGTGATCTAAAAACTGACACATCAATTATAATCAAACAGGCAGACAAGGGCGGTGCTGTGGTTCTATGGCCCCGCTCTATGTATCTGGCTGAAGGCCAAACACATGTGACTAATCGTGAGTGGTACAGACCTTCCAGGGAAGATCCGATTCATGCCATCCAGGACAAAATCTCAAGAATCACTAAGACAGGACTGGAAGAGGATTATCTCGGGCCGAAGGAATTTGAATTTCTCAATCAAAAATCTCCAAGAACGCCAGTTCTGTACTTCTTGCCCAAAATACATAAAAACGACACGATGCCTCCGGGAAGACCAATAGTCTCCGGGTGTGACTCTGTACTCGAGCCACTTTCGAAATACATTGATTTCTTTTTAAAGCCCTTCGTTCCAAATGTCAAATCATATTTGAGGGACACAATGGATTTTCTCACTAAAACGGAGGGGCAAGCATTCAATGCAGAAACCCAATTGATGGCAACACTAGATGTTGCCTCGCTATACACTCAAATCCCCCAGGATGAGGCACTGGAGGTGATTGAGTTATATCTAGATCAGCGTGAAAGACCTCACCGAGTCCCCACTGCATTCATCGTGTCACTGGCAGAAATCACCTTACGGAACAACTATTTCAAATTCGAGAATGAGTTCTTCATTCAGATCAAGGGGACAGCCATGGGCTGTCCCTATGCGCCGGAGCTGGCAGTACTTTTCATGGCTCAATATGAACACAAATTCATATTCAACGACAATCCCTTTTCATGCAATATCAAACAATGGCTAAGATATATCGATGACGTCTGGCTCCTGTGGCAGGGGAGCCAGACCGACCTCGATGGATTCCATGTTTGGCTCAATTCACGTCACCGAGTCATCAAATTCACCTTAAATTCCAGTAACCAAAAAATGACCTTTCTTGACGTCACAGTAAGTGCCAGTGAAGCAAACCTGACGGCCTCCTTGTACAAAAAGGAAACTGATCGAAACACAATTCTCCACTATCAAAGCTCACACCCACAAAGTTTAAAAGAAAAATTACATTACGGGCAGCTGCTCAGGATCAGACGAAATTGTACAAATATATCTGATTTTGACTTGCATGCAACATCCTTTTGCAGCGAAATGGCGAAGCGTGGATACCCCAAAAAACTTCTAAAACACTCCAAAAATAGAGCCAGATTCACTCCGAGAGAGTCTCTACTCAAGGTAAAAGAAAAAAGTGAGTCAGACAAACTAGTGTGTGTTACCACCTTCAGTCAACACACTAACCATTTCAAACGGATCATTTTAAAAAATTGGCATCTATTAGAAACCTTGGAGTATCCCCCAGCCAAACCAATTTTCGCAATGCGCAAGAACACGAGCATAGGACAACAGCTGATCAAAGCGGACAGTTACATCCCGCCACAGAAAAGTGACTTAATAACACAGTGGAACTTAAAACCAATATGTGGGCACCACAAATGTGGCAATTGTGTTTCATGTACAACCACGATTGAAGGCAATGTCTTTTCCCACAATGACATACAATGGAAACACCAGGTTTTTACAAATTGTAAGACTAAAGATGTTGTCTATGCTGTGGTCTGTCCATGCGACAGAGTCTACATTGGCAAAACGAGCCAGGCAGTTAATGTAAGAATTACCCAACACCGATCCCGAATAAAAAAGAATGTGCTGTCCGCACCAATGGTAGACCATTTCTTGGAAAAAAATCACGGTGAAACTGATTTCAAATGGACAGTACTGGCAAAGATAGATGCAAAACATCAGTCCGAGGTTGAAAATATGCTGCTGCGAAAAGAGTCTTATCTCATTTTAAAATTTGATAGTGTCAACAAAGGGTTGAATACTCTAAGTGAAATCAACAGATCCTAGGAAACGGGATCCAACTTGCGGAACTACAATCCCCATAAGGCACCATAACATTACCGGGACCAGCGAGATCCTGATTGGTTAATTTCCAATAACACTGCACACACACCCAACTCAGGCAAAGCCTCGGACAACCACACCGAGAGCGGGCCGTGCAGCAGTGTGTACGCGGGACGCCGCACCACGAATACCGCCGGTAATCTTTGGCGCCGCGTGACACTCCCCCTTTGTTTCACACTCGCTTAGTAATATCCACCGTAGTGACCTGTTCCCCTTTCCTTCCTGACAGCACTACTGGCGGAAACCCGGAGAGGAATATTAGCGCTTCTGTAAACAGACATAAGTAAGTCCCCGCATTGTTTGTCAGTCACGTTTAGAATTGAAGCTTTAAGAGACTCCAAACTGATTGGCGTAATTTAAATCCCACAGATAAACATTCTGGATAACGACAGGTTTAATCTTGGAACAGGCAGCTTGCCTCCGGACTGAGAAAGTCTAAGGTAACACCGTCCCCTGTGCTCACACTAGCATAGATGTTTTTGCTTTTCAAACGTGCCGTTTTGACCAATTTCCCGCTCTGTTACAGCGCGGACCCACAGCATATGACACCGTCTTCAATGATTTTAGAGCAATATTGGATAACTCGTGCATAAGGTATGCCGCCTCCCGCCATGTTAATCAACATAACAAATGGCTTGAGGACTATTCTTTCTTTTTTGATTAAAACGCACTTTTCCCCTTTCTGTTTTAGAAATAGTGCCCTTGGACTAGAATTATACTGCCCTGATGAGATTCCTGTGATTCAGCTAACAGGATTCGAAACGCGTCGGCTCTCTAAATTTGGACATTTGTTTGTACACTTGATATTAGAATTTGGAACTATTGGTGTATTCGAAACTGCTTAGCTTCATTGATTAGGTCAGCGCGATTGGCCAGGGGTCTTTTTTGAATAATGTTCACCCTTGAGCCGTAGTATTGCCAAAAGAACTGTTTTGGTTAATTCATTGTCCATGTGTGTGTATAATGTTGAGCACTCTGTAAATGTAAATGTTTTTTCACATTATTTTCACATAATTTGTGTTCTAATTGTTGTAAATATTCGCACAATGTAATGTAATCCACATATGGCTATATGTGAGGTTGATGGCAATTTCCCTTTCTGTTCATAAAAAGACAACACAAAATCTAAAAAACCAATGACAAAACTAATTGTCTGGATAAACAAATAAAGTTGTGTTTATCCTAATAACATTCAGTGTTTAAATCATTTCAGAGGCCTAGGTAAAAATTCCCCTGTTTTTTCATTATATTGGCCCTACCTACCCTCTTTTCCACAGGGCCTAACCACCCTTGTTCTTTGCATCATTGAGCGGGCAGAAGCCCGAGTGGATAGGGATTGACACAAATTGTGTCCTCCATATCTCTTCACTTAATTGTGAGCATTCGCAGGAGCGTTTTCTCCTGCTTAGCATGGCAGAAAAGGATACGCTGGCCTTTGAGCAAGCGGTCCTATCGTCCCTCACGAAATTGGAGAAAGCTAAATGGTTCACTAAAAATAACATCAGCAAAAGCCAGAGCAAAGCCATTCGTGATCTAAAAACTGACACATCAATTATAATCAAACAGGCAGACAAGGGCGGTGCTGTGGTTCTATGGCCCCGCTCTATGTATCTGGCTGAAGGCCAAACACATGTGACTAATCGTGAGTGGTACAGACCTTCCAGGGAAGATCCGATTCATGCCATCCAGGACAAAATCTCAAGAATCACTAAGACAGGACTGGAAGAGGATTATCTCGGGCCGAAGGAATTTGAATTTCTCAATCAAAAATCTCCAAGAACGCCAGTTCTGTATGGCTGAGATACCCGCCACCCCCTCTCAACACAATCCCCAAAAGGAGGGAAACCGGAAACAGTTCTTAAAGTTTTTGGATGTGGGAGGGAGTGACCCTCCCGGCCGTATTTATTAAAACAAAAAATTAAAACATTAAACGTTTCATGTTATGTACAATTTCATTATCACATTGCGATGTTTGGCTAACCTTAACATATTCTCTAATACAGAGGTTCTCCTAGCCGAACTAGCATCCTACAAAAACATTCTCTAGAAACACTGAAATTGTACATCCTAACGTTTAAGGGCCAACGGCAAGGTCATAACCGGTGTCAAGATCCCTAACCAGACTTACCCCTCCCACTTGGGAGGGGCGACAGCACAGAGGCTTACCTCAAGTGCAACTACTAACAATTTCCCTTGACTTGACGGGGGCACTTAAGACTCGACGCCATTTAAAGGTCGTTCGAAGACTTGTGTGTGGTATCTAGAAGGTATCGTGGACCTCCCCCCACCCCACACAACTTACCGCATCTGCCGTCGCAGATGACACTGGCCCCGGGAAATTCCCCCAGGAGGGGGCTGTAACCCCTCCTACAAAGGAAGGGGCCTTGACCGCCTTTCCTTTACTTCCGGCGACCCGCCCTTAGACGGGACCGCCTCCCCATTGAGGGGCCAATGGCCACCTCTCCCGAGCGCTCCCATCCGTGTTGGGTGACGCCCACTCATAGGGATCTACCAATTAGTGCTCACCGATCATGACCTTACCGCCTACCAAAAATAAATACGACAATTCTTACTCAACCTAAGAAAACATTGGTCGCTACGACCGAAAGAACATGCTTAAAATGCAACACTACATCAAATCATTTTAATCGTAACAACTTACACGATATTCACCATACTTTATTATGATCAACAACAAACTGATACTTTCACAGCCTGTAAACGAAACGGAAAACATACTTATAAAAATTCACTTTATTGCACAACGACTTGCTGTCCTCAGGGGCTGGTGGGTGGGTCAAAATTGGCTCTTCGTTCTGTCCCGAGCTCACGGGTAGCGAGGAGGTGCAGCTTCGGAGCACAAGAACAAGAGGACGTCTTCTGGTCTTGCGTCTCTTTTTATCCGTCTTCAGGGCGGGCGAGAACCCGCCCCTGCCTGCCCCTAGGGCGGGGCTGGCTACGTCGGTGTCTAGGCCAGCCCACTCTAGGGCGGGAAAAGGCGCGCCCCGGCTACGCCGCTTCGGGCATACCAGCCGAGACGCGCCTCCCGCCCAAAAATGGCTTCCCGGGGGGATCGAGGCACTCCGCCATACGTTCGGGGGGACCGAGTGGTCGCCCCTTTCCATATGGCTGAGATACCCGCCACCCCCTCTCAACACAATCCCCAAAAGGAGGGAAACCGGAAACAGTTCTTAAAGTTTTTGGATGTGGGAGGGAGTGACCCTCCCGGCCGTATTTATTAAAACAAAAAATTAAAACATTAAACGTTTCATGTTATGTACAATTTCATTATCACATTGCGATGTTTGGCTAACCTTAACATATTCTCTAATACAGAGGTTCTCCTAGCCGAACTAGCATCCTACAAAAACATTCTCTAGAAACACTGAAATTGTACATCCTAACGTTTAAGGGCCAACGGCAAGGTCATAACCGGTGTCAAGATCCCTAACCAGACTTACCCCTCCCACTTGGGAGGGGCGACAGCACAGAGGCTTACCTCAAGTGCAACTACTAACAATTTCCCTTGACTTGACGGGGGCACTTAAGACTCGACGCCATTTAAAGGTCGTTCGAAGACTTGTGTGTGGTATCTAGAAGGTATCGTGGACCTCCCCCCACCCCACACAACTTACCGCATCTGCCGTCGCAGATGACACTGGCCCCGGGAAATTCCCCCAGGAGGGGGCTGTAACCCCTCCTACAAAGGAAGGGGCCTTGACCGCCTTTCCTTTACTTCCGGCGACCCGCCCTTAGACGGGACCGCCTCCCCATTGAGGGGCCAATGGCCACCTCTCCCGAGCGCTCCCATCCGTGTTGGGTGACGCCCACTCATAGGGATCTACCAATTAGTGCTCACCGATCATGACCTTACCGCCACAGGTCCGGATAGTTGACCGGCTATCCGGACCCCCCACAAAACTCCTACCTAAAGGTCATGTTTTAACGTTTTTAACCAAGCTAAGAAGTCACCTATGAGTAACTCATTCCCCACCCTCGACAAATGCACACCATCCCCCAGATACATACTGTCATCATTAATACAACTATGCGAGATCGAATGCAATGTCTTGGAACGGAACAACCTACTCACTTTGTTATTCAATTTTCTAACAGAATGATTCAAAGCAGGGATCGAGATAGCCCCCCGCCACACTTTTCGTGGGATCATATGAGACCACGCAATTATGCACCCCGGAACTCTCCTCGCTAACCAACTTACCGTGGAAAGCATAGCCTCCAGGAGAAGTCGTCTACCGGTGGTGACCAAATCATTGCCCCCCAAATGCACTATGACTATGGACGGCGGTGACCTCATCCGCTCTAACAAACCCTCAAAAAATTCCTGAAACTGGTCAATACAGAGACCGCCCCTTCCGTAGAAGGACACTCTGTACCCGTATTCCCCAGGTACGTGAATCATGTCACCTGCTTTGAATACGTCTGCGGCCCGTCTCACGTATGAGTGGCCCACGACCCACACCTCCTTCCTCACAGCCGGTGACGTGCGACCGCTGGCCTGGTGTTGGGTCGACTGCACAGTCCGCCCTGCCGCGTAGGCTTGCGCAACTGAAAACAAACAAAAGACAAGAAGCGTGAGTACATGATTACAGCTTCACAACATGTGCAATCGCACGTACCTCTTATAACAATTGGAGGACCAGCGCCCCACACGTTTCACTTGTTCTACATTAAGACCCCTGGCTGTAGCTTCAGTGGCAGCCCCTATTCGAAAGGAATGGGTCCCAAATTCGCCCGGGTCCAAGCCCGCTGCGGCAATGGCCATTGCAAGCACCCGCTGAAACTGAAACCTCGTCAGCGGGGTGGCGTCTGCATGCCTCAACAATGTCCCCCCCCATGATGCCACCCTTCGTGCTAGGTAATCTTCTAAGCACTGTACCGGACACATGGATGACTCGGGGTTCCTGCGAATGATCGTGCAGTCCCCTCTCCCATCTTGGTCAGTCTTGGACCTGAGAAAGGAGACAATCATCGCATCACCCCTGATCTGAACATGTTCCCTGCACAAGCCCCCCGTCACATCCTGTTTGTTCCTTGCAACTAGCTCACTAACTCTCATAGCCCCGTGAAATGCCAGCGTAAATGCAGTCCGGAACAAACAGGTCTCGAAAGGGGACGAGCATGTGTTAGGGAGTGTGGCCAGTAACTGGGACAACCTGTCTAGACCTATCGGTCGTCTTACGTCTACTCTGCGACCCTCTAGGCGTTGCCACCCACGCAGCGCTTTCTGTACTGTAAAAGACGCTGTTGGGTCCAGGATGCCATGGGCCCTGGCAACAAAAGAAATGGCGGCACGATGCCTTTGGGCCGTAGCCACCGATTTCCCAGCCCTACGTAAGGACATCAGAAAAAGTACTACCCACTCTTCCTGACCCCAAAGTCCCCCTCTCTCTGCCCCCAAAAAGGCTAAATAGGCCTGGAACGCCCCTTCATATGCCTTCCTTGTCCTGGGTGCTAGACTCTCTCCCACGAGGTGACGAAGTTCGGGGCACCGAGAGACCAGAGAGCTTCGGGGAAGGGTGCCGGCTCCGGGTCCGCTGAAGGAAGGAAACCCGAGAAAGCCTGCATGTGAAAACGAGACAGTGCATCAGCAGCCTGATTCATCACCCCTGGGACATGTTTTGCTCTGAATACCACGTTCAGTTGCATACACAGTAGGACAATTTCTTTGAGCAGCCTCAAAATCAATTTACAATGGGCTGCCTGACTATTGATGCATTCTACCACGGTCATATTGTCGGACCAGAACACGACAGAATGATCTCTGAACCCTTCTGGCCAGGTTCTCAGGGCCACCAGAATGGGAAATAGTTCAAGGAAAGCAATATTACTCGTTAGCCCCTTCTCGTGCCACCATAGGGGCCACCTTTGAGCAGACCATTTTGTGCCGAAGATGGCGCCAAAGCCTATGCTTCCTGCTGAATCTGTCCATAGCCCAAGCTCTTCTGAGGACACGGCTGGCTTGTTCCAGACGACTCGGCCATTGAAGTCCGCCAAAAATGCTAACCAAATCCGCATGTCCTGGCGGACCTCAGCCGATAACCTCGTGCGATGATGACCCTCCTTTAGGCCAACCATCGCTTGGGCAATTGAGCGGGAAAAAGGGCGAGCCATTGGGATCACCCTCAAGGCAAAGTTCAACTTTCCCACTAATTGTTGCAACTGATGCAGTGTAACCTTAGATGCATTCAAACATACTTGGAGGGCTGCCCTGAATTTTAACACTTTGCTAGCTGGTAAACGGAAACACCCCTCCCTTGAGTCCAACTCGATCCCCAAAAACTCGAGGCAAGTCGTGGGACCCATAGTTTTACCCGGTGCCAATGGCACGCCAAAATGACCCATCAACACACAGAATTCAGCTAAGGCCTGAGCACATTCGGGATTTCCGGCGGGACCAAGGAACAAAAAGTCGTCAAGGTAGTGCATTACATTTCGGAAACCCGTTTTCTTAGTGAACACCCATTGCAGGAAAGTACTGAATTGCTCAAAATAAGCACATGATATAGAGCATCCCATTGGCATACACCTATCCATGTAAAATGACCCCTGGAACCCGAATCCCAAAAGACGCTGATCGTCTGGGTGTACCGGGAGCAACCGGAACGCTGACTCGATATCTGATTTCGCCATCAACGTCCCGGGCCCCAGGCGATTCAAGATGGCTACTGCCTCATCAAACGATGCGTATCGCACCGAACAAACTTCTGGATCAATTGCGTCGTTCACCGAAAGGCCGTGTGGAGCAGACAAATTATGGATCAAACGAAACTCACCTGGGTCCTTCTTGGGGACCACCCCTAACGGAGAACAAACAAAATCCGGTACCGGGAGTACACTAAACGGGCCACCGACCCGTCCCCGGCTAACCTCTTTCTGAATTTTTTCTTGCACCACAGATGTATGTTGTAAAACAGAAAGTTGATTTTTGCAAATCCCTACACCCTGAAAGTCCCCCACCGGGATGCGGAAACCATGTGAAAAACCGTTCCGCAGCACCCCAGCAGAAGTACGATCCGGGTATTCACTGAGCCAGGGAATCATTGCCAAGGTATCAATCGGGGTTGGTAAAGGCGCCCCTCGGACTAGTTTAGACCTGTTTGGCGCCTCCCTTACCCCCATTCTCACCAGTTCTGGCTCTGCACGATGACTCAGGATGGGACGACCCACACGTACTACACTCATGTTTGAATTTACACGATCCCGGAGGTCTGGTACATTTCCCTTTGTTGAAATTAAAGCAGAAACCCTTCCTCCCTGTATTGCCTGCGGGCCTCGACTGATCGTCGGTGCTCGTACTTGGTCGAAAGGCCGTCCCCACATTTTGGCGGGAGTAATCTACAACATTGCTCCCAACCAATGGCATCTTTAACATTCCTGATTCTTTCATTTTATCCCATGTTACAGAATCGTAACAATCCCAAGTCAAACCCTTGTTATGTTCCTTTTCTTTCCTGAACAGATTGTCATAACAAAACCAATGGTTACCTTGATACGCTGTCGAGTAACCCATAATTCGTGATTGATAAATGGGAAATTCAGAAAGCAACTCGGGCCTACGTTCCCCCAAAATCGATGTAAAAATACCCCACGCATTGCCCCAGTTGCCAATATTCTCATTTACCTTAAAGGCGGCCATTTTTGCGCGCCAAACACTCGGATGCATTAGGTCCTTCTGACTTTTAACATGCTCCACCTCATAATGATCAACAAGCAAGGAGAAAATATTCACGTACTCCCCAGCCCAGATCTTTTCCTTTATAGCTAAAGGCACATGTTGTCCCAATCTCTCTCTACGAGAGGGTGCTGACTCGTCCCTTGCAATCGGCAATGGCCGCTTACCTGCACCGGACGCAGCTTCGGCCGCTTGCGGCTTGTCTATTCCCGCCAACGGCGCAGTCACTTTAGCTGCATCTCTCTTCTCACGAAGCCCTTTTATCAGCGCCTGTGCCTCGGCAGCCGTGGCGCCATCACTACTATCCCCCAACCAAGCTGCTAGCTGTGCTGCCAGCTCGGGGGGCATGTCTTCTTTGGATGTCGGGGTGACGACAACGGGGATTGGATTCCCCTCCATTGGTACTGGGGTCGGCGCCTCGAGCGGTACAGAGGGGACCGGGACGTCTCCACCGGCTGGAACCCTTCTCGACCTCTTAGGTCTCCCTCCAGCCGGCGCAGGGCCCGAACCCTCCTCCCCGTCCCGTTTCGCCAACCGTTTCTTTATGTCGGACACCTCTTTGCAAAGGGCCCGCACCATCTGGTCGGTCGTCATTCTCTTTGCGACTTTCTTTGGCATTTCTCCGACGAAGTATCTAGAAGACAAAGAAAAAGATCAAAACGCTCAAAATTGGCTCTTCGTTCTGTCCCGAGCTCACGGGTAGCGAGGAGGTGCAGCTTCGGAGCACAAGAACAAGAGGACGTCTTCTGGTCTTGCGTCTCTTTTTATCCGTCTTCAGGGCGGGCGAGAACCCGCCCCTGCCTGCCCCTAGGGCGGGGCTGGCTACGTCGGTGTCTAGGCCAGCCCACTCTAGGGCGGGAAAAGGCGCGCCCCGGCTACGCCGCTTCGGGCATACCAGCCGAGACGCGCCTCCCGCCCAAAAATGGCTTCCCGGGGGGATCGAGGCACTCCGCCATACGTTCGGGGGGACCGAGTGGTCGCCCCTTTCCATACTTCTTGCCCAAAATACATAAAAACGACACGATGCCTCCGGGAAGACCAATAGTCTCCGGGTGTGACTCTGTACTCGAGCCACTTTCGAAATACATTGATTTCTTTTTAAAGCCCTTCGTTCCAAATGTCAAATCATATTTGAGGGACACAATGGATTTTCTCACTAAAACGGAGGGGCAAGCATTCAATGCAGAAACCCAATTGATGGCAACACTAGATGTTGCCTCGCTATACACTCAAATCCCCCAGGATGAGGCACTGGAGGTGATTGAGTTATATCTAGATCAGCGTGAAAGACCTCACCGAGTCCCCACTGCATTCATCGTGTCACTGGCAGAAATCACCTTACGGAACAACTATTTCAAATTCGAGAATGAGTTCTTCATTCAGATCAAGGGGACAGCCATGGGCTGTCCCTATGCGCCGGAGCTGGCAGTACTTTTCATGGCTCAATATGAACACAAATTCATATTCAACGACAATCCCTTTTCATGCAATATCAAACAATGGCTAAGATATATCGATGACGTCTGGCTCCTGTGGCAGGGGAGCCAGACCGACCTCGATGGATTCCATGTTTGGCTCAATTCACGTCACCGAGTCATCAAATTCACCTTAAATTCCAGTAACCAAAAAATGACCTTTCTTGACGTCACAGTAAGTGCCAGTGAAGCAAACCTGACGGCCTCCTTGTACAAAAAGGAAACTGATCGAAACACAATTCTCCACTATCAAAGCTCACACCCACAAAGTTTAAAAGAAAAATTACATTACGGGCAGCTGCTCAGGATCAGACGAAATTGTACAAATATATCTGATTTTGACTTGCATGCAACATCCTTTTGCAGCGAAATGGCGAAGCGTGGATACCCCAAAAAACTTCTAAAACACTCCAAAAATAGAGCCAGATTCACTCCGAGAGAGTCTCTACTCAAGGTAAAAGAAAAAAGTGAGTCAGACAAACTAGTGTGTGTTACCACCTTCAGTCAACACACTAACCATTTCAAACGGATCATTTTAAAAAATTGGCATCTATTAGAAACCTTGGAGTATCCCCCAGCCAAACCAATTTTCGCAATGCGCAAGAACACGAGCATAGGACAACAGCTGATCAAAGCGGACAGTTACATCCCGCCACAGAAAAGTGACTTAATAACACAGTGGAACTTAAAACCAATATGTGGGCACCACAAATGTGGCAATTGTGTTTCATGTACAACCACGATTGAAGGCAATGTCTTTTCCCACAATGACATACAATGGAAACACCAGGTTTTTACAAATTGTAAGACTAAAGATGTTGTCTATGCTGTGGTCTGTCCATGTGACAGAGTCTACATTGGCAAAACGAGCCAGGCAGTCAATGTAAGAATTACCCAACACCGATCCCGAATAAAAAAGAATGTGCTGTCCGCACCAATGGTAGACCATTTCTTGGAAAAAAATCACGGTGAAACTGATTTCAAATGGACAGTACTGGCAAAGATAGATGCAAAATATCAGTCCGAGGTTGAAAATATGCTGCTGCGAAAAGAGTCTTATCTCATTTTAAAATTTGATAGTGTCAACAAAGGGTTGAATACTCTAAGTGAAATCAACAGATCCTAGGAAACGGGATCCAACTTGCGGAACTACAATCCCCATAAGGCACCATAACATTACCGGGACCAGCGAGATCCTGATTGGTTAATTTCCAATAACACTGCACACACACCCAACTCAGGCAAAGCCTCGGACAACCACACCGAGAGCGGGCCGTGCAGCAGTGTGTACGCGGGACGCCGCACCACGAATACCGCCGGTAATCTTTGGCGCCGCGTGACACTCCCCCTTTGTTTCACACTCGCTTAGTAATATCCACCGTAGTGACCTGTTCCCCTTTCCTTCCTGACAGCACTACTGGCGGAAACCCGGAGAGGAATATTAGCGCTTCTGTAAACAGACATAAGTAAGTCTCCGCATTGTTTGTCAGTCACGTTTAGAATTGAAGCTTTAAGAGACTCCAAACTGATTGGCGTAATTTAAATCCCACAGATAAACATTCTGGATAACGACAGGTTTAATCTTGGAACAGGCAGCTTGCCTCCGGACTGAGAAAGTCTAAGGTAACACCGTCCCCTGTGCTCACACTAGCATAGATGTTTTTGCTTTTCAAACGTGCCGTTTTGACCAATTTCCCGCTCTGTTACAGCGCGGACCCACAGCATATGACACCGTCTTCAATGATTTTAGAGCAATATTGGATAACTCGTGCATAAGGTATGCCGCCTCCCGCCATGTTAATCAACATAACAAATGGCTTGAGGACTATTCTTTCTTTTTTGATTAAAACGCACTTTTCCCCTTTCTGTTTTAGAAATAGTGCCCTTGGACTAGAATTATACTGCCCTGATGAGATTCCTGTGATTCAGCTAACAGGATTCGAAACGCGTCGGCTCTCTAAATTTGGACATTTGTTTGTACACTTGATATTAGAATTTGGAACTATTGGTGTATTCGAAACTGCTTAGCTTCATTGATTAGGTCAGCGCGATTGGCCAGGGGTCTTTTTTGAATAATGTTCACCCTTGAGCCGTAGTATTGCCAAAAGAACTGTTTTGGTTAATTCATTGTCCATGTGTGTGTATAATGTTGAGCACTCTGTAAATGTAAATGTTTTTTCACATTATTTTCACATAATTTGTGTTCTAATTGTTGTAAATATTCGCACAATGTAATGTAATCCACATATGGCTATATGTGAGGTTGATGGCAATTTCCCTTTCTGTTCATAAAAAGACAACACAAAATCTAAAAAACCAATGACAAAACTAATTGTCTGGGTAAACAAATAAAGTTGTGTTTATCCTAATAACATTCAGTGTTTAAATCATTTCAGAGGCCTAGGTAAAAATTCCCCTGTTTTTTCATTATATTGGCCCTACCTACCCTCTTTTCCACAGGGCCTAACCACCCTTGTTCTTTGCATCATTGAGCGGGCAGAAGCCCGAGTGGATAGGGATTGACACAAATTGTGTCCTCCATATCTCTTCACTTAATTGTGAGCATTCGCAGGAGCGTTTTCTCCTGCTTAGCATGGCAGAAAAGGATACGCTGTCTTTCACGGAAAGCCATATCCAAAATCTCATCGAGTCCTCGCCATTTTCTAACATCACTCTCAGTACCTCGGCGAAACAACAAAATGAGGGAGACAAACTGACTCGCCTTAAAAAAAAACACATTCGTACTGAACTCCACGGTTATTTTCTGTTGAAACATCTAAAAGCAGGGACTATACCTTGGGGCCTACAGGTTAAAAACATTCCAGTCATCTTCACGGAAGATGCGGATTATAAAAAAGGTTTTAGCCAAATCAACACCAAATGCAGTAGAGATCTAATGGTCCACACAATAGAGACAGCTCAACGCATCTGCAGTCAGGAAGAAAAGGAGATTGAGGAACTGGTCAAAAACATTAATGACACTCAGACTACCACAGAAGCAAAATTGCTTTTAGAGAAGATTGAAAAGGAAATTTCCCTTTTCAAAGATAACACTCTAAACATTAAAACAGCTCAGTTTGATAGAGATTCCCAATCCTTTAAGTTAGAACAGGTTTATCCATTTCTAAAAGAAGATTTCTACACCTCGGGTGAGTCCCGAGTAGCCCTTACTTCATTTCAGGGCAGATCTAGGAATAGGTTCACAACCTTTTCAGACACAAGTTCTTCCGACTCCTCCTCAGATCCCAGGCAAAACAACACAAAAAGACGGGGAGCCTCTGCAACATCAGCGCCTTTTTTAGCCAGAGGAGGGCAATCCCGGGTTCGCTTCAAGCAGCCATGGGAGATGCGAACCCGCAACAAATTTTACAAGAGTTAGAACCTTCAACGGTAGTCAACTTGTCTAATAAACAGTTGACACGTGATGAAGAAAGACTGTTGAACCTGGGCCTAAAGTTCGTCCCCACCCAGAGAACTGACGAAACTCAAACTGGAGGCACTAGATTTTTGTCGCAAGGTGAGACTGAAAGCTTTCTTTGCTGGCTCTGAAACGACGTCAATTCAGGAAACCACTGGACTGCGGGTCAAATCGCGGTTCACACCTACACAAAATGTTCCAAAACAGATAATTGCCTTTGAGCAAGCGGTCCTATCGTCCCTCACGAAATTGGAGAAAGCTAAATGGTTCACCAAAAAAAACATCAGCAAAAGCCAGAGCAAAGCCATTCGTGATCTAAAAACGGACACATCAATTATAATCAAACAGGCAGACAAGGGCGGTGCTGTGGTTCTATGGCCCCGCTCTATGTATCTGGCTGAAGGCCAAACACATGTGACTAATCGTGAGTGGTACAGACCTTCCAGGGAAGATCCGATTCATGCCATCCAGGACAAAATCTCAAGAATCACTAAGACAGGACTGGAAGAGGGTTATCTCGGGCCGAAGGAATTTGAATTTCTCAATCAAAAATCTCCAAGAACGCCAGTTCTGTACTTCTTGCCCAAAATACATAAAAACGACACGATGCCTCCGGGAAGACCAATAGTCTCCGGGTGTGACTCTGTACTCGAGCCACTTTCGAAATACATTGATTTCTTTTTAAAGCCCTTCGTTCCAAATGTCAAATCATATTTGAGGGACACAATGGATTTTCTCACTAAAACGGAGGGGCAAGCATTCAATGCAGAAACCCAATTGATGGCAACACTAGATGTTGCCTCGCTATACACTCAAATCCCCCAGGATGAGGCACTGGAGGTGATTGAGTTATATCTAGATCAGCGTGAAAGACCTCACCGAGTCCCCACTGCATTCATCGTGTCACTGGCAGAAATCACCTCACGGAACAACTATTTCAAATTCGAGAATGAGTTCTTCATTCAGATCAAGGGGACAGCCATGGGCTGTCCCTATGCGCCGGAGCTGGCAGTACTTTTCATGGCTCAATATGAACACAAATTCATATTCAACGACAATCCCTTTTCATGCAATATCAAACAATGGCTAAGATATATCGATGACGTCTGGCTCCTGTGGCAGGGGAGCCAGACCGACCTCGATGGATTCCATGTTTGGCTCAATTCCCGTCACCGAGTCATCAAATTCACCTTAAATTCCAGTAACCAAAAAATGACCTTTCTTGACGTCACAGTAAGTGCCAGTGAAGCAAACCTGACGGCCTCCTTGTACAAAAAGGAAACTGATCGAAACACAATTCTCCACTATCAAAGCTCACACCCACAAAGTTTAAAAGAAAACTTACCTTACGGGCAGCTGCTCAGGATCAGACGAAATTGTACAAATATATCTGATTTTGACTTGCATGCAACATCCTTTTGCAGCGAAATGGCGAAGCGTGGATACCCCAAAAAACTTCTAAAACACTCCAAAAATAGAGCCAGATTCACTCCGAGAGAGTCTCTACTCAAGGTAAAAGAAAAAAGTGAATCACAAACTAGTGTGTGTTACCACCTTCAGTCAACACACTAACCATTTCAAACGGATCATTTTAAAAAATTGGCATCTATTAGAAACCTTGGAGTATCCCCTAGCCAAACCAATTTTCGCAATGCGCAAGAACACGAGCATAGGACAACAGCTGATCAAAGCGGACAGTTACATCCCGCCACAGAAAAGTGACTTAATAACACAGTGGAACTTAAAACCAATATGTGGGCACCACAAATGTGGCAATTGTGTTTCATGTACAACCACGATTGAAGGCAATGTCTTTTCCCACAATGACATACAATGGAAACACCAGGTTTTTACAAATTGTAAGACTAAAGATGTTGTCTATGCTGTGGTCTGTCCATGCGACAGAGTCTACATTGGCAAAACGAGCCAGGCAGTCAATGTAAGAATTACCCAACACCGATCCCGAATAAAAAAGAAAGTGCTGTCCGCACCAATGGTAGACCATTTCTTCGAAAAAAATCACGGTGAAACTGATTTCAAATGGACAGTACTGGCAAAGATAGATGCAAAACATCAGTCCGAGGTTGAAAATATGCTGCTGCGAAAAGAGTCTTATCTCATTTTAAAATTTGATAGTGTCAACAAAGGGTTGAATACTCTAAGTGAAATCAACAGATCCTAGGAAACGGGATCCAACTTGCGGAACTACAATCCCCATAAGGCACCATAACATTACCGGGACCAGCGAGATCCTTATTGGTTAATTTCCAATAACACTGCACACACACCCAACTCAGGCACAGCCTCGGACAACCACACCGAGAGCGGGCCGTGCAGCAGTGTGTACGCGGGACGCCGCACCACGAATACCGCCGGTAATCTTTGGCGCCGCGTGACACTCCCCCTTTGTTTCACACTCGCTTAGTAATATCCACCGTAGTGACCTGTTCCCCTTTCCTTCCTGACAGCACTACTGGCGGAAACCCGGAGAGGAATATTAGCGCTTCTGTAAACAGACATAAGTAAGTCCCCACATTGTTTGTCAGTCACGTTTAGAATTGAAGCTTTAAGAGACTCCAAACTGATTGGCGTAATTTAAATCCCACAGATAAACATTCTGGATAACGACAGGTTTAATCTTGGAACAGGCAGCTTGCCTCCGGACTGAGAAAGTCTAAGGTAACACCGTCCCCTGTGCTCACACTAGCATAGATGTTTTTGCTTTTCAAACGTGCCGTTTTGACCAATTTCCCGCTCTGTTACAGCGCGGACCCACAGCATATGGAAAGGGGCGACCACTCGGTCCCCCCGAACGTATGGCTGAGTGCCTCGATCCCCCCGGGAAGCCATTTTTGGGCGGGAGGCGCGTCTCGGCTGGTATGCCCGAAGCGGCGTAGCCGGGGCGCGCTTTTTCCCGCCCTAGAGTGGGCTGGCCTAGACACCGACGCAGCCAGCCACGCGGTAAGGTCATGATCGGTGAGCACTAATTGGTAGATCCCTATGAGTAGGCGTCACCCAACACGGATGGGAGCGCTCGGGAGAGGTGGCCATTGGCCCCTCAGTGGGGAGGCGGTCCCGTCTAAGGGCGGGTCGCCGGAAGTAAAGGAAAGGCGGTCAAGGCCCCTTCCTTTGTAGGAGGGGGTACAGCCCCCTCCTGGGGAATTTCCCGGGGCCAGTGTCATCTGCGACGGCAGATGCGGTAAGTTGTGTGGGGTGGGGAGAGGTCAACGATACCTTCTAGATACCACACACAAGTGTTCGAACGACCTTTAAATGGCGTCGAGTCTTAAGTGCCCCCGTCAAGTCAAGGGAAATTGTTCGTAGTTGCACTTGAGGTAAGCCTCTGTGCTGTCGCCCCTCCCACGTGGGAGGGGTAAGTCTGGTTAGGGATCTTGACACCGGTTATGACCTTGCCGTTGGCCCTTAAACGTTAGGATGTACAATTTCAGTGTTATTAGAGAATGTTTTTGTAGGATGCTAGTTCGGCTAGGAGAACCTCTGTATTAGAGATTATGTTAAGGTTAGCCAAACATCGTAATGTGATAATGAAATTGTACATAACATGAAAACGTTTAATGTTTAATTTTTTGTTTTAATAAATACGGCCGGGGATGGTCACTCCATCCCACATCCAAAAACTTTAAGAACTGTTTCCGGTTTCCCTCCTTTTGGGGATTGTGTTGAGAGGGGGTGGCGGGTATCTCAGCCATATGACACCGTCTTCAATGATTTTAGAGCAATATTGGATAACTCGTGCATAAGGTATGCCGCCTCCCACCATGTTAATCAACATAACAAATGGCTTGAGGACTATTCTTTCTTTTTTGATTAAAACGCACTTTTCCCCTTTCTGTTTTAGAAATAGTGCCCTTGGACTAGAATTATACTGCCCTGATGAGATTCCTGTGATTCAGCTAACAGGATTCGAAACGCGTCGGCTCTCTAAATTTGGACATTTGTTTGTACACTTGATATTAGAATTTGGAACTATTGGTGTATTCGAAACTGCTTAGCTTCATTGATTAGGTCAGCGCGATTGGCCAGGGGTCTTTTTTGAATAATGTTCACCCTTGAGCCGTAGTATTGCCAAAAGAACTGTTTTGGTTAATTCATTGTCCATGTGTGTGTATAATGTTGAGCACTCTGTAAATGTAAATGTTTTTTCACATTATTTTCACATAATTTGTGTTCTAATTGTTGTAAATATTCGCACAATGTAATGTAATCCACATATGGCTATATGTGAGGTTGATGGCAATTTCCCTTTCTGTTCATAAAAAGACAACACAAAATCTAAAAAACCAATGACAAAACTAATTGTCTGGGTAAACAAATAAAGTTGTGTTTATCCTAATAACATTCAGTGTTTAAATTATTTCAGAGGCCTAGGTAAAAATTCCCCTGTTTTTTCATTATATTGGCCCTACCTACCCTCTTTCCCACAGGGCCTAATCACCCTTGTTCTTTGCAAGTTTAGAAAGTTGGCATTTTCGTACTCTAGCTATTTTGTGCCTTCAGCTTGTTCCTGGGTCATATGACTGGGTGTAGTTGACAGTTGTACTTTGTTTATTCCACTGAGAAAGCCACAAAATATATAGGGATTTGGTGTGGCTGGATGGGCCAAAACTAGCAGGATGGGGGTCTGGAACTGCGGTACAAAAGGGGGTGGTGATAGACGGAGCATCTGAATCAATCAAACACTCACACCCAGTCAAAAGATCTGGGTTTAATCCATCACCATTCTTTAGCCCACTCTGCCCCCCCCAGTTCAGACATGGCTATATGCAAATCAGTCTGACCCTGTGCCTCATGGGAACAGTCCAGCCCGAACTGCCAAGCCAATTCATCCCTGGACCAGAAACAAGCTTCCGAGGACCGGTTTCTGGCATTCCAGCCGTCTTCAGCCCGGCTTGCTTGAATCCAGTGGCAAAGTGAGCAAGGGACTCACGTCTGAGCATACCCTGTCACACTTATGGCGGTCTGGAACTGGGCACAGCCCCACTTGCAAGTTAAGAGACTCTGCTCTGCCATCACACAAAGGACTTCACACCACTTCCTTTTTCATGCAGTCATGCTGGAGCCAGGGCTCAGTAGGTAGGAAAGCAGCACTTCAAAGGCGAAATTCTAGAAACTTCTCCAACTTCAAAGAAGACACCAGATATACAAATAGGACCCTCAGACCCACTCTTCAGTTCACTTTCTGAACCTGCAGAAGGATTGTCAGACGACTACCTGCACTATAGCCTTCTGTGTATTTCAAAAGACTGCTTTGATGCACCGGAAGGATCGCTCTGGTGCCTGAACTCTGTCTTGAACCCTCAGAGGCGTGCACTGAGCTCTGTTCCACTTCTTGAACCTAGGACTACCAGAGTGACTCCAAGGGCTAGCTAGCTGGCCTCTTAATCAGGAACAGAAAACGCTCCCTCCATCTTGAACACAGACCCAGCCTGAGTGATTCCTGACCCTACAAGCAGTGCCTCTCCAATCCTCGTCCCTTGGGAGTGGTGCCAAAAGTGGCCTTTTAGCCACAATCCAAATCTTTGGATTTAAAAACAAATTTGGGCCAAAAGTACTCTGAGAACAGAGAGAAGATCAGGATCTGCATGCTTGTCGATCCACCCAAGGTGCATCTCTGGTCGACCTGACTTGACAGAAGCTCCCGCTACGTCATTTTCAACAGCAGTAAATCCTATTGACCGGGCCTTCATATAAGGCAGGGGTAGTCACAAATATTTACTGAGGGGCCAAAGGTAAAAATGTTTAGGGTTTGACCCGGGCCCCATTGGGGAGGGCAGGAGGTTTAGAGGAGCAATTATGGATGCACAGTAAGATTGAAAACAACATATGTCTGCTTTCTTCTGAAATCTACTTAAAGCATACATTTTTGTATATTTTGTTGTTCATTCTTCTTCATGTGTTTACCAAACCAGAAAAAATACGTTGAGAAAATCTCACCTTCAAAAAGCAGTGCTGAAATAAATAAATGATTTAAGTTTTAAAAAGCTATCATGATATGCTAAAGTGCCTTAGAAATGTGTTAATTTAGGGCCATATGTATCATCAACCTGATTTGCAATTCCCAAATAGCGATTTTTAAGAAATCACTATTTGAGAATCGCAAATAGGTATGTATGTACAAACTCACATTTTTTTGCGATTTCTTAAAAATCCTTCATTGCAATTAGCAAATTGCAAATCGCAATGAAGGAATACTTTTCCATTCATTTCTATGGGCCAGGAGGCCTATAGGAATGAATGGGAAGTTGTTCTCAATTTGCTAATCGCAAATTGAGAATAATTTCAAGGGTGCAGGGGTGTCCCTGAAATATGCATGGGTGCACATGTGGCACACATACATGCCCTATGGTCATGTATGTGCGTCACATGGCACTTTGAAAAATGCGAAAATGTGCATTTTCAAGGAATTCGTAACTTACCAACGACTAGAAGTTGGTAGTAATTTGCGATTCCTTAAGGACATTTGCTAAATTTTTTTGCTTCATACATTGCATTTAAGGAATCGCAAAATTTGCGATTCCTTAAATGCAATTGCAAAATAAGGAATTGCACATTTTACGATTCCTTGTTTTGCACCACATTTTGCTGCATACATACCATTTAGCAAATTCACATTCGTCAATTTCGGCCTTTGCGAATGCGAATTTGCTTGATACATATGGGCCTTAATCTTCTGTACATTTCTGCAGTGCCCCTGTAATGAAATGTATTTTTAGATTATGATTATAAAACTGTGAAGATCTCTGACATGAAAGTTGCTGCTTTCACTGAATCAGGCTTCAAAAGGCAATAGAATGTGCATATGGAAGGCCTGAAGAAAGGGTCTCTAGGGCCGCATGTGGCTCAGTTGACCGTACAATGAGTATCAGTGGTAAGGGTCATCTGACCTTGTGGAATCCTTGTTGGCTACAGCCTGCAGTTTCATTAAGCTGGAGAATTTTCTACTTTCAAACAAGAGACCTGGTCCGAAAGAAGAAATCTTCACTGCGACTTTGTCCAGAGGCTCCCTGACGACAAAGCCTCCTCCTGAGACACTGTCTGCAGCCTTGTCCCGCTGGTACTTTACCATCTCAGACAATTTTGTGGAGATTTATTCTAAGTCCAAAGGTGAGCACCAGTCAGGCCTAATGCACTGCTTGTGTCTGGCCCACGTTCCATTGAAATTGGCCATATATTTCGACTTTGACCTGGTCTTTTTTGACTAGATGTTGATGGTTGGCGCGTTGATCTTTTAGGCACTTATTGTTTAACTTAAGCCTTAAAAATCATTACTCAGGTTAAATTGTGTCATATTGGTGTCAAATAATGTATTGAAATGTACTCTATTTTTTCAATTCGGAATGGAAATTGTCAGGTGTTTTGTTTGCAATATATCACCATTTGTGTGCTGCATAAATACTTTATACAATGCCTCTAAGTTAATTTTGTGCCAAGCTACCAGAGGGTTAAACACAGATTGATTTAGAAACTTTTGTGGTACAACCAAACCAGGATTGTGGCTGTTGCTTGAGCAGGGTTAGCACTCCACTCAATCAACAACCCGATTTCTCACAAATGATCATTAAGGTAAATACACTGCCCTACTCTTTTAATGTTCCTAAAAGCCACTGTTTTGGCCTATTTGTTTCTGCTTCTGGAGCAAAATTTTGCTACACAGAGGGGGGCGGGGGGGGGGGGGGCAAGGAGAATTTCTCTTGTTTCGAAATTCATATAAATATTTTGTTCCCCCCTTCCTACATAGAAGCTCAGTTTAATTACTCAGACACCACCCACAGAAAGTATGCTTGTCAGTGATAGAGCGCAACTTTGCTCTTCCATTTGAAGGGGTGCATTATAATCATTGTTAGTCCGCATCCACATATAATCTGTTGTGGTATTAACCTTAGGATATTTGAACGTAGATTGCAATATTGTGTATGAGAAGTGTTAGATATTTTCTTTGTGTAATCAAAGACTTAGCGTAGTAAATGTGTATGTTTAGATGAATAGTATATGTGTGAAGTGTATTCATGACTAATGAACGTTTTATAATATTGGCTCATATATGCTCATATTTTAAACATGTGTATTGTTCTTCTGTTAGCCGAACTCCCTAGGCCAAACTTTCGTTTCTCCCTGTTCACTCTTATGTTGAAGTTGTTTATTAGAATGTATCTGCCTGTGGAATATTTTCTTTTCACATTTGTTTTGCAGGTGCAATACTTTGTCCTCGTAAATTAGAATAACTTCTTTGTTTCAGGAGTTAGACAGACCTAGGGAGGAAAGGAAGCCTTTGAATAAGGAGAGCTGATAATGTCTTTCGTGTCTAGAAAGGCCTGGGAACCAAGGTCATCGGGCAAGAGCTTGGATGCGTTATTACTTCATGGAAAGTTAGCTACAAAGAGTTGTCCAACTGGATCAGGCGATCATGTGATACATTTGGAGGGGTGATTTTCAACGCATTGGTACCAGGGATAGATCAGGGACTTCTGCTTTACCTGGAGAGGGGAGATGATCTTACAACAAGCTCTGTAGCTTTACGCTACTTGACCCATTCAACGTGAGTGCGCTTCTTAGGAAGTCTTCATCTGCTGATACCTTTCTGGGGACTTGCCCGGGAAAATGCTAAGTAGGGATGTCACTTTAGAGGTAGTATAGGGACAGATTAATGCTTTTGTTTATGGACCGTCAATGAAGAAGACTCTTTATGTGGTCCCTATAATAATTTTTATCCGTCTTTTGGAATTGGTTATTCTGTGTCTATTGCACCGTCTAAAAGTTATTCGCAGTTTTGGTTTTGTATTAGTGCCCATGTATTTTTACACTCTCATTTTGAGGTGTCAATATTTCCTACTTTTCCTGGCTTTATAATAAATATATTTAAATCTGGATTAGGAGTCTGTGTTCCTTTAGTATCATGGGCAATGGTAATGTATAATTGGCTAATGATTTTTCTCCCCTCCACACTTGCAAATCAGGCAACAAAGATCATTGAGCAGGGGTTCCAGAGTAAGTCTAGAACGTGGAACCCAGCTCCACCATCAGCAAGGTTCTATAACTAGCTGTGCCAAGATTTGAGCCATATTTTCCCACCCACAAAAAGAGAGATAACAGGATATGTTAATTTCCCTGATGCCCCAGACATCTAGCTCAAGTCGCAGTGGGCACTTGCCGTGCATTAATAAAGCACAGAGAAGGATGTTTAGGAGTAATGTACTTCAAGGTAGAATGTAATGGGGTAGAACTAATACATTGCATGATTACTGCTCAATAAACTACTGTCAATTGACGTTCTTAGTGGTATTTGAATTCCATTGACTTTCCATTAATGTTTTGTGATTTTTGATAGTACATGTTGGCTTATTGTCAAGGCATGGGTCCATTTTGAATAGCTGAAGACACCATTGTGCATAGCTGAAGACACTGGGCAAATGGCTTAGTTTCCAGCCACACTCTGTGCTAAACTCCCATTCACTTTCACGCCATAGTATGCAACCTTTGCCCACACACAGTGCACTCTGGATGAGGGGCATAGCTTGCAGCTACTCCCAACCCTCTCCTCTTATAATCTGATGTGCATTCATTTTGTGCATCGCAAGCACTGGGCATACCCTTCACCATGCCCTGACACAAGCCCCCACCCATATATCCGTAACGATTGGCTGGGTGCATTAGGTATGTGTGCACAGGATATGGCCTGGGGCATATACTACACTCTGCAATCCATGCCCAAAGAACGCACTGTGCATGGGCTTTTGGCCACAGGGAACAAAATCTGGAAGAAGGGTATATCACTTAGCAAAATATTCTCCTTCAATATCAATTTCCTGTGAGTGGAAATGTACTCTTTTTGCATAATGTGCCAAATTAATAGCCATATAAAGTTCCATACCTACACCATTTAGAGGGCATGGTCAGACAGCCATGCCCTCTGGGTAGTAGGCGCAGACTTTTGCCACTGTCCTCAGGCCCAGTGCCCATGCTTACAGAACCTACATGGCATTTAATGTGGCCATGCTTAGCAAATGGTAAATGCAAAGCATGGTTCTCAACCAGGCTGTACACTCTGTATGCATGCCTTGAGTACCCGCATGACATAAACTTCTGGTCATGCCCTGCAGCCACTTTCTGTGCTTATAGTGCTTGCAAGATCTGTGGCCTTGCCGATCAGGGACTGGGAGCAAGGTATGGCCTTTGGCCATGCCCGCCACCTTGTATCAGTTCTCTCAGTACCCAAAAAGCCTCTCCGTGTGAGCCGGAGGCACAGAGCATGTATGATAATTCCCTTTGCTCATTATCAATGCTCATGGTACCCTCAGGGCCTTGGGAACATAGCCTTAACATGCAATTTCAAAAGACATATTTATATCCTTTTTTGGATCTTTATAAATTGGTGTTTGGATGTATGCAACCGTGTTTATACCCATACTGTGAAGTTTTGCGCCCCGGTAGTAATGCCGAAGTAAGTCATGTCCCTTCTTATTGATACCATAATTATCTGGAAAGTATGGCCTGAGTAATGGTGCTATCATATGCCACAAATCGAAGCCTGAGACTATAGCCTGCAGGCACTGGGAACACACGTTGTGGCTGCAGATCATGTTCAATGACCATAGACTCCAGGGGCGGCTCTAGGCTCATGGCGGCCCTGGGCAGGGAGCGTAGGTAGGGGGCCCTGGATTGGGGGGTCATGGCGGTCCTGGGCAGGGAGCGTAGGTAGTGAGCCCCGGAAAGGGGGTCAGGGTCTTTAGAAGTGGGACACAGCCGGAGGCCGCCAAATCCCTGCCAGGGGCCGCCACGCAAATATGTATCCATCCTCAGAAGATTATTATATTAAGGATATATATTGGCATGACGGCCCCTGGGGTTTGGTGGCCCTGTGCAGGTGCACAGCTTGTACATGCCTAAGGCCGCCCCTGTAGCCTCAATCAGATTGCAAAAGGTCCTCGGCAGAAGGCTTTGCAGAAAAGCATTGTGAGTGCAGAGTCTGCTGCACACATTTGAAAGTCATGTACAGCAGACTCTGGGGAATGTAAACTGGGCTTGAGCATGGCCACAGGACTGACAAAACGACCCCAGGCATCTTAACACTTTCAAAGAAGAAGTGTAGAGAGATCTGTTGTTTTGGTGAATGAATGTACTGTATGTCTAAAAAGGTGCTTTTCATCCAAAGCTATTATAGATGGCTATAACTCATGAGCAGCAATTTCTAGAACCAGATCCGGTTATACATGGTGAAAGGCTTTAGTGCAATGTGGAGTTGCATTGGGTGTTCCCAAAAGCCATGTCTTGTGACCACTGCATTGGGGTTTGTGACTAAGGGGACCAGGCACAGGGCATGCCGAAGTCCAGACACTGCTGCACATAGTGCAAATAAGTGATTTGGGGCAGAGTTTAGCCAATGGCCACAGCTTATGTCTAAGGCCACTGCAAAGACAAAGAACGCAGGAGAATCCTTATTTTGGGATGAAAGCACAGTGTATGACCTTAGGCACTCTGTGGCAACTGCAGTGTGCCCGTGCTTTTGAGATCACTGATGCTACATTAAGTTAAACAACAGAACTTTACTACAAAGGATGAAAAGCAACCAGTTATGATTTCCTACTAATGCCAGTAGGATCAGTGTTTCCCAAACAGTGGGTTTGTGAGCCGATTATTGGTTGGTCGCAAAAGTCAAACAAATAAATATCATTGAAAGTCTGAATTTATTCTGTCACATTTGATGTGCTTCAAACACAGATCAAATTTCAGGTTTGTCTTCTGGTGCTTATTTTTTAACATGGGGGCTGGTGTTTACAAGCGCTCCTCACTTTGCAGTCAGGGAAAGAAAAGTAAACAATCGTGCTGTGGTACATGAAGTGTGAAAGGCGGTAGGATGTCATTTATTCATAACTCAACAAAATGTAAATACATGTAAGTGAACTGTACACATTCAGCAGTTAGGAAAGCCAGAATGAAGCACATTTGTTTGTGATCTTGAAGTGTGACGGAAACAAAGATTTGAATTGGTCCACAACAAGACACTTTACTTGTTGATGCACAAATAATAAATATTCACTGAAACCAGATTTCCACACAGTTCGTCATTATCTGCCAGTAAAAGGGACTGTTATGGAAAGACCCCATTTTGGTCTTAGAGAACAAGGCAAAGATGAGTGCAATCTTTGCTCTTAAAACAAACTGTATCCCTGTGCAATTTTGTGACCCTTTCAAGGGAATATGTGCTGTCTGTAAATGACAATGTGCTACCACACAATACTTAAGTCATATTTGGCAAATCGCCTGCCTCATCTCCATTGAAGCTAGGAAGCTCGTAAAAGTTTGCCCTACCAAAAAAGCGGGTTGTGATTCTAAAAGCTTTGGGAAGTACTGAAGTAGACCATCACACTAGTGGGAAGTGGTAGCAGCTTATCAGGCTATGTAAGAATATTTCTCATCTATCAGCAATAAGGGCACAAATGCATACTAATATTGCCAGGTATAACTCTACTAGATTAGCCAGAATAGTCCCAGAAGATTGCATTGTAGCCAAAACACTTTAGTGGTCTCTTGGAGAGGCTTATCCTTTAAGTAGGAAGAACACTTGGATCATTCAATCAATCAGGGGTTGGTAGAGCACGGCTACTCACCCATGAGGGTCTCAAGGCACTGGGGGGGCTGCTGATCTGTCTGGGTGTGTAGGTTCAGTGGAAGTGCCAGGTTTTGAAATCCTACCTGACCTGTGTCATTCAAGTGGATTGCCTGAGCTGGAGGGGCAGGGTCTTCCAGGTCTTGGCAGTGAGGTAGGAGAAGGATCTTCCTTCAGTTATGGTCTTGTGGATCCGTGGGATTGAGGCCAGGGTGACTTGGGCGGAGCGGGGTTGTCTGGCGGGTGTGTGGAAGGCGAGGCAGTGGCTCAGATGTTCTGGTCCAGCGTCGAGGAGAGCTTTGTAGGTAATGTGTGAGGAGCTTGAAGGTGATTCTCCTGTTGATAGGTAGCCAGTGGAGTTGTTGGAGGTGTCAAGTCATGTGGTTGTGGCGGGGGATGTCTAGGACCAGTGTGGCTGTGGCGTTTTCGATGTTCTGTAGTATCCTGAGCTGTTTTTCGTGACGCCAGCGTAGAGTGCCTTGTCGTAGTCCAGTCTACTGGTGATGAGTGGGGGACCGTCTTTCTGGATTTTGTGGGGATCCATCTGAAAGTCTTTCAAAGTAGGCGGAGCATGTGGAAACAGGATGATGATACTGCATTGATTTGGTGGTTCATTGAGTGTGAGAAGTCCTGTATGATGCCAAGGTTATGCACGTGGTCCAAAGGGGTGGGAGGGATTCTTAGTGCGGCGGACAACCAGGAGTCATTCCAGGTCGTTCTCATAGGCTGTAGCCTGGGTTTTGGGAGCCCTCTGTGAGCTTTGCCTTAACGTTCCGGCTACCATTTTTTGGTATTTGTCAACCAGTTTTTTGGTTTGAAGGCCTGGGTTCATATGTGATGGGGTTCACTCTTTAAGTATTGACATAATAACCAACAGGCACTGATTTGGCTCTAGTATGAATCTTGCATTGATCTCTGCATTGGTTGATGTACAACACACTCAGAATACAGTCGGAATTTTAGGGGGAATAATGGGCGTATTACTAGAATAACACTCATAGCATCCCCTCCACTCAGTTCTTTTCACCTCCACTTCTACATGTATACATCATTCCATTCACTGATTTATCTGAGATAAGATTTATATATTCGCCCACATCAGTACTGTGCTGACTGCTTTTCGATATGTGTGTATTCATGGTGTTTTTTCATATCTTTACTTATGTTATTATACCTGATTAGAGAGCTTGACGTGTGAAGAGACTCTGTAAAAGGTAGAGTTGGACTTTACACATTGCCCTTGGGTAAGGCATATATACAAACAATTCATGGGAATATGTATACACGATTGGCTAAGGTGATGGTGCACAATGGTGTGTTTGGAAGTTATATTAATGCATATGTTTGATACATGCATATTTATTTCTTTTTAGGACCAACTGACCCACTCATCAACTTGTTGCTACTGTGCACTATTGGGTCAAGATTGAGGCTTGGGTATAATTTCGATATTTTGAAATGATAATTTACACATGTTAATGTAGCAGAGTGACACTACATTATGGTCCTGAAGAATGCCTGGACCATCTAAGTCACATATGGCAGAAACATGTTGACCGAATACAGGGTGTATATCCATAACCCTGTCTCACTATGCGTTTTACCTCTATCCATTAGGACATAATAATAAAGTTGTGTTGTCCTCATTGAGATGTTTTTAAACCACTCTTTCTGTTGCTCTCTGCCCCTCACTTTTTCCCTAGAGGGATTAAATATAGAGACGTGCATTTTGAAAACACTCCTTCTCCTTTTCAGCGGGAAAGCTGTAGCCCACACTGGGTACCTTGTGGTCCCAGTTTGTGGAAGGACCCAATGATAAAGCATGTCACCCTTGGGTGAGTGAGGGTTCTCGTCCAAACACCTGGACTGCCCCCACCTTGTGTTCCCAGTTTATTTGTTCATCTGGCCCTACCCTTTACTCTGTGTGAGCATAATAATTCCTGGAAGCAGTATAGGATTTTTTTGTCTATCTAGTAGCTTACACTTCCTTTTGACCCTTTGTGTGAGATACACGCTTCCATGGTGTGGCATAGGGGCTAGAGGTAGCAGACATGTCTGGGATGCTGACCACGTTCCTCTCTGACCTCACTAGTCTCACCTTAATCCCGCTGCTGGAATTCCAAAGGGCATATCTGATATGAGTCAGGGGTGACACATGTCGCAATGCACCAAGGCCACTTATTTCATGCTTACTCTGCCACAAGCAACCTTACCAACTTCAGTAAGCCTAGGAAAGCTCTTATTTATGTAGTGACACACTCCCCTCATATTTCCCTCCTGCAGGAGATCAATTTGCTACCTTTGGAGTATGACAAACTTTGGAGATACGAGAAATAGCAATCTGACTGTTGCTGCTGGGGCGGGTGATCCTGTTAGCCACCCTCCTTCACAAAAAAAGTGCGGGGTTGCCCTCCTTTTCCACAAGTAATTTTTTTTTACAGTTTTAAAAACTTAGACAGATTCCCTGGGTCGCTATATTTCATGACCTATAAGACCTTAGGCTTGACCTTGATTGTAGGCTCTGTGTATGCCATTTCTCTCCTCACTGTCAGGGGGGCTGGAATATGGCTTTGGACACCCACCTTGACTCATCTGGTCCTCTGGATAGATCCATAGATGCAAGGTATAAAGTGGTCCTGCATAATGTCATGGGAGATCATGGGTTGCTTGACTCCTGCCATTCAACACACCCTTGGGGAAGCAAACACTTTTTCCTGTCATGTGTGCATGGGACTTGTTCTGATTGACTTTTTCCTTCTCTTCCACTCTACCTCGCCCTTGCTGAGGAACTTTTCTATTGCAGGGAGATCTCAGACCATGCGTCTGTCTTACTGGAGCTTGACCTGTGCCATCTCTCCCCTCCCTTTAAGCACTGGAGGTTGAATCTTTCCCATTATCAGACACCAGAAGCAAAAAGAGTTGTGGAAGCACTTCTGCAGCTATCTCAGAAAAAATGAGCTTTCTACGTCCTCCTCACAGCTTTTATGGGAGGTGGGTAGGGTCACTGTGAGGGGTGTTCTGATGCAAGATTTGGTGTTTTGCAGATGGGGGCCATGAAGAGCAGGCTAAGCTAGAGGGCAACAGTCAGTCCCTCTCGAAGGCTTAAATCTCCTGAGTCACTTAGACCACACAAAATATGAGTTAAATACCCATTTAACCTCCCAGGCATAAAGGCTATCCACATAGAGATGGGGGAACTCCTGATGCACCCGGTGGAGATCATGGGGGCATTTGCCCACTTTCTTCGCACAGCTTTTTGCTCAAAGGCTCCTACGGATCAGACTTGGGGAAGGATTTTTTCCGGATCGTCTGCTCGCACACCTTGCCAGTGGTCGCTCGTCAGATCCTAGAGGTTGTTATAGCGGAGAAAGAGATAGTGGATACCACTGGGACTATGTCCAATAGAAAGGCCCCAGGGAATGACAAGTTCCCAATAGAGTTTCATAAGATCAATACGGACTTGGTGGTCCCCCTGCTCTACAAACTCTTTAAAAAGTTGGAAGGTCCCAACATCCTGCACCAAGAATATACCAAAACATTCATTAGTCTAATTTTGAAGCCCAGCAAAGACCATACTAGTTGCAATATCTGCTGCCACTTTTCACTTATCAATGGGGACATAAAGGTGCTTGTGAAGGTCCTAGCAACTTCTCTCAAATGGGTTACACCGGACCTTAACCATCAGTCTCAAGTAAGCTTCATGCCTGGCCCCTCCTCTTGCAACCACATCTGCCTCCTGGCTAACGTCTTTTGGCATGTCGATGATGATAAACTTCTCCTGGCTTTCTATAGAGTGAAGTGGGGGTACTTATTCTGCACGCTAGACAGGGCTGGACTGGGTCTCGGCTTTTTGCCAAAGTCAAGTGCTTTACATATTTCTCACGGCACAGTTTGATTGCGGCGTTCACTTGTTTCAACCTTTGCTATAAGACAGGGGACAAGGCAGTAGTGTCTATTGTGCTCTCTTCTATTTTCATTGGCATTGGAGCCCTTAGCAGCCCGCTATCTGCCAGTCTGCCCTTATCAGGGATATTGATACCCCTGTGATTAATGCAAGATTCTACTTTACGCTGATATTTTATTGTCCTCGAGTGGCCTCATGGCTTCTGTTCTGCATCTTATCTCCTTGATTGATGATTTTTAAGTCTTCTCAACTGGACCTAGAGTGAGGTGCTTCCATTGACACTCCGTGAACCCTGGCACTCTTTGACCACATATGCTTCACCTGGAAGCAGAAGGGTTTGAATTATTTGGATGTGCCAGAGAAAGGGTTTTTAAGTTACAGAGTGATATTGGGCGCTCAGCTAAAAGTAGATGCAATGAGTATTCAAGCAAACAAATAGATATTATGGTGCAACTGGTGAGCGGAAAAGACCCACTAACCGCACAAAAGTATGTCAGAGAGCCTGACGTACAGGAACTGAATTGCCGGAATACCTTATGCACACAACATTAGAATAATAGACAGTAGTGTCAGTGTGGACACAATGTACATCAGAACAAAGCAAACAGAAATACACAAGAAATATTTTTTTTGCTGCAAAAATGTCACTACAGTTCGCTTTTAATGATTTCAGAACCAGCCAGCAGACATGTGTTTCATCGCATTTGGAAAAGTGTTTCCGCGACTCCTCAGGGCTGAAATTCTAAGTATAGAGAGAGAAGGTCGCTCCACCGGTGATAATTTCGACTAGGCAGGGCCCTTGACCTGTTGTAACAATTTCTCAATGTGATACACATAATGCAAAATATAATCCTAGGCGAATTTTCAGTTAAGACACAGCGTCAGTGAATTAGCTTGTAAGTATCCCAAAATTGTAGTTAACGCGAGGCGTGTTGAGGAGGTTTCGCATGCGGCGCTGAATCAATGCAGTCCGCCCGGGAGGGGGTAAATGGCGTCTTCTTGGAGCGGATGACTCCGTTCTATCTGGTAGATGTGTGCGAACTGACGATCAGTCTTCCCCCGGGTCGCCGTGTTCCAAAGTGTTTAATTATTTGGGCCTACTGATCAACAGGATTCTTTCTAATATGGTGCAGGATAACATCCAGCCTCTTATGACCTGCATGGATCAGGACTTCGCTCAGTTGTCTGCTCTGTAGGTCTCCCTGTGAGGGAGAGTCCAGATGGCAAAAATGCTTATTGTTCTCCGGTTCAATATATAGGCACCTGGGAGTTAATCTGCAGTCCAAAAAGGAGCACCATTGAGGTCTAATGAGGGCACTGCTATTGCCCGATACCCGTTTACCTGAGTGCTCTGGTTGTAACAGGCGATTCGATCAGCCGGGTACCTACCGCAGGGTAATTATTCATTTGCAGTGCTCAGATCTACAATCCAAGTACCCCAGTCAAAACTCTGGCGATACTAGCGGTACTGCCTCCCGGGTCTTCTGGGATGAGACCCCATTAACCTCCCTGTAACCCTGGTACTGTATTTCTCATTCTGTGGGGTCTCTCCAGTGGGGCCATCTCTAATTTGTATCAAATACTTATCAAGAATGTTTAGTCTCAGGACACACGCATCTCATCTTGGATCTACTGGCACAAGAATCTGGGTACCGAATATTCTGACACGCACTGGAGGGAGGTCTTGGATGGTCACAATTACTCCCTCAGAGAGGCGCGTCTGAAATATTCCTATTTCAAGATTCTCCAAAATTGGTACTGGACACAATATAAACTGTGTAGAGTTCAGCTCCTGCCACCAGATACCTGTTGGTACTGCTCCTCTGCTGTGTGTGACCTGTTAGTTTCATGGTCCTGTTCGGGCCTGGTGCCATGTTGACGTTCTTTGTGGCAGACCTCCTACTCCACTAGCTTTATTCTCTTTCGCAACTCTGCAATGGTGACTCTGTTACACTAGTTTATGGACATGGTTGATGTGCCCTCACTTTGGCTATGGTGGCTGTTGACAGCCCTCATGGTGGCCAGGATCTGTATACTCCGAAATAGGCATTATCCCCAGGTGACTAACCCCCAGGATTGGTCCACAGAGTTGTACAGGTGGGCCATGTATGAGCGGCGAGTGTATAAGCTACAGGAACGCTTTCAGGTCTCTGAGGCGGTGTAGGGTCTCTTCCTACATTTAGGTGGACTCTAATTTTGAGCCTATTCTATTGGGAGTCAGCATCCATTGACCTTCCCTTCCTGAGATACCATGAGGGGGTCATCCAACATGGTTTGGTACATTGGCCCTGTTGGGTGGGTGCTTCTGTGCCTGGCTTTGCTGCCTGAGGCAAGGGGACTCATGGGTGGCTGTTGGGACTTGTGAGTGCGTCCAGGTGTGTGGAGGGATGATTGCATGGACCTGGTGTTGCTGGAATAGAGTCCTGATTCAACGGTGCTGGCTGGTTGGGGTTCCTCCTTCGCAGGACTAAGATGGGAGTGCTGCTAAGCGAGGCGCCCTGTTTCGATGGGGGATTTTATACCTTTTTGCTGCTGTATATGCTCCTTTGCTCAGGTATTTGGTTTTGTTTCTTACCTGGTTTTGTTTCTTACCTCATTGTCAGTGAAAATGCTCTCCCACCCTCGCAGCTCCACCATTAAGTGAGGTGCCCCTGCCCCTGCACTCTTCAGTGTTGCTGATCGAGGCCCTCCTCCACCCGCAGTTTTCCCTGCGCCTCATCCCTGGTGGTCCAGTGGACCTCTGTCTCCTTTCTTTCTTTCTGCTCCTTCACTCGTTTTTCTCCTCTTTCTATCTTTCACCTTTCTGCACCTCTGCTCTTTTGCGCCTTATTTCTGCCCATTCTCCCTTTCTCTCCCTCTGCTCCCTCACTCGTTTTCACTCGTTTTTTTCTCCTTTCTATCTTTCACCTTTCTGCACCTCTGCTCTTTTGTGCCTTATTTCTGCCCATTTTCCCTTTCTCTCCCTCTGCTCCTTCACTCGTTTTCACTCGTTTTTTTACCCTTTCTATCTTTCACCTCTTTTCTGCATCTCTGCTCTTTTGGGCCTTATTTCTGCTTATTTTCCCTTTTTTCTTTATCCCTTCTTTCCTCCCTTTACCTTTCCCCGCCGCTGCTGCCCCTGCGGCCCCCCCCCCCCCCCCCCCCCCCAGCACGACCGGCCCAATCCAGCTCCCCTACCCGCCTCCCAGCTGTCCAGCCCTCCCCGACCCCTACTTAATGGCGGCCACTGCGGGGACAGGCGAGCAAGACCACTGACTCGTCAGTGAAATTGCTCTCCCACCCTCGCAGCTCCACCATTAAGTGAGGTGCCCCTGCCCCTGCACTCTTCAGTGTTGGTGATCGAGGCCCTCCTCCACCCGCAGGTTTCCCTGCGCCTCATCCCTAGTGGTCCAGTGGACCTCTGTCTCCTTTCTTTCTTTCTGCTCCTTCACTCGTTTTTCTCCCCTTTCTATCTTTCACCTTTCTGCACCTCTGCTCTTTTGCGCCTTATTTCTGCCCATTCTCCCTTTCTCTCCCTCTGCTCCTTCACTCGTTTTCACTCGTTTTTTTCTCCTTTCTATCTTTCACCTTTCTGCACCTCTGCTCTTTTGTGCCTTATTTCTGCCCATTTTCCCTTTCTCTCCCTCTGCTCCTTCACTCGTTTTCACTCGTTTTTTTACCCTTTCTATCTTTCACCTTTCTGCTATTTTCTGCATCTCTGCTCTTTTGGGCCTTACTTCTGCTTATTTTCCCTTTTTTCTTTATCCCTTCTTTCCTCCCTTTACCTTTCCCCGCCGCTGCTGCGCCCGCGGCCCCACCCCCCCAGCACAACCGGCCCAATCCAGCTCCTCTCCCCGCCTCCCAGCTGTCCAGCCCTCCCCGACCCCTACTTAATGGCGGCCACTGCGGGGACAGGCGAGCAAGACCACTGACTCATTGTCAGTGAAATTGCTCTCCCACCCTCGCAGCTCCACCATTAAGTGAGGTGCCCCTGCCCCTGCACTCTTCAGTGTTGGTGATCGAGGTCCTCCTTCACCCGCAGGTTTCCCTGCGCCTCATCCCTGGTGGTCCAGTGGACCTCTGTCTCCTTTCTTTCTGCTCCTTCACTCGTTTTTCTCCCCTTTCTATCTTTCACCTTTCTGCACCTCTGCTCTTTTGCGCCTTATTTCTGCCCATTCTCCCTTTCTCTCCCTCTGCTCCCTCACTCGTTTTCACTCGTTTTTTTCTCCTTTCTATCTTTCACCTTTGTGCACCTCTGCTCTTTTGTGCCTTATTTCTGCCCGTTCTCCCTTTCTCTCCCTCTGCTCCTTCACTCGTTTTCACTCGTTTTTTTACCCTTTCTATCTTTCACCGTTCTGCTCTTTTCTGCATCTCTGCTCTTTTGGGCCTTATTTCTGCTTATTTTCCCTTTTTTCTTTATCCCTTCTTTCCTCCCTTTACCTTTCCCCGCCGCTGCTGCCCCCGCGGCCCCTCCCCCCCCAGCACGACCGGCCCAATCCAGCTCCCCTCCCCGCCTCCCAGCTGTCCAGCCCTCCCCGACCCCTACTTAATGGCGGCCACTGCGGGGACAGGCGAGCAAGACCACTGACTCATTGTCAGTGAAATTGCTCTCCCACCCTCGCAGCTCCACCATTAAGTGAGGTGCCCCTGCCCCTGCACTCTTCAGTGTTGGTGATCGAGGCCCTCCTCCACCCGCAGGTTTCCCTGCGCCTCATCCCTGGTGGTCCAGTGGACCTCTGTCTCCTTTCTTTCTTTCTGCTCCTTCACTCGTTTTTCTCCCCTTTCTATCTTTCACCTTTCTGCACCTCTGCTCTTTTGCGCCTTATTTCTGCCCATTCTCCCTTTCTCTCCCTCTGCTCCTTCACTCGTTTTCACTCGTTTTTTTCTCCTTTCTATCTTTCACCTTTCTGCACCTCTGCTCTTTTGTGCCTTATTTCTGCCCATTTTCCCTTTCTCTCCCTCTGCTCCTTCACTCGTTTTTTTTTACCCTTTCTATCTTTCACCTTTCTGCTCTTTTCTGCATCTCTGCTCTTTTGGGCCTTATTTCTGCTTATTTTCCCTTTTTTCTTTATCCCTTCTTTCCTCCCTTTACCTTTCCCCGCCGCTGCTGCCCCCGGGGCCCCTCCCCCCCCAGCACGACCGGCCCAATCCAGCTCCCCTCCCCGCCTCCCAGCTGTCCAGCCCTCCCCGACCCCTACTTAATGGCGGCCACTGCGCAGCCGCGGGCTGCGGGCGCGCCGCTGGTGCACCGAAGGCGCGTCAAAGGCAAGCACGTCTGCGCCCGTCTGCGACCCGTCCGCAACCAGCACCAGGAACCCTGGACCTCCGCCCCGCCAACGCTACGACCCAGCAGCACTCCACGCACTCAACCCAGGCTGCAACAACAACTGCAAGCTAGCATCACCAGCCGACACCCATGGACCCTTCAGCTGTCACCGCTGCCGGCACACCTGCAATACCGCCAAGAACACGGATCCAGCACAACCCGCCCACAAGAACACAACCGAACCAAAGACCCTGCAATGCATCCTCCTCAACGTCCGATCCCTCCACAAACACGCAACAGAAATCTGGGACCTCCTCGACAGCACCACCCCAGACGTAGCATTCTTCACCGAAACCTGGACCAACACCACCTCGGGACCGGACATCGCCATCGCCATCCCCCAAGGATACAACATCTCCAGGAAGGACCGCCCCATCCACCCAGGAGGAGGAATCGCCATCGTCCACAAATCCAGCCTCCGCCTGAGCACACTCCCTGACGAGTCCACAGAACTGATGGAACACCTTCACTTCAAGATACTGGCCAGCCCCACCACCGCCCTCCGAGGAACCCTCATCTACCGACCCCCTGGACCCCGCGGACCCTTCGCCAACTCCATCACGGACATTATCTCCCCGTGGGCCATCGCATCCACCAACTACACCCTGCTGGGAGACCTCAACTTCCACCTCGACAATCAACTGGACCCCAACACCACATCCCTCCTGGACAACCTCCACAACATTGGACTCCGCCAGATCGTGTCAGAGCCCACGCACTCAGCAGGACACACCCTCGACCCCCTCTTCACTACAGGAAACTCCATCACCTTCAGCCACACCACCAAACTCCCATGGACCGACCATCGTTGCGTCCACTTCACCTTCAGAACACCCACCATCCACAGACACCAGCACCTGCTTCCACAAAGAAACTGGACCAAAATCCCCGATGACCAGCTCACCTCCTCACTCAACAACTCCACCCCAACCATCGCGGAAAACGACGACCCCAACACCACAGCCCGAACCCTGCATAGATGGATCTCGGACAGCACCAACACCATAGCCCCCCTCAAGAAAAACAATACCCGTGCCAAGAAAGCCAGATGGTTTACCACGAACTTCGAGAGTCCAGGCGCACATGCCGCCGCCTTGAAAAGGCCTGGAGAAACACCAAATCCACAGAAGCCCACAACAACTTCAGAGCCGCCACCAACGCCCACCATCAACTCATCAGAGAAACGAGGAAAAAAGCGATTGAAGACAGAATCTCCACCCACGCACACAACAGCAAGGAACTCTTCAGCATCATCAAGGAGTTCGCCCAACCCACCAGCGAGTCTACCGACATCCCTCCCTCAGAAGACCTCTGCGACAAACTCAGCATCTTTTTCCACCACAAAATCAAGAGCATCTACAACTTCGACAAAGACAACCAACACACTGAACCCTCACCAACCACCCCGACACCCGGAAACCAGCGATTGATGACTGGACAGCCCTCACCACCGAAGACACACTGAAGACAATGAAGTCAATCCACTCAGGGGCCCCCACGGACCCCTGCCCCCACCACATCTTCAACAGAGCCACCAACACCATCGCACCCATGCTCCACCAAACCATCAACCGCTCCCTGGCGACCGCCTCGTTCCCCGACGACTGGAAACACGCCGAGGTCAACCCCCTCCTAAAGAAACCCTCAGCGGACCCCACCGACCTCAAAAACGACAGACCCATCTCCCTGCTCCCGTTCCCAGCGAAAGTCATCGAGAAAGCCATCAACAGCCAACTCGCCACATTCATTGAAGAACACAACATCCTCGACTCCTCCCAATCCGGCTTCAGAAAAAACCACAGTACGGAAACCGCCCTCCTCGCCACAACAGACGACATCCGCACCTTACTGGACAAAGGAGAAACAGTAGCCCTCATCCTCCTCGACCTATCAGCGGCGTTCGACACAGTCTCCCACCGCACCCTAACACGCAGACTCTACGATGCAGGAATCCAGGACAAGGCCCTCGACTGGATCTGCTCCTTCCTCTCCGGCAGGACGCAGCGGGTCAGACTCCCCCCTTTCCTCTCGGACCCCACACCGATCACCTGCGGAGTCCCCCAGGGCTCCTCCCTCAGCCCGACGCTCTTCAACGTCTACATGGCTCCACTGGCCCCCATCGTCAGAACCTACGGACTCAACATCGTGTCATATGCAGACGACACCCAGCTCATCCTCTCCAACAAGCCCAACACCGCCAGACGCAACTTTCGAGAAAGCATGGAAGCTGTCGCCAAATGGATGAAAAACAGCTGCCTTCAATTAAACACCAACAAAACAGAAGTACTCATCATGGGCCCAAACCCTGACGCCTGGAGCGACACCTGGTGGCCCACCGCCCTCGGAAACCCGCCAACCCCCACAGACCACGCACGCAACCTGGGAATCATCCTGGACTCCGAGCTCAAAATGGACCGCCAGATCAACTCTGTCTCATCTTCCTGCTTCCACACCCTCCGCCTCCTTCGTAAGACCTTCAAATGGATCCCCCTCGAACACCGAAAGACAGTCACTCACACCCTGGTCACCAGCAGACTCGACTATGGCAACGCACTCTACGCCGGAATAAACAAAAACCTCATCCGCAAGCTACAGAACATCCAGAACGCCGCCGCAAGACTGGTCCTCAACCTGCCAAAACACTGCCACATCTCCCAGCACCTGCGCACACTCCACTTGCTCCCCGTAGAGGCGAGAATCACCTTTAAGATGCTCACCCACGCACACAATGCCCTCCACGGCACCGGACCAGCATACCTGAACAGCCGACTCAAATTCCACGCACCCCAAAGGACCCTACGATCAGCCCAGCTTTCCTACGCCGTGGTCCCCCGCACCAGAAAGACCAGATTGGGAGGCCGCTCCTTCTCCTTCCTCGTGGCCAAAGCATGGAACGCCCTTCCGCTCCACCTCAGACAGACAACATCGCTCCCCATCTTCGCAAGAAACCTCAAAACCTGGCTCTTCGACAGACCCCCTCCTTGATGGAATGGAACCTGCACCCCCCCCCCCCCCCCCACCCCTAGCGCCTTGAGACCCTTACGGGTGAGTAGTCGCGCTTTAACAAACTCCTGATCGATTGATTGATTGATTGACCTGTTTGTACTGATGCTTTTCCCAACAGCGATCTCGGTTGTATTCTTTCTCATGTATGTTTATGTCAAGCGCTAATGGTAATTGATGTCTGTAAACCTTTGAAAATCTGAATAAAGATCATAAAAAGAAAAGTAATTTTTCCTGTTGAGGTAAATGACACTTCCTGTTGAGGATTTGCATATGTGTCTGAGGGCACTTTGTTACTAATATTATTTAAATTTGAGTCCAAATTACATGTTAGACTGTTGTGCTTAAGCAGTTGGTCCTACGATGGCAGGCACACCTTTCATTAGAAGTTTGAGTCCAATTTTGTTTCTTCAGAGAAACACAGTGATGGGCACACCGCATTCAATCTGAACTAAAACAAAGTTGTTTTATTTAACTGTGCCCCATACTTTGTCATCTTGGTTGAGTGGCATATCTTAGGTAAGGTTCTGCCTGTTTTTTGGTGAGAGGCATGCCTTGGTTCAGTTACACATATCAACACTGTTGTATCCTGCTTTGTTAAGTGTTTAACTACATTTTTAGCTATCACAAAATGTAGTGTCACAATGCAGAATGTAAAGCCCCTTCAATTGTTTTTAATTGGCCAGGAGGTAACCCACCCAAAAAATGGAACAAAGAACATTTTCATCAGTTACTCAAGAGTATACGGGACAAATATTAGTGCAGAATGTAAATAATCACTGTTGTTACATTGCCTTGGTGGTGAAGGGCAAGAAGCACTTGAAACCCGACCAAAACTCCTTACTGAGGAACAAAAAAATCTTAATGAGTATGAAATTTGCCTATTGAAATTAGATCACAATTACCTACCAGTAATTAGCACCTTTATGGAAAGATACAATTTTGATCTTAGAGACAAGGCAAAGTTGAGTAAGTTGGAGATTATATCACACGTCTTCATAAGGTAACCTCAACTTGTAAATTTGGATCACATGATCAAAGAGTAAAGGATCGATTTGTATTAAAATGTGGAAGTGATAAAATTAGGGAAGAGCTGTGATTGGAAAATGAGCCACCAATGAAAGAATTTATTAATACAGGAAAAAGGGCAGGACACTGGGCTAGTTATGTGAAGGAGTTAAGCACCTTGTAATACAAACAAAGCAATAACAACGGGAAAGGGATGAGAGTGCGTTGTTCAACAAAAACAAGAAAGTGCAAAAGAAGAGAAGCACAAATTTAAGGATGAATGTTTTAGATGTGACAGACAAGGTCATAGAGCAAAGGCCTTTGATTGTCCAGGTTTTCTTTAATGTTTGTAGAAAGAAGGGTCATTTTGGAAACTTTTGTATAAGTAAGAACAAAAAAGACAAAAGTAAAACCCTGCAAGAGGTTACGCAGGAGATAATATTTCAAGTTGAAGATTTAGCTTGTGTGTCTGACAGGTGCATGTTTGTTCTATTGTGAAAGTGAAGGTAGGAGTGCATTACATGAGCATCCCTCTGGGCATGAAAAGTTATCTCTTCATATGTGCTCATGAGATTACGACTCTTGTTTGTGCTTAACGATAATTTCAAAGAAAATTTATTAGGAAAGATTTGCAAAGGATATTGCAATACACTATGGATATTCAACTAGGAGGATAAGGATTGATCCTAGTTCTAACCCACAGGTATTAATTCAAGATGTATACCCAGCGAGAACTGAGTTTTTTTATGAGTTCAAACCATTATTTGGTGATTATTTTGGGTGATTGTTTTGGGTGCTTGAAAGGTTATAAGCGGCACATTAAGCTAAAAAAGAAGGTAAAATCAATAGAGGCTAAGATCCAACTTATTCCTTTGAGCATGAGAGATAGTGTACAAGTGGAATTACAAAAAATCGTTTATCTTGTTGTGATTGAGACAGTGAAAGCACCCTTAGTAGTGCTAAGAAAGGCAAAGTATTTTACAACCTTAGACAGGACTTTCAGATGCCATTAGGTGGATTGGATGTTGTTTCTCAAGAGTGGACGGTATTTATTACATACATGTGATCATATCAAATCAAAAGGATGCCTTTCGGACTTCTAGCAGCTGCTTTGACTTTTTCAAGGCGTAACGCCAAAGGTTTGGCAAGGTTTACAAGATTTACGTTCTTAGCAGGATGATCTTTTAGTATATGGGTGTAATACTGATGCACATAAGAGGAGAGTTTGTGAAGTTCTCAATAGATTAACAGGCATCTGAATCTTAAGGAAAGTAAGTGTAGGTTTGGTGTGGAAGATGTCAACTATTTTGGACACCATATTTCTGGCACAGGTATTAGCACAAAGAAAATTTAGTTGATGCCATTGTGAACTTAAATAAGCCTTCTAACAAAGAAGAACTGGTTTCTTTTCTCGGTGTGGGGAAATACTATAATAGATTTATCATGACCTATGCAGACAAGACAATTGAGTTGAAAACATTATTTAAAGGGGCAAAATTTGATTGTGAGGAAGAGTTTAGAGCCATCAAGAAAGATTTGCAGTCTGCTCGCAAATTATATGCTTTGGAGGATGAAACCATGATTGTTACGGGTGCAAGCTCTAAGGGTCAAGGAGCGGTATTATTCCAAAGGTGAGAGGGAGTTAAGCAATGTATTGCTTGTGACTCACATTGTCTAAAAGGCTCATAATTGAACAATTCTGTTATTAAGAGTCTTTCACAATTTATCGGGACTTGAAATAAGTGTTGCAACTGTATGTGAAAAAACTTGTTCAAGATAAGATCGAATCACAAGACATTCAAAGAGGTGTTTTTAGGAAGAAGGGCCTTGACTCCATTTCATTGAGAATATGAAGGTGGATAACATCTCTGCAGGAGTTCATTTGAAGTTGAGTATATGCCTGGAGTTGAGAGTAATTTTACTGATTGCCTCTCAAATTTGGTAGAGGTTAATGGGTTGAATGTTTCACCACCTGAAGTAAGAGATGAATTGGATGAAGTGAGACTAAGTGTACATGAGGCGCAGTGGGTGAGTATAAATGGAGATTTGTAATGCTGATTGATGATGAAGTATGCAAAGACGTGGGTGCTATAGAAACAGGGAAAACAGGTTCTCTGAATAAAACCTAGTCATGTGTAGGGATGAACTGGCAGTCGATAATTGTATTCTGATGACAGACACCCAAATGGTATCCCAGTTGGCTCTTAGGAGTCAACCTACTTCTCTAGCTCATGAGGTTCATATGGGTATGGTTAAAACCTAAAAAGAGATTACGTTTGAGTTGCTGGTGGTCTGGGATAGCACAGAGGCAGTGTGAAGTGTGAAAGATTGTACTCTGTGTAATAACAGTGATAAAGTTCTGGTTAACAAGCAGACTCCCAAAACCTGTAGGAAACTTCAAATTCATTCTTTGGATGAAGTTACTATGGATATTGTGGGTCCTCTAGGAAAACAGCTCACTTGATTTGTATCCCACGTGGGTTGGGGTCACTGGTGTCCTCCATATCTCATCCTTCAGTATCATACAATTTCTGGAGAAAATGTTTAGAGAGAGAGTTACCCAAATTCAATACTTAATTTTGCTTGAGTGAGTTTGAAGTATTTCTAAAGAATTTTGGCATTACATACAATAAAAATGCCATTTATTATCCTGGAGCCACTGATGCTATAGAACGGTTAAACAACACTCTGAAAAAGGGTATTCAATTGTCCAGAGCTAATGGTTGTGGTTGGAGGAGAGCTTTGACAGAAAGAATCACTGCTTATTGCTTGTCTCCACAAGCTTCCACTAGGAAAACTCCTTTTGAACTCTTTATGAGGTGAGTTCCTAGTACACTATTATATCCTAGCTGAAAGAAATTGGGAGAGGGAGTGAAATTCAATGGTCTGAGTGAGTGGTTTGAAAAATAACCAGCTGTATAAAACAAGAGTAAAAGTTATTTTGATGAAAACTAAAAACTAAAAAATTGTGTCATTTACTGTAATAATTTAACCACCTGTTGGCAGTGCACATTGGTCTGGGTTTACTCAAATTTATAAAGAGATAAACCTTTTAAAAAATACTATAAAGACAGATGGTGGCAGAATTTGTAACGTAAGCAGGGTTGTGAGAGTTAATACTGAAACTATTGTGTGTCAGCAAGGGAAAGAAGTTCAACCAAACCTGTTTGCCATAAAATGCCTCATTTTTCAAAGGTGGGTTATGATGTAACTTGTGCTGATCAAAGAAAGTCTTTTATGCAACATAAACTTTCAAGTTACTTAAAGGACTACCCGTGTTAGTGTCTTTAGTCTATAAGTGCTCAATGATTGTTCATTGACACTTAATTTTGCAGAAAACTACACAATTCTCTTTTCAAGCTGAGACAGTGGACCCAATTCACAAAGGTAAACTTGCACTTCTGTGTAAGTTTACTCTATTTTGGTATTCACAAACAAACAAGTTAATAGTAACTTTAAGGCTGCGGAAACCCTGCACTTGAGGTGGAGAACTCTGTGCATGAAAAGATAGGACATGCCTGTCTTTTTTGTGTGTGCAGTTCTCCGCCCTGACTGCAAGTCTTAGCAGTCAAAGTTACTATTAAATTGCTTCTTGTAAATATCGAAAAAAAGAGTAAACTTACACAAAAATGTAGGTTTACCTTTGTGAATCGGGCCAATGTATTTTGTTCATTTTGTTTGCTTCATTGTTTTGCCTTAGAAGTTCATTATCATTATGTTATTTTCAAAAGAAGTGTGATACCTTACTTGGGTCAGCGCCACCCTGTGAGGACCTCTGTGGGCATGGAAGACTAAGCGCATGCCTCGGTGTAAACAAAATGTGTGTTTAGACCTCTCATGTTCTTGAATTTGACAGTTGTGTTGTTGATCATCATCCGGTTGGGTTGAATTGAATAAAGCTTCATTTTACAACCTACAACTCAACATTTCCTGCCATTATTGACCAATTCTACAGTATCTATTAAGCTGCATCAGATAACAGGTGGAGCGACATGCGAGGTCTGTGTGTACCAGGCTCAAATTGCATCCTTGGACCAGCCTGTATCTAGACTTCTGCCATTTTGCCAGTGATCAGTTGACTGTGACCGAGCAGCCTCAGAGGGCCTCAGGATGCCACCACTTGACCCTCTATGACCACCGAAGCTATAACTTCAACCCAGTCCTGACTGTGCGTACACATTGTCCCGGTGGCCTTCCTCTGTGGTGCCTACCCTGGGGCCACTCACTTATCCGTCCTGCACAACTGCAGACTGTCCTCAATGGAACTGGCAGGCATTCATGGGTCCAGATCTCACTCACACCTTCTCTGGGTAGAGTGCAGGGAAGGGGAGTAAATTATTGCATCACTGCTGGTTACTGGTCTGTGTGGCCATGGATGCTGCCCTGGGCTGTTAGCCATTTACAGTGTGTCAGCCAACATGGATGTCATAGTCACCCCTTTTTTTTTAGCTCACTCTTGTAGGTTCTTTTTCATCCCTGTTTTCTCCTTTTGTCACTGCTTTCCTATATTTCTATTTTTATTCATCCTCCCTTTTCTCTTTCTTGCTTTGGATCAAATTCGTATGATGAGACATAAGATAGGAAAACCGTAGCAAAGAGAAATCGGGTATGAAACAGAACCTGCAGATTTAGGTTGACAGATGGTAAGTTCAGGGTGGAGAGACAAAAAGGCATGGGATGGAAAGCAGCCTTGCAACAATACCGGCATTTAGAAACGTATGTTTTCGGCAGCAATAGTGACGAGCTTCTAAGAAAATGTTGGTACCCTGCTTTTACTTTTTACAAAGTAACTTATTGACAGGAACAGATATCTTGTATCCTAAGTAAAGACAGGGACTGGAAATCTAGGGAGCTGGCCAGAAATGCATTATCCCATATCTTCAAATATTCCAGTTGATGGCAGCTGAAAAATCCATCACTGGTGCCAAACAACCGAAATTAAATGGTAATACTACTTTTTGTTCTTTCCTTTGTTGAGAGGTGTTGTGCAGCAGCCAGGGCAGCTGACTCAAGGGCACAGGGTTCATGTTTTGCTCCCCGGCTGAGGAGGCAGCTCAGCTCAGCACCATGTGACTCTGGGCAATAGCTCACTTAATTTCCACGACAGCCCCCAGTACCTGGAAGCCCGTAAGGGTGAGTAGTTCGCGCTTTACAAATAAGGATTTACATTTACATTTCTTTGTCAATATTGCTAGTCTCTTCTGTTACATTCCCTACCTGCTGTGGATGAGTAAGCAAATTTGTACTCAGTGTGCAGGAAACCTGATAAACCCCGTATTAAATATTTGTGAATAATATACTTACTTTAACATGGAATGTGGACTCAGTGTCTTAGCATCGCTTCTGAGTGGTCAACCCTGGAGTATCATAAAGGCAACCTTTCCGTTTATATTTTTACTCCGGACTTCAAATTTCTGTTGTGTCTTTAACTTTTAGTCAATACACAAAGGAGCATCCAAAGTCCATTCCATATACATTTTCATACATTCCCTACATTGTCACGCCACAAGCATTTCAATGCATGTTGGTCAGCATATAGCATTACCACCACCATCCAAAAATACTGTAATGTTTGCAAGGTCATCCTTTTGCCTTATAAATGGGTTCCTCTTGTTCTGAACACCAGTCCATAGCTGTACACTATTCTGAAAATGAAGGAGGGTTTGAAGATTTCCATCTGCATTCAAAATCTCTCTTTGCAATGAGCGGGTCTATTGCTATCAGGGTAGCCCCATCCATGGGCACCACCTAAATCATCCATGATACCTAATAGCGCCACCATGGGCATCAAATCCACCAGTCAGCTCCTTTCTGATTCCCTGCCAATACCTGCAATATCAGGGCATTTCGGGACCATGAAAAAAGTCTTTAATTTTCGCTTGGACCGAGAAAGCAGGTAGGAGCAGGTATTTTACCAGAAAATAAGAAATCGATGTGTGAGATAAGTCATATGCAGATATTTCAGCTGGACCAGTCTAAGACAGTAGGAAATGGCAATTTTACAGGAGCCATCTGAACATCTTGCCAGCCAATACCAGCTTAACAACTACAAATCTGTTGATGCACTGGTTGTTATTGTACAGCATATCTGAGAGATTCTGCCCTTCCCCATATTTCTCATCAGGAGTTTTGTCTCTAGTGGGCAATATGTTGGGAGGTCTGAGACTTCGGCTTGGTGACTGACAAGATGACAGAGTTGAAGGTATTTGTGGACTTGAGTATGGAAGAGTCTAAAGTGAGTCTGCAGGTCTTCCAACAATTTCATGTGTGACCCTTGCCACACATCACCAAGGTTAGTGATACCTATTTTGGAAAACGCTTGTTTTAAATATGGCTACACATCTATGAATGTAGAGCGGAAGCTTTACCAATTATTTTATTTCCTTTTTAAAGGTAGAAGGAGAGGGTTGAGGTTGAGGTTTCATGTCAAGTGAGGCTCTAGCCACATGTAAACAACAAAAGAAGGGAAGCTCTGACTAATTGGAATAGGCATCTGCCAGGTTACTGCGTCTTCGTCTCACTTATGTGGAACTAGTAGAGATTTAGCCCATTTTTTTACGGAGACTTCCTCATACTAGTTGAGGAGTCACAAAATGTGGGTCTCGATATTTGAGGTTTAGCCAGGAAAAGTAGCACATCATGTGCATATAACAGTATTCTTTCCTATATGTTGCCTCACCAACACTACCCTTGCCTCTGCGCATCACAATGAACAAACTGAGCTAAGGGCAAATAAGATTCGGTCCCAAGACATATGGGAAACTATTCTGAAACTACACATTTTATATACACCTTTGCAGAGTGTTCTAAGTAGAGAATTTTAACACATCTATGAAATCACATGAATTGAACAGACCAAATTGCATGCACTTGAACACTTTGTCTAAGATGGTCTAAGAAGGGCCAGTAAACAGAATCAAATGTTTTCTTTAAATCCACAAGCAGGAGGCCACAGAGGTCATACATGTGGTGAATGCACTGCCAAATATACACAGTGTATACAGTGTAAGGTGCTGCAAATAGGCATTAGGTCACACTCATCAGGATGCACAAGGGTGGTCAGAACCCGCTGGAATAAATTAGCCGGGATTTTGGTGAATAGTTTGATCTCAGTCCTGATCAAAAATATATATGCCTATATAAGGCACAGCAATCTATGGGCTGGCCAGTTTCATGAATGACAATAATGGTAGCGGAGTCAAGGTCTGGTGAAAGGCCCTGTTTGCTGCAGCTTCTCTGTGGAGATCCAGTAGGTGGAGGCTGAGGATCTCATGGAATTTATGGTAGTTAGTATTCCAGTGGGAAACTGTCTGGCCCAGGTGTTTTGCCTGCCTTCATATCTTGCATAGCCATGGCAAATTCATCTAATGTGAGCGGCATGCCTAGTTCCCTTCTATGAGAGTTGGTTAATGATGGGGCAGGTATGTCTGTGAGGACAGTTAGTTTGTTCTTGTTTCAAGCTACATCATTGAGCCTATAAAGTTTGATAATAAGCAGTGAATGTCGCTGCGGTTTCTGCTGATTTGCGTCTTTTCTGATTGTTATGGTCAATAATATTTGGACTTTCTAGATGCCATCTCGTTGGTGGCCATCCAGTAAATTAACTTTCCGATATTATCTCTGTGTTCTTATATCTTCCTACTCATGGCCCTCTACCATTGGCAGGCCGCTTCCAGGAAGCCCTGCCACAATGCAGTTCTTTTAAGTTCAAGCTAACATTTGAGAGCCACTGATGTCTCCATTAGGCATAGACGTTATAAATGTAGGATCCGGAATTCGAGATCAGTTACCTCTCACTGCCTGTCTTTTTCTTTACGGCTACGACCACCATCATGGTGGCCTTACCAGCAGCCCACGGTGTACCCACGGAGGCAACCGAGTTTTGGTTTATAGGGAAGTAGGATTAAAGCTCTGTCAATAGATGATCAGAGCATTGTTCATCCACTAGACACCACCTGTTAAAGAGCCATAGGAGATGTCGATCTCCAGCGGCCGACTTGAAACTAGCAGTAATAAGTGGATGGTCTGAGATACCCTGCGGGAAAATGTTGTGTGGAGGCAGCTGGTGGTGGGAAGAAGAAGAGGTCTAAGATGGGGAAGCTTCTTGTGTGCAGCTGAGGTGTATGTGTATTCTTTATTGTGTGGATACCATATCCTTCAGGCATCACAGAGCCCAACAGAGACCATCCTTGTCAGATGGGTGTAGGTTTGGACAATTGGAGTAGCACATAGAAGCTTATGAATTTGTATTTTTTACCTTCCAGGAGTCCACCTATCGCAATGCACCTAAAGAGGAAGTGTGAAGAGATCACAGATATCACTAGAGGAAAGTTCCTATGTAGGAGTATAGCCACCCCTCCTGGCCCTTGCATGGAAAGCTGTTATAGCCAAAACGTTGCAGCAAGGGGCAAATTGGGCCCACCAGATGAGTTTCTTGCAGCATGAGAAATGCAGGCCTGTGCTTTTTGACGTCTCAAAGAACAGTCATTCTCTTGAGCTCATCTAGCAAGTAGGTAACAATCCATTACAGAATTGTAAAGTTAGCCATGTGGGTATGGGGCTCTGAATGCTGTCTCAAGCAGTGTGTTGAGACACCTAAGACAATAAGCCTTGAGGCCTGCAAATTTATCTCAGTTACCTGTGACCTTAAATCTTTGTACATGGGTCCTCAAAAACAAAACAAAAACAGAAAACATAAACATACAGTAACTTGTACAGGATTTGTGCCATTGTCAAATGTTGTTGATAGAGGTTCCCTAAGTAGCCCTAGTGCAAGGTGATCCTAGAAATCAAGCTCATGATTGCATGAGCATCTACACTATCTAAGTGCCTCCCAGAAGTAGAGAAGACAAATCAAGGGTATTAGTCTGCATTTGAGTGTTACATTCAGGAGTCAATATGATCGTGCCAATAAGTGGTGACTGAACTATGTCGCTCAGAGTAGTGCTGGGTGACTTTTGTCTGTCTCAGAGGAATCCAGTCAGTCTTGGGCCATCCCCAACCCTACTGGACCTAGTCTGTCAAATGGGCTTGATTGGCACATCATCACCCAAGGCCCACCGGGTACGATGGTCAGACGTGTCATGACTCAAAGGTAGTTGGCAACTAATTTCTTTTGTCTCCATGCCCAGTCCCATGCTTCCTCTAGGGTTTCGAAGAAGTGCAATTGAGAGTTGTCAATTGCTTTAAGCTTGACAGGGAAGATTAACATATATTGTAAGTTTCTTGCTCGAAGCTTCTGTTTAATGGCACTAAAAGATTTCCTTCGCTTCTGAACAAGCTTGGTGAAGTTCAAGAAGATCATTATATGGTTATATTGGAATCAAAGGGTACCAGCTTTCCATGCTTCACTAAGGATAGTGTCACTGCCACAACTGTTAAGTATCGGGGCAAACATGGGATGCAGAGGGCACCCAACTGGGATTTCTGGGTCAAGGACCGGTTAGGTCTTTCGACTGTGAACCAGAGTGAAAGCTTCTCCTCTGGAAAACAGGATGTAAGCCATGACTTGAGGAACATCCCTGGGTCTGTAGATTCAGCAGTCTCTGAGAACCCAACCAACCAAAGATTGTGGCACCGTGATCTGTTTTTTGCATCCTCTGGCGTCTCTTCACGAGTTTTGGTTCTAGATAAGAGCTTTGATACATAAAGTTTATGTACTGTAGTGACTACATCTGCCAAAACAGAGACTCAAGACTCTGACCACCACATTAGGGAGGCCCTGGTGGTGGAGTGTCACCCCTCCTCTTGCTTCTTCGGTTTTAGTTCCAAATGATTCATGGGCTGTTTGGATTGCCTGCAAGATAGTCCCGTTGCAACTAGAGTCGATTGTCTTCTGGCTCACGGAGATCTCAGTGGGAGGAGAGTTGGCACTGTCCTAATTAAGAGAAATGTATTTATCTTTGCTTTGTGTGCTTCGTCACTTATCCTTCCCCATGTTTCAAGGAAAGAACACCCAGTCTGAAACCACTTGCTGGTCCCATGGGGCAGGATGATAACCAAGTGCCACCAGGTTTCTGTTGTTTTACTGGGTTCTGCGTGGTGCCCAAGCAGGCCCGCCTGGTGATGCCCCAGTATTGCACACCCCTTTGCCTTTGAGATCAAGAGCTCATCACCTCACTAGTCCCAGGAGCAGGAACTGTCAGGATCTGAATCGACCTGGATGCGCCTGCCTTATGCTGTTAGGACTTCGAGTCCCAGAACTCTGTGGGCCGGGAGGCGGGGATTATTTAACCGTCCTCAACCCGGAAGTCGGGTTGTATTGGATTTTGATGCCTGTACGTAGCGGTGCGGCTGCCCGCTAGGTTCTTGTGTTCTGTGGTGCTTCGTGGGGTTCGCGAAGACACAGACGTCCCCAGGTCTTTGTTCCCAGAACAGGAGAGGCGTGTTTTGTTGTCGCGCTTGATTAAGGACGAGTGTATCGGCTGATGCACTTCGAGGGTTCTGTGGTGCTTCGCGGTTGTGGTCCGCGAAGACACGGACTCTCGTTAGCAGGAATCAGGATTTCCATGGGAGGAGATACCTTGGTTGTTTCCCGGTTCTTGTAGTGAATCCACCGAGGGAACACGAACATTCCGTATTGTTTTGTTGGGCTAATAATGGATAATTTGCACTAGGATCGTCTGCACCAAAGAGCGGGGAGTTCCCTCTGAAAGTCTCCTACCGGAACGTTTCTACGATCTAGGAGGCCTGAGGTACTGTTAACTCTTTGTTCACATACTTTGTTTTCTTATGTTTTTCTTTGGGCTTTGATGCTGGTACTGCGGGACTAAGTCTTTGGTTTCTGTGACGTAACAGAAAGGAGTCTGGACCTGACTTGTGCATTGGCCTTGCTGAGGAGACCTCTTCGTTTTGTTAAGAGGCTGACTATTTCCTTTAGGTCCCTTGGTGTGTGTTCTGGTATGTTGAGGGAATGACTGTATGGAGGAGGGATAGAAGTAGAAAGCAGACAGGGTGTGTAATCTGTCCTTGTGTCCTTGTAGTCTCTACAGCAAGTTTGTTCCACACTGAAGAGATCCTATGGTGACCCTCATCCACTTCCCATCACGGTGTTCTCAGCAAGGTATGAGGAGAATCATTAGGGAGGGTGAATTAATATGGACTAAAGAGTAGTGGTCTAGGCCTTATTAACGGGTTGGTTTTTGTCTTTCAGATTGCCGCAATACGCGCAGCATCATCCCGGCCCATCCTTTTTTCCCTCACCTGATTGCCTCTATGCTCTGGGTACCAACTATATACCGAGCTTGGGGAGATCTGGAGGTGGACCCCTAGAGCATCACCCGGATCCCGAAAGGCACCGAGAGGTCCTGACAGGAGCACTGGGCCAATTGGCCCCCCATACTGCTGGTGTCACCCTACAGCCGGTACAGCTGGCCAACAGCTCCTGGTCACTCCTCCCACTGGTTTCACGTGCGACTCACTCGAGCACAGTTTGGGCAGGGGTCTATTAGGACCCAGGTTCAGCGGCTCCTTGAGGTCTCTAGGTGGGGTGCTTCCTCTTGCCAGATCTCACTCACCAGGATGGCCAGATAAAGTTGGACGGGCACCTTTACCGGTCCGGCACTTCGACGGTCAATCAGCAGTCTCCCGTCCATGCCTTTGTAGCGTTCGAGCTCCTCCACTCTCGAGGATCACTTGCAGTACATTGGGAAGCAAGGAAGTGTTTCCGACAGCGGAACGCCAAGGAGCTTTTCAGTACTTTGCCACCATCCTGACTTCAACATGGACAAGGATGTACAGCCTCACCAGGCCAGTATGCTCTGGTGGCCATGATTTTGAGTCACGAGTTCAGTCAATCAAAGCACTCACTGGGGCATTTGTAGGGCCGCCTGATGGCAGAATGATATCAGATGATGGAGGAGGTCCAGGAGTACTCTTAGAGAGCACCCGCTATCTTGGACAATCAGGCCATACCCCTAGTGGTTAAAAATTCTATCATCATATTCAATATATATATATTTTACATCACCGTACACTAATGCTTAATAAGGCGGAACATGTGGGTTAAACTATATGCTTACAAACACACAGTAATATGAACCATTGATAAGCTGAAAGGTATGGTAGCTTGCATTTCTGCTGATTCTACTTACAGCAAGTTTTTTCCTGATTGCTTCAAGTTTTTCTGTAGCTTCTGCCAGTTCCAAGTTTGCTTTAGCTAGTGCTTGACGTTTTGGCTCCACATCACAGTAGACCTAATAAACAGAGCCAATACAATGGACCATTAAAAATATAGTTTGGGATTTGTTTCAAATTAAAGTCAAATAATTGTTGGATAAAGGCATAGCTATATGATATCGGCAATGTAACACAATGTCAATGTCCATGCAATAAACTTTTTCTTTAAAAAAAAGTTACATAATTCAGTCTACAATATTTCATAAATCAATCCCTTGTAGGCACCATCCTATTTTTTCAGATGAAATAAATGGAATACTTTAAAACAGCTTATATAACAAAGGTTATTAGAGAGATATCTGACATAAGAGATCAACCCCCTTCCGCACATGAACACATTTTCTCACACTTCCTCAGGGAAATGTGCCAATTTACCAAAGGTGTGCTTGCATGGACAGAAGAGGCGATATCCACAATGATTTCTGGTCAAGCAAGTAGTAGATGCCAATGCCCATTTCACATATAGCACAGCCATAATATTACGCCTTGCATGCAAAGTCCTAAATTATGTTTCCACACATTGTACACCATACCACCCTACAAGCACATAATGTCTGATTTCTAGTGCTGTCTCACAAAATTTCCACTAAGATACAAACGTTCAAACACAGGTCAGGTAACCAAAAAGATTCACCCTCCAGAACTCTATTTCTTTCTCTTACTGCCATCTGTAATTTAAACCCTGGCGGATGGGCCACATGTTCAGCAGAAGCCTGATCCCTTCTCCCCTGCTGGAAGATCCCCTGCCTTTTATAGTGATCAGTATACCCAAAGTTGAGGGTTGTTTGTGAAAAAGACAACCTCAGTGGCCCTGGCATGCACTGAGGTTTCTCCCTGTGCATGGGGGCAAACGATAAGCCAGGTAGGCCATTCTTTGCAAGATTGACCTGGGAAGTGAAAATCAGGGATGATCACTCTGTCCTAAATATGGCAATTGGCCTTCACTGTGACTTGACAACCCACTGATGGACGGGCCATTAGGCTAAGGGTTTCCAACGGTCAAATCAGCTGAATATGCGCAGTTGGTAATCCTACGGTTCCCGACCTATATATGGAAAGAGGGCACTGAGATGTTTGAGGACGGGGTATAGAAAATTGAGTTATTAGTAGTGTGGCCTACACAACAATGTACAATGTAATGTAAAATGTAATGGACACTTATATAGCGCTCCTACCACTCCAAGGAGTATCTTGGCGCTCAACCAGCCCAGATGGAAAATAGGTTGGAGGGGAAAAAAGCTATTCGGTGAACACATACCTTACACTAGTGCCCTGCACGCAGCATCTGTGAGGGAAAACACCCAGGTTTTTAGGGATTTCCTAAAATGATTTTCATGTGACAGTGACCGAAGATGCAACGGAAGCTTGTTCCAGGCCTTAGCTTCCAGGACAAACAGGGATTTCCCTCCTTTAGTTGATAACCTAAATCTGGGGACTATTAGCAGATTCTGGCCAGCAGACCTCAAACAGCGGGTAGGGTGATACCGTTTAAAGCCACTGGACAGATATTTGGGCCCTTGCTGTTTAAAGGCTCTGAATGTGATCAAGAGGATCTTGAATAAGATCATTTTGCCAATGACAACTAATAGGTCTTCAATCCCCTTACTGGGAATCAAGCACCCCATTGTAGCACTTGACTCTCTCAGGGTCGGGAGGCAGAGCAGTCCAAGGCCTACTTAAGGGAGGTGGCATGGGCTAGAAATTACTGTTCACTGGCACACAATATTAACACTAAAAAAAATGATTGTCCACACTAATAAATACTATGCAATACTTTACAAATATGTACATTGGCAGATGGAAAATACCATATATGACATTGCATAATTACCTTTGACCTCCTACAGGGGTCACACAAACACATCAAGCGAGTCTATTGGTTTTGCCAAGGTTGAAGAGCAGCAACCCACATACCAAAATCATTATTTTGTATTTGAATGCAATAATCATAAACAATAATCCTGCATGAATGCACATTTTATTGCTAATAAACATATAATCTACTGTGAGCAGTCATCATTATGAGAAACCAATAAAACATGTAAAATAAGAAAAACCTGTGTTTTATATATTTTCAGCCATCACACTGCAATCATAAAAGCATCACATTATGACATTGCATTTCAAACATACACTTGGCCCCTTGAAAGCGCTTTAAGACATGTACTTCCTTCAACCACCTTCAGAACTTTCAGACAATAGCTGCAACCACAGTTATAGCCCATTTAGGGTTCAATACTCCCAGGCTTTAGAGCAAAAGCTCCAGCCTTGGTAGTGTTTGAAAATATGAGGGCAATCCTGGTGAGGTTAATCTTTCTGATTCCTTTCCACTCAGGGAGGGGACTCCTCAAGTCCATCTTTGGGGAAAGCTGCACATTTCCTAACCTTGTTGGTAGTGACCCCACTGTCCTAGAGCCGTACCTGGGAAGAAACGTCCAAAATTAAAGTCAAAACAGCCAGGCCCCTTTGGGAGCAGTGAATATTTTAAACAGCGGGTCGCCTGCTGGGCCCTGAACCAGAGTCTTTTTCTTGCTGTGTTTTCTTTTCTTCCCCATTTCATTGGGGACCGTTGATGGAGCCCATACCGCCTTGCCCCGCTGCCTCCTAAGCACCCGCATTTCCAAATGCAGCCACAGGAGCGGGAAGCGTCTCTCTTCCTGCCACTACTGCGAGCAGGGTTCAGTCTTCTGCCGTGGCCCTCCCACTACCCCAAGACACAGGGGTGGGGAACGGGGCAAGGCTACCATCACTATGGGGCACAATGGTGCTCACCTGTCATGCTTGGTTCCAGGGTCAGGGAAGGTGTCCTGTCCCCCTTGATAAGTATGCCCAGGGGATGGGGTCCCTGGGCAGTACAAAGAGTCCGGGGATGGGCCCCACGCACGCCCCTTCTCTGAGAAATAAATCACATATTAACCCCCAGGTCCTGATAATAAACGGATTTTCAAAAAAACCAAAGATAACACATTCAGGAGTACAGGATGCTGGAGCGCACACAATATCAGAAACTTTACAGGGATGGGGGTACATCGAGAACAGCATCCCTGGGCGGCACACAGATCTCTCCTCTATAACTATTCCAAGGTCCCCATATCAATGCCCACTTTCGAGGCCTTCCCTCCCCATGAAAACAGTATTTTCCCTAAACATACTCCAGTCTAATTTGGAGACCCCCAAAACCTTGTGTATAGTGTTGTGAATTTTGCGCCAGTACTCTGACATTCCCAGATGATTTGAAGGAAGGTACCCACAAGACCACACTTCCGTCTACACAAACCAGTATCAGAAAGACCAATATGTATAAGACGGGCCCCGTAACATAGACCCTATGTAGTACTTTTAGCTGAACGAGCCGCAGCGTAGCCGGAATGGTGACCACCTTTGGAGAGTACACGGCCGACTGTCAGTCCTCGTCATCTAATTCTATTCCATCTTGAACCCACCTAGCACTCAACTCCTCAAGAGGATTAGCCCTATGGTTGATTATAGATCAGGGAGATCGTTTTCTCGGGGAGGTGGCCATCCAGAATTCTATCCTGGAGAGGCGAAGCCTAAGGGAGATCCGTGTCTCATGGTAGTTCCGCCTGGACTGAGTGCCGGATTTGTGCATACCGGAAGTACTCAGAGCTCGTCAACTCAAATTCCGCCTGCATTTCTTCGAATGACTTAATCCTCCCTTTGCCTCAAATATCCCTAATGGTGTAGATCCTTATCAGATCCCACTTATCAAACCCCTTTGTCCACCAAAGCTTACCTAACCTCTCTGAGTCAAAAAGCAGGGCAGCCAACGTCAGTTTATCATTCCATCCCAGCGAGCTTGTGGCATCGTGCCAAATCTGGACAGCATGCTTGGTTGGCCCCGTCAAGTTTAGCTTAGTTGGTTTCGAATACAGTGCCCAATTGTATCTGCCACCGGGGGGAAGCCATTTATCCATGGCATGGCCCGGATCGGCAATGGGACTGAACGTTCCATGGTTGATCGCAGCCAGCTGGGAAGCCCAATAGTACCTTTTAATGTCTGGGAGCGTGATGCCTCCATCATACCATGGAAGTGTGAGCTTAGCTAAAGCGATAAAGGGTCTGCCCTTCCATAGGAGACTCTGCTGCAGCCCCTCCTCCTCACGGAAATAGCTGGTTGGCACTACATCAAGAGTATTCTGTAGGGCATAAAGGAAGCGAGGCAGAGCCATCATTTTGAAGAGGGCCGCTCGCCCCAACAAAGAGAGCAGAAGTCTCCTCCAGTTAGCTATATCACTCCTGAGCCTCTGCAAAGGAGGAAGATGATTTGGGGCATATCTGACCACTGGGTCAAGAGAGATTAAAATTCCCAAATACTTGAACCCATCCGTATTTATTTGGATAGGACAGTGCCGAGGAGGGGCCAGGGGGTCCCCTTTCAGGACAAACAACAGAGATTTCCCCCAGTTAATGGAGAGCCCTGAATTTTTACCGAAAGAGGCCAGGACATCACAAACGACAATGAGGGACTTCCGGGGAGAGGTTAAATAACGCAGAATATCCTCTGCGTACAGGGATATTTGGTCTTCCCATTCCGGGGACCACCGAATGCCCCAGATAGATGGTTCCCAGCGCAACCAGGCCGCTAGAGGTTCCAGGGCCAGTGAGAAGAGGAGAGAGAGGGCAGCCCTGCCAAGTGCCCCGACCGAGCTGAATGGCGCTGAAACCCTGTTATTAACAACTATTTGGGCAAGCGGCTCTGTATACAGTAAACGCACCTAACTTATAAATTCAGGACCGAATCCGAATTTGGCCAGGACCACCTACAAATAGGGCCATTCTATAGTATCAAAGGCCATGGTTGCATCGAGCGAAACAATTACGGCCGGCTCCTGCAGAGTGTGGGCTCTAGCTATCACCCCATGTAATCTGCGGAAATTTAGGGCCGTGTTTCTGTGGGGTATAAAGCCCGACTGATCCGGATGGATCAGTCCACTCACTACTTTTACTAGCTTATTAGAAAGAAGCGTGGCCAATATTTTGAGCTCAGCGTTTAATAAAGAAATGGGTCTATAGGAGGCACAGTTGGTTTCGACCTTACCCTCCTTATGAATCACTACCACCGACACTACTCTCTGATCACTGGGGGGGATCCCTTTTTCCCGGGACTCAATTAACATATCTTTCAGGTAGGGCACCAACTTATCAGGTTTGAGCTCGTAGAGTTCAATTGGGAGCCCATTAGTTCCCAACGCTTTACCCGAGTTCAAGGAACGGATAGCTTGGGCAATTTCATCAGCTTTTAATGCACTATCCATAAAATCCTGATCCTCAAGGGACAGACACGGGAAGTGTATATCACGAAGCAGCAGATGAGAATCATCCTCTGCTCGATCAGAGACCGAAGTGTAAACAGTTTGGAAATGTGCCGCAAACCTATCCACAATGCCCTGTGGGTCTGTAAGCGAAGTTCCCTCTTAAAAAAACGCTTTTTGAATAGAAACGAGGTCCTAACTATAACTACCTACAGGCGACCGCCAGTAGGTAATACATATATATAAATATATATATTTACAGACACACATATATATATATATTTACAGACACACATATATATATATATATATATATATATTACCTACTGGCGGTCGCCAGTAGGTATATATAGTTAGGATTTTTTCCCTATGGGATTTCTGAAAATTCTATGTCTAATAACTTTGGCGTTTGTGGACGGAATCGGCTGAAATGTTCAGGAAAATGGCACATTTTGTTTCTGAGCAGCTCCCGGAAATTTGGGGGGGTTTCGTCAAGGGGGGGCTGAGAAAAAAGGGGGGTCCCAAAACGCGTTTTTAACATTGAGTTTTCCATAGGGCGGTTGGACTCACTTTTAGCTCGAACGGCTGAATGGATTTGCACGAAACTTGGCAAAATTGTAGGGACTGTTAGCCCGATGTGCCTTTGCTAGGTCTCAATATATGTGCTTCAGTGGATTTTGAGAAATTAACGTTTAAATCAAGATATATATCTGTAACAGCGCTCCGGGCAGCGATCCGGTTCGCGTACTTTTCGCTTATCGGAACTTTGCGAAGCGAAGCTGATTGGCTCTCCGGTGTCTGTCAACATTCTAAACAGTCCGGTGCGGCCGCCATCTTGTCTCTCGGTAGGATCGAGAGACAAGAGGAGGCCAAAACAAAGGAGGAAATGAAGGAAAGGGGGCAAGGTAGACCCCTTCTGACCCCCTAGGATTGATGAGGGGATATTATAGAGCCACGCTGGGCCCAAAAAAAAAAAAAAAAAAAAATTCAGTATTTTTCGCCGTAGAGACGCGTCTTGGTACGCGAACCGGGCAGCTAACCGGGAAGCTAACCGGCAGTGTAACGGGAGTCTGACGAGTAGCTGATTGGCTGTCAACATTGTAAACAGTTCGGAGCGGCCGCCATCTTGTCTCTCGGTAGGATCGAGAGACAAGAGGAGGCCAAAACAAAGGGGGAAATGAAGGAAAGGGGCAAGGTAGACCCCTTCTGACCCCCTAGGATTGATGAGGGGATATTATAGAGCCACGCTGGGCCCAAAAAAAAAAATTCCGATTTTTTCGCTGTAGAGACGCGTCTTGGTACGCGAACCGGGCAGCTAACCGGCAGTGTAACGGGAGTCTGAGGAGAAGCTGATTGGCTGTTATCATTGTAACCAGTCTGGAGCGGCCGCCATCTTGTCTCTCTGTGGGATCGAGAGACAAGAGGTGGAAAAAAGGTGTAAATGAATGAAAGGGGTAAGGCAGACCCCTCCTGAACCCCTAGGATTGATGAGGGGGCTATTAAAGTTCCCTGGGGGGTGAAAAAAAAAATGCGATTTTTCGCGGTAAAGGTGCTTCCTGGTAGGTTAACCGGGCAGCTAACCGGCAGCGTAACGGGAGTCCGACATATTGTGTTTTTTGAACGTTTGTGATATGTGCACGTGTGGATTTTGTCTAATTAAGGTTAAAAAAATATATATATATCTTTAAGCGTGTTTTGGCGCGCTTACGTTTTGGGTTTGGTTTGCGCTGCAGAGACGATACGTCACGGTTATGCGATGCATCATGAGGCGTCTCACGGGCTACGTGATACGTCACTTAATAAAGAATATATTTTACAGCTATAGATATTAGCTTTTAAAAAACCAATGAAATTCACAGAAAAAACCATAGGTTATAGACCATATATAGTTAGGAATTTGCATTTACAAAACCTTGAAAATTCACTGAAAAAACCATAGGTTATAGACCATATATAGTTAGGGATTAGCATTTAAAAAACCTTATTTTATTTGCACAAAACCATTGAAATTCCATATATAGTTAGTTGCACTAACTATATATCGCGGACCCGCAATCCACTGCTAATGATGTCACATATTACATCATTCATGACATGGTCAGTGACATCACTGATGACATCACTGATGACATCTCAAATGACATCACTGATGACATCACTGATGACATCTCAAATGACATCACTGATGACATCACTGACATCTCATTTGACATTACTGATTACATCACTGATGATATCATTTATGTGATAATACATCTTCAGACTCTAATATAACCTTAGATACACTCAGTGTAAACAGGCACTCACAGACTGTCACACATCCATGGAGTTACTCACACACCTAGTCAGGCATGCAAAGAATCAATCACACCTCCATTTCCTCAACTATACAGTTATACACACCTTACTTATTCAAACATATACTAACACATATTTACTCTCTTATACAATCCTTGATACAAGTTCACAATGATTCATACAGCCACTCTCACATTCACTGGCTCTTATGTTCAGTTATTTATATATGTCAACTCTCACATGGAGTGTGTTTTACATATGTACTTACTTTGACATGTAGAACTGAGATATCCATTCACTCACCAATATACTCATGCACACAGTCAACTGTCCATACAGCTGTTTCTACATGCACTTTTGAAGCCATACACCTAGGGAATCAACTGCTCACCCATCTATGCACAGAGTTATACACCTCCCAGCCACCCACACACATACTCAGTCTCCCATACAAATACTTGGGCAACCATTCAATAACCCATATAGTTACTGATATAGCTACTGATTTAAACATGCAGCAATTTACAGAAGAACATAAATAATGATTGCCAAATTAAGACACTTTAATCACTAACCCATGCACTCATTGAGACACATTTAATCATTCTCTCATACAGTCAGTCATGCACCTACTAAATCCTTCATCCAGACACTTATACATCCACTCATTCTTCAATATGTAAGACATATTTTAACTTTACAGAAACATACAGTCACTGGGTGTTGTCATCAGTGATGTCATCAGTGATGTCATTTGAGATGTCATCAGTGATGTCATCAGTGATGTCACTGACCATGTCATGAATGATGTAATATGTGACACCATTAGCAGTGGATTGCGGGTCCGCGATATATAGTTAGTGCAACTAACTATATATGGAATTTCAATGGTTTTGTGCAAATAAAATAAGGTTTTTTAAATGCTAATCCCTAACTATATATGGTCTATAACCTATGGTTTTTTCAGTGAATATATATATATATATATATATATATATATATATATATATATATCAATAGCTATATGGATATATATGTCTAAGCTCAACAACGCTACTGACTCTGTCCCAACTCTATTGCCTGCACAGACACAGAGACACAGACTCACCATGTGACTGACCAGACATTTGTACTATTTTTCATTCTGCTGCCTCTATCAGCAGGTCACACAAGGATGATCCTGACATAGAGAGCTCACAGGTGCTTATAGAATACAGCAGTCTCTATCCCAGCCCTACCATTAATCCATAGGAATCGACCTGACTTGACTGATTCCACTCCAGCACCACAGGTCTTATGGGGCAGAGACTGATAAGACACCGGACTGAAATGAATGCTTGAACTGGGCGCCTCTCAGAGATATCAACTTGTATTCTACAATGCTCACTGGATAGCCTCTGAGAAGGACATATGCAACAGATGCAGATTACCATGATCCACCAAGACCAGCCTTTCAGTAGTGCCACATGGCTGACCTGAATCTGGTCCATTCATACTAACTGCTCAGAACTGCTACCCGATGACTTGTTATGTTATGTTCTGTTAAAAGCACCTATTAAGCGCACGTATACCGACGGTTTCTTGGCGCTCATGTGAAGATCATGGCCGTGGCAAGGAGAAAGCTTAATCAGAGTATGCTTGGATAAACAGCCAAGTCTTTAACTGTTTCATGAATTGGACAAGGGAGGTCAACAACCTTAACTCTGCTGGGAGGGAGTTCCAAAGTTGCGGAGCGAGGACAGAGAACCGTAGTCCGCAGTACTTATTCCATTTATCTGAAGGAATTTCCAGCAGATTCAAGTAAGAGGATCTAAGGTTTCAAGAGGGGATGTAACGGTATAAGCAAGCTGAGACAAAAGCCGGCCGTTACCATGTAGTGCTTTAAAGATGGTGCAGCCCGTCTTAAAGATGCAGCGCTTACTCACTGGGAGCCAGTGTAGGCTTTTCATTAGTGGGCAGACATGATACCATTTAGGCTGATGAAAAATCAGCCTGGCCGCCTGGTTCTGGACTAGTTGGAGACGCCTAAGTTGGTATGCTGGAATGCCAATGTACAATGAATTGGCGTAGTCCAAGCGAGAGATCACTAGGGCTAAAGTGACTAAGATCATGGCTTCACTGCTCAGAAATCTGCTGCTCTTCTTTATTCTAAGCAGCTGAAAGAATCCAGCAGAGACTACCGAGCTGATCGGAGACTTCATGGTCAAGTCATTACTGATAATGATCCCCAGACTCTTCGAAGAGACAGCTGGCATAGGGGGATAACCAAGTTTAGGGGGCTAGAAGTTGGAATGCCAAGGGTTAGCCAACCCGCCTGTGAGGATCAACTCCATTTTCTCCGGGTTCAACTTCAACTGGTTGTTATTCATCTAGTCACTTATAAAAACCATTGTGTCTTGAACATTGGACTCGGATGAAGGACATGAATTAACATTAAACACCAGTTGAAGATCGTCTGCATAATTAAAAATTTCGACATTTCTTTCCCTCAACGAGTAAATTAGGGGGAAAAGATACAGATTGAAAAGAAGTGGAGAAAGAGAAGAGCCCTGTGGAACTCCACAGGTAATATCTCTTTTTTTAGAGGCGAAATTGGCAAGGCCCACTGCTTGCATCCGATTACTCAAGGAGGAGGAAAGCCACTTTGAGGCCAGACCCTGAAATCCGGCTTTGCTGGGATTAGAACTACAAACAGGGCCTTTTCATAAGGCACAGTAATGCACTTTAGTACCCTTTTCCTTAGATCAGGGCTTATAAACTTAAGTTAGGGGATAGATTCATTAGTATTAGTGATAATCCGTCCTTTTGCAAGAGTGTTAGTATACCTTCTATGGAGTTATGCTTATTTCGGGCCTTGTAGGCCTCAAACGGGAGAGACTCCATCTTGCTTTCTGCCCCGGCAGCTTGAGATGCTTCTAGGTCAAGTGTAACGTTTTAGTTTCGAAGTGTTGTTCGCTTGGAGAGAACCGGCTCAGGCTGGCCCTTATCGAAAGACTGTATTTTTCTCCACTCCGAAGACACAACATCAGGCCGTCCGGCTGGGAACGTGTCCTTGGTACGGGGAGGTACAAGAATTTGGTGGGCGGCAGGTTACTGGCCGTAACTTTCCATGAAAGGACAAGCTTCCATATTAGCGAAAGCGTTAGGCTGTGAGTCAGTCAGTCTGTAGGCGGCAGCTAGCTGTTAGCATCAATGCCATTAATTATTTCCAGGCAGACAGTCGCCATTTTGAAATCCGAGAAAGATCATGAAGCTGATACTCTCTGAGAAAGCTTGAAGAGGAGAGAGGAGTAGTGCAGAACGACCAGAGACAGAGAGAGACAGCAGCTAATAAAGAGGAAGGTTCCAGTGACTTGGAGGGAAGCAGAGGAGACAGAGCATAGCGGTGCAATGTGTACTCGTGACTGCTGAGGTGTGATTCTAAGATGAGCCAAGGCACAGACGAGAAGGGAACCTAGATGACTGTCGAACCCCGACTTCGTGTCCATAAGGTGACGTCCGCCCATATTTTCTAGTGTGCACATTCTAACCTTTTACTTTTCTTTGCAGGATATATGTTATAGTATAGTATTGTGTTTTTATAATCATTGTAATAAAATACCCCAGTTCTTAGTGAACCAACATGTGCCTTGTATTCTTGTTCAATCAGGGTAACCTGGTCTTCTAGTCCGACATCGTTTTCATGAACGGATGTAAATCCCGGTCAGGCAAGAGGTGACTGAACAATGAGGGAGAGAGGGACCATTTGATGCTGAGAGCAGAAGGTACATGATTCAATTTGGCAAGTTGTGCTAATTCCTGTTATTGTAGTATTATCCCGAGTAGCCAATGAGAGATTCCTTCCAAAAGGTATTTATAGGAGAGTGATCGTCGTTGGTAAGCGGCGTTAATGAGAACACCAGGTGGGACACTGGTGCTTAGATCCGCCTGATTGCGGATCGGGCTGTGAGTGAGAGAACACTGGGGGGGACACCAGTGCTTAGGTCCGCCGGATTGTGGACCGGATTGGGAGGAATAGAGCACTAGGGCTGCGGCCTAGTGTATAGGCACGCCGGATTGCGTGTCGAGTGAGCACTGATGGTGATCTGTGTGTAATGGTAAATAATCAGAACTGCCCCAGGGTAGATTAGTCTGGGCCTAAGTTGCTGCGAGACTAACTGGTATGAGTAAGATATTGTAGACAACCTATGCGTGTATATTGCTATTTCCCCATCCTTAGGTACGAGATATAAATATATATACGTACATACCTATTGTAAATACGTTCTAAGGAGGGAGGTGATTACGTTCCGACTGGGTTGGAGGTGCTCTGAGGAGCTGATTCCATCTGGTTCGAGAATCCGGTCGTTACATCTGGCGTCACGAACTGTTTACGAAGCCTGTGTGCGCTGTATTGTTTTGATCTTGCTGGTTTGCGCTCGGCTCGTACGTGTTTTTCTTTGTTAATAATTGTGTATATAATTTTTGTGTGTCAAAATGTTTTCGCGAAAGTCGAAATCTACTTTCAAATTGCCTGTTGAAAGTCCCGGCTGGGAATCAACGCCTTACGAGGCCTTGGCCTGTGAGTGGGCCGATTCTACTGGTTTGAGTGAGAATTGGACTTCTTGTTTGGAGCAGGCGGAGCCTGCTGATGTGGTTTCTTGCTTGCAAAAGGCTCCAGTAGTTAAGGGTGATGAGCTTCCTATGTTAGGACGCAGAGGTTGGATTGTTTTGACTGCATACAGAATTTTTCATGAGAAATTTGTGAAATTACAGAAACGATTTGTGGATATGGAGGAAAAGTTTGTTGAAGTGCAGAATGCGCATACACTTTTACGATGTCAAAATAAATTGCCTGCTGACAAACTTGAGACTTATCAAACTATTGCCGAAAGAGCTGCTGTTCGTATTGCTAAATACAAATATAGACACTGTCGTGGGCGCGTTTGTAAACGAAAGGTGCATCTGGTCGTGGCGAAAGCCGGACTGGATTGGAACCCCGACGAGTGGGATGGTAATATCTGGGACTCGAATGATTCTGGCTCCTCGGCTGAGGAGGGTGACAAGCGTGAGTCTTCTCGCTCCGGACGTGATTGTAAATCTGCTTCTTGTGACAAAGACGATGATTCTAGCAGCCGTGGTCGCTCTTCCCGTTCTGATGACGTTTCTCATCCTGATTGTTCCTCTAAATCTATGGACCAGGCTTCTTCGGATGCTCGTCCGGAGGTTTCTGCGCACCTGGTTTTTTGACGCAAATTACAACAGGCTCCTGGTAACCCGAATAGGATTGCTTTGGATAGCTTGGAAGATTTTACTCAACAGGAAGTTAGTGACATTTTACAACGTTTTCGACAACGGCCTGGTGGGGCCTTGCTTTCTTGGACGGTGCGCCTTTATGAATTGGGCGCTGCAGGTATCATGTTAGATGCAGGAGATGCCTTGAAATTTTGCTCTTTGAGTTCCGATTCTACTGTACAAGATCATTTTCGAAATTTTAATGGTGCTGGCCAGATTAGTCTACTTCAGCTGGCGACTGATGGCTGTAATCATAAATACCCTACTGAGTCTGACTGGCCTGTCAATGACAAGCCTTGGTACACTTTGCGTGATGCGGCGCAGCGATTGAAAGAGGAGGTGATGAAAACTGCGATTTTTCTCAGTACTGCTGACAGGTTGTTGGATGGCTTATTGACATCTTCTGTGCGGAATCGCATTATCCGTTCTTCCCCTGTTGCTTACAAACAGGTTATGATGACTTTGTTGATCAATCAAACTGGCAACGCTTTGTCTATGGTGCTTGAATCTGTCCGTCAGCTTGGTGAGTTGGGTGATTGGTTTAAACCTGAGAGACAGTCCAGACCGGAGGGTCGTACTGCTGGAGATTATAAGTTCTCTAGACGTGATATGCTTCTTGCGCTGTTGGCTGATGGTGTGAAAAAGGAGGACATTGACGGTGAACCTAATATTCGCTTATGGGACATGTTTCGTAAGCGTGGTTTAGATCGAAAGGAGGGTGCCCGTCGTGTGCGTAAGAATGATTGTGATCGTGAATATTCTGATGACAGTGGTGACGACAGGCGTCGTGTGGATTCTGACCGCCGTTGGAGTTCTGGACTTTTTGGTTCCGTCCAGAGGTGTTACGGAACAACACCCGAAGACCCCGGAGTTCCACCTGCCTTGGTGCACAAATAAACAGAAACACGGGCTTCTCGATGGTGGCGTCAAAGACCAAAGGTTTATTACTGCAGGGACACAGAAGTCACAGAAACCACGCATGGGCAGTGTCTAGGAGCCTGTTCGATTTGTACATAGAGGGTTGCTCCTTATATACAAAAAATTGTGCTCCAGGCAAATACTTCACATGTTAGTACATTCCCAAACCTTTGTGTCCTAAACAATAAATATTTGGCGTTACACAGGAACCGTCGATAATATCTGATGCCAAACATTACGAAGAGGGGTTCCCACTAGTTCATCACAATCCCTTGTCAATATTGCATTCAAGAGCCGGACCGCCTCATCGTAAATTTCGTTGCCTCCCCCTAATAAAGATTCAGAAAGAAAGGAACGGAGCCAGGTGTGAAAGATAGAAAAGTGGGATAAGGGATGTTTGTGGGTTGTAAATGGGCAAGGCTACCGGCTTCGGCCGCCTAATCATGATCGGGACAATGGACGCGAGAACCAGTTCAGTAGGGCTGGCCTCGGGCAGAGGAGGCAGCCTTTGTTGAGTCATGCAGCTACAGCGTGTTCTGTTCCAAGGTGCACGTGTCACTTAAAGAGGTGAATCGTCGGCTAAGCCTACGTGTCCTTAATTGAAATGAAGTGATCAGAGGTTATTGCGTATGTGAGGGCAAGAAACACAAAATGGCTGCCATGATCTAAGATGGATGCCATGGGTAGATCAGAAATGTGTTTATGACAGGAGTACTCTTGCTCGTAGCATAGCGAAAACACCAGGATATGCTAAATGGATCATTTGCGGTTCGCTGATACCAATATTATGTATTTCCGACGATATTGAAAACACGGGTTCAAATCGTCACGGAACCTCAGACCCTCCTTTTGCCCTTACATAGGCAATTACTCAGTCTATGTCAGAGTCTAATTCTATGCTCATCAGGTCAGAGACATGCTGTTGTATCATCATCCTTTCTCGCGCCTTTTCTCCAAACGCAGGTGGTTTTCTGAAACAGGTTGCAGCACAAAGACTACACAGAGCTGGACCACACTGGATAATCAGGCAGCATGAGAAGAGGAATATTAGGATGACACCAATGACCATTAGAACCTTCCATCCCCACGCTGAGATCAGAGTCCAAAACCACTCCATGAAGGACCAGTTTCCCTTGTCTACATGAATAGAGTCGGAAATCTTGTGTAGCTTCGAGATCGCCTCATAGACTGTTGGAGCATTATTAGGAATAAAGACACAGCAGCTCGATTGGATCATTCTGCATACCCCACCTCGATCTGCAAGTATTACGTCTAGAACCATACGGTTCTGCAACGTCATGAGTCTATCCGCCTGAAGCTCAGCTGTCAAATTGCTAAGGGCACCAGCAGTTTCGGTAATAGTAGATTCAACTACCCGTGTTAGCTGACGTATGTTTCTACTATTGGCCATAGGCCCCCAGAACGGAAGGAAACCTTTGAAGAAGTCTCCAGCTTCCTGACCAGCGGTATCTTCCTTGCTGAAGACACCTCTTGCTACTCTGGTCTTGTGGTAGTCAGATGAAGCAGTGTATGTTGGAGGTAACAATCGAGCAATATAACATGATCCTGAAAAGTCAGCAGGCAACCATGTATATGCCCTGTCTCGGCAGATGAAGTAGGTACCCCTAGCAGTAAGAAAAGCAGGGGAAAAGTTAGACGGAAACACGTAAGTCTCTACGCATTCACTCCTCCCTAGCTGAGCTCTCGGATTTCTCCCATTACCTTGCAAACAGACTTGACCTCGGTGAGGTACGACCCAGATTGGAGTTGAGCTTTTACGCTTGCTTTCTCCCAAACTAAGGCGATACTCTGAAGAATTCCAACTCAAATATACTCGCAATTCGTCTCTAGGGTAAGATGGAGTATTATTGACGTCCTTGATCATGTCAATAATTCCCTGGACTAAGGCTTTGTTGGCAGAGTTATATTTAGTGGAACGTGGTGGACGCGGAGGATAGGTTTCAAGGGCATAAGCAAAGATGGTTTGAAGGGCCTGATATGATCCATTATAGCTGAAAGGCAAAACCAGATAGGGAATGCCTTTATCCATAGTGTGGGGTATCAAGCCACACACCCAACAGTCTGTAGTGTTAACTACCAGTTGGTGTTGGTGCAAGAGCTGTACAAAAGTGTTATTAATGAATTCTGAGCGTCGAGCTTGCTCATGTTCAGGAAATGAGTGAAAAGAGTGTATAGAAGAAACAGTAGAAGTAACAGGATCAAGGGGAGGTACTGTGGTTACTGGCATAAAAATCAAACTCATACCAAAGACGATTCCACCCACCAACGTTATCAAAACAATCAAAAATGTAATGGCACATTGTATCAAAAAGCATTTGCTGTGAAGAATTCTGTAAAGTCTGTTTCTGCGAACATAAATCACATTTTCTCGTTGCAGCGCAGGAAGCTCCATCTTCTACAATCCGCTCGCGACCACTGATGATGTGTACGTAGATGAAAATGCCTCTATCAGCCCTGGGAGTTCCCAGAACCAACAGAAAGATCGACCTTGTGTCAGACCCCCGCAGATTCAACTAGGCACACAGCCACAACCCTACGGCTACCCAGACGGCAAGGCAATTTTAAAAACAATAAAACAATAGCAAACTTCCTGGCTGAAGGCAAAAGTTCAAAATTTCAAAATATCACAATAGGCAGTTGCCTGCTTTATTTGTCCATATTACGAGGTCGTAAATTGTATCTTTGCTTTGCAGGTACTGTTTGATCGGCAAATAGCGTATCACTAGTAGTTGTTGCAGTGTTCAAGTTCGCAGATGACAGAGTTTTTTCTGATGCAGGGGACAAATGTTCAGAGTTCAAAGGAGTCTTTTCAGGAGGAGAGTCAGAGTTCGGAGTGTCGGTAATCAATTCGGCATCGCTGAAAGGGATGAACTTTGGCGTTTTTTCAAATTCGGAGGCACCAATTCCCTTCTTCACCCAGTCGTCGTAAGGAAGTGGCAAAGGTACACGTTTGACATGGGACGCATGTACCCAGTGCTTGCGAGCAGCTACACGAACAGCGGTTCTTGTCACAAGCAGAACTTGGAATGGGCCGACGAATCTTTGCTGAAGGTTCTTCGTCCTCGCGAAGTTTCTGATCACGACGTGATCGCCGGGTTTCAGCTGATGCCCTGGACTCTCCGGAGGCTTTGGCAATGCATCGAAAACCTGTTGGTGAATAAGACTCAATTTAGCAGTCAAGTCGTAAAGGTAGTCGATCAACATAGGATATTCTAGAGAACAAAACTCCTTTGGCCTAGGCACACCCCACACATTTGCCGGGCGGCCAAAGACAATCTCATAGGGACTAAGCCCTACTCTAGAATGTACAGTTGCTCTCGTTGATAACAAAGCCAAGGGTAGTGCGTCTGGCCAGGATAAACCCGTGGATGCTTGTATTTTGGCTAGTTTTAGTTTGAGGGTGCCATTGTAACCCTCAACCAAACCAGCAGACTGAGGATGGTTTGCACTATGGAACTTCTGTTTGATGCCCAAACCGGCACACACACTCTGCATAACTTTCCCTATGAACTCACTTCCGTTATCTGACCATACAATCCGTGGCATTCCGAACCTAGGGAAATATTCTTTGAGAAGAATTTTGGCAGTTGATAGGGCAGTATTGTCCTTTAGTGGATATGCTTCGATCCATCTGGAAAAAGCACAGACTACCACCAGGACGTATTTCAAATTATTACACCGATCCATGTGAATGAAGTCTAACTGAATCACTTCAAAGGGGCAGGAAGGAGGAGCGAAGTGACCAGCAGGAGTTGGAGTTCCCTTGCCAGGATTATGCATCAGGCATACCATACAATTTTTCACCACTCTCTCTGCACATTTACTGATCCCATCATTCTTCCAGACTGGAGCCAACATCTTACAGATTTCTTTAGAACTTATATGCGCTACTCCATGCGCCATCGTCACCACTGCAAGCACATACGCATCAGGCAACATCCAACGCTGTTGTTCTGACAAGTCAATCCAACACCCACTCGAATCCAACTTGCCCGTACTTTCTCTCCATACACGTTTTTCCTCCTCAGTTGCCTCTTTCTGAATCTCTTTCACACTTTCCATTGTATCCTCACACATTCCAGACTCAGCAATCCATCTTGCAGACGTAGCAACATACATTCTACTCATCATGTCTCTAGCTGTCTGTTTAGCGGTCTCATCAGCAAAAGCATTCCCACGACCAACATCATCCGTGATTGCTTTATGAGCACTGCACTTTACAATCGCAACTTCAGTCGGCAAGGTTAGAGATTACAACAGATCGTTAACTAGCTGACCATGTTGAATCTTAGTCCCATGGGACGTAATGAAACCTCTTTCTTTCCACAAACGGCCAAAACTATGGGCCACGCCAAATGCGTACAGACTATCTGTAAACACATTCACTCTCTTTCCCTTAGCTAAAACACACGCTCTTGTTAGAGCTATTAATTCTGCAGCTTGGGCAGAATTCTGACTCACTCTTGCAGTCTCCACAATCGTTTTCAAAGTTGTCACTGCGTAGGCAGCAGTCACATCACCATTCTCCAATTTAAAACATGACCCATCCACATACAGAGTGCCATCTGGATCTGACAATGGAGTGTCTTTTAAATCAATTCGTCCTTTTGTCTCTTCCTCCGTTCTAAAACAACAATCATGGGGCTCGGAATCACTCGACTCTTGATTAGCCGGCAACAACGTTGCTGGATTCAATACATTACATCTTTTGATCTGAATATGACTTGCTAATAATGTCAGCTCGTAACCAGATAATCTTGCACTGGTAAGGTGTTGTGTCTTGGTTCGATTCATGAGTGTGTCCACAGCATGAGGAACCATAACCACTAGCATGTTGTTCATCACCAAACCAGCAGATTGTCGAATGGAAGCCGCAGCTGCCGCTGTAGCTCTCAAACAACTAGGTAACGCTCTAGCTACCGGATCTAATGTTGATGAAAAATACGCACAAGGGCGTTGTTTATCACCAAATGTCTGTGTCAGAACACTCAACGCGCAACCTTCTCTCTCGTGAACGTAGAGCGTGAATGGCTTGCTGTAATCAGGTGTACCTAATACAGGAGCTGAACACAATGCATTTCGTAACTCAGAAAAACTCTCCTGACATTCATCAGACCATGGCACCGGACTCGGAACATTTTTCCCAGTCAAAGCTACCAACGGTTTTGCTAAAAGAGAACAATTTGGGATCCACTGCCTACAGTAAGAGGTAATACCTAAAAAGGCACGCACTTCTCTCTGCGTGCGAGGAACACTCATCTGCGTAATTGCTTTTATTCTCTCCGGGGTCAACTTCCTTCCCTCCTTTGACAAGAGATGACCTAGGTAGGTCACTTCTTGGCAGCAGTATTGCATTTTCGAAGGTGATACCTTATGATTCAAATTAGACAAATGATGCAATAACGAAATCGTAGCTGCTTTGCAAGTTTCCTTGTCATCGGCAGCCACTAGAAGATCATCTACATACTGCACTAAAGCAGAGCCTGGAGGAAGGACAAAGGAATCTAACTGACTTTTTAGTGCTTGACTGTAAATAGATGGGCTCTCACAATAGCCTTGTGGAGCGTGTTTAAATCTGAAACTTCGACCTCCTAGACAGAAGCCGAAAATATCTCTGCTTTCTTCGGCTATCGGAATGCTGAAAAAGGCATTCTTTAAGTCGATGACTGAAAACCATGTGGCTGTAGCAGGAATCAATGTTAACAAGGCCGTAATGTCTGGAACTACAGGAAACTGCGGGACCACAATCTTATTAACTTCTCTGAAGTCGATGACAAATCTATACACTGGAGGCTTTGTAGGATCAGTTCGTTTCAAAATCGGTAATACAGGACTGTTACAGACGTTTCCTCTAGTTTCTTCAACCACACCTTTTTTAATCAAATCTTGTACAATCAATAAAAGTGCTCGTTCACCTTTACTAGATATTTTGTATTGAGGAATTCGTGGAAATTTTACATTTGCTTTCAAAGTGACTACATATGGTGGTATTTCTAATAGGCCTACATCGTTAGGACCAGTCGCCCAAAGAGTATCAGGGAGTGAACGCAGCTCTGGCGGGAGTGCATCCATTGACAAGTACATCGGAGAGGTGATTCTTTTGCCCAATGTAAGCTGTACTCCTTCCGGAGAACAGTACAATGTCGCATATAGTCGTTTTAACAAGTCTAAACCAAGCAGATTTTCATTACAACCCGTCGTCAAAATTAGGGGTGCTTTCAATTGACACGGTCCAACAGAAATAGACAAAGGACCAGATATGGGGTTGTAAACAGGGGCGCCTGAAAAACCTACAGAAACATTTGTTGAGCCGGACAAAGGTGCGCCAGGGAGTTTCGCATGAATGATAGAACTTTTTGCTGCACCAGTATCCAACAGAAACGGTTCGATTACACCTGACGTTGCTACTGCGACAAAAGGCCCACTCTGATCCACTGGAACTGATACTACTCCCTCTCTCTGTCCATGGCTGTCCTAGTACCCATTTTGCTGAAATCCCTCATCCACTTCACAATAGTCTTCAACAAGATACTGTTGAGATCTATTTTGCTGGGCAGACTGTCCATTTCGTTGATCAAAGTGATTGGAAGGGCGATCATTCGTTTGTGGAGGCATAGCACCTCGCCCTCGACCTCTAGAATTTTGCACAAAACCACCACGACTTCTCTGAGCTGCTGCTGCGTTATTTTGCGCTAAGACTGGACACTCATTCTTGTAGTGACCCTCTTTCTTACAGTACGCACACTGATTCCACTGATATTGAGGTCTCGGTGAACTATAATCTGTTCTTTGATACGAGCCCTGTTGCGTATTAGTCTGATTCGTGCGAGGCGGATACGCCTGTTGCAAGAGAACTTTAGTTTTTAAGTCTTTCGTTTTCTTATCTGATTTTTCTTTCTCCTCTTTATCCCTATTTTCATAATACTGTGCAGTTGCAAGTATTTGCGCAGTTGTAGAGACAGCCCACGCACTCTCGGAATCTTTTAATTTGTTGCATAGCTCAGGTAACAAATTATGTATGAACTTATCGACAAACAGTCTCTGTCCTCCTTCTGTGCTCATATCCTGACCACTATGACCTACAAAAGTCTCTTCGAACATCGTGAAAAAGTCGGAGACACTTTCATCTTTCTTTTGCCTGCATGCGGACAACTTGTCCCAATTAACGCGCAATGCGGGCATCAGAGTCTTCATTAAGTCGATTATCCTACCTGGAAGATTAGCAATTAGAGGTTCGGGTTTTGAACCACCTATTTGCTGACCATCCGCTGCAATGATAGCTGCCCAATCACCACCTAGGGCAACTGGATGATTCTCTTTACGAATTTTAGCCCAAATTGGTTGCGGAACTACATTACCAAATAACATATCAATGTCCGCCAGATTCATTACACAGGCCTCAACTGTCTGTGTTAATTCTTTATAGTATCCGGCAGGATTCTTACGCGGGTCTGGCAAGGCCTGCTTCACTGCTAGCACTTCGGCTCGTTTCCATGGAATGTGTATCCACACTCTTTGGAATTGGGCCGGAGCTGCTACAATACCATTCGGTGCGTCAGCTTGCACAGCTTCGCGCCAAATTGGAGGAACCTCCCTCATTGGATATTGGCGAGTCTGCTTCATCTTACTTTTCTCTAAATCTCTTGGTGAACGAAGTGATGGATCACTCCTATAACTTAAAATCAGTTCCATCGCTTCTTCTATATTTTGACCTACTATCATTCCTGCAGCAAACTCTTTCTTAACCTTAATTAAGTCTTCTAAATTTGATTCAACATCATCTTCTTCTACTTCCTCACGTAAAAGCGAGCACATCTCATCAAAGACATACCGTTGCGTTGGTTCCTTCCATTGCATAAATCTCTCGTACTATATCTCCTACTCTTCGAAATCCATCTGAGAGCCGTGGAATCTAAAATTCCCCGTTCCTCAGTACTCGGAAGCTGACTACGTCTTTGAACAGAGTCAGAAGTAGGAGTCTTGATTAAAGTTTTATAGAAAGGAGACAGAATGCTAGAAACAGAATCAGTGATTCTTCGACGAACAGAAAGTGGAGTCAACACACTAGCAGACGCAGAGAACACAGTAGAAGTAGGAACAGATAGCGGGACAGTAGGAGTATCGAGGAAAATAGTTTGTGGAACAGTAGGTGTAAGCGAGACAGATACAGGTATAGGTAGAGAAGTCGGCAACCCAAGAAGAGGAGGTGCCGTAGGGACATTCACATTGACCACAGGAGGTACAGGAGCTTGATTCTGAGGAGCAGGAGCAGGAATACCGGGTTGTCCAGCAACCGGCAATTGAACATTCGGTAAAGGTGGAGCCGTAGCACCTTGTGCATACGGTGGAGGTGACCTTAACAAATAAGACAACAAAGGATCGTTTTCGGGGTCCTCCAGTATCTTAGCTGTTTTCGATGGCAAGGCAGGATAGCACTTGTCGATCGCTAAATTATGCTCTCTAATGGCCACCTCTATGGCCTTCTCAGACTCATTAACTTGCTGTAGCGATCGCTACCATCAGCAAGGTACAAGGTAAAGGATTTCGTATATCCTGTCCATGGCGGAAACACTACAAGTGCCAGAAGGCCAGCCGGCGCTGGGGGTTGGCTCAGTGGGAGGACATTATATAAGCTCCACCTCCGGAACCCAACGGGGCTTGTCAATCGTGTTCTGTACTCGCTCATTGTGGATGAGCCTTCCTTTGCTTCAAGTCAAGATCCTGGAGAACAGCGCCGATCAAAAGCCAGCGTGGTCAGTGATCCTAGTCTGCACGACGCCGAGCAACAGCCAGCGTGGTCAGATATCCTGGTGGAGAACCGTTGGTCCACAGCCATTTCCAGTCGTGCAAGTACCAAGAGGAGAGCGGGCTCGCCTCCTCTTCATTTTTGTGTAGTGTTACTATTTTAAACGGCGTCTCTACCGCCGCCATTTCTTGTTTACATTCCGGGGAAAACCTTGGTGCTTGTTGTCAGTGGCTACTGACAATTTCTGATAATGTTATAATTGTACACACCGAGAAACCGTGTGGTTATTACGTGGTGGTTCCACGTTTTTGTTAGTGTGTATTTCAAAGGCTTATTTGAGATTACTAACTAAGAGACAGCGGAGTGACGTTAACTCCTCTGTACTTCTGGTCACCTATTTACTAGGGTTCTATCTTGAGGATTCCTTTAAGGATACATGGGGTGGAGAAACTGGTGAGTAGAGATAGAAGAGGGAAGGGATCCTGGAGTCCTGTAAGTCTTACTGCGGAAATAATCCTTTATTCTCTGTCTCCCCTGCCTGCAGTGTCCCGGTATCAGTCACCTCATGGTAACAGACCAGACGATACCTGACGCGCCATTCCCTGATGTCAATCTACCTCCCGGCCCCTATTCGTACAGGCTCAAACAGTGGGTATATTCCATTGTAGGAGTTTGTGCGGAGCGGAGTTGGAAGGACTATCGTCTATCGTCTCTGCGGGCCATCAGAGTAAGGTTAGTGGCGCTTGCGTACTCTTGCGCTACTCTCAATCCTGACACTTGCAGCTGTTTAGCCGCTTGTTCTAAAGTCAACTCTTCTTGCTCTTTCTGTTCTTTCTTCAATCTTTTATTCTCTCTCTGTTTAGATTCTTTTCGCCAGTAACGGAAAGAATCAAACATTGCCGGCCGGGCTTTCTTCCTAAACAATTTCGCTTCTAAATTATCAAGGATTTCGGGTTCAAAACTACCATGCAGTGGCCACTAAGGACACCATCCTTTTTCGTATAGCGGACCCACACCTCATTGTAAGATATAGGACCCACACCATGTTTACAGTACAGATCATATAAGGGAGTCCCAATCGGAGGAACCAGACATGAGTCCTCCAATCGTGAATCGCTGTTGCAACCAAAACACGACAACATACAATTTCTCCGACTTACCATTTTGCAATCTGGAACACAGAACAAACAAAACACGAAACAGATATGTGCACCTGAACCAAGAACTTAGGCCTACCAAAAGCGAACTGATATATCGATACCCAAAACTAAGCCAAATAGATTATCGTAACCAGAACAACGAATGATAATCTTACGAAACCAAACCAAACCAAGAACCAAAAAGGATTTTAACAACCCTCACGAAGTAACCAACTAGCAACCACTAAATACTTAACTGAGGCACTGAAGACGTCACCAAGGAGAAACCCGTCACGTTTCGCCGTACTAAGGACTGCACCTCGGGTCCAAGACAGGGCGACGGTCAAGGCAACGGCCCACTGCAGCCGTCCTGAACGGGAACCCTCGTGGAAGAGAACTTCGGGCCACTTTTGCGATATGCCGGGATCGATGAAGTGGGGCGCCTCCCTCAGGAATCTTCACACGAAGCTTCTCGAACTCTTCAGACTTTTGGACCGGTACCGAATGACGTCGCCCCACATTGGGCGCCAATTGGAGTTCTGGACTTTTTGGTTCCGTCCAGAGGTGTCAGGGAACAACACCCGAAGACCCCGGAGTTCCACCTGCCTTGGTGCACAAATAAACAGAAACACGGGCTTCTCGATGGTGGCGTCAAAGACCAAAGGTTTATTACTGCAGGGACACAGAAGTCACAGAAACCACGCATGGGCAGTGTCTAGGAGCCTGTTCGATTTGTACATAGAGGGTTGCTCCTTATATACTAAAAATTGTGCTCCAGGCAAATACTTCACATGTTAGTACATTCCCAAACCTTTGTGTCCTAAACAATAAATATTTGGCGTTACACAGGAACCGTTGATAATATCTGATGCCAAACATTACGAAGAGGGGTTCCCACTAGTTCATCACAATCCCTTGTCAATATTGCATTCAAGAGCCGGACCGCCTCATCGTAAATTTCGTTGCCTCCCCCTAATAAAGATTCAGAAATAAAGGAACGGAGCCAGGTGTGGAAGATAGAAAAGTGGGATAAGGGATGTTTGTGGGTTGTAAATGGGCAAGGCTACCGGCTTCGGCCGCCTAATCATGATCGGGACAATGAACGCGAGAACCAGTTCAGTAGGGCTGGCCTCGGGCAGAGGAGGCAGCCTTTGTCGAGTCATGCAGCTACAGCGTGTTCTGTTCCAAGGTGCACGTGTCACTTAAAGAGGTGAATCGTCGGCTAAGCCTACGTGTCCTTAATTGAAATGAAGTGATCAGAGGTTATTGCGTATGTGAGGGCAAGAAACACAAAATGGCTGCCATGATCTAAGATGGATGCCATGGGTAGATCAGAAATGTGTTTATGACAGGAGTACTCTTGCTCGTAGCATAGGGAAAACACCAGGATATGCTAAATGGATCATTTGCGGTTCGCTGATACCAATATTATGTATTTCCGACGATATTGAAAACACGGGTTCAAATCGTCACGGAACCTCACCGTGATGAACGGCGCTATGAACGTGATGTGTCCCCTCGTCGTGAAAAAGTGAGGGGGAGAGATGGGGAAAAAGAAAGGGGGAGAGATGATCGTGTCTACAACAGATATAGAGATGAAAGGGATCAGTCCCCTGAGTAGAGGAGAAGGGAGGATCGACACAGGCTTTCTGATCGTAATTCACAGTACTATGCAGACGACAAAAATCCATTTCGTAATGGAGATGGATATGAACAGGATGTTTTGATACCTAAGAAACATGAGAGCATTTACCCTGATTTGTCCTGGTTGACAGAACGCAGTAAAAATGACTAGGAAATAGGTCAAGCTCCAGTACGCAGGTGGGCTCACAAAGACAATAGACCCTATGTAGATTTTGAAATTTTTTGGAAACATCGTAATATCCAAAGGGCCCGAGCATTGGTAGATACAGGAGCGGAGGCCACTCTAATTCATGGTTAATCAAAGAAATTCAAAGGTCAATTTTTCACAATTACTGGTTTAGGTGGAAAGGAAACTCCCGCAGTGCAAACTACACTTGAAATGAGAATAGGTAGAATTCCCCGAAGAGAATATTCTGTATTAGTTGTACCACTCTTGGAATATATAATTGGAATTGACATTTTAAAAGGAATGACTTTGTATCTGGATGACGGTTGTTATCAATTTGGAACTAAACATTACATATCGTCCAGACCCGTACGGGTTGGTCGTTTACGAATGCCCCCCATAAAAATTCCCCAAGCTATAAAAATTGTTTCTCAGAAGCAATATCGTATTCCAGGTGGCCATGAAGAGATTAGTGCCACTATTCAGGATTTGGTTGATGCAGGAGTTATAACTCCGGTTACTTCTGCTTACACTAATCCCGTTTGACCCGTGCGCAAGAGTGATAATTCTTGGCGCATGACTGTTGATTACCGCGAATTGAACAAACATACACCCCCTTTGACTGTTGCAGTACCAGACATTATTACCTTAATTGAAAGAATCCAAAAGCATCCAGGTACATGGTATGTGTCCATTGAAATTGCTAATGCTTTCTTTTCAATCCCGATTGCCCCCGAGTGTCAGGAACAATTCAGTTTTACATGGAATGGGCGTCAAATGACGTTTAGAAGTCTTCCTCAAGGTTATGTACATAGTCCTACGATCTGTCACCGGCTGGTGGCGGAACATTTGTCCGAAGTAACTGTACACCCGCAAATTCAGGTGTGTCATTATATTGACGACATTTTAATTCAAGGTGAAACGCAAGATCAAGTTCAGACCCAATTAGTTCAAATCCTTGACTGCTTATGTGAAAAAGGTTGGGAAATTAATCCTGATAAGCTACAAGGTCCGTCCCAAAATGTCAAGTTTTTAGGTATCAATTGGCATGAAGGTCACTGTGAGGTGATCCCACAGGTTAAACAAAAAGTTTTAGATTTTGCAGTTCCGAGGAATCGGAAGGAAGCTCAGAGCTTCATTGGCTTGTTTGGCTTTTGGCGTCAACATATTCCCCATTTGAGTCAGATATTGGCTCCTTTATATCGAGTCACTCGCAAAAAGAATGCGTTTGAATGGGGTGAACCACAACAGAATGCGTTTAATTTGGCGAAAGAAGCGATTTAGTATGCTTTGGATCTGTGCCCTGTGGACGAGGGTGACGTGGATTTGAATGTGTCCGTGCAAGGTCTGTATGCAAATTGGAGTTTGTGGCAAAAGCAAGGCAGACAAAAAGTGCCATTAGGTTTTTGGACTAAAAAGTTACCTGAGGCTTGTGAGAGTTATACACCTTTTGAGAAACAGTTGCTTGCGTGTTATTGGGCTCTGGTGGATACCGAGCAATTGACTTTAGGTCATGATGTGATTTTGAGACCTGAAATTCCTATTATGCAGTGGGTTTTGAGTTCGCCGAAAACTCATCGAATTGGACATGCTCTAGAGGCAAGTGTGATTAAGTGGAAATGGTACATTCAGGACAGGGCACTTGTGGGTACGAAAGGTGTGGCGGCATTACATGAGCAAGTGGCGCTGGCGCCATCGAATGAGACCGGGAGTGAATGCTCCGTACCTGTGGTACAGGAATCCCCTGTCAAGTGGGGTAAGCCATTTGATGATTTGTCCGCGGAGGACAGGCAACATGTGTGGTTTACGGATGGTTCAGCGAGGTTCATTGGAGAGAAACGGCATTGGAAGGCAGTGTCCTATAATCCAATCACACAGAAATTGTTGAGTACAACTGGTGAAGGAAAGAGTAGTCAATTTGCAGAATTATATGCAGTTTACAAAGTTTTGAAACAAGAATTACTTGGCACATGTCATATTTTTACTGATTCCTGGTCCACAGCTAATGGACTGGCGGTGTGGTTACCAACTTGACATTCTCATAATTGGGAATTGCATTCAAAAGAACTGTGGAGAAAAGAATTATGGCAAGAAATTTGGGAAATGCTCCCACAGAGTACTGTGACAATCTTTCATGTGGATGCTCATACACCAATAGACTCCCTTGACAAATTCTTTCATAACATTGCAGATGAAAAATCCAAAATTGCTGAGGCAGTGGTGGACATGCAAGATTCTGATTTGGCGGGATTGGCGAGGTGGGTCCACCAGAAAGCAGGACATTTTGGAGAGAGAGCCACTAGCAGGTGGGCCACCGATCGAGGAATTTATATTCCTTTAAATTACATTAAAGATACTATTCTGCATTGTCCCATCTGTCAACATTCCAGACAACGAAAAGTACCACAAATTGTTAAAGGTCATTTACATCGAGGAAAATTGCCCGCTCAAATTTGGCAGATTGATTATATTGGCCCGCTCCCTATGAGCAAAAATTGTCAATATGTTTGTACAATTGTCGACACTTACAGTGGCCTTTTGGTGGCTTTTCCTTGCAAACAAGCTACCCAAGTAAATACCATTAAAACATTGGAATTCATTATATTGTATTATGGCACTCCATTTCAAATTCAATCTGACAATTCATCCCACTTTCGTGGAAGATTGGTACAGGAATTTTGTGCGGAAAACAATATAGAATGGGTGTTTCATATTCCATATTATCCACAGGCATCAGGCCTTATTGAAAGAATGAATGGTTTACTTAAAGAACAATTGCGAAAACTAACTGATAATAAGTATAAAAATTGGAGAGATTATTTGTTCCAAGCATTGTTAATTCTGAATAATCGTCCCTTTTTAAATGCTGAATCTCCTTTGATGCGTTTGTTTCCCCCAAATGTCGATGCGAAACCCAACACCATTGGCAATACTGTAATGTACTGGGAAATTTCCCCTGGAGCCCTGGCTCCTTGCAGAGCAACCCCAGGTTCCGCAGGCTTGGACCTGCATGCCATGAATGATACTATTCTGCATTGTCCCATCTGTCAACATTCCAGACAACGAAAAGTACCACAAATTGTTAAAGGTCATTTACATCGAGGAAAATTGCCCGCTCAAATTTGGCAGATTGATTATATTGGCCCGCTCCCTATGAGCAAAAATTGTCAATATGTTTGTACAATTGTCGACACTTACAGTGGCCTTTTGGTGGCTTTTCCTTGCAAACAAGCTACCCAAGTAAATACCATTAAAACATTGGAATTCATTATATTGTATTATGGCACTCCATTTCAAATTCAATCTGACAATTCATTCCACTTTCGTGGAAGATTGGTACAGGAATTTTGTGCGGAAAACAATATAGAATGGGTGTTTCATATTCCATATTATCCACAGGCATCAGGCCTTATTGAAAGAATGAATGGTTTACTTAAAGAACAATTGCGAAAACTAACTGATAATAAGTATAAAAATTGGAGAGATTATTTGTTCCAAGCATTGTTAATTCTGAATAATCGTCCCTTTTTAAATGCTGAATCTCCTTTGATGCGTTTGTTTCCCCCAAATGTCGATGCGAAACCCAACACCATTGGCAATACTGTAATGTACTGGGAAATTTCCCCTGGAGCCCTGGCTCCTTGCAGAGCAACCCCAGGTTCCGCAGGCTTGGACCTGCATGCCATGAATGATACTGTGCTTAAGAGTAAAGATCGAATCATAATTGAGACAGGCGTTGGTGTCTGTATACCAGCTGGAAGTTTCGGACTGATTGCCCCTAGATCGGGCCTTGCCTTAAAAGGTGTTCAAGTATTTGGAGGAGTGATTGACAGCGATTATCAGGGAGAGATTAAGGTCCTCCTGCTAAACAGCAGTGAGGTTGATTTATCAATTCAAAAAGACTGACCGAGTTGCCCAATTGTTAATTATGCCTGTTTTCAGTGGTGAGATTCAGCAAGGCACTGCCCCAACATTATTAACTGTGCGAGGCCAAAAAGGCTTCGGCTCTACAGATAATCCTGGAGCGAGAATACGGGTGCAATCACCTAAAAATCCCCCTGAACAAGCTGAAGTCATTGCAACCGGTCATGACAACACCATTTTGGTGATGAGACCAGGGAAAGATAGCTGGGAAGCCGTCCCGGCTGACAAATGTTACCTACGAGAATGAATAATGCCTGTATTTGATTTTCTTTCAGATCATTCTCTGGACTGCTGCTGCAGGATGTGCCGGCGTTGGACTCCTTTTGGTCTGCTACGTCGGCAGAGGAGGGAACCCACAGACTTTGGTTGATTCGAGAACCCGAGTACCGCGTTCCTTCGCTGCGTGGGATTCATCATCGAACTTTTGGACAACTCTGGCTAAATGAGTTACTAATTCTCCGCATTTTTGCCTCACACCCATGCGTTCAGTAACTGATATTCTAGCGACCTGCTTGGTTGCTGTCCCCGCCTCAATTGAAACTCTGAAGCATATTTTTAATATATCAAATGCCCGACCCAATGTGATTCTCGGCGCTTTTGCTGCCCATGAATTTTGTCCTTTATGTACTATTCTCTCTGATTCCATTCCCCCAATTCATTCTCAGATTACTACTTATAATATCACGCAGGGTGACTTGTGCTTTTTCTTAACTTGTGATCCTAATGCAATTACTGAATGTGTAAAACTAAAACTTAAGGCAGCCACTTCTTTTTCAACTCATGAACGATTGTTGTGCTCACGAAGACCCCCAAAGTCATGTGTTTCTGTTAAAAATAATATGACCTGAAAAAGTATAGTAGTTGCCCTTAGCCATTACCGTACAATGTTGTTACCTTCTGGTTGGCTATTCTCCTGTGGCAACACCTCTTGGCCCTATATTCCTGCAAATATTTCCGGAGGCCCTTGTGCCATCACTAGACTGAGTTTATTAATGTTTTCCTCACATCCTGATACCTATTCCTGTGCAGTTCGTGATGCTATGATGTTACATGAGGACTGTGATTCTTCTCTACATCTTTATTCTAAATCGGAATACCTTAGTTTAGCTATTTCCATTATTGGTGTCCCGGCATTGGCTGTTTATAATGCCAAATCCATTGTGAAAATGGCTTGTTGGATGGTCAAGTCAATTAATCAAACTTCTACCATTTTATCTGATATGTTATTAGATGCCCAGGGTGAACGCAGAGCAATTCTGCAAAATCGTGCAGCCACCGACTAACTTTTGTTAAAGCATGGACACGACTGTTCTGATTTTGAAGGCCTTTGCTGCTTTAATTTGTCTGGCCATACTAAATCTATTCAGGCTCATATCGACAAACTTCATGATTTGACTGCAGAGGTTAGAAAACATATTGATCAGGGTTGGTTTGACTGGCTCTTCAATTGGTTACCTGACTTGCATTCCCTACGACAGATATTAGGGGGTATTATGATTTCTATTTGTATTTTAGTAGCTATTTGCTGCTTTATTCAGTGCATCCCTTCTCTACTACAATATTGTAGATTTGGCAGGAGGAATAGATCAGTTAGTTTTGTTTCCTATTATTCTTCCACAGATGTTAGCTCCATATAGCGAATGATTAATAGACTGGAGTCAAGGGTGAAGTGTTCTGACCGACTTTTTCGGCCCTCCTTTGAGGGAGGATGATTGGAGGTGACTCCAGTCTGTTATCATTCTAGTGCAGGGATTAGAACTACAAACAGGGCCTATTCATAAGGCACAGTAATGCACTTTAGTACCCTTTTCCTTAGATCAGGGCTTATAAACTTAAGTTAGGGGATAGATTCATTAGTATTAGTGATAATCCGTCCTTTTGCAAGAGTGTTAGTATACCTTCTATGGAGTAATGCTTATTTCGGGCCTTGTAGGCCTCAAACGGGAGAGACTCCATCTTGCTTTCTGCCCCGGCAGCTTGAGATGCTTCTAGGTCAAGTGTAATGTTTTAGTTTCGAAGTGTTGTTCGCTTGGAGAGAACCGGCTCAGGCTGGCCCTTATCGAAAGACTGTATTTTTCTCCACTTCGAAGACACAACATCAGGCCGGCCGGCTGGGAACGTGTCCTTGGTACGGGGAGGTACAAGAATTTGGTGGGCGGCAGGTTACTGGCCGTAACTTTCCATGAAAGGACAAGCTTCCATATTAGCGAAAGCGTTAGGCTGTGAGTCAGTCAGTCTGTAGGCGGCAGCTAGCCGTTAGCATCAATGCCATTAATTATTTCCAGGCAGACAGTCGCCATTTTGAAGTCCGAGAAAGATCATGAAGCTGATACTCTCTGAGAAAGCTTGAAGAGGAGAGAGGAGTAGTGCAGAACAACCAGAGACAGAGAGAGACAGCAGCTAATAAAGAGGAACGTTCCAGTGACTTGGAGGGAAGCAGAGGAGACAGAGCATAGCGGTACAGACGTGTACTCGTGACTGCTGAGGTGTGATTCTAAGACGAGCCAAGGCACAGACGAGAAGGGAACCTAGATGACTGTCGAACCCCGACTTTGTGTCCATAAGGTGACGTCCGCCCATATTTTCTAGTGTGCACATTCTAACCTTTTACTTTTCTTTGCAGGATATATGTTATAGTATAGTATTGTGTTTTTATAATCATTGTAATAAAATACCCCAGTTCTTAGTGAACCAACATGTGCCTTGTATTCTTGTTCAATCAGGGTAACCTGGTCTTCTAGTCAGACATCGTTTTCATGAACGGATGTAAATCCCGGTCAGGTAAGAGGTGACTGAACAATGAGGGAGAGAGGGACCATTTGATACTGAGAGCAGAAGGTACATGATTCAATTTGGCAAGTTGTGCTAATTCCTGTTATTGTAGTATTATCCCGAGTAGCCAATGAGAGATTCCTTCCAAAAGGTATTTATAGGAGAGTGATCGTCGTTGGTTGAGAACACCAGGTGGGACACTGGTGCTTAGATCCGCCGGATTGCGGATCGGGCTGTGAGTGAGAGAACACTGGGGGGGACACCAGTGCTTAGGTCCGCCGGATTGTGGACCGGATTGAGAGGAAGAGAGCACTAGGGCCGCAGCCTAGTGTATAGGCACGCCGGATTGCGTGTCGAGTGAGCACTGATGGTGATCAGTGTGTAATGGTAAATAATCAGAACTGCCCCAGGGTAGATTAGTCTGGGCCTAAGTTGCCGCGAGACTAACTGGTATGAGTAAGATATTGTAGACAACCTATGCGTGTATATTGCTATTTCCCCATCCTTAGGTACGAGATATAAATATATATACGTACATACCAATTGTAAATACGTTCTAAGGAGGGAGGTGATTACGTTCCGACTGGGCTGGAGGTGCTCTGAGGAGCTGATTCCATCTGGTTCGAGAATCCGGTCGTTACAGCCGGCTGCGTAGCCTATTTGCCCCTAATAATCAATATTTTTTTCACCAATTCATGCTTGGTGGTTATTCAAAACAATTCCTGGCAAAAGTTCAAGACCCAAATTACTTTAAACGTGTAAGATTTAAGACTGTGAGAGACGCCGTATTTATATGAAAACAGATGTTGACCAAGTGTAACACTTCTTTTTTTCATAATGAACTGCCAATATGGGACAATCCCGGGCTTCCAGATATTTTTAGAGATAAAACTGGTCGAGAATGGGCTAACTTTGGTATTCAGACTTTAGGAGATCTGTATGGTATTGATGGTCTCTTACAATTTGAAACATTGCAACTTTTGTATAAACTGCCTAAAAAAATGAGATACAAATATATTCAGATTAGGGACTACTTAGTAAGGAAAAAGAATTTGATAGAAATTTCAAGTTCAGATATATGGGCCTGTTTTTATACCGTGCATAGAAAATCATTAATTAGTTTGGGATACAAGTGTCTCAGTCAGTATAGCTCTGACGAAGCTCCTAGACTGGCATTAAAATGGACTGTTAGCCTAGGATATAATGGGACAATTCAGAATATCTCTGCTGCCTTAGTTAACATCACTAAAGCCGTCCAGTCTTCCAGCCTGAAACTTCAATCGTACAGAACGGTTAGTCAACTCTGTATTACACTCCACAAAAAATTTCTAAATGGACACAAAATAACTTTAATAATGCTCATACTAAATGTTCTAAATGTGGTCTGGTGGCAGCAGACCTCATACATATGATATACTCATGCCCAACACTAGCTAAATATTGGGTGGATATAGAAAATATTTTAACGCAAAATCAACTAATTAACTTATCACTCAATGCAGCCACGGTACTATTGTCCATATACCCGGTTAGCCCTGTCTATAAAGAACTGCTAAATATTACACTGGCTTGTGCCAGACTTGTCATCGCTAGGGCTTGGATTTCTCAGAATCCTCCTCATATAACTGAATGGTGGACACTGGTTCTTTAAATTTATACTATGGAAGATGCTATTGCTAGGAATGGAGGAATTAAAGCAAAAAAAAAGTTTGCCAAGATATGGGGGAATTTTATGCAATGCTAGTAATGTTTTGGATCATGGATGTTCTTTTTGTTTATGGCTTATTAATTATTAATGATCTGTCCGGATTGGGATCTACTTTTCTTTTATTTATTTATTTTTTTATTTTTGTTTGTGTGTTGTATAATATGAAGTCCCAGGCACTCCACACCACTGGAGTCAAGCTAGCCGGGCTGATGAGAGGTGTTACCTCGAAACCGGTCCGGTCCTCGGATGCTTGATTCCGTTCTGGGAAGGACATGGCTTTTGTAGTTTGGACTGGACTGTTCCCATGGGGCACAGGGTCAGAGCTGATTTGCATATCGCCATTGTCTAACCCAGGGTGGTGTGGAGTGCAAAAAAACGATGGATTTGGGCCCAGATCTTTGGACTGGGGTGAATGTTTGACATTGATCCACATTCTGTCCATCACCTGTTTTGTTTGCAATTGCCGCCATAAGTGCGCTGGGGATGCTCAGACGTGGGTCCCAGGCACTCCACACCACTGGAGTCAAGCTAGCCGGGCTGATGAGAGGTGTTACCTCAAAACCGGTCCGGTCCTCGGATGCTTGATTCCGTTCTGGGAAGGACATGGCTTTTGTAGTTCGGATTGGACTGTTCCCATGGGGCACAGGGTCAGAGCTGATTTGCATATCGCCATTGTCTAACCCAGGGTGGTGTGGAGTGCAAAAAAACGATGGATTTGGGCCCAGATCTTTGGACTGGGGTGAATGTGTGACATTGATCCACATTCTGTCCATCACCTGTTTTGTTTGCAATTGCCGCCATAAGTGCGCTGGGGATGCTCAGACGTGGGTCCCAGGCTCTCCACACCACTGGAGTCAAGCTAGCCGGGCTGATGAGAGGTGTTACCTCGAAACCGGTCCGGTCCTCGGATGCTTGATTCCGTTCTGGGAAGGATATGGCTTTTGTAATTCAGACTGGACTGTTCCCATTGGGCACAGGGTCAGAGCTGATTTGCATATCGCCATTGTCTAACCCAGGGTGGTGTGGAGTGCAAAAAAACGATGGATTTGGGCCCAGATCTTTGGACTGGGGTGAATGTGTGACATTGATCCACATTCTGTCCATCACCTGTTTTGTTTGCAATTGCCGCCATAAGTGCCCTGGGGATGCTCAGACGTGGGTCCCAGGCACTCCACACCACTGGAGTTAAGCTAGCCGGGCTGATGAGAGGTGTTACCTCGAAACCGGTCCGGTACTCGGATGCTTGATTCCGTTCTGGGAAGGACATGGCTTTTGTAGTTCGGACTGGACTGTTCCCATGGGGCACAGGGTCAGAGCTGATTTGCATATCGCCATTGTCTAGCCCAGTGTGGTGTGGAGTGCAAAAAAACGATGGATTTGGGCCCAGATCTTTGGACTGGGGTGAATGTGTGACATTGATCCACATTCTGTCCATCACCTGTTTTGTTTGCAATTGCCGCCATAAGTGCGCTGGGGATGCTCAGACGTGGGTCCCAGGCACTCCACACCACTGGAGTCAAGCTAGCCGGGCTGATGAGAGGTGTTACCTCAAAACCGGTCCGGTCCTCGGATGCTTGATTCCGTTCTGGGAAGGACAAGGCTTTTGTAGTTCGGACTGGACTGTTCCCATGGGGCACATGGTCAGAGCTGATTTGCATATCGCCATTGTCTAACCCAGGGTGGTGTGGAGTGCAAAAAAACTATGGATTTGGGTCCAGATCTTTGGACTGGGGTGAATGTGTGACATTGATCCACATTCTGTCCATCACCTGTTTTGTTTGCAATTGCCGCCATAAGTGCGCTGGGGATGCTCAGACGTGGGTCCCAGGCACTCCACACCACTGGAGTCAAGCTAGCCGGGCTGATGAGAGGTGTTACCTCGAAACCGGTCCGGTCCTCGGATGCTTGATTCCGTTCTGGGAAGGACATGGCTTTTGTAGTTCGGACTGGACTGTTCCCATGGGGCACAGGGTCAGAGCTGATTTGCATATCGCCATTGTCTAACCCAGGGTGGTGTGGAGTGCAAAAAAACTATGGATTTGGGCCCAGATCTTTGGACTGGGGTGAATGTGTGACATTGATCCACATTCTGTCCATCACCTATTTTGTTTGCAATTGCCGCAATAAGTGCGCTTGGGATGCTCAGACGTGGGTCACAGGCACTCCAAACCACTGGAGTCAAGCTAGCCGGGCTGATGAGGTGTTACCTCGAAACCGGTCCGGTCCTCGGATGCTTGATTCCGTTCTGGGAAGGACATGGCTTTTGTAGTTCGGACTGGACTGTTCCCATGGGGCACAGGGTCAGAGCTGATTTGCATATCGCCATTGTCTAACCCAGGGTGGTGTGGAGTGCAAAAAAACGATGGATTTGGGCCCAGATCTTTGGACTGGGGTGAATGTGTGACATTGATCCACATTCTGTCCATCACCTGTTTTGTTTGCAATTGCCGCCATAAGTGCGCTGGGGATGCTCAGACGTGGGTCCCAGGCACTCCACACCACTGGAGTCAAGCTAGCCGGGCTGATGAGAGGTGTTACCTCGAAACCGGTCCGGTCCTCGGATGCTTGATTCCGTTCTGGGAAGGACATGGCTTTTGTAGTTCGGACTGGACTGTTCCCATGGGGCACAGGGTCAGAGCTGATTTGCGTATCGCCATTGTCTAACCCAGGGTGGTGTGGAGTGCAAAAAAAAATGGATTTGGGCCCAGATCTTTGGACTGGGGTGAATGTGTGACATTGATCCACATTCTGTCCATCACCTGTTTTGTTTGCAATTGCCGTGTATAATATGAACCTGCACCGAATTGAATTTGATTTATCTTACTTTTTTTTTGATTGTGTACTTGGATATGCTAATCTCCTCGACTTGCTTGTCAAATAAAATTCTTTAAAAAAAAAAAAAAAAAAAAAGCATATGTTCAATATCTGCCGCTATTAAGTCACACTTAGGACATTTAGAACTTTCACTAATTGGGTTGTTTAAAGACCATTTTGATATCCTTTCTGGTGTATAGTACAGGCCACATATTGTTTTATATTGTTGCAGTTTTAAGCTAGAAGAATGTACTAATTTGTTAAGATCAAGAAAAGCTGTAGTAATCTGGTTAGCCGTTATACTAGCGCCCAGTCGTGTACTCCATTTCTCAGCAAGTTTTCCACAATCGTCAATATTATGACTGCTGAGACATTTATAGCCCTCACTAATATGGCCGGGATGCCCGCCACCCCCTCCCAACACCAATCCCCAATGGATGGGAGAAGTCGGACACAGGTTTGAACTTTTGGAAGGCGGGGGGGAGTTACCCCGACGGCCGTATTTATTAAAATATGAAACAAAATTTAAAACATTAAATAAAAGTTTCATGAATTATGTACAATTTTACATTTATTACATTTCGATGAAGACATGTTCTTTGGCTAACCTTAACAGTTCTCTAATACAAAGGTTTCCTAGCCGAGTCTAGCATCCTGAAAATGCATACATTCTAAATTAAAATTGTACATCCTAGCATTAAGGGCCAACGGCAAGGTCTTAACCGGTGTCAGATCCCTACTACCAAAATCTCGCCCTCGCGGTGTGAGTGGCACATGCTCAGATGACTCTACCCTCATTGCCAACTGTAACTTCCCTTGTCGTGGGGGCCCCCTTTCCACTCGACGCCATCTTAAAGGTCGTCCGAGTTCCCGTGTGAGGTATCTGTAGGAAGGACAGCGTGGACTCCCCCCCATTACCACACTCTCTATCCGCCGTCGTGGATATCCGGCCCCCGCGAAATTCGTAGGAGGGGCATCTAGCCACCTCCCCCCTGGGAGGGGCCTATGGCCATCTCCCCCTAGGCGACCCATCCTTAGTGGGTGCCGCCTCCCCGTGGAAGGGGCCAATGGCCGCCTCCCCCCGGGCACTCCCATCCATTCTGGGTGGTGCCCCCCTCTAGGGACCTTGAAATTACTGCTCACCGATCATGACCTTACCGCCCGACCAAAAAATAAATACGACAGTTGTTTACCTACTAAGGAAAGAAAAAATTCTGACATAGCCTTGATGAGTCATCAACTGCTCTCTCCTACAAAGGGAAACATTATCCTAAAGGCAGAAGTCACATCATTATATGAAACATTCCTTTACTTCTCTACAAAGGAAAAAAGGCCTATACATTTCTCTCTAATCAAAACTTTATTTAAACAAATATTGCCATAAGGGGCTGGTGGGAGGGTCAAAATTGCCGCTTGTTCCGTCGAGGGCTCACGAGCAACGAGTGGGTGCAGCCTTCAGAGCACAGGAACAAGAGGACGCTTCTTCGGATTCCCGCTCTATTTATCCATCTGCGGGAGGGCGGGGACCCTCCTCCGGTACGCCTACTGGGCGTGGTCTTCCGTGCGGGTGTCTAGGACAACCCCTCCTGGGCGAGAAAAGGCGCGCCCCGGCTACGCCACTTCGGGCATACCAGCCGAGCCACGCCTCCCGCCCAAAATGGTTTCCCGGGGGGATCGGGCACCCAACCATATGTTCGGGGGGACCGAGTGGTCGCCCCTTTCCATATGGCCGGGATGCACGCCACCCCCTCCCAACACCAATCCCCAATGGATGGGAGAAGACGGACACAGGTTTGAACTTTTGGAAGGGGGGGGGAAGTTACCCCCCCGGCCGTATTTATTAAAATATGAAACAAAATTTAAAACATTAAATAAAAGTTTCATGAATTATGTACAATTTTACATTTATTACATTTCGATGAAAACATGTTCTTTGGCTAACCTTAACAGATCTCTAATACAAAGGTTTCCTAGCCGAGTCTAGCATCCTGAAAATGCATACATTCTAAATTAAAATTGTACATCCTAGCATTAAGGGCCAACGGCAAGGTCTTAACCGGTGTCAGATCCCTACTACCAAAATCTCGCCATCGCGGTGTGAGTGGCGCATGCGCAGAGGACTCTACCCTCATTGCCAACTGTAACTTCCCTTGTCGTGGGGGCCCCCTTTCCACTCGACGCCATCTAAAAGGTCGTCCGAGTTCCCGTGTGAGGTATCTGTAGGAAGGACAGCGTGGACTCCCCCCATCCCCACACTCTCTATCCGCCGTCGCGGATATCCGGCCCCCGGGAAATTAGTAGGAGGGGCATCTAGCCGCCTCCCCCCTGGGAGGGGCCTATGGCCGTCTCCCCCTAGGCAACCCATCCTTAGTGGGTGCTGCCTCCCCGTGGAAGGGGCCAATGGCCGCCTCCCCCCGGGCACTCCCATCCATTCTGGGTGGCGCCCCCCTCTAGGGACCTTGAAATTACTGCTCACCGATCATGACCTTACCGCCACAGGCCGGATAGTTGACCGACTATCCGGCCCCCACTACACCTCCTAAAGGTCATGCTTCCTCAAACCCCTTAGCCATGCTATGAAGTCTCCTACGAGTAAGTCATTCCCCTCCCTGGACAGGTGAACCCCATCATTCAGATACATGTGATCACTCCGAATACACCCGTGAGGAATGCTATGCAACTGCGAAGAGCGAAACAATTTACAAATTTTATTGTTAACCCTTTTCACTGAGTGGTTCAGTGGTGACACGGAAAGGCCCCCCCCCGCCATACCTTCCTGGGGATCATGTGGGACCAGGCAATCGTGCACCCCGGGACTTTTTTAGCCAACCAGCTAACAGCCGACAGGATGTGTTCTAATAACACTCGTCTACCCAGTGTCACCAAGTCATTGCCCCCGAGGTGTACTATGACTACAGATGGCGGTGACCTTTGCCGCCCTAAAAGACCCTCAAAAAACGATTTGAATTGGTCAAAACAGAGCCCGCCCTTCCCATGGAAGGTCACTCTGTACCCGTATTCCCCAGATGCGTGAGTCGCGTCACCTGCCTTGAATACGTCCCTGGCGCGCCTCATATATGAGTGGCCCACGACCCATACCACTCTCTCTCCAGTCGGTGATCCACCTTAACTGCTGGTCTCATGATGTTGGGTCGACTTCAAATTCCGCCACATGTTACAGGCTTGCGAAACTGTAATTCAAACAAAAGACAAGAAGCGTGAGTGCATGTCAATTGATCTTTACAACATGTGCAATCGCACATACCTTTTGAAGCAATTCGAGGACCAACGGCCCAGCTGTTTTACTTCCTCCGCACTCTGACCCCTGGCTGTAGCCTCAGTAGCAGCCCCTATCCTAAAGGAGTGGGTCCCAAAATCGCACGGGTCCATGCCCACGGCAGCGATTGACAGTGCTAGCACCCTCTGAAACTGAAATCTCGTCAGTGGGGTGCCATCCTTGTGCCTAAGCAAACTCCCCCCCCCCCCCCATGTAGCCGTCCTTAGTGCCAAATATTCCTCTAAACACTTTATCGGGCACGTGGGGGACCCTCGCGCGCGCTGCACGATAACACTATTTACCATAGCTCCCTGGTCAGTCTTGGACCTGGCTATCGAGATCACCATCGAATCACCCCTTATTTGGACATGATCCCTGCACAAGCCTCCCTCCATATCTTTCTTGTTCCTTGTGACGAGTTCGCTCACCCGCATAGCCCCATGGAATGCCAAGGCGAAAGCTGCCCGGAACAGAACTGCTTCGAAAGGGGAGGAGCACGTCTCATCCAGCTTTCCTTCAAGTAGAGACAACCTGTCTAAACCAATCGGGCGCCTCGCATCCTGCTTGCGACCCTCGAGTCGTTGCCAGCCGCGGAGCGCCTTCTTAACCAAAAAGGAACCCGTCGGGTCTCTTATGCCATGCACCTGCGCCATGAATGAAATGGCCGCCCTATGCCTATTGGCCGTTGCCGCTGATCGGCCTTCTCTGTGCAGCGCTACCAGGAACCCCAGGAAGGATTCCTCCTGACCCCAGCTCTGTCTCCCTGTTGGACCCAAAAATGTGCAGTAGGAACGAAACGCTCCTTCGTATGCCTTCCTTGTCCTGGGGGCTAAACTGGCTGCCACGAGGTCTTGTAATCCGGGGCACCGATTAGCCATAGTGCTTCGGGAACGGTGCCACCACTAGGTCTGCCGTGGGTAGATAGCCCCTGAACGCCTGCATATGTGAACGAGAGAGTGCATCAGCTGCATGATTCAGTACGCCTGGCACATGTTTTGCCCTGAACTGTACATTCAATCTCATGCAAAGTAGTACAATTTCTTTCAACAATCTCAAGATCCACTTGCAGCGGGCTGCCTGCTGGTAATGCACTCAACCACAGTCATATTATCAGACCAAAACACAACTGAGCGGTCCCTGAAATGGTCTGGCCATGCCATCAGAGCAACCCAAATGGGGAACAGTTCCAAGAACCCAATGTTACCTGTCAGACCGCTGGAGTGCCACCACGTCGGCCATACTTGCGCCGACCATCGGTTACCAAAGATGGCGCCAAATCCCACGCTCCCAGCTGAGTCAGTCCACAGACCTAGTTCCTCTGAAGACGCTGGTGGCTTGTTCCACACAACTCGACCGTTGAAGTCCGCCAGAAATGCCAACCAAATGCGCATATCCTGGCGAACCTCTGCCGACAGTCATGGACGGTGGTGTCCCTCCTTGCGCCCAACCATAGCGTGTGCAATAGAGTGTGAGAAGGGGCGGGCCATTGGTATCACCCTCAAGGCAAAGTTAAGCTGACCCACTGTTTGCTGTAACTGGTGCAGGGTCACCTTCTCCTTGCCCAGGCATTGTGTCAAGGAAGCCCTAAACTTGGCCACCTTTTCGATCGGTAAACGGAAACATCCCTCCGCAGAATCGAGCTCAATTCCCAGAAACTCCAGTGAAGTAGATGGTCCGACCGTCTTACCTGGTGCCAATGGGACTCCAAACTCCTGCATGAGGATGCAGAAGTCCTGCAGCGCCTGCGCACATTTCGTATCGCCGGCTGCTCCCAAGAACAGGAAGTCATCCAGATAGTGCATAACATGCCTATGCCCTGTGGCCTCGGTGAATGCCCACTCCAAAAAACAGCTGAACATTTCAAAATAGGCACAAGAAATAGAGCAACCCATAGGCATGCATTTATCCATGTAATAACTCCCCTGAAAAGCAAAACCTAGCAATCGCTGATCTCGCGGGTGTACCGGGAGCAACCGGAATGCCGATTCGATGTCTGATTTCGCCATCAGCGCTCCGGGGCCCAGGTGATTTAACATGGCCACGGCATCGTCGAACGATGCGTACCGCACTGAACAAATATGCGGGTCGATGGCTTCGTTCACTGAAGAACCTTTTGGGGCAGACAAGTTGTGAATGAGTCTAAACTCCGCCGGGTCTTTCTTTGGGACCACCCCTAGCAGAGAACACACGAAATCCGCCACCGGCGGGCGATGAAAAGGCCCACCACCCGCCCCAAGCTGACCTCTTTGGAGATTTTTCTTGCAGCTACACTTGGGTTATGTTGGACAGATAACTGATTTTTACAAAAAGAGTCACTACGAAAATTCCCCGCCGGGATGTTGAAGCCATATAGGAATCCATTCCTCAACACCCCGGCGGACACATTATCAGGGTATTTGTTCAACCAGGGAGTCAGTGCCATGATATCGACAGGTGTAGGCAACCGGGTACAAAGTACCACCTCACTCGTGCTTAGACCCCCCTTTTCCGCCCGTTCCGCTGTTTTTTGATCTACTTCTACTCTCCGGGTGTGAGGAGTTCCCACAGCCCGCACACGCATGCCGGAACCTACATGTTCCCTGGGGCTTGCTACAGTTGCCTCTATTGAAGCCCCAACAAACCCCCCGCTTGCCGCCATTCCCGCCGGTCTTGGGCTGATATTCCCCACCGGCGCCCGCTCGAAAGGGCACCGCAGGCTTTTGGCGAACTGACCCTGACCCGCTCCCGCCCGGCGAGGACGTACCTGCTGCCCCAGGCAAGAGCTGCTTGTGCCATGACACCGAGTCGAGGCAATCCCAGGTCAAAGTCGCATCAAACTCTTTCGCTTTTCGGAATTTCATATCATATCCTTTCCACTCATCCCCCTCATACATGGTATAAAAATCCATAATCCTATTCTGATAACAGGTTAACTCGGTCATGACTTCTGGTTTGCGTTCCCCCATGACTGCCGTAAATATCGAAAAGGCCTTGACCCAATTTGCTAAAGTCTCATCGACCCTAAATTCCGCCATCTTGGCCCGCCATACACTGGGGTGCCAAAAATCCTTCTGGGATTTTGCATATTCCATCTCGCGATGGTCAGTCAACAAGGAAACCATATTCACATATTTCTCCCCCCATATCAGTTCCTTCGTGGCCGCAGGGATGTGCTGGGCCACCCTTTCACGCCTTGAAGATAATGAACCCTCCCCTGCCATTGGCAATGTGTGCTTACCAGGTTCGACCGTCGTGTCTGCCGCCTTTTCCCGGCTAACTGCAGGTCCTCCCGGCGCCACCTGTGGAGGAACAAGAGGAACATTCGCCGTCGCGGCCTCTCTCGATTGCCGTAACTGCTCGATTATTAGCCTAGCTTCCTCGGCCGGGTCTCCAGCGGCCACTGCCCCCCCCGCTTTTTTCTTGAGCCAGGGCAGCACTGCCGCTAACTGGATGGCCAGTTCCGGGGGCATCTCCTCGTCATTAACAGGGGTAATTACAACCGGGATTGGTAAACCTATATCTGGGTTTGGTACCGGGCTGACCGCCGGTGTAATGGGGGCGACTGGGGGTACCTCGGGAACCGGATCTTCCCCAGAAACCGCCTTCCTCTTCACACGCTTCCCCCTACCCTCAGGGACTACTCCCGGCAAGGCCGGGCCTATTACCTTTTTAGGGCGGCCTGAGCTGTTCTGGGCCGCTAACTGTTTCTTAACTTCGGCCAAACCCCGGCCGATTGAGTCAACTTTTCTGAGCTTTCGGTCCATGCTCGCCATTCGGTTTGACAAATGGCGCAATACCTTCTCCATCTCGGAGCCCTTTCCTGCTTTCTTGCCGGCCATGGCTTCGAGTACTCTGCTCTAGTTGATCAACGAGGTCCTGGATCCTTCGTACTCCAAATAACTGAAAGAGAAACAACAAGATTACAAGTTCTCAAAATTGCCGCTTGTTCCGTCGAGGGCTCACGAGCAACGAGTGGGTGCAGCCTTCAGAGCACAGGAACAAGAGGACGCTTCTTTGGATTCCCGCTCTATTTATCCATCTGCGGGAGGGCGGGGACCCTCCTCCGGTACGCCTACTGGGCGTGGTCTTCCGTGCGCGTGTCTAGGACAACCCCTCCTGGGCGGGAAAAGGCGCGCCCCACTTACGCCACTTCTGGCATACCAGCCGAGCCACGCCTCCCGCCCAAAATGGTTTCCCGGGGGGATCGGGGCACCCAACCAAAAGTTCGGGGGCACCGAGTGGTCGCCCCTTTCCATTACTGACTTAATCTTATCCGTGTAAAAACAATTCCAGATATCGGAGTCTGAGATTGTCTTTACATTCATGCAACGTATAAAGTAGTCCCGAATTTGTAGGTATTTGAGCCGCATGGATTCAGTCAGTTTATAAAGTATCTTAAGTGTCTCAAAATCCATGAGGCCATTACTGCCATAGAGGTTACCCGAGGTTCTTATTCCCAACCGGGCCCAGATCTTGCAGGCCCCATCATGAAAGATTTCAGGAAATCCGGGGTTACCCCATATAGGAATTTTAGGGTGGAAAAGCGTAGTCCTACATGTTGTAAGAATCAAGAACCAAATTTTGACACTCTCTCTTGAGGTCTTGAACTTTACACTTTTAAAGTAATTTGGATCATTTACTTTGGATAAAAACATGTGGGATTGTTCTCCTAACATAAATTTATAAAAATAATAATAATCATTTGGATTAAGTAAACTACGAAGGCGACCTATAAAAGCCGCAAAAAAATATAACCTAAAGTCGTGGAAGTTAAGTCCACCTTGCCTTGATGTAATATCTGGGGATATAAAAAAGCATGTCGATCAATAGCCTTGCTTAAACTTACGTCGTGAGGTCTCATGAGCTTGTTTTTTTTAGGGGGGCAACACAGTCACTAGCCGACTACAGCCATAAGTTGATACTCTCTGCCTGGGTCTGAAAGTCTTCTATTGGGGGGGGGGACTTGCGCCTTAAGCAGGATCGAAACAGGTCCATGTCTATTCTTTTCCAATTTCTGGACATTTGATTCTCTATTAGTTGAAGTTTAGGTGAAGGAGTACATCGAAGAATGAATCTAATCAAATGGTGGTCAGACCAAGCACATGGAGTTATCAAAGGAGTGGAGATCTGCAGATTGGAGGTCCAGACTTGATCCAGGGTATGCCCTTTTCTATGGGTGGCGTCCCTCACATGCGATGATCAATTCATCCCAGAGAGCATCCCAGAGACTTCATGCCTCTACATATCTGCCTGAAACTTGCCAGAACAGTAGAACATCCATCGGATTTGGCACACAATTCACAGTTTTATTTTAGTTCCAGTTTGTGCTATACATAACCCTTCTGTGAATGAATTTTACAACAAGATGCTTGTATTTGACATTGCTATATGGTTTGGTGGCGTTTTACGATGCAGCATATAAGCAATGGACAAGCATTCTCTTTAAATATTCTTGTGTGGGAATGTTTGTTCAAAAGGTAAAAATCAGGCTCCCAGTATAATGGCAATCCATGATGGCAAGATGTCAATCCTTTTGCAAGTACGCAAGTTATTGTAAAGAACCCAATTCATAACTCGTGCAACAGCCGCATAAGATATAAATAGCATACCGAAAGCAATTCTCATGAGTTCTCACTTAATGAAAGATGCAATTACAGATGTTGTGAATCATCTTATTGATGAGTACATATCACATGATCCTTACAACTATGACTGAGACAACAATGAATGTTGTATCCTTAATTAGTTTGATAATGTGTTATTAGTCAATTATATTTGACATTTAGGTGTTATATATTGGTATAAATAATGTGAGTTTATAAGCATTGCATTTAGTTTGCAAGGCAAGGCAGTGACATATGGCTGCACCGTGAACAGCAGAGTTCAGAGAGCTTGTTTTTTTGCTATTGTTGTGCCTAAAGTTCCAGCACATAACTCGAAATTCCCTGAGTTAGCGCATGAAATACAGACAGCACAAGTTGGAAACAGTGAGAAGTTCATGCAGATATTCGGAGTTGTTTATATGCACGTTAGACACCTCAAAATGCAGAAAGCAGGTGCTCTGCTCTGTATGATGCAGCCCCATTCTATTTCGAGAAATTATTCTAATAAGAACACACTGGCATATTTATTACTACAGTGCAAAGATGGAATTCCAGTTTGTTACCACAGCAGACAATTTCACAAGAGAAAAAACGTATGCAGTCACATGGAGTGCTTAAACTAAAAGCAAAAAGTGGACCCTAAAAATTAGCAGTTGAAGGACAAAAGTCAGCGAGTCGAAAGGATGGAAATGAAGCTATGTTGCAGGAAAGGAACACACAAGATGAACAAGCAAAGTCATCAAATAAGATGGAAGCAGATGGGAGTGACATATAAAGCAGTAAGCAAAACAGTAAGCAAAAGGCAAACTGTAAGCTCCTATAAGTTCTTGGTAAGCACACAATATGTCTTTTGCAGCCAGTCTGAAAAGCTCTACCTAATAACAATAGTGAAGTAATACTGCTTCAAAATGTACTACATGCTTTGCCTCTTCTTGCTGCATAATATAGTCAACCCTCGTGCATAATGTGGCCCTTTCTGGTAATATGACATTTACTACCACTGTTAAGAGACGAGAGTGATATCTTGATCCACTCGATGCATTGTACCTGTCCACACTCAGAAATGATAAGTGCCGCATTTCTCTCTGTGCATCTGCATATACAGTATATACCATACTGCTTTCAACGAGTAGTAGTTAAAATCAAAAGTATTTACCCGGTCCACTTGTTGAAGTAAAATTACATTGATTGGTCCTCGCAACTATTATCAGAAGTGCCTTCCTCTGTCAAGTCACTATAACTTGCATAAGAAAACAGGTTATGTTTTCTCTTGTGATGCACTGTATCATGGTAATAAAAGGGAATTTGTTCTTTGCACTGGAGTAATACATCTGTGAATATGCACTAGTATTACACTTTTGAAAAATAACTTGTTATTAGACAATATTTATCTTAACTGGCACAGTATAAATATATATTGGTACTGTGTTATAACCTGAATAACTGGTGTGATAAAATCCTGAGGAATGGCAGGTGTTATGAGTTTTTTCTGTGACACGGTGGTAATAGTTTTTTTCTCACTTGCCTCGCAGAGGAAGGAAAGATCACCACTGTAGGACAGTGCAATTTATAACCCACCATGGTTTACACCACTGAGAGGTTTTGCAGATGCTTAAATAGAATTTCGTGGACCCCTATGACATACCCCACTGAGAGATTGAAATGTTAATTTATTCATCATGCCACCACCACAATGTCACTACTTGCCTTATATTTTGGGAAGTAGAATAACTGTATTGATAAAACCCTTCATCTAGTCACTAGTTTACAGAATGACTGATACAAATTCTTTGCAATTTATGGACAGATAATGTCTGTTCATTTGAACACCAGCAGAAAAACAATTAAACATGAACAAATATATTCAACAAGAAAAAGTACAATTTTCAATAAACTTAGCCTCTTCAAATTATAAAAGCTTAAAGTTCATGTTTCAAGATTCAAAGAAATGTTTCCATATTTTTTCCTTCCTTTTTATTGCCTGTGGACCTCTAGGTCTTGCTAGTAAAAACTCCATTGTTCTTATTTCATTTACCAAACTAAACCATTCCAATGTATTTGGAGATTATTTTGAGATCCATGATCTTGCAATTACTAACCTGGCGCATGCGAATATTATAATTATCAAGTCTTTATGCGGACAATTATCTTCTTGTATGTCCAGTAGCACCAAGTGTATTGTAAGAGGTGGGGTTATAATTTGTTTATTATTTAGGACATCAATTATCCCCTTCCAAAATGTAAGTAGCCCTGGACATGAAAAGAGCACGTGTTCTATGCCAGCTGCATTCAAATCGCATTTCGGACATTTTGTTCTATCATTTAATTAATTACCCTGTGCCCATCTTGATATTCTTTGCGGCGTGTAATATAACTGCATGATGGTTCTATATGATTGTAATCTTAAACTAGATGAGTGGACTATTTTATTTATATGGCATAGTGAAGCTGCAATTTGTGTGGGGGTGATATTAATACCCAATCTATCAGTCCATTTAGCCGCAGTTTTAATGCTGTCATCCATTTTACCCCTAATTAGGTATCCATAGCCCAAACTAATAAGTGATTCTTATCGGAGTATAACCATATTAATAAGTCTGATTTTCATTTTTATAAGGTTGATGCGTCCCACTGAATTAAATGGAATCTTATGCCATTTTTTAAAAGTTAAAGCAATTTCTTTTAACAAAGGTTCATAGTTTATAGTTATTATCTTATCTATATTTGCTGTCAATTTAATTCCTGGGAAAGTCGCACTTTGACATATGCCAGGTACAGTCTCTGTTGGTTTATAGTTAGCAATGATTTGTGTCTTGCTTACATTTAATTTATAGCCTGAGACAGTACCAAACTGTGCAGCTTCTTTGATTATTTCAGGTATGGCTCTAATTAAATCTGAGGTATATACAGCAATATCATCTGCAAAAGCAGTTATTTTCAGACTCTTCCCACCATGGTGGGTTGGAATAATATTAGTTTGTACTAACAATGCGTTTAAAAACGGTTCTAAAGATAAAGCAAATAGCAGAGGGGATCGAGGGCAACCTTGCCCTGTTCCTCTCCCTATTTGAACATTTTCTGAATCCATTCCCCCATAGCTAATCTTGGCCAGTGGGTTGTCATAAAGTGAAGATACCCAAAAAAGGTATTGACCCTGTATGCCCATCTTCTTCAACACTTCCCACAGATATTCCCACCCGACTAGATCAAATGCCTTTTCCTCATCTAGCATAACCATTCCGAGTGGGGTGAGAGTAATAGAGGCTACATCAAAAGCTGTTATTGCAGTATTTACATGAACTGTAGTGTCTCTTCCCATCACGAACCCATGTTGCTGTAAATTGACCAGATCTGGCATGATTGGAGCTAAGCGATTTGCCAAGATTTTAGCAAATATTTTTACATCTGAGTTGAGAAGAGAAATCGGCCGATAAGAGCCACACTCCTCCGGAGGTTTATTTTTTTTGAGGAAAAATATTATTTTAGCTATTTTCCAAGATGTAGGAGCTTTTCCAGATGTGGCTATCTGATTAATTACAGATTCTAGTAGAGGTAGTAGTTCTTGTGCACAAATCTTGTACAGTTCTAAGGGTAAACAATCTTCTCCAGTAGCTTTCCCCAGAGGTAGAGCAGAGATAACTAAATTTATTTCTGCTAGTGTTATTTTTAAATAAAGTTGTTGTAAAGTTTCTATATCATTATCTCTTCGTGTTGGTAAATGTTCATTAAGATATTGCTGTATTTTAGCTTTAGTGGGGGTATTGTCTGGGGTGTATAATTGTCTATAATAGCTAACAAACTGGTCTAAAATCTGATCCAGTTGTTCATATTCAAGTTGATCAGGGCCTTTGATATTCTTAATTCTAGTTTTTGCTTTTTTGTCTGCTACTTTGTATGCCAGCACTTTACCAATTCCATCTCCCCCTTCGTATTGAGTCATTTTATATTTATGAATCTTAGCACAGTATCTCTCTCTAAGAGTCGTTTTAATAGATGATTGCAATATACACAGCTCTATTCTTAATTCTTCAATCTTAGATATTGTTTGTGTAGTAGCTTCAGCGAGTTGCAATTCTGTTTGCAGTATGTCAGAAATAATTATCCTAGTGGCTCGGCGTTTCTCAGCGTTTGAACTCAAAATATATTGCTCAGTGAAGCCTCTAATGCTACATTTGCAAGTGTCCCGGACTGTGTTTATATTAGCAGAGTTAATATTAAACTCTATGAATTCTTTAATATGTTCTTTTAATAATATAACAAAACGAGATTCTGCAAGTAAGTATCTTGGAAAAGTCAAGAATCGTATCTCCCGCCTCTGATCTCTTTTTTCAATTTCTAATAATATTGGATTATGATCAGATGTAATCCTTGGGCATAGTTCAATGTTACACTGACCAATTATTTGATCCATTGCCCAGACCATATCTATTCGGGAGCAAGATCTGTGGGGCGCCGAATAGTATGTGTGTCCCACTATTGAGGGGTGTTTAGTACGCCATGTGTCCTTCAGGTTGTGCAATCTACCCAGTTCCAAAATCGCAGATCTAACTTTGCGCATTCTACCTAGGGATCCCTGCCCAGTGGAATCTATTTTATAGTTAATAACACAATTGAAATCACCCATGACCAAAAGCTCCCCCTTCCATTCTAATAACTCTATACTTAGCTGATCATACAGTATTGGGTCATCTATATTAGGCCCATATATCAAGCATAAAACAAATTGTTTACAACCAAATTTTACTTGAGCAATCGCCCACCTTCCCCGTGCATCTGAAGCGGTCTTAAGAATTTCAGCCACCATTCGTTTTTGTTTAAGGATAGCCACCCCCCCGAATGGAGGCTCCCAAAGTTGAGCATACCACCAAATCATAGCCTAATTGAGATAGTAGTTTTCTGTCCTGGTAGCTAATATGCGTTTCTGACAAAAGCGCATAATGGGGTTCATACAAATCAATTTCCTCTTGTACCAATCCTCGCTTTTGCTTGCCATTAAGGCCTGCAACGTTCCAAATTAATAATCTTAATTTAGACATTTCTTAAAGTAATAGCTTTAGTTCTCCTCTGTACAGAATATTTATTAAACAAACATAACTTGCTTTTATCTAATGCATATTTCTTTCTTGCAATACGGATTTTTCCCCCTTTTTTACACCCACCCTTGCCCACACCCCAATCCCACCCCTTCACCCTCCCGTCTCTGGGGGTGGAGCACCCCTCTAGCCCTTGCTGCTGCTGTTATATTTAATAGGATTTATCTAGGCTGTCCTGTTTTCAGTGTTTATTGTTTGTGCATTTTAATGGTGTTTTTATCAGTGTTTTCCAAACTTCATGAAATCAGTGCTTATCAATGTTTACCCAGTTGCCTAACCACCAAAACAGACAAACTGTGTTTTTCCAGTGTTTACAAAACAGGATTTTTTTTAACAGTGATATAAAGCATGTATTCAATTTAGAGGATAAATAATGCAGGGTATGTAGTGTCTTCCTATTGCCAGTGCATCCAAAGTATTAATGTGGGACTATTTTAAGCATAGCAATTCTGTGTATTGCACTTTTGCTCAAACTCACATCTCATTATCCTTTCCCACATCTCCTTACAACCCACACTTGCTCCGTCAGGAATGTCTGACCTTCCAGGACTACTAATGGATTAAAAATGCAAGAGTGCTATATTCTAATATTTTAATACACATATCCCTGGAGATAGCCTGGGGGTCATTTACCAACTACCCATGGAACATTAAGGATTTGCAGGAGTGGTCAAATTTGCCAACAGCATTGTACCTTGTGAATCCATTAATATTTTGAAATACACCAGAATAATTTGTAAACCTGCAATCTAAGGCACCTGAAACCTGATGCTTTAAGAATGCTTACCACTGCTTTTCTGCACTTTTTGCATGACTACATCAAGGAGCTGTGGACGTTCATAGCTGCAAGTGCATATGTCTCACTTTTTTGGGAAAATGCTGTGTCATTGTTTCACCACTATCCCATGTGCATGATGACAGCACTCTTTTCACTGTACCTGTCACAACACCTTGCATTGATTGTTTGCGGTCTGGGGTGTTTGGTTGTTGACCTGCTATAAATATACAACAAGGGGACTGATGTACCAAATGGTATTGCCCAATCTGTGTTTGTGGGCAAATGTGATAGTAAATATTGACCAAGGTTCTATTGAACCAGCCATTAAATCAATTAAAAAATTAAACACTTCCAAATGATGAAATTGATATGATTTTAATATCCCTAGATTCTCTACACTGTATAAAATAATTAGATCATACTTAAAAAATGGTTCTAAACCTTGCACCTTTAATCCAAGCACAAATAAATGGAGGAAACAAAAATAAGAAACAATGTTTTAGTTACATTCCTAAACCACAAAAGTCAAGGAGAGTAACCTTAGACCAGTCTTCTTGCTGCTACCGTGTATAACAAAATTACACTGGGTTGGCCTTGTCAGGAAGAAATAAAGATGACTCATCCTCTCCCATTTTCCTTTCTTTTAATTGCACTTTAGTTTGTGGTTGGGCAGGTCTTTATCAGTCTTTATATATGTAAACTAATGAGGGCTGTGGGCCTTTTAATGGAGTTATTATAGATTTAAACCTTATACAGTATAGGCTAGATATAACTCAATCTCAAGAGAACTAAACAGAATATTAGGTCTGAGCTTTACAATCAACTCTATATTTAAGTATGGTTTCAGTCAGGCATGGGTCACATGAACTTTGAGAAAGATTAAAAGCCTGATGAAAGCATGGACAGTTTGCAAATAGTAGGTGCCATCTGCGCACCAACTTTTAGCAACCTGCCTGTCATTTTGCAATGCGAACTAATACTAATATGGCTACTCGTAGGGGGTCACAAAACATCATTCCATATGAAAATGTATGACATAGGTCACAAACTGTGACCCCCCCTATCTATGACTGAATGGAGGAACGGTTGCTAACAAGCGACAGCAGACAACCATCTTTCCATTTGCTTTCTCAAATGGAATTTTTACAAAAAGCAGCCCATATCCATTAAGGCAGGAGGTGCTGCTTTTACAAAAAATAGAGTTTCCAATATGCCAAGACATAGGGGAAACTATGCAATAGTCTCCTGGACCATGTCCTGCTCCTCCTGGGCCATCCAACATGCTTCTTAAAAGGGAAGCTGTCCTAGGGTGTCAGCTCTCCATGTGTGAATCAGATACTACCCCTTTGTGATGTCAGTATCTGATCAAAGGTTTACATATGGTTACTAACCACTGATGCATTTCTCTGTGACTACTAAATAGGAAGTAGATGTCACGTTATTTTTTATTAAAAATATTGGTATTGAAATTTTAGTTTGTGCAATGAACAATAAAGGACTGTCAGTGGTAGGGTGAAACATCCACAAGAAGTCCTTGAGCAATATACACATATTGTTAGCATCATTTGACATTTATTAGCAGTAATTCCTGGTCCAGCCTTATAACTCGTACCTCTGACAGAGTTTGAGACTACTGATTCTCTTTGTTTTTATTTCTATTTTTGTCTTTTTTGTTTCTTTTCCAGTATTGCCTGTGATTGGAGGGTGTTTCCCAGGCTATAGTGGCCCCAAATGGCATGGGTTTGGCACGTGCAGCGTTTTGCTTCATATGTCACCATCACTGTTCCCACATTTAGATACATTCCATGTTGCCATTCCCTGTTCTTGGGCATTAGATGGGAACCCTACTTTTAAACCTGGTCTCGTTTAACAATCATCAATTCCTACATACAAAACGTCAGCTTTGCTCTTGGCAGGTCACCATTGTTGGGTATTCCCATTATAGAAAACTGTGGGATCATTGGAATGTCACAATCAAGGATTCTACACAATTTTCATGTTATATTTTTCCAATATCTGTACCTTTCTACATCCCAAAAGTGTTTGCTGAAACATGCCTTCTTCAGTATTAAATTCCAGGCAGGGGGAGGTGTTGGCTCATCCCATTTTATAAAGTTTGCTTAAAAAATATGCTATACTGGATTTTCAATTGCACCTGCCTTAGTCTTATCTTTCTTGCATTAGTGCTGCCTCCCAGTCAATATCCTCCAATTCCCCTAGTGCCTCTTCCCATTTTGTTTTGATGTGCACTAGTTTGTCTGGCATTTTATCAATAAGCGTTTGTGGGCTATGGGTTTGGGCGGACCGGAATAACAGGCGTGGAGGCCGGATGTAGTGAGCTATGTCTTAGCTTTCTTTATTGTCACACACACAAGCGGGGTTTGTGGAAGGTACGGGTAACAAAGGATTGAAGAAGGAAGGTCCTTGGATGCAGTCGTCAGGGAGGAAAGATCCGGGATGAGTTCTGGTTGTACGTCTTCTTCTTCTTTGTCTGTGGATCCGGTGGCCCTCGGAGTTAAAGAGAGACAGAACAGGGCAATTAGTCCTCCTTGTTGGATTCTGAATAATGACACCAACACCCGGGTTGTGGTGGGGAAAAAGAGAGAGTGAGGAGGGTTCGGAAGGGGCGAAGATGGGAAAGAGTACTAGCGGGAAGGAAGAGGGTGAAATCAGTGAGGGATCCGGTGTGGGGTTCTCTATGTACAGTGTCTCGGGGAGTGTTTCTATATACAGTGCTCCTAGGAGTGCTATACAGTGAGGGGATGATCTATATACACAACTATACAGTTCGACCTGGGAACCAGGAGACAGGGTACTCACATGCCCCGCCGAAACTCTTCTCCGAGTTGCAGCCGCTCTCCAGCCACCTCCTGGGGACTCCACCAGTCCTCGCTCCAGATCTCTACCTCCTCGCCTCCGGTCTTCTCTTCTCCTCTGCTATCTCCGTCCACCGCCTCCAGTTCTTGGTATGTTGTCTCCTGCCACGAGTCCGCCCTCAAGAACGCTCCTCCTTCTCCGCGGTCGCCTTTTCCGGGTTCTGGGCCGGGATCATAGGCGGGACTTCCGGGGTCAGCGTCAGTTGCTTCCGGTCTTCCGTCACTCGTGATTGGCTCCTGCATAGAAAGAGAAAGGGGAGGAGACCGTGTTGCCAGGGACGCTGTTGGATCGTTATCAGAACCCAGAGAGTTAGTACTGAGCCATCGCCCAAGGGAGGTAGGGGAAGGTTCCGTTCCACATCCCTTTCCCCTAGCAATGTTTCTACTAGGGTTTGTTGGGGGAGGGTAACGAGACAGGTAGTCGGCATTTCCCTGCTCCAGCCCTTTTCGATGTAGGGTTTTAAACCTGTAGGGTTGAAGGGTAACGAACCATCGCAGAACACGGTCATTGTGTCCTTTGTTTCTTGCCATCCACTCTAGTGGCGCATGGTCCGTATATAAGGTGAATTTGCGTCCGTCCAGATAATATCGTAGGCTTTCTACTGCCCACTTAATAGCCAAGGCCTCTTTTTCGATCACCGCATAATTCAGCTCCCTGGGAAAGAGTTTTCGGCTAAGGTAGAGGATTGGTCTCTCGTTACCATCTCTGTCTTTCTGGGATAGCACGGCCCCTATACCCTGATCTGAAGCATCCGTTTGAAGGATAAATGGCCTGAAGTAGTCGGGGCTAACAAGGACGGGTTCGGAAACAAGGGATTGCTTCAGTTGGCTGAAGGCTTGAAGCAACCCCGGGGTTGGATGGCGTAAGGCCTCTTCGGCCTTTGTGGCCTTTTTGAGGAGGTCGGTTAAGGGAGCAGCGGTCTGTGAGAAGTTGGGAATGAACCTCCTGTAGTAGCCCAGGAGGCCCAGAAAAGCCCTTAATTCCTTGCGTGTCTGTGGAAAGGGGATGGACTGTATGGCTTTTATCTTTTTGTTCTGTGGTCTGATGACTCCCTCGCCCAGTAAAAACCCCAGATATTTCACAGTTTGGGCAGCCAGGGTGGTCTTGGAGGGATTTATGGTGAACCCATGGCTCCCCAGCGAGGAAATTACTTTCTGTAAATGATGTAGGTGTTGATCCCAATCGTCGCTATAGATGATAATGTCATCTAGGTAGGCCCCTGCGTACTGGGAATGAGGTTGTAGGACCTGATTCATGGCCCTCTGAAAGGTGGCGGGAGCACCGTGAAGCCCAAAGGGCATCACCTTAAATTGAAACAGGCCATCGGGTGTTGAAAAGGTGGTTTTCTTTTTATCCTCCGCACGGAGGGGAATTTGCCAATAGCCCTTGCATAGGTCAAGGGTACTAATGTACTTGGCCTTGCCTAAGCGTTCCACAATTTCATCCACCCGGGGTAACGGGTATGTGTCAAAACAGGAGATCTTGTTGACCTCCCGGAAGTCTATACAAAATCGTACCGAACCATCAGGCTTCGGTACCAAAACAATAGGGGAATTCCAATTGCTAATGGACGGTTCTATGATGCCCATTTTCAGCATCATGTCAGTCTCCTCCTTAATAACCGTCCGTCGAGCTTCTGGAACTCGATATGGCCGTTGTCTCACGGTTTTTCCAGGATCGGTTAGAATAGCGTGTTCTATGACCGTGGTATGGCCTGGTAGGGAGGAAAATACCTGTTGTAGGGAGGTCAAGGCAGTTCGAAGGTCTTCTTTTTGTGGTTCCCGTAAGTCGGGATCAAAACAGACCTCGTAAGGGAGGGGTGCTGGGGTAGTGAGATTGGACAGAACAGGCCGGGGTCCTTCCCATTTTTTTAAGAGATTTATATGGTAAATCTGTGTGACCCCTCGTTTAGGATCTAACTCTATTTCGTAGGTCACAGGGGTTACCTGTCGTAGGACCACAAAAGGGCCCTGCCACTGACCCAGTAGTTTATGGTCTGAAGATGGTAGGAGGAGGAGTACCAGATTACCCGGGACGAAGGAACGGGGCTTAGTTCCTTTGTCGTATTGACGTTTCTGGGAGTTCTGAGCCGTCAAAAGATTTTGTCGCACGATTTCCCTTATTTGTCCCAAGTGTGTTTTTAAATTAGCAACATATTCCGGGAGGGGTTTGGTGCGGTCAGGCTCGGCCTCCCAGGCTTCTCGTGCCATGTCCAACAGGGTTCGGGGAGCCCGCCCATGTAATAGTACGTAGGGGGAGAAACCAGTGCTGCTTTGGACCTTGCATCGGATTGCAAACAAGGCTAGGGGTAGCATCTCTTCCCATCTTTTACTTTCTACGGCCAACAGTTTCTTTAGGGTGGTTTTTAGGGTGGCATTGTAGCGTTCGACTAGTCCATCGGTCTGGGGGTGGTAAGCAGAGGTCCTTATCTGTTTGACACCAAGCTGGGAACATACTTGTTTCATGAGGGAGGAGACAAAGGGGGTCCCTTGATCAGTTAGGATCTCTCGAGGAAAACCTACACCTGAAAATATCGAGATAAGGGCTTTTGCAATGTTCTGGGTGGTAGGCTGGCGCAGGGGAACTGCCTCAGGAAAAGGAGTGGCATAGTCGACCAAGACAAGAGCGTATCGACACCCACTTCTAGAAGGAAGTAGGGGGCCTATGAGATCCATGCTGACTCGACTGAAGGGAACGTCTATGAGGGGCATAGGTTGGAGGGGTACTCGAGGAGGGCGATATCGGCTGTTTTTCTGGCAGACGGGGCACTCCTGGCAGTATCGTTTTATCTGCTGACCCCCGGCCAATAGAACCGGTCTAGGATGGATTGTCCTGTTTTTACATCGCCGAAGTGTCCCCCTAATAGGTGGCTGTGGGCCAGGAACAGCACCTTCTCTTGAAAGGGGCCGGGGATTAACAACTGTGAGGCCTGCTGAGGTCCGCCCTTTCTGTACAATAGTCCATTCCGTTTATAGAAGTATGGACCTACTTGAAGAGGGTCTTCGTTATCCAGAGCCCGGCTCCAGGCGTTCTGTAATGTGGGATCTTCCTGTTGAGCCGCCCGGAACTCCCTATCAGTTTCCCAGGGATGGTCATTCAGTTGTATTGGATATGCGGTAGTGTGGTTTCTTTTCTCCTTCTTTTTCTGACTCTTGGTTTTGTAGGGTTTAACAGGCATCTCCGTACTGGTACTGGCTTGGGGAAATGGTGCTTCTGCCCACCATTTCTCTAGTGAGTCTGTTGTTTTCTGGAGGAGGTGAGGGAGTCCGCTGTAATCACTGCCCAGAATTACTTGTTCCGGCAAATTGGGCACCAAGCCTACGGTCAGTAGGCTTCCTTGGTCTGCATGATGTTGTACCCGTACCCTGGCAGTGGGATAACTCTTGGTGTCGCCATGTACGCATTGGATGGCAACCGTACCGGTCACTGGTCCTATGTGGGTCGGAAGTTCCTGTGGGAGTAATACGCTTTGCCGGCACCCGGAATCGGCAAGAGCCCTTAATGGTTGTCCGTCAATCCTCACCGGACAGTGAAAGCGAGGGGGTTCCATCTCCGACGTATCACATACCAGGTTTCTAACCAGTCCTACCTCCATGGGTTCTTCTTTCGGTGGGCATACTCGGGCGATATGACCGTAACCCCCACAATGATAGCGCTGAGGTCCAGGGGGGGGTTGTCGGGGTAGGACCGGGTAGGGAAAAAGGGGGACCGGGTCTGGTTTTCTGGGTAGGCACGGCCTTTGGGCTCGGATGTGATTGGGATGATGGCTTCAGGTGGGTGTTCTTCCTTTATCCTCTGAGTCTCCTGGGCACGGCTGAAAGCACTGGCGATTTCCACCGCCGTGTCCAGCGTCAGGCGGGCGTGTTGGCGTACCCACTTCTGGGTGGAGGGGTGTAAGGAAGCCAGAAATTGTTCTAAATATATTTTCGCTAGAATGTCTTCTTTGGAGGAGGTGGCGGGCTTCAGCCAGCGATTAGCCAAATCCTGAATACGGAATGAGAGAGCCCTGGGATTCTCCTGTGGCCCTTCCTTTGCTTGTCGGAGACGTATCCTGTATGTTTCCTCGTCGATCCCCAGACGCTCTAGAATACAGGTCTTTATATCATTATACGGGGTCTGTCCCTGGATGTTCGCCTGCTGGTAGGCCGCCTGTAACTCACCGGTAAGCAGGGGACCCAGATAGTGGCCCCAACGGTCGAGTGGCCAAGCAGCAGCATGGGCCAGACGTTCAAAGTTTGTAAAGAAGAAGTCCGGGTCTTCCCCCGGAACATACTTCTGTAGTACTACTGACGGAAGGGAGGTGACGGGCCTCTGTTGTACCAACACGTCGGTTAATTTTCCTAGGGCCTGGTCTTGCGCTGTGCCTTGGCCTTTCAGGACGTCATGTAACTGCCCCCGATCCTCCTCTGCAGTCTTGAGGAATTGTTCCATGAGCTTCCCCATCTGCTCCTGGGATTCAGCCAGCTTTTTTACTGCCACCTCCATGCTTCCGGTATATCCCACTTCTGACACCACCTGTGGGCTATGGGTTTGGGCGGACCGGAATAACAGGCGTGGAGGCCGGATGTAGTGGGCTATGTCTTAGCTTTCTTTATTGTCACACACACAAGCGGGGTTTGTGGAAGGTACGGGTAACAAAGGATTGAAGAAGGAAGGTCCTTGGATGCAGTCGTCAGGGAGGAAAGATCCGGGATGAGTTCTGGTTGTACGTCTTCTTCTTCTTTGTCTGTGGATCCGGTGGCCCTCGGAGTTAAAGAGAGACAGAACAGGGCAATTAGTCCTCCTGGTTGGATTCTGAATAATGACACCAACACCCGGGTTGTGGTGGGGAAAAAGAGAGAGTGAGGAGGGTTCGGAAGGGGCGAAGATGGGAAAGAGTACTAGCGGGAAGGAAGAGGGTGAAATCAGTGAGGGATCCGGTGTGGGTTCTCTATGTACAGTGTCTCGGGGAGTGTTTCTATATACAGTGCTCCTAGGAGTGCTATACAGTGAGGGGATGATCTATATACACAACTATACAGTTCGACCTGGGAACCAGGAGACAGGGTACTCACATGCCCCGCCGCAACTCTTCTCCGAGTTGCGGCCGCTCTCCAGCCACCTCCTGGGGACTCCACCAGTCCTCGCTCCAGATCTCTTCCTCCTCGCCTCCAGTCTTCTCTTCTCCTTTGCCTCCGCTATCTCCGTCCACCGCCTCCAGTTCTTGGTATGCTGTCTCCTGCCACGAGTCCGCCGTCAAGAACGCTCCTCCTTCTCCGCGGTCGCCTTTTCCGGGTTCCGGGCCGGGATCATAGGCGGGACTTCCGGGGTCAGCGTCAGTTGCTTCCGGTCTTCCGTCACTCGTGATTGGCTCCTGCATAGAATGAGAAAGGGGAGGAGACCGTGTTGCCAGGGACGCTGTTGGATCGTTATCAGAACCCAGAGAGTTAGTACTGAGCCATCGCCCAAGGGAGGTAGGGGAAGGTTCCGTTCCACAGCGTTTTACAGAGAAGTGAGAAGTGGAGAAGTGTGGCTCAATAATTAGAGCAGCAGACTCTGATGCAGAGGTCTAGCCCGGGACCAGGGTTCAATTCCCCGCCTCAGCGGGTCTTAGGCTCAAAATTCCACGGACCTGATAATTCTCGCCTCAGTGCCTATTCCAATCATGGAGTCCCACTCTGCAACTCTGGACAATAGCTTGCTTAATCTCCACAACGGCCCCCACAACGCTAAGGATGCCTGGCCTCCACCTTGGGGTTGCCCAGGAGTGGACGCCTCACAGGGAAAGCCAGGTTGGGTTCCACAGCGGTATTCGTACAAGCGCCTTGAGACCCTTGCGGGTGAGTAGTGCGCTATACAAGTATCAATTTACATTTTACATATGGAAGAGACTGCCCATCTGCCCAGCTAATTCAGAAGAACTCTTTATTCGAAAGGACATATTCAGTTTATAGTACATGCCGAAGGTGTGTGGTTTTAAAAAGTTGGCTGTGTGCTAAATTGAATTCTTGCTGTAAGCGCAGAAAGGTTCTAATTGTGTCTTCTTCAAGAAGATCTCCCACTTTTGATATAGCAATATTACCCCATTCCATAAATCACTTTATTTATTTATTTTGATTCCTTGAGCATTATACCTTCCCAAAGGAGTTTGTTTGTAATTTTGTACGTCCAGTGGCAGCATCTAGTGGAATTTTCCCAAGCCATTACTGCTGCCCTTGTAGCCAGTAGAAGAAGGGGTTTTTCCCCTTTGCTACCGTAAAGCTAATGAAAGAATGTAGGTTTAACCAGCATCAACCTTTTCAGTTGAAATGCTTGGTCTTCTCTTGGGCAATATACTCAATTGTTAATGTTAAGTAGCTGTGTCACCCAACAGTATTCTTCTAATATCCCGCCATTTCAGATTTTTCTAGTTAGGACCTTCAGAGTTGTTCTTGGAAGGCAGATCGCAGCTCAGCTGATTAGAGTAAGGGGAAGGGTCTTCCAGTAGGCCCCATCTACCAAGATTTCTCCTAAGATATTCTCTATGCTCCTAGGTAGAAATAATTCAAAACTTAGTTTTTTTTAATACCACAGTATTTGCAGCCATCTGTGGAGAACTCAATCCCTGGAGACATCTCTTGATCTAGAGTCCAGCCAGCAGTATTGAACAAGATAGATTTTCCCCAGTTTCTTTTGTAACCGGAGTTACTCAAAAGAGTGTCCTGGTGCTAAGAGAGTGTGGTTGGTCTAGCTAACAAGACAACGCAGAGGCTATTGCTGGAACAGCCAGGTTTTCAGGGACTTCCTGAAAGAGAGGTCCTGCATCTTTCTTAGAGTTTGGCAACTTGCACCTGAAAGGATTGACCTCCAGTTCGAGAACGGAGGAACACGGGAGTGCGAGCTAGTGACGTCACGAGGAGAGCAGGGCGTACCGAGGATGGAAAAAACTGGACTCTTTTCCTAAGATAAGGAGCTGCGATGTCATGGAGGGCCTTAACGGTCAAGACAAGAGCCTTAAAATAGATCCTCTTGTGGATCGGGAGCCAGAGAAGGGATTTCAAATGGGGGGACATCCGTGTCCTCGGGCCAAGTAAAAGTATCGCCCTGGCTGTAGCGTTTTGGACCACCTGAAGGCGTAAGTAAGTATTCCGGTAGTCCTAGTTAGAGGATGTTAACGTAGTCCAGTCTGGAACCGAGCAGGGCCTGGACCACTGGTTTCCTGTGGGGATCACAAGGAGGGGTAAAAACTGTTTTAACATTTTCAGGAGGCCGAAACATTGTCCGGCTACCCCTTGGATCTGTGATTTCATATTTAGGGGGTCCTCTATTTTCACCTCTAGGTTTTTGACTGGGCTAACCAAGGTTGAAGGCGGATCCATGTCCTGTAGCCACCAGTTGTGCCACAAATTATTGGGGGGCAGGCTGAAAAATATAATTTCAGATTTTTCGGAATTGCATTTCAGTTGATTTAGCTGGAGCCAGGCAAACACCTCCGATAAGCAGGAGTTGATCTCTTCGCCTCTGAAGCCTGCGTCTCTGTCACAGGAAAAGAGCAGCTGAGTGTTGTCAGCGTACAACACTATCTTTGCGCCATGAGTCTCAGCCAGATTCGCTAGAGGAGACATGTAAATATTAAACAATGTAGGGCTGCGAATAGAGCTCTGTGGGACTCCCACCTTTAAGGGTGGAATGGGAGCCGAAAAAAGCAGGGCCCAAACTGTTAGTTGGTGGTCTGTCAGAAAAGAGGCAAATCACTTGAGTACCATCCCCCTGAAACCGGATTCCTGGAGCCTCAACAGGAGTCAGTTGTGAGTGACAGTATCAAAGGCCACCGATAAATCTAGTACGTGCCATATTCCACGAACAGCTGGAATATCAATTCAATTTTCAAAGCTTTATTCGACATCATTCATGAAAGCACTTCCTCCCTAACACTATACATAAAAAAAGGCTAATCTATATACACAGTATTAAAACAAGAATTATACAGTTATAAGTCGAATGCAATAAGCTTTTAACATTTGAATCATCATTAATTATACTCATAATTAAAAAACTTTATGGGTAAAAACTACAAATCTTCACAGCGTTTTTCCTAGCAAGGTACGTGTTCGGATGGCCCAGGCCCAGCCCAAGAACTTTGCGACTGCAATTGCAAATAATGGAGAACCATCAGTCTCCAGTATCCTGAGTGCTACCACTTGGCTACTCGTCCCTATATTAAGGCAAAGAGGTCTTATCCATTTACGTCTTGGATTTACATATAAGGGACAGCAAAACAATATATGGGAGACGTGCTCAGGTTTATCTTTACAAAGGTAGCAATGTTCATCCCATGCTGTAGACCATTTCTTTTTAAACATATTCACTGGGAGTGATCCAACTCTAAATTGAAAATACAGTTTCCTGTCGTATGGTTTCTCAATCAAGTCCCAATAAGTTTCACACAATGGAATCATTTTTAGATCCAGAAAGCGTTTCGACAACGAGCAATTATTACCATTTGCAAAAATTCTATAGTTCACCATCTCCCAATACAGCCGTTTTATCTCGATCTTTCAAGGAAAAGAAGACACATCAGGATTGCCCCACAGGTGGTCTAGATTTAGCTCTGAGAGTAGCCCTCGTAGGTCTTTTAACCAGGCTATTTTATGAAACTCATTGAGCAAGACAACATCTAACAACGCTGTAGCGTAGTGGGCTAACTCCGGGGTTACCATTAACCGTCTTCAATATAGCAACGGGCGCAACTTTGCTATGTCCACAATGTTTTTCCTACCCAGGTCCAATTTTAGAGGTACAGTAGGGGTACTTTGCGGTGCTCCCACCAGACCCCTGAGAAACTTGTTTTCTATTGTGGACAAGTTTGCTAGGTTGCCAAAACTCCATAGTTCTGAGCCATATAAACTGGCGCTGATAGCTTTCATTTGGTATATCTCAAGCACACAATTTATCGGTTTCGTTAAGGAAGCTTTGTGTTTTAGTAATAATGCTCCTGTTATTTGGCTGAACTTTAGGGCAGCGGTGTCTAGGTGAGACTTCCATTTCATGTTCCCCTGGAGTGTTATTCCCAAGTAGGTAAAGGCATCTACTTGTTCAAGAGGTATACATTTGTAAGTAATAACCCCCCTGAATGTTGTCCTACAATTCATGCACATAAACTTTGTCTTGCTGGTGTTTAATTCTAGGCCTCGCAAGTCGCAAAACTCCCCAAAAGCATTTACCGCCTTTTGGAGGCCACTTGGGGTGCGGGATAATATCAGCGTGTCGTCCGCAAACATAAGGACGGGGACACGCGAACCAGCGATTATTGGGGCATCAGAAGGGGACTTTTTCAAAAAGTCTACTATTCCATTTATGTATATCGAGAATAATGTGGGCGCCAGGACGCAGCCTTGTCTCACCCCACGCTCTACCGGGAAGGGCTCGGTTACTTCTCCCTGCGACCCCCATCTAATTTTAGCATAATTGTTTTCATGCAGTCGTACAATAAGTGTGAGAAGTTCCTGACTTATCCCTTCGTCGGCCAGAACTTTCCAAAGCTTGTCTCTGGAGACCAAGTCAAAAGCTGACTTTAGGTCGACAAAGACAGCGTACAAGGGGCCATTTCTTAGGGATTGTGTTATCCAGGTCCATAACATAGAGCAGGATATCATATGTATATAGTGAAATTGTTTCCTTTGCCAAGCTTACATCCCCTGAAATCCCTTACTGTTTTCCTGTGCTTTCACCCAGCAGACCAGGGTTTCTATGCTTATAGCAAAATGGAGCAAGCACAGTGGGCACCTCTGTCTAGTTTCTTACTCCAAGTAGATGTTGTTTGAAATCAAATTATTTACTTTAACAACTGTCGTGGGACTATTCCATACGAGGGTCACCCAGCAGCAGAAACTTGGTCAAAATCAAAATCTTAGAAGTGTCAAAAAGGGCCCTTCTAGCACATTGAAAATCTTTTCAGCATCTAATAATTGGTTGGTTGGTAAGGGTGTGTGTATACACACAATTATAAGATTGAATGTTGTGGATGGTTGTGCAATAAGGCTCAATTGATCTTTATGGATAAGTGAAGTAATCACTGCCTGCAATCTTGAGGCGAGAATTGTTGCCAAAATGTTGATCTTTACAATTAGCAGTGGGATTGGTCAGTATGATCAAAATGTGCTTTTTTGTTACCCTTTCTTATATGTTACTGTCATATGTGCATGTTTGTGGTCTGGAGGTAGTGCCTTCCGGCCTCTAGATTCCTGATACATTTTCAGAAGTGTTGACTCAGTATCAAAGACAGTCTTTTATAAAGTTCTGTGAGTATCCAATTGGGACCCGGGACTTTGCCTATCTTCATTTGTTTACTTGCATCTATCACCTCTTCTATTGTGACTACTTTTCCAGATCATCTTGGTCTTAACTGTGTTATGTTGGTAAGTCCAGTACCTCTAGGAAATGTTTCAAATTGGCCTCCTCTACCAGTTTCTCAGCTACATAGAATTTGCCATAATACTGTTCTAAAGCACACGCTATAGGTTTATCTGTTTTGTGTTACCCTTCCGTGTCTAATATTCCCCCTATCCATCTGGCTTCTTCCTCCCTTTTGCCAAGCCAGGCTAACAGTCTTACCAATGTATTCGTTAATCAATACGACTATCTGCCTTTGTATCTCCAGAGATGGTTGAGTGGGTACCATCCATTCTAATGTTAAAGGTTTTGCCTCTATTTTTCTTATTTCGTCTAGTTTCTGTTTTTTTTCTGGTCTACTACATTCTGAGCTTTGTCCCTTCGTAACATGTTGTATAACTCCCATATGTTTCCTGTAGATTTAACAGACTTTACATGTTCCTTAAAATGCATTTCTGTATCAATTTGTATCCCCTTCATTATTGCAGAGTCTTCTAGTTCCCATGCTTTAAATTTCCAGTTGAGTCTTAGCTTTGCAGGTGCTCACCCATTTTGACAATTAGTGGGGAGTGGTCCGAGATCTGTCTTGCAAGAAAATCTGTTGATGAGATCTCACCATTCTGGATAACTATATAGCCAAATCTTGGGAATACACTGTACGCTCCCAAACAGTATGACTATTTCCGGTTCCCAGGATGTTTCAGTCTCTAGTTGTTTGTGATCCCCATTTCCCATGTAAAATGTGCCATGTGTGTTGCAGGTGCTGTGCCTGATGCAGGGGTAGTGATACTATCTACCTCTGAAATTATGACGCTATTGAAGTCTTCACCAATTATATGTAGAGTGTCAGTTTCTAATAGCACTTTTCCTTTTTTTTCTAAAATTGCATGTTTTGGGGAATATACGCAGAGCAGTATAATATCTTGCCTACCTCATCTTCATTGTACTCCTACATAACTGCCAGGGGGGAATGCCAGCTTTATACATCCTCCCATTTGCAAATGCTCTTGTATGTAAAAGGGCTTTGATACATTGTGAAAAGGTGTTTCGTGGTCGAAAGTCTTGTGTTGTTTTAAACTCACCAGGCTTTGCGACTGCAAAGCACCTTTACTCATGAGGTCTCTAGTGATTTATTTGATCTTTCCAAAACAAAGCATCTTCTATGTCTGCAACATAATAGGAATATATGCATTCTGTTATTTGGTTACTCATGTTTTTTGCAAGATTCCGCCATAGAGTTTTAACAATGTGCACTTCATGAGGCTCTAAAGAATTACACATTGGAACAAGACTCAACATACCTCGTAGAAATTAATGATGTTGATCACCCATGCGCAGAGGCCTGCAGCAGCAAAAGACTTAGTGCGAACCAGGTCAGGGCTAAACTCTGGGTCTCTCAGGTACTGCTCTTTGATGGATTTTAGGCAGTTTTCGTGAATATGCTCTTTGTCGTAGGTGAGCAACGCTTGTAAAAAGTCATCAATCTGGAAAGAGGAAATATCCATGTTATCTACTTTGAAATCCTGACCATACATCAGGAGTGAAGGAGGATTGGTTGTTCCAGGTGAGCACTTTAAGCAGGTAAAATGTTAAGTTTGTAAAAGGCATGCAGTCAAGTAATTACCATGAGAGGCATGGGAACCAGTAGAACTCCCTTTCGTACCCACTGAGAATAAATGCCTCCCTCTTTCTCAGCCGTCTAACTAGCATTCTCTAAGTGATGCTTTTAGCTTACATATAAATGGGATGCACCAAGTAATTGAATACAATATGTTAAAAACTGGCAGACCATTTGTTTTTACTGTGGACGAGTCTTTTGAAGGGCACAGGAGTTATTAAACACCAAATTGTGGTTTTGGTGGATTGCCAAATGAATACTAAAAATAAGCGCACCAATACGTAGGCCTGCATTAAGAGTGGTCTGTTAATTTCTGGTAGAACAGAACCGGGAATTACTAGCCATATCGGAATTATAAATTAGGTGTGAACAGCACATCATGGGTAGTTCTTCCAGAGATTTCACTTGCTGCAATATCTGTGTGAATATGGTAATTGGATGGGAAAGTCCAATGCCTTCTGTAAATACTCGAGATCTCTAAAAACCTGATTACACATTTCAAAAAGCATAATACACAACACATTTACAGATTAAAGACACAAAAAGCTGAAAGTACACTTTACACATGTTAGACACAGTGGCACATGAAACTGGGACAAGTGTAGTATAAGCACCGTAAAGGCATGCTTTAACATGAAGGATGATGAAAACATTCATACAAAGTAACGCTAATACATATAAATGAGTTGTACTAATGAGAATTTCTTGTGAACATGTTGTTTATTAGTACTTACTTGTGTTTATAATGCCTTCTGTTAGAATGCACAATTTAGAAGAGTCTGTGCCAAAATGTGTAGAAAATAAGTACGGTTTTCACATTTTTCATAATACTAGAAATTCTATTGTTTATGAAAAGTGGAAAACACATTTTATAATGTGAATTTAGAAAATTATGTACTTATCTGAATATTGAGAATATTGTAGGGTATTTCTAACATTTCCATATAATAATGTCTGGTGAAAGTTCTACATAGTCCCCTTTTAAATTGATTTTATTATGCTACATTTTATATTAATTTAGATTGTATTAATTTAAATTGTGTAATTTAACTTAAAGGATATTTCGAATATGCTTTTTCTCTATTGCTGACCTTTCCCCTGGCTTAATACAATGTCTCCTCACAACTATTGAAATGTTGCTTTTTTCAGTACATGTGCAACTTTCGGCATTCCTAAATGTTTCTTTAAAGTTCACTGTTAATTATTCCTGGGGGAACATGATTTCAGCTGTTACTAGAGTCTGATACTTTGGATTTCTTTTTTATACAACACAAACGTTTTTCTTGCTATGTCGATCGATTTTTATTGATTACTAAGAACTATTCTTTTACTTTTGGATTGATTTGCTGAGGCTACAGTTGGTAGCCGATGGACTGAAATCTTCTTTGCTGAACTATTTCCTTTTGTTTTACATTTCTTTTGCTCTGTGCTAATGAACTCCCCATAATGGTCTTTAAATCTGAACCCCTTCTCCTTCTACGTAGGATATGAGCTGTTAGACAATCTATCCTTCTGCCTTCAATGGTAATGGGACCCTGTAATGCTGTAAACTGATTTTTATAATAACCATCCGATAAAGCCGGGGGCATGGCCAAGCAGCATGGCCGACAGGACGTGAGCTCTGCCAGCTCCCGTCCTGCGGACCCAAAAATCCTGAGGATAATCCTGCCCAGGCTCCGGTGTGCCATCCTGAGCGACCGGACATACTACGGAAGGTGCGGGGACCAGTCTGGCCGAATCTCGGCTGGCAGAAATAACGGAGTGGCCGCGGAGCAGCCCCGGCGATTGGAGAGCGGCCGCCTCACCTACTCGAGCCCGTGGTCTGGGCCTGGTCGGCCGGGAGTGGCCATAGCCTGAAGTGCTTCGGTGGGCCGGCGGGGGACTTGTGGTGATCGTCCCGGGCCTGGACGCTGACCCGGGTGGCGGAGCTGTGAGCGGAGGAGCAGCGGACGGTGCCGGCCCGAGAGACGTCCCTGGAGAAAGCTCGGCCCAGGTGCAGATGACTGCGAGCACCGGCTGGCGGACAAGGGGGTCGGAACCCGTGGGGACGCCTCGGCGTGCGCTTGCCTGACTGTGCGGCTGCCGGCCTGGACGAGGGTCTACTGCCCCGGAGCGGGGGACCGACTGGAGAGCTGAGGACCGGAGCGTGCCCCTCCCCCACCGGGCCGCCATCTTGGGGTCGGTCGTCGGACCGTGGACACCGGAGTGACCGGCGGCGCCTGCAGGCCCAGGTCCCAGAAGTAGCAGCTGCGTGGCCGTGAGGTGAGAGCGGGCTGGGGGCTCAGAGGAGCACAGACAGGCGGAGTGACCGGCGCAGTCACGAACGCTGAGCCCCTGCCTGATCATACGAGGCCGGCACAGTTCTCCCGGGCCTTTCTGCATCCTGGAGCACAGGGGGGGAGGGGCGCAAGACCCCCCCACTGAATACCGGCGGGGGCCCTGGGCCGCTGAGGACTCCACTGGTCGAGAGGCACAGATTGGACTCCAGATTGCGGAGCCGAGTTGGGGCGCCTGGGGGACCCCCCCCTTCCTGACTGATAGCGGGGAGATCAGGGCGCACGAACTGCTCAGCCCATACTAGCCGGAGGTGGAGAGTGGAGTGACCTCCTCCCTGTGGAGCCCGGCTGGACGAGGGGACACAGTGCCGCACTCACTGGGGGCCACAGGGTACCTTGACGAGACTGCGCCACCCAGCTGGTGTGGTGTGGTTCCCGGATTTCTCTTTGCTGGGGCACGACGCTTCCCGACGGTGCCTGCACTCTCGGGGCTTTGCTTGTAACAGGAGTGTTGGGGGAGTGTGGAAGCCGGACTGACCGTGCAAGGCTGGGTGCTTGAGCACGGAACTCTTCACAGACTGGGTGGAGGCGAGATTGGGCTTGCTGCTGCTTTGAAGCCATCCCTGCGTTGGGATCAACCCGAAGATGCGTAAGGACAGGGCGTCCCGATCGTCACAGGCTAACACGATCACCCAGTATACCACGCAGAGACTGCAGCCCCAACGGATTACACGCCAATCAGGCCAGGATGAGGATCTTGGGGGCTCCGGTGAGCCCACCCGTGCGGAACTCCTAAAGGCTATCCAGGGCTCCCACACGGCGCTGGAGAGGCAAATAGAAACAGTCTCCATCGACGTCAATCTCCTGCGGACGGACCTCCGCAAGGTGGCGGACAAAGTCACGGAGGCGGAGGCCAATATCGGGCAGCTACAGGGGGAGGTAGCCTCTCTCCGGAAGACGGTCACACACCTTACAGCGACGACTGGTGCCTTGGAACGGAGAGCTGAGGACGCGGAAGGGAGGGCGCGTCGCAGCAACATTATAGTCTTAGGGGTGCCGGAGAGGATGGAGGCGGGAGATCCCGAACGTTTCCTGGAAACATGGATTAGAGCGAAGCTGTGCCCGCAGGGTCTCTCGGAAGTGTTTGTCATCGAAAGGGCTCACCGGGCCCTGGTTCCCCCGCCGCAGCCAGGGGCCCCGCCGCGAGCTCTGATCGCCAAGATATTGAATTATCGGGATCGGGACTGCATCCTGCGAGCGGCGAGGGAAAAACCGGACCTAACCATTGAAAATAGCCGGATTTCAATATACCCAGACTATACCCACCAGGTTCAGGAGATGAGGAAATCCTTTTTGGGGGTTAAACAGAAGCTCCGGGCGATGCAGTTGCAATACATGCTGCTGTACCCCGCCAAACTCAAGGTGCTGGCACAGGGCAAGGCACACTTCTTTGAATCCCCGGAGGAGGTGTGGGAATGGTTGGAGGTCAGGGGAGACGGGGTTCCACCGGGAGCCCGTGGTGGACCCAAGGAGACATGGGGGAGCCGACCCCAGCGACAGCGGAGGCCCCGAGGCGGACGGAGACGACGCTCTTTGTCGGAACACGCTGAGGAACCTAGAATCACGGTTGGGGCTGATGGAGGAATGCTCCTGGAACCCTTGCTACAGGGGGCCGGGGCGGAGTCTCAAAACCCGCCGGAACCTACGGAAATCCTGGTCCCAGACACGATACCAGCTGCGGTGCCGGACATGACACCATCGGACCTGGTGATTCAGGAAACAGGGGGAGCTGGGGCCCTGGAGGTGAATGGCCCGCCCTGAGGTGATGTAGGAGCCGTATATACTTTATCTCTGGATGGCTGCTGTGGCTCCCGGGGTGGAGAGGAGTATGGGTGGACACTGGTTTGACATTGTTCCAGGAGCCACCTGACATTGCATTTAGGGGGATGAGAGGGGGGCCGGTGGGCTTACGGGGTGGGAATTGCTCAAGGTTCGGGAGTCGGGGGTACAACAGTTGGAATTGGTCCTGTATGGTCGACTACAGTTGGTCCGGAGCCGGGAGAATTCAATACATGCATTAGGTCATGCGGGGAGCTGGGGGGGGGGGGTGTATGCAGTTAATAGTTGTGTGAGTGTGTGATGGGTTGTGAGGGGTGTGTGGGGAGGCTGTGCACGTCCTGGCACCAGCGGGGGAAGGGCGGGTTGACAGGTTGGGTTGTTGTCGTTATCCTGCTCGTGGGCGGGGGAGGGGGGAGATGTTTTGCTGATGTTGCAATGTTGGGGGGGTGGGAGGAGGGGGGGAAACTGTTTAAAAATGTTGGTATAGGCATCATGTGTATCACTGTTCAGGCCCCTAGGAGGCGGTATTTTGGCAGCAGACTGCATGGCCCGGCTGGGCACTTACAGGAAACATGGGGTACAAATTTTTAACGTGGAATGTGCGTGGGTTGGGCACTTGTACCAAACGATATAGGGTCCTATCCTTCCTTCGGCGGCATGGCATATCGATTGCATGTTTGCAAGAGACGCATCTGGATGAGGAGGGGGCGCAAAATCTTGCTAAAAAATGGAGGGGTCAGGTCTTCCATTCTTCCTTTTCAACGTATGCGCATGGGGTCTTGATCTGGGTAGCGCCCGGAGTCCCCCTCGCGGTACAGTATGCGGAGGCGGACACTGAGGGTCGGTACCTGCTGCTGAGGGTGCTGTTGAATGGCAGGGACTTTACGCTACTTAATACATATGCACCTAACGTAGATGACGCGACCTTCTACCCACGAATGCAAGACGTCCTGGTGTCGGACGTGGACAGCCCTCTCCTGTGGTTCGGGGACTTCAACTGCGTCTTGGACCCGGTCCTGGATAGGCATCCTCCCCGAGCGGGGACGAAGCCTCGCATGACGGCGAGACTGCGCGAGGTCATGGCAAACTTGGGAGCGGTAGATGTGTGGCGCCAGAGTCACCCGTCACAGAAATTGTACACTTGTTACACCCCTACACACGACACCCATAGCAGGCTAGACAGGGTCCTCGCCGCAAATATGGATGCGTCGTACGCCCTACAGGTCACCCACCTGGCCCGCTTCCTGTCTGACCACTCCCCGGTGTTGTGCGCTACGCAGGACGTCGACCAGCCTTGCCACCCTCGTACATGGCGGATGCCCGCGGACCTCCTACAGGACCCGTTGGGCAGAGATCATGTGCAGACTGCACTCACCACTTACGTAGACCTGAATTGGGAGGGAGACGACGTGCCCCTGTTGATGAAATGGGAGGCTCTGAAGGCAGTGGTACGGGGTGAGTGCATGGCTCTCACCTACGGAGTCCGCCGACAGCTGACCCGCGAATTGCGAGAGGCCGAAGTCTCCCTGCGGACTCGGCAGGCCTCACCGAACCCTGGGGACCCAGAACAAGCCCTGGAGCGAGAAGCCCAGGCGCAAGTGCATGATATACTTACGCGCCTCGACAGATACACGCTGGGTCAATTTAGACAGCGCCTCCACAGGGAGGGGGACAAATCCAGCCGGTTATTGGCCTGGATTTTGAGGAAGGAAGCGACCCCGGTTCAGATAGCGGCCCTGAGGGGCCCTGATGGAGTCATGGTCCATTCGGAGTCAGGTATATTGCGGGTCCTCAAAACACACCTGCAGCAGGTGTATACGGCGGATCCGCTGGTTACGGAGGCATCCTATCAGTCTTACATCCGAGGAGTGACTCTCCCGGCCCTTCCGAGAGAGGCCGCGGAGGAATTAGATGAGGCCTTGACACTCCACGAGGTGCGGGTGGCGATGGCAGGCTTACCGACGGCGAAATCCCCGGGGGGAGACGGGTTTCCCTCCGAGTTTTACCACGCATTCGGGGATGTCCTTGGCCCCCTCCGCCTCCAGGTCTTTCATGCGGCGCTGGAGGAGGGCGCTCTTCCACCCACAATGTACCAGGGTGAGATCTGCATGCTTCTAAAGCCGGGAGGTGATGGATATGACCCTGCGGCGTACCGCCCTATCACAATGATTAACACGGATGTCAAGATCCTGACCAAACTCTTAGCCGCTCGGTTGGCGCCGTACATGGTCCAATTGGTTCACCAGGACCAGTGTGGGTTCATCCCCGGACGCAACACCGCGATGAATCTACGGCGATTAACCCATATTATGCATGAGGTGCGCGGTAGGGAGGACCCCCAGGTCCTGGTTTCAATAGACTTGGCCAAGGCATTTGACACGGTTAGCTGGGGGTACCTATCGGAGGTGCTTCAACGGGTGGGACTGGGGCCCGTGTTTCGCAAGTGGATCCAGATACTGTACCGGGCGCCTCGAGCCAGAGTCAAACTTGGGGCCGCACGCTCGGAGGACTGGGCGTTGGGGAGAGGCACCCGCCAGGGATGCCCCCTCTCGCCACTCCTGTTCGCCCTGGCGATTGAGCCATTGGCGGTGGAAGTCCGCACCACGATGGCCCAATGGGGAATCAAGGTGGGGAGTAATGTCCATACCGTGTCCTTGTATGCGGACGATGCTCTATTTTATTTAACATCTCCGCAGGAAGCGCTACCGGTTTTGCTTCAGATACTGGACCGTTTTGGCGCGGCATCGGGCCTGCGTATCAATGCAGGGAAGTCCCTGGTCTTCCCCCTAGCGGGATGTGATGTAGACGCACGCGGGGACTTGCCACGCCTGGGGCTGCGATGGGAATGGGAGGCCTTCCGCTATCTGGGGATATAGGTGGCGTCGTCGGACGAACAATTGCTGGCCCGCAATGCGGACAGGGTGGTGCGGTCCCTACAACAGTCGGTGGCATTCTGGAACACGTTGCCGCTCTCCCTGATGGGACGACTGGCAGTGGCGAAAATGGTGATGCTGCCGCGAGTGCTATATGTGTTGCAGAATTCGCTGTGCCCACTTCCCCCGCGGTTGTTCCGCACTCTCAATACGCTCCTTACGTCCTTACTCTGGGCGGGCAGGCGTAGTAGGGTTGCTTTACGCACGGTTGTCCGGAGCTGGGAGGAGGGGGGGTTGGAGGCGCCGAGATTCGACCTCTATTACTATGCGGCTCAGCTGTTGCCAGCGGCCAGGTGGTTCGCGGATGCGGACTCCTGGGAGCTACGGCTCCTCGCGGGGAGCGCGGATGAAAGAACAGTACAGATGGCCCTGATGCGAGGCAGGGGAGCGGACGCGACACTGCCGTATATAGTGCGCCACACCGCAGCCATTTGGCAACGTGTGGTGGAAAAAGTCCTACAGAGGGCCCCCTTCCACAGGGAATTGCCGATATGGATTATGGCCCCAGTGGTGGACATGGAGGTACACATGCCATTCCATGAATGGAGAGCGGGGGGGTGTGAGCTGCTGGCGGATCTCTACCCGGACGACACGTTTCTATCTATCGAACGGGCGACGGAGACGTTCAGTCTTGGAGCGGGCCAATTTCTACAGTACAGGGGCCTCCATGCGCTGGCTCGAGACACTTGGCCGCAGTTCCCGGATGCGCCCTCTGTGTCCCATACCCTCAATGTCATCCTTTCCTGTGGTAGGGGCAGGAAGCTGATAACCCTATTGTACTCGGCCATGCGGCTGGACTCCACCCCGCCGGTGCCCCCGGCGTGGGCGGCTTGGGAGGCTGACCTGGGAACTGTGCTGGACCCGGCACAGCGCAAGCGTATCGGTACCCTCACCCGGAAGGTGTCGTGCAATGCACGATTCAAACTGACCCACTTTAACTTTTTACACCGAACTTATGTGACTCCGGTTACCTTGAAGCGTATTGCCCCGGACAAGCGCGATGACTGCCCTAGGTGTGGCGCGTCAGGTGCGTCATTCCTTCATCTGGCGTGGGAGTGTCCGCTGGTTCGCACCTTCTGGCAATCAGTAGTGGCACACATTCATAAGGTTACTGACCTCCGGATGGAGCTGACCCCCCTTCACTGCTTGTTAGCCTTAGTCCCCAAGCCCAGGAAGTGTAATTTGTCCTACAAGATGTTGCAACTGCTTTTAGTACTGGCAAGGAGGAGGGTGGCCATCACATGGATGGGACAGAGGGCCCCGGAGATGTCACAGTGGCTTAGAGATGTGGGGGAATGGACCCTGGCGGAGGAAACCTTTATGCAAACAGTGCGTAGGGATGAGAAGCTGCAGGACGACCTGCTTGCGTGGAGAATGATGCGAGAGGTGGGAGAGGCAGCCGAGGACTCGGATGGAACGAGTGCGGAGTTGTTCACCCCCGGGGACACAGGGTCTGAGGATGAGGGTGGTGGGGAGGGTGAGGATAGGCAGTGAGTCAGGGGAGTGTCTGACCGCACACGCACATGTAGGATGCACCTGAGAGGAATTGTGTCTTGGTATCTGCAAGTTTCCTGCCTAATATACGTAATGATCGCTGCTTTTTCTGCCGATAGGAGTGCCATAATGAGGTGAACGACCTGTGTACACATGTTTTAGTCACGAATGCCGAAGTTTTGGGGGGAGGGCTCCATTGGGGAGTTGGGGGGTAATCTGTATAAAAGAAAAAATAAAAGCGGATTAGAATATCCTGCCGCGCAGTTACATGGCTAGGTCCAAGACCTGGCTTCCTTGTTACCACCTATCGCCGCCCGGCCTTCGGGTTGTGGGCTGAAGGGCCGTGTACACAGCAGTATGTAATTGGCCATAATGTTGTTGATTTTTTGTAACTGTCGGCGCAACTGTTATATACTATCATTGTCTGCGACAAAAATAAAGTTTTAAAAAAAAAAAACATCCGATAAAGCCTTGCCAAAATGTTTGGCGCTTTAATGCAAGCTGTGATATTCTTAACTGAAATTCTCAAAAGATTGATTATTGCTTTGGATCTTAAATATTTAGTACAATAACCAGAATGATTTAATATCTGTATAAGTCTATTATTGAGTCTTGTTGGTTCTTCACTTTAAACTGTGCTATTTTACTGATGACTAAAATGGATTGTAGGGAGAATCAGCGAGCTCAGTCAGAACATCAAGTATCACTTCTCTTGCTCTCTGCTGCTGTTGCGGAGCTTTTAGTCTGCATAATTCTAGTCTGACTTAAGTTCGTCAGGAGGTTGGGTCTTCCTGTTATTATTCTTTATTTCTACAGCATGTTCTTTGGAGGGATGTACTTAAACCTGGTCTCAAATTTTGAGTTAGCTGTCAATTAATGGTCCTCTTTGGACAGCTAATATGGTGTTTTGGCTACCTCCTATCAACTGAGAAAGATTCACCCGATGATCTTTTGCCCAAGTCAAAGGAGTCCTAAATGTTCTGTTCTTCAAAAAGAAGGATTAATGGAGTGCTGATGGTATATATCTCCGGATAGAGTCAACGAGTAACAGCAAAGGAGTGTATTAACAGGGAGGTGCATTGCTATCACTTTTGCTTAAGATTGAAGTTTTTGAAATGGCTGTGTGTTGTTGAGCGGATTGAAGTAGTTAAAGTCTACATGGTTAAAGTTCATCTATGGTTGTGGCACTTTGTGCGTAGCTGAAGTTATAAACGGGTCCGTCGTGGATAAGATCTCTTGATATTTACCTACGGGTTGCCTCAGTGTAGAAGACACTTAGTAAGTTGTTAGCTGTTTCGTGGTGTTGGTCATGAGTCATCATTGACAACACCTTGGTAAGGGTTCTCTTTGTGTGTTAGTGGTAAATGGCTAGTAAGGTTGATCACAGGTGCACAAGGAATAACTATATCAATTAGGGGTGAAATCCTGACAGTTGAGGTTTTAATTTGAAGTGCAGGAGTATAAAAAAGTTTACTTACCCTGTGAGAGTGAATATCTTTTAGTGGAGCAGACAATTTTATTTGTTATTTGCAGTGCATTGTAATTTTGCTTAGAGAAAAACACGCAAGAGAAGATTGTGATGGAGGGGGAGTTGCTGTGAGAAGCGAGATTGACGTCACAGTGTGGAGTGCTGTGATTGTTGTAAACCCACACTGGGATTGGTTGACTAAATTTCCTGGATTTACATAAATCATTTGTTAATACAGAATGGAATACAAATGAAATTTTTCAAGTCATTGCAGAAATTAGTAAAGAAAGATGTAACCATATCTGCCAAAGCAAAGGTAAAAACACCACCTGAGGGTATGCCAGGATACACTTTCATAATGGACAAAGGGTTAAATCCATGTATGTGGCTCGATTTCAGCATTCCATTCATCATTTGTTTGCATAGCATTTTTCACCCTAAGTGCGATCGGAATGCCCAGGTATGGGTCCCTTGCTTGCTGTGCCACTGGACTCAAGCTACCCTGGCTGATTGGCTGATGAGGGGTCATGCCCTGAAACTGTTCCCAGGATGCTTGTTTCCGGATCAAGAAGGACCTGGCTTGGCAGCTCGGGCTAGACTGTTACCATGAGAAGCAGGATCAAGATTGATAAGCATATGGCTGCATCCAAACTGGGGAGGCATGGTGAGCAAAAGAACATTGGATTTAAGCCAGATTTCTTCACTGGGGGTGGATGTTTGATTTGTTCTGCATTCCTTCCTTCAATTGTTTGCATATCATTTTTTGCCCTAAGTGGGATGGGTATGCCCAGACACAGACCCTTGCTCACTGTGCCCTTGGATTCAAAGTAGCCTGGCTGATGAGGAGTAATACCCAGAAACCTGTCCCAGGATACGTATTTCTGGTTCAAGGAGAACCTTGCTTGACAGTTTGGGATAGACTGTTCCCATGAGGAGCTGGTTCAAGACTGATTTGAATATGGCTGGGTACAAACTGTGGTGGCATGGTGAGCAAATGAATGATGGATTTAACCCAGAACTCTTGACTAGGGGAGAATGTTTGATTGGTTCAACATGCCATCCATCATTTGTTTGTGTGGCTCATGTTTTGGCATAAATGTACTGAGTAAGTTAAGACATACCGATCTCTCGTTATGGAACATTTAATTAGAGGATTTTACAATATTTAAAGAAAAGAAATGGACCATTAGCAGAAGCTAGATTGGATGCTCAACAGAAAATGTGGAGAGCAGATGCAACACACAGAACATGATTGTAATCGGTGCTAGAGGCTGAGGAAGATTCTAAGGGCAAGAGAAGAGAGAAAAAGAAGCATTTAGAGACAGACAAAATTGATTCAAGGAAGGAGAGGAGAGGAGAGTGATATAGATGATGAACGTTTGGATGATTTATTGATGAATCACCCATCACTTTACAATTAGACACAGAGTGGAGACTTGACACATGCTAGTACAGTTGAGAAACCTAATGTTCCCATTAGGCCTGAATCACCAAAGGAATTGATGCTATTTTCTTCTGTGAGTGGGAGAACAGAAATGTTAGCTCCTATGAACTTAATTGATTCAACTACTCCAGACACTTTGACTGATCCCCTTACTATTGGATCTCTTGTGCCCCTTTACAAGCCTGGATTACAAGTAAATACGGTTTACAATTTGACTGTACTTACTGGAGAAAATGCAGTGTGGGGGAGTTCTTCAGAACAGACAGCAAGATCACTGCTTCATACACATATGATTCCAACTCAAACTAATAATGCTGCAGATATGAATGCTGTCCCAAATCAAACACAATTGGATCCAACACAAAGAATTGTGTAGAGGTTTACACCTTTTTATTGCCTAAAACAGAGTGGACCTCCTGAAATGAATTATCAAGCTTCTGACATGATTGTGCCAATGGGTATTTCAGTTCCAGATACATCCGTACTAAATGTGCAATATGGAACGAATGCAAACTTAAATGATGAAAGCTTAGATTTAATAATATAAGAAAGCAGTCAGGGTCTACTCCTCAAGAATAGCTCAAATGATATAGTACTCTGAATAATTAGGAACCAGCGATAGTTACAGCTTCAGTTCCAGTTTCAGTTATGAATTCAGTTCCACTGCAAACTTAAATTTCTAGTTTAGCACCTACTTCAAGTTTGGTTACAGACTGAAGTATGGCCCAAAAATCTGTTTAGAACAATAGAGCACTCATGCATGTGAGAAGATTAAAAGTTGAATTAGAAGAAAGGATCAAGGGACTCTTAGCCTGTCAAGACCAGGAGATGGAACTATTGTTTCTCTGTAAAAAAAAGTTACAAAGTGAGCAAATTTGACACATGAAAGATTGGTAGAATTGGCACAGAAACATGGTATAAATATTCAAAATTCAAACATTGTTCAAAAATCATACAGGTTAGATTTTACTGACAAAGACATTGTGAACTTGAGGGCACCAGGAAAGAAAGTGCAGATAAAAGAGCTAATGGTATTAATCAGAAAATGAGAGGAAAGAGAAAAGCGTGAAGGTAGATGGTTGAAAAAGACAGAAAAACAGCGAGGTAGAGTGCAGTGACGATCTGATTTTTTGAAGGTGAAGTAGGGAAAGTACAAATGCTCCCTATGAGAGAAGTATCTGGAGGAGGCTATGCTTATGTACCCTGGACAAGAACTGATGTTATGCCTTTTACAAATGATTTCCCCAAATTGAGAGGAAACTCTATGGAATAGTACAGAGAAATTGAATGATTTGTGAAGATTTCAAAGGTTTTGTGTATTGATTTGAATACTCTTTTTGAGATTGTAGTTTCGGGAGATTTAGGGGTGAAATGCATGGTTACTGTGGAGTGGCTTACGAACCAGAAAGAAATCCTAGAACAGGAGCATCATCTCCAGTGGTAATAAGGAAATACCAGAAGGTAATAAATCAACTGAAGACTAAAATTTCCAACAAAGAGATTGATTGGTTGCAGATTGACAGGACGACCCAACAACTGAAAGAATCAGTACATGCATTTTACAAGAGATTAGTACAGGCTTTCAACAATGGACAATGCCGCAGATAATGATGCAGGACATTTTGTTTACAGGTTTGTGTTTGTTTTAAGACCTGAGATTTCGAACATGATCTGACCACAATTACTTTTCTGGTAGAGAAAAACACTGGATGAGATTTTGAATTATGTCAAATATTGTGATAACAAAATTGAGACAGAGCACCAGAAGCTCAATGAGAAATTAATGATTGCCCAGATAAGAGCAATGCAAAAAGGTCAAAATCAGATGGGTTATGATAATACAATAGAGGTACAGGGAGGTTATAATCAAGCTCTGACGATGCAGGGTGTTAATGGTTTTCAACAGCAGAATTTTCCGTCCCCAGATGTAGGTTGTGGTAATCCGGTAGATTCTAGATCTGGTATTGATGAGTTGCTTTTGAAGAAGACAAATCCATGTCATGCTTGTGGAAAATTTGGACATTGGAGATGCAAGTGTTAAGTCTGTTATGAATAATGCAGCGAATTAGATGCAGAATGTAAAATATGCACAGTTTCAAGGGACTAACATGGGAAAGACTCCACAGATTCAAGGACAGAGAATACAGAATTCTAATGTATCACAGCAAATACAAATGCTCCAAACTTGAATACCATTAAAGAATGTTCAGGTACAAAGATACATTGTGAATCAAAATCAGCAGAAGAATAGACATTCCTTTCAGAATTTGAATGCAGCACAGCAGTTTTTGATCTAATTTGAGGACAGTGATTAGGACCCATTAGCCTGACGGGGTCTGGGGGGGTGGGAGGGGGGTAGAGAATTGCATGCTTGCCACAGCTTTAGAGGTAGACCAGAGTGGTCCTTATGTGGATTGAGAAGTAGATGGGAATCCTATCTCATTCCTTGTCTACACTGGTGCTACCTGTTCTACTGTAAGAACAACAGAGGTTCCAAATGTACCCCGCTCAAAACAAATAGTCTCCAAAGTTATAAGAGTGACAAATAAAAAGTTGTCTACCCCAATTCAGGAACCAGTTACAGTTAATATAGGATCCTTCAAGGCTTGATAGTGATGTGTGGTGTGTGACACAAGTCCAGTGAATCTGCTTTGACGTGATCTACTATGTAATCTAAATGGTTCAATTTATTGCACACCCAGGGGAATCGAATTTTACAAACAATATTTGGCTGTTTTTAAACTTGCTCAACAGAAATCAGATGTGGGGATGTAACCTCTCCTGACGAGTGAGGATTTACCTGTTGAATTGAGAGGCATATTGCTACGTAAAGTCTAGGACTACATGTAAAGATATTGCAATAATTAAAGGTGTTGACCCAGTCCGAATTACAGTTAAACCCAGTGCAGAGTTCCCAAGAATCCAACAATACAATTTGTCTACAGATACTATTGCATGAATAGTGGGATGTTCATGTAACTCTCCCATTGTGGGCTTGCTGAAGCCGAAAGTCAAGTATCGTATTGTGCTGGATTGTGAAGTGTTAACTCTATTGCTTTTCCATGTTGTCCTGTGGTACCGAATCCAGCTGTGATTTTATTTCAAATTCAATTTGAAGAGGAATGGTTTTCAGCAGTTATTGATTTGGGCCAGTATTTCTTTTCTACCCCATTGCATGAAGCTAGTCAAAAAAATGTTGCCTTCCATTTTCTCAGTTGTGTTTTGGCATGGTCCAGTAGTCCCACTAGTGTATATGGAAAGCTCCTCAATTTTTCATCAGATACTCAAAAAGAATCTTGGGTCTCTGATAATGCTGAATCAGTGTTGGTGCAGTAAATGGATGGCTTATTGAATGGGTCAACTACAAAGGAAGCTTGCAAAATTGACACTATTGCTTTGTGGAACCATCTTGCACAAAATAGACATAAAGTATCCCTGACCATGATCCAGTTTTGCAAAACAGAAGTGCAGTCTTACGACATCTTCTTGAGAATGGAACGAGGAAAGTGTCACAGGAAAGAATCTCATCGATTCTTAATATAAATCCTCCAGCTACCCAATTGGAAGTCTGCATGTTCTTAGGAATGATGGGATATTGATGACAGTGAATTCCAAAATTAGAGGTTTAAGCACAAAGGGGCGTTTAATCTGGTACCCTGGGGATGACAGTTGCATGACTGTTTTCAAAGAGCTGCAGGGCACCAGCTTTTGGAAAGCCTGATTACAACAGGTTTTTTTGCAGTGAAAGAGAAGGCTACACTTTTTCAGTGTTGACTCCAATGCATGGAAGAAATTGCAGGCCTATCACCTATTTCTCAGTAGCACTTAATCTTGTTGCTGCTGTGTTGTATGGATATTTGAAATCGGTTGCATTTACATATGTGAGTCTGGAGCAGTGTGAAGGTATTGTCATGGATCAAACACTGACAGTATTTTTGCCCCAATCAGGGCATATACTTTTGACTCATACTTGAACACAGTACCTGACCAATAGTCGTTTCACTACTTATGAGCAAATGTTAGTGGGTGCAGAGAATGTGACTCTTAAGAGGTGTACAGTGTTGAATTCATCTACTTTGATGTGGTTGCCTGGAAATAAGAGTGTGATTGATGAGGTCGAGCATGATTGCTTGGATGTGACTGAATTTTGCACCAAGTTGCGACCTGATATTTCTGACAACTCGTTGCCTGAATCTTAACATGTTTTGTTTGTTGATGGTTCGTGTTTCAGAGACAACAAAGGAAATCCAACAGCTGCTTATGCTGTGAGTACAGTTGGAGGTGTTGTGAAAGCATCATGGTTGCAAGGAGTGTTTTCTGCACAAGTTGTAGAGCTCATAGCTCTGACAAGAGCATGTACCATATCAGAACAGACCCCTGTTACAATTTGTACAGATAGTCAGTATAACTTTGGAATTGTACGTGACTGTGGGCAATTGTGGTCACAGCATGGGTTCATGATGTCCTCTGGTTCTCCCATTAGAAATGGAGAATGTGTGAGGAGCCTTTTGCATTACCTACAATTGCCTGCCCACATTGCTGTTTTGAAATGTGTCATTCATCTGCAAGGTACTGACTATGTAACAGTTGGCAACCATTATGCTGATGAGACGGGCAAGGTACTTGTAATGGCCGGATTTTCCGCTTAGATGGGATCAGCCCCTAGGGGCCCCGATAACCCAGCCAAAACGTACTCACCTCCCTCCTTAGAACGTGTTCACAATGGATATGGATAGGTATATATATATATATATGGGTCGTACCTAAGGATGGGGAAATAGCAATACACATGCATGAATCTTTACAATATCTTATTCATATCAGTTAGTCTCACGGCCACTCCGACCCAGACTGATCTACCCCAGGGCAGATATGACACACAATCCGGTGCGTCTACACATGGGCCTGCAGAACCCAATGCTCTCCTTTCCAAACGGTTCGCAATCCGGCAAACCTACACGCCAGTCATCCCCCCTGACGCTCTCACTTATGCAAGCCACAATCCTGTGGGTATCCACGCTGGTATCCTACCCAACGTTCTCACTAACGCCGCATATCAACGACGACCACATTCCTATGAGCACTTATCGGAACAATTTCTCCTTTGTCTACTTGGGATAAAACTATAATAATAAGATTTGGTATGGTTTCCAAATAGTTTAATGTGCCTACTATCCTTGGCATCAAAGGTCCACGTTATTCCCTATTTATGTGATCACCTCTTACCTGAGTGGGATTACTCATCCATTCATATAAATGGAAACCGCCTAGGAATACTGTGTATCAGGATTGAACAAGAATACCAGGCACGCATTAGTTCACTAAGAACTAGGGTATTTATTGACAAGGAACATACATCACAATACTATGCAACATAATTTCTGCAAAGAAAAGGTAAAGGTTAAAATGCGCGCTTATTAAAGAAAGGGCGGAGGTCACCTTGTTAACGTGAAGTCGGGACTCAGCAGTCATCTAGGTTCCCTTCTCGTCTCGGTGTCCTGGCTCGCCTCGCAGTCACACCCCAGCCGTCACAAGTACACGTCTGCACCGCTAGGCTCAACCTCGTCTGCTTCCCTCCAGGCCACCGGAACCTTGCTGGTTATTAACTACTCTCTCTCTCTCTCTCTGTTTCAGTGCGCTCCGCGCTAATTCTCCTTCAGTTTTTCTCAGAGAGTTTCGATCTTAAATCTTTCTCGGACTTCAAAGATGGCGACTGTCCGCCATGGAATAATTAATGGCAGAGATGCTAACGGCTAAATGCCGCCTACGGACTGACTGACGATTGACTAACACCTTCGCTAATATCAAAGCCCGTTCCTTCATGGAAAGTTACGGTCAGCCACCTGCCGCCCACCAAATTCTTGTACCTCCCCGTACCAAGGACACGTTCCCAGCCGGCCGGCCTGAAGTTGTGTCTTCGGTGTGGAGAAAAATACATTCCTTCGATAAGGGCCAGCCTGAGCCGGTTCTCTCCAAGCGAACAACAGCTTGAAACTAAAACACTACAATTGACCTAGAAGGCCTCTCAAGCTACCAGGCAGAGAGCAAGATGGAGTCTGTCTTGTTTAAGGCCTACAGGGCCCGCAATATGCGCAACTCCATGGAAAATATCCTAACACTTTAGCAAATGGGCAAATCATGATTAATACTTATGTATCTATCCCCTAACTTAAATTCACAAGCCCTACACTAAGAAAAGGGACACGAAAATACTCTACTATATAAAAGGCAGGGATCCTGTCTATAGTCATAATCCCTATGCTATGGGGGTGATAGACTGGAGTCACTCTCCATCATTCTCCCTCTTAAAGGAGCCAGAAAAGGGCAGCCATTACAGTACTGTACATTGAATGAACATATTTTAATGAAGAAATACTGAAATACACTTCCGATGTCACAGTTTGTTATTTCTTGTTGTCCGCTCTAGATGCCTGGGAAGTGATGGCGAAATTGCAGGATGAGGTTGCAGAAGCAGAACAGCAGACTTGGTTGCAAGTAGGTTGTACCAAGAGGGAAGACTATTTGTGGGTTTACATTGATGGCAGACCAGTGTTGCCTGACACCTCATTGTCACCAATCGCAAGACACTACAATGTCCCGCACATATTGGGAGAGATGCAATGATGCACCTTTTCTAACCGGTGTGGTTAAAACACAGGTTGTCACAAGTCACATTGGTAAATCTGCAGGTCCTTTCAACCAGATGCAAATTAACTTTATAGTGATGCCCCTTTGCAATGGATTAAGACATGCATTGCTCTTGCGTGCATTTTTTCAAACTGTGTTGAAACCTATCCTACTCATAGGAATGGTTGCTTGACTGTGGCAAAATAAATGTTCGGGGAATTGACCTAGAGGGTCAGATTTCCGGCTTCTCTTGAGTCGGACCCCAGAGTTCGAGAAGTACTCCAGCTGGAAGTACAGAATTGTTGTCCTACTAGGTTATCATGGGAAATGCAATCGGGTGGCTAGCTGTTTCTACAAATGCTCTAGTCAACAAAACGGATGATATGGTCTTGGATTGTATGCCTCACTGATGTGGTACATTCGGTTTCTCACTATGTTGGAGAAGCTGCCCTTATGGTCCACCAGGAGCAGTGCCACGATCTCAGTCCAGGTGACTGCGTAATGGTGAAGAAATACGAGCGCAAATCATGTTTGGAACCTCATTGGAGGGGGCCGTTCCAGGTAATCCTACCCAACTATACTGCTGTGAAGTGCGGAGGTCTCTCGAATTGGGTACAAGCAAGCCACACTTGTACAAAGGGATCAGGTTAGTCAAGCTATTGGGGACCAGCAAACTGCTGGGACAGCATTTGTTTGGCCAGGGGGAGGGTGAGGGGGGTCAGAGAGAGTCAACTGTAGGCAACGAAGGGTCACAGCCAAGAGAATCAACTTTGAGAGGTACAGATCCTAATGAAGGGCCTACTGCAGTAAGAAAGCATTTTTACCCGGGAACCATTGCCCCAGAAGAGGTGATATCTTGAGAAGCTGTCTGACCGCAGGGCGATTGCCACCAACTATGCCTGAAAGTCTTGAACAATCAGATCAAAGTGATACAGATGATGAGCAAACAGCTGCGAGGTCACAAAATGCTAAGGTACCAAATCAACGGTACTCATCTCCTGAACTGACTTATTTGGCTGCCAATCAGTGGGAGAGAGAGTTCTACACCCATTGTATTAACAATTAGAGTCCACCTGAACCTCCTTGAATCAAACTTTGTGGGTGATTTGAATTCTAATCTGGATGTACCAATCAGTGAATTGACAGAGTTTTTCCTGAATATACTCATCAACGAAGCTGATATGAGAGTCAATTGTATGCAAATACCTTCATCAGTTGGTGAGCGTGTAACTTACTGTAGCTTACCTGAACACATGGAATTTCTTGAAGTGTGTTAGCTTATTTCATGGTACTGAAAAATTGCAATAATATTACTCTAGTCAAGATCAGATCTTTTCTGAACTTCCTCTGCTTAATCCTTTAAATCTGCATCTCGAATCTTCAACAGTTGAAACTATGAGTAACATATTTTGACCAACTAAATCTTTATACATAGCTCATGCACTTAGAGCTAAGCTAACATGTAAATTAGTGAGAGCTGAAAATTATTTCATACATTTAGTGGAAGGTAGACAAGATAAAGTAGCAAATAATAGAAATGTATTGCCTAAATTAACTGCTTGGAGCTTACCACAAGGAGTAAATATAATTATAGATGGAAAGGTTTCATTAGTTCTAGACTGACAACACAAAGGTAATCTTTGTATATATCAAATATTAATACTGTTTTTGTAGGACTTAGCAAGTATAAACGTACATTTGAAATGCATGAAAACTGGGTAAGATATTTAGAAGGTGTAGATACTGTTTTCCCTGGAGTGTATTATATTTGTGGGGAGAGTGCTCATTATAAATGGCCGAAAGAATGGTATGGAGTTGTAATTTGGGAATAGTTTTTTCAGAAAAGTATCATGTTAAGCAAATTAAAGAAGAATTACTGGATACAAATGTGAGAACGAACAGAAGTGCAATATATTTGGAGTTCTAATACCTTCAGTAGGAGTAGCATAAAACTGTCAGAAAATAAGAAAGCGGGTACTATTTTTGATGAACTCACTAACAGTACATCTGTTTTTTTTGTTGTAGATGAAGAAATTATATCAATAAGATCGATTGTGATTTAAAATTGACTTGCCCTTGATGTCCTTCTGGCAAAGAATGGCATAGTCTGCTGATTGTTAAAAGTCCAAAACATTACTGCCTTTAACAAGGACTTGAATGACTTAAACAAGGACTTGCAAGACTTAAATGCAGATGGTGCCTGGTAAACCATACATAAGAGATTGTCAACTGTTAGCAACTGGTTGGTAAACTTAGAAAATGGATTAGTGATTTCCATCTTGAGATCTTTAGTGTCAATCTCTTTGTTGCATAATGCTGCTGATATTGTCAATCAAATTATGCAGACACAGAAAGAATAAAAATCACGATGGAGTGAAAACCACAAGAACTGATCTTGAAATGGAGGATGAACAACATGAATATCATAACAAAATAAAAACTTTAGAAGAGAGTAGAAGTAAAAGGTTAGAAACAACACATCCATAATCTGTGACAAGGTCTGATGTGGTAGATAAGGTGATGGCTTGATGGGGCGTGGCTGTCTGGATGGCCGGGTAGACGTCTTTGCCGTAGCTCCCCACAACAGCAGAATACTTAGCCAATATCCTCCTTTAATCCTGACAATTAACCCACGCAATATGAAGCAATACTATCTCTGCTTATCCGTGGAATTCGGGAGTGGCAACATCCCCTGATCTGAGGGGCCCTGCGGAGCTGGAAGTGGTCTACATGATGAGCCACTCAATGCCAGGCCACGTACTTTAAGGGAGTCTCCAGGAGGCTCTGGAATTCCTGGAGCCGAGAGGACTCTTGAAAGCAGGGCAGAGGAGATAGCAGGACTACATTGGCCTCACAGAAGCAGATCCTGGAGATGGGGACCTGGAGCCAGAGAAGACATGAAGGTAAGGAGACCACCGAATTCCAGAAACTGAGAGAAGGCGGGCTGGAGATCAAGTGGACGGGGCACTGCAAACTGCCTTGGCCGATTCCTCCGGGGCAGTGAAGAATACAGAGAGGAAGTGTCGGGCTGTGAACAAGAGACAGCTGGTGGAACTGAGTCGGCTGACTCAGGCGACCGTGACGTGGGGGTTAGGCCTGGTGGACGTCTGGGACCCTGGACCCAACTTCCGAGGCCTGGAAACAACAGGTGAGAAGGCAGCCTGAGGCCTACTAACAGAGGGCACAGAAGATTGCTGAGCAGGGTGGCCGGGACTTGGGGGGCTGCACCCAGCCTGCGCCCTGCAGTGCTCCCGAGAAGCCGCATTAATTTGGGGGTGGCCTGCACCGATCCCACTGAGAACCTGAGGAAACAGGGGTCTGCGCCGCTACCTACCGTAGTGCTGGGCGGTGGCCCGTCCTGCGTCCGGGGCCAGTGAAGAGGCCGAAACAAAGAAACCCAAAGCCCTGTAAACTGGAGAGATTAGATGGTTAGGGATGCTACAGAGGAGGCTTAGTTAGAGACAGAAGATCGACGAGCCTCCAGTGGAGAAATTAAACTAAGGAAGCAGGGGGGGGCTAGCCCCGCCGTACAACAAGCAATAACACAGTTTGGTGGCCGGTCACTGATGCAGAAAAAAAAAAGGGCAGCGTTCATGCATCATTCCGTCATTTAAAATGGAAGAAGGTTCTTCAATGGGGGCAGGAACACAGTGACTAACTGCCAAGGAGTACAGCAGGTGTTGATGCTAAGTAAGAGACTAGAAGAGCTGTACAACACATAGAGGGAACTGTTAGAAACCGTATGGCCCCAAGCAGTAGAATATATGCTACTTACTCCAGGAGTCTACCAAGAGCTTTGTACATAGAAATATTAAGCACACAGGAAACGTAATCGGAAAGTCATCCTAATGAAAGGTCGAATGAGTGTCTCATAAGTTTATCCCAGAGAGTCGTACCCAATCACAGGAAAATGATGACACCACATAAGAACCTTACACGCTCTAACCATGGTGAAGGATAAGGGCGCTAAGTTGAATGCTAACAAAATTATTAATTACACGTTGCCCCTCCCACAGGGTTCAGTGACTCAGGTGGAAAGCATGACAGGGGGCGATAATGAAGACCCTTGGAATTCAAATGAACCCCACCTCATTGCTAGACGTCCTACAGGCAATTCAGCCTACACGCGAGGACATGGTGCAAAGAATAGATGCAGTGGCCATTGACGTCAACCTACTACGCTGTGATACGCGGAAGGTGGCGGACAGGGTAACTACCACTGAGGAAAATGGAGATGCACTACAAATGGAACTGCAAACCCTCAGGGACACCGTCATTGCGCTCCAGAATAGAGTAGTGAACATGGATGAAAAAGCGGAAGACTCAGAAGGGAGATCTAGGAGGAACAATCTCCGATTCGTGGGTTTCCCAAACGAGCTGAAGGCCCATCGGCCGAGCTCTTCCTAGAAGAGTGGATTTAGAAAGAATTAGCCCCAAAACGACTGTCAAAGTTCTTCAACATAGAGAGAGCACACAGATTACTGGCTTTCTCCCCAAGAGCCTTCATCGCCTGGTTTTACAATTATAGGGACAGGGATGCAATCCTGCAGACCATAGGCATGAAAGGTCCACTATTATTTGAAGGTCATCCACATCGATATACCCCGACTACACCTGAGTTCAGGAACAAAGGAAGACGTTCCTAAATGTCAAACGACGCCTTTGTGATCTAATTACGAAATATTGCCTGTTATTCTCAGTAAAATTGATAGTGGAAACAACCAGTGAAACCCTATTCTTTCAGTCAGCCGCAGAAGCAAGTGACTGGGATTCCAGATGCCTGCCTGGTCCCCTTCACAGAGTCATCCAGAGCATCAACAACAGGAGATAAAAACCGAGAGCGATGAAAGGGCCCAAGGCAGAAGTCACAAATGAGAAGAATCTAGAAGAAGATGCAGGCTTCGGACACAGAAACAGTTTAGGAATCGGAAAATGTGACCCAAGATACAGGACATGACCCCAGTGGTCTGGAGAACCAGATGAATGAACAACACAAAGGGGTTCAGCAGAAGGACGTAGAGATATATGGTCAAAGGTTTCATAAACGAGTAAAGGTGAGAGACAACAACATGTAGTAGAGTGGACATGGTATACAAGTAAGACTAACAGAGACAAAAGTTGATAAAGATGAAAGTCATGGGGAGAGAACACCCACCCCCTCCAGAGGTCCGCTCCTGAGGAGAGACCGAAAAGGTCTCAACCTTGCACCCTCTTTGGTGGCTGGGGCCTCTAGCACAGTAACCAACCAGCAGGTTTTTATCCAAGAACTCTGAGAGGAGAGCGCCTCTAGTCTAACTTTAAGACAAGAAAAGTTGGGATTCACTGTTTGGGGAGGGTGGTTTAGGGTGTATTTGAAGACTGATATCCTACATTATATGGGGGGAGTGAGACTTACAACAATGCTCTGTCGATGGGGAGAATTGGGATTTTGCAGTTGTGTTCAATGGGGAATTTATACAGCAATCAAGTTTAGAGTGTCTAGAGTCCACTTATGGGAGAGTATTAGTGAGTTTGTAGAGGAGAGAAACTGGCAAATGGAATGCAGGACAAAAAATGGTTAAGAGGAATTGTACAAAAAACAAGGGGGCCAATGAATTGATAATTTTGACATGGAACGGACGGGCATGGCCAATTATCAGAAGAGAAGGAGGATGCTAGAGTTTTTGAAACCTTATAAAGTAGGGATTGCATGCTTACAGGAAATGCATTTATGGGGTGTAGCGGTCCCATGTCTCAGGCGTTGATGGAGGGGCCAGATATATGCCACATCCTACTCCGGAGTAGCACAGGGACACTCTTTTAGGTGGCACGCGGGGTCCCATTCCTGAACCTACACCATGCAACAGACCCCGAGGGGCGATACATGATCACACACAGGAAGTAGGAGGGGAAGAAGATGAGTCTGATTAATGTCTATGCCCTCAATTCTGATAGTCTTGGATGCATGCCTAGACAGAGACCCACCCAGAGAGAATTCAAACCTCGTTCAAACAGAATATAATTAAACCTCCTTAATGGGATGCAACTTAGAGATGAGAGGAGAATGTGTAATCCCTGGAAACAAGTGATCTCCTGTCATACCCCTGCAATGAACACATTTAGTCACCTGGATTATTGCTGCATCTCAATGGGGTAGTCCCTGGGAGTGGTAGGGATCTCATACTTACCCTGATATCTGTCAGACCATTCTCCTCTCCTAATGAGCTTAACAGAGGGATCAGGGCACCCGGCGACCCACTCCGGAGCCTTCTGGCAGAAGCATTTCAAAATCCTCTGGTTGCTGCTGCCATTACGGAGGCTCTCACCCCTTATTTCACTGCAAACTGGGGAACTGCATCCAGCAAGGCGTTGAGATGAGAGGTAATAAAGGTTGTGATTAGAGGGGTAGCTATTATAACTTCCTGTGGGGTTAGGCAGCAATTGGAACTAGAAATTCATAGATAGGAACAGTGGTTAAGTACTCTGGGAGCGACCATACACAAAGATCCACAGTCCTTAGAGGAATGGCGAGTGGCACGCGAAACACTCATGACTTTATGGAGTAGGGTAGAAAAAACAAATACATATCATATCGGCAATGCCTCCATATGAAAGGAGCTATGTCTGGGGCCCTACTAGCGAGATTGAATAAAAAAATATCCACATTCCTCCCAATATTGAAATTACAAGACAGGAATGGGAATTTGGTCTGTAGCCATGGGGCAACTATAGACATATTGGCCCAGCATCTAGAGAATGCATATCAAACTAAGTCCAACGCACCCACAGAAATATTACAGTCCTATCTAGAACACATAGAAATACCTCAGCTGGAACCTGCGGAGGCAGAAGCCCTGGCAGCCCCTATAACTACAGAATAATTATTATCAGCTATCAATCTCCTTAAAAACACAAATGCCCAGGCAGTGATGGCTTCCCGGTTTGAATTTATCAGAGATATGCGCTGCTTCTAGCCGATTAACTGTTAGAAGTATACAATGAGGCAAGGGAGAAATATACAATGCCTACGTCCATGCAAGAAGCGTTAGTCTCCATGATTTTAAACCAGATAAAAACCCAGTAAAGGCCGATTTCACTCCTATACTTAGATGATACATTACTTAGCGGGATTTTAGCAGCTAGGTTATTACCTCACATGACACGTTTGGTTCATCCGGACAAGGCAGGATTCATACCCAGGAGGAACACTACTCATAACCTGCGAAGGCTGGCACATGTTTGGCATGCCCCGATATTAATGACGAAGGACTGCCCTCTGGCAATGCTAGACATGGAGCAGGCATTCGACTTGGAGTGGAAATACATCTGGGCGGCCATCTGGAAAATGGGGATGCACTCGGGATTTCTCCAGTGGGTACCATTGTTATATATATTGTGGTGCCTATACTATTAAATGAGCTGAAAAAATTGGAAGTGTTCTCCGGGCTCCTTGGGAAATCAAAAATAATTCCAATTGGGAGACTGATGCATGAACCATCAGGGGCCCACCCAGAGGTGTGTCTGCCATGGAAAATAGAAGGTATAATGTATCTTAGTGGTCAATAGTTGCACTCACTCTCACTATTCCTGGAGCATAATATAGAGAGAATAATAGCAAGTTGGTTGTGCCTCCATGGGATTCTGGAAGTCCCTGCTTCTTTCCTTGATGGGAAAAGTGGCAATCATAAAAATGATAATACTACCCAATGCCTTTACACCCTACAGCATACTTTCTATAAAATCCCAGTCATATTTACATTGTTAGACAGTTTAATAGTGGAATTACTGTGAGCCTACAAATATAAGCGGGTGAACCTAGGAACTCTCCAATTTAAACTGGCGGATGAAGGACTGGAGATTCCCTGCATGAACCATTACTATATAGCGGCTCAATTATAACAGGCAGTTCAATGGCTGGAGGAGGATAGTAACTGGGGAAAAGAAACTACTGGAAGGCAGCTACATGGGGGCTACCATTCCTGAGTTACTCATGATGGGTGCTGCGATCCCAAAAGAATTCCCAAACATAATTTGCAAGAGTGTGGGAGGCCACAGTTAGGAGAATAATCCGGAAGGCACCCTATGCCCCAGACATGCCATTGTGGGTTATAAGACCCTTTAAAATAATCGCAGACTCCATGTCCGTCCAATGTTGAAAAGACGGAAGATGCCACATTATGGGGGATTTGTGTAGTTATGACAGGTTCCTGACGAGGGAGGATGCTACAACTACTTCTGAATTGGGAGCTGGACAATTCCTTCAATATGGGAAGATAGCGGCAGTGGCCCGGGTGGTGTAGACCTCCTTCTCAGAGGAGCCCCCAAGTACAGCATTTCTTACAACGCTATTGTCTATGGTGAGAGGCCAACACTTAATTTCCCATACATATATATATGTATAAAGCTCTTTGAGACAAAATGCCAACCACATTCCTTCCAGAGCAGACAAGGTGGGAGCAGAACACCTTCACCTCAATAGTTCTAATCAGAGCGCCTGTACACAAAAAGTTGTCATTGAGGGTTAGTGATTATTAAAGTGAGAGTGTGTGCAAGTGCGTTTATGGGTGAGCTTCAGTGAATACAAATGTATGAGTACATTTGTGTGTGAGGGCATCCAAGGCAAAAATTTTAAAACAATGAGGTGAACCCGTGGCAAGTATTATGCCTCACTACTTTCAGGGATCACCAGCAACCACTGATACCCTGTGATGTTGTGTCATTCAGTCTTTTAATTAGAAGTTATTGTCTACATTGTCAAAAGCTGCTGCAAGGTCAAGCAGAAGGCAGCAACATGGCTGGAGTCTACTATATTCTAGAGGTCTTCCCAGATTGATATTATTGTTGATGCAGTGCCTTTTCTATGTTGTAAACCTGTCTGTTGGGTTGTGAATAGGTTATCCTTTTCAAGGAAATCTGAGATGTAAATAAACATTGCTTTTTGAACAGTTTGCTACAAATGGACCTTTCATTACAGGTCTGTAATTTATTGGGTTCTCAAGGGTAGAATTGGCTTGATGTAGGATATTTTTAATTAAGGGTTTTCAGAATTTGTTGTGTGGGGTGCTTTGGTCAATAGGTGGGCATGATTAATGCATCATCAGAATGCCATTTGGGATACTAATTGTGACAAACAGTGGCACACCACTAGATTCCAGTTTATATTGAAAAATATGTTCTTGTACTGGTACAATGATTGATTTGAATGCTAGTGAATTCACGTGCAGTAGATTGTAGGCAATCTTCCTATTTATTTACTTTTTACTGTATTTATGAGAGAGAGATCTGGCCAAATGACACTAGAAATTAACAAGCAACCAAGAAATGTACAAACAGCAATGCAAATTATGGTGTAGCATCCAAATAGGATAAACCTCATGCATACACCTTGATGTCAACAACCTGATGAAAAATGCAATGGATGGAATGTGTGTCAGGTGAAACCTACTTCCTCTACCAAAATCTACCCAAAACATTCTAAAGTTGGGAGTCCGGAATAAGATGAGTGCAGAACAAAATGCAAGAAACAAATTAATAACATTTATGTTAGAGAGAAACTATCTGGATCTGTGTTAGCTCTGACATACTGGCACCCTAACAACTTGAGGAGGAATACGTGCTGGCTGCAATGGCCTCTCTATACTAGATCCTGTTGTGTCCCAACTTTGGCTGAGCCTGACCATTTGTCCTTCAAGCTCAGACAATGGTGAGAGCAGATAGGGGCATAGTGGAAGCTTTGTCAGTGCTTAGACCAAAGACATTCCTGTACCTCATACATGAACACTATGCATGTGGATGGGCGGACAGCACAACATGCAAGCATGTCCAGTGTCTTGAAATTAAGTTGCTTGCTTAACCTTAATTGAAGCCATCAGCTTCTGCAGTGGTAGCTGTGATTGGTTGAACTTCACCAGACACAGACCGTAATGGGCCACCTGCAAAGTGGAGGGCCGGTGAGTCTGCACCGCTCCAGGATGTCATAATGATTAATTAATTAATTCCAGGTTTAAGGTAGAGCTATTGTATTGTTTGGTTCACTATTTTATTTTTAAGTTTTGGATGGATCTGGAAAATATCTTGATTTCCACCTACTGTCACCGAAAACTTTCCATTTTCCCTGGAAGTAGCAAGATGAAAAGATAACCTGATATCATTCCTTATTTCTGCATTAAAGTCCAAAATACATAACATGATTGTTTCTAAAGTGTAATATTAGAGCTACTTTTACTTTTTGGTTTTTTAAAGTGAATTTATTTTGAACTCAGGATTTATTTCAATATGCTATGGATAATAAATAACATTTAAACTTAAAATGTTCTCAAATATACAGCTGAAAATTAATTTGACTGGTTTGGGATAATCCCTTTTGAGACATTCATACCTCCACATGGCTATATCTGAATGTAATGCTGTTCGAACTCAATTAATGTACCTTTGCCATTAAGACCCTGCAAGCTCTCCAACTTCTGTCTTTTGGTATTCGGCCTTTTGGTGCAAGAAGAAGCATCACAGCAGCAGTAACATTGATGACAGCAATTGGTGGATTGACAAAAGCTTTCAATTCAGTAAGGTTCGTCTGAAAACAAATAACAAAACTTGTTTGAATACAACCTGTAAAATGACAGACAATATATACCATTGAGGCACATTTCACTAAGGATAAAATTGAAATAAATCAATCAAAAGAAATATAATATTATATAATAGTCTGTGCAATATACTATATATGTATTTATACAGATAAATAATTGTTTTTTTAAATATTTAAACAATATTCTTGAAGCCAAATGGGATTTATACAGTTATCTATTGCAAAATTAAGCTTCACAGATAGGAAGAGAGATAAAAAAGTAAATATTTCTTTGATGTCTATGATCATGTGATTTATGATGTCATCACTAGAGGTGTGTTCACTTTCAAAGCATATAACAAAAGCAATTTTATTAGGATTACAGTGTGAACAAAGGTGAGTTGGCCCGAAACGCGTAGCTGTTCTCTGTAAAATAAAACTAGCATCTTGCTGTACCTGGCAGGTCCGTCTCCTTCATTGCTGGCGCGGTGCGCTGAGCAGAGCTGTAAGGAGCTGATATATATATATATATATATATATATATATATATTCACTGAAAAAACCATAGGTTATAGACCATATATAGTTAGGGATTAGCATTTAAAAAACCTTATTTTACTCGCACAAAACCGTTGAAATTCCATATATAGTTAGATGCACTAACTATATATCGCGGACCCGCAATCCACTGCTAATGATGTCACATATTACATCATTCATGACATGGTCAGTGACATCACTGATGACATCACTGATGACATCTCAAATGACATCACTGATGACATCTCAAATGACATCACTGATGACATCACTGATGACAACACCCAGTGACTGTATGTTTCTGTAAAGTTAAAATATGTCTTACATATTGAAGAATGAGTGGATGTATAAGTGTCTGGATGAAGGATTTAGTAGGTGCATGACTGACTGTATGAGAGAATGATTAAATGTGTCTCACTGAGTGCATGGGTTAGTGATTAAAGTGTCTTAATTTGGCAATCATTATTTATGTTCTTCTGTAAACTGCTGCATGTTTAAATCAGTAGCTATATCAGTAACTATATGGGTTATTGAATGGTTGCCCAAGTATTTGTATGGGAGACTGAGTATGTGTGTGGGTGGCTGGGAGGTGTATAACTCTGTGCATAGATGTGTGAGCAGTTGATTCCCTAGGTGTATGGGTTCAAAAGTGCATGTAGAAACAGCTGTATGGACAGTTGACTGTGTGCATGAGTATATTGGTGAGTGAATGGATATCTCAGTTCTACATGTCAAAGTAAGTACATATGTAAATCACACTCCATGTGAGAGTTGACATATATAAATAACTGAACATAAGAGCCAGTGAATGTGAGAGTGGCTGTATGAATCATTGTGAACTTGTATCAAGGATTGTATAAGAGAGTAAATATGTGTTAGTATATGTTTGAATAAGTAAGGTGTGTATAACTGTATAGTTGAGGAAATGGAGGTGTGATTGATTCTTTGCATGACTGACTAGGTGTGTGGGTAACTCCATGGATGTGTGACAGTCTGTGAGTGCCTGTTTACACTGAGTGTATCTAAGGTTATATTAGAGTCTGAAGATGTATTATCACATAAATGATATCATCAGTGATGTAATCAGTAATGTCAAATGAGATGTCAGTGATGTCATCAGTGATGTCATTTGAGATGTCATCAGTGATGTCATTTGAGATGTCATCAGTGATGTCATCAGTGATGTCACTGACCATGTCATGAATGATGTAATATGTGACATCATTAGCAGTGGATTGCGGGTCCGCGATATATAGTTAGTGCATCTAACTATATATGGAATTTCAATGGTTTTGTGCGAGTAAAATCAGGTTTTTTAAATGCTAATCCCTAACTATATATGGTCTATAACCTATGGTTTTTTCAGTGAATTTTCAAGGTTTTGTAAATGCAAATTCCTAACTATATATGGTCTATAACCTATGTTTTTTTTCTGTGAATTTCATTGTTTTTTTAAAAGCTAATATCTATAGCTGTAAAATATATTCTTTATTAAGTGACGTATCACGTAGCCCGTGAGACGCCTCATGATACATCACATAACCGTGACGTATCGTCTCTGCAGCGCAAACCAAACCCAAAACGTAAGCGCGCCAGAACACGCTTAAAGATATATATATTTTTTTAACCTTAATTAGACAAAATCCACACGTGCACATATCACAAACGTTCAAAAAACACAATATGTCGGACTCCCGTTACGCTGCCGGTTAGCTGCCCGGTTAACGTACCAGGAAGCACCTTTACCGCGAAAAATCGCAATTTTTTTTTTCACCCCCCAGGGAACTTTAATAGCCCCCTCATCAATCCTAGGGGTTCAGGAGGGGTTTGCCTTACCCCTTTCATTCATTTACACCTTTTTTTTTTCCACCTCTTGTCTCTCGATCCCACAGAGAGACAAGATGGCGGCCGCTCCAGACTGTTTACAATGATAACAGCCAATCAGCTTCTCCTCAGACTCCCGTTACACTGCCAGTTAGCTGTCCGGTTAGCTGCCCGGTTCGCGTACCAAGACGCGTCTCTACGGCGAAAAAATCGGATTTTTTTTTTTTTTTTGGGCCCAGCGTGGCTCTATAATATCCCCTCATCAATCCTAGGGGGTCAGAAGGGGTCTACCTTGCCCCTTTCCTTCATTTCCCCCTTTGTTTTGGCCTCCTCTTGTCTCTCGATCCTACCGAGAGACAAGATGGCGGCCGCTCCGGACTGTTTACAATGTTGACAGCCAATCAGCTACTCGTCAGACTCCCGTTACACTGCCGGTTAGCTTCCCGGTTAGCTGCCCGGTTAGCAGCCCGGTTCGCGTACCAAGACGCGTCTCTACGGCGAAAAAATCGGATTTTTTTTTTTTTTTTTTTTTGGGCCCAGCGTGGCTCTATAATATCCCCTCATCAATCCTAGGGGGTCAGAAGGGGTCTACCTTGCCCCCTTTCCTTCATTTCCCCCTTTGTTTTGGCCTCCTCTTGTCTCTCGATCCTACCGAGAGACAAGATGGCGGCCGCACCGGACTGTTTAGAATGTTGACAGACACCGGAGAGCCAATCAGCTTCGCTTTGCAAAGTTCCGAGAAGCGAAAAGTACGCGAACTGGAGCGCTGCCCGGAGCGCTGTTACAGATATATATCTTGTTTTAAACGTTAATTTCTCAAAATTCACTGAAGCACATATATTGAGACCTAGCAAAGGCACATCGGGCTAACAGTCCCTACAATTTTGCCAAGTTTCGTGGAAATCCATTCAGCCGTTCGGGCTAAAAGTGAGTCCAACCGCCCTATGGAAATTAACATGGGAAAACTTTTTAGCTTTGCCTTTCGTGCTGATTGCTAGCGCTTTTAAAAATTGTAATTGTGCAGTTTTAATTTGTATTCTGTGCTCTTTCACTCTCCTTTATTTTTGTCCACTGAGGCGGAAGCCGGGTGACATCTCGCTCTCTGCTTACCTCTGCCTGTGTGTTCTCTCACCCCTCTGCCGGGTGGCAATAGCGTCACGCCGGTCCTTTACGACTGTCCCTTACCCGTACGGCCGATGAGGTGCCGCAGGGTATTTTGGGACCTGTAGGCTGTAGTCATCGCTAGCGGCCATCTTAGGGGGAGCCAGGCACGCTGGTCGGCGGTCCAGTGGTGCGGTGTCTTGCCTGCTAATTTATAAATTTAGTGGCCCTCTGCTCCGCGCAGCGGACGAGTAGAGCGGACGCGCCTCTTTGCGACAAAGGAGCGCCTAAGGTAAGCCCGTCTGCACCCGTCAGCTTCCCGGAGGCGGGCGGGTGCATATTTTCTGCTCTTGTTATCTGAAAGTATGTGTTCTTATACTGCTACTGAGCTTATGGCTTTTAGGCGCTTTGCGGGTAACTGTCGCACAGTTTTCCAATGTAGACCTAGAAACAAGAGGCGCTGCCCTGGGTGTGGATGGTTTCCGGGCAACACCCATGTTTCTACTTTATGTGATCTGCCTGAAAATGGCTCTTGTTTACTCCTGAACACTAGATCCTTAAGTAAACATGCCTTAGATATTTATAATCTTCTATCTGAGGCTAACCCCATTTGTCTTTTTCTAACCGAGACTTAGTTGGGAGAGTGTTCCGGCCCTGATATAGCTGCCACTATTCCTTCTAACTATGTCATCTTTAGGAAGGATAGGAACAACGGACGAGGGGGTGGTATTGCGTTGGTGGTGGACAAGCGTTTCGCCTGCTCCATCATTCCAACAGACGATATTCAAGAGTGTGAGGCCCTGGGGTTTTCCCTATTCTTGTCTCCACATCAATTCTGTGTAGGGTTAATAATCTACAGACCCCCTGGTCCCATGGGCTCTTTTCACGAGGAGCTCCATGCTGCAGTCTCGGCACTTTGTTTGAAAACCGATCACTGCCTGCTTCTGGGGGACTTTAATATTCAAATGGATTTGAGGAATGATGTGGATGCTATTAAGATCTTTGACACTACATCCCCTCTGGATCTTACCCCCTACCTTTCTGGTCCCACGCATAATAAGGGTCACACACTCAACAAAGTTTTCTCCACTACTACAATTGACATCTCCGCCCCCACATACCTGTCCAATGGTCAGATCATTATTTAATACATTTTCAGATCCCTCTCTTTGGTAAATTATCATCTAGGATGCAGGGTTGTTCCCCGCGGACCTCTTGTGCTTTCCATCGAGTGTCAGCAGACATGATGGCTCAGGCATTATCTGCTCATCCATGCCAGCTGTCAGGTAGTTTGGAGGTGGATCTCGACCTTCTGCAAACTTGGTTCACGGAGAGACTGGATGAACTAACCCTGGCGACCTCTTCCCGCAAACTCACCAGTCGTGCCTCTGCCCCTTGGTTTATGGCCGCTCTGTCAGAGATGCGGCGGACGTGTAAGAAGCCCGAAAGGGCCTGGCGTCGCAATTACGATCTATCAGACAAAGCGGCTTACAGGGAATCCATTAAACTTTATCATGTCTGCATTTTTCTGGAAAAGAAAGCCTATTTTGCAAGAAGAATTGAGGCCGCTGCAAATATGAATAAAGAAATATTTACTATTGTTAAAGAATTCACTTCTCCATCCGCGAGCTTGTCCAAACACTCTCACTCTGATGTTTGGGTCACCCAACTTGCTGATTTCTTTGCTAGCAAAATTAAGGCCATTCAGGATTCCTTCCAGGTATCTGGCACGGTGATAGCCCCGTGCACTAGTGCCTCCTTGCCTTTGTCTTTGACTCATGAGGGTCCAACCATTTCTACTTTTCCTTCTCTGTCCTGCTCCACCTCCCTGGACCTTCTTTTAGTTCAAAGAAAAATTTATTAAAATAATGGAATAATGGCAACATAATATACAAAGAGAAAACAATAAGAATAGCATGAATATTAACTGAGAGCAGTATAAGAAATGTGATGAAGCTCAAATCTGGTTCTCTATTGGATCCTTGCCCAGCCAAATTCCTCGGAAGAATGGCCTCAGTAATTTAGCCCCTAGTCAATCCAGTGCTCAATCTGTCACTTAGCACGGGAGTGGTCCCTCCAACTTGGAAGCAGGCGCTTATTCTGCCGCTTCTAAAAAAGCCTAATCTGGACCCTCTGGTACATGCGAACTATAGGCCAATTTCTCTCCTCCCAGCGTTTGCCAAAGTGGTGGAGAAGCATGTCCACTCCTCTCTTTCCAACTTCCTTGTAAGCCACAACATCTTGCACGACACTCAGTCGGGCTTCCGCGCCAATATGAGCACGGAGACCGCGCTGTTGGAGGTCACTGAGGCTATTAGGAGGTTCTTGATCTAGGAGGTAAGGTGATGCTGGTGATGTTGGATCTGTCGGTGGCCTTTGACACCGTTCCCCAAGAGGGCCTCCTTTCAAGACTCTGGGAGATCGGGCTACGGGGAACGGTGCTCAGCTGGTTTAAGTCCTTCCTAGCGGGCCGCCGTCAAACGGTCCGGGCCCCTCTGTTCACTGCCGAGGTGCCGCCTTTGGAGGTAGGAGTTCCACAGGGCTCAATATTGAGCCCTACTCTCTTTAACATCTATATGGCCCCTCTGGCGGCACTGGCGGAGTCGTTTGGTGCCCAGATCGTTTCTTACATGGATAACACCCAGCTCCTCTTTACCTGTAAGAAGGGCTCCGACTTTGACTGTGAGAGTATCGGAGGTTGTCTTAGGGCCGTTTTTGATTAGTTCCAGCTCAACAGCCTCAAGTGCAACTCCGATAAATCTGAGGTTTGTATTTTTTTGCTGTCCTTCTGACCCTAGGTGGCAGTCTTGGTGGCCGGCAGCCATGTCCCCTCCGTTAGAGGCTTCGTCCAAGGCCAAGAATCTAGGGATGCAGATAGATAACTGCCTCACTTTGAAGCCTCAGATTCTCGGTCTTGTGGGGAAGTGCTTTGGCCTCCTCAAGATGCTTAGAAAGTTTCTTCCTTTGCTTTCCCTGGATCATAGGAAAACTACTGTGCAGGCCTTGATAGGCTCCAGTTTAGACTATGCCAACGTGCTTTATCTCGGTCTACCGGATTATCTTATTGCACGTTTGCAAGTTGTTCGAAACTGGGCTGCACGTGCCATTCTTGGCCTCCATCGGAGAGCTAGTGCTACCGACTCATTGAAAACCCTTCACTGGCTCCCAATCCGTAAACGGATTGTTTTCAAGGCGCTTACACTTACTTTTAAAGCCCTCCATGGTTTTGGTGCCAATTACATTAGGAAGCGGCTGGCTTTTTACCAACCTTCCAGATTGCTGCGGTCAGCTTCGCTGCACTTGGCGTCTGTCCCGGTCATTAAACGTGCACGCATTGGAGGTCGCTCTTTCCGATATTTGGCACCCCAACTGTGAATGCCTTGCCAGTTCTCTTGAGAAGAAATACTACTTTGCTAGATTTTAGGAAGGATCTAAAGTCCTGGCTGTTTGTTCAATAGGCTAACCACCTGTTTTGGTTTGTTCTTGTTGTCTGTGTTGGGTTTTGAAGCGCCGGGACACTCCTCGGAGTAGCTGAGCGCTATATAAAACCAATTTTAACATAACATAACATAACAGGCCAAGTTGTGGGACCAACAACCCATTGTGCTTGGAAAAAGGCAGTGTGCAGCATGGGTTTGCTTCCTGTAGGAAGTTGAGAGCAGGCCCTGGCTGCAACATAGGCCCTGAGGCTAACCCCCATGCCATGTACGAGCAAAGGCTGTACACAGCATGGGGTTGGCTGCCTGTGGGTGGCTGCCTGTGGGGATTTGGACAAAGGACCTAGTTGCAAGCCAAGCCCTGTGGCCAACTCCATGGCACATGTTGCAAAAGGTTGTGCCAGCATGAGGTTGGCTGCCTCTGGTGGAGTTGGAAGCTATTGGGTGGGACTGTTGCCAACTACCTGCTGTGCACAGCCAAAGGCCATGCACAATGTAGGGTTGGCTGCCTGTGGAGGGGGGGGGGGTGCAGCAGGGTCTGGCTGCAGGCCTGGCCCTGCAGACAATACCTCACCATGCACTGCTTTATGGCAGGGAGTTGGCTTTACGTATGGTAACGCAGTAGTGAAATTTAAGCTGCAAACAAAATGCATTTTTCACTAAAATGTGCAAAAGTTTATGTTTAAAAAACACACATAATAGGGGTGGGTGATGAACTCTGCTCTGAATGTCAAAGTCCACTGAGTTTTACCCACTATGCGTTCCGCCTAGAGTGCGTAGATCTGGGAAACTCTGACAACCACCAAATGGTGGAATGTTTCTCACATGTGGCTCACCATAATTAAGTTGGCGATCGCAAGCAAGACAATTGAGTGCTAGGACGAGTTTCAGCACAATTTATCATGGCCGAAGATCATGGCAGGTCGCTGCAGCTTGCATTGAGGAAGTTGATGCACGCCTTCAGAATGCTGCCACTCAATTAAAAAATCTATTTGAGTGACAGGAAGAGGCAGGACCCTCTGCTGCGCCATATGGTGACATTGATACTGATTTTACAGTGCAGGACAAGCTCCTAGTGCTAAAAATCAGCAGGAACAGTGCAACGTACCAAACTTCCACCACTTGCGGAACACCACAGAATCTTGCAGAGTTTTTGGGTAACCCCGCAGAATTATGTGGAGTGAAACTCCATGAGTTCCGCTCAACCCTAATAATAAATGCACATTTTGTGGTAGGTAATCATATTTAGATGTTATATGCCTATAAGTGAAGCAAAAGTGTGGATCTAACTTAGCCTAATGTTTGATGCCATATTAATGGAAGTTTCACATTACCATTGAAAGGCTTGTTTTCTACATTAAGTTGTTTTGTGTAAGATGTTTTCTCTTTTGCTGCAGATGTAATTTTCAAGAAATCTTCTATTAGTTAGTGAATAGACACATGTTTTGTATTAGACAACTAATAGGGCTATTCTCTCCAGAAGGAGAGGAGGCAACATGAAGTAAGAGTCATGGGAAGAACACTCTGGATCACAGAATGTGGATGATGTATCTTTTGAAGTACTAGCATCTGTAGACCACTTTGTAGATGTGAGAACATGGGGAGTTCACTTTTTCCCAGGAGCTTACTAAAATCCTATTGGAATAACAGTGTTTCCACTTAGAATATTATGGGACACATGCATCAAAAAACAGAATTGCGATTCCTAAAAAGAGTTTTTTAGGAAATCGCTATTTAGGAATCGCAATTCCTTATGCATGTAGGAATCACAAAAACAATTGCAATTCATGCAAATTCCTTAACAGCGATTCGCAAATTGCGACTCGCTATCAAGATATGCCTTTCCTGTCATTCCTATGAGCTTAGAGGCACATAGAAATGAATGGGAAGTCATTCGCAATTTGCGAGTACCAAACAGGTACTTGCAAATTGCGAAAGCTATTTGCAGGGTGCTAGGGGGCCAAAAGGCCACCCTGCTGCACCCCCAAAGTTGGCATTTGTGCACATGTGGCGCAAACATATGCCCTAAGGGCATATGTGTGCGCCACATACTACTATGAAAATGCAATTTTATGCATTTTTCTAAGAAAATGCAAATTACCATCAACTTGATGGTAATTTGCAGTTCCAAATTGCGAAAATGCAATTTGCAAATGCATGATGCATTGCATTTAGGTAATCACAATTTGTGAATCCTCTAACTGTATTCGCAATTAAGGAAATCGTAAAAAATTGCAATTTCCTTAATTGTGAATGCCTTTGGGATTGATGCATTGGAAATAGCACTTTACCGCTCGCAAACTTTGCAACCGTTAAAATGTGTCATGCGTGGCCCCTATGTGTTTATATTAGGGTGTTCCTAGAGTAGGGTAGGACTTTTTCCTTTTCTCCTAGAGAGAAGCTTCACTCACTCGCACTAGCTAGAGACTCATATTTTTGTTTCTCCATACCTCTCTACAGGGAGGTTGCTTTACCTATTTCTTTGATTTCTGCGGATTTATAGCTGAAAATACTTTCCAGCTTAATATGAAAAGGCTTTATGCTTATGCATCAATACTCTCATCAGTTCTCTTTATTAGGTACATGAATTGAAGCCTTATTCTACTGCATTCCAATTTAATTTAGATTAGGGTAACTTCCTTTATGAAACATGCTTGTCTTAATATTAAAACATTAACTGTAATTGTAACCAATATTGTATTCTTTCTTATTTTGAAATTAAGATCATAGATTTATATATGGATATATATTTTATAAATACGATATATTGCTAATGTACTCTTTAAGTATACTTTGATGAGTCATGGAAACCAAATAGAGTGCTACTAGTATTGGATTATAGCAACTTTTAATGCGGATACTTAAAGATTAACATTGAAAATCTAACCATTTAAATCCCAAAAACTTTTTCTTTGACTCCTTTTTACTTCTCCTTGTTGATGAACAAAGGTCCATACGACCAATGATGGCGTTTATTTAATGACTATGTCCAAAGATTGAGATATAGAAAACCCCACTCCGCCAAGTGGTAGCGAAAGGACGGCTTAGGTCACAAGAGAAAAGGAGCTGAAATAATTTTCCCAAGTTTAGTATTCCCCATGTCCCATCCAAAGCCAGAACTTGAAGACTGAAGGCGTTCATGGTTTTGAAGGTGCTTGCTGTGCTGGAGGTGTGAGTGTCAATAGGGTTATGCGTCATAATTATTTTAAGTTAGTTTCATCATTGTGTTGAAGTTATGTGTCTGGTATTTTAGAAGCGGCTAATAGATTAGTGTGTTTAAGAACTTGATGTTGAGCAGTTGAAGTTGTTATCAGATTCAGAGTTGTCCAAGATTCTGGGATATTTAAGAAATAATATGTGGAAGAATTAGTCTGCTAAGGTTTTGTGGTGCAGATTCGAGAGGTACTATCAACTGCACAATTGACTATGAAAATTTGTTGTTATTGTACTAATATTGAATGGTGTCAGTGGAACATATTGTGCAAAGAGTAACTATAGCAGGGTGATTTCCGCTGGTCGAGATTTTGTTAATGTCAGTGTGTGCATGTGTGTAAGAAATTCAGAGAGTGTCAAAACACTATTTCTGATTTATTGCCCATATGAATGAGCTATTTCGAATTCTTTAGCGGAGCAGGCAAACGTTATTTATTTATTGTGCTTGGTTAGACTTGTAGAATTCTGTGTACAACAAAAGTGTAAAGGAGGGAGCCCCGCTGCAAGGAGTGAAAAACCATGTCAGCGTGTGCCACATTAAGATAAGTCAGTTGGTGCTAAGTACCGCACTGGGATTGGTTGACGAGTCATCAAATACTAAACTGTAATAGGTTCATGAAAAGAGGAAAATATTGACATGTATATGGAATTATAAACTGAACAAAACATTTAAATTTGATTAATTTGATATTTGCTCTTTTATTGTTTAATTTTTCCAATCATTAAATGTTTTAAAGCTCTTAGAGATCTGATGAGGGTGATTTGCTGGTCCCTGATCAGTAAGGTGTAGAGACCCACCAGAAGGTACACCAGGTCAATACAAAAAAAGTTAACATTATGATGTAGTTGACACTGGGTTTATTGCGTTATGTCTGCCTTTCATTTGAGTCTTTAATTGTTCTTGACCACATGACTGCCCGGGATTTACCCTTCAATGTGGAAAACATTATATGAAATTAAGTGCTCTTCTAGACCTACACAGTACGAAACATTACATGCTTGGGAGTGAGCAGCTCATGCCAAAGAGAATTTTTTTTATCAGAATAGAGCAAAGAGAGCAGTGCAAAATTATGCAGATGCTCAATTGGTTGAAGGACAGGTAAGGAAGAGGAAATGCATAGTCGAGGGAGCTAGAATGGAGCTAGAATGTTCCTGTTGCAACTGCACCAATAAATATTGTACCAAATCCAACTGTTCCAGGTGCTATATGAGTATCCATGACAGGGTTTATTCCGACGTCACAAAACTTACAGAATATTGGATGGAGCCCACCACAAAATGTTAAAATCATGAAGAGAAGCGAGAAGGATTATCTTTTTGACATCTATTGCGCAGGGAGAGACGGGACCATTTAACAATGGGATTTTTTCCCCATGCTTTGAAAAAACTCCAGAAAACGAAAGAATAGGAGAAACAGGGAGATCCGCTTTAAACCCGAAAAGAACAAGGCTTACATAGGTACCAAACTTGAAGGTGGAATTGGAAGAAATTATTAGAGGATGTCTAGACATTTCACATTTGAATCAAAAACAGGAAAATTAATAATTATATTTGAGTTAAGAAATCACAAGAAGTGCAGCTGCCACACATTTAAACTGAACAAATTGGCAGAGAGATAGGATGTGGATCTCTCTATGAGTGTTCCTTTACAAAATTGTTTCAGTGCATAGTTAGGTGATGAAGCTATTGTGACAATGTGGTCCTCAGAAATGAGATTACACATGGAGGAGTTGGTGAGGTGCATCGCAAATTGAGCAATTTTGACATGTCTGAGGGCAAGTAGGCAAAGAAAAAGCGAATGAAAAAGAAAAAATCCAATACTACAAAAGCAAATGGAAAGCCACCACCAGTACTCCCAGATGAAGATGAAGATTTCACTTTCAAATGAGGGTGATACCAGATGGAGTTTCATGTACCGTGGAGTAATGATGATCTTGCGACATTCACAAACAGCTTTCCAAAACTAAGAGAGAATTCTATATACAAGTTGACAAATTTGTAAAAATGTCAAAAGTTTTTTGGCCAAACTTGAATACTTTCTTTATATTGGGGTACTGAGTGAACTATGGGCTGAATGTAAGATAGCTCTACAATGGACAGGTACTGAACCTCCAAGTAATGCACGTACTCTATCGTCTTCACCTGTGTTGATGACAAAGTATGATTAGGTGATTACCTTTTTGAAAGGAAAAGTTCCAGCAAGGGATATTGTTTGGTTAAACAATAGAACTACTAGGGAAGCTAAAGAATCGGTGCATGCTTTTTATGAATGATTGTTGCAGGTGTTTAAACAGCACAGCGGACAAGAAAATGGTAAAAAGGGAGATATGGGGATTTTTGTGTCAAAGTTCATTCTTGGGTTGTGACTAGAAATTAGCATTCACATACAACAGAAAGATTTTGTTGACAGACAAAGCCCTTTGATTAGATCCTGAAGTATGCAAAATACCGTCGCGATGAGCACGAGATGAAGCATTAAAGATTAAGAGAAAAGTGTTTCTTGGGTCGGACTGAGCTTGCTCCAAAAGGGTTTCCAAATAAGTGAGGAAATGCTGATGGAATGCAGAGTGTTAGTTTCCAGAATTGAGGACAGACAGCTCAAGGTGGATTGAATGTTTCTCAGGCTAGAGGTAAAGGTGTTCTAGTAGATCCAAATTCAGGGGTAGACATTGAAATGTTGAAGAAATTGACTCCTTATCACTATTGGAACAGGCTTAGACATTGGAAGACAGAATCCAAATTGTGTGAGTGGTGATGGGCATATGTAACGTATACATCATACACAACAGCAAAATGTTCAAGTTCCGGTTCCAATTCAATGGTTGCAGATGTTAATGCAGTGCCAAGTTCCTATGATGCCGGTTTGATGGCCCCATAGAATATAGGGAATCACTGATTCAAATTGAATCTATACCAAGAGCAAATATAAATCCATTCCAAAACTAGAGCCCATTTCAACAGTTTCCCATGTTGCAGAACTAGAACTTTAATTCTGACAAGTTCCAATGAAGGTGCCTGAGGAGCGAGGAAGATGGCATTCTTGGCGTATTAAAGGAGGTAGGTGAAAGTTAACCATTTGTAGAAGGAGTGGTAAATGGCCACCAAGTGTCATTAATTATTGGCATGCGTGCTAGACATTCTACTGTTGGAACAGCATAAGTTCCAAAACTACCCCACTTGGGAAAGAAGATCCAAGTTGTATGTGTTGTACATAAATAAATAACTAATCCTGTTTCAAAGAAAGTACTTGTAAAAATAGGGAGGAGGATCACAAATTTTTGGTATGTGATTCAAGTCCTGTAAATCTGTAAGGTGCAGTTTTGTGCAAGTTAAATTGCACTATTTTCTGCACACCGAACATTTTGGGATTGTTAAAAGTATTTGTGGAAAAGAGGCAGAAGGTCATGTGTTTATCAGGGTAATAAAGACATGTTTGGCAACAATTTTGGTTGGAAATTCTGGATAAGTACGTTTTGTGAACAGCTGTAGGGAATGTTTGGTGAGGGATGTGGCTCAAGTCACTGTACGACTCCTAATAAAACATGCGGAGGTGAAGAAGCATCTAAGGAATAAGCTGGCTTTGGAAGTTGATGATATTCGGAACTAAACTAAAATATATTCTGGTGATATTGAATTATTTCTTTAAGTGAGTGAGTGAGTTAGTGGGTGAGCGGGTGGTTCCTTTTGTTGTGAGCATAACGTCCATGGGTTTTATTGAATTTTTGAAGAATGTGGTTTATCACAAAATGTACCCATAGGAACTTGTTACATATAATGGTGCTCAGATGACTTCACAGTAACTGGAAGAATGTTTGACTTTAATGTGCTTTAAGCTTATAAATAGGCCTTAAATGGTTCTTGCATTAACAGACTAGTAGAGCTTTTTAAAAAGTAAAAAAAAGGCATTTGCAATTGATCATGATAAAAAAGTTTACATAGTGGAATTCTATGTGGTTGGAGTTGTAGGGGGTGGTACTAGGCCTGGGTGGAGATTGTGGAGTTCAGAAGTGACAAAAAAACTCCACCAAGCTAAGCGGAGTTCTGCCAGTGGCAGAGTGCGTTAACTCATGCCATTCGCAAAGATTTTTAGCACCGGGTGTTTGTCCCTTGCTGAAAAATCATCACAAATGACATCAGGTGCAGCACAAGAGGGTGCTACATCATTCTGCTGCTCGAGTAGTAGTTCTACTCGAGCAGCAGCTCCCTCAACGCAACAGAATATTACTCAGCATGAGCGATAGCGACCATCCACGACCGTCCGTCTTGAGAAATCTCACTGGGAAGCAGTCTAACATTGGATTTTCCTTGCTCACACTCACCATCCTTCCGTTGGCAAGTGAGGAAAATACGAGCAGAGTTTTTCAGAGGTCCACTGAGTGCAGATTGCAAAAAAGTCCACGAATGGAGCAGAGTTCACTGCCCAGGCCTAGTTAGCACAACATCAAATCAAATGAAGGCACCATTCAATCAATCAATCAGAGGGTTGGTAAAGTGCAGCTACTCACCTATTGGCATTGGAGGGGCACAGCTCCGGGAAGTTCATTCAGGTTTGTCAAGAGCCAGGTCTTGAGGTCCTTCATGAACTTGAAGAGTGTTGGTGTCTGGTGGAGTGGGAGCGTGCTCCATGCCTTAGCTGTGAGGAAGGAGAAGGACCATCATCCTGTTCTGATTTACTTGATGCGCAGCACCGTAGCTAGGGAGAGCTGGGCTGAGCAGAGTGATCTTTGAGTTGCGTGGAATGAAAAGTGGTGGTTTAAGTAGGCCGGTCCAGTGTTGTGGAGGGCTTTGTGGGCATGGGTGAGAAGCTTGAAGATGATTCTCTTTTCGATGGGGAGCCAATGTAGTGTCTGCAGGTATTCGATGATGTGGCAGTGGCAGGGTAGCATGCATTGCGTAAGTCCAGCCTACTGCTGATGAGGGTGTGGGTGACAGTTTTCCTGTGCTTAAGAGGAATCCATTTGAAGGTATTTCGTAGGAGATGGAGGTTCTGGAAACAGGCGGAGGTGACGGCATTGATTTGGCAGTTCACTTTGATTTCGTAGTCCAGGATGATTCCAAGGTTGTGTGCGTGGTTAGTGGGGGAGAAAGGGGGTTACCAAGGGTGGGGGGCCACCAGGTGTCCTTCCGTGGATCTTGGTGAAGGCCCATGATGAGTACTTCAGTTTTGCTGCTGTTGAGTTGTAGGTACAAAAGGGGGTGGTGATGGACGGAGCATCTGAATCAATCAAACACTCACACCCAGTCAAAAGATCTGGGTTTAATCCATCACCGTTCTTTAGCCCACTCTGCCACCCCATTTCAGACATGCTGAAGATGGCTGGAATGCCAGAAACCGGTCCTCGGAAGCTTGTTTCCGGTCCAGGAAAGACATGGCTTGGCAGTTCCGGCTGGACTGTTCCCATGAGGCACATGGTCAGACTGATTTGCATATAGCCATGTCTGAACTCAGGTGGCAGAGTGGGCTAAAGAACGGTGATGGATTAAACCCAGATCTTTTGACTGGGTGTGAGTGTTTGATTGATTCAGATGCTCCGTCCATCACCACCCCCTTTTGTACCACCTTTGGCCTCCATAAGTGTGGCAGGGTATGCTCAGACGTGAGTCCCTTGCTCATTTTGCCACTGGATTCAAGCAAGCCGGGCTGAAGACGGCTGGAATGCCAGAAACAGGTCCTCGGAAGCTTGTTTCCGGTCCAGGGAAGACATGGCTTGGCAGTTCAGGCTGGACTGTTCCCATGAGGCACAGGGTCAGACTGATTTGCATATAGCCATGTCTGAACTGGGGTGGCAGAGTGGGCTAAAGAACGGTGATGGATTAAACCCAGATCTTTTGACTGGGTGTGAGTGTTTTATTGATTCAGATGCTCCGTCCATCACCACCACCTTTTGTACCGCTGTTGAGTTGTAGGCAGCTGTTCTTCATCCACCTGGCGATGGCTCCATTCCTGCCTGGAAGTTGTGTTTGTACATGTGAGCTTTGTTGGATAGAGAGAGGAGGAGTTGGGTGTCGTCTGCATAGGATACCATGTTGAGTCCGTAGGATCTGATGATGGGTGCGAGCGGGGCCATGTAGACGTTGAAAAGGGTTAGGCTGATGGAAGAAACTTGGGGAACTCCGCAGGTGGTTGATGTGGGGTCTAGAGGAAGAGGGGAGTCAAACCAGCTGCGTTATGCCAGATAGGATTGAGTGGATCCAGTCGAGGGCCTTGTGCCGGATTACTGCGTTGTGTAGTCATTGTGCTAGGGGGCTGTGAGATACAGTGTTGAAGGCCGGGGAGAGGTCCAGGAGGATGAGGGACACAGTCTCTCCTCTGTTGAGGAGGGAGTGGATGTCGCCTATCACAGCAATGAGGGCAGTTTTGATGCTGTGGTTTTTCCTAAAACCGGATTGGGAGGAGTCGAGGGTGTTGTTTTCTTCTATGAATGAGACTAGCTGGCTGTTAACGACTTTTTCGATGACTTTCACCGGGTACGGGTGTAAGGAGATTGGTCTGAAGTTTTTGAGGTCGGTGGTGTCCGCTGAGGTTTTTTTTCAGAGAGAGTTGATCTCGTCATGTTTCCAGTCGTCGGGGAAGGAGGTGGTTTCGAAGGAGCATTGATGATTCGAAGCTTGGGCAATAATGTTCGTGGCTTTGTTGTAGATGTGGTGGGGGCAGTGATCCATGGGGGCTCTGGATTGGACTGACTTCATGGTCTTCAGGGTGTCATTGATGGAGAGGGTGGTCCAGCTGTTGAGTGTAGGTTGTGTGGTGTGGGGGATGGTGGATGTGGGATCCGTGTGTAGGTCTTCGTCAAAGTTGTCGTTGATGGTCCTGGTTTTGTGGTGGAAGAAGGTGCTGAGTCCTGGGAGGGTTAGGATGTCGGTTGTCTCACTGTTGGGTTATGCAAATTCTTTGATGATGCCGAAGAGTTCCTTGCTGTTGTATATGTGGGTGGATATTCTGTCCTGGAGTGCTTACTTCTGTTTGCTTTGAAGTTGTCAAGGTTTGCTGTGGTTTTGGAGTTCCTAAATAACTTTTCTAGGCATCTGCAGGTTCAACTTGATTCTCGGAGTTCGACGGAGAACCAGTTTGCTCTCTTGGTGTGTGGGTTGTTAGCTTTCTTGAGGGGGTGATGGTCTTTGCACAGTCGGTGAGCCAACGGTGCAGAGTTCGGACGGCGGCAGTAGGGTCGTCATCTGTGGTGGTGGGAATGGAACTGTTGAGAGAGGCTGTGAACTAGTCGTTGGGGATCTTGTTCCAATTTCTGCATCGGGGCCAGTTGTGGGCATTTGCGGGTGATGTTGGTTTTGAAGGTAAAGTGGACACAGCAATGGTCCGTCCATGGGAATTTGGAGATGTGGCTGTAGGTGATGGAGTTTCCTGCTGTGAAGATGGAGTTGAGGGTGTGTCCTGCAGCGTGCAGGGCTTCTGGTACGATCTGTTTGAGTCTGATGTTGAGTAGTATTTTCAGGAGGGAAGAAGAGTTGGGGTCCTAGAGGTTGTCAAGGTGAAAGTTGAGGTCACCCAGCAATGTGTAGTCGGTGGAAGTGATGGGTTGGGGGATGATGATGTCAGTGAGGGAGTAAGTAAAGGGTGCGTGGGGTCTGTGTGGTCTGTAGCTGAGGGTGCCTCGAAGGGGGGTGTTTGGGTTGGTCTGTTTATTGAAGTAAAGGTGTTCCATCAGGTCTGTGGGCCCGTCGGTATGGGTGCTCAGTCGGAGGTTGGATTTGTGAGCGATAGCGATGCCTTCTCCAGTGCAGTTGGGGCAGTCTTTCTCAGTGAGCTAGTAGCCTTTGGGGATGGCAATCATGATGTCAGGGCCTGAGTTGGCGTTCGTTGAGGTTTCTCTGAGGAAGGCGACGTTGGGGAAGGTGTTGTTGGGGAGGTCCCAGATTTCTGTGGCGTGTCTGTGGAGGGAGAAGATGTTGAGGAGGATGCATTGCAGGGTTTGGGTAGAGGTGGGTCGGCAAAGGAGAGGGCGGGGTTGCAGTGGCTGCAGGTGAAAGGTCCATCAGTGTGGCTTGGTGAGGAGAGGCTGCAGTTGTTATCCTTGCTGATGTTGAGTGCTTGGAGAGCCAAGGATTTGTAGAGCTGGTGAGTTGGAGGACAGTGGTCGGGTAGTGGATGGGCGCAGATGGGCTTGACTTAAGGAGGGGTCGGGGAGGGCCGAACAGTTGGGAGGCGGGAGCTGGAGCATTAGGGGAGGGGCAGCAGCGGCGGGGAAAGGCGAGAAAAAATGATTTGAATAAAGAGAAGAAAAGCCAGACTTTGAAACATGCAGAAGAAAAAAGGCTGATGAAAGCCATAAAGTCCCACAGGCAGTGGGCAAAAAGTGAAAGACAAAAGTGAGGTGCAGCTAAAGGAAGGCAGAAGCAAATGAAAGAACCAGGCACGGGGGCCTTGAACCCCGTCTAAGGCAGCGTTTGGGTCAGCCCACTCACAGCTGTGCCACGGGGTGGGAGAGCAGTTTCCTGACCAAGAGATCAGGAGTCTTGCTCATATTATCGCTCAACAGCCGCCATTAACTAAGGGTCGGGGGAAGGCAGGACAGCAGGGAGGAGGGCACAGGAGAGTGTGGGAGGGGAGAGGGACTGCGGGCAGCAACGGCAGGGAAAGGAGCGAAAAAAGGATTAGAATAAAGAGGATAAAAGGCAGAATTCGAACTAGGCAGAAGAAGGTTAAGGTTAAAGATAATTCGATGGAATACAAATGGCGGGAATAAGTGTTTCACTCTAGAAGAGGTTATGTAAGTCAAAGTGAATGTGGTGATGTAGAGCGATGGCAAGATTTAGAGCAAGAGTGTGATTGCTGTGCTTCAAGAAAAGTGGTGTGTCGAAAACTGGGCGGAAGTGCCCAGATGGTCAGTTCAAATTGCAAAATGTGGGTGACCCTCGACGACATAGTTCCAGTAAACCTGTGTGCTTAAAGGATTTTAAGATGAGCTAAAAACTTGTTCTATATTACAGTGAGTACAGTAAATAATTTGTATGTGCTGTTGTAAACACTGTATGTGAGTTTTATTTTGCTGTGTGGAAGGAAGTAGGATGCGTTGGATCTAGTTTTGTTATGCAATGTTCCAAGTCCACAGTGCATGAAGCCTTCCTATAAATAATAAGTTGATGTTTGGCCTTAAGGTTTGTTTCAGTCAGCTGTGCAGGGCTGCAGAGTTTTGAATGTATTATGGTTTGCTTCAAAGAGAAAACCTGCTTTTATCTGATTAGGGAGGCTTATCAGTTCTTTACGTAGTGTCTACTGAATGCAGCTCTACTGTATATTCTATAACATACTGGATGGAAGGATGTGGGCTCATTATATGCGTTGGTGGTATTTGTGGATGACAGAGGTGTGCATGTGATGTGACCAGCTAAGAAAGGAGGTAGCTGGTAAGAACTTGTGAGATATGCAGAAACTGGTTCTGTTTGTGCATAACTCAGACTGATTACTTATAATTGTATGCCCATGTCAGATATCCAGATTACTACAACTGTTGTACAGTGCACAATAAATGAAACTAAGAAGGGGGTCGGTGAAGGGTGTGTGGGGTACAATTGGTCTGTAGATGAGGGTGCCTCGAAGGTATTGTGAAGTGAAGGTGTTCCATCAGGTCTGTGGGCCCGTCAGTGTGCGTGCTCAGTCGCAGGTTGTATTTGTGAGCGATGGCAATGCCGCCTCCAGGGCAGTTGGGGCGGTGTTTCTGGGATCTTGTAACTTCGGGATGGTGATCGTGATATCAGGTCCCGAGGTGGCATTCGTCCAGGTTTCTGTGAAGAAAGGCGATGTCCAGAGAGGTGCTGTCGAGGAGGTCCCAGACTTCTGTGGCATGTCTGTGAAGGGAGCGGACATTGAGGAGGATGCATTGCCGGGTTTGGGGTGCAGTAGAGTTGCGGTAGGAGAGTGGAGGTGGGGCCTGGGGGTCTGCAAAGGAGGAGGAGTGATGGCAGGTGAAAGGTCTGTGGTTGTTGTTTGGTGAGGAGAGGCTGCAGTTGTTATCCTTGCTGGTGTTGAGTGCTTGGAGGGCCGATGAGTTGTAGAGCTCGGAGGTTGGAGGAACGCGGTCGGGTCGCGTATGGCTGCAGAAGGGCCTGCCTTTAGCACGCTAGTTAGTACAACCACGGAGTTTGGTCCTGGGACAGGGGGGCAGCTGGACCCAATTTACTAGTGAAAAAGAAAAATATTGCTGACCCACCTCCTTATTTAGTCTCACTATAAGTTTTAAGGGACAACAAACAAATAACCAAATCTCTTTGTTTGTATGGGTAATTTTATTTAACCCTTTTGTTCATTATTTTTGGTAAGATTTAACCAATTAGTAGGCGAGAAGAACACTCCATACATCTATATACAAATACAAAACATTAAGACATATTTTACAAGTACTAACAAGTAAACAATAAATCAAATAATCATCAACAAACTTCTCGTATAAGAAATAAATAACAATTCTGTATGCGCAAATAATTAATCTTTGCGAGATAATCAGAAACCGCTATTGAACCCAAAAGGTTGAAAAAGATTCGACAGACATCAGAAATTAATCCACGGTTAATTTTGACCATAGAAGCTGCACTCATCACGTGCAAATATTTTAAACTCTCTATCTGTCGTTTGCCTTGCCAACGCGTTTCGAATCTGTCAAGAATTACAGATTCTCCTCAGGGCTCTCTCAATGTTTTCAATCTAAACAAAAAATAAAACGAAGTTTGTTTCAGTATTTAAAACTTATTTGCTGAAAAACGTTTTTACAAAAACCCCCTGGGAGAGGCTGGACTCTACTGTACTAGTTACCTCTATGGAGACTGCGGTGGGCTCTCGTGGTTCAGTTTGTACACGAGGGAATGAACGCCGCAGAAATCAGTGAAAATGAAAGATTTGTTCTGAAAAAATAAATAAATCAAAGACTTACAAAGCCATCTAGAGCAGTGCCAAGCGACTACAACAGGCCCAATGCTACACACTCATACCTTCTTCAAGTGGCATTGAATGTGGTATTAGGTTCTCCGTATGCTCCTTTTATCCTTTCTGTGCGACCTGTAAAGTATGAAGGTCGCGCTCAGTATTGACATAAATTGTGGTTGAAAAACGTTCGTGGAGTATTGCGGGAAAACGTTTACCCACCTACCCAAATATGTGGTAGTAGACACGGGGCGTCGGCCGCCATGCCGTGTGTTTGTTGTCTTAATTTGGTTTAGTCAGTAGCGAAGTCGTGTTCCTCACCGTTATTGGAGGGACAAGATGTCGCTCCCGGTTTTCAGTTCACAAAACTTCTCCCGTGAAGAAATCTTGTTGCCCTTTTGACTCTCGCGGGTATGCACCCGCTCTATAGTTAGTACAACCACGGAGTTTGGTCCTGGGACAGGGGGGCAGCTGGACCCAATTTAGCCCTGCACAGCCACTTGGCTGCTCCTGCGTTCTCATTTCCTGGTTCACCCTGACTGTAGGAAGGTGAGCGTTTGCGATACTCCCAATGCGTGAGACTACGGCGTTCTTACTCCGCACAGGGTGAGTGACTAAAGAGCCCCGTTTTGTCTTTCAGCGCGAGCGAGACGTTTCTTGGTATAACGGTGAGGAACACGACTTCGCTACTGACTAAACCAAATTAAGACAACAAACACACGGCATGGCGGCCGACGCCCCGTGTCTACTACCACATATTTGGGTAGGTGGTTAAACGTTTTCCCGCAATACTCCACGAACGTTTTTCAACCACAATTTATGTCAATACTGAGCGCGACCTTCATACTTTACAGGTCGCACAGAAAGGATAAAAGGAGCATACGGAGAACCTAATACCGCATTCAATGCCACTTGAACAAGGTATGAGTGTGTAGCATTGGGCCTGTTGTAGTCGCTTGGCACTGCTCTAGATGGCTTTGTAAGTCTTTGATTTATTTATTTTTTCAGAACAAATCTTTCATTTTCACTGATTTCTGCGGCGTTCATTCCCTCGTGTACAAACTGAACCACGAGAGCCCACCGCAGTCTCCATAGAGGTAACTAGTACAGTAGAGTCCAGCCTCTCCCAGGCGGTTTTTGTAAAAACGTTTTTCAGCAAATAAGTTTTAAATACTGAAACAAACTTCGTTTTATTTTTTGTTTAGATTGAAAACATTGAGAGAGCCCTGAGGAGAATCTGTAATTCTTGACAGATTCGAAACGCGTTGGCAAGGCAAACGACAGATAGAGAGTTTAAAATATTTGCACGTGATGAGTGCAGCTTCTATGGTCAAAATTAACCGTGGATTAATTTCTGATGTCTGTCGAATCTTTTTCAACCTTTTGGGTTCAGTAGCGGTTTCTGATTATCTCGCAAAGATTAATTATTTGCGCATACAGAATTGTTATTCATTTCTTATACGAGAAGTTTGTTGATGATTATTTGATTTATTGTTTACTTGTTAGTACTTGTAAAATATGTCTTAATGTTTTGTATTTGTATATAGATGTATGGAGTGTTCTTCTCGCCTACTAATTGGTTAAATCTTACCAAAAATAATGAACAAAAGGGTTAAATAAAATTACCCATACAAACAAAGAGATTTGGTTATTTGTTTGTTGTCTCTTAAAACTTATAGTGAGACTAAATAAGGAGGTGGGTCAGCAATATTTTTCTTTTTCACTTTAGCACGCTAGTGGCATGGCCACTCAGTGGTCGCCATTAAGTAGGGGGAGGGAGGGACAGCTGGGAGGCAGGAGCTGGAGAACGCGGGAGTTGGGAGGGGCGGTGGGGAAAGGAGAGGAAAAAAGATTAACATAAATCGGAGAAAAGGCAGAATTTGAAGTAGGTAGAAGTAAAAAGGCTGATGAAAGGCATAAAGTCCCACAGGCAAAAAGTGAAAGTTAAAAGCAAAAAGGAAGGCAGAAGCAAATGAGGGGCCGGGGCACAGGGGCATCATACCCCATCAAATGCAGAGATTGGGGCAGGCCACTCACAGCGGCGCTACGCAGTGGGAGAGCAGTTTCCTGACCAAGAGGTCAGGGGTCTTGCTTATCATATCGCACAGCAGCCGTCATTAAGTGGGGTCTACAGGAGGGCAGGACAGAAGACGAATAGGGAGTGGGAGAACTCGGGAGGGTAGAGGGGCATAGCAGGCAGCAGCGGAAGAGAAAAGAAAGAAAAAAGATTGGAATAAAAAGGAGAAAAGGAAGAATTTGAAATAGGCAGAAGAATAAAGGCTGATGAAAGCCAAAAAATCCCACAGGCAGTGGGCAAAAAGTGAAAGAAAAAAAAAGCGAGGTGCAGCAAAAGGAAGGCAGAAGCAAACAAAGGGCCAGGACACAGGGGCCTCGAACCCCAACAAAGACAGCGCTTGGGGCAGGCCACTCACAGCGGTGCTATGCGGTGGGAGAGCAGTTTCCTGACCAAGAGGTCAGGGGTCCTTTTGAGTTGCAGAGGGGATCGTGTTGTTGGAGAAAAAGGGTTGAGTGGCGTGGTGAATATGATGAAGGAGATGTAAAGAAAGAGCTGCCACACAATTGGCAGTAAAAGTGAGAGCTTGGGTAAGGTTAAAGTTAAAGATAAATGGGTGGAATACAAATGGCGGGAGGAGGTGTCTCACTCTAGAAAAGGCTATGTAAGTCAAAGTGAATGTGGTGATGTAGAGTGATGGCACGATGTAGAGCAGGAGTGTGATTGCTGTGCTTCAAACTAAGAAAAGAAAAGATGTGTGTCGAAAACTGGGCAGAAGTGCCCAGATGGTCAGTTCAAGTTGCAATATGTGGGTGACCCTCTAAGATATAGTTCCAGTAAACCTGTGGGCTTAAAGGATTTTAAGATGACCTAAAAACTTGCTCTGTATTGCAGTTAGTACAGTAAATCATTTTTATGTGTGGTTGTAAATATTGTATGTGAGTTTTGTGGATTGTTTTGTTGTGTGAAATGGAGGAGGATGTGTTGGATCTAGTCTTGTTATGCATGTTTGTTTGTCATTAAGGTTTGTTGCGGTCAGCTGGGCAGGGCTGCAGAGTTTTGAGTGTATTATGGTTTGCTTCAAGTAGTAAACCTGCTTTTATCTTATTAGGGAGGTTTATCAGTTCTTTTCGTAGTGTCTACTGAATGCAGCTTTACCGTGTTTTCTAAAGCATTCTGGATGGAAGGATGTGAGCTCATGTATGTGTTGGTGGTATTTGTGGATGACAGTGGTGTGCATGTGATGTGACCAGCTAAGAAAGGAGGTAGCTGGTAAGCACTGGTGACATATGCAGAGGCTGATTGTGCTTGTGCATGACTCAGACTGATTACTTATAATTGTATGCCCATGTAAGATATCCAGAGTAATACAACTGTTGTACAGTGCACAATAAATGAAAATAAGAAGGGGCAATACCAGTCAGTAAGAAGCTGCTGTCTTATGGTTAATACATATTAGTCCACAGCAGTATACTGTAAGGTATAGTGTATGTATTCCTTCAATACTTTGTCACGCATGATAAATCAGATGTGTGGAAACTGCCAATAACTTCCAGGAAAATGTGAGAAACCTTTGGAAAATAAATATGCCATACCAGAGCCTATGGAAAGGTATAACAATTGTGAACTTTCCAAATGCAGACAGTAAGAGCATCCTAATGTTTTTCTTTCTGCATTAAGAAGTTTGAACAACAAACTCATCGAATAAATTTGATGATGTTGAGTCACAGAGAGAGCTTCGATCAGAGATTGCAACTGGGTCAATATTTTCTGCATAAGCAATAAGGTAATATGACCCTGTGTCTGGATGTGAAGGACACGTTGTGTTGTCTCTCATTCACTGAGGTCTATGGTGAAAACATATGGGTCCACCTTGGTGGGAAAGGGGTGTGGGTTGGGAGGGATTGGGATAGTTTAGACCGTAAAACCAATAATGGCCTTTTAACTGATAGGGAGATATGGTCCCATTGTTGGATGTGTTGGGCAAGTCTTCTTGCAATGTTTTGTCTAGCATCCGTTAGAGTCTGTGGAGAGACCATTTGAGCGCACCAGGTGGAGGGGATTGGGATAGTCTAGAAGTAAGACCAGAAGATCAATTATCACCTGATGATGGAGATGAAAACACAGGAAAGGGAAAATTAATTCAAACATTCTCAAACAATGGAAAATTGAAACTGTGTTGGTTTGGGTATTCAAGGACGATATCTGAATCCAAAATGTTGGTTAGCACTCAGGCTCAGTGGGTCCAGAACATGGAGGTATTGTAAACATCAGTGACCCCCAAGCTTGATTTTTTTTGCTGCGGTCTAATTGTAGATGCTATCTGGTCATCTAGTCTTGAAAAGAAGCACAGTACAGGTTAAGTGCAATTCATTTCAGCGTCGGGCAGATCCTTTTCTCAGTTGCAACAATGGAACAGGTTAGGTGAGAATTTGATGACCGGGTTGCCTTGGCATCAGATAAATCTCCCAAAACACAAGCAGAGCATTGGGGCCTTCCCCTAGCCATTGGGCATTTCGAAAGCTGCAGTTGTAGAGTATGCCCTTTTTCTATAGAAACCAAAACAATTAAAAAGAAATATTGTGGTACCGTTTAAAAGTGTTTCCAACTGCAATATTTCGAATGTGGTGTGTGCAGTAAACATGTTAATGTGGTAACATTTACGTTGGAAAAACAACACAAACATTATGCATTTGTCAACACCGTAGCTGGTCCCCCATTGCTCCTTTAGTACATACTACTTAAGCAAGGGCCACAGAAAACATGATATCCAATGGCCAGTAATCAGTGTCCTTAGATTACTTGAAAGAGGTGGAAATATGGAACAATTGCTTAATAAAGAATAATTAAGATGGATTCTGAAGATGAACACCATGAAACCCGGGCTAAACATACAGGAGAAATGGACTAATTTAATTTGAACTGGCACAGAGACATTTTCCCTAAACTTAATGGATTAGATACAGTCTGTGTATTCCTGGGTAGTCCCCAGGAGTCTCATCAGCTTTGCATCAATTGTGTATATTGCGGCAATTCATTGTTCAGTGTAACATCTTGTTTCCTTTCAGTTGTGATTCTTGTAATTGTTATTTTTCATAAGTATACCCTTTTATTTCTATTTCACCATTTATCTCTATGTTTTCCAATTATCTTCCTTACTTTCAGCCCCTTTGCAAAGATGACAGCCACTAGACACAGGAGCTCTTTGGTATACTCTGAGCTGTCCTCCCTCTATTTTCATACACGGGTGTCCACATTTAGGACAGTCCTTCCTTCGTTTCTATTACCCAGGAGAAGCAATTATTTTTTGGAGCACACACAGCCAACTTTCAAGCAGAACTGTATGCTGCACAGGAAGATCTTTCAGAAGTCCTCTGGAGGCCCATCTCTACGTGACCCACTCTGTCCAACTCACTTTACCCGGTATGTGCTCTTCGATATGGCATTCCGTTCTTTATAATTTCTTTACTGACCAATTTTTTGATAGACATTACTTTCTGATACCTCACTTTAGATCCCCCTGGAACCCATCTGAACTACGCTGGCAATTTTTGAAAACGTTGGGAGTTTAAACAGTCCTTGCACAAGCAATTCTGAGACTTTTGAAATTTGCTCTAAACCCATTCATGATGTCCTCCTTTCCCCTTCATTTTATCCCACAATAGTGGCTGATGTCTTGTGTATTTTGCGTCTATATGTGTAGCTGAATTGAGCCCATTGGTGCCTTCATCAATGGTTGATTAGTGCGCAATGGTTATCCACTCATTGTATACATTGGAATCCCACACTGTGGCCCTCTCTAACACTATAATTTCTGTACTCTCTTTCAGTCCTCTATTTGTCTAAGGCTCTTAGTATCCTGATGATGATTATGGATTCTTAGGGTCCAATATGTCTAGAGGATCAAAATGTCATCAATCAGCACTATCGACCCAATTTGAATGCACACAATAAAATGGCCTGCATTGCTCTTATCTGATACACACTCTTGATCATGTATTGTCACATTTGTCTATAACTTGTTTGGGAGCACCAAGCACATTTCTCAAGTGCAGTCTCTTTATGTTTTTAATATACAATTAAATAAATTGATCATTTGATATCTTTGCACATTGATTTGAAAGCTATGGTATTGGGACCACTGTTCTTTATGTAGATGCATGAGATGAAACAACAAAATTGATGAAGTTGGAGGTTGGTTGTTTGATTAAGTGAACACAACACAGCAAAGCAAGGGTAGTGAGGAGGGGCTGTTGCATGATACAGAGTGGTGCCCAGTATGGCCATAGAGGAGGGCTTGCAACTCTTAGTCAAAAATCGATATTTACCGACATTTCCTTAATGTTACATTGTTATATACATTTGTGTCTTCCTGACTACCTCAATGCTTTTTCTCCAACACTTTCCTTCTGACTCTTTGACCCACACAATTATCCTCATGTACTTCCTGTAAAAGAGTTTGCATAACAAGTAAATCGATCGGATACCCTTGGGTATAACTAGTGCCACATAAAACTCCAATAAATAAGGGATACCTTTCTGCTCCTTTTCCAGTTGAACTGCACCTGTGTCAAGCATTGGAGGACTGACACGGCGCTTTGTGTTGTTGCTGAAGCGCATTTGTAAGCGCTACTTTCCGCCGGACCCGCTCCGCGGGTCCCGCTTCACCGGAGAAGCTCCCTGCTGTAACTGACATCTGAGGACTAAGGGCTTGAGGCAAGTAGGGCTGCGAGCGGGCAGACTGCTGGACTCCAACTCCCAAGAGTCCCAGCAGCTGCCTCACCGATCCCACCTGGTGACGCTCTCCCTCAAGGCCACGCCCCCTTCTTTCCAGCAAAAGGCGCCGGATTTCCACCAACAGCTGATACCTTTCTGCTCCTTTTCCAGTTAAACTGCACCTGTGTCAAGCATTGGAGGACTGACACGGCGCTTTGTGTTGTTGCTGAAGCGCATTTGTAAGCGCTACTTTCCGCCGGACCCGCTCCGCGGGTCCCGCTTCACCGGAGAAGCTCCCTGCTGTAACTGACATCTGAGGACTAAGGGCTTGAGGCAAGTAGGGCTGCGAGCGGGCAGACTGCTGGACTCCAACTCCCAAGAGTCCCAGCAGCTGCCTCACCGATCCCACCTGGTGACGCTCTCCCTCAAGGCCACGCCCCCTTCTTTCCAGCAAAAGGCGCCGGATTTCCACCAACAGCGGATACCTTTCTGCTCCTTTTCCAGTTGAACTGCACCTGTGTCAAGCATTGGAGGACTGACACGGCGCTTTGTGTTGTTGCTGAAGCGCATTTGTAAGCGCTACTTTCCGCCGGACCCGCTCCGCGGGTCCCGCTTCACCGGAGAAGCTCTCTGCTGTAACTGACATCTGAGGACTAAGGGCTTGAGGCAAGTAGGGCTGCGAGCGGGCAGACTGCTGGACTCCAACTCCCAAGAGTCCCAGCAGCTGCCTCACCGATCCCACCTGGTGACGCTCTCCCTCAAGGCCACGCCCCCTTCTTTCCAGCAAAAGGCGCCGGATTTCCACCAACAGCGGATACCTTTCTGCTCCTTTTCCAGTTGAACTGCACCTGTGTCAAGCATTGGAGGACTGACACAGCGCTTTGTGTTGTTGCTGAAGCGCATTTGTAAGCGCTACTTTCCGCCGGAGAAGCTCCCTGCTGTAACTGACATCTGAGGACTAAGGGCTTGAGGCAAGTAGGGCTGCGAGCGGGCAGACTGCTGGACTCCAACTCCCAAGAGTCCCAGCAGCTGCCTCACCGATCCCACCTGGTGACGCTCTCCCTCAAGGCCACGCCCCCTCCTAAGGTCAGTCAATAAATAGAGTATCTGTACTCCGCTGCGCGGGAGCGCGCGGGTAGCGCCCGGGAGAAGCCCGGGACAAGGGCGGGCCCTCTGAGGCCCTCAGAGGCACGAGTAGGCCAGGCCAGGCCCACTCCCTTAGCCCCGGTACGTCATACTTCAATCCAAACTACCTGTGAGACCGTTCTTATAGCCAGTCTGCAACCGGGTAGGTATTCTTGCTCCTTTCTTTAGAAACATTTACCTACAGCATAATACCAGAGTCCCCTATCGATATTGAATACGCTTTTTCACAGCGCATCCACGATAGTATTCCCCGGTCAAGATGACAAAGAAACGAAGATCCGGTAAAATAATAGCAGGAAGATCTAGCTCCAAAACTAAATCAAATCCCCTTCGAAATAAACATAGCCAATTATCCAACATGAAAAGTACCTGCCAGCTTTTTAACTTTTGGGAAAAGGGTAAAAATAAAGCTTTAGGGTTGGACAATAAAGTAACGGACCCAAAAGATCTTGGAGTCATCCATTTAGACTCTGCCCTAAATGATGCTCCAGAAAACCCTGAAATTAAAAAAGCAAAGGCAGATTCAAGTCCAGCTAGGACGCTACAATCCCCCCCCAAGAGTGAGTTCTCACCCCCTTTGTTTTCTACTTTGAAAAATAATATTGACCTAGCACCAGAGGTAATCATAAAAACAAAAAAAGATATAGAGCAAGATAATATAAACTTCACGGCAATTCCTGTCGATGAAGCTACCCAGCCTGCAAATAGTTCTCCAATCAAAACGTCTTTTCACAACGGTTTGTCCCCAATGATTTTAGACGAAGCCCTTTGTCAACGGTATTTAGAATCTGATCCCACAATTGTTGAGTTACCCCAGAACACCCCGTTAATGTTAAACCATGCCGGCCTACAACTTTACAGCAGTACCCCGTCCAAAACCTCACACTCTCACTTTTCCTCTAGCCCAAATCTAAATTTGACTGGAATAAATTCCTTCCAATGTAAGGGGCCTGGTAAACCGTTTTCTGACTCCCTCCACATCTTAGAACATTTATTGGCCTCTATTTTACATCTATTGGAAAAATTTGTGGGGGGATCTGATTGTGTGCTGGATACAGTGACCCAAATTCTAAAAGTTCTGCTGAAGTCCCAAAAAGAGAGGGAAGTGGACGGGAAGGGGCCCTCCTTCCCCCCTACGGTCCCAGATCAAACTGGTATAAATGAGCAACCCCCAGTAGCTACAACTACTTTAAAAATTGTACAAGAAAAAACTGGTGCTCCCAAACCATCATCCAACTTAAATGGCTCAGTAAATCACGATTTTGTAATAAAACCTCAGGGGGAAACCCCGCTAAATACTGGATATAACCTATTCCCAATATTTAAGAAACAGAAGGGGGACGGGGAAACAGCGGAGGAAGCTATTCAGGGGGAAACTGATAATAGAGGGAAAATTGTGCCATTAAAAAAGAACGGAAAGCACAAGAGGAAACTGTTAAGACGGATAGATAAAAATAGGCGGAGGAAAATTTTATTTAGGAAACATTTAAGCTCTCCCCTACTGGAAGCGTCACCTCAAGCACAGATGGCAGTGGGAAATAATAAAAACTCTGTCAATATGTCAGCCAAAGAAAATACCTCCTTAACAACCAAGGTTAAATTACCTTTCTTACCTACTCATACATCCCCCTCGTCAGCAATTACTAACATATTCACCTTTGGTCAACAAAGTAATAATACTAGGGATATAAAAGTGGCACACAAATCGACCTCCCCAGGTCAGGTTCTAAAGTCACTCACTCAAGCACCCATGCTACTTAATCCCTTTGCACCTGCCTATCAGGGTGTAACAGCCCAGGGTGTTCCTCCCCAAGGCTCTACGTACCAAGAAGCAGTTAAACCAACCCCATTAGAGCAAGAGCATAACCACTCTGCACAAAATATGTTCTCTTTCAATCCTTTTGTAATTGCTCCCAAGGAAGCTCCTGCAAAGGTTTCCACGGGCAAAGAAAACGTAGAAAATACCATAAATACCGTATGGGTAGATTTCTTTCCCCTTTTTGAACCTGACTGCATCCTGAACAGATCCCTCTTGTTGAAATACTTCCAAGAATCTGCCAATCTGAAACGTATTCAATCAGCCGACTTAGATATAGTTCTGCAACGAAAGTCTGAAGTGGGGACGGTCACGAGGGTGAAGTTCCACTCTAAACTGGTAGCTAACCTCATCCTCCATTCCCCTACTCTGAAGACCTGCAGAGTAGGGGAATAGATGTAATTCCTGTACTATTGCCCTCCAGTCGGAATATTGCCGTTAAAATGGTAAACCAACGGAATCCCTCCTCTTCCCTGCTGCTAGCCGCAGCAGGCAATATAAATAACTTGGGTGAAATAAAAGAATTAAAAATAAGCAAGTCCAGTGATTCTCGAGTGGTATCATATGCTCAACCCTCTTTTTTAACTCATACTACCCTCAGAGAGGAAATGGATCACTGGAACTGGCTGCCCAAAGTATTAGCTGACAAATCCTCGGGAAAATCATTACCAAATCAGTTCCTTTAGCACGGACTTATCTATAATATCGTGGAATTCAGCAGGCATAAAAAACAATACGGAGAAATTACATTTTCTCCTATCCCTGGAGGCAAATATCATATGCCTCCAGGAGACATGGTGCAATGAAAATATCCAAATAGGGAAGGACTATTTTGCTTTAGAAGGCAGTGCTACTGCGAATAAAAAAGGCCACGCCAGCGGGGGCATAGCCTGCCTACTATCCAACCGTATAAACTGGGATTACAACCACTTCCTGGACCCGAGTAAACTTTTTCAGGTAGTTACCTTGTTTGGGTCAGGCATCTTCTCAGCTGGAACCCGCCTGGCCTTGATAAATGCCTATATCCCTCCTGAAGCGGGTTTTAATACAATTTTAAACAAAATCTTCCTCCATATACAGAGCATTAAGGAGAAAGATCCTGGAATGGTTATTATCCTAACCGGGGACTTGAACTGTAAAATCTCCAATTTTAGTTTAAATCTGTTTTCTGACAAAATAAGAGAAGAAACGCTCCATATCCCTCGGGCAATATTCCCTGAGAATATATTAACAAATAAACGGGGTAAACTATTACTAAATGAGTTGGCGGAAATCGATGGGATAATCGCAAATGGGCGTCTCCCCTCGGACTCTCCGGCAAACTTTACCCATAGATCGTATCAAGGGGAATCGATTCTTGATTACGTTATAATAGGGTCTCATTCATTTGAGTTATTAAAGGACATCGTTGTAATCGATACCATTTTCAGCGATCATAAAATTATTTCCATCTCAATGAATATACATCCCCCTAAATGTGATCAATGGTCCTTGAACAGTAGCCAAATAAATTTTGGTAACAGTTCGTGAAGGTGTTATTGAAATGCAAGGGCTCACCGTTACCTGGAGGATATGCTAGATATAGCAATATCCGAGCTCCCCTCTTGGCATGGTCGCGAAAATGAGCTTTTTTCCTTATTTTTGAACTCAATAATAACAGGAGCTCAAAAACAGAACAAGAAAAAATCCATCAAAACAATCCATTGTTCTCTGAAATTACTCAATGTAGACCTGAATAAACTTACAAGGGCCCAATACTTAAATAGAACTGAGGATAAATCCCGACAAATAACAACACTAAAAAGGAGAAGGAGGCGACTCTTATACGCTCTTCGAAAAGAAAAAGAGGATACCATCTGGGTAAAAATAAGGGAAGCTGCAACCAATGGAGAATTGAGACAATTTTGGTCCCTTATAGGTGAAGGGTGCGGAACGAGAACCACTCCGCTGCCTATCCCTATCGAGGAACATATATGGAGGGATTTTGTCTCAAGCCTCTATGCCAGCAACCTCCCAGTTTCTCCCCAAGTTCGGTTTTTAGACATTAGCCAACCGATAGAGTCTTTTTCAGAAAAAGACATAGAACTTGCCATTGGGGAAATGAGACGCTCAGGAGCCATGGGTCCCGATGAAGTCCCAATTAATGTGTTAAAGCAGAACAGGGTCAAATGGAGCAAGCTTTTATGCCCTATCTTTAATTCCTGCATATTAAGCGGAAAGGTCCTACCTTCCTGGAAGGGAAGTATCCTGGTCCCATTGTATAAAAAGGGTGATCGTCTCCTCCCCCAGAATTATCGCCAGATTGCATTGCTGGATGCAATCGGCAAAGTTTTTACTAGATGCCTCTCAAAAGGATAAATGCTTGGGTTGAATCTGCAAATATCCTTCCACTTGAACAGACAGGCTTTAGAAAAAACCACGGGACCTTGGATAATCTAACCGCCCTCCAGATAATAGTTGACAAGTACATAAGAGCGAGGAAGGGGAGAGTCTATGTGGCTTTCATAGATTTCTCCACGGCCTTTGATAAGGTCGACCGTCAGGTATTGTGGAGAAAGCTACACATCTTAGGAATGCCACCTAGCCTCTTACGCTTGGTCCAGGATCTGCATGATGATACATGGTGCAAGGTCCTGTTGGGAGGATAAAGAGGTCTCTCACGGCTCATTCCATCTGCAAATGGCCTCAAACAGGGCTGCCTACTAGCGCCCCTCCTATTTTCCCTTTATGTCAGTGACCTTCCCCTTACTTTATCAACATGTGTAGGAATTGCCCCACGCCTAGGCGAAAGATACATCCCCTGCTTAATGTATGCAGACAACATTTTAATATTAGACCTCTCCCCTAAGGGCCTTAATAACCGTCTGCATGCACTATACACCTTCTCTGAAGAGCACTTTTTGAAAATAAATATTTCTAAAAGTAAGATAATGTGCTTGGAGGGACGAAACAAACTAAAACTGGACCACATTAGTTGGGAATTTGGGAGGTCAGAAATTAGAAAGAGTAAAATCGTACGTCTTTCTAGGTATGGTAGTCACTAGTAACTTAAGTAATAAATTACACATAGAAAGCAGTTCCCGAAAAGCAAAGTCACAGGGTAAAGGCCTAAGATCATTATACAAATCAACAGGTCAGAGACACTTTGTTCATCTGTTGGAGGCCTTTCGGGCAAAAGTTCCCCCGACTCTGCTTTACGGGGTAGAATTAATTGACCTAGCAGAATGGGGCTTTTTAGACACAGTGGAGGGCTCCCTACTGAGAAATTTAACCTCGGTTAATAATAGTTGTAGCTCTGCAACCCTGCGTCTTGAACTTGGCCTTAGGAGTAGCTGGGCCCAGGGACTTGCAGGAGTGATTCGTTGGGTTATTAGTCTGATTAAAGGAAAGCCATCTACTCTCAGATCTCTAATTACAAAAGAGTTGATGTGCCCCCTAAATGCTTACTCAATCCTAATAAAGAACTATAGGAAAGCTATCACTCTTTTAGAGTTGGAGGAAGCATCCATCTTAGAACTCTCCATGACCCAATTGAAATTACAACTAAAGCAAGCTACATGGAAGCTAAGTTATGAGAGGGACCGGAAATTAATAACACAAAAAAAGGGGGTCACACAAGTTGCTGATTCCTATTTGATCAGACAGATACAACCCTACCTGTCATGGAACATCCCGCACGGCTTACACCGTTTTTGGCTGCTTCTCAGGCAGGACTTGCTCCCCCTGAACAAGTTGTTGGCCAAATGGTACGGAATATCCAACGTATGTAATTTCTGTAACCTAGCAACTCAAGACTCCAAACATGTCTTGCTAGTTTGTCCTGCATTATTGACCTACCGGCGCCTTTGGATAAAACCGGCTTGTATTCAGTTTGGTATTTCTTCTGCAACAGCTCTGTTGGAGGCTATTCTTAGCCCCCCAAATGGAATTTTTTGCAACAAAATTTTTAATTTTTTTAAATGTTTCTTAGAACTTTATTAGTAGGATGGTAAATTGCTTTTGTATAATCATTGTCTGTATGAGTTGTTTTATATGGTCAAAATTTTATACTGTGTTTTGTAATTGTATAATATGTGGATCTCCACGGAGTTCCAAAACATATTCAATAAAATAATTGAAATTGAAATTGAATCCAATAAATAAATAAAATGATATTTTGCATGTTGTGATTCAACAGTTTTTCCAAAAACAATTTTATTTAGCATTTTCGAGAGAAAACAACTGAACATAACACACAGTACAGTTCCACTAGGAGCAATAAACAACAATAGTAATGCAGCCAACATACACCTGGTTATATTGAGAAAGTCAATTTGAAGAATGACCCGCCCGAGTTGGGCACTTGAAAAAAGACTACAAATATAATCTCAAACCATCTCACATGGAGGAAATGGGGGGGGGGGGGTGAAAGGGAAAAGAAGGAAATAAGAAGCAACAACTATCAAGCTGCTCATTGACGTAGCTATTACGTTCATGCAGAATCTTTCTCTGTGTCATAGGAGGACATTATGTGGATGTCAGATATATTCTCATATGTAGCCCTCCAACTTGTGGGTAGGGAAGGGATGCCATGTAACGTCAAATTTAGCCAGTCAGTTGTGGATAATTGTGGTCAATTTTTCCATGGCATAGATAACCAAGTCTTTACCCACCGCAAGTTCAAAGGAGGAGGTAATGGCTGTTTCCACATGGGTATGCGCAGCTGTGCATCTAAGAGCAGGTGAGAGAAGAAATGGCCCAGAGGGGTCATCGTGGGAAAGATTCTATCTGCTCCCAGGTTACCCAAGAGGATTGTAAGTGGATCTAGTGGTAGGTGAACGTTCGCGCTGTACAGGGCTGCATATCCCCACCCAGAATATCTGAATTGATGGGCATTACCACCATGTGTGTATGAAGGCGCCTCGCTGCCCAGATCCCTTCCAACACAATCCAAACCCTGGAGCATTTTGGCAAGTCTGAAGGGTATAAGATACTAATGGGTCCATATTTTGTATGCATTCTCTTTGTAGTGGATACAGATCAAGGATGCAGCCGCTCTCTGCAAAATGTCCCAAGTGTTTCCTGATTACTCAATTGCCAGTTCCCTCTCCCAATGTAATACATAGGCATGTTTTTCAGGGGAAGGCAACTGCAAAAGTTAATGGTAAAGCCATGATATGCCTTCATGGTGAACGTTGTTGATTTAGTGAGAGTCTCTGGGTGTGCTGTCACTTTGGAGAGCTAAGGGTGCAGAGGGTCTGCTTGCCCGATGGAGTGCCTGGCTGAACCTGTAAATATCTTGTCTAATTAAGGCAAATTTGGTGACTAAGTTGCCTTGCGGCCGCAAGCCCCTATTGTTGAAGAAATCGCGTAGGAAGGGGAAGCGACCCTGAATCCAACTGAAGGAACCTGGATTGATACTGCCTGAGGGGACGTCATAATTATGCATCAATGGGGTGAGTCGAAAAGACAGGTTGGGAATGCTCTGCGTTGCCGTACCTCCCTCCAGTATGCTGAAAGTAATGATATCAGAAGTAGTAATGGGGGTACTCTCACTTCGAATGATGCCGGAAGTCATAACAGTCTGGATAGAAGGGAAGAAGAGATTGCCTGTTCTACTTGGACCCCGGGTTTCCTGTGAGGGCTGTGGTTCCATTCAAGAGAAGGATAAAGCTGTTTCATTAGGATATCGATTGCGATGTTGGAAAGCCCAGGCCACCCTCTGAGACCGGCCACTCCTGCTACTCTCGGGGATTGCCCCCCCCCCACACACAAAATTAAGCATTTTTGCACAGATATGCTCACAGACCAGAGAAGGAAGGGCCAACGGAAGGGTCGGAAGGACATATAAAAACAAGGCATGAAGTTCCTTTTCAGACTAATAATTCTGCCCAACGATGAAATCTGCAGCTTTCCACAAGGATAGAGATCTTTAAAGAGGGGCGTGAGGAGCCAGGGTATGTTACGGGAGTATATATCCTTCATCTGGTGTGGAAGTTGAATCCCCAGGTAGGTAATGGCCAATGTCTCTGATTGAAAGCCGGAACTCCGAATGGTGTCCTCTAGGCTGTTTTGGTGGTCTGCAACACCCATACCATTTTATTTTAAAACCTGACACATGGGAGAAGGCCTCCAGCTCCTCCATCAGTGCCGGAATGTTAGTATCTGATTGTGTTATAAAACAGATGTCATGGGTGTATTGGGACAGCTTGTGTTCTACACCATCAACCACCAATCCACTAATCATTGGATTAGCCTGGACCTTGGCTACTAACAGTTCCATCATGAGGGCAAATATTAGTGATAAGGGGCATCCATGCCTGGTGCCTTGTGTAAGCCTAATCGGTGGGGAAAGCAAACCATTAATTTTGAGTTTGGTAGTGGGTTTCTGAAAGTTGATGAGAATGAAGGCTTTCATCTTAGGCCCTAAATGGATCATGTTGAGGACTTTAGAACGTCCAGTTCACCCTATCAAACACCTTTTCGGTATAGTGGGAGAGAAGAGCCATAGGTTGGTCCTGTTTGGCCTATTCATAAGGTCCACTACTAGCTGCATATTATCCTTTGCCTGCTTGTTGCGGATGAATCCAGAATTGGTAGGGGCGATTATGGATTGCCAGATCTGATGAGGCGAGCAACCAGGATGGAAGCAAATAGATTCACGTCGCAATTGAGCAGAGCTATGGGCCTATATAAAAGGCACTGTGAGGCAGGTTTGCCTGGCTTAAGGAGGAGGGTGATGTGAGACACCAGAATGATGTCTGTGACCTCTCCAGAGGTTAAGAAGGAATTGAACACCTTCAGCAGGGGAATTGATGGGGTCGGCCGATTTATTAGAGTGAGAGAGTGGAGTGTTTGAGAGGTGCATCGTATGGGGAGAGATCTACACTAAGTTGCATATTGCAGTATAATGAGGACTTGAGGACAATGGCCTTATTGTTTGGTTAGTGATGATCTTATAAGCATAGGGATAGCTTCATGAAAATAGGGTGCCACATTGTTGCAAGGTATCAGAAACGAACATTAGTTTTAGTCTTTAATAAAAGAGCAGTAGCAGTTTATGGATATTAATCTAGCATTAATGATGACGCAGAGGTTGTTGTTGCATAGATTGGGTTCAACTACAGCAGGGTTGGAGGAGGGAATCGAAGGGAAACATGGGTTGCGCCAGGTTTATGAAAGATAAAGACTGGGGTAACAGCTCCTACCACTGGTAGCCCCTAATTGCCTTTCATGGATTCAGCCACTTAAATATATTGGATAGTAATTTTTTTTATATTAAACCTGCAACAACAACATAAAACAGAGCCACCATAAGGAGCAGTGAGAACAGGTCACATCTGTGATACATACCTTGTTCAAAGTATTAAGAGCATCTGTCGCTGCTACTAAAGCTGGCTCAGCTTTGGCAAGGTCATCTTCACATTCTTTTTGTTTCTGAGCAACTTCTACCTGGATGGCTGCAACCTGAAATACACATTTGTGAGCCTTCTGTTCATTGCAAAAATAAAGAATTGCAAATTTACGCAGTACTAATGTTTCTCGATGAGCTTCGATTCCCTTTCTGATGTACCCATTAAAGGAAATTCTGCTTCAGGCAGATTAGCACTGAAGTAATATAAAAAAAGATGCAAGACTTTGTTCAGAATGCATAATAACATTTTAGATACGAATAACTAGCATAGAAATATTAATGTGAAACAAAATTCATTAACCTGTGCATTATTTTGGTGAAGGAGCATTTTATGGATGAATAAAGTGCGCAGAGTATGCTTTATGATATTTATCTACCCTTGGATAAGTCGTGAAGCATGAGTGAACAAATGACTAAATCAATTAATTCACATAGATAGAGAACCACAAGGAGCAAATGAGTTTTGGACTGGTCATGTCCACTGCACCAAAGAGTAAAGCTTTAACTTTGTTTCTTAAAATTACAAAATTTGGAGTTTCAGATCCGAGAACCCCAAGCAAACATTTTTCTCCTATCATTTTGAATTTAAACTAGGGTAATACTGTATATACAATGCACAGTACCCAGGAGGGTATTGAACCTTTTTACTATGCGAGTGTACCCTCCCATAGTTCCCAATTGATGGCCTACTCATAGCTCAATGAAGCTCCTGCTTTTTCCATCACCGCACAATTGTATAGTTTTCTCTCATATGAGTTGGAATCTGGTAACTTAGATCATTTTCTATTCAAGTGCACCTTGCATAGCTTTTCCTTGCAAGCGAATGATTAGAAATTGCATTCTAAATGCTGACAAAGTCCTGATTATCATTGGAAAGTATCCCAAACAGAACAATGGATACTCTCTTTGGTTTTCACAAAATTGGGAAGAATGATATGAAGTTGAACAAACCATGGAGCTTCACAGAGAGGTCTGCTGTTGGTTGACTCAGTGAGTCCAGTACATTACAATAAAGACTTTTTAAAATTAAAAAAAGCATTTCTTTACAATGTGATCTTTGAAATGCATTTCCGTTAATATATATTAAATTAGAGCATGGTATTGAGTGACATTTGTTAGAAGTGACAGATTCTAATCATGACTTTAAAAACGTCATGGCCCCACCACAACCCTAATGATGATACTATTATTGAACCAAGAGGAAAGCGGTGGTTATCCCCTGTTAAAGGTCTACGGCATTACTGTAGATGAAGTAAAATTATAGTCTTTTGCTCAGGGCACACCTCAAACTAATGTATTTTGAAGTGCTCATGTGATGATGAAGAAAAAGAAGGTAAAAAAAGAAATTGGCTAGGACCACACAATGTGGTCAAGTGGAAGCTGAGATTAATGCAAGATTTTGTGCAATTCATCCACTACTTGTTTATCTCATTCTCTCTTCCATTTTAGATCAAAGCCTAATTTTTGGATCTGACAACCTTTCCATGGTTACCCGCCACTTTTTGCCTTCAATCTGACGTTTTTTTGCTGACTTCGTATTTGTTGGATTTATACGCTGCACAATTTACCCCTGCTAACCAGTGCTAAAATGCTTGTGCTCTCTCCTTTAAACATGGAAAAATTGGCTTATACCCAACTGACATTTAATTGACTTGTAAGACTGCAGCACTGCACGACCCACTTAAGCAGCCTGTGTCTGCAGGTTAACTGCCATTTCGACCTGACAAAATAAACCTTTTTGTGGTGAAAACACAGAGTGTGCTGTTCCTAAGTGTGAAGCTAGGCCTAATAGGTGGAGGGGAGTGCTCCTTTTAGGAGCACTCCGCTCCTATGTGCCACCCCTAGGTTAGGCCCTAAACAGCCCCTAGGTCTGGGTACAGTGTATTTAAAAATGTAGACACAAACCTTTAAGTTTCACATGTCCTAGTAATGACAAACTCTTACATTTGTTTTTCACTACTGCAAGGATTAACTTTCCCAAATGATAACATTAGGGTGCCTTATTATATTTAATAATTGCTAACTTTTTATTGGGAGAACTTAAACCTTTCATGTTTGGTGTCTGAGAAATTGTAATTAAAAACCCTCTTTAATGATAGTCAGATTTTAAGTTCCAATTTTGAAAATGCCAGTTTTAGAAAATTTGCATTTTCTTGTCCTAACCATTTGGTGCTAACAGCCGGTTCGTCTGTCAAATGACAGGGTGTAATTGGCAGTTGGACTTTGTTTAAGCCTCACAATAGAGGGGTTAGGTGCCTGCATGGGCCGATAACTGGCAGCATGGGGGTGGTGGAGCGGAGTACAGCCCCACTTGCAATTGAATAGGCTAAGCCATGCCTTCAAAAAAAGGGATCATCACCATTGCATTGTTTATGCAGCCAGCTTGAAGCCAAGACAAGGGAGGCAGAACACTTCATGGACTTAAAAGGGAAACCATCAGAAACTACACCTACTTCAAAGTGCCCACCAGATATAAATATTGTCTCCTCAGACTCAACTCTTAGACCTGTAGATGCTATAGAAGAAGGAATGCTGTGCTGCATTTCTGCTACACAGACTGCCACTCTGCTGCCTTGCTAATCTGCTGCCTAAAGGATGGCTGGACCTGCACCCTTAGTCCCGGGCTGAAGCGACTTTAAGGGTAAGTTAGCTGATCTTCTGTGTTGCGTTGCAGGGACATAAGAGGATCCAGAGGCTCTCTGCAACTGACGAGCTGACCCGCTACCTGGACCTGCAACTGGATCTACCTGATACTTGTCAACCTTTGCTGGAATGAGTTCCTGACCCCCAAACGGTGCCCCCCAGGTCCTAGACCCCTGGTGTGACCTCTGCTGAGCTTTCCTAAAGTTTTGGATTCTTCATGAAAAGTCCAGTTTGCATCAAGATCTAGCCTTCCACCAGCACAAAGTTCTGGTGAACCCTGCTCTTTGTGCTATAGCAACCGTCAACGACACCCGGCAGTGTGAGATCTGCACTTCGCAATGTGGAGCTCCAGCAAACGACAGCCTGCAACAGGACCTTCACACTACAATGATGAACGTGCATGACGTCCAGCCTGCTTTTCGCAGACATGACTAACAACCACAATACTTTACCTGCTCACTGCAGCCCCTTCACCACAAACTGAACTCTTTGCACTGGACTTTGAATGTAACTCTTTCAGTGGGACTTACCTGGTTCCTGTTTCCAGCCCTCACTCCATTATGGTCAGCATGAACTTGTGACTTTTACCCAACCTCGCACAACAAGGTAGTTGCAATTGGGGCCTTCGCTCATTTTACTTAAGATCTTGGTGGAAATCCACATATTAAATTGTACCAAGCTGATGTGAATTGAGTGAGATAAAAACCAAAAACCCCAAGGAAACGAATTACAGTAGGGGAGCACTCAGAACAGGCAGCTCGCTGGAGTATCTTGTATATGTATTTATGCTTCCCCACGGTTGCTTTACCTGTGAGGTGAGGTGTGACAGTTGGAGTATGGGTGGAGCAGCAGCCAGGCTGCTCCTGGTGGAACTGCTCTACATGGTTTTACCAACCTGCAACTGAGACTGAATAAATAAGAAGAGCAGTACTTCAGTTTCCTGATCTTCATTACCACAGCCAAACATATAGGAGGCCAACAATACATATCAGTGTGCGCACAGCCAACATTAGAAGAGGCCAGCATGTGGTACAGCACTAGAGGGAAGAGGCACCACAAAGCAAGCATAATGCCAGAAGACCAAGGAGCATAAGCTGACCATTTTGGTAGCAAAAGCAAGTGAACGGAGCAGCCGGAGGGCAGAGGTTTTAATCTTCTGAGCTCACTGAATACTTCATAGGAAAGCAGAAGCGGCCATCTTAAGAAGCAAAATACATTTAGCACATCAATATGATCTTGTGAGACATGCAAAAATGTGGCAGTCATCTTAAGAAGAGCAAACATCTATAAAAGATGCAATGTCTAAAAGGTGCCAAGAAGTGCAGCCATCTCGAGTAAAGGACCCATAACAAGCAACGTGACAACCAATTTGGGTTAGGCACTCCACAGATATGCACTGGAATAGACATTAGATAAAACAACAGAGAACAAGACCGGGTGAGACCGGACCGGGCCACCCTTCTAACGTCCACTTGAAATCGTGAGTAGTGTTTTTGATTCTACATTGTTTCATCTATGGCGGCTCGCAGAGGAATGAAACCGACACTCGTCGGACATGTAGTGGGAACATTAGATCATTTTATAATGAGGGCCTCATCTGTGCTAGAAAAAGAGATCGCCATGACGAAACGCCGTCTGTCGCAGGACCCAGTATTCCTGAAGAGATCATCACTGGGCCTCCTAGCCCAGGCAAAATCCCCAGGAGTAATATTACAAGCTACTGATGTAGAAGGGCTACCCGGGAACCAAAGCTCTCTCTCCTTTAATATATCCAGTATGGAGAACACGAGTAACCAACCTCATGTTAGACAGATATGCCACAAAGCAATTGTTCACCCAGATCCACCTATAAATAGTTGTGACCAAAGTACCAAGAATGAGGGTGCAATCCCTAAAAGGAAGAGAGGGGGAACAGCTCATCGGGGTAGAAAAGCCAAGCAGTCTAAACCCAATGACTGTACGGACTCACCTATTGACTCCTCAACATCGCAGCAAGGAACTGTGACTGAGGCATCGTTAACTGCTTTTTGCCCGCTGGAGGTTTGCATTGATTTAATATCGGAATATTCAAGCCCTTATAATGAAGAAACTCTTACAGGGAAATGGAGTTCAGTCCTTACCTCACTTATTCAGCCTTTGTAGCAAAGACTGAAAAGTATTAAAAAAAGACTGACCAAAATGGAGGACTCAATTTTGAAAAAAGTAGACTGCGTTAATGATTTTTTTCTCACGAATGTGCAAACTCAATCCATAATTACACCTGTGATGGCCCTGGTGATACATTCTAAGCCAACACCTACTTGCCCTCTTAATACTCTGCCTACAACTGTGTCACTGCAGCCGGGCGCCTGTAATAACGCATCCACGTCTGTTACCAAAGCTGTAGTGTTAACAGCAGTAGCTAAGCCAAATACACCGGGCAGAGTTTCTTCAAATGTTCCTTCAAATGCACCTAAAACTAATTTCAATGCCCAGGATCTACCAAGAGTTAATTTACCTCCTGAGAGTGCCCCTTATGTGGCTGTTCTTACTGGGGTTCCTTAACTGGTTACAAACAGAGTTGAAACATTCATGGACCTTAAAAAGAAAAATAATCCATTGGCTGAACAAGTATAAACCCTTCCCAAGACATGTCCAAAGCAAGATTCTTTTTGTCAGAAGAGTAGGGTGGGTGGGTCCTAACAGGAAAGATATTGAAGGGGACTGTGTGGTCAATAATTTCCAGGATAGCAGGGTGACAGACCATGTGTGTAGCAATAGCTCAGTTGGTCAAACAACGCCTATAAAGGCGGTAAAGTTGAGTTATTTCTACCCCCAGCCTAAACCACCTTACCCATACAATAAAGGAAATTGTGGAAATTGGTATTCACAGGGGGAAGAAGATCTCTGCCAGGAGGTGGGCATATGGGGTAGGTGGGGAAGAGACGATATTATGGGGTTCCCGGTACACAATAGGTTTAGCTCATTAGAACAGGTGGACTGACTACAGATGCCCTCTCCTTCCCCCTCCCATGTACTAATATTAAGATCAGACCGTGGGACAATAATACCGGGGGGGGGGGGGCTAGGGCATGCAGATTCTGCCCTTAATTACACTGATAAAGTCCACTTGGAGAGAATACCTACTCAGGACAGGTGGAAGTCATTGGCTATTCAATCAACACCCTCATCTGCTAAACCTCCAATGGTCCTTTCCCCTTCACAAAGTTTGGTTCCTCAGCATGAATTGGCTCTGCAAGAGGTAGAACCCTTAGTCGGAGGACCACACACCCCTCGTGACGATCTGGATCACGGGCGGCCTCCCGAACCGGGAACTTAAAAGCTCTATCATGGAACATAGCAGGACTGGCGGCCAATTTAGAAATTCCTGATTGGTGTATGTTTGTAGACCTCCATGGGATTTGTCTATTCCAGGAGACATGGGCCCTTACATCCACACATAGATTGGGGTATGTTTCATATACGGAGCCTGCCATAAAGGATCTAAGAGGAAGACCATCAGGGGGGTTCTGTATATGGGTGGGTGTACATCTTGGGTTTTCTATTAAAAGGATTGATACTAATAGTCCTGATTTGATATGTATCCTCTTGTCCCGCCCGAACTCACCGAAACTGGCCCTCATTAATATTTATTCTAGGCCAGTTCGCTCAGGAGGCACCTCACAGACCCTAGACTTGAGTACCTTACTGCATAGTTTAGCGAGTGACGCCGAAGTGTTGATTGGTGGAGACTTTAATTGCCACTATGAACCACTGAAGGGCGTCACCCAGGTTACATCAGAAGAAGATGATACCTGGCATATCCCACTCCCAAATATTTATCATGTCAAATGTTGGTCAGCTTTGGTACTCCAGCTAATATCCCTCACCTATTTATTTTCTATCAGAGCCTGTAATGGGCGCTTCCCGGGGGATAGTCCAGGGAAGTTTACATATAATGGTATGGGTCACTCTTCCGTAATTGACTATTTCATGGCCAGCTTGGGACTCTGGCCTAGAATTTGTAATTTTTATGTAATTAATCGCACAGAAAGTGACCACAACCTTTTAGATGTGGAGATGGATCTGCTTCTGCCCATTGAGGATCAAGATGGGATAGATCTTCCTGCAAGGGACATTAGAATAACTCAAGGTGGGAGGAGAATTCGCTGGGCAACCATAAAAAGGTCCCCTGAAAATATGGCCCAAATGTACATGAGTGTAATCCCCCTGTTAGAAAGGGTAAACCCAATGAATGACACTACCCCTGGAAATGGCGTAGGAACCGATCTCTATGAGATCCAAAAGGAACTACCGGTAACACTGGCTGATTGGTTTTATAAATCTTCTACCCCAAAACCGCAGCAGCAAGGGGATAGCAATCCTTGGTACAATAAGGGATGTAGGAAGGCAAAGTGTGCACTACTAGAGGCACTCAAACACGGTAGTAAAGACCCTACAATTGAAGCCAGGAGGGCATATAAGGAAGTCATTTTTCATGCTAAGTCAGAGTGGGAAGTTGAGAGATGGTACGCTTTGGCTGTAAAAGACTTAAAAACCATATGGAATCTTGTACGTACCTGGAAAACAGAGGGAAAGTCTACGATTGACCCAAATATTCCAGAAGAATCTTGGTGCTCATATTTTAAAGATCTTTATTCTATTCCCCCTCCACTGAGAAGTGAGGTCCCTGGTATCCTTTTGGCCCTGGATTCCAGTTGGTGTCCACCGCTTTTTTCTATGGCAGAGGTGGAATTAGCTGTGATATCTCTGCAGCCTAATAAAGCTCCGGGGTTAGATAGGATCCCTGGTGACCTTTTTAGAGATGAACTGAGGGTCTAGGTCCCCTATCTCACTATGTTATTTAATTCAATCTTGAAGGGAAAAGCATTCTTGAGTACCTGGTTGGGGGCGGAGATAATTCCCATATATAAAAAGGGTTCTCCGCTCGAACCGTCAAATTATAGGCCCATCAGCCTTATCGATGTGAGCCAAAAAATATATGCCAGGGTTCTCTTGCAACGTTTGCAGGCCTGGATCACAGATAATAATATTCTTTCACCACTACAGGTGGGATTTAGAGCCAAAACGTCAACTATTGACCAACTGTTTCGGCTCCAGGTCCTCTACTGGAAGCATGTTGTATTGGACGGGGTAGTCTGTACCTAACATTCGTGGACTTGAAGTCTGCATTTGATATGGTGGACAGGAATCAACTTTGGAACATATTATTAAATATGGGGATTCCACTGTATCTATGCTATCAATTTAAAATTCTACACGAAGGAACCTTTGCTAAAGTTCGCTTCGGCAAGTCTGGCCAACTAACTAGGGCATTCCTGATTGAGAAGGGGGTTAGACAGGGCTGTGTTCTTTCCCCTACCCTGTTTTCCCTCTTTCTCAATGGCCTTATAGAAGACCTCCTTACAATAAAAAATATTGACTCGCCTAAACTTGCTTCCGGAAGATCTCCCGCACTAATGTTTGCAGACGACACCCTGCTGCTTTCAAAATCACCAATGGGTATGCAGCGGGTGTTGGACCAGTTTACTATCTTTTGCAAGAAAAGAAACCTGGTGGTTAACATTGACAAAACCAAGTAAATGGTTTTCAATGCCAGCACAACTTACTGTCCCCATCCAAAAATGGATGGCCGTTTGGCCGATCCCTAGAAAGGGTATCTAACTTTGATTACTTAGGCCTATCCTTGAATGACAAAATGGGGTGGGGTACACAAATGGCCAAGGCCAATTTAAAATTGACCCAGGCTGTTGGGGGGATTTTAAAAGTTAAAAAAATTGTGTGCAAAAAATAGTGAGTGCGCTGCTTGAAATTTTCAAAGTCCAAGCAAGAGCTTCATCCCTGTATGGGGAGAAGTTCTCTGGGGGCACCTACCGTCACATGAGTTATCTATTACAGAAAATAACTTTATTAGGCAAATTCTGACCCTGCCAAAAAGCACTCCACTAGTACCACTTAGGCTGGATTTGAACATTAGACCGATAGCAGATGCCATCGCCTCATGCCCGCTCCTATATTGGAGGAGACTATGGAGTACTCCCGAGTTGGAGAGTTACAGGGAGGAACTAAAGGTGGTGATGGCCTCTCTGGGTGCAGGTAGGATCCCCTGGTTATCCTCTATAAGGCAGTCAGCAAGCAAAATTGGGCTTTAGAATCTCTGGCTCGATTCTGGGGTCTCCTGCCCAGCTATCACTAAGAAAACCCTGGCAGACACCATAAAATGCCATAATCTACAGGGAATTTATCATTCAGCCAGGCCATCAAGCCTGACTGATGGCTTCCTGGATCACAAGATAGATTATTGCTCCGAACAGGAACTAGACGCTATTCAACCAACCTTAGCGAAAAAGCTCTATCTCCAATTCAGATATGGTATCTTGCCTTTATATTCAATTACTGACAGGTGGAGGGGGGGTCCTGCACGTCCTTGTGCAGGCTGTAAATCGGAGGCTGAAACTCCGCTGCACGTTACCCTTTTTTGCCCAGCCTATTGCAATATCAGGAGAAAGTGGATAATACAGCTGTGTAAAAATTTAGGAATCAAGTACTATTTGGTGTTTTTTAGGATATTGAAATCAGACACCAATGCATTGGTAGTTACTGCTGTAGCAAAAAGTGTATTTTCTATGTGGCTAATGCGGAGGAATTTGCTCAGATAAAGATGGCACACATTTTTATACATTAGTATTGAGCCCCTGTGAATGAATGGGTCATTAGCGAAATTGTAATCTTTTACAACTATTACCGTATACATTTTTTGTTTTAAGCTTTTAATATGTTTTCTTCCCACTCAGATTAATGTAAGATGAAATTTTATCAAATTAATTGTTTTTAACTAATTCACGGACTGTTGATGAATGTATTTTAAATTGTATATGCTTTTATGGTTATCTAACTAACCGAAATAAAGTCTTTGAATTGAATATCCTCAGCTGCTAAAACATTCCAAGAGGTCATCAGGAGAGTGATCAGGAGAGTCATCAATGCCTTGAACTAGACTGCTGACATCTTTGTTTTCGAAGCATTTTGAAAAGAACAGGACCGCCCTACACCAAGGTGGTTGAGCACTACTGCAGGCCAACCTGATGTTGAAAGTGGTGAAATGCAAGTTCCTCAAGACTCAAGTCAAGTATTTAGATATTTTTTTCAGACAAGGGCATGCGCCTAGATCCGGGTAAAAATTAAGCACTGAATAAAGCAATGGTGCAAGAGGATGTGAGTAACATATTGTCATTTCTAAGAATAGACCGTTAAAATTCGAGATACATCGGATACTACGCCACAAACAGTCAAGTCAAGTCAAGTCAAAAGGATTTATATAGCGCGCTACATACCCGAAGGGTCTCAAGGCGCTTGAGGAAGGGTGGGGAATTACTTGTCAAATATCCAAGTTTTAAGTTGCTTTCTGAATGCTAGGTGGTTCTGAGTGAGGTGAAGGTGAGTGGGGAGTGAGTTCCAGGTTTTAGCTGCGAGGTAGGAGAAGGATCTACCTCCCATGGTGGTTTTATTGATGCGAGGTATGGTAGCGAGGGCTTGGTTGGAGGATCGTAGCTGGCGGGAGGGGGTGTAGAAGGAAAGTCGTGTGTTGAGGCATTCGGGTCCAACTTCGTAGACTGCTTTGTGTGCATGGGTTAGGAGGCGGAAAGTAATCCTCTTATTGACGGGAAGCCAGTGGAGGTTTTTCAGGTGACTAGAGATGTGGTCTTTACGCGGGATGTCTAGTATGAGTCTGGCTGATGCGTTCTGAATGCGTTGGAGTTTTTTCTGGAGTTTTGCGGTGATACCGGTGTATAGGGTGTTTCCGTAGTCCAGGCGGCTTGTAACCAGAGCGTGGGTGATCGTTTTTCTAGTTTCGGTGGGGATCCAGCGAAATGTTTTTTTGAGCATGCGAAGAATGTTGAAGCAAGATGATGAAACGGCGTTGACTTGTCTGTTCATCGAGAGTGAGGAGTCCAGGATGACGCCCAGGTTCCGAGCGTGGTCCGTCGGGATGGGTGCTTTTCCAAGGGCCTCTGGCCACCAAGAGTCATCCCAAGCGGAGGGGGAGGTACCTAAGATAAGGACTTCTGTTTTGTCTGAGTTCAGCTTCAGACGGCTGTGCTTCATCCACTCGGCTACTTCTTTCATACCTTCATGTAGGTTGGTTTTGGCGGTGTTAGGGTCTTTGGTGAGTGAGAGGATCAGTTGAGTGTCGTCGGCATAGGAGATGATGTTGAGGTTGTGTTGGCGTGCGATGGCCGCGAGGGGGCTCATGTATACGTTGAAGAGGGTGGGGCTGAGTGAAGATCCTTGTTGTACACCGCAGATGACTTCGGTGGCCTCAGACTTGAATGGTGAGAGGCGGACTCTCTGGGTTCTTCCGGTGAGGAATGAGGTGATCCATTCCAGTGCTTTTCCTTGGATTCCGATGTTTCTAAGGCGTTGTAACAGGGTGCTATGGCAGACTGTGTCGAAGGCTGCGGAGAGGTCGAGGAGGATGAGGGCGACTGTGTCTCCATTGTCCAGTAGAGTTCGAATGTCGTCTGTTGCTGCGATGAGGGCGGTCTCCGTGCTGTGTTTGGCTTGGAAGCCGGACTGTGAGGAGTCGAGGGATTTGCTGGTTTCGAGGAAGGCGGCGAGCTGGTTGTTGACAGCTTTCTCAATGACTTTGGCTGGAAATGGAAGGAGCGAGATGGGGCGGTAGTTTTTGAGTTCGGTGGGGTCCGCTGTGGGTTTTTTCAGAAGGACGCTAAGTTCTGCGTGTTTCCAGCTTTCCGGGAAGGTGGCGGAGTTGAGGGAGCAGTTGTTGACGTCTCGGAGGTGTGGTGCTATGATGGAGTCTGCTTTGTTGAAGATGTGGTGAGGGCATGGGTCTGTGGGGGATCCTGAATGGATGGAGTTCATCAGGCGAATGGTGTCCTCAGTGAAGAGTGTGTTCCATTCGTTAAGGATGTTCAAGGGGGGTGAAGGTTCAGCAGAAGGTTGGGTGGGTTGGTCTCCGGGTCGGTTGTCAAAGCTGTTGTGGATGTCTGCGATTTTGTTGTGGAAGAACGAAGCTAGGGAGTCGCAGAGGGTTTGAGAGGGGGTGATGTCGTTGGAGTTGGCTGAGGGGTTGGTAAATTATTTGACGATGTTGAATAATTCCTTGCTGTTGTGGGCGTTGTTATCTAGTCGGTCTTTGAATGCGGCTTTCTTGGCAGACCGGATTAGTTGGTGGTGTATGCGGGTGGCGTTTTTGAAGGCGTCCCTGGTGCTGGTGTTTGGGTCTTTTTTCCAGGCCTTCTCGAGGGAGCGACAGAGTTTCTTCGATTTCTTAAGATCATCGTTGAACCAGGAGGCGTTTTTGCTGCCTAGTTTGATTTGACGTTTTTTTCAACGGTGCCAAGATGTCAGCGCTGTTGGATAGCCATTGGGTGAGGTTAATGGCTGCTTGGTCGGGGTTAGAGGAGTGGGCAGGGGGGATTTGAAGAAGCGATAAGGAGATCTGGTCGATGGAGGTTTTGTTCCAGTTTCTTCGCAGAGTAGGTTGAGGATGGTTGTGAGTTGTGGTCTTATTGTAGATAAAGTGTACGCAGCTGTGGTCCGTCCAATGGAGAGTTGTGGTGTGACTGAAGGAGATATGTTTGCTGGAGTTGAAGATAGGGTCGAGTGTGTGACCTGCGATGTGGGTGGGCGTAGTGACAAGTTGTTTGAGTCAGAGGTTGGTGAGATTGTCCAAAAGGGAGGTGGCGTTGCTGTCATTACTCTTTTCCAGGTGAAAGTTGATGTCTCCCAGTAGAATGTATTCCTCGGAGGGGAGGGCGTGTGGGGTGATAAAGTCAGTGATGTCTTCAGTGAATTGTGCACGGGATCCTGGTGGTCGGTAGAGGAGGGTGCCTCTGAGTGTGGTCTTGGGGTCGGTGTGGATCTGGAAGGGAAGGTGTTCGGCGCTGGCAAGGTTGACGTTTGAGCTGGTTGAGATGCGGATAGAGTTCTTATGGACGATAGCGATGCCTCCTCCTGTTTGGTCGGTGCGGTCCTTACGGATGATCTTGTATCCTTCCGGGATGGCAATGGTGATGTCTGGGGCTGATGAGGCGTTCATCCATGTTTCTGTTAGGAAGGCGACGTCGGGAGAGATGGTGTCTGGTAGGTTCCAGAGGTCGATGGCGTGTCTGTGGACTGAGCGGGTGTTGAGCAGGATGCATTTTAGGTGGTTGGGGTCAGATATCTGTTTTGTGTTCGTGGATGAGGAGTTTTTCTTGGTGCCGTCGAATTTGCAGGAATAGCATGTGAAGGGTCCATGGGTGAGTCCAGGAGCGGCTTTGGCGCAGTTGGAGAGTCGGCCGGGGTTAAGGGCTAGGAGGAAACAGCTATCCCCTGAGAGAACTCAAAGCACAGACGTCCTTTTCAGTGCACAGTATTTTAAACCATAAATATGGAAGTCAGGAATGCCACCATATCCGACTTCGATTCCACTTGCTGGACAGAACGCATAGTAGATGCCGGGCCAGAAGCACTAGGAGTGATACTGGCACAATACAAGAAAGTTTGGATTTGTGTTGTTTTAGAGTCAAATGAATTATTCCATTATGCTCAATTTTTGTAAATTATGGTTAGATTTTTCTTGGGTTCTGTTGTTGCTGTATTACTGCATAAATACTTTACACATTGCCTCCAATGGAGCCGGATTGCGCTTTTGCCAAGCTACCAGAAGGTTGAGTACAGGTTAATTTAGTTTCAGCCTGACAGATGTGTGGCTGCTGCTTGAGTAGGATTTCACCCCGTCAACCAATAACCCAATTTCCAACAAACACCTTGCATGAAAATTGATTGTTGGGGCAAATAATGAGTTAGGTAAAAAAAAAAGATAAGCTTGTCTTTTAAAGTGTCGACCCCAAAATGGAAAGTGTATATTTTATAGCACAACATGTATTTTTTAGAAGTTGATATGCTAATGTTGGGAGAAAAAAATTACAACCAAAAAGACATTTAAAGCTGGCCTGTAAATCATACATCATACCAAGTTGGGGAGCTGTATAACTGTTTGTATTTCCTTTGTGCCATTGTGCACTTACAAATGTTATTTAATTAATCATGTGGAGGCATTTTATACCTAAATCTTTTCCAGCATTGAAAATAGTAATCCATTTTTTCCAATGGGTGGTTGGTGTTCTCCTCCAATACTGAGTTTTAAATATCGCCCAGCCAAAATATTATATCTAGAATACTGACATGAAGAAAAATTATATATACATAAAATATTTCTTTAACGTATGTAGATATGGGGTTAACTAAAGTAAATCAATACTTTCAATATATGTATTTAGCTTTATAACATTCTATTAGTCAATATGCTGGATATGATATTTCGGCATGACAATATTTTGTCACTTCATATTTTGACATACACTTTGTGGTAACTACCAGTTGCCCTGAAAGGTATGATCTCTATTGTATCTGATGTGCTCAGTACTGCAATACAGGTCAAAGACATTTGTAGCTCAGGGCTTTTTTCGTTGATCAGAAGTAGCTCTTTGTATAGAAAAATGTGAAGACCCCTTGATTGTATATTTGGGTGTGTGTTGGAAGTTTGATGAGGAGATTACAAGAAAAAAGGGTTTAACCCAAGCAGTCACGGGGACCTGGGCAGTAAGTAGTACATGTAAAGGGGGTCCCCGTCAGGGAGAGAAGGTTGTGTTGCAAAACCAACAATTAATAATTCAAACACTTTAGAAAGGAAAACTAGAAAATATTCTTCACTTTTAGAAGTGTGTATTGTAATTTATTCACAATACCTTGAAATGATACTTCATAGGAATTTCATACGATTGTCACAAATTTGTGCCCCGACAGAAAAGGGGGGAGAGGTGAAAAGGAGTGCTCGAGGGAAGGGTTAGTGGGAAATGGATGAACACAGTTGTGGGTGATAAGTACAAACAATATGGACAGGATCAAAAACAATTACAAAAACATGAGCCAATCAGTTAATAAAGGCATGGAATGATAAATGATTTTCACAGCAAAACTTTCGACGGACACCAAGTCAGTACTAAACTGTAAAGGGCAAGTGCCGGAAGTTGAGTAGAAGACACTGTCGACGTTTCGACCCCTATAAGTAGGCTCAGTCCAGTCCTTAAGTGGGGTCTTCATCAGGACTAAGAAGGTGGGGGGAGTGTGGGGCAGTCCTGTTGGATAAATTGGTAACAATAAATTGAAAGAATTTAATAGTAGTACAGCATAGTCAGTACATTCAGATTATGGTGGGAGTAGGAATGCTAATGAAAAAAGGGTTACCATGGAATCGTGGCCTACTTGGCTCGCGATGTGGAACAGCGAAGGACTGTGGTTGGGTCACAGGTCACTCGCCAGGAGAGTGAATCTTAACATGAGCTACAGAGGAGAAAAAGAAATGGAGGAAAACCAGTCAAATGAGACTTGGTCCTATACTTCTGTCACATTTATTAAAAAACCAAACTAAATTGGGAGCCAATCGAACCATGTAAAAGATGATCTCTAAGGATAACTCCACTGCGGGAGTATGCGATAGAGAGCCTCATATATACATCGGGGTGGGGGTGGAAGCCATTTACAATTAAAATTAAACTAAGGTAATAAGAGCTATGGGGGTGGAGAACCCGGTAATGTATCACATGTGTCTATAAAGGTTGTCAAGCCCAGACGCGAAGTCTTGGTAGGCGTCATACACTTTTTCACATGCGGTACAGTTACCACATCTGTGGTGTCCCAGTACTGGTGGTAAATTCCAGAGGCTTGTGAGAGTAGGTTGGGTTACTGGTTCCAGGTATGAGTGTACCACCATGTCCCTGAGGTTTTTGGCTCTCTTGAAAGAATGAAGAGGGGGCTGGGTCTGCATGATCTCATCTGATACAATCGACCAATTTTTGTTGATGATGCGTTTGATTTCATTGCTCCGTGTGGAGAAGGTGGTGACACAAATAATCCGATCTGCTTCGGATTGGTCCTTCTTGTCTGGTTTTAATAGAGACTCACGTGGATTATGCCAAGCCCTTTTCATAGCCCGTTTGACCAATCGGGATGGGTATCCACGTGAAATGAGATGTTCACTAAGGATTTCAGATTCTTTTTGGTAGTTCTCAAGTGTGGAACAATTTCTTCTTATCCTGAGGAATTGACCAACGAGCCCAACGGGCGTCTGACATAGAACGCGTGTACCGTGTACCTGAAACGGACCGGCTTTGGTTTTTGCCTAAATAAACACAAAATAGGTATGAGAGGCAGCCGATGCGCTGCTTGTTTTCATAACAGTCATTTTGTCTTATTGAGTAAGTCCCATTATATTGCGCTGTACGTACCTACAACGATTCTTCATTTTTTCCCCTTTAAGACTCTTGATCCGGGTTACCGACCTAACCCCGACCTAACATACAGCGTATTCAGCTGCTGACGACTAATATTCAAAATTGTGGGCCATTACTCATCTGCTGCAATTCTTAATGCACAGGTATGCTTTTATCTCTTGAGAAAGTGTATGACGCCTACCAAGACTTTGCGTCTGGGCTTGACAATCTTTATAGACACATGTGATACATTACCGGGTTCTCCACCCCCAATGCTCTTATTACCTTAGTTTAATTTGAATTGTAAATGGCTTCCACCCCCACCCCGATGTATATATGAGGCTCTCTATCGCATACTCCCGCAGTGGAGTTATCCTTAGAGATCATCTTTTACATGGTTCGATTGGCTCCCAATTTAGTTTGGTTTTTTAATAAATGTGACAGAAGTATAGGACCAAGTCTCATTTTACTGGTTTTCCTCCATTTCTTTTTCTCCTCTGTAGCTCATGTTAAGATTCACTCTCCTGGCGAGTGACCTGTGACCCAACCACAGTCCTTCGCTGTTCCACATTGCGAGCCAAGTAGGCCACGATTCCATGGTAACCCTTTTTTCATTAGCATTCCTACTCCCACCATAGTCTGAATGTACTGACTATGCTGTACTACTATTAAATTCTTTCAATTTATTGTTACCAATTTATCCAACAGGACTGCCCCACACTCCCCCCACCTTCTTAGTCCTGATGAAGACCCCACTTAAGGACTGAACTGAGCCTACTTATAGGGGTCGAAACGTCGACGGTGTCTTCTACTCAACTTCTGGCACTTGCCCTTTACAGTTTAGTACTGACTTGGTGTCCGTCGAAAGTTTTGCTGTGAAAATCATTTATCATTCCATGCCTTTATTAACTAATTGGCTCATGTTTTTGTAACTGTTTTTGATCCTGTCCATATTGTTTGTACTTATCACCCACAACTGTGTTCATCCATTTCCCACTAACCCTTCCCTCGAGCACTCCTTTTCACCTCTCCCCCCTTTTCTGTCGGGGCACAAATTTGTGACAATCGTATGAAATTCCTATGAAGTATCACTTCAAGGTATTGTGAATAAATTACAATACACACTTCTAAAAGTGAAGAATATTTTCTAGTTTTCCTTTCTAAAGTGTTTGAATTATTAATTGTTGGTTTTGCAACACAACCTTCTCTCCTTGACGGGGACCCCCTTTACATGTACTAGATTTGATGAGGAGGGCATGGGCTCTCGGGATAGGAATGTTACGCTAACAAGGAGGCGTTGGTGTTTTCTCATGTACGTGCGGGCACAAGAGCTGTGTCTATGCTGATGAGATAGGGAATTATAAAGTAATAGTTCGCAACTATAGGCCTCTAACATAGAAATGAAGCAAGGATTCTTTACTTGACATAACCGATAATGCCACGAATGAATAAGAAAACATATTACTGAAAGGCTTGTTTTTCACAGTAAGCAACCGTTGTGCAGGATGTTTTTCTTTTCTTTGCTGCAGACATTGCAATTTCTGAAGCTACTGTTTAATAGTTAGTGAATAGACACTTGCTTGTATTGTTTTTATTAGACAACTGGTAGTAAGTTTTGGAAATGACCCTTTCTGCAGGGTCACCCTAAAACATTTTGTCTTACTCCTCTCCTTTTTGCTGAAATCCTTTTTGATGGCCTTAGGACTCTGTGCACTATACCACTGCTAACCAGTGCTAAAGTGCTTTTGCTCACTCCCCTACATATATTTGGGTTGCCTTATCCACAATTGGCATATTTTTTTACCTAGAAGTCCCTAGTAAAGTTTACTACATAGGCCCAGGGCCAGTGAATTACATGCCAATTTCCAATTACCGGTTCCTGCTGCTGGGGCCACTTTCTCTTGCTGCTGATTCTCTGGGACACTTGCCTTTGCTGACAGGCGCGAAGCGCCGGAGAACCGCCAGAACCACCATTGCCGCCTGCCTGGCCAGAAACCACAATTCCCAGCATTCCGCGCGGTATGCATGCCGCGCACCGTATCATTGAGCGCCAGGAGGCGCTCAAAAGGGGGCCAGGGCTCACACGGGGTTGGGCAAAGTTTGAAGGGAGGCTAAGGGGGATAGAAGCTACATTTGGCTACATTGTTACAGATATTGTCGTACTTGTTATTTTGTTTCTGCTATCTAGGGTAATATATCAGCATAGTATGTATAAATTTAACTATGAGCAGGCGGAAGGGGGCTGCTGGCACCCTTGACGCCTTCATCATAAGAGCTGAGTCCCATTTAAGTCATGAAATTGAACTAGCAGAAAGGAGGTTATCACTTGACCCAGCTAGGCTGGCAACATATGGTCAACACTGTTCACTGACACCAACTAGTCACACACAACTAAGTACAAATGGTTGAACATTAGCATCCCCTGTTGAACAAAATAGTCCTGCTGTAGCACCTATAGTGAGTGTCTCAAGGTACCCCAATCTAGATGAAACTAGAACATCAGGAAAATTGTTAAGGTCACGAGTTCTAAAACAGGGGGATCCCCAAAGGGTAAAACAAAGCAAATTCAGAGAGCAAAAATAAATATTTCAAAGAATGGTGCAACAAAAAAGAACCTAGGGGTAGTAGTTAGCCCATCTAAGGAAAGCATAGATGTGCATGAGGAAGAGGTAATTTAATGTGCAACTGTTGCCACATAAACTGAGAGTGACTGTTCCTCTCGTTCAATAATATCTAGTGAGGGTGTTGGGACAATAGAGCAAATTATAGCGGATATTCTCAAAGCCAAATTAAATTACATGCAGGCCTAGATTAACAAATATATGGATACTAAACTTAGGGCTTTAGATGGAAAAATAGATCAGTTAAATTTGGCTGTAACCCAATTAGGAGCTTTAATTGAGAATGGCAAAAGAACTTTTGAGGATGGGGCAAAACTACTAATCGAAGTGAGAGACGTATCTATAGGCAATAGCAAATATAGTTGTGACGAACAGATCCCAGAGCAAGTAAGAATTTACACGCCCAGTTGGGGGTCAAAATATGAGGCATGGAGCAGAGCCAATGGAAGCAGGGGATGAAGGTAGAAAAGTCAGTTCACGAACTGAGGTGTGTGTTGGCAATTCAAATTTGAGTAATTTGGCGGGATCAGTATACAGCCCAAGAGGAACTGATTTAATCCCAAATACAGAAATGTTAAAAGTACCCCCTGCTGTGTGTCCATATATCTTGAATTTAGCCGGTGTCCCTACCCTGAAAAGGGAACAAAAAGAATCCTGGCACAATCTTAGAAATAAAATTGTTGACTGGCTTTCCAAGTTAAAAACATTAAATCCCCAAAGAATGAATGATATTCTAATGGTTCGTAGGGTAGGGGGGGTGTTTCAAGGAGATTGTATTGTCATTAACTTTAGGCACCCACATAGGGTTTGAAACTTATTAAAAGTGCACGAGGAGCCAATGGCGCAGAATACTCGCATCCATGCACTACCCTTTGGATATTTTTATAGGCCATCCAGTGGGAAGATTGAATTTGAGCAGGATGATTTTTCTCCCTTACCCATTTCGAAAAGATATGGGGAATTATCATCTCTGGAGGCAGTTGATTGACTGCAAATTGCAGAAATTCCAAGGGGAGTATCATCTGAAACAATAGAAGAGACGGTATCAGGAAAGCAAGCTATTGGTTTAAATGTCGAGGCCCCATACACATTAGAAAATAGGGACAATCAGGAAGAGACCCAGGGAGAGATAGAATGGGATGTTGGCGGATCCGTACCTGTTATTCAATCTGTAGTATTAAAGTCGCCAGATGAGGTCGAAATTCCAAATGATATTTATAATATAGACTGTTGTATACTAGCTGAATCCAAGCTAGTGGCAACAGCTAGTAAATCAGCAGAGCTATGTTTTATTTCATGGAACATAGCGGGACTTGGTAAGAATGTTATGGACCAAGATTAGAATAAATATATTGAAAAGAGCGACATCTGCTCTCTTACAGGAGACTCGGGCCCTAGAAACCCCACACAGAGTAGGTTATAAGACATTTAATGTGGATGCCATTCCAGCGGCTAGAGGAAGGCCTTCAGGGGGCCTTGTAATATTGGCAAAAGTAACCCTTGATATCAAAATTACCCAACAGTGCATAAAATCTCATGACATCTCATGACATACTTGGTGTAAAAATAATAACTAAGGATAGAAGCGTGCTATACCTATTTAATGTCTATAACAGACCTGGACCAGCCTCAAAATAGTCACTGATAATAGAACAAATTGACTCAATCCTAGATTCATTGGATGTAAAAACAGGGATAATAATAGGTGGGGATTTAAATTGTAACTATGAACCTATGGTAGGGCTATGCAATATATTTGAAGAAGAAGATAGTGCTAATAATATTCCTACATTGGATAACATTAACCCAGTACCATGTACAGCGGCAGCGGTCCAAATTACAAGACTGGTGGCTGGGTATGTCCTGATAGCATGTAATGGCCGTTTACCTTCAGTTACTCCAAAGGCCCATACATTTTGTAGGGCTATTTCTAGAAGCAAAATAGATTATATAATGGTATCATTTGATGTTTGGCCTACGCAATTGACCTAAAAATTGTTCCAAGAATAGAGAGTGACCATCGACCCCTCCAAATGTCGTTCCGTGAGTAGTTTCTCCCCTCTGAATTGCGGAGCAATGAAAGCCTAGATTTGAGCCCTGATGACATTACAGTCAGTATCAATTGTCGCTCGTTAAAATGGGCACATATATTAGAGGATAGCGAGGTATTGGCAAAAATGGATAAAAAATTTGCAGAAACCTTTGGAACCTTTAGCTCAAAATCAATTTTATTATCAGGGAAAGATTTATTTTTAGAACTACATAAACAATTTTTGACATTATTGGTTCCGTTAGTGACCAGAATATCGAAAAGTAAAAGTGGAGAAGAAAAAGACTCCAATATTAAATCTAATCCCTGGTATAATAAGGATTGTCGTTACGCCAAGTTGGAATTAATATTGGCACTAAAAAATGGTACTATGTCTAAAATAAAGGATACTAGGTTAAAATATAAGAAAACAATGGAGAAGGCAAAAAATACATGGGATGATGATAACTGGTCCGACTTGTTTATAGCAGCTAAAAATAAGGGCCAATTGTGCTTTTGGAGGTTAGTAGCCAAAGGGAATAAAACAGGGAAGGAAACAAAGGATATTTATCTCGATGCAGCCACTTAGGTCGACTATTTCAAAAGATTGTATGCTGCACCTGATAGTGGTACGGCTGTACCCAATGTTGGGCTACCACTTAGTCCAAGTGAAGACAAGCTAACATTTGATTTAGAAGAAACTATATTGATTATTATCTTAGTTAAACCAGGGAAAGCCCCCGGACCTGATAAAATTCCGGGAGACATATTTAAGCACGAAATCAGTGTCTGGGCCAGTTATATAAACTATTTATGTAACGCCATAGCAGCAGGAGTAGAAATTCCTGAAACGTGGAAAGGGGCAGAAATATTCACAATTTTACAAATTACAGATTAATTGACATTGTACAGAAAAAAATGTCAAGGCACATTTTTAGTTGTATTAACATATGGATTGAGGAAAACACTATCCTTTCTAAATTTGAGGCTGGTTTTAGACTCAAAATTAGCACAATAGATCAGGTCTTCAGATCATCTTGTTTATGCTGGAAGTATGTAACCTTACGAAAGGGTAATCTTTATGTAGACTTTGTAGACTTAAAGGCTGCATTTGACCTTATTCCTCATGATTTGTTATGGGAGTCATTTAGATCACAAGGGTTACCATCTAACCTACTTAACCAGATTATGAGGCTACATGAAAACAACTATGCCAAGGTTAGATGGTGCCCAAGGGGCTAGCTAACAGAATCAATCCCTATAAAAAAGGGGGTTCGCCAAGGATGTGTATTGGCACCCACATTATTTTCATTATACGTCAACGATATTCCAAACTTTTTGAATGGCTGTAAAAATTATGCACCAAAACTAAGGGGTGAGTTGGTGCCAGCTCTTTTATTCGCTGACGATACAATATAAATATCGCAGACACCGAGCGGGTTACAACACTTAATAAGTTCCTTCCAGACTTACTATAATGCTAAAGGCCTTCAAATTAATATTAGTATGACCAAATACATGGCTATAAACCCCCATAAAACCTTTTGGGAAAACAGAGTTCTGAACGCACAAAATTGGAATACGTACAGAGTTTTAGTTATTTGGGTGTTTCTTTGGATACTAAACTGACGTGGAAGTCCCAATTAGAAAAAAGCAGGATGACTTTGACACAAAATACATTGCCAATCATGAAAAGGCATAGGATTAGGTTTACTAAGGTCGTTTCCCCGGCATTGGAGGTGTTCAGATATAAGGCTCAATCTGCCGCATTATATGGGGCTGAAATTTGGGGACCTTCCAGTAGAAATACCTTTGAGACGGGAGAAAACAAATTTTACAGAGCACTGTTAAAGCTAAAGCTTCTAATACGTACACCATTAATACCAATTGCTTTTGACCTGAACATAGAACAAACTGATCATTATGCAATCTTAAGGCCTCTTACATTCTGGGTGAGACTTTGGACAACCCCGGAGCTGTCAGATTATAAGGCCGGTTTACTAGAAATCATGGAGTGGGATCTGAACAAAAGCATTACGTGACTCAGACATGTTTGTCTATGGTTGAAAAGGATTGATTTATCCTAGTTTTGTAATGACCCATCTTCATTGACCCAAGCCTCGAAAAAGATATTAAAATCTACCTTTAGGGCACACATTCAAAGCAGCGTGTTACATGATTCAGCATGTTGGGTCTTAACGTCAAGGTTTCTTTTGTTGAAAGATACGGCATATTTTTAGTCTTTTTTGGACGAGGTACGCCAACAACTTGCCAAAACACTATACATGGAATTTAGATATGGTGTAATGAACATTAATGCAACTGTAGCAAGGTGGGCCAGTAATCATATTGAAAGTAGCGATGATTTGTGTACTTTATGTCCAGATAAAGCAAAGGAAAATGAGTTGCACATTTTGTTTTTTTGTCCAGTATATGCCAAGGCTAGGAAAACATTGATCAAACCGATCTGTTTAAACCTAGGAATACGATCATGTAAAGAGGCAGAAAGGATCTTAAAAACTGAAACTGCACAAGTTATTGTCTTTGGCGTTAGTAGATTTCTGCTGCAGTCAGTTTCATAAGAGCAAAATTAGGTCTAAAGCTCTAGAGTATTGTCCGAATTCTTGCTTTTCCCAAACTATTCAAATTATGCTGTTGTTAACATTTGAAAGGATTTACGTATTTGTATCAAACCATGTATTTGTGAACGCTCAGATATTAATTGATCTTTATTTTAATAATAATAAAGTTTTCTGAACAGGAAGAGGAATACAAGCATAACCGTTGTGTGTTTTCCAATTTTCAACACTGTTGCCTTTTTAACATATTTATATTGTTATTTATGTTTTTAAAAAAGGGGGGTAAGGGTCATATAGACCAGTTTCTATTGATTCTGTTTTTTTTTGGGGGGGGGGGTTTGCACACACTGCCCGCATGGATTCCTATTTGGACTAATTGAACTGTATTTAAAATTATATGTGTTTTATGTAATCTTTTATGGTTGAAACAACCGAAATAATGATTTTGAATGAAATTAAATGCTACTAGTGGGACTGTAGCACTGATTGTGCCACCCACTCAATTTGCGCTCTAAACCGGTCTCAGGCCAGCCACTACAGAGCCTGTGGGTGCAGTTTACACTGCCATGTCGACTTGGCATTTGAAAACCTTTGCCAAGCCCTAAACTCTCCTTTTATTACATTTAAGTCACCTTTAAGGGCCCTAGGGCAGAGTGCCTTGTAATCAAAGAGTCGAACTTGTACTTTTAAATTTTGCGCTTTCTGGTAGAGAAAACCCCCAAATTTGTTTTTTCACTATTGTGAGGCCTAATCCTCTCATAGGTTGATATTGATGGTTACTTATTACACTTAATAAGCTGTAATTCCTAATTGAGAGGCAGTAGATATGTCAACTTTTTTACTTGTGGATTTGTAATGAAATATCTTTTTTAGTGGCAAAGTCGAATTTATCATTACAACTTTTAGTTAAAGTTTGCATGTTCCTGCTCTTAGCATTTTTGTGCCTGCAGCCTATCTCTGACCAGTCTGGGGTAGATGACAGCTGAACTTTGTGTGTTCCCTCTAGACAGCCACACAGAAGGGAACTTAGGTGTGACTTAATGGATCTTCCTGGGAGGATGAGGGGAGGAGCTCTGCACAGCCTCACACTTACACCCAAATAGGTTTTTTCCTGTCCAAACACGAAGGGCTTCATAGCCCACTGTAGTAAGTCTGAACCAAGGCCTGGAAGGGGGGAACCTCTGTACACTTCAAAGCCTTCTTTGAAGTCTTCCCCACTTCAAAGGCTTAACTGAGTATAATAACTGGGTCTCTGATCCTACCACTGCAGTATAATACTGAACCTGTGATGAACCCTGCCAGGTGGAAGGACTGATGTGCTGCTAAATGGGCTGTCACTCTGCTGGACTGCTGCTCTGGAAGAACTGCTTTTCTGCTGTGCTGCCTTGTTATGTTATGTTATGATGACTTATATAGCGCACGATTACCCGGAGGTGTCCTGGCGCTTGTTACCTTTCCAATACACAGATCCCAATAGAAGGCGTTGTCAGGAACCACAGGATAGCCAGCATGTATACTTCTAAATTCTATGCTAGGAGACGTCCCTTGGTCAAATACAATAAGGTAGGGGTTTGGTTTCCTTATTCTCCAGTCAGAACCTCCTCCCAAGATGGCCGCTGCAAAGGCCGTTTTGTTCTCAGCAGAGTTAGTGCAGGCTAGAGTACTTGGAACGTTCGCGCGTTGTAAACTGCGCACTTCAATAACGTTCCGTTCCGAGTCAGTCATAGTTTTCCGTTTCTCCTAGTTAACTTTCTGTGGTAAGAATAACAGAGAGTTTGGAAGCAGAGAGTAAATTCATAGTAATTCCAAGTCCGTGTCTTTGAGCTTGTCAGAGAGAATTCTCCTTTTCGACTCTGAATTCAGAATCCTGAAGTGACTGTTGTGGAGCCTCAGTGGAAGCATTCTCCTCAGAGTATCCAGCAGCTTTGTCCTAAGACTTCAGCCGGATGTTGAATTCGTCGTCCAACCTTACAGAGCTTCAGCGAATAACTAAAAGAATACTCCGCTTGAAGCCATGAGTAAATGACCAAACTGCCAGCAGAGACAGTAAGACATGCGCACCTGCGCTAAGTGATGTACGATATTCCCTTGTTGACTCCTTATTGCGCTTACCCTGGCTTTTCCTTCCTTTTACCCTCCCTTGAACCTTTTTGCACGCTTCTATGGACTTCTGGAGTTTGGACCGAGATATATTAGCTTGAACTGCCGAATCCAAGGAACCCCAGTGTCAAGGTATCGGCCGGAGAGCATTCAGGTATAGAGAGTAAGGTTTAGCATACACAAGAGATAGAGTATACAAATGTATAGTAGATAAAGTCTTTACCTTATTCCTTTTCTGTTCCAGCTCTATGCTCCCTGTAGCAAGTACTATCAATAGAAGAGAAGCATTGCCCTGAGAATTCCTGGTAGGATCAGCTTCAGTTGTTTAATAGAAAATCCAGTAGTAGAGAAGATAGTGTTCTTATGTTCCCTTGCTCTGTGCATTAGGTATCCCAACAGACTGGTTGCAGTGAACCTACACCTTCCTGTGACGACCCAGAGGATAGTAGCGATTGTCAAGGTTTTCTCTTCTCTGTCCACTTCCCCTTTTCCCCCTTGCTAGTGAATCTGCTTCTAAAGCGGAGGCACTGGGAGGTGGGCATTTGGGACCAGCATCCATACTGCTCTTGCGAAGGTTCAGGAGACTTTTGACAGATTGAAGTGCCCACGTTAATCACTTCGCCTGGGCAGTATGGCTGAAGGGATGGATTTAAAGTCTTTAGGTAACATTCTGGAAGGCATCCAAAGGGAAATAATAGCGGTCAGGGATGAAAATAAAAATTTTAAACAGGAGTTAGTGGCCTCTCGTCAGGAGACGAGAGTGTTAGCACAGAAAGTGGAGGATTTGACTTTGGGTAACCCTGTAAAAAATCTTTCCAGTCCCAGTACTAGTCTTCCACCCTCAGACCCCAAGGCGATAGCACAGGTTATTCATTCAGTCTCTCGGTTAATTCCTCTGGCCGCCCCTGAGAGGTTTTCGGGAGATCCACAAAAGGCGCTGATTTTATTGACCCAGTGTTCTTTACACTTTATGTATCGTCCTACCCTTTTTCCCGATGCACAGTCTAGGGTGTCCTTTATCCTATCTTACCTAAGTGGGGATGCAGCTAATTGGGCTATGCCCTTAGCTAGTAGGGACGATCCATTATTAAGTGAGTTTGCCAAGTTCAAGTGTGAATTCCTTAGAATTTTTGACAGGAGAAGGATATCTCAGGCTACCGACAACAAACTCTTAGAATTGCGCCAAGGTTCCAAGGATTTAATCACTTATCTGACCCAATTCAATAAACTCATTTTGGAGACTAATTGGCCCGAGGAAAAGAGAACCACCCTGTTCTATCGGGGACTAAGAGATGAGATCAAAGACGTTCTAGCACAAGTTCCGAATCGACCCACAGAATTAACGGCCATGGTTGATCTTGTGTTGTAGTTAGATTTTAGAAATTCGGAGCGTATAGGAGAAAAGAAGAAAGATTGGAAAATTAACTTTCCGCGATTTGATCGGATGCGAAGTGAGAAAGGAACTAGAGTCCAGAAAGAAGGTGAACCCATGCAAATAGGGGCTGGGAGAGGTCCCTTAAGTCAAGAAGAGAAGGAGCAGCAACGCCAAAAGAAACTGTGTCTTTATTGTGGAGGCGCCGGCCATTTTGTGAAGGAATGCCCCAAGCGTCCAAAGACTCCGTTGAAGGGAAGCGATTCGAGCCATCAGTAGGCGGAGCCGCTCTGGTGGTAAAGGATGACAAGACGGCTCCTGCACCTCATTTAATTTTGAATACCTTGCAGACCATGACCCCACATGTGATTTTGCACATGACTATCAAGTTTCGAGAACATCATATTACTGGAGTTGCCATTATGTTAGATTCTGGAGCGACTGGTAATTTTTGCGACATTAAATATGCTCGCAGAATGGGCATACAAGCCATTCGGAAAGAGAAAAAGGAACCAGTATGAGCCGTAGATGGTACCAATTTATCTTCAGGACCCATCACTAGCCACACGGAGGAATTAGAGTTGGTTCAAGCCGATGGCCATCGAGAACTGTTACAATTCAACCTGATTGATGCCCCTCAGTTCCAGTTGATTCTGGGACTTCCTTGGTTAGCCACGCACAATCCCACTGTTGACTGGGAAAAGCGTACCGTGAGTATGCAATCTGATTTTTGTCGGGAGCATTGTTACCAGTCTGAAAGATGCACACCAGAACCTTCTGTAGCCTTGTTGTTGTCCTTTGGTGGACAATCCATTGGAGTCATTCGTACTGGAGAAATTCCGAAAGAATATCAAGACTACAAGGAAGTATTCAGTGAACAAGAAGCGGAAGTATTACCACCTCATCGGGTATATGACTGCACTATTGATCTGGAGCCGGGAGCTAGCCTTCCGTGCAGTCAAATTTATGCTTTGACGGAGGCGGAGAATGTTCATTTGAAAGAATACTTGGACCGTTACTTGGCTAACGGGTTCATTCGGCCATCGCAATCCCCAGTATCCTCACCGCTCTTTTTTATACCCAAGAAGCAGGAAGGAAGTTTGAGGACATGCATAGATTATAGAGCACTGAACCAAGTTACCATCAAGAATCGTTATCCTTTACCTCTGATCTCAGTGTTATTGGATCAAATCAAGGAAGCTCAAGTGTTCACTAAACTCGATTTGCGTGGCGCCTACCACCTTATTCGCATGAAAGAAGGGCACGCATGGAAGACAGCTTTCCGCACCAAATTCGGACTTTACGAATATTGTGTAATGCCCTTCGGGTTGTGTAACGCGCTAGCAGTTTTCCAACACTTTATAAATGATGTGATGGGAGATCTGATTGACAAGATCGCAATCATTTATTTGGATGACATTTTGATTTATTCTAAGAATGTTCAGGACCATCCCAAACATGTTCGAGAAGTGTTAGAGAGATTGAAAACTCACCGGTTATTTGTGAAGTTGGAAAAGTGTATCTTCCATGCTACCAAGGTTGAATTTTTGGGATTTGTCCTGTCCCCTAATGGAATTACAATGGATCCTGGAAAGGTGCAAGCGGTGAAAACTTGGCCGTCTGCCCAGAACATCAAGGAAATTCAGAGATTCCTGGGATTTGCTAATTTTTATCGACGCTTTATCCAGGGGTTTTCGCAGTTAATTGCACCAATTACTCGCTTTTTGAGGAAAGGGGTCAAATTTGAGTGGTCCCCGGAGGCCGAACAAGCTTTCCTTGATCTCAAGGGTCAATTTGTGACGCCTCCCATTCTTTTGCATGCCGATCCTGAAGAACCTTTCTTCGTGGAGGCGGACGCTTCTGATCAAGCAATTGGAGGAGTTCTTTCACAGCGTCATCGCAAAACTGGACAGCTTCACCCGGTGGTTTATCGCTCCAGGAATTTGAATGCGGCAGAATTAAATTACACAATCGCCGAAAAGGAACTGTTAGCCGTAAAAGATGCATTTGAAGACTGGAGACATTATCTGTTGGGTGCTAAGTACACTGTCACGGTGTTCACGGATCAAAAGAATCTTCAGTTTCTCAAGTCTGCCAAGACTCTTACTCCTCGACAATTACGGTGGTCACTTTACTTTGCAGATTTCAATTTTGTGATCACGTATCGTCCTGGAACCAAGAATGGCAAAGCAGATGCTTTATCCCGCCTGCATGCAGAAGACACTGAACACTCAGTAGATCCTCAGCCAATCATTCCAGAAGATAAGATTGTATGTACCATCTCTTTAGATAATTTTCAGGAGGAAGTTCAAAAGAGTTTATCTAGGGAAGAAATTCAGCAGTGGGTCCTTCAAGGTGAAGAAAGGTGTTTACATCAGCAACTACCCTATTTTAAGGAAGCCTTATATCTACCTACACGAGTCCTCCAGCAAAAGGCCTTACAGAGTTGCCATGATCACCCTCTGGCAGGACACAAAAGAACTGCTAGGACTTTGGACCTGGTGCAACGATATTTTTGGTGGCCTGGGTTGTCCTCTCATGTCAAACAATATGTGCAATCTTGTGGATTATGTGCCAGGGGGAAATCTACTAGACAAGCCCCTCAGGGATTTTTACAGCCACTTCCAACGCCAAAACATCCATGGCATACCATTTCCATGGATTTCATTGTAGATCTACCCTTGAGTAAAGGTTTTGACACCATTTTGGTGATTGTGGATACCTTCACCAAGATGAGCCACTTTATTCCAATGTCAGGCACACCCACAGCCCCGGAGTTAGCTAGAGTTTTTGGAGAAAATATAGTGAAAATTCATGGGATTCCAAAAGTAAAAGTGTCTGACCGAGGCCCTCCGTTCATTTCCCATTTTTGGCAGGCTTACCTTAAGGGGTTTGGAATTGAGAGTAGACTTTCTACCAGCTATCATCCAGAATCTGATGGTCAGGCGAAAAGGGTCAATCAGGAGTTAGAACAGTACCTCTGTTTGTTCCTTATTGATCAGGGTGGGGAGTGGGCAGAAAAGCTGTGGATGGCGGAGTTTGCTTGTAATAACGCCAGGAGTGCTTCCACAGGTTACTCCCCATTTTACTTGAACTTCGGTCGTCATCCGAACCATTTGGTTACTAGAGAAGATCTGAAGGTGCCTGCAGTACAAGATTTGATGACGGATTTAGTATCCCTTCATAACTCTGCAGAGCAAAATTTACTTAAGGCCAAGAGCACATATAAAAGTTGTGCTGACCGTCGTCGACGGGCAGCTCTGGAGTATCAAGTGGGAGATCAGGTGTGGTTATCCACTAAGAATTTGCATTTGAAGGGCAACCGAAAGTTTCAACCAAGATTTGTGGGTCCGTATTCTATTGAGAAGGTGTTGGGACCAGTCACAGTGAGGATGAAATTACCAGCTAAGCTAGCAGCTAAGCTAGCTAAGCTAGGTATCCACCCAGTCTTTCATGTATCCTTATTGAAGAAGACTAGATCCCAAACGTAAACCCCCAGACCCATTAGAAATTCAAGGACACTCTGAATATGAAGTTAAAGACATACTTGATTCCAAGTTAAAAAGAGGAAAACTTTTTTATCTGGTAGACTGGAAGGGGTATGGCCCAGAGGAGAGATCTTGGGAACCTGTGTCTAACATTCATGCCCCACAGTTAATACAAAGATTTCATTCACAGAAACCTTTCAAACCAGGACAGATAAATCGGTCTTTGAGAGGGGGTACTGTCAGGAACCACTGGATAGCCAGCATGCGTACTTCTAAATTCTAAGCTAGGAGATGTCCCTTGCTCAAATCCAATAAGGTAGGGGGTTGGTTTCCTTATTCTCCAGTCAGAACCTCCTCCCAAGACGGCCGCTGCAAAGGCTGTCTTGTTCTCAGCAGGGTTAGTGCAGTCTAGAGTACTTGGAACGTTCGCACGTTGTAAACTGCGCACTTCAATAACGTTCCGTTCCGAGTCAGTCATAGTTTTCCGTTTCTCCTAGTTAACTTTCTGTGTTAAGAATAACAGAGAGTTTGGAAGCAGAGAGTAAATTCAGAGTAATTCCGAGTCCGTGTCTTTGAGCTTGTCGGAGAGAATTGACTGTTGTGGAGCCTCAGTAGAAGTATTCTCCTCAGAGTATCCAGCAACTTCGTCCTAAGACTTCAGCCAGATGTTGAATTTGTCGTCCAACCTTACAGAGCTTCAGCGAATAACTGAAAGAATACTCCGCTTGAAGCCGTGAGTGAATTACCAAACTGCCAGCAGAGACAGTAAGACATGCGCACCTGCGCTAAGTGATGTACGATATTCCCTTGTTGACTCCTTATTTGCGCTTACCCTGGCTTTTCCTTCCTTTTACCCTCCCTTGAACCTTTTTGCGCGCTTCTATGGACTTCTGGAGTTTGGACCAGATATATTAGCTTGAACTGCCGAATCCAAGGAACCCCTGTGTCAAGGTACCTGCAGGAGAGCATTCAGGTATAGAGAGTAAGGTTTAGCCTACACAAGAGATAGAGTATACAAATGTATAGTAGATAAAGTCCTTACCCTATTCCTTTTCTGTTCCAGCTCTACGCTCCTTGTAGCAAGTACTATCAATAGAAGAGAAGCATTGCCCTGAGAAATACTGGTAGGATCAGCTTCAGTTGTTTAATAGAAAATCCAGTAGTAGAGAAGATAGTGTTCTTATGTTCCCTTGCTCTGTGCATTAGGTATCCCAACAGACTGGTTGCAGTGAACCTACACTTTCCTGTGATGACCCAGAGGATAGCAGCGATTGTCAAGGTTTTCTCTTCTCTGTCCACTTCCCCTTTTCCCCCTTGCTAGTGAATCTGCTTCTAAAGCGGAGGCACTGGGAGGTGGGCATTTGGGACCAGCATCCATACTGCTCCTGCGAAGGTTCTGGAGACTTTTGACAGGCGTAATGAAAGAAAGAGGGTGTGTGAGAGTTTACACCAAGCTATTCGTCAAACAGCCATGTTTTCAGGCTTTTCCTGAAAGATGTTAAATTAGTGGACTGTCTGAGATAAACGGGAAGGTCGTTCCAAGCCTTCGCCGCCCCTGGTATGAAGCTTTTACCTTCCCAAGTGGCCGTTTTGATGGCTGGCACAGTAGACAACTTGGCCCCAGAAGAGCGAAGATTCCTTGTAGGAGCATAGCATGTAAATTGTTTTCTTAGGAATTCCGGTCCAGTACCACGAAGAGTCTTATAGACCGTACACAGTGCCTTGAAACGAACTCTGTTTCTCACGGTAAGCCAATGAAGTTTTTTTATATCTCCAGAAATTGAGGCGAACCTTGGCATAACAGCGAGAAGCCTGGCTGCAGCATTTTGCAGCATCTGGAGCTTGTTCATAAAGCGTTGCTGGATGTTTAAATAAACGCCATTACAGTAGTCAAGCTTTGATAAGACCAAAGCAGTAACCACAGTCTGTTGACTACCTGACGGCAGATAAGGCAGAATTATTTTTATTGTTTTAATAACAAATGCTGTTTTAGATGAGACTGTGTTAACTTGGTCTCCAAAGTTGAGTTTGTCATCCATAAAAAAGTCTACGTTCTTGGCCTTCTTTGTAGGTGTAGGAAAGTAACCCATCGATGGTGGCCACCAATTGGGAGTCCAGAAATGATGGTCATTACCAAATAGAATCACCTCTGTCTTATTAGAGTTCAATTTTCAACAGTTGTCCCCCATCCATTTGCCTACCGCTTCCATGCAGTCCTGAAAATGCCTCTCAGTCCCAAGTTTCTGCCCGGGTAGGAGAGACACCAGAATTTGGGTGTCATTAGCATAAGTTGTAAGATCAAATCCAAAACCACTAATAAGTGGGGCCAAAGAGGAGACGTATACGTTAAATAACATAGGACTAAGCGAGGATCGGCAAGGCAAGGCAGCACAAATGGTTGGGATTGGTAATCACCTAGAGATACCATCTGGAGTCGGTCCGAGAGGAACGATTGAAGGAGTTTCCATGCTTTGTTCTGGATCATGCACTTAACCGGTCCATCAAAAGATCATGATGGACCGTGTCAAAGGCCGCGGACAGATCCAGCAGGACTAGGGCCGCTTTGCCACCCCTGTCCACAGTCTTCCTAATTTCCTCAGTTGTTTTAATGAGGGCCGACTCTGTACTATGTCCCTCTCTGAAACCGTATTGCGTGGGATCCAGGACATTGGTCTCATGAAGGAAAGTACTAAGCTGTATATTGATGGCCTTCTCTATCAGTGTTGCTGGCAGAGGAAGACGCGATATAGGACGAAAAATGTTTGGGTCTTTAGGATCCAGAATGGATTTATTTCAGGAGGGGTAGAACCGAGGCCACCTTCCAGGGTTTGGGAAATTGACCGGTTCCCAACATCATGTTGAAAATGGATGTGAGGACACGTGAAATAAGCCAAGCGCCAAGCTGGGCAGGGATCGTCCGGGGAGCCTGATTGAGCTGCCAGAAGTAATTTGTGAGTGGTTTCCACCAATAAGGGAGTAAACTCATCCAGTGAGGGCTATGGTAGAGAGGATGAATTCAAAACCTCCCTAACATTGAGACCACCGATCCCTCCACGATCCTTAAACACTGAAAAAATAGTCTCAACTTTGTTTAGAAAAAAGTTACCCCACCCTTCACAAAGTTCCTGACTGGAATGAACTTTAACTGGAGATGGTAATACCAGACTTGAAATGGTCCTAAAAAAGTTCCTTTGATGAGCTCTTGGCCAGGCCAATTTTAGTAACAAAGTACGGTTGTTTGACGGTGAACAGATGCTGTTTATAGCTTTGGAGGCTCTTTTTATATGTCTCCTTATCAGTCTCTGTATAGTCTGTCCGCCAACAGCGTTCAAGACGCTTACATTTGAGTTTATGATTTCGCAATTCTTCCGTGAACCACGGGGCCGAAGGGACAATAGTTCTTATTGGAGCTAATTTCCTACAAACATTTTTCAACCATTCAGTATAGGTCAGGGTAGCTTCCTCTGGTGCAGTGGGAATAGATCCTGCAGAAGATGTAAGGAGTTCCTGAAATTTCTTCTCATTTACTTTATTCCAAGCCTGGAATTGAATCTGCTTCTTGGGGCAACTGCCCCCATTAAGGTGATTATCTAGTTTCAGTTCAAACTGGAAAGCTGCATGGTCTGTCCAGAGCAGTGGCAGCACCCCAGTGAACCTGAGCCCCGGGTGATTAATGAATATTCCATCAAGGGTATGCCCCGGTTTTTTGGGTGGGGGTGGTTACACATTGAACCAGGCCGACGCCTTACATCAAATCTGTAAGAATCACTGTTTCTGGATCGTTTGTAGCCTCCAGACAAAAATTTAAATCCTCCAAGATGGCATAAGTATCTGTAGTAATTGCTTCTTCTAACAGGTTGCCAATTGTATTAATAAACAAACTTCTATTTCCAGGAGGTCTGTACAACAATATACCCTTAAGCGTATGATGGTGGGCTATGCTCAGATTTAAACACAGAGGTTGCCTGCTAGCCCCAGCCCTGACTGAGAAGGAATAGACCCATCTTACTTGAACCTATAGTGACTCCAAGGACATGCTGACTTTCCCCCTAAGTCTCAGAGACATCAAGGACTTCAACTCATTCAGCTACAGCACCTGGACTTCGACTGCTGCAAGTCTTGCCCTGCCAGGTGATGCTAACGCAGCCCTGGGCCCTTGGAAGTGGGTATAAAGTGCTGCTTCAACCAGTTTCCACGCAGCAACGCCTTTGCGCCAATTGGAACTGGTACATCTCCCTCGATGCTGACGCATTGCAGCTTCTGCGAGGACTGAGAAACTTTGCATCACTGACTGTTGTGCTTCATCTCCAGTTTCCCCCACATCTTTGACTTTGCACTGTTTGGCGCTGACGCATCACCTTCAATCCTGTGGTTTGCCAATGACGAATCCCTCATTGTTTCCTGCATCTCAGGTCCATCGACGATGCATCGAAGGTACTTTGCAGCAGGCCAAGGCTGTTCCCTGTATCTGGCACGCGCTCCATCGTGGTTGGTCTGAACTTTTGGATTTGACCTGGTCTAGTGTGACTAGATAGACCCGGTTGGCACTTTATGCTTCTAAGCACTACAGTGTTATTTAATCAAAAATGTTTAACTCCGGGGATATTTATTGGATTTGTGTCATTTTGATCTTGGAACGTTCATATAAATATAACCTATTTTCCTAACTTGGTATTGAGTCTTTTTGTGGCATTTTCATTGTGTTACAGCTTGAAGTGTTGCACAAATACTTTGCATATTGCCTCTTAACCTAAGCCTGACTGTTCTGTGCCAAGCTACCAGAGGGTGAGCACAGGTTAATTTATGGTGTGCATCTGACTTACCCTGACTAGGATTGTGGTTCCTTCTTGGACAGGAGGCATACTCTGCCTATCAGAAACAACATTTCTAACAGTAAGGTTCTCACCACAAAAGATGCAGACGACAGGGAGGATGATTCATTGGAAGATGATTTGGAAAACAAGAAAGGATGTGCCACAACATTCAAGGACACATGGTTAAAAGACAATTGTACTCTCGTGAGATGATGGGGAGTAAATATGTTGCCAGGAGTGTACCGAAATCTTATTCACCAATATGAAGAAGAAAGTATAATATTGTTGCAACACTGAAAATGTGCAATTACATTAGTAAGTGCTTTTAGACTAGTTAGAGCAGTAGTTGTATGACCCTTATTATGACTTTACTGAGTTTGTTAGACATCTCTTCATGAGAAGCCTTAGCTTGTTTCTTGGTCTGCTAAAGCTTCATGCTTATGCTTGACTTTCTCATAAGGACTCTTCAGTGGTATCTGAACTGACAGATTTTCCCTTCTTGCATTTAGTTTGATGTATTTAGAATAAAGAAGTTTCTTTACGGCAAAAATATGTTTGGATTATTACTGAAGTGATGCCTTATTGATTAATATACTGACTTACTTTTTTAACAAATAACGATTGATTGATTATATTATTTTTTAGTGATAAGACTTGGAAAATAAAACCGTAATAAAAGAGTGAATAACTAAAAGATTTCAGGATAAAACCCTATAACTCACTCTAACTCTCTTAGTTGACTGAACTAAAACAAATTATATTTATAATCGATAACGCTTTATTTTGACTTAAGGTTCTTACATCTCTGTCAACATCAAAGATCCATTGACCTGCATGTGGGGTTTATGATTGATGAGTAGGTGAGAGAGAAATCCCGTCCTCTAGCAGGCTCCAGAGGACTGTTTCACGACTCTGGTGCAAACCTGAGTATTGCACAAAATAGCCTTTTATTTTTATTTTTTTTGCACAGCACCACCAGTGGCATCATTGACACGTGACACTTTAAAAATCCAGCTCGGAACAATTTATCATATTTTATCTTTCAGGCAGCAATTTTTCAAGCATGCAATGTGGCATGGGGATAGTAAGAGGCTAAGGTGTTGTTTTGTGTGCGCCGGCCTTTAAAGCAAATGTGGTACATACAGCCTTTGGTCAAAGAGTGCGTTGCTCAGTTGAAGCAATAGCAATCACGTTTGAGGTGAACGCATGGGCGAGTGGTGTTGCGAGTCACATTTTCTGTGTCCCTTCACCAGCACTCTTTTAAAATACAGGGCGCAGAAGCACTAAAATATGTTGAGATTGAGGAGAGGGCAGACACAGAAGTCGTCATTATCTGGCTTCCTTTACATGTGAATACGCATGCAATTTGTCTCCAGCCAGACAGGAAAAAAAAGACCAGCAACCAAGGATGATTCAGTTTTTTGCACAGCAGAAACAAATGGCAGCTGCTGGTAATACCAACCAGAGCAGGTGGGTTGCAGGCTGTTTTCCGGCAGGGACATCCTATTTACACATGCCCATTAGGGCTGGAATCTGGAAGTGATGCTGTGAGGCCCAGGGAATGGACTTTGTTAACAACTGACCCATTCAATCTGTTTGCAACCCAAACACCTCAGAAGCCTGAAGTGTTCAGAGATGGCTCCATGACCTTTGCTGCATTACAAATACCTCTGATGCTCAAGATTATGGGCTTAAATGAGGTCAGTATTTATTGCTCGTTCGTGTCATTAAAAGAGCTGAAAGGTGGGGGGAAATGCACAATGCAGGGAAAGGTTAAGTGGCAATCCCAGTGTGAAATGCTTCTACATGTGCAACTGAAATAATTCCCCCGATTTGCTATCCCCTGGAGAGGAAATTCGTCAAAATGGTTCGCCTACAAAGGTTTATTTTGTGCTACACATAGCTGAACAGCTCTGAATGGAGGAATTAGACTGACCTTTTGCTCCTCGGCATCCGCAAGGGCTTTTTCTTGGCACACTTTCTCAGTCTGGCGCCCTATTTTAGTAATCAGTGCCTCCGCATTTTGATTCCTCTGTTGCAGTTCAGCTTCTTGAGAGGCGAGCTTAGCTTTTAGGTCTTCAACCTAAAGTGCAAAAGAGGGTAAACCGCTTTGAGGAATGCATTATTATACAAACTGTTAGAAAGGCTGCTACCAGCAGGAGCATGTATAAAGCACAAAGACGAATGCCCCCAACCCTTTATAGGCTGTCTCCGGTTTATTCTCGAAGGGTCAGGACGTTCCATTCAATGCAATATTCAGAGGCATGCATGCAAATATATTCATATTACATTATCTGTACCACAACACATTTATAATGCTAACTGAGTGGATAATAACCAATGTATAGCCAAATAACAGTGTCCCTATCTGTACAATGTGAGCTTGAGTCTCCAAAATGTCATTTACGTTATGAATATCAAATCTGCTCAGATGAAACGATGATGAGTCAAAGTGGCAAATATGGTTGATAAATTATCAGACTGGTCTAGTGATTTGGGTGTGTATTGGTGATCGGGTATGCCATTCGCTGACAGCGGAGTTACATGCTGTTCTCAAGTCGTTCCAGACTTAGACAATGCTTCACAACAAATGCTTAGTGATGCAGTCAACACCAGTGTGTTTCTCTTTGCTGACCAACAGGCCAAGTTCCCCCAATAAAGCTTTTGCTTTTCTGATGAGTCCACAAGGACACACAAATGGTGTCAAAGGCAGTAAAACATTGCCTGCTCTTTAAGACTCAAGTAAAGCAAACACACTGAGCATGGAACAGGGTTGTGAACAATGTGCAGCTCTGTACTGTCATGCAAGCTCCTGCACTTTGTGGAAACTAGTTGTTGCCCTGGGGCCTGGAGTTAGCTCTTGGGCACTAATCCACATAAACTGAGCAGCAGGTCATGTCTCCTCAACGAGAACGTTTGCCTTTCTGGTGGTCTACAAGGATGGAACACTGGTGTTAGAGGTTGAACCAACATTGACAGTACTTTAAAACTCAAGCAAAAATCCAACACCCTGAGAAGAGATTACTTTGTTCTACATTTACACGTATGAATTGCCTGGGAGGACTAAACAGTTTTCTACCCAGGGTACAACTCGACCTTCAGACACAGTCATGACATAAACCCATCAATTTACATGTAACACCCAGGTGAATTTGCATTTACCTGTGAAGCTGTTGTTTTCAGTTTCTGAATGCCATTTACTAAATGCTCCATTCTCTGTGACAACTCCTTGCGCTTCCTCCCCAGCAAGCTCTTGTAGAGTGTGATTTGTTCCAGGAAACTTTTTGGTGTGGTGTAGTTGTATCTTTTCTCATTCTGGAGATATTTGGCACTGGTCACGTTGACACTGGTGTGAACATAGGCCATGAACAGGCTAACGGAGTCCCGAAGGCATGGCTGCAAAGCATCCACAGAAAAGAAAAGCATGAAGCTCGCTGAAAAATAGTTTCACGACACAACGGCCTAGCGACAATCACAGTCCACCCAACACGCCTCACGTCAAAACAGATACAGAACAGCGTGTAATAAATAAAGGTTAGCAATTGTCTTGCAACAAGCAGGCAAATGTGGTTTATCTTATTACATTCTAAAATGCCTACTAGCTGGCGTAGGTGGTACCTAACAATTTTGCCGTAAATGAGGTAACCTACAATACTGCGACTCAAGAGCTCAGTTTTACGGTTTTGATGTAGTAGTCGTGGGTTGGATGACATAGGATCTGTAACTGCCTGGGTTAGGCTGTTTTAGGCTGTTTTACACTTGCTAATCGGGAACAAGTCGCATTAATAAACGCGACCTGAAATTCAAGTACATGGGCCTCGTACTGTACACGTAATACAGTAACTGCATGCAATCAGTATTACAGCAGTGCCTTATTACACCGTTTTGACCTTACTGTTCCTATCTTCTCTGTTTTGATTTAATTTGAACAGCGGCATCTCTTTTTGTTTAATCAAGTCGCTGCCGCAAATTTGTAGTAGTTTGGACTTGAATACAGATAGATTATTGGAGTGATTTATTTAATTCCTGTTTATTTGTAAGGTTTTGTATAATGTTTTTAATACTGAACAGTACACTAACTATAATAATATAAAAATAATCATTTTTCTATGAAACAAATATCCCGTGTAGCTTTTTGTATCTATTGTGATTAATTTCTGAGTCTTAAATATTGTGACACAAAGAATTATAAACAGATGCCAATTAGGTTGGATAGACCACAATCTATAACAAAAAATATAGGTCTATAATCTGTGATTGGTTTCTAACAAACAAATCCCCTTGCAGGCGCATTTGTTTTTATCACTCATACTATGAGAGCAGCACCAGGATTTGCCTGAGCGGACTGGTTTGACGCTTTGCTCGGGAACAGGGAGTCTATGCCGTTTCTCCACCCAGTTGTAGAAAACAGGCAGGTTAGAGACATCTAACTGTGTAGGTCTGTTCGGAACACTTAAAACTGCCGGCCAAACAGACATCCGCACTTAGAAGTGCACCAACCACTCCTCCCTGTAATCTCAGCCCCACCTTGCCCACACACGCTGGCTCGGCCAGCAGCTGAAAAATAAAGTGATAATAAAATATGTTTTTATTTTTCAGCTGCTGGCTCTGAGCCAGTGGAGCAACTCTACTCCGCCATCGCTGAGGAGCTGTTGCTGATTTAAAGTTCAGTGGACGGGTTACTCCACCACCAAGTGACCACTATCTTGTCCACCGTATTACAAGTGCATTATCCAATGACACTTGTAATATGTCACCATCGTGCGAAAACAACCCGACTGATGAAATCAGACCCCTCTCTCCTAACTGGCACCCAACCAAGACCTGCATTCGCAAAGCGCTTTGGGCATTTAGTATGAACTTAACTTACACATGCTTACGTCTTTACCTAGGTGTGCAAATTTACAAAAAAAATAATGAGCACTTGTAAAGGGATTTACTCGTCTGAAATGTTACGCTAATTTGAAATGCTAAAATAAAACCATTTACAAGGGCAAGGGCTGGCCTTTGCAGACAGCGCATGACTGGGGAAGTCTGTGCACAATCACAAACTCACGAATTTGTGGATATTTACAAATTTAATCACAACTTAGTGTCAAATCTTGAAAAGTCTGACATTTACCTATGTTAAGCAAGTGAGTAAATTTGCCTCCTAGACGTCACAAGAGGATGTGAAGGCAATAACCCATAAATGAATATAAGAATAGATGCCTTAATGCAAAGGCAGGTCCATATTCACAATTAAATACTATATAGACTACTCATATGGAACTGACTTCGCATCAAATTAATTTTGATCTGGCATAATTTTAGTAGGCATTAAATTGGAGGCTATCAGAAGTTTAATGGAGTATATGGAAAACTTTGTAAATTCCGATATATATTAAATCTGCATTCAAACAACTGAGAAAAGTCGGACAGTAAAATATACAACTGGCTTCGTTAGCCTTCAATCTAGAGAATACTGCAGCGCAAAATCTTCCCATATTTATACACATAAAATTCATTTTGGTCGAAAGAATACCTCTTCAATTCATCAGTTATATTCTTATTTAAATATCGCAAAGCTGCAGTTAAAAATGTAGCTCTTGCAGATAACTTATAACACTAGTGTGCATTTAATAAACTAGAGGTCTGCTGTTTCATTTCTAGGCCCATAAAGTCTACAAAGTGGCTATGCCATTGACTATGAGAGAGCGCAAACTGACCTAAATGTATAAGTACATCACACTTACACGTAGTAAGCACAAGTCATGAAGAGAAATGCCATGAGTGCTGATATTATAGGCATTTATATTCTGAAATGTGCAGTTAACTTAGAGATTTAAGTAGAAGTGGAACTAATGCAGAAATGTGTGAAATTATATAACTTTATTAGACGTGATTAATCCTGAATCCATGTCGTGTAGCTGCTAAAATGTAAGATGGCATGCGGTTAAACGTAGAACGTGGTAGGCCTCAGGGCCAGAGCTGGAAGGGAGGGGAAAGGTGTTTGTTTTCACGACATGGATTGCACTAATGTCTTTTAGTAGTAGAGTTAATGGGCCATATTTTATAGATGTCTTTACCGAATAGTAGAATGGAGTATTAACATGCTACTAATTAATGAAGGATTTGAATCGTATAATCATTATGAGAAATGCGGTAGGCCTGAAATGTTTATAGACATTGATTTACACGTATTGGTCTGGGCCGAGAAATGTTGCAAACTTTTGTTGGAAGTCTATGAGAATTGGGATCTTGGCTGCAGATGTCTGTCTGCAAGAGAAAGGGGGGGATCCAATTATAAATGACATGAATAGGGGTTTGTTCAGGAGACGGCCCAGACACGGAGGAGGGTTCCGGAATGTTTAAGGGGTATCAGCGGGCCGGAGAAGAGTCTGAGAAGCAAGGTCAACTCTAACGCACGAGGCCTCATCATGGAAAAAGCCTGAAGCTACACCACGTGAGGGGCGTCTCACGAGGGGCGTCTCAAACGATGTTGTATGTTTTGTATTAGGGACAGTACCCCAGGGTGGAGTTAGAGGAGATGCCTGAGGACCCTTTAGAGAGCGGATGGGTAGGCAGAGAGGGGTCATGACTGGAGGACCATAGGTTTTCACCAAGAGACTAAGAGTGGGTGATCTTCCTAGGAAGTCATTCACCGCTGACACCTTTTGATAGGTTGAGACCTTGTTAAGTAGGGATACCATCCAGAGCAGGGTAGGGACAGCCTAACCTGTGTTTTCCCTCCAACCTTAAATGACGGAGAGATCTCAATACGTGTCTATGCTAATAGCTTTGTTATTCCTAGAACTTGTACACGTAGTCTTCTTTGCTCGTCTGAGGGTTTTCAGAGAGCACATGTATGTAGTTGGGCCCGTGTATCTTGTGAATCTCATTCTGAGATGCCTGTACTTGCAGCTTATCCTAACTTTATAATAAACCTTTGAAAGCTAGAAGTTGTTTGTGATTTTTCAGAGCGGAGTCCGTTATTGGGTGAACTAACTTGGTAAGAGATGCACTTTCTTCCCTCAATGACAGGCAACAAAGGTTCAGTCGACCAGAACGGGGTTTTAGATCAATAGTGATAAGGTATCGATCAAAATCTCGCTCCAGCAGTTGGTAGCTATAGAGGATGGTTGCCTTCTTGAGGAAGGTGATCTAGGCCAGGTTAGATTACCCCAAGGCCCCTAGAGATCGATGATTGGAAGAACCGCCCGCCGAAGAAGGTCCGGATGACGTGAGACAGAAAAGCAGCAGTATTGGTCGAGAGTGAGTATAAAGGGTCATGCGTGCTTGATTGCGGTGTTTATGTATTGTATCTATGTTGTAATGTCTGGCGGAGTTGAATGTCTGTAGAGTGACTGTGGAACAGGTTGTGAGCGCGCGCAACCGGTGGAAATCTTAAGTTCAAGGAGAGCTTAAGTGGTTCGGGTGTATCGGACATCCAGAGTAATTGTCAACCAGTGTGAAGGGGGTCATGAGGTACCATTGATCACCCGAAAGACCGAGATAGGGGGAACGTAAGAGTGAGTGCGTGAGTAACGGACGCTGGTCGGAGGTTACTGTGTGTGTAAGCAACCTATCAGAGAGATGATAGACATTTCGTCAGTTGTGTTGACAATTACAGATAGACTGTGGACGTACAGTCGAGGGAAGTGACCGCTTGGTCGGAAGTAGTCATTTTTCAGGGTATGAATGGGACGCATGCATGACCGGGAGAAGAGCTGAGAAAGGAGGGGTGCTGCTGCGAAGCGGAGACGAGTGACGTCAGAAAGTGCCGCGCTGGGATTGGCCGGCCGGAGAAAGACCGCGCTGCGATAGGCCAGCTAGCGAAGCCGCGCTAGGATTGGTGGATTGTCATCAGGAAGTAAACAGAGTATTGAGGCTGGAAATTGTGCGTATAATCATGAAGTGTTTTAAATGGTTGAGAGCGGCGTTTAAAAAAGAGAGGCGGGGATCGTATGAAGGGGAAGAAGCCCCGCCGGAGGGTACGCCGGCTCGTTATATGGCGGCAAATGTTGGGCTGCATACAATTTAGTGGATCTCAGAGTGGAGTAAGATTACAGAAGGAAATGAGGAACTGACGTTTCCGAAGTACGGGACGTTCAGATTAGAGGTGCTACACCGATTAAAAGCAGTTATGACCTCAATGAGACCCTTGCCTAGACCGACCCAGTTTGAAGCTCTCAATGCCTGGATTAGGGCAGCGCACGAGAAGAACATGAATAGACGACAAGAAAGGGTGAAACGATCGGTAAGGGCAGTGCAGGATGCCAAGTGGGACGCAGATGCCAAAAGATGGAGAGTGCATAACATGGAAGTAAATAAATTGTACCCAGTATTAGAGATGCCCGGGAACAAAAGCCCCCTAGAAGAAGATGATGAGAGCGAAACAGAGGACAGCTTGATAAACAGGTTACTGACGGATAGGCCACCCCCGTATAACAGAGTAGGGGGAGAGGTCGAGCATAGTGAAGGGGGGGGCAACGCAGGAGAGCATAGACCGCTTCCCAGCTCCGATTGGGACCCCGCTGCAAAGACAGAACTGTCCCAGCCTAGTCTGGTGCAGCAGGTAGTCGGGAGGTTTGTGGTACAAAGGGTGCCGGAAACGGAGTGTGCCACATCCTACGCATTGCCAGATGCACTACAAGTACCTGTTACCATAGGTCCTATAGTATCGATTTATGACCCAGAAAGAGCCAGAGGGGAGGAACGGGTACGGAGGGACAGAGAAGGAGCAGAGATGGCAAGGAGGAACGATACGATCAACTCCCCAAGTCAGTTGCCGATACCAAGAGAGTGGAGCACCCCAGTACACACAGCAGAGGATCCAGTAGGGGATCCGGGGGGCCATAGATGGCCAGTGGATATGAGGGGATCAGGACGGAAATCCTTTCAGGAGTTAAACGAGTACCTGAAGAAGTGGGATGAGGCAGTAGAGGCTCACAAGAGCATCATAGCTGCAGAAGCTGGAAGGGAAAGTCAGGATAGCAGAGCCCGGACTCACTGCGGGGCTGAGGAGAGCAGTCCGGAGTGGGACGGGAGGGAGAAGGACGGTAGGGGAGTCACCCATTGGGCCTGGAGTGGAGGTAGATCAGGCCTGGAAAACGGGGGCCCCGAGAGTGGGGGGGGTGTCTCGCCCAATACACAGTGAAAAAGATAGGAGAACGCGGGAGTACAGGGACAGCTTTAAGTGTATCCACTGTGTGCCCGGCAACAGAGAACAGAATGGGAGTTGCGAGAGGTTGCGCCACAGTCCCTGTGATGACGGACATGAGCGCAGTCCAGGGAATATGGGGAACCAAGAAGGATCGTATCGGATACTGAGCGATACTAGGCAAAGAGAGAGTGGCGACCAGAGGGAAAATAGCAGAGAGTCGTACTGTGAAAAGAGAGAAGAAAGAGAGAATGGGCAAAGTAAAATTGGGGGTAACAGGCCCGTGTTCCATCACCTTCCAAGATCGGATGGCCGAGCATGGGACCTGGAGAGATGGGAGCAAGGGAGAACACTCCTTAACTCTCCCGAACCCAAACGTAGGGCTCGGAGTTGGGATGGGAGAGAAACCTGTGAACCTCCCTCGAAAGAGATACTGCGAGCTGAGATAAAAGCAAAGAGACTCGATGTCACCAGCTTAAGGTCAGATCTGGATGACATGGTAGATGGTACCTTGCCTTTAGAAAGAATGGAGATGTATGAGCAGGATGAAATACTGTTCATGGCAAAGGACATCACTCGAAAGGCGAGAACAATCCATGAGAAGTTAGTCGAACTAGCAGGCAAATATATGGTGGACCTGTCAAGGACCAAGGCTTTACAGGGTAACCATAGGCTACATTATTCAGATCGAGACCTAGATGAGAGGAGAACGATCGGACTGAAAACGCACATAAGGGAACTGATCACTGGAATAAGGACATGGAGGGCACTAGATAAATGGGAAGAGAGGTGGTCCAAGAAGGGGACAGTCAGGAGAAGCATGCTTGGTATGACACCAGGAGGACTGCAGGGAATAGAGGCATACCCTTTGCGTGAAGTTGCAAATGGGAACTATGTGCACGTCCCATGGAGTAGGGGAGATTTAGCTGCTTTTACCACTTCCTTCCCCAAATTGCGGGAGAACCCAGTGGAGTGGTACAAGCAGGTTGAGAGATTCGTAAAAATCTCAACGGTCCTATGGATAGATCTGAACACGCTGTTTGACATTGTAGTGCCAGGAGATTTGTGGACCGCATGCAAGGTTAGCGCTGAGTGGCCCACAACAGAGCCAGAGAGGGACGCTAAGACTAACGGGCCGTCCGAGACTGTGATGGCAAAATACGAGAGAGTGATGACTTGGCTGAAAGATAAAGTGCCAATGCAAGACATAGATTGGGTCAAAATAGATCGAACCAGACAGGAACCCAAAGAGACAGTTCACGAATATTACGAGAGATTGCTGAAGGCGTTCAAACAATATAGCGGTCTGGATGTAATGGATCCAAAGGACATAGGGCAATTTGTGTCCAAGTTCGTCTTGGGCCTGAGAGCGGATATTAGTTTAATGATTCAGCAACACTTGATTTGTTGGCAAAATAAACCCTTAGATGAAATCCTGAGATATGCCAGGTACTGCTGTGATGAGATAGACTCCAAGGCAAAGAAACTAAAGGAGAAACTGATGGTGGTACAGATGCAGGCAGCCGGGAAGGGGGGACAGCAGCAACAGCAACAAGGAACAGGAACTGGGGGAAAGAAACAGTATAACCAGAGCAAGGGCAATGAGGAGAACTCCACCTTTAGACCCAGAATAGACATAGCTGCCTTGAAGAAAACGACTCGGTGCCACCAGTGTAACGAGGTGGGGCATTGGAAACGCGAGTGTCCCTACAATGTTGAGATAGGGGAACAGGAGGTAGAGGAGGAAGAGGTTCAGAGTGCGCCTATGAGAGGGGTAACGCAATACCAGGGAAAGGTGCTCAAAAGGGGGGGCCCTCCTCCCCGAGCCCAGTTCCCTCAGCCACCCAGAGTAGGGACTATGGGTAAGACATATAGACAGATGCCCCTGTTTGTAGGAGGAGAGGAGTGCTATTATGTGGACCCACTAACTGGGCAGAGAGTGGAAAGGGAGGACTGTACCCTCGGGGCAGCCTTGGAGGTGGACCAAAGGGGACCCTATGTTGAGGCCGAAGTGGCAGGGTGCCCCACGACATTCTTAGTGGACACAGGAGCCACTAGATCCACGATCAGATCAGCCGCAGTTCCAGGCCTGCCCATGTCTGGAGAGACCATACAAGTGGTGGGGGTCGCTAACAAGAGAATGACCAGCCCACTGACTGAACCCGTGCAGGTGAAAATAGGGAAGTACAGCGATGAGCACCAGTTTGTGGTTTGCGATTCTAGTCCTGTATGTCTGCTAGGAAGAGATCTTTTGTGCAAATTAAATTGCACCATATACTGCACACCACAAGGAGTGGAGGTATTGACTAATGATGATGATGCTGACTTCAAGGTTGCAAATTCCAGAATATGTGTGGAGCTGTATCCCACTCTGACAGTAGATGAGCTCCCCTGGGATCTGAGAGAGACCGTGGCACCAGAAGTGTGGGATTTCACTGGGGAAGAGATTGGATTGGTCAAGGGGGTGGACCCAGTGAAAATTGTAGTGAAACCGCATGCTGAGTTTCCAAGAACACCCCAATATAAATTGACTCCAGAAACGATTGCAGGCATAAAACCCGTGATCGAGTCCATGATTAAGCAGGGAATACTGAAAGAAATCGTGGGTAGTCCATGCAACTCCCCGATTATGGGTTTGCAGAAACCAAATGGGAAATTCCGGATAGTGCAGGACCTCCGAAAGATTAATAACATAGTTGTTTCATGTTGTCCAGTGGTACCGAATCCATCAGTGATACTGTTTCAGATACCGTTCCAAGCAGAATGGTTCACTGTGATTGATCTTTGCCAGGCTTTCTTTTCGATCCCTCTGGACGAAGAGAGACATTTTCTTTTCGCATTTAAGCTGGAAGGTCGCGTCCTAACATGGTGTCGTATTCCTCAGGGGTATACAGAGAGCCCATCGATCTTCAACCAGCTTCTGAAGAAAAATCTTGAAAGTCTAGTGCTGCCCCAGAGGTCAGTTCTGGTCCAGTACATAGACGACCTCCTTGTGGCGTCAGAAACAGAAGAAGCTTGCAGGGAGGACTCCATTGCTTTGCTAAATCACCTAGCTGCAAATGGGCACAAGGTGTCCCCGGGAAAGTTACACTACTGCCTGACAGAAGTGCAGTACTTGGGACACAGAATTGAGAAAGGCAAACGAAAAGTGTCACCAGACAGGATAGAGGCCATCATGAAGATGAATGCGCCTAAAACACAGAGAGAAGTCAGGATGTTCCTAGGGATGGTGGGGTATTGCCGACAGTGGATTGCAAACTTTTCACTGAAAGCCACACCCTTGCAGAAACTGACGCACAAGGAGGTGAGCGATCCGGTACCATGGGACAAAGACTGTTTGATGGCGTTCCTACAGCTGCGAGAGGACCTGTGTCGTGCTCCGGCTTTGGGAATGCCTGATTACGATAAGCCATTCTTGCTTTATTGTTGTGAGAGAGAGGGTTGCGCGCTGTCTGTGTTAGTCCAAATTCATGGGAATGCCCGTAGACCAGTCGCTTATTTCTCGGCTACTTTAGACCCAGTAGCCGCAGCGTTGCCCGGATGTCTCAAATCCGTTGCCGCAACAGGTGTCAGCATCGAGAGGTGTGAGAATATTGTCATGGGGCATCCGTTAGAGGTGTACGTGCCCCATTCTGTTGAACTGTTAATGACCAGGACCAAAACACAGCATCTGACCAACAGTAGGCTCACGCGCTATGAGCAAGTTATCCTTGCTGCAGAGAACGTGACCCTCAGGAGATGCTCTGTTTTGAATCCTGCTACCTTGATGCCACTCCCAAATGATATCGATGATGATGATGAATGTACAGACCATGACTGCCTCGATGTGACTGAACTATGCACCAAACCTAGACCCGACATCGTAGATGAGCCACTGACTGACCCAGATGAAATTTTCTTTGTCGATGGCTCATGTGTAAGAGACGAAGTTGGGCAGTTGAGAGCAGCTTACGCTGTTTGTACGATTACTGAAGTCGTGGAAGCTGGATGCCTGGAAGGAGTACACTCCGCTCAGGTAGCCGAGATTATTGCCTTAACGCGTGCTTGCCTGGCAAGCAATCAAATTCGAGTCAACATATACACCGACAGCCAATATGGTTACGGGGTAGTTCATGATTACGGGCAGTTGTGGTCTCAAAGGGGTTTCATGACCTCTTCAGGCTCTCCCATTCGCAACGGAGAGTTTGTGCGCTTGTTGTTAGAGGCATTGCAATGTCCAGCAGGTATCGAAGTTGTGAAGTGCACCGCACATACCAGAAACATGGACTTCGTGTCACAAGGCAATAGATATGCCAACGAAGTCGCGCGGTATTGCGCGGAACAAGGGTACTCTTTCACAGAGGTGGAAGTGGGTGGAATAAATGTAAGAACTGAATTAGCTATGATACTAGAAACTGTTGACTCTTGGGACGAACTAAAGTGCATGCAAGAAAATGCTCCTGATTTTGAAAAACAAACTTTGGAAAAGGCAGGATGTGTGGTGGGTGAGGCTCATTTCTGGGTCTCAGCAGATGGCAGAGCAGTGTTACCCAATGAGATGGTGAGCCCAATGGCTAGACAAATCCATGGTCCCGTACACTTAGGGAGAGACGCTATGCTGAGAGTGTTTAGGCAGACCTGGTATAATCCTAAGTTCAGAGTAGCAGCCGAAGCAGTGTGCCAGCGTTGTGTGACCTGTCAGCAGTTGAATGTAGGGAAAAAGACACCAGTTGCACTGAGCCACATTGGGAGGTCAGGGGGTCCATTCAACCGCATGCAGTTGGATTTTATCGAACTGCCAAGGTGCAACCGCCTCCGTTATGTCCTGGTAGTTGTTTGCGTATTCTCCAGATGGGTTGAGGCATACCCTACACGTAGGTGCGACACCCTCACAGTAGCCAAGTTACTGCTTAGGGAGCTCATTCCGCGCTTCGGGGTGCCGGCCTCTTTGGAATCGGATAGGGGAACGCATTTCAACAGCTCGCTTGTGAAAATGATTTGCGCGGCTCTGAACATAGATCAGAAATTGCATTGCAGTTACCGACCAGAGGCCTCAGGAATTGTGGAGCAGATCAATAGCACTATTAAAGCCAGAATTGCAAAAGTGTGTTCATCAACGTCCTTGAGTTGGCCTGACGCTCTGCCATTGGTTCTTATGAGCCTCCGTAGTACCCCAGACAGAAGAACGGGGCTGTCACCCCATGAGGTGTTGATGGGGAGAGCAATGAGATTGCCTTCTGTCCCAACTGCCGCACTGTTAAACATCACAGATGATATGATCCTGGACTATTGTAAGGGGCTGTCTGACGCCATTCATTCTGTGTCCCTTCAGGTGCAGGCTGCCGAAGTTCCGTCGTGCCAGGACCTGTGCCATGACCTGTGTCCTGGAGACTGGGTGCTTGTGCGAAAGCACGTGAGAAGAAGCTGCCTGGATGTTCGTTGGCGTGGGCCCTTCCAGATCATCCTGATCACGAACACTGCAGTCAAGGTGGGAGGCCTGCCCAATTGGATCCACGCGTCGCATACGCGGAGGGTTCCAGCACCTCTGGAAGAAACAGCTCCTCTCTCGGATAGACGTCCAGCTGCGGACCGAGAAGCCATAGAGGGGGCCAGCCAAGCTGTAGAGGTGCCAGCAGAAGCAGGGAACGAGTCTGACCAAGCTGAGGACGGTCAGTACAACAGCGAAACAGACGACGCTACTGAAGGAGAAAGTAGCTGGGAGTACGAGTCAGACACTGACCAGTCTGACAGAGAGCGTGAACAGACCAGAAGGAGAAGGAGTAGAAGGGTACGTGGAGAAGCTAATTGGCCGCAAAGAAGGAGCTCTAGCCTGAGGTCAACTCCAGAGAGAACCCTTCCTCCGATATCAGAGGACTCCGACCCGGAAGAAGGTGCTCAGGGTGCTGAAGCACCGGACTTGAGGAGGTCAAGAAGAGTGCGTGTGCCTAGCAGAAGATACGCCACCCCTGAGTGGACATATCTGGCGACAAATGTCTTTGGAACAGGAGACAGGGAGGATACGAGCGGTGGTGGTGTCCAGCTCTGAGCCCATCATCACAGTGGAAGTACAACTGTTAGTACCTGGAGTCGAAGCAGAAGGGTCACTAACTTTCACACTCCCCAGCCCTCCCCACCTCAGCAAGTTAAAGCACATGTTTTTCACAGAATTGCAATTCCCCGACTTTGGTACAAAGATAACAAGCCATGAAGAGCACATTCTTCGTTTGGAAATATTGAACTATGCTGTCAAAGCCGCAGGCACAAGCCTGATTGTAGATGCTTAGAGACTTTGTAAATAAGCAAGAAAAAGAAGGTTACCTAGCGCCCAGGAAGCAGAGAATCTTAGGGACCTTCCCTTGAGTTGACGGAGAAGGGCTAGGGTTGTCTGTGTTGAAACTTAAAAAAAAACTTTTGCAAAGGAGGTTGTCAGTTTCCAGTCGTGTGGTTCTAAGGACAAAAGGAGTAAAAAGGACTGTAAAGGAACGAGAAGAAAAGAACTTTGTGCTGAGATAAGAGAGCCATACTGTCTGACGACATGGAAACCGGCACCCCAAACCGGAGAGCCAAATGTATAATAGGCACACTAATAGTAGGAGTGATAATATTAATAGTTTTAGTAGTCACAGTCTCCTATGTAAAGGGACATGAGGAAATCTGTAGTGACACCTAAACCCACCGTTGCTGGTGAGAAAGGGGAAAACATTCAAGAGAAAGCGTTATTAGCTGCAGAAGCTCGCAGGTTACACGTGGATGAGTCCCAAGGCGACTTTAGGGCAAATGCTTATGCTAAACTTTTATATGAATACGTGGATGCCATGGAGGTTAAGGACTGCTATGTCTGCATGCAGTTGCCGGCGTCTGTAGATGAAGGCATTCGATATCATCACCTCCCGCTGACATATGGCATTACATGTAGCTTATTGCTTAGTATATTTTATGGGAGGGATAGTTTTGAATACTATTTCTCCAATTATGATTCAGTGTTACCAGAAGTCCCAAATTATAAGCAAATGAACAAATGGGACTACTGGAAGAGTGAAGACAGATTGGCCAAGTTCTTCATTCCTTGGATTACCTTAGATACTTCACATGCCCGCAGAAACAATCTGACATGCAAGGTGTCAGAAGTCGAGAAAAAGTTCATAGGGCAGGTGGATGATCGATACAGGAGACAAAAGATTTTGAAAAAATCAGGACAATGGAAAACAGATTGGACCGAGGAAGAGAAGGCACACAAGAGAAAGGGTAGTAGTGGTCCAATAGCTTTAGATAGAACGCAGAGAGGAAAGCTATGTCTTCACCGAGCCAAAACGTATTATGAAAATGTATACGTGGGAGAAGTTAGCTGTGAACATGCTTTCAATCTAGAATATTATACTAAGGATTTCCTAAAGGGAATGCAAGTGATTCCAAATGTGTATTTTGTATGTGGAAGAAATGCCTACGTGAGACTACCTGATAACTGGTATGGATCATGTTACTTGGCAATTATCTTCCCCAAAATATATCATGCCCAAGACTTAGAGATCATCGAGGGCAAGGCATCAGCAAGAGGAAAGAGAGATATAGGGGATGCAGAAATGGTTCGAGATGTATTTGGAGCTGTGTTCCCCCTTTTAGGACTAATCCTCAATGATGTCAAGATTAGACGACTGGCAACAGTCGTAGACAGGTTGTCTGCCAGCACTGCTCAGTCCTTAATGCTGGTGGAAGGAGAGATGCAATCGATGAGGGCCATGGTTCTTCAAAACCGCCTTGCATTAGACGTCCTACTAGCAAAAGAGGGCGGAGTCTGTAAGGCTTTGAAGGTCCAGGAATGTTGCACTTACATTCCAGACAATTCAAAGCCCCTTGAGAAAGTTATTATGAACATAACTGATATTCACAAGGAGATCGAAGACCTGAGTAGAGAAAATGTCTGGGAAAAAGTGGGCCATGGAATGAGTGAAGCTGGAGGTTGGCTCACCACATTAGGCAAAAGCTTCGTGTGGTATGTGCTGAAACCTATCATCATAATATTGATCTGTGGGATCGTGTTGTGGGGATTGGTGAGGGTATTCAAATGGTACAGAGCAAGGAGGTTGGAGAGGGCCCAGAGGGAACAGCTACAGAGATTAGCTGCCATACAAGATAATCAGTACAGGAGTCTGAGGGCTCTGGAAACGCAGAAACGAGGTGCACTAGCAATCACTGCAGTTTAAGTGTTAGTGATGACCCCGAGAGGTCATCAAAGGGGGGAACTGAGAGAGCGCAAACTGACCTAAATGTATAAGTACATCACACTTACACGTAGTAAGCACAAGTCATGAAGAGAAATGCCATGAGTGCTGATATTATATGCATTTATATTCTGAAATGTGCAGTTAACTTAGAGATTTAAGTAGAAGTGGAACTAATGCAGAAATGTGTGAAATTATATAACTTTATTAGACGTGATTAATCCTGAATCCATGTCGTGTAGCTGCTAAAATGTAAGATGGCATGCGGTTAAACGTAGAACGTGGTAGGCCTCAGGGCCAGAGCTGGAAGGGAGGGGAAAGGTGTTTGTTTTCACGACATGGATTGCACTAATGTCTTTTAGTAGTAGAGTTAATGGGCCATATTTTATAGATGTGTTTACCGAATAGTAGAATGGAGTATTAACATTCTACTAATTAATGAAGGATTTGAATGGTATAATCATTATGAGAAATGCGGTAGGCCTGAAATGTTTATAGACATTGATTTACACGTATTGGTCTGGGCCGAGAAATGTTGCAAACTTTTGTTGGAAGTCTATGAGTATTGGGATCTTGGCTGCAGATGTCTGTCTGCAAGAGAAAGGGGGGGATCCAATTATAAATGACATGAATAGGGGTTTGTTCAGGAGACGGCCCAGACACGGAGGAGGGTTCCGGAATGTTTAAGGGGTATCAGCGGGCCGGAGAAGAGTCTGAGAAGCAAGGTCAACTCTAACGCACGAGGCCTCATCATGGAAAAAGCCTGAAGCTACACCACGTGAGGGGCGTCTCACGAGGGGCGTCTCAAACGATGTTGTATGTTTTGTATTAGGGACAGTACCCCAGGGTGGAGTTAGAGCAGATGCCTGAGGACCCTTTAGAGAGCGGATGGGTAGGCAGAGAGGGGTCATGACTGGAGGACCATAGGTTTTCACCAAGAGACTAAGAGTGGGTGATCTTCCTAGGAACGCTAACAGCAGAGTACAAAGTTCCCCAGGGGGCGTGTAACAGTGTGGAGCAAGGAGATGGTATTATAAATACCGTGGCTGCAAGGGAAGGGTTCCCTAGTCGGAACTTAGAGAGCCTCACACACCCAAAGTAATAAGCGTGAAACACACCCTTACTAGAGGGTGTCCGGTGTCATCATCGGCTCACTGCCCCTCGTCAGACCGGCGCTGCAATGTCTGACGGAGTCCCCAAAGGTACTCTTTTGACGGGGTTCTTTAGTTCCTTGCCGATGGTGGATGTGGGTGAGGATGAGGGAAGGTGTAGTCAGTGCAATAGTGAGTGAAAGTGATAAAAAAGGTAATCAGTCCACTTCCAACTTTAATAACGTGGCTGATTCCTTAGTTAAAAGGGGTGGGAGGGGAGTTTAGAGACCGTAAAGGTATACAGAACAATAACTCTACCCCCTAGTGTGGTCAACATGTTTCTCGCCAAAAGGCGATTCGTCAGGACCTCAAATAAAGTACTACACAAAAAAACAAATGTGGACTCAATGCTCAATCTATATGAAGAAAGCAAATACAACCTCGCTGGGTCGGAGGACAAGAGGGCCAAGGGGTCCTGCTCTATTTAGGCGACCCTAAAGGGATTAAGAATGGGCCCCGCAGCATGCTCCCGTGAGGCCAGCGTTATAAGGTTGGATGCACCTTGACGGAGACACTGGAACGGCGGAACACCTACCCCTCACGCTCACGGCACCTGGTCAAAAAAAAAAAAAAAAAAAATGATCTTCCTAGGAAGTCATTCACCGCTGACACATTTTGATAGGTTGAGACCTTGTTAAGTAGGGATACCATCCAGAGCAGGGTAGGGACAGCCTAACCTGTGTTTTCCCTCCAACCTTAAATGACGGAGAGATCTCAATACGTGTCTATGCTAATAGCTTTGTTATTCCTAGAACTTGTACTCGTAGTCTTCTTTGCTCGTCTGAGGGTTTTCAGAGAGCACATGTATGTAGTTGGGCCCGTGTATCTTGTGAATCTCATTCTGAGATGCCTGTACTTGCAGCTTATCCTAACTTTATAATAAACCTTTGAAAGCTAGAAGTTGTTTGTGATTTTTCAGAGCGGAGTCCGTTATTGGGTGAACTAACTTGGTAAGAGATGCACTTTCTTCCCTCAATGACAGGCAACAAAGGTTCAGTCGACCAGAACGGGGTTTTAGATCAATAGTGATAAGGTATCGATCAAAATCTCGCCCCAGCACTACCATTCTAAGAACCAATGCAGTCCAGCACTGGGTGTGGGATTAAGTAGAACATAATAAACAACCACAGAACTCGGGTTTAAACCCCTGGACATAATACACTTCGAGTTTGAAGGCCTTGGGAGCCTGCGAATTTTGGTGATTTATTTCAGCATATTAAGATGTTAAAAATGGCAAAATGGCATATTTCTATGACCTAGCCATCATCCTTAATTTCTTCTGTTCCTGTATTCTCTATGAACCCGCTATCATTAACTCCATATAGCTCCTTGCAAGACACGAATGTCAAATAAAAAATCCGTAACTGTCCCACACTATGGTTCTTAAAGCCAACACTGTCAATCTGATTGATGCCATCATGCAGACTAATATGCACCATAACCAAATGTGGTTGCTATACTGTACTGTTTCTGTGAGTAGTGCCTGTTTTTGCATTGCACCTTTCCCATCACTCCATTTGTTCTCGTTGGGTTTTAGGAATACTCCGTACATCTGAAAACATCGGAAACCCCGAAACCAATCCTAGAATGCTTGTTTCCGGTCCAGGGAGGACCTGGCTTGGCAGTTCGGGCTGGACTGTTCCCATGAGGCACAGGGTCAAGACTGATTTGCATATGGCCAGGTCTAAACTGGGGTGGCATGGTGAAAAAAGAATGATGGATTTAACCCAGATCTCTGGACTGGGGGTGAATGATTTGATTTGTTCTGCATTCCATCCATCAATTGTATGTCTTGTGCTTCCTTGCCCTAAGTTCGCCGGGTATTCCCAGACATCCCGGGCTCACTGTGCCACTGGATTCAAACTAGCCTCGCTGATGAGGGGTCAAACCCCGAAACCGGTCTAAGGATGCTTGTTTCCAGTCCAGGGAGAACCTGGCTTTGCAGTTCAGGCTGGACTGTTCCCATGAGGCACAGGATCAAGACTGATTTGCATATGGCCAGGTCTAAACTGGGGTGGCATGGTGAGCAAAATGAATGATGGATTTAACGCAGGGGTGAATGTTTTGATTTGTTCTGCATTCCGTCCATCAATTATGTGCCTTTGAACTTTCCAAAAGTGGAATTTTCAAAATTGTAAATTAAAATCTGAAGTTACCATTAAAGACTATTTTTATTTATAGTTTCTCAGACACCAAACACAAAATGCTCACCTGTTCCAATTAAAAAGTTAGCATTTATTAAATGTATGAGGGTAACCCAATGTTATCCTATAGGAGTGGTATGCCTAACATCAGTGAAAAACTAATTTGAGGGATTTTTCACTGCCAGGACATATACAACTTAAAAGTACATGTCCAACCTTTTAATCACAATGCGCCCTGCTCTATGTACTCCCTAGGGCCTAACTTAGGGGTGATCTATATGTATCAAAAGGGGAGATTAATACTTGGCAATGGGGTTATATTGGCAAGTCAAATTGACAGTTTAAAACTGCATTCTGGCTGCAATGGCAGGCCTGGAACATATTTTACGGGGATACTGAAGTGGGTGGTACAAAAACTGCTATAGGCCCACTAGCAGCATTTCATTTACAGGCCCTGGGTATAGTCTACAAGGGTCCTATAGGTAAAGTAATATGCCAATTAAGGGGAAAGCAAATTTCACCATGTTTAAAGGTGAGAACACAACCACTTTAGCACTGTTTAGCAGAGGTTAGGTGCAAAGAGTCCTAAGGCCAAAAAAAAATAAAGTCAGCAAAAAAAGGAGGGGTAAAGGCATAATATTTGGGGCTTCGTCTACAGAGAGGGCCAGGTCGAACAGAGGCCCTGTTCAGTATTGCCCATTTTTTATTGAACTCCAAATAGAAGACCGTTATTGTGCATGTCAGATCATACATCTCCAGGACTGTAGGAGGGGACTGATCCAGACTCCCAACACTTCTCAATTGTCGAAATATGTTGGTCCTAAAGCCAGTCGCTCTGTACATCATTGTTGGATACCTATTTCTCTGAACAGAGTCCCACTTCTTCCTTTTTTTGCTTGATCCTCCCAAACACTCAGACCCCCTCATTCTTGCTTGTTGCTTCCTTCTTTGGGCTCCTGCCCTACTAACCTGTTCTGAGTCCAGCTGGCTGTTCTTTCTTGTCATCGCCCTAGAATTCCAAGTAAATCTTCTGCTATGTAATTTGAGACCCAAGACATTCAACTGCTTTTGACTTGCTAATTCTACTTCCTCAGGGTTCTGATTTATTCTTGTACTCTGTTCCTGAGTGACACTTTTGTGCTGCTCGTCCTGACCCACGGTGAGATTCTAGTGCTCTCCATCCAGTCCCTTAAAGTCCTGAAACCACTATACTGTTTCATCTCTCCTTGTTCTCACAGTGTGCTGATGTCTTTACATTTCTAAGGAACTCAGCTTTTGTTACCTTCTTTTTTGACGATGATAGTATACTATCTTTCCTTACCAGTGCAATCAGTGTTTAGCAGGTATGGTAGTCAGGCATATGCCTTTTATGCCCTTCTTAATCTTCTCAATCCCCTAAACCTCTCAACAAGAGGTTTGGTGGAATTCACATGTTCTTTTACCCTTTCCAGCAGGGTGGGAGGGGGTGGAAAATAAACAAGGTGGCTGGCTCATGGGGGAAGACCCAGTGAATAATTTGCAATGGTGGTTGCAAGTTGTTTTCACAGGCACACATTTCTGGTGACTAAGCAAGAAAAAGAAAGACAGGAGATGGAAGGAGGAAGAGAAACATAAGAAAACAGTGGCAAGGGGAGAAATCAGAAATGAAAAAGAGGTTGCAATAGTGAGAAGGACTAATGATGGAGTGAACAGTGGTGGGAGAAATTGTCATAAAGTGGAATCAAGACTAAGCAGTCTTGGTATTTGGGAAACCCGGCATTCAGCAGTACCACAGCAGGATATTTGCGGAACCATGGCTCCTGATTTTTTAAACTAAATTAAGCAGTGAAGCGGGTGGGGGGCTCCTAATGACATTAGCCTTGGATGGGGTAGAAGTTTCCAATTCCTTTCCTTCTCGACAGTGTCCCATTCAGAACTGGTCAACCACTCGGGACAACTTTACATTGTTTATAAAGTGCTATATATTGTCAGTGTGTCTCTATAATCTTTTTGAAGTCTACTTGAAATGTAAATTATTTCATAGAAAAAGACGTGCAATTATTGTTTTGAGAAAATCATTTCTAACATGTCTTGCTGCCGAAAAACAATATAAACGTTTAGCAAAAATACATTCTGAAATTCTGATTTCGGTAGAACATTTGAGTTAATTGCTTCCTGTTTGATCACCTAAAATCCCAGCAATTTTGCAACTGAAACACCTCAAGTTAAGAGTTTCGCAACTTGACACAGCTAGGTGATATAGTCGAATTCCATAATCACTTTCAACTTAGGCCCACATGCATCAAGCATTTTTGTAGTCGCAAACGGTGCGATTACTTAAAATCGGCCGTTTGCGAATGCAAAAGTGCTTTTTGGGATGCATGAAGCAATTTTAGAATTCGTAACATTGTTGCGAGTTCTAAAATTGCGGGTGCTTTTAAGAAGTCGCAGATGTGCGATTTCTTAAAAGCAATGCATAATTACTTTCACAAGTGCAAAGTCACAATTAGGGTGCCAAATTTACCGAGTGGTTGAACCACTCGGTAAATTTGGAAAAAGTGTTTAAAATGCTGCAAATGTTTTTTTTTCTACATTCATGTTTCACACACACATGTCCTTAGGACATGTGTGTGTGAAACATGATGCGAAAAATACATTTCAGGGGTGCATGGGGGGGTCCTTTGGACCCCCCCCTGCACCCATGAAATTTTCAAAGTGCCACTCGCAATTTGCTGATGCCTTCCCATTGACTCCTATGGGCCTTTTGGCCCATAGGAATCAATAGGAATTGCGAAAATGCACTTAAGAATTCGGTATTCATTTGGTATTCGGTAAAAATTGCGATTTTTACCGAATCCCAAATGAATACCGAAAACAATGATGCATAGCATTTTGCACTTCTTAATTTGCGATTCCTTATTCTTCGCAAATTAGGAAGTGCAAAATGTAACAATGATGCATGTGGGACTTAGTTCTTTTCTAGGTGGACAAATGTGCTCTTCAGTGTAGATGTTGAGTTTTTCCTACAATGCTTATTTAAGACCTTTGGCCCTTGAACATCCCTTAATGTTCTCTATTTTCTTCCCTTTTCTTCATCACTTTTCTTGTATTCTTTAACATTAACTGTTCTGAAACACACGCACAGATCGGCATTCATTATGGGGCACATGCATCATTGTAGGAATTTGCATTTCCTAAATAGCGAAAATTAAGGAATCGCTATTTAGGAATTGCAACATCCTATGCATCAAGAAATCCTAATTTTTTTTAGGATTTCTTAAATTTCGGAATTTGCAATTCCTTAATTGCGAATCGCAATTAAGGAATGGCATTACATTGATTCCTATGGGTCTAGAGGCCCATAGGAATCAATGCCGTTTTCCATTTCTTTTTTTAGGAAATCGCAATTTGTTGATGCATTGCAAGGGTGCAGAGGGGGGTCCAAAGGACCCCCCCTGTACCCCTGAAATGTATTTTAAAGTGCATGTTTCACACACACATGTCCTAAGGACATGTGTGTCTGTAACATGACACTTTTCAAAATGCATTTTTGTGCTTTTTGAAACAATTTTGCAAATTAACACGAGGGTCAACCTCGTGTTAATTTGCACTTCAGGGCCCACATGCATCATTGTTACATTTTGCACTTCCTAATTTGCGAAAAATAAGGAATCGCAAATTAAGAAGTGCAAAATGCTATGCATCATTGTTTTCGGTATTCATTTGGGATTCGGTAAAAATCACAATTTTTACCAAATCCCAAATGAATACCGAATTCTTAAGTGCATTTTCGCAATTCCTATTGATTCCTATGGGCCAAAAGTCCCATAGGAGTCATGGGAAGGCATCAGCAAATTGCGAGTGGCACTTTGAAAATTTCATGGGTGCAGGGGGGGGGGTCCAAAGGACCCCCCCATGCACCCCTGAAATGTATTTTTCGCATCATGTTTCACACACACATGTCCTAAGGACATGTGTGTGTGAAACATGAATGTAGAAAAAAAAACATTTGCAGCATTTTAAACACTTTTTCCAAATTTACCGAGTGGTTCAACCACTCGGTAAATTTGGCACCCTAATTGCGACTTTGCACTTGTGAAAGTAATGATGCATTGCTTTTAAGAAATCGCACATCTGCGACTTCTTAAAAGCAACCGCAATTTTAGAACTCGCAACAATGTTACGAATTCTAAAATTGCTTCATGCATCCCAAAAAGCACTTTTGCATTCGCAAATGGCCGATTTTAAGTAAACGCACCGTTTGCGACTACAAAAATGCTTGATGCATGTGGGCCTTTATTTCAAAATTCGCATTTTTTTTTAAAATGATGCATTGCATTTAAGGAATCGCACAAATGCGATTCCTTAAATGCATTCGCATTTATAGGAAATGCAAAAAAATACAAATTTTGAAAAAATGTTTCATGCATCCCAAAAACGTATTTAGGAAGCGCAAACGGCCGAATTTACCGATTCGCACCGTTTGCACTTCCTAAATAGGTTGATGCATGTGCCCCAAAATCTCCAGGTACAAAAATGTGGTTAACGCATCAGATGCCCAGTCATATAGTACAGAGGTTTCAATTTCTGTCATACCCCTTATCCCTCTAGGTGATTGGATTTAAAGATTCATACAGGTACACGCATCAAGGAAGACTTTTGCGATTCCTTAATTGCGATTATTAAGGAATCGCAAAAGTCTATGCATGTAGAAATCACTAAAAAAATAGCGATTTCTAAACATTCCTTAATTGCGGCTCGCAAAGTGCAAGTCGCAATTAAGGAATGTCTTCCCATTCATTCCTATGGGCCTAGAGTGCGACTCGCAAATTGCGCTTGCAATTTCAAGGGTGCAAGGGTGACAAAAGGACAACCTGTTGCACCCCTGAAATCTGCATGAGTAAACCTTGCACTCACACATCATGTGTGTGTGTAAAATGGAACTTTGAAAAATTCACTTTAGTGCATTTTTCAAAGTTTTTGCTAATTACAAATTGATGGTAATTTGCTACTCCTATTAGCGAAATCGCTAATTTTTTTACTTTAATGCATTGTATTTAAGGAATCTCAATTTGTGATTCCTTAAATGCTACACAATTTAAGTAATCACAATTTAGAGATTACTTAAATTGTGATATTTGCATTTGGATGATGCATCCCAAATGCAAAAATACTGGTCTGAAAGGGGCAGATTCTGAGAATCTGCCCGTTTGCAACCGGTATTTCTTTTGATGCATGTGCCTGAAAGTCCAGAAAGACTTTGTCAACGATAAAATGGAACTGCATACGACATCAACTTCTTTGAAAATGAAAGATAGGCGCTTTGAATAAAGTAGGGTTAGAGACGTGACCAAAAGCCAGAGTTTCCGATCTTGAAATTTGGGAACCAGGTTCGAGTCACAGCAAAAAATACAATTGAAAACAATCCCTTAAAAATGGCTATGGTACCAGAAGCAGTGTTTCAGGATACACAAACCCAAAGCGGATTTTTTGTTTCTAAATAGCATGTACATTTTTCCATTTACTGAGCTGTACACCACTGATACATGTTCGACGCCTTTAATTGTATCAGCAACCACTTGTAAGCAGTTATCTAGAGAGCTCTAACCATTATTGACAAGGCTTTGGTAAATTATCTGTGACTTTCCCAAGAGCTCATTTAATTCATACTAATTGACTTTTAGGCATCCCTTGATTAATTGAACAAGTGTTATCTCATGAACACCGCAATAAATAATCATTAAAGTGAGTGAGACAAGTACACAAATTATAATGTGAACTTCTCTAGTAGTCATAGAGGACGAGAAGAAGTCCTTCACAATATTCGGTTATATTAGAACTAGGTTTTAGGCTACGTTCCAAATGCTCTCATGCAAATGTAAAGAAAACCCTTTCGTCTTGAAGGTGACACTCATGGTCCCTCTTTATTAGGAAAGGGATTATGAGGAATTACATTGGTTAATTCAATTATTTATTCAGTCTTGAAGTTAAAACGGAAATACTGCTCTCAGCTTACTTTTGGTTCAGTGCTCCATGCCAGGGCTGTTAACACATTTCTGTGCATTTATTGCACTGTATATTTTATGTCACTTTTAGGTCTGGCTTGACAGTACAGTAGTCTAATACCCTATTTTATGTCTTAAAACAAAAATTCATACAGTGTAGTTTAGCTCCACCAAGGAGGGTACCTATGCTCTAACCTCAACATATTGGCTTTTTGGTGCACCATTCATTTTTTTTTTCAGTAATTTTTTATTGAAAAAAAAGCATATTTACATGGTGCAGAGTGAAACACATGGGGGATGGGAAAAGACAGGGAAAAAATGCCCCGGGGGGGGGGGGGGGGTTTCAAGCATTGTCTCGATTGGCTTCTGCCTGTTTGTCCATGTTCTCATGCTTGCTTCTTCTCATCAATCCTTCAGGCTTCCCCCATGCCCCTTACAGACGGTCTGATTGTCTTTTCGCTCCCCTGGTGGCGTGAAGAGAAAGGAGAGTATAGAGAGTAAAGAGAGAGAGGAGGCACATTGTGTCCCAGAGTAGGTGATGCATGTGGTTTATGCAGTGTTGCCTAGTCTGGATGTTCAGGGTGGCTTATGAGAGGACAGGTAGTTGTCTAGCGACAGCCACATCTCGCTTTTTTTTCCTGAGTTCGGTAGGCTGTTGGTTGTTATGGTGTCGGCTCCTCGTTGGAATATGACCCAGTTGAACCAGGCTTTAAGAGTGGCCTTTGCTGTGTCTTTCCAGTTGTTCAACACCGTCTTGACCTCCGCTGTGAGCAGGAGGTCAATCAGGTCCCTGTCATTTTCGGATGTTATGGATGGGTCGGTGTGCCCCAGTGCTAGGTAGTGAAAGTCCAGTGTTAGTGTGGCGCCTGTTCCGTCATTGATTAGAGTATTTATTGAGTCCCAGAATTTCCTGATCTTGGTGCAGTGGAAGAGGAGGTGTGCCAGGTCCCCCTTCTGCTTATTGCAGTTCCAGCAGGAGTTGTTATCTCTGATACCCATGGTGGCTAGGCGTGCAGGGGTCCAGTAGGCCTTGTGTATCAGCCAGAATTTTGTCTGATCTAGAGTTGTTGTCACCTTTCTTCTCAATGAGGAAGACCAGAGGTCGGCCCTTTTCTTCTCACTGAGCTCTCTTCCTGCCACTGCTTCCCAATGGGTTATAATTTTGTTATTTAGTTTAGCCGTTTTGGGGCTCTGGGCTCTGTATATCTGCGCTACTTGGTGTCCTAATATGTTCAGGCTGGTGGCGTATTGTATTATTGATGGGGTGAGCTTGTTTATGCCCGCTTTGGCGATTGCCACCCTTATTTTAAGGAAGTTATAGAGCTCTGCGCTGTCAAACTTGTATTGCTCTTTAAGTGTGTCAAAGGCTGTTTGATTTTCTTTGTTCTGTAGCTGGCCCACTGTTGTTATGCCGTGTCGGTACCATGTGTGCATGTCCAGTGTGTTGTTCCTGTACTTTATTCTAGGATTGTGCCAGAGGGACTCTAGCTGAGTTTGTCTGACGCTTGTGTCTAGTAGTTTATCTATTCTTAGTAGGGCCAGTCTTGTGTTCCTTAGTATTGCGTTTTGTTTATTGCGGGGTTTTTCATTGCCGTGAGTAGTGCTACGGGCTCCATTCCCCTTAGCAGGCTCCGCTCTAAGGAGAGCCAGGCCGGGGTGTAGTCACTCTTTGGGGATAGCCAGTACAAGCCTTGTTTTGCCATACAGGCTGTTTGAAAGGTTTTGAAATTTGTTATGTTAAGACCTCCTAGTGCCTTGGGGAGTCTGAGTTTCTGAAGGCTGATTCTGGGTTTCTTTCCTCTCCATAGGAATGTGTTCAGTAATTTGTCCAATTTTTTGTGAAAATCAGATGTGTTGGTTAGTGGTAGCATGTTGAGCATGTAGTTAACCATGGGGGTGACCATCATCTTTATAGTCTCTATCCTTCCCCACCACATAGTGAATTTGGGTGACCATCCCTCGAGCTTCTCCTTGATTTTGTTTAAGATTGCTTGTTCGTTCTGGTCTAGTGTGGTTGGCAGGTCTCTTTCGAAAAGGAGGCCCAGGTATTTATTGGCTTTCCTCTGCCAGGTCAGGCCAGAGGACACCAGTGCCGTCTTGTTGGTGTGGATGTTCAGTGGTTTACACTCAGATTTCTCTCTGTTGAGTTTGTACCCAGACACCTGGGCATACTGATCTATAGTGTCCAATAGAGCGTTTATAGACCTTTCTGGGTCTTCTGTTACAATGAAGACATCGTCCGCATATGCTGCTAATTTGAATGATTCTCCCTCTACGGGTATACCCCTAATGTTTGGGTTTGATCGTATCATGTTGAGTAAGGGTTCTATTGCCAGTAGGAAGAGGGCCGGAGATAGTGGACAGCCCTGTCTCGTTCCCCGTTTTAGGTCTAGCAGATCTGATGTGCCTCCGTTCACTACCACCCGGTAGTGCACCATTCTCACTCCGAACGAGTGCTTGATTTATAATGCAAACACAAGGAGACGATGGACAGCGCAGTGATCCATCATCGATCTTTAGCTCACTTCGCCAACACCAGTCACAGATCTGGGTAGGATCCATCATCGTTCTTTAGCTCACTTCGCCACCTCAGTTCAGACCCAGCTATAGGCAAATAAGGCTTGACCCTGTACCTCATGGGAACAGTCCAGCCTGAACTGCCAAACCAGGTGTTCCCTGAACAGGAAACAAGCATCCTGGGACCGGTTTTGTGGTTACACCCCTCATCAGTCAGGCTAGCTTGAATCCAGTTGCAAAGAGAGCAAGAGACCCACGTCTGGGCATACCCTGCCAACTTAGGGCGAACAAAGCAAAAACAAAGAAAGGAAACTGAGCGGGACTATTTAAAATCCAAAACGTGCACTGAATTATCACGCAATGGATTAATTTTCTCATAGATGCACTGTTCACAGACAGTAATTTTTTAGATCCGGTATTAGCCCAGACCTTTTGCTTTCAATTAAAAAAATATATTTCTTAGGGGGCTTTTAGTCAACCTTTCAATCGATTGATATGCTGTAGTGTCAATCACATCTGCTTCTGCCCACCACAGCATTCAGAATGGGGGAGGGTGTCAGCCCACGTCAGCCATTTGTTTACCTAGATTCTGCTCTCGTACAATATGCACATATCTATCTATCTATCTATCTATCTATCTATCTATCTATCTATCTATCTATCTATCTATCTATCTATCTATCTATCTATCTAAATGTACTTATTGAATGCTTCTAATGGCTTCAAAGCTCTACTTCACAGAAAAGACATCTAACTGTGAACTATTTCCTGGATGCACAGAACTGAATTCCTTTGCAGGATATTTGGCCTCCCTAAACAAATAAAGGTAAACAGATGATTGACACAGCATTTCCTCTTTCTTTTGGTGCTGGTAAAAAATGCTTTCACATTGATAGTGCTACTCTAAAGAATTAATCAGCACAACTCACAAGCTCACCCTTGCAGGCCTATCTTTAATGTAAGCATCTAACAATTAATCCTCCCCAATGTGTGGAAGTTTACATTGTAAATTCAGAACTCTGTCAGGGAAAAGTGACATTGCAGTACATTGCACTTTATTTTCTTTCTTCAAATAGGTCTTGATAAAAAATATTTATAGTGTCAAAAAAATACAAAAACGCATTTTAAAATGCATGTCTGTAATTTCCTTACAGTAAACTCTGCAGTTAAAATTTGACTTATAATATTACACACTGCTGCATAAACATTCCAATAATTAGCACGTTATCCTCACAAAATCTCACATTTCTCAACATAGTGACAAACATATCTGCAGCCATCTAATATAATAAATGCATAACGAGTAACGTGTAATATAGCTCTATATTACCATCTCAGGATTCAGTTGACATTTATGAACCAATTGGCCTTCAGCCTTGTGGTATATACATTTTACCATAACCGCTCTATGGCTGTAAAGGCCCATTTTGCACTGTTACTAAGAGTAGTCAGGTGTTTCCGAACCTAAAGTTACTGGGTCCAGAAATACTGGCCACTATTTTATTGGACACAGATACACACCGGGTAAATCCACAACCGGATATGGGCAGGGACTGCAGACAGAGACACAACCTGGCTCCTGTCCACCTCCTCCAGCACAACAGAACTGCAAACAATACTCATCTAGCCTCAGAAATGCCTCACCTACTCTGAGATACCTGTTCAACTCCTCACCCCTAAGCCGTAACCACCCCCAATGAATCAATCATGGGTTTGTTAAGCGTGACTACTCACCCGTAAGGGTCTCAAGGCGCTGGGGGAGGGAGGGTGCAGGTTCCGGTCCACCAGGGAGGGGGTCTGTCGAAGAGCCAGGTCTTAAGGTCTCTTGCAAAGATGGGAAGTGATGTTGTCTGAGGTGGAGAGGAAGGCCGTTCCAGGCTCTGGCCGCGAGGAAGGAGAAGGAGCTGCCTCCCAATATGTTTTTTCTGGTGTGTGGGACCACGGCGTAGGAGAACTGGGCTGATGGTATGATCCTTTGGGGTGTGTGGAAATTGAGTAGCTGTTGAGGTATGCTGGTCCGGAGGCGTGGAGGGCCTTAAGTTTGTGGGAGAGCATCTTGAAGGTCACTCTTGCCTCGATGGGGAGCCAGTGGAGTGTGTGCAGGTGCTGGGAGATGTGGCAGTGTTTCAGCAGGTTGAGGACCAGTGTTGCGGCAGGGTTTTGGATCTTCTGTAGCTTGGGGGTGAAGGTTTTGTTTATTCCGGCGTAGAGTGCCCATCACACTTACCACTTACTCTGTCAGGTGGCAAATGGGTCTGGAAAAGGACCCTTTTTTAGGCCTGGAAATAGGTTTGCTATGTTATTTCCCATTCGAGGATCAATTAAATTCCTATTATTTGGTCATTGGATAATGGACCGAATTAGAGATTCCAGTCCACTGGTTTCATCCACCACACATCCAGCTAAATGCCTCTAAGAAAGAGTTACCTCACTGGACCATACTTGGGTAAGGAGAGAAAAGAGGACAAAAAATAACACTTTGGATTGCATAGAATAGTATTATATGCTGTCCAATCCTCTTTGCCGAAGTCTTAGGGAAAGGTCAATATATTATGAGTTACCACCACTATATAAGTGCTATTAGTTAATTTTCAGACAACTGTACGTAAGCCTCATATTTAAGTGGATGGGAAAATTGTCTGGTTACTTTCAAAATAATGATATTTTGCAGCGTGTCATTTTTGCTTCGCTGGTCGTTATTTCAGAGCTGGGAATCTGAGTGTTGTACGGGGCCTGGTGAAGTCAGAACAGAAGGGGTACTTACAGGCAAAACTTTTTTTGGATGCTCATCAGATGCAGTTGTTGACTGTTCTAAATCACACACACACATGCCCAAGGATCGCCAGAGCTTACACAACAATGAATTGAAAACCGCTTACTTAATATGCATATTGATTCATTCTGTATCCCCAGAATGTGGACACTGTTATGCCAAACTAACCAAGTTTGCAGTCATATATAATGTATGCTGCACGACTGTAGAGCAGCATATAAATAGCAACTGGAGGGAAACCTAATTCACTCTCGTGTGTTACCGTTATCTGCATTATCTTTTTTGCCCACGTGTAGAATAAGTAAATGCCAATTTCTTTTTGCGAATGGAGGTCGGTGGCCATTTTGCCTTGACAGAAATCAGCTTCACGGATCTGTGCATTGCGCCTGCATAAGTGTAGGGGAATTCAGGCTTGCTCTCTGGCTCAGACTGTGTATAAAGCCAGCCGACTTTAATATTGTGTGTAAACCCTAATAAAATAACGTTTGTTCCTCACAAACAATATGTTTTCATAATACTAGGTTTGTTGTAAAGTTGAGTGTTGACTTGAGGATTAAGATAGAACAAGTGAATAACTTGTGATCAGAAAATGTTTCAGTTATATTCTTGTAACCTTCACACCCATTGCACATCTTCATTAGACTAAGCCAAGCTATGGCCAGAGCTGTTCGGGAGTGTGAAGGAGTTTTAAAAGAATTGAAATGAGGAGTGCTACAGGTAAGTATCCGGAGCATTACTCAATTTTCCATCTTCTTCCTCACCGTGGGTCAAGCGGCACAGTAGATTACAGCAACATGCCATAACTTATTGGCAATGCTTAATTTATCATTAAAAAAGTGCCAGGGCTCTCATCAGGAGGCCACTGAAGTTTACATCACACATTGCCCTTGCCATGCTGCCAATGATAGTAACACAACAACTAAACATCACACCCCTATAAGTGTGACAATTCGGACTATGTCAGGTACCCAAAGCTATAAGAATGACTTGGGCGGCAGTAAATAGTAATTTTTAATGTATATTGAATTAATAATTAACTGTTTTTGTAGTCTTCTCTAAATTAGCCAGACAGTGCCATCTTGTGACAGGCTGCCACTTGCGCCAGTGTTGACAATTAGGTACTGGTGCCAAGCACCGGAAACCAACAGCTCAAAATAAGCAGAGTACTAAAAATCTATACAAGTCAATGATGTACTCAGGACACACTCCCGATCCAAAAGTTGTTCACTTTGGCCCAATACCGCCAGCTTAGGCAACAAAACATGACATAAGGCCCTTGTGACGGCATTGCAGATTTCCTGGTGAGAAAGATTCTGCAACTAAGTACAAAAGCAGGTCAAACCCCTAGTGGAGCGTTGATCAACTGTTGATCTTAGAGGTAGCAATGCTCATTTGTGCAACCTGGATACAGGCTGAAGGATTAACTGGCCAAAAGGGGCAACTGACGGCTTAAGAATTTAGCCTCTACTAGGCTGAAGTGCATACTTACCAGGGAAACATCTGAGGTATGGCTCTCGGCAAACCAAGTCCCTAAGCTCAAAAGAATGAGCGTTCACTCCAAGGGAAAAAAAAAATCTCAAATATATATCCCTCTTACAACTATATACCTAGAGCAGTCGGACACCTTGATTGCTGCCTTGAGTGCTGAATAGATTTATACATTTACGAGGAATGCCCCTTGTTCAGCAGATGTACCCTCTCAACCTCCAGTCCCAAAGTTGAAGCAATACATCATACTGAAGGTATGGGTCTCGCAAATAGCATGCAGATTGCAGAGTCTTTAGCAAATTATTGCCAAGCCTTACATAAAGCTGATAACTCACTACTACTGGAAAGGGATAGACCAATACTGAATAATCTTATGCTCTTCTCTGACTGAAGATGAGAGATGGCAAATGGATCTTCCTATTACTATGGAGGTGCAACACTTCATCTCTGTGCTTGAGGGGAGAATCCAGCCCAAATTGGTTCCCTTCTGAATTTTTAGGCATCCCACGTAATCTATTCAAAGAATCCATGTGCAGCAGCTTCTTTCCATTGGACCTGTATGGTGCCACTTCTGCAGTTATATTTAAAAGCAAGGCAATTGCAGCACCAGTGTAGCTCCTACTGCCCAATTTCTCTTGTTATCTAGGAAGTTAAGAATCTGGCTGAGGGTTAAAAGTAATGTAATCTCTTATCCACCCGGACCAAAGTAATTTTATGCCAGCAAGCAGTGTTGCCTTAGCAGAGTGTATATTGATCTAGCAACACTCCAAGAACTCAAAGAATCTGCATTGACCTTGTATGTTATGAAAAGATCTTTGATGCAGTCTATTGGCCATTTTGGCACTTTGTCCTGGAGAGGCTACGATTCGGGCCTTGCTTTTGATACTATGTGCAGGCTCAATACGCCGCTACAAGTCCGAATGAGACGTGCATGAGAAAGAGGTGTCCACTGCCCCCACTTTTGTTTGCTATTATGATGGAGCCCCTGGTGCTGTGGACATGCTGTTTTTGTTGGTTAGGGGTACACAAGGACATCCCCCCCCCTAAAGGCGAATGATATCCTCCTTTCTGTAGGGCACCCCAGTGATTCTCTGTCATGTTTGATCCAGCTACTTGGTGTTTACAGAGACACTATGGGGTTGCGAGTAAACTGAGAGAAAACAGTATATATTACATTGAGAGGAAATCCCACAGATACCATACAATATCGCCACGTTGAAATTGTGGAGGGAGCCTTTCAACACTTGAGAAGGTGGATGGATCTCAAGGGATGCAAGAACTGAATATTTCCCTGCTGCTCTAATGCTTGAAGCGAGACCTGAAGAGCTGGACTACCCTTCCTATTAATATAATGGGCCATAATGCACTTTTTAAAATGATAGTCTTACCGAGGTTTCTTTATGCTATGCAGAATTATCCTCTCCCCTATCTCCGCCCTTCCTCCGAAATCTACAAGTCTTGCCTCGGACATTCCTTAGGGAAAGAGCAACCACCCAGAGGATCCCAAGTTAAGAGTATGAACTAGTGTACGATGGAGACTTGGTAACACCTGACATCCATGCTTACAACTGGGCCTCCCAGCTGATCCTCAGAACGACTGGGTTTTTGGAGAGGGATGACCTGGAGACATGTCTTCTCAAATCTTATGGTCTTTTCTCATTACTTTACAGATCTCCACTGCCACATGCCCTCATGCACTGCATAAAGTTGCCACAATGCTGGAGTAAAGACCTGAAGCAAATAGGTTGGTAAGGGAAGCTGACTCCACTGTGTATCACGATTTGACTACTACAGGTGTAGCACCTAAAGTGTTTTCTGACCTGAGGATCTAATAGGGATTTCCACCCTGGGTGACTTATAAATGATTACCCACATTACACTGTTCAAGCTGCCCACGTCCTTTCTTTTGTGTAATCTGGGATTGCCCTATATTAACACCTTCCTGAAAGGGGGTGCATAGGCTTATGGGCAAGAGACTAGACTTAACTATTGATCTAGACCCAAAGGTAGTAATCTTGGGTATAATGGATGTATGTAGAAATTCCGCACACATCGCATGCTGGAAGGGATGAGATTCTTAGGGGCCAAAAGGGATATTGCCTGTAGGTGGAAAACTGCAGAACCCCCAACCATAAGAAACGTAACCCTGGGTATGGACTGCCCTCCATTGCAGAAGAGATGTCCTACCAAAAATACCAGGATCTGGGACCCTTGAATCCAAGCCCATGCTGGTCCCACTACGGCACCCTCCCCTCCAGGTTCTTTTGTTTTACACACTCCTAAAGATTGCATGACCTTTGTACTCATTTCCTGGTACTTGCTGAGTCCCTTACTGGCCATTTACTGTACTTCATGCCATTACACAGTGCACCATTATCTCTCTGATTCATTTTTTTTATTTAGTTGGATTTGTTCAGCATGAAAATAATAAAACGATTCAGTCAAAAAACAAAGATATTGATGGAAATCTATACGCATGCTAACATCCTATAAGTCTAAAAGCTTCCAGGAACTTAACATGATCGATTAAAAGGATTAATAACTTGGGGTGGCCATTTTTAGTTGATAATTATATACTAAGGGCCTGGTTCTGATGCGGTTAGGAAGGCCTCCTAGCGGCATTTGCTCCGTCCAAATCGGTTCGGGTACATGTCTTTCCAACCGACTCCGAAAGGTTTCCACCCGACAGAGTACAATGGAAGTTAGGCATTAGGAATATCCCAATCCAAACCCGACGGCATTTGGAATGACCGAGCCATACAGAGCAGAATCGTACATCTCTACTGGCCACGTTTCCAAACGACGGAATACGATGCTGGGTTTTGGACATCCTTTCCGAATTGTGCTGTCCGACTGAAATCAGCAGTTGGAATCAGTCTTTTGTGGGCCTGTAGTAGGCCCCCCTGCACACAGAGACTTCCCAATCGGGCCCATGGGAGTACCCATGGGTCTCCACTTACCAGTGGGTGCCCGCCACAGGGTGCCCGATTTTCCCCAGCTACCCCATTCTTCAATGGGAGCCTTTGCATTTGGTTGTATCAAAGGCTCCCATTGAAGTCAATAGGAGTCCAACCAAATCGTATCTGGAAGCATCCGAATGCATCGTACACGGTCGGTTGGACTTCTCAAATCCATTTGGTCGGGATGCTTCCCAAACCGCATCAGAATCAAGCCCTAGGTGGTTTACTGTTTTCAGATTTAAGATTTATCTGTAGTTCCAAAAAGGTACTTTGTTACGGAGGAGAATGGAGTAGCACCCTATCTTAATGTCTGGTTTTAGAATTTCCACTTCTATTTTCTTTTGTAACCACTTCTGGATCCAAAGAAATAGAACAATCTTTTTATGCCCAGTGGAATGAACACAGGGTAAAAAGTGGCACATAAAACTGCCTTTATCACTCCACATTTCATAAGCCATTCAAATATGACAATTGTTTGTACAGGAATTTGGTACTTTTAATGATAAAATGGATGCAATCTTGACGCGGGTACACTGTTCATCAATAAAGATGTTTACAGTTGAACTAACATACACAAAATATAGCCCCAGGGTAAAAGTGCTTTGCAGAATGGTGTCATGATCTGCTAGGTACATGTAATTTTTTTAAATCTGTGTCAATTCCGGTGGTAGGAATATCTATTTTTTTTACCTGGTACCTACAGTTTTTTGTTTGGCAAGATAACTGGCATATTTTCAGAGCATTGGGCTGCCAATGACCACCTAGTTCCTGTGGTTCACTGCACAACATGGCAACAAAGTGACAAACCCCAATTGGAAAATTGGTTTTTAGGTATCTCCATGGTAAAATGGTCTAAGAACTGCACATGTGGCTTAAACGTTAACTGTACTATATGGGACGCAGTGAAGTCACTACAGGCCGTGCTGCAGGATTACAATACTCAGTTGCATAATATTTAGACGAGAAACATACAAAGTATTTTATCTTGCGTGATTTTTCAGTAAGAGAGATCAAAAGTGTCATTTACTGCATAGGGTTAGGGCATCTTACCAATAAAAAATAGCTGCTTTAGACCTTAAGTCCCACAATATTGCAACTTGGCTTAAGAACAACACTGCAATTTCATTATATCTGCATTCTACTAAGTAATACAAGTTACATTTATTGTGAAGTTATAAACATGTCACATAAAAGATTTCTAGAAGTTTTAATTCCAGCCTCATGAACCATACAAGTTCTGTGAGATAGGTTCCTCCTGCAGTGCCTGTATTTAGATTGATCACAGCTGGGCTTTTCAGAGAAAGGTGTCAAATACTATGAATTCAATAAACATTTGTTTCTGTTAAAAAATCATAACCATAAAAACAGCAAGATATGTACATGGCAAATTACAATTTGTGCAAGATAATGAACTAAAAAATGGGAAATTAAACATAAAATAAAGTTCATCGCAAAATAATTCTAATTAATATGAGATAATCGGGGACTGAAAATCATGTCATTTTAATAGCCTAAACTAAAATTAACTTATGGCATAATAAGTCAGAGAAGTAAATCACAACAAAAAAACGTATTCATGGTTTGGTTTTTACCGATCATTTTCATATTTGATATTTTTCCAGTTTTATATAGAGCAAACTAGGCCCAAAGGCATAAGAGTGTTTTATATGAGCACAGATTACACCACACAAGGCCAGATTGATATTTTTTTAGGAGTGTGAAATTAGACGATTTTCCCAGAATCACAGGATGTTGAGCTGGTTCCCCAGTTCCAAAGTTGGCAGTTCCAGCCTTTAGGCCACATCACCCCCGTGTAATCACAATAACTTTTTCACAAAGTAACAGTGTCAGCAAAGGCCATCCTTTCAGAAATGGCAATATTAACCGCTTTAAAACTAGTTAACAGAATCTGCTAATACACAATGTATATTAACAAAAATAAATATGGTCCTAAACTTCGATTTGTTTAAGGGTGATAAATTACATGTCAGTAATGAGCTTGTTGTAAAAGCATGCTTGAACGGAGTCTTAAAATATTTTACAAAATTCCAAGGACTTTCGTATAACTCTGGCTGATCTGTATCATGACAAACAATTTGACGTAATTTAACCAGTGAATCATGTGACTGGCCTCCAATTCCAACTAAGCCTGAATCAGTGGTGTAACGAAACTTGAGGGGGCCCCACTGCAAAGTATGAAAAGGCGGTCCCCCATTCTCCGCGTCAGTGAAGAGCTTTCAGGCCAGTGACTCGCCATACTGCAGGAACTCACCCCAGCCATAAAGAAAGGATTCTGGTGCCTCCATTGGTCACATCCGCCCTTTCATGGGACGATTTGCACACATCACTAAATACTGCTGCTGCGCTCTCCAGCAAAGTTACATAACACTGATTCCAGCCAACCCACCAAACACATCCTCCTACTTAATGACCCACCTTCAAGCAAAACCTGCTCAGTTGACCACCTCCAAACACAGACCACTGCCTTCGTGCCTGCTACTAACGCAACCATTAACTCTACTCTCACCCCTACGAAACCAGCAGTTATGCTTTTCCGCCAACCTCGGTTGTCACTGTGAACCTGTGATTGCCGCCCACTGCTCCCCTGTCCACCACCGACAGAAAGACTGATGGCCAGTCCCCATCTAACCACTGTGTTGTATGTTATTGTTCGTAGTTGACGCGCATGCTAGCAAGCGCGTCAACAACGAATAATGCTCACGTGATGTGTTGCCTTTTAAAATGCTTCTGTGTGTGTGTAGGATGTTGTGGGTTGCGTGGTGTGTGATGTTTTGAAAGGGAGCGAATGGTGGTTCGCGGTGAGCGGAGGTTTCAGCGGCATTCAGAGGCTGGAGACGCTTGATCTTGGATATCGCAATAAAGACCTTGTTACTTGGAAATACTTGATTTGTGCATTTTTTTTTTCCTGCTAAGAGATTCATCTTTTTCCACATTGGCGACGATCGGGCACACACTCCTGCGTTGGTTTCACAATAATTTGTGATTTAAAAGCAATTTCTTGAGGTTTTATTTACATGGCTTGTTTTCATTGGATACCTTCTAAAGCAGTTGCCTTGCTAATTGCTATTGGCTATTGTGCACGAACGCCATTGGACAAACAACATAACAGTGTTTTCTTTCACTGCTTTTCATTGGATGATATATAAACACCTCATTGGATAAAGGTTCATTATCCAATCCTGCAATTTCAAAAAGGACATTCATCATCTTTCTTACATTCGGGGCCAAATTGGATTGTTTTCTAGCGCTTAATTGGGTAAACTCAAACTTATTCGCAATGGCAGCGCACCAGTAAAGACAGAGCCTTTCATCTGCTGCCCTCCCCAATGCCACTGTAGTAGTTTAAAACATGTTAAACGATCTCTTCAACTGACCACACCAAAACTGTGTTTCCTGCTATCCTCTACGGCATCAAAGTAGTTTTCATCCTCTGCATGATGCACACAATAATATTAAATGTACAAAGGGTCAGATTTTTGTTTCCTCATGCCAACATTATTTTACACTACGTACCGCACTAAATCATCCCTCCTGTCAAAGGCAAACCTGATCCCATGTGTAGAACCAGTCAGCAAGTACCCCAAGGACAAACACCAGAGAGAATGCAGAATTCATGTAATTAAACCTCCACTTACAACGTAGCATTTCCCCACCCACTGTCAGCCCAGCGAAGTATGCAACTGCACAGTAGCCATCAATACCGGCAACATCAAAAGGGCATTTCCACTTCCTTTCAATGGCAGCTCCTGATATATATACCTATGACTTCTGGACGGCATCTACCACAGACCACAGCGTTCTTTGTCTCCCTAAGACTAACCAAATGCTGTCAGTGAACACTTCTCTTCCCCCTTCTTTACTAATAACTAATGGAGGATAACAAAAAAATATAGTATTTTCTCATGCAAATAACGTATCAAGCACTTGCTGCCCGCAGTCCTCACCAGATCCACACGTATCAATATTCTGCTATCGCACCATCCTGTCAACCCTATTATTATCTGGAGATGGTTTTTTTAATCTCTTTTGTGAACTGGGAAAAGCAATACCTTGCACAAAAACAAGTCCCTTTAAAACCTTTGCTACTTATACAAGCACTCAAAGCACTTACTTGTTTTACTAACTGTCGTTTTAAAGCAAACCGGTAACTCATTCTAGGATTGCAGTATGGAAGGCAATACTGAGACATAGGAGGATTTTTTGCATGTCTACCAGACACTCATTCTTCCCTGCATGCGCACACAATGCAACAATACAACTTAGCTTAACAAATCATTCGGAAATGTACCGGAAGGTAAAAAAACAGCCCATAATATTTTTACAAAGAAAAATAGACAAACATTCATTTTATACCCCATGACATAAAAGCCTTAGCGTGCATAGCTTGTCCAAATCCATGCCACCTAATTCAGCCATGCAAAGTATCACTCATCTGGTGACAAACTAAAGCATCTCAGTGTGGTGATCCGCATCACCGCACTGACATGCAAAATCACGCATTACAGGCCTCCTTGGATACCAGTGCCGCTAATCAATTTCCATGTGGCCGCACTGCGGTAAATGTTGTTATGCAGTACAGCTGCCTGTGTGGTAGTCCTGTAATGAATGTCCCTTTTCTATGCCCACAATATTTTGTCGTATTTTTGTAGTGTGTCCATAAATTTAGGTCTTGCGAGGATTTGTTGCAGGTGCGCACGTGCAATGCGCCAGCAGCCCTACGATGTCAGCCGCTTCGAGTGCGACATCTGCAAGGACTGGTTCCTGATGGGAGCTAAGGGCTTGAGAAGGGCACCAGAGCTCTGGCTTGGCTGATGTTGTGACCTGGGATAACCTCCGCTGCTCTGCGGGGAGCGATGTGCACAAACTGTCGCTCTGCATGGAGGAGCCGGGACCTAAGATTCCAAAACGATGGCACCACAGCGCTGAAGTGCCCAATTTCATTGCTATTTTGATGTTGGGGTAATGGAAATAACGATGAGTAAGCATTAAATGAATCACATGCAGGAGTCTGTTTCCAGGCTGATTCCTACTTGTTTTTATTTCGAAACTTTCACATGGCGGTAAAAGCAACTTTCAGCAACAGACATACCGGAATAAAAAAAAAAAAACGTTAATTGTGAAGATCCCGTAACCAGAGCCGGCTCTAGGGCGGTGCGATCGGTGCCACAGCACCAGGCGCTGACTTGGGGTGGGGGCGTCATTTTCCCAAGTATATTATCATTTTAAAAGCACCTGCTGCCACGTCTTGGCCTCCAGCAATTTTCAGGAATCAATTACAATGTCAAGGGAACTCCAGTGATTAAACGTCTTCCTGGAAAGAGATCAGTGGTTTGTCTAGTGGAAGTTTTGAATTGTGTTAAGATGACAAGGCACTTCTACACTACACCTTGTAGTCCTGTCTGATGCAAAATTCCCTATGCACTGATTTACACACATATGATTGTCTCTGTGCAATGTGTGTGTGACGTAAAGTGCTCAGACACCTTAAACTGGTATAAGTGGTGCTATAAAACGAAATGAATCTAAGAGTCAGTGGTTACGGAGACTTGAGGGGGCACCGTTAATGGGTGCTAGTGAGGGAATCCATGGCAAAGGTGGTCACTGGGGGGGGCCAAAAGACATTGTCGCACAGGGCACAACCAATGTTAAGGCCGGCCTGCCCATAACTTTTGTGACTTAGGTGTATTGGTAACTCTTACCTGTGTCAGAGCGTTGATTTTTTCAGATTCAAGATAGATATATAGCTGCACTGATTACAGGTGTCACATTGAGTAATTGCTAAATCTGTGATAATGGTTGCCGAAAGCGTTACTGTACCCAGGTGACATTGTATTGATACCGCACAATACACTCTCGGAGTGCACAGAAATAACATCCCCTCCCCTTACTGCCATGAATTATTGCTTCTCAGAGGGCTAGCGCCTCCAGTCATCTCTCGTAGTTCCATCTGTTATTGTGGTCAGTCACCTCGCAGCCACCCAACGCCTGTTGTCCCTGCCGCGGTCCTCAATGCTCCTCTTTTGACTAGAGTCCATTGAGAAGCATGCTCTAACAGCCTACTATATTGCCTCATCCGGTCTCTCATTCTCGGGCCTCTGCCTGCTGGTCGCAGGCCCATGAGGCCCAATTTACATACACATAAAAGAGGCCTCAGGTCCCCCTCTGTCCAGCAGGTGGTGTATTAATGCACCTATTGACCTTGCTCCGCAGATGAGCTTATTGCCCAGAGGGTCTAGGTGCCTACTGTGGCACAGGGAGCTGTGGCCTTACTCTAGTCTGGGAGCCTCAGAGGCAACTCTGCACATACTGCTTCAGGCTTGGATCCCCCCTCCTCTCACACTCCTGGCTAAAGGGACTAAACACTTCAGCCGAGGGCAGTCTAGACCACATAGTCCAAAACATGTTTGATCCCAGTTTCACCCAACCGAAGACAGAAGATCACTGAGGAGGCACTAGAGGGTAAGTCACTGGATCTTACTGTGATTTTAGCATCCAAGAAATGGACTGATTACTCATAGATCACAGCAGCTCTTTTCGGAGTGGTAAATCTGACCACAGATTAGCATTTTGTTTTTAAACGTTGCAGTGTTTCTACAAAGAGGACCTAGACATTATGGGAGGTCTGATTGGACCTTGAATGAACTGCCACTTTGAAAGTGCTGGAATAAGTGTAACCTGGTGAAGGCAAACCTCGGATTTATGCAGAGAACATCCTATGTATTTATTTTGTAGAGTTACATTAACATGTAGCTGATGGAAAACCTTTTAGCGCTTGAAAGTTTGCACAGACACCTGGCAGGTTGAACACAATGAGGGTGCAGAGGAATACACTCAATTAGAGCATATTTTCACACTGATTCACCCGTAGATGCTAAGGTTTCAAATTGGTAAGTGTGACGTTTTCATAATTTAACTGTGATAATGGGTGACATTCACGCAGTCTGACTCTGCTCAGTTTTTAGTAGCCTGCTGTTAGCGCTCTTTATTTCAGTGACTTTCTTAGAGTTTCTAGTGGCTCAAATAGGTGTAACTTCTGATATTTATATGTTTCGCTCCTCTTTATTGCTTGATTTTGTTCACGAAAAAGTGTCACTCATAGTCGTTGAAATGTCACTCATAATTACACAGAAATTATGAAAATGTCACACATAACAATCTGAAACCTTGGCAGCTATGCTAATTCTACCACACACAGCAAACTTAAACATCTCATAATTCCCTGCTACACAATTCACCTAATTAAAAAACACATATTTCCACTTCACTCCATACCACATAATTCCACATCGCATAATAACATTCCACACAACTTAATACCACTCCAAATGACATATTTACACTCTATACAATTCAACTACACATAATTCCACTTTAACCTATATCATTATACTTCACACAACATATTTAGGCTTAACTCCAAAAGACATAATTACCATCCACGAAATACAACTCTGTAACATGCTGCATAATTCCACTTCACATAATTATACACCACAAGATGTCACAAAATTCCACACGTCAAACAATTCCACAATTCATCCCCACACAATTCATCACACAATATAATTACACTCCACATAATACCACTCACCACCACATAATATTCTGCCACATAATTATTCTCTACTCCATATTGTATTCATACACTCCACATAAATCCAGTCTATGCTGGGTAGCAACATTCCACATAGCTACTCTTCACACCATGCCTCATAATAACACTCAACAGTTTTCACTCAACAGCGCACACTTCCATGTCACACAAATTCAACTCTACACATTTCCATTCCACACCACATCATTCAACCACAAACTACATAATTCAAACCAACAACACAATTACACAACACACGTCCAATTTACACCACAACATTCCACGCCATGCTACAATATTTAACAGCACACCACATAAGTAAACTCCACTACATACCACTCCAGAACACAAAATACCATTCCAGATAATCTCACTCCAATACACACAATCCCACTCCCTTACACACAATCCTACTCCAAATAATTCCAGTACACTCAATACCACACAATTACTATCCACATACACGGCACACCACGCCACATTATTTCACTACACAGATCCAATCCACACAACACAATTCCACAACTAACAATTCCAATCCAAACCATATATGACTTGCATATATGCAAATGCATATATTGCAAAATCATATATTGCAAATGCTTGGTTACCTTCCAATGCGCCCAGCAGATCCTGTTCCTGGAGCCGCAATCTTTCTCCTTCCCCTGTCAGCTCTCCTCTGTGCTGCCTCTGTGAGGTCCCCACCCGCGATCCTGGCTCTGACTGAAGAGAAACAATGTAAGTTGTTACTTTGTTTCGCTTCAGTCCTGGGTCACCGTGAGGAGCTCGGAGCAGGCTGCACAATGCAGCTGCCTTAGAGTAAACCTCTCACAGCTCTCTATCGATGAGCTTATGGGTCCCCCCTTCATGTACTGAAGACTGGGGCCCCTCGCACCGCAGGGCTGCAGGGGTGTTTTTTACACCCCTGGCCTGAATGAAACCGGAAATTATGGAAAATTCCCTCAAATTATGTGAAATTACATGTTACTACTCAAAATGCCAGACTGACATTTTGCACTATTTTGTAAAGCAAGAGGCCATCGAGGATGTATTTCTTGCTAAATAAATAGTGCACAATCTCGTGTGGTGCGAACAGACATTCCATTCAGTTCTTTCACATTGTATCTGGGATAGGATTTTTACCCAAACAAACTCTCAGGTAAGCAGTGTGGAGTTATGGTGTATCATCGAGAATTTCACATAGTAATGACAAGGAAAAAATGCAGGCAAATATGCAAATTTATAACCAAACTTTCACCCTGAATAGTTCAATCTCCAAATTTAAACTGGCCACCAGTCATCTTTAAAAAGTAATGGAGCCAACTTTATTTGATCTTGTAGATTACTTGAGCCTAATTCCTCATGACATAAAAATGGGTGGTACTTTGAAGTAAATGCAACAAATGGCTGCAAAATATACTTCCTCCACCTCTAACCTGGAAAGATCTATAAACTTCTAAATTTACATGCCATAGGTGGCAACGTATATACATTTACTTTAATAGATGGTCAACATGCAGTGCAGTGGTTTATTTTCTAATCGAGTGGCAAAATCAAACACTGCCTCCATGAACTATATAAATGTAGGTCTCCTGGATTGTAACAAATTCATCGATAATATTGGTGTTATCAGATGGGAAAGTTATATGAGAAAGCTTGAACTTTCTGCAAGACTTTAAAAAAAAAGTTTGTATTAATATTTTACACTCAAGACAGTGTAACTATATCATTGTAGAAATACTTTCCCAAGAAACAATAGTAATCCCCTTTAACCCTTAATTAAAACTTTCTCCAAAGCCTACATTTTAATGAAATGCAAGTCTTTGATCTTGTAGAATTTGGTCCCCTAACTAAAATCATGTTTTCCGGAGTTTGGTAGTTCAAGAACGTCCATGTATGTTACTTAATTGTCTAACATGTCCCTACTTGAATTCAAACAATATCATCCACATATAGCAAAACAGTATTTGTATTTGTGCACAGTCTAGGGGTGTCCTGATTCTCATCCCTCAAACAAGAGCGTAACTGATTTGTGTCTAAAGTAAATTAGATAGGGGCAAAGTCGCACCCCTGAAGAACACCTCTCCCCATTTCAAGGCATTTGGGGTACTCATCCCCAAGTCAAAATCTGATATGTAATGTTTTAATGTAAATTGCTCAATATACATTTAGAGGTAAATCCACCTCATAAGTTTTAAACAACCCAAAGTCTGAGCCTGTTCATGTGGTTGTATCCTGAACTAAAGTCTAAATGTAAATACCCTCCATTGATTTGCAGCTTATTTGGTAGATAGCTGATATAAATTAAGACACTGTTATATTTCTCCAGGCCAACATTAAAGCAGTACTGAATTTCCCCTATCTCTTTGGTTTATGCCCAAGCTTGAATTCTATTATTCAATCCCTTCCTACCATTTCATCAACAGAATCTATTAAGGAGATCCGGCAAAATCATCTGGGGTCTGCTGTGTCTCGTTTCTTACATGCAGGGGACAGTAATAGAGTTTGAATTGGAAATCAAAATTATGGGGGTACTAGCAGTATTTAACAAGTCAGTTAACAAGAAACTGTGTAATTCAAGGTTGTGCATAAAGGAATAACTGAGCATCCAAACAGGTCTTAGGATTTTTCCAGAAGGCCTATCTTTGGCAGCACCAAACAACTTCAAAAGAATGAAACTCAGTCTGGGACTCAAAGTGGTTAGCACGGTAATTGCTTGATAAGGACTTGCGGAGCCATAAATGTTATACAAGTGTGTACCCAATATAGATTGCTTAAATATGTGTCTGTACGTTATATTCACAAGGGATCCTTCTGATATAAAGAGCAAATGACCATTTCCCCCCCAAAAAAGGCCAAATCCTAGGCAACACTTTCATTATTGAAACCCTCCCATTCTTTGTCTCCTCTCAATAACTTCAATTTTTTAGTGAATTTTTATTATACCTCTACGGGCTGTAACTTTCTGCTGATTATGAGTGAATGCTTCACATCATAGTGAAGATTCTGATTAAACACACAAAAGGTGACAGGACAGACGCTTACGTAGTCTAAACCACATGCAATTGCTCTGGTAAGCAATACATTATGGACCAGGTCTAACAAAAAAAAACTGGTCTCTAGTTACTGGTGTTCCCTTCCAGAAGGGCCCTAGCCTGGCAACTCGGTATGGACCATTCCCATGAGGAGCATCTTCATTGCAGCTCTGCATGTGGAGGGCTTCTGTCTAGAAAGGCACAGTGGAATGAAAACAGTGGGTTGGATTACTAATCATTGTGAATGCCTGTAGTTTTGACTAACTTCAAACATTCCTCCCATCACCAGTTGTGTGTTTGAAGATTCTGGTGAACCCCCAAAAAACACGATCTGTCAAATCATTTGACAGGGTTATTAAGGGTGATCAAAAAAATGCTAGAAACTGTGTCTGAGATTGAATTAAGGCAAAAACACAGTTGATGGACAGAATGCAGAACAATGTCTTACATTCACCCCAGTACAAAGATCTGGGCCAAAATCCATCGTTTTTTTGCACTCCACACCACCCTAGGTCAGACAATGGCTATATGCAAATCAGCCTTGACCCTATGCCTCATGGGAACAGTCCAGCCCGAACTACCAAGCCATGTCTTTCCTAGACCGGAATCAAGCATCCAAGGACCGGTTTCTGGCTATCAGCCTTCTTCAGCCTGGATAGCTTGACTCCAGTGATGTGGAGAGCCTGGGAGTCAAGTCTGAGCATACCCATACTCAGTTGTGTTGGACATTGCAGGTGATTGCGCCACAGCTCTATAAAAAAGCCTACGAGAACTTGCCAGCCGAACAAATCTCATCATAATCAAGGCCAATACTGCCAATCCCCACATTAGAAGTTACTCTACGCACAGTGTGTGTTTTCAGTTGAACAAACTCTTTCCTTTGAACATCCAGCTACACCATAAAAAAGATGTTGCCAGTGGTGGAATTAGCAAGAGAGGCTATCTTGAATCCAGTGGCAAGAGACCTCACTTTGCCACTGGATTCAAGATAGCCTGGCTGATCAGGATTATGAACCCGAATTCGGTCCTAGGATGCTTGTTTCCAATCCAGGGAAGACATGGCTTGGCAGTTCGGGCTGGACTGTTCCCATGAGGCACAGGGTCAGACTGATTTGCATATGGCCATTTCTGAACTGGGGTCGTGAAGTGAGCTAAAGAATGACGATGGATTAAACCCAGATCAGTTGACTGGGGGGTGAGTGTTTGATTTGCTCAAACGCTCCGTCCATCATCCCCTTTGGTAGATCTCAATACTTGTGGCACAGACACAGGTGTATGAAGAGTTCATTGTTAGTTAAACACTCCTCTATGCTATTCAACAGTTGTAAAAACCAAACACTGTAATATCAACAGCAGAACTCAAAAAAGATTTTCTGGATTCTGTTCAATGACAGCCTCACTAGAAATGAGCTTTTAACTTGTATCTTTGCCTCTCTTTAACGCTGTTTTGTTTTTGTCTGATGAGTGTTGTAATTAAAAAAGCCAGGATCCTCCACATTGTCAGTGCACCCCTATGTACATCAGCGTGTACTGTGAGGATATTCTCATAAACGCAGCCAGTAAAACAATGGGAAAATATGGTCTTGTTAAATGGATCTAATGGATAAGCAGATATTGTGTTTTACAGTTTCCTCCACAGCATCAATGTGCAACCCAGCCTGTGCAATCTCCTCATTAATGACCCTACTCCTTTTTCAATCTGGGAGTCAGAGTGCCAAAAACCAACAGATGGTGCGCAGCAATATCCCATCAGTCCTCTAACGGGCCAAGCTTCATCCAGGCACACTCAAATGAGTTGTGTGCTGTAGTAGGTAGGCCATGGTCCTTTGAGTCACCCTGAGCAGTCCTGATCTCTTGTTGCCCCTGCTGCTGAACTATGTGACTCTCACACAGTGGTATGCTGGGGTGTATGTGCTATGTATGAGGTGTTGGGCTGAGCATCAGCTGACTAGGGGGACACTGGCCCTTTGAGTTAACCAAGTAGTCCTGATCTCTGCTTGATGTATCGAGATACTGCATGCTGTGAGGTCTTCTGTTTTTAGGACAATTGTCCTTTTAGTGCAGCAGACATGCTGGCAGTTCACTGGCTCAAAAATAAGAGAAATATATTTGGAGGTGCTTAAACTCCCAGTAATATCACCCTATACTCATCAGAGAGTTGAGAGCGGAACAAGGGAAGTTGAAACAGCTGACCTACTGAAAGACTGTTACATTTGTGTTGAGAGCAGAGTCAAGCACGTACCTAAGACTGGCCGGTGTGCTCCAGGACATCACACACAGTGCATGGCTAAGTTGCTGCACTAGCCAGGACACTCCAGTTGAGGTGCGTTTAGCAAGCTGCTGGAGCACCAGATAACGGACAGAGATGGGACTCTGGATTCCAGAGTGGAAAGAATGAAAGATTGTGCCTCCTTCATTTACTAAATGAATGCCAAGACTTTTGAAAAGTGATATGGATATGACTCATGGTTAGTTGTTCCCATGGTTGTGGTATGTCCGTAGAATGTTATTCAAGGATTCCAATGGAAAAATATATGAATGAGCCCTTCATGTGGAGAAGATTTGCTTCCATCTTTTTTGGCATTGTATTCACCCCTTGCTACCTTTTTTTGTCCTAGACCGTTGCTTCTAGCACTTTGATTGTCATCTTAAGTCTAGCCTGGGATTATTGCTTGGCTCTTCTCTTTTTTGTAATGTAATGGGGAATTTGGTAGCTTGATGATTTCTTTAGTATTAATCTTGGTCTTTCATCAAAGCACAAAGATGAGCAAGAAGGATTTACCCCTTTGTAGTTTTTCCATCCTTACCAGACACCTTTAATGTATACATTTCTGTGCATGCTCCACCCTGGATACGGGAAGGAGTCACAATTTCTGTGGAAAATTAAGAACAAGACTTTACAGAGTTTCTTGGTGTCTACACTTACCAGACTGGGTGTCTGGGAATGTTTTATTTTGTTGTCAAAGATATCACCTAGTAAGATTAGAACTTTGAAACAGGCCTTCCAATAGGCTCACTGGCTAATGTCCCTAGTGGATAATATATTAACCCTTTGAGTGCTGCTGTCGGCCAACGGTCGTCACGAGCACTACCTCCACACTGCTGCGCATCACCGTTGGCAGACGGGCCAGCATTCGAAATATCCGAACGTTCAGCACTGGGCGCTGAACGTTTGACGCTCGGAAGGTGTTAAGAGAACCAGTTCAACGGGCAGTGAGGCTATGAGACAATCGCACCCATATATAATCTGCATTGTCAGTAACACAATCAAAAAATGCTCAACTGTTTGCGATCCTACTGCCCATGAAACACAACATAGAAAGATTTTTTTAGAAAGATAAAACTGAAGTGTTTATTATCAAAACATATATTAATCTTAATAGTTCAGAGAGATGCTATCCCAGGATCATCTAGACAATTTCTTACGCAATTTTTCTATCATCAACAATATCTGCAATATCTGCATTCAATCCAACCAGAATCTACAGGAATCACTGTTGATAATACATAGGAGTCACGTGGTCTAGATGAAAAATGCCTGGACTTATTTCTATTCTTTTGTGCATCCAAACTCTTGAAGATGTAGGTTGTCGTTTGATTCGCACTATGGAAAACAAAAATCTTTGTGATCCTATCCCTTTTGATGAAGGATGACAAGAATTATACATACTGGAGCTACATGCACACTAATGGAGATAGAGCTATATTTGGATACTACCATCTGAGACATGCTATATACAGCGCAGAGCACCTCTATAGAATATACACCAAGACTTTTGTGATAAATTGCAACCCTGATGAAGTCTGCAAAAACAAAAAACCTTTGCTGGGATGATTATTTGTCTGTATCTACATCTATCTATTCATTTAAATGTTTACTTACCTCCGTTCATCCATATTCCGGTGTTTACTAGCCCCCACCCTGCCCCTCCCCTGCCCCGCCTCACGGAACTCCCTCCTCAGGCCACTACTGCTGTGAGGGAAAGTATGCTCTGATACAAATCAATCAGTCAATCAATCATGGCTGCTGATCCGTCTGTGTGCTGGGGTTCAGCCGAAAAGCCAGGTCTTGGGATCCTTCCAGTTTGGTTGCGGCATTTTGAATGTTCTGTAGTTTCCTGAGGAGTTTTGGAGTGACGCTGGCTTGGAGTGCATTGCCGTAGTTGCTGCTGATGAGTGTGTAGTTGACCATTTTTCTGGATTCAGGACAAATACATTTGAATGTCTTTCGAAGCAGGTGAAGTATGTGTAAGCATGATGAGGAGAAGCGTTGATCTGGCGGATCATTGTGAGTGATGAGTCCAGTATTATGCAGAGGTTTTGTACGTGGCCTCTGGGGGTGGGGGTGGACTTCCAGTGCGGAAGGCTATGTAGAGTCATACCAACCCGAGGGGCTGGGTCCCAGGATGAGGACTTCGGTCTAGTCCGAGTTGAGTTTGGGGTAACTGTTTTTCATGAAAGTGGCAACAGCCTTCATCCTGCAGTGAAAGTGGTTTCTGGTGGTTGTGGCTTTGTTAGCGTGGGAGAGATTCAGTTGGGTGTCGCCTGCACTGGAGACAATCTTGAGTGCGTAATTCCTGACATTGCCTGCAAGTGGAGTCATGTAGACTTTGAAGAGGGTGGGGCTCAGGAAGGAGCCCTGGGGTACTCCACAGCTGATCGTTGTGGGTTCAGAGAGGAACAGAGGTAGTCTAAATCACTGTGTTTGACTAGTGAGGAAGCAGTGGATCCAGTCCAGGGCCTTGTCACGGATGCCAGAGTCCTTGAGTCTCGTGATTGGGGTGCAGTGGGAGATGGTGTCAAAGGCAGAGATTTGGGCATTGATGGTCTTCCCGATGACCTTGGCTGGGAAGGAGAGCAGGGAGATGGGTCTGAACTTCTTGGGGTCTGTCGGGTCAGTGGACGGTTTCTTTAGCAGAGGGTTGATCTCAGCGCATTTCCAGTCGTCGGGGAAGGCGGCCGTCTCAATGGAGCAGTTGATGGTACAGCGAAGCTCGGGCGATGGCACTGGCTGCTCTATGGAAGATTTGGTGGGGGCATGGGTCTGAGGGGGCTGCAAAGTGGATGCTCTTCATGGTCTTGTGTGTGTCGTCTATAGTGAGTGGGGTCCAGTTGAGCAGGATCTGTTGGGGTGCGGCGTAGTTGGGTGTGGTGGTGTTGGGCTTGGTGGGAGGGTCTTGGGTGTTGAAGCTGTTGTAGAGCTGCCTGATCTTATGGGGGAAGTAGGCACTGAGTTTTTTTGCAGAGGTCTTGGGAGGGTGGGACATTATTGGTCTCACTGTTGGGCCTGGCAAACTTCTTCATGATGGTGAAGAGTTCTTTACTGTTGTGTGCATTGGCGTTTATTCTGTCCTGGAGGGCCATTTTCTTTGTGGTTTTGAGAAGGAGTTGGTGTGCGGTGATTGTGGTTTTGAAGGTTGCTTGGGTTTCCGGGGTTTTGTTGTTCCTCCATTTCTTCTCTAGTCGTCTGCAGGTGTGTCTGGACTCATCGAGGGCGGGAGTGAACCAGCTGGCTTACTTGGAGTGTAGCTTGCCGGGTGCCTTCTTGAGGCGTGCCAGAGTGTCGGAGCACTTGGAGATCCATCGGTTGAAGTTGTGTGCTGTAGTATTAGCGTCGGTGGAAGTCGGCAGTGTGGTAGTGCTGAACAAAGTGGTGAGATGTTCTTGGGTGACATTGTTAAAGCTATGACCCAGGGGGGCAGTGAAGGCATAGGTGTGTGGTGCGTTTGGTGAAGGCGAAGTGCACACAGATGGTGGTTGGTCCAGAGGAGTTCAATGGTGTGGCTGTAGGTGTTGTTTATGCTGTCGGAGAAGACAGGTTCGAGCAAGTGTCCTGCTTCATGGATTGAGCAGTGACTAGCTGCTTGAGTACTAGGTTGGAGACATTCGCCAGAAGGAATACGGTGTTCTGGTCATTGGGGTTGTCCAGGTGAAAGTTGAGGTTGCTGAGTGGGATGTAATCGGAGGATCCGAGAGCCTGGGATGCAATGAAGAAGATGATGGCATCAGTGAAAGGCAGGCGGGGCCAGGAGTTTTGCAGATGAGGATGCGACGGACGGTGTTGTTAGGGTTGGTCTGGATGTGGAAGTGGAAGTGGAAGTGTTCCATTGTTGCCGTTAAGTCGTCTGAGTGGGTGGTCAGACGGAGGGTCTTTTTGTAGATGATGGCGATGCCTCCTCCTGGTCAGTTGGCGGCAGCAGACCAGAGATGCTCTACCACTAAACTGCCAGCGATGAGGCACAGAGTGGAAGAGGGCTTTGAACCACTGACCCGTAGGTCAGAAGAATAGCAGCAGGGAGCTCATGGGCAGCAGCTAACAGATGGAGAGGCGCAATGAAGGGAGCAAAGGTCAGTGGATTGCATTGGATTAAGTATGGGCGTAAAATCCGCTCGCGGATTTTGCGGATTTTCGGTAAATTCAGAATCCGCGAGATTCGCGAATTTCCCGCAAAATCTGCAAATTCGCACGCAGCTGATTTTTTTTTTCTTGGTGATACAATTTTGCAGCGCGCGGCGTTTACTTACCGTCATTCAGCGTTTGCCGAGTTGTTTTTCTTGATATTTTGCGAGTGCTGCGTCATTTTGGATCTTGCTGCGGGATCCCGCGAGAATTTGGCGAGCGCGATTACGTAATCGCGGCTTGCCAACTTGCACAGCGAGAGTTTGTCAACGCGAGTACGCCGTGATCACGTATCGCGGGACTTCGCAATTGCGAGCTTGGAGATGCGACGAGCAGCAACAATCTCGCACTCGTGAAAATATAAAATTTGCAATTCTGCACAAGAAATCCACCAGCAAGCAGCATAAACCTTCTGGAAATGATGATTTTTATCTGAATAACTCCTCAGGTTGACATTTGCCTGCACTTTTTTTGCGAGGAGTCCATTTTGGGGAGGGGGGGGGGTGGGAGGAAGGAAGTGCCCCACAGTCTTTGACTTCCTGTTCCTGTCCAGCAGGCTCCTCCCAGTGCTTTGTCCATCTCCTGGTCACTTTTCATTTGGATCTGGAGCTGGAAGGATTACTTTTTGTGGATGCTGCTGGATATTTAGATTTGAGGCCTTTTTGACTTTCTTTGGATCACTTTTGGATTAGAAATTTCACAAGTAAGTTTGTTTGGGGCATTACAGTTGCTGCAACTACAATTTTGGAATTTTCGATTTTTGGGCTGTTTTGGGGCCTTTTGCCCAGGGGTACTCAGTGGTGGGTGGACTGAGTCTTTCTGTGGGGTGTCTTGAATTTAAACATCATGGAGGGCATGGATCGAATGGGATTGTGCTGATTTTTCAGTGATTTTCGTTTTTTTGGGCTGTACTTGTGGCCTTTTCACCAGGGGTATTTGAGTCTAGCATGGGCCTAGTCTTTCTGTGGGCTGTCTTGAACTTAAACATCATGGAGGCCATGGATGGAATGGGATTGTGCTGATTTTTCAGTGATTTTCGTTTTTTGGGACTGTACTTGTGGCCTTTTCACCAGGGGTATTTGAGTCTAGCATGGGCCTAGTCTTTCTGTGGGGTGTCTTGAACTTAAACATCATGGAGGGCATGGATGGAATGGGATTGTGCTGATTTTTCTGTGTTTTTCGATTTTTGGGGTTGTTCATGGGGAGGGACAGGCCATGTGGCTGGGGGCCATTTTGAGTGCTGCTACAGGCCCTGGCCATGTGCTGGGAGGCAAGTGGCCATTTTGAATGCAGGCAGTGTTGTTAGGCCTGCAACCATTTTGCCTAGTTTTCAACCTTTATGCCCAGGGGTAGTGAGTCTTGCATGGGCCTAGTCTTTCTGTGGGGTGTCTTGAACTTAAACATCATGGAGGGCTGGATGGAATGGGATTGTGCTGATTTTTCAGTGATTTTCGTTTTTTTGGGCTGCACTTGTGGCCTTTTCACCAGGGGTATTGAGTCTTGCATGGGCCTAGTCTTTCTGTGGGGTGTCTTGAACTTAAACATCATGGAGGGCATGGATGGAATGGGATTGTGCTGATTTTTCTGTGTTTTTCGATTTTTGGGGGTGTTCATGGGGAGGGACAGGCCATGTGGCTGCGGGCTATTTTGAGTGCTGCTACAGGCCCTGGCCATGTGCTGGGAGGCAAGTGGCCATTTTGAATGCAGGCAGTGTTGTTAGGCCTGCAACCATTTTGCCTAGTTTTCAACCTTTATGCCCAGGGGTAGTGAGTCTTGCATGGGCCTAGTCTTTCTGTGGGGTGTCTTGAATTTAAACATCATGGAGGGCATGGATGGAATGGGATTGTGCTGATTTTTCAGTGATTTTCGTTTTTTTGGGCTGTACTTGTGGCCTTTTCACCAGGGGTATTGAGTCTTGCATGGGCCTAGTCTTTCTGTGGGGTGTCTTGAACTTAAACATCATGGAGGGCATGGATGGAATGGGATTGTGCTCATTTTTCTGTGTTTTTCGATTTTTGGGGGTGTTCATGGGGAGGGACAGGCCATGTGGCTGGGGGCCATTTTGAGTGCTGCTACAGGCCCTGGCCATGTGCTGGGAGGCAAGTGCCCATTTTGAATGCAGGCAGTGTTGTTAGTGCTGCAACCATTTTGCCTAGTTTTCAACCTTTATGCCCAGGGGTAGTGAGTCTTGCATGGGCCTAGTCTTTCTGTGGGGTGTCTTGAATTTAAACATCATGGAGGGCATGGATGGAATGGGATTGTGCTGATTTTTCAGTGATTTTCGTTTTTTTGGGCTGTACTTGTGGCCTTTTCACCAGGGGTATTGAGTCTTGCATGGGCCTAGTCTTTCTGTGGGGTGTCTTGAACTTAAACATCATGGAGGGCATGGATGGAATGGGATTGTGCTGATTTTTCAGTGATTTTCGTTTTTTGGGCTGTACTTGTGGCCTTTTCACCAGGGGTATTGAGTCTTGCATGGGCCTAGTCTTTCTGTGGGGTGTCTTGAACTTAAACATCATGGAGGGCATGGATGGAATGGGATTGTGCTGATTTTTCTGTGTTTTTCGATTTTTGGGGGTGTTCATGGGGAGGGACAGGCCATGTGGCTGGGGGCCATTTTGAGTGCTGCTACAGGCCCTGGCCATGTGCTGGGAGGCAAGTGGCCATTTTGAATGCAGGCAGTGTTGTTAGGCCTGCAACCATTTTGCCTAGTTTTCAACCTTTATGCCCAGGGGTAGTGAGTCTTGCATGGGCCTAGTCTTTCTGTGGGGTGTCTTGAATTTAAACATCATGGAGGGCATGGATGGAATGGGATTGTGCTGATTTTTCAGTGATTTTCGTTTTTTTGGGCTGTACTTGTGGCCTTTTCACCAGGGGTATTGAGTCTTGCATGGGCCTAGTCTTTCTGTGGGGTGTCTTGAACTTAAACATCATGGAGGGCATGGATGGAATGGGATTGTGCTGATTTTTCAGTGATTTTCGTTTTTTGGGCTGTACTTGTGGCCTTTTCACCAGGGGTATTGAGTCTTGCATGGGCCTAGTCTTTCTGTGGGGTGTCTTGAACTTAAACATCATGGAGGGCATGGATGGAATGGGATTGTGCTGATTTTTCTGTGTTTTTCGATTTTTGGGGGTGTTCATGGGGAGGGACAGGCCATGTGGCTGGGGGCCATTTTGAGGGCTGCTACAGGCCCTGGCCATGTGCTGGGAGGCAAGTGGCCATTTTGAATGCAGGCAGTGTTGTTAGGCCTGCAACCATTTTGCCTAGTTTTCAACCTTTATGCCCAGCGGTAGTGAGTCTTGCATGGGCCTAGTCTTTCTGTGGGGTGTCTTGAATTTAAACATCATGGAGGGCATGGATGGAATGGGATTGTGCTGATTTTTCAGTGATTTTCGTTTTTTTGGGCTGTACTTGTGGCCTTTTCACCAGGGGTATTGAGTCTTGCATGGGCCTAGTCTTTCTGTGGGGTGTCTTGAACTTAAACATCATGGAGGGCATGGATGGAATGGGATTGTGCTGATTTTTCAGTGATTTTCGTTTTTTGGGCTGTACTTGTGGCCTTTTCACCAGGGGTATTGAGTTTTGCATGGGCCTAGTCTTTCTGTGGGGTGTCTTGAACTTAAACATCATGGAGGGCATGGATGGAATGGGATTGTGCTGATTTTTCGGTGATTTTCGTTTTTTTGGGCTGTACTTGTGGCCTTTTCACCAGGGGTATTGAGTCTTGCATGGGCCTAGTCTTTCTGTGGGGTGTCTTGAACTTAAACATCATGGAGGGCATGGATGGAATGGGATTGTGCTGATTTTTCAGTGATTTTCGTTTTTTTGGGCTGTACTTGTGGCCTTTTCACCAGGGGTAGTGAGTCTTGCATGGGCCTAGTCTTTCTGTGGGGTGTCTTGAATGTAAGCATCATGGAGGGCAAGGGATTGTGCTGATTTTTCTGTTTTTTTACGATTTTTTGGGGGTGTATAACTGAACTGATGTTCCTCTGTCTTCCATTGCTTTTAGGTGCACAAGACTCAAGAGAACCACCAGTGCCAGGAAGAAGTCCTCCAGCGGTGTGTGTGCAGCATAACATCACGCGACGTCACGTCTGGCCTCAGACAACTCTGCAACTCGTGCAACTGCGGCCTGCTGTTCTGACCTGCTCTGAAGAAGATGGCCCCAAAAAAAGGTCTCCGTAGCTCCTCTAGCAAGAAAGTTGCTAGTAAGGAGCAGAAGAAGCAAGTTACCAAGGAGGCTGGTGTGCCTGCCGCCGCGTTTTTTGGGAGTATAAAAAAAAGTACGCCTGCAGCAGCAGGATCTGCTGGGGGCCAAGCTGGGAGCAGCACCCCTGCTCCATTGGGCTCAGTGCCTCCACCACCATGCCAACTTAAGTCAAAGCCCTTGAGTGCTTCAGAGGCAGTCAGTGTACTTCTTCAATCACCATCGACCAGTGATGTTGGCTCATCGCAAGAAAGTAGCAGCAATGTCCCTGAATCAACACAGGTTGTTGTAACTCATCTGACAAGTGTTGAACAACCACAGCCGCAACAACAACAACATGTGCAAGTACAAGCCCAAGTACATGTGGAAGGAGAGGCAGCGCAAGGAGATGCGCAAGCAGAGGTGCATGGAGGGTCACAAGTGCCCACAATAGTTGTTCCTCCCGAAGTAAGGGCACATCAGGAAATTGACAATCAGACCGAGGTATCATTTGAGGAAGCCACTCCTCCTGATGATCATTCATTGTCTTCCACATCCCTAGCAAGGAAAAGATCAAGGGGGGTGTCTACATCTTCTTCAAGCCCACCTCCTTCTGATGATCTGGATGACGATTGGGAACCACCACGGCTGTCTGAGAGTGAGGCACACCATGATCTGACAAAGATACCTAAGCGTAAAAGGAAGGTCGTCAAAAAACTTATAGCTATGGAGTGTGATGAGGCTCAACAAGAAGTGACGCATACTGCTGCTGATGAAGCCTCTCACGAAGACGAGCCAGTCATCATAAAGGTCACTGCAGCCCCAGCGGGCATGCAGCAAAGAGACATTTTGACCCTATCCCGAGAAGCTGCTGAGCGTGATGATGATGTCGACGAGGAGGCAATGGAAGAAGCACCACAATCATTGGAGTTAACTAGTACACCAACACCTACTGCTTCCATATTTCTTAGTCGCCAGAAGGGACCTCCATCCACCCCGACCTCAATTAGTGGTGGTGAAAGTGCAAAACGTACTGAAGTTCGGCAATCCACATCCTCCACTTCATCTGGCATTAGCAGCAGGACCACCACCACCAGTATCGCCGCCTCCTCCGGCCCCCAAAGACATTTCAAGTCTGCAGTTTGGGACTTCTTTAGTGTTTGCCCAAAAAATGAAAACGTAGCCATTTGTAGCATGTGTAAGCTTCGGGTTAGTCGTGGTAAGTTTGGTTCCAACTATGGTACCGGAGGCCAGAGAGGTCATCTTGAAAGAAAGCACGCTGTCAAATGGTTTGCGCACCTACAGGCGATCAAGGAAGCCCGAATTGCACGTAATGCTGTTTTATCTGATGATGACGAGGAGGAAGAAGACGTGTCAAACCCTTCACTTACACCCAGTACCCCTGTCAGCAGCACACCCCATGTGAGCCACACTAAGAGTGTGGGAGAGAGTGATACACCAATGCGAAAAAGTTCATCAGCGAGCGTAACTGGGTCGAAGATATCATCATCATCATCCCATAAATCCTTGGTCCAGGGCAACATTAAAAAGATGTTGTTTACAGAAGCGCAATATGAACGCAACCACCCACTGACGCGTCTGTATAACACTAAGCTGGCTAAAATGCTAGCTCTGGACCTTCTCCCTTTTTCTTTTGTAGAAGGGGTTGGTTTTCTAGAAATAGTGGCGGCGCTCTGCTCTAAATGGAAGGTTCCTAGCCGGTTCTATTTTGCCCGAGTTGCGGTTCCAGCACTACATGAAGATGTTCTGGAGGTGATTGGGGCAGCTTTGCAGAAGAGTGCTGTTCACACTATACATCTGACAACAGACATGTGGACCAGTGGCGCAGGCGCTGATTACATGTGCATCACTGCACACTGGGTCTCTTTTTCAGGGGTTAAAGCAAAGCTAAACGCAGGTTTTGACCCAGACAAAGTTTTTAAAGGTGCTCGGAAACATGCAACACTAGCCATGTTTGGTTTGGAGAAACGTCACACAGCAGAAAACATTTTGGATGTGTTTAACACAAAGGTCCTTGACTGGCTGTCCCCAAAAAAATGGCAGGTTGGTTATGTTTCCACGGATAATGGCGCCAATGTAGTTAAGGCCATGCAGCTGGGTGACTATTTCAGAGTGCCGTGTTTGGCGCACTGTATAAACCTGGTTGTCAAAAAATTCTTGAGTGATAAAGGCAGTGCCGCGTACAGGGTAGTGGACACCTGCCGAAAAATGTGCAGACATTTCAGCCATTCTTTTAAGGCCCGGAAGCATCTGAGGAGCCTGCTATATGAACGTCAAATGCCAGTGAAAGCACTCATCCAGGAGGTGGCAACACGTTGGAACTCAACCTTCTACATGCTTGAGCGTCTGTATGGGCAGTATACGGTACTCGATCACTATTTCTTAACACAGGGTACAGCTCAGAAGGAGGACCTGAGGATGGGTGCGGCGCAATGGGACATAGTTAAAAGCCTGACACGCATGCTTCGTCCTTTTGAGTTCTTCACGCGTGCAGTCAGCAAGGAGGACTGTAATTTGGGAAAAGCTATCCCATTGTTGTACATGCTGGAGCACCAACTGAAGGAGGTGTGTTCTGTGTTTCAAAAAGATGAAGAAAACCAAGACCCTTTTGTTCTGGAGGAGAAATTATTAGAGCACCTACAAGGTGATGAACGTCTTAAAATGATCCACTCAAACCAGCATTACATTTGTGCTACTATTCTGGATCCACGCTACAAAAAGGCGCTGGTAGGCCAAGCATTCTTTCCTTGTGCTGATGAAGATGTTACAAAGTACAAACAGTGGCTAGCCTCCTCAGCCAAGAGGTTTGAAAGAGAACGGCAGCAAATTGAAGGAAAAGGCAGTACATCAACATCAACAGGCCATCCCCAGTCACAACAATCCACTTCTGCACCTGTGGCTGCGGCACAAGTGACCTCTCAGCCGTTAAAGAGACCGGCAACCGGATCATCTGCACCACCAGACACAACAGTAACATTGGAGGCTGAAGAGGATTGGCTAGCTCGGCTTGGGTTTGGTTCTCAAAAGGTCACAGCAACAGCTAAGCAAAGTGGAGGAACCTTGGATGAGAACCTTGAGTCGATGGTGAAGGACTATCTGAATGACTCAACAGAGGTCGATGTTAATGCTAACCCATTGGCGTATTGGCATGGGAAAAAAGAATTGTGGCCACAGCTCTCCAACCTGGCTTTAAACTACTTGTCTTGCCCACTCGCAAGCGTGTCTTCTGAACGTGTTTTCAGTGCTGCTGGTGGCATTGTAACTTCCAAACGGAGCCGCCTCTCGCCCAAAAATGTGGAGAGGTTAACAATGAACAAGATGAATCAGCACCTCATACCACCAGATTACAGAGTACGAGAAAGCACGCCGGATGAAGACGAGGTGGACAGCAACATAGATGAGGGAATTTCTTCTCTGTCAGGTGACCCTGAGCTCACCCTGCCTGAATTCGCAGAGTATGATGACGAAGCCTTATTCTTATTCGTGGACCGTGACACCGAGCCCTGAAAATGAGACAATGAATCAATAACTTTCTTTTTCGTCCTTATTCACTTTTATTCCTGTGTGTCTGTCTTTCTTTGTTGTGCACAGTTAATATAATTCAAACTTTAATCACCTAATCTCAAAAACAAGCCCATCAGCAGAACAGTCTTCACTTGTTTGCTTATTGATTTGAAGGTGCCGCAGTCTGTATTCCTCAAGTTCACAAGTTCAGAAGAACATGCTCCTCTATCCTCCTCCTCCAGACTCCTATTTCCATCAAAGCAGAGGGCTGGTTTACGCCCAATGAAGAAAGACTCAGCACTTGTGGGGGTGTTGTTCTACCTCTTTGCGGGTGAGTTGACGACTCTGGGGCCATTGCTGGGAAGCTCTAATACCGGATAAAAGTGGTTTGGACCAAATCCGAGGCGGAATTTTTTTTGTGTTTTTGCTGACTTGCTTGCCTTTGAGGTGCTCTTAGGGGGCGTTCCGTCTGTTTGTGGGTGAGTTTCGGGGTCTGTGAGCACTGCTGGGACACTCTAATCTTGATTGCATTTGCTTTTCAGGAAATCCGTGGTGGTAAACCGGACTTATGGCCTAGCTACACAGCGCGTTTGGACCGAAGGCCGAGATATATTGTAAGTATGAGATTTTGCTTTTGGCCTGTTTGGGGGTGTTATGCTTTTTGGCGGGTGGGTTGGCGGGTCTTGGGGCATTCCCTTGAATGTCTAATACCGGATAGAAGTGGTTGGGACAAAATCCACGCTGATTTTTTTTGTTGCTATTTCTGACATTTTGCTCAATGTACTGCTTTTGGGGCCTGTTTGGGGGGCTTCCTGGTGTTTGTGGGTGGGTACTGTCATCTGCTATATTCTCTATTGTACCGTTGTATTGCTCAGGAGGACAAACCAGATTTCATTTTCTTTTTTTTCATAGGCATGCAACTGCCACTGTGTCACACCACTAGTACCACCGCTATGAGGAAATTTTATCCGCCCAGGATTGCCAACCTTATTCGCTGTTTCCCGTGGAGCCAGCCCTGGGTCTAGCCCTACTTTCAAACACAAATTACAGGTAAGATAAGCGTTTGGTGGTTTGGGAGTATAATGGAGCATTAGGAGAGACGAGAGACTGACGGTAGTACTACTAAAGTCCTAGGACTCTTGAATTCACTTCACTTATTCTGTGAGAGGCACTTAGTGTTGAAAACATTTGGGCATTTACACTTAAAGGAAGAAAATGGAACTAAACTTTCAGGAAAACAAAGTCACTGTTAAATCCCCACCCACCAGGCAAGCAGTAAAAAACAGGTATGCTCAGATAAAGTTTGAAAAAGTATATTTATATCCCTAACAAAATAATCTCCCGCAAGACCCTCCCTAACCCCAACGATTGTCCTTCAAAAGTCCCCAAAAACCCAACTCCCAATTCCCACCCCCCAAAAGTCTCTAAAAAAGGGGCAAGGGACACTATGGGTGGATGCTGTTTACTTTTTGGGCCAGGGCATCATACTCCTGGCGGAGCAAGGCGTGCTCTACGCGGAGCCCCTCCAACACGTTTGTAAAGTGGTGGTGCTCCTGCTGAAGGCGGGACACCCTCAGGGTACTGCGGCGCAGGCGTGGCTTGCAGGTGCAATGGCTGTGAGAGGCAGCTGTTGTCCTTGCTGCTCGGCGGTGGCGTTTGGCTTTGGCAGCCCAGCTCAGTCTGGGTGGAGCACTGTGCTGGGTGGCAGCCCGTGGGGGCACGGAGGCCGATGGAGACGACGTTGTTGTTGTGGTCGACTGCTGTCAGGGCTAGGGTGGCTTGTGGTCTAGGGCCCGCCCCACTCTGCATTCGGGGTTGCCCTTGTGGCAAAATGCATCAGTCCTCTTTGGGAGGGCGTTGGTGGCTAATGTGCTTCAAACCTGCTTGTACTGTTAAGTTGCATCCTTGTTTGTAGGTTTGTGCAGGTTTCCCTGTCCTTTAGCTGCTGTTTGCTGTGTTTTCCGCCTAATGCGTGAGGTTTCGCATGCTCACGCGTAATGCGTGAGGTTTGGCATGCTCACGCGTAATGCGTGAGGTTTGGTTGTCGGGTCGCGTACGGAAGCGCCGAAGGCACGTTAACTTACGTGACCGCACCCTGCCTTCTGTGCTCACTATTCTGGATAGTTCCTAGGGAGTGGCTGTGGTTTCTTCCTGCTCCCTTTCCTGTTTCCCTCAGCTCAGCGTTTTGGAGTGGGATTTCACCGGAGGCTTTCGGTGACCATTGCAGGGGGCGTGGCAGTTTCCAGCTTGCTCCATTTTCAGCTGTCCAGCCTTCAGGATATCCGAGTTGAAGCGTTTCAAGGGGATTTCTCATCCATCTGAGTAGTAGAGTAGGTCGTACTCTACAGGTAGGGAATAGGAATTCCTAGTTCCCAGTTCTTGGCTAATTATGTTGAAAATTGCTTTCTTTTTTTTTAAAGGTGATATTTAAAGCTGCCAAATGTATTATAAGTGATTTCTAAAAACTAAGAAACTTTGAATCCTTTTATGTTTTATGTTTTATTCCTCAAGTAGATAATCGCAATCCATTGCTGGCAAGGGTTGTTGATAGTGTTTCTGGGGAACGCAAAGCTTATTTTGAATGCGCTTAAAAGCTGTTTCTTTGCAAGATTGTCTAGACGCATTCCCTTTTTGTGATGTCTGGCTTATAGGTCAATTGGGTCATTTCTTGTTGATGGTGTTTATGAGGTAATCATTTAGCCTGTCCTCCAAAGCTTTAGTAAAGGAGTTTATTTGCTAAAGTGAGTTGTTATTTCTCTGATGTAGAATCTGTCGCAATTCACAAGAGATTGAATTCGCTATTCACAAGTGATTGAAAATTGAACAGCATAATTAATAAAGTGTAATATGTTGAATACAACTGTGTAGGAAGCTTTTTGGATTATTAGAGAGAGCTTGTTTATAGCCTTGTGTTTTAGAATCTTCACTAAGGTTATAGTTAACTTAGAATTTGCAGAATGTTTTGTTACTAACTTTTCCTTTTCAGATCTCCTTCCCCGCAGTTCCCTTCCCAACTCCCTTTTCCCCTCGCTTGATCACTCCAAGATTCTGTGTAGTAATTACATTCGGAATTGGAGGTATCGAGAGGTGGGCCCTTATAACTTCACGACAGACCCTGAGGAAGACGTCGCCTGACAGAATAGTGAGCCCACGAATTATTTTCCTCCTGGTCTGTACGTGAAGTCATAATGACCACCATCAATGACTTAATGTCTGCAATTATGCGTATTCAAGCAGATTTAAAGGAAACCATGGATGTAACTGCTTTGTTAGCAGCTAAGGTAGAAAATATTCAATTACAGAATACTCCTCTTCCGGAAGAGGTTCAAGAAACTGGTGCTAGCAGGGGAAATACAAACATAGCTGTTACTGTGCCCCCTCAAATTCCTTTGGCAGCTCCTGAACGTTTTTCTGGGGACCCCTCCAAGGTGCAAATTTTTTTGACTCAGATCGAGTTGCATTTTGCTTGTAGACCTACTGCGTTCCCAACCCCACAGTCTAAAATTGCGTTTTTAATTTCCTACTTGACCGGAGATGCCGCAAACTGGGCAGTTCCTTTGGTCAGACAAGATGACACTTTGCTTTACAATTGGAAACGATTCGTGGAGGAATTTGAAAAAGTTTTTGATCGCAGAACTGTTACTCTGTCCGCTGACCGAGAACTACTCCAATTGAAACAAGGCAATAGGGACCTTGTTTCTTATCTGTCTCATTTCAACAGATTAATCGCTGAAACTTCTTGGCCAGAGGAAAAAAGAGCAGCTCTCTTTTATCAAGGTTTAAAGGACGATCTAAAAGATGTTCTGGCACAAATTGATCCTCAACCTGTAATTTGCTCTGAATTGATTAATCTAACGCTGCGCTTAGACCATAGACTCTCTGAACGGAGATCAGATAAAAAAAGAACAGATAAACCAAGTTGGAGATCAGAAGCTAAATCTAGGCCTCAATTTGCAAATTCAGAAACTGGTTCAGAGCCAATGGAAATAGGAACTTTAAGACAACCATTGTCTAAAGATGAGAAAGATAATCGTCGAAAAAATGGACAATGCCTTTATTGTGGTCGAAAAGGTCACTTCGTGAAGGACTGTTTAACGAAACCAAAGGGAAAATTTCCTAACTCTAGTAAATCAGCTGCTCTGGAAAAAACAGATCCAAAATCGGAAAACTAACTAGCCCAAGATGTTTGAAGGGAGATCTCTTGGGTACTATTGCCTTCCCTTCTGTGAACTCATGCGTTTCTAACTACAAAGCTCACTTCAGGTTAGCTGTACAAATCAGGTTAATTCATGAAACATGCCAAATGGAAGTTTTAGTCGATTCTGGAGCTACAGGAAATTTTGTAGATTTAGAAACAGCCCAACGCTTAGGAATCATCTGTGAACAAAAAGAGACTCCAGAAATAGTGCAAGCTGTGGATGGAAAAATTCTAGCTGGAGGTCCAGTAACCATGCAAACATCTAAAGTTGCTCTGTTCTGCGAAGATGCTAAGCAACAGGTACATAAGGAAGAGCTTCAATTTGATGTTATCCAAGCACCTCAGTATGGTTTTATTTTAGGAATGCCTTGGCTTTGCCTACACAATCCAACCATAGATTGGCGAAAGAGAGAACTGGTTTTCCTATCTGATTTTTGTCATTCGTCTTGTCTCAATACCTCAAAACCAATTCTGAGTCAATTGGCCACAGCTGAGGAAAAAGAAACATTGTTACCAAAAGTTTACAAGGACTTCGCAGAAGTTTTCAGTGAAGCTAAGGCGGCCATCCTTCCTCCTCATCGAAGCTATGACTGTCAAATCGATCTTGTACCTGGATCTAGTGTACCAAATTGTCGCATTTATGCTTTGTCTGAAAAAGAGAACCAACATCTAAGACTATATCTCGATCAATATCTAGAGAATGGATTCATCCGCCCCTCCAAGTCTCCGGCAGCGTCTCCTTTATTTTTCATTCCGAAAGCTAATGGGGAATTGAGGACTTGCATCGATTATAGGGCGTTGAACAAAATCACAGTCAAAAATAAGTACCCTTTGCCTCTCATCCCTGTACTATTGGACCAAGTTAAAAAGGCAAAAATCTACACTAAATTGGACCTCAGAGGAGCCTACCATTTGGTTCGTATCAGGCAAGGAGACGAATGGAAGACTGCTTTCAAAACCCGATATGGATTGTTTGAGTACTTGGTGATGCCATTCGGGTTGTGCAATGCACCAGCTGCTTTTCAGTTTTTTTTGAATGATGCCTTGAAAGAGTTTTTGGATCTCTTTGTTATTGTCTATATAGACGATATTTTGATCTATTCTGATTCTGAAACTGAACATGAAGGTCACGTCAAAAAGGTTTTGAGCACCCTGCAATCTCATAATTTGTACTGCAAATTATCTAAATGTGATTTTCATGTTCGTGAAGTTGAATTTTTGGGAGTCCTCCTCACTCCAACTGGGATGAAAATGACAGACAGAAAGATCAAAGCAGTTGCTGATTGGCCTACTCCCACATCTGTTCGAGACATTCAGTGTTTTTTGGGATTTGCAAATTTTTATCGCCGCTTCATTGATCACTTCTCTGCTGTAGTAGCTCCCATCACACGGTTGTTAAGAAAGAAGGTGAACTTTGAATGGTCCACAGAAGCTGAACTCGCCTTCCAGAAGTTAAAAAGAGCCTTTACTGAAGCTCCTGTTCTCATGCATCCCAATGTAGAGGAGCCCTTTATCATTGAAGCTGACGCCTCTGATGTGGCTATAGCAGCCATACTCTCTCAAAGACATCACACTACTGGCCAAATGCATCCGGTTGCCTACATGTCTCGAAAACTAAATCCCGCAGAACAAAATTATGTAATAGCTGAAAAAGAACTATTGGCTATTCTAGAAGCCTTCAAAGAATGGAGACATTACATAATGGGAGCAAAATTTACTGTAACTGTGTACACTGATCATCGAAATTTACAGTTTATGAGCTCAGCCAGAATGCTGACCCCGAGACAACTCAGGTGGATGATGTTCTTTGCCGAATATGACTTCATAATCACCTTCCGTCCTGGCCAAGATAACAAGAAAGCCGATGCTCTGTCCAGAAAAGATTCTTCTTTGCATCGCTTTGAAGGAACTCCTCAACCAATAATCGATCCTGGCAAAGTAATTAATGTACTTTCGGCAGACCAATTTTTGGAGAATATTCATGAAAATTTTCCTTCTTCTCAGTGGAAATCATGGCTGAACTCCAATGTTAATCAAACCATCAAAGAAGGGATACCTTTCCATGGAAAGCAAGTTTATCTGCCCTCTTTGCAATTACAAGAAACTGTGTTTAACTGGTTACATTCACATCCTATGGCCGGTCACCCAGGCCCTCGAAAGACTGTGGAAAAAATACAAAAGATGTTTTGGTGGCCCACGCTGCAAAAGGATGTGCTGAAAATGGCTAATGATTGTGAGGTCTGCGCAAGATTTAAATCCGATCACACTAAGCCTAAAGGTTTTCTACAGGTTCTACCTACACCAACTGAACCATGGAAACATATTTCTTTGGATTTCATTACAGATTTACCACCAATTCAACACCATACTGTGATTCTAGTGGTTGTGGACAGTTTAACCAAATATGCTCATTTCATCCCTTGTAAGCAGCTACCCACTGCGGGACAGTTAGCACAAATATTTCTGCGACATGTGGTGCGCTTACATGGACTGCCTTCAGTATTGCTTTCGGATCGAGGGTCTCAATTCTCTTCCAAGTTCTGGCAACAATGGTGTAAAGATCTACACATCACTTCCAACATGTCCACTAGTTATCACCCCCAAACTGATGGGCAGACTGAAAGACTGAATCAAACTTTGAAACAATACTTGAGGTGTTATGTTACGGACTCTAAGAAATCTTGGTTGGATTTGCTTTGGATTGCTGAATTTGCGTATAACACTTCGTCGCATTCATCAACAGGTTCCTCTCCGTTCCAGGCACTCTATGGCTATGAACCTAACACCATACCATTGACTATGGCTAAAGATGATAGTGGTGTACCAGCAGTTAGAGACTCTGTACAACTTATGCAAACTATTCACCGTCAAATTCAGGATCGCTTGTTACAAAGCAAGAAGAAATATAAAGAGCAATATGACAAAAAGCATCGTTCAGGTCCTGCGTATGCCCCTGGGGATAAAGTTTGGTTGTCTACGAAGAACTTAAACTTCAAACACAAAAATATGTTTCAACCTAAGTACATTGGTCCTTACCCAGTTCTTCGACAAGTGAACCCTGTGACATTCAAGTTGTTGTTGCCTAGGTCTCTACGGATTCATCCAGTGTTTCATACTTCCCTCCTTAAACCTGCTACTCAGAATCTGGCTCCTCGTCCAGCTCCGATTTTGGTTCATGGTAGTTGGGAATATGAGGTGCGAGACATTTTGGATTCTAGACGTCGGGGTTCCAAATTATGGTATCTTGTCTCCTGGAAGGGATACGGTGCTGAAAATGATTCCTGGGAACCGGCTGACAATGTTCATGCCCCACGCTTGATACGCCGTTTCCACCTCCTCCACCCTCTAAAGCCGGGCCCTAGACCACTCTTGGGAGGGGGGTGTACTGTCAGGGCTAGGGTGGCTTGTGGTCTAGGGCCCGCCCCACTCTGCATTCGGGGTTGCCCTTGTGGCAAAATGCATCAGTCCTCTTTGGGAGGGCGTTGGTGGCTAATGTGCTTCAAACCTGCTTGTACTGTTAAGTTGCATCCTTGTTTGTAGGTTTGTGCAGGTTTCCCTGTCCTTTAGCTGCTGTTTGCTGTGTTTTCCGCCTAATGCGTGAGGTTTCGCATGCTCACGCGTAATGCGTGAGGTTTGGCATGCTCACGCGTAATGCGTGAGGTTTGGTTGTCGGGTCGCGTACGGAAGCGCCGAAGGCACGTTAACTTACGTGACCGCACCCTGCCTTCTGTGCTCACTATTCTGGATAGTTCCTAGGGAGTGGCTGTGGTTTCTTCCTGCTCCCTTTCCTGTTTCCCTCAGCTCAGCGTTTTGGAGTGGGATTTCACCGGAGGCTTTCGGTGACCATTGCAGGGGGCGTGGCAGTTTCCAGCTTGCTCCATTTTCAGCTGTCCAGCCTTCAGGATATCCGAGTTGAAGCGTTTCAAGGGGATTTCTCATCCATCTGAGTAGTAGAGTAGGTCGTACTCTACAGGTAGGGAATAGGAATTCCTAGTTCCCAGTTCTTGGCTAATTATGTTGAAAATTGCTTTCTTTTTTTTTAAAGGTGATATTTAAAGCTGCCAAATGTATTATAAGTGATTTCTAAAAACTAAGAAACTTTGAATCCTTTTATGTTTTATGTTTTATTCCTCAAGTAGATAATCGCAATCCATTGCTGGCAAGGGTTGTTGATAGTGTTTCTGGGGAACGCAAAGCTTATTTTGAATGCGCTTAAAAGCTGTTTCTTTGCAAGATTGTCTAGACGCATTCCCTTTTTGTGATGTCTGGCTTATAGGTCAATTGGGTCATTTCTTGTTGATGGTGTTTATGAGGTAATCATTTAGCCTGTCCTCCAAAGCTTTAGTAAAGGAGTTTATTTGCTAAAGTGAGTTGTTATTTCTCTGATGTAGAATCTGTCGCAATTCACAAGAGATTGAATTCGCTATTCACAAGTGATTGAAAATTGAACAGCATAATTAATAAAGTGTAATATGTTGAATACAACTGTGTAGGAAGCTTTTTGGATTATTAGAGAGAGCTTGTTTATAGCCTTGTGTTTTAGAATCTTCACTAAGGTTATAGTTAACTTAGAATTTGCAGAATGTTTTGTTACTAACTTTTCCTTTTCAGATCTCCTTCCCCGCAGTTCCCTTCCCAACTCCCTTTTCCCCTCGCTTGATCACTCCAAGATTCTGTGTAGTAATTACATTCGGAATTGGAGGTATCGAGAGGTGGGCCCTTATAACTTCACGACAGACCCTGAGGAAGACGTCGCCTGACAACTGCACACTTTCGTCGTCCTCCAGGGCCACCAGCCGCCGATATTCTGCAACAGTGGCATCGATCCTCCGTTGCCGGGCCGCTCTAGCCAGCTCCTTCCTCCTTGTTGGTTTGGAAGGAGCATCTATATGAAGAAAGAAAGACATAGTCTGTAACCAATGCTCTTTAAGATTAACTCAATCATTGAGCAGAAATTTGTGTTGCAGTACAACTAGCAACTTGCAAGCGCATTACATAACTATTGAGGCCAGTATCTATCTAACCTCCCACTTCTTCATCCTTGCTCTAACATTAGTGGGAGTTTAAGGAACAAATTCTACGAGCACTATGGACTTCCATTGGAGTCGACCATGAAAGTACACCAGTCTTATTCTTCTTCTTGTCTCTTGTTTAGGAAAATTGGTACGTTATCTTCTGCAAGCCGGCATAATGCCAGTGCAGTGAACTTGCACCCGAGAAAAAGAGACGCACGCCATGATGAGTGACCTAGACTTGCGTTGCGTTACTGTACCGGTCCAGTACATGCAGGTGGTGAAGCTCTTACTTTTCTATTACGGGTGGCACTGAGAATACTCTGTTACAAGGGCTACTGCTTAATTAATTTAACTTTCACCCTACAGTGCAAATGAGTACTAGAAATGGAAAACTGACAGGAAAAGTTCACTGCCAGTGCAGTGAACTTGCACCCGAGAAAAAGAGACGCACGCCATGATGAGTGACCTAGACTTGCGTTGCGTTACTGTACCGGTCCAGTACATGCAGGTGGTGAAGCTCTTACTTTTCTATTACGGGTGGCACTGAGAATACTCTGTTACAAGGGCTACTGCTTAATTAATTTAACTTTCACCCTACAGTGCAAATGAGTACTAGAAATGGAAAACTGAAGAAGATAAATAATCTGATTATCTATCACTTCACATGGGATGTTTTTGCTTATATATGGGATGACTTTAGGTGCTTTGCTTTTTATTGAGTGACCAGTGATACATCCACACATGAATGACTGAGTACTACTAAACTTATTAAGAGAGGTAGGGAGTGGCCACCGTAATAACCGGATCTATGCTGTGCTTGCAATACAAACTACTGCTACTATTGATGGTAGTATTTGGACAAAATTACAACTTATTTTCCTTGCCTTTCCTACACTGGAACGGACGTGCGGGTGCAGTGTTACATGTTCTTCAAAGTTACACTTAGTTCATCCACTGACCGTCTACTCTCTCTAGATCATGGGTACTCACAAACTTTCTCTCAGGGGCTAAATTTACTGTGTAGTTTGTGGCCGAGGGCCGCACTGGTGGGGGCGGAGTCAGAGGGGGCGGGGCTAAAGCAAAACGAAAACTTGTGACCATGAGGTTGCACACAGGTCCCTGCAGCAGATGCCTTCATCCACTGAGCCACCAGACCCAGCATTTACATACATCTCTCTCCCTCCTGCTCTCCCTCCTGCCCTCCCTCTCCATCTCTCTCTCCCTCCTGCCCTCCCTCTCCCTCCGTCATCTCACTGTGTGTGTGTCTGTCTGTGTCAGCCTTCAGCCCGGGCTGAGACAGCTTCCTCAACGCGCACACACAGACAGCCACACCAAAGTACTTAACAGGTCTTTAAAAGACCATTAACATATTATTGAGGCTTTGTTTGTTGTAGCGCCCCTGCATCTCCACCCTGACAATCAATGCTTGCCCAGCCCCACAGGGCAGAGGCTTTGTTCTATTTCACCTCTTTGTGGCCCTGCATCTCCACTCTGCTCTGTGGGGGCCGGGGGAGCAGTGATTGTCTGCAAGGTCTGCGCACCGCCAAGGAAGGCTTGCCAGGCCGCCACCGGCCCGCGGGCCGTACTATGAGTACCCATGCTCTAGATACACATATGCTATCTAAGAGTCAGATAGTAGCATGATCCAGGTATATGGACACATACAGTTTCTGTGTCACCCACCCAGGCTGTTGTCCTTCCACCAATCATTGCTTCATCATTCACCCAGCCATGCATCTCATATTCTTTCCTTCCCAGCCACGTCTTCAATCTCAATAAGTAAGGAATATATAAGAGCTTACCTCTGCCCGCCACCACCACCGTCTCAACTCTCACAGCCGGCACTGGAGCCGCCGCCTCCTCCCCTGAAGAATTGCCCTCCGCCTCCGTGTCGAGCACCACCACCTCCGCGTTTGCCCCGCCACCAGATGTTCCACCTACAAAGTACATTTAAGAATGTTAGAATAAACCACTCACTAGTATTTGGTCTAGGAATGAAGACATGTGAAAACAATGTAATGCAGCACTTTTTGGCACAACTGATGAAGGCTGGCTTTTTAACACGCACCATTTTTTTCCACACAGACAGAAGATGGACTTCTAACAACAAGATCAAGTTGAAACAAGGTGAGAGCTCGGCTCGACCACAAGAAATGTCTTCAATTAATCGTCAGCACTAACCACTTTTCCATTCTCAGTTAAACGTTTAGTTTTTTTATTATGACTTCATTTTAATAAATGTGTTTACTTTTAATAAAGCTCCTAAACTTAAAGAGACTATGTGTTTTTTGGTCCAGACTAGAGTGACTGAGTGAAAGGTTTTGCAATTTTTGCAAGCATGAGTCCGTGCCTCTGACACTTCTTGACTCTGACTCCGTACTCTTGAGCTACGTTGGATAATCATCATTGGGGATCAATCATCGATGAATTCGGGAGGTAAATGACTGTGCCACACTATGTAGTCAGTCAGTAAGGACATTGGGGGTTCAAAGTCTGTTATCACAGAGGTATGTGGAAACTCTAACAGCGCCTATTATAATTGATAAGCAATGCACTATTTATTGTCCATAGTTCTGTTTCTGCAGAAGAATTGTCCCCGCAACAGTAGTAGTATGGATTGTCCTCCTATCCAAACCAAAAGGTAGTATCTTATTCTTTCTTGGTGGTCATTCACATTTTATAGTTGGGAATTTTCAAAGCAGTTAGAACACTTCAAAAGACATTATGGACAATCCCAGAGGACTGCACTAAGTTGATAGAGCTATTGCTGACTAGAATGGGAGTTTCGCCAACCGTGCAATCTTAGTTAGCTACACAGACAGACTAATAAGAATAATCTAGTAATACCACAGGGAGTCATAGTAGAGGCAGGATAAGAATTTAGATACAGTCTACAAGAAGATCAAAGATGATTTTGGAAAAATCAAATGAGGAACGCTAGGAAAGATAGGTACTAGTCTAAAATGAAAACTTACAGGGGCCAGCAAAGGAGCCCTCGCCTGCCCGATCCTGGCCCTGTTCAACAGCATCCGCCGCCTCCTGCTGCTCCTGTGTCCCTTCGCCCCTGGGGGGAGCTGACGTACAACATGAAAGAAAGAACAGAAAACATGGATGATTGTTGCTTGTCAATGTCAACCAAATCAAACATTTCAAAACAACAATAACAAAATATTTCCGTGAAATTATATTGATTAGGGTTAGTTTTCATTGATTTGCGGACCTGCGACTTCGAAAGTCACGTAACTCACTAAACAAAGTACTGAAAGGTTCACCTAGGACTGGCAGGCAGCAGTCCGCAGGCAAGACGCAAAGTGACAGACAAACTCCATTGTGATTTCAGTCAGATCAGTGAAAACACTAACAGTTGCCTGCTACATAACCAGTCTTTTGAATAGTCAAACTATCAATCCACCGCCACTATTTTTCTTATTGTCAGGGGTACAAAGGAAGGGGCAGATTTAAGCCCCTTGCGGCTCTTTTGCTCCGTTCTTGCGTGACTTTTGTGACGCAGCAGCTGAACAAAAGAGGCGCCATGGTGCGGCGTATAATATTGTAACAACGTGACGCATTTGGGAGATGCATCCCGTTATAAAGCCCTGCGCCATCAGGGGGCGTTCCGGCGCAAGGAAGGGCATTCCTGCGCTGGAACACATCCTAAAAGTGGCTGAGGGAAATCTACAAAATTTCAATCAGTCACCTTTAGGACAATGATGCGTCACACAAACCCTGCACCTGCTTGAAGCAGACGTACGGCTTGACCCAGCATTGGGGAGATAGGGTACCCCAGAGCATTGCTGGAGCTGCGCCATCATTGCGACGCAACTCCAGCAGTAAAGCTTCGGTGACGTTTTGGGCCCATGGTGCGCCGCATTGCAAATACAGCGCACCATGTTTGGTGGTGGTAGCGGGCCGCACAATTACTGGTGCATCCCTGCTACTTTGCAGGGATGCGACGGTAATTGCAATTCTGCCCCTTAGGGGCATACTTACTTACGCGTTCTGGCGCATCTCCAGAGATGCACCAGATCAAATGCGTCACGCAAAACTACCCTTGCGACACGGCAGATGCGCCTCATTTACAATGCGGCGCGCCCTGGCGCAAGGGTAGGCACTTGCGTGACGCATCTCATCACGTAAGAGTGGCGCATCGCTGGAGTCACGTCGCCAACGCAATGCAACTCCAGTAATGCACAGGGCCACCCAATACTTAACATGCTGTGTCAGTCCTTACGCCTGCTTCAAGCAGGCATAAGGAATTGAATTGATGTAGCAGCGTCGCAGAAGTGCCTGCGTTAAATCTTGTAGATTTCACGCAGGCACTTTTGCGAGGCGCACAGCCCATGGCTTTATAACGTGACGCATCTGCCTAGATGCGTCACGCTGTAAATGACTCGCAGGGATGCCCCACATTTACCCCGCTGTTGCATCACGCAAGGCAAAGTAAACGTGGCGCAAGGGGCTTGTAAATGTAATCTGCCCCCTAGTGTCTAGCATTACGCAGGTCTGTAAAGTACACTCATACATAATAGTTACTCAGGCCAATGAGACCACAAAATAGAAAACAAATAAGCATAGTAGCAACGCCACTGAGAAGGAGAGCAGTGCACCTGAAATGCACAGAAGATTTTGAAATATAATTTAACTACAATGTAATCGTCAGCAGCATTATTGGCTTGCTCCATGTAAAAAACAAATATTTGCAATACAACAACACAGAGCAGGAGAAAACATAGTAGTGAGTGACGAAATATCTACTACTACTCACCAAGCCCGGGGATCTCCAAGCCGAGCTGGTCCAGCAGGTCGCGCTCCCGGTCCAGGAGGTCCGTCCAGCGGTGGGTGACCTGGCTGTAGGTGCGCTGGACCCCGGAGAGTTGGGACATGGCCCAGCATACCTTCTGCCACCGCTTCCGGCGCTCCCGGATGTTTTAGCCGCCGGCCGCGATCCTGCCGCCTCCCGCGATGGTCCTGGGCAGGCGGCGCTGGACGAAGTAGACCAGCGCGCCCACTTCCTCCGGGCTGAATATCTCCCGTCACGTCACCTGCTCCCCCCTCAATCGCCCGCATGCTGTCCTGGCACGGGGACCAGGACTCCTCCTCCCCGCCGCCGCTGCGGCCCTCAAGTGCCTGGGCAGCTTCACGGCGCCTGGCTTCACCATGGTCTGGGCAGGTAAGGTAGGAAGTAGAAAATTAAGAAAGAATAGGATAGGGAAGAAGAAAAGAAAAGAGTTTAAAGAAGTAGTTTAAAAGTAAACAAAATAGCAGAAAAGACAAAAATATACAGCTAGGAAAAGAGAGGGATAGATAAGAAGCAAAATCGTTCGAAAAAAACTGAAAACAAGCAAAGGATGGCAAAGATAGCAAGAGGATTAAACACCATGCCCAGACACAGGAAATGAATGAAAAACAAGATGGCCGCCCGTTCACGAGCGCAAAAGTAAGTTCGCACGCGATTTTCCTCGCGATCTCGTACGAACTTGTACTCGCAATGCGCTTACGTCGCGAGATTATACATCGCGGGCGGAAACGGAAATACGTCATGCAAACAAAATGGCCGCGCCCGTACTCGACCTTGGGGTAAATTTGCGTGTTGCGCTGCAAGCGGCTCGCGAATACTGCAAAAAAACTCGCGAAACAACACGCCGCAAAAAAATATAATATAAAGCTCATTCGCACGAATTGGCGGCTTCCACGGTCGGTTTCGCACGACTCCGAGCCTCGCAAATAGCGCGAAATTACCGAAAACCGATTTTTGCAAAAGCAAAACAAATGAGCAGGTGCAAAAGGTCAATCATGATTTGTAACAATTCCCTGTTGTGCTTCCTGAGGGGGCCCTCCAGAATTCGGTTGCCTACTTGCAACTATTGTGTGACCCTGCTCTGACCTTAACTGTATGCCACAAAGGTCCTGATTTACAGCTAAGGGAGCAGACAAGCAGGTGCCAGGCTGGAACTTCAAATTCAGTGACACATTAATTAGCCCCTAATTCATTATTGTCAGTTGGGGCAGGGCAGGTGTTGTTAATAAACTAACCCCAAATTAATTCTTGTCAGTTGAAGCAGGGCAGGTGTGCTTGCTTTCCCCCCCCCATCTTCTACAGTGATGATGAACCAGAGGGTGGCATTGATGTAACAGAGGGTGGCATGGGTCAAAGAGAGGGTGGCAGTGATGAAACAGAGGGTGCTGGGAGGCTGTGATGATGAACCAGACGTAGAAACAACATAGTCGCGACCGTTGCGAGCCGACAAGTAAGTTTGCAATTGCGAACTAGTACCAAATCCTCGCGAACTGGCAGAAACCCTTGCGAACACAAAAAAAAAATCCGCAAATTCACGGGAATTCGCGGATTTTGCGGATTGCGAGTTCGCAAATTCGCAAAATTTGCGAACGCCAGATTCGCAAAATTTGCCCATGCTTACATTGGATACACAAAATTCCTACCACCCATCACTCTCACAACTTCTCCAGATATTAACAGTGCCCCACTTGTGTGTCTGAGCCTAATGCCAATGAAAGGAATGGAACAAACCTGAGACCATCTCCGCCTATAGGCTATTCCCAACTTGCTGTGCGAGAAGAAAAATAGGTTAACTAACTTTTTTATATATAGCACTAATCATCAAAGTTCTGCTGTTTCTAAGCACTGCAACAATAACACTACTGTGTACTAGTCAATATGGATCTCATAATTATACCCACTTTGAAAAGATGGCAGGCCAAGTCTGTCTTAGGGAACTTTTTCACAAGTCTCAGGTCAGGTGTGGGTAATGTGTTCAGACTGTGACAATCGAATCAGATACCACTGTGTCTTGAGGCTTTACCTTGCTATTGAGACCAAAACAGACCACCAAGTTACATGCCTTTAGCACTTGATCTTCAGGGTAGTGATGTTTATCAGTCCAAGGCTTAAACATGGGGGAGCTGCAGGATTAGAGACTCAGAGTTCAATATACCATGTAATTATTATTGGCAATTAACACATCAATGTACAGCCAGGACTGCATCTTGTAAAAGAAAGTATTCTACCAATGATACACCACACAATATTGTACACAGATAATAGAGAGCAATAAAATATTACTCTGCTTTCAGGTAATACTTGTGTGTGTTTTTGGGACAAGTCACTGGTAAACAAATGCTAAACAGAACAATCTCTATGACCCAAATGTCCTGAGGCGATGCTTGAGTATGCTCACTTCCTTAAAGGATGGGCTCTCCCACTTTTCGTCCAATTTGGTAGTGTTTTGTCTTTTCACAGTATCAACTGCCTTTTAATTGGTAGAGCTGTCATGACTTGTAATGTTCTGAACACTTCTGGCATGATGGAGAGGTTCTCGACATCAGTTTTTGAGGGTTCTGGTCTGTCGGAGGTAAGGGTGACCCTTTCTGGTAGCCACGGTGCTGCCAACAATGAAAATCCAGAGAAGACTGTGCCTTTCAAAAGGAGTCCCAAGCGGGAAGAAACCCATGGGAAAAAACCTCTGTTGAGGGTGGAGAGTCTAGGAACGGAAAGGAAGGCAGGTGCCCACAAATAAGAGCAAACACCAGCAAGCATAGGAGAATGAATGGAAGGTAAGAATTCCAAATAGGAGTGAAAAGTTAAAGGAATCCAAACTGGAACCGGAAGCACCAACCGGAAACAAAAGTGCGCCAACAGGAAGCAAAAATACACAAAGCAGGACCAAAGGTCACTAACAGGGGCGAGGACACACCAGCAGGAGCAAGGAGTGTTGCAAAGCAAGGCAATGAAGGATTCAGCCCCTTAAATACTCTTAGACAGGAAGTGATGTAGCAGGAAGGAAGTGATTTAACAGGGAGTGATATGACAGGAAATAAGCAGTTGCCATCTTAAGGAATAGGAAAGGTCGCCATCTTGAAAAGGGTAAAACAATAACATTCCCAAGCCCTCTTGAAAACAACACTGAAGACTCATGGGAAAAAGTAACAAGATGTGACCATGAAAATATACTGGAAGCCAAAGTTAATGTACAGAACAAAAGGGGAGTGAAAATATGCCCCATATAAGTACTGGAAGCCACAGCTCCAAAATTGGAGCTGCGGTGTATCCTACTGTGTAATAATGAGCATTAACGGGCTACCGCATGGTCCTGCCGTGTGCCTGACTAGACATAAGTGTCACGGAGTGTAACAGCAATGCTGAAACAGCGGGCAGCTGTGCAGCACTGCGACAAGCCCGAAAAGAAGGGGCCAATGCGGGGGCGTCACAGGCTGCACCACGGCCCACAATGATGAAGCGGGCAGCGCCACTGGCTGAGCCATGCCCAGCGGCACAAAGAGAGCAGGCTGTACCATCAGTATTCAGTGGTTGTCTTGGGGCAGTGCTGCTCCAGTGCGGCAGCAAGGGTAATGGGGGTGTCTCTGCCCTGGCCCAGATGACTAGGGCTCGCGCACACCCTGATTCAGGTAAAAAGTCGCAGTGCAATTATGAGTACCAGTCACCAAATGGGGTTGCACACTGCTTATACACCAGCGGGATCGTCCCTATGGACCATGGTAATTGCAGTACCGTTCTCTGCGATGCATCCATTTGGTGAATGTTTATGCTCCTTGGAGCTTTGAGTTGACGAGCTCGGGACCCCGCACCTGCGCGCCTTTGTGTGGTACTATACCTGGTAATATTTGGCAGCACGCAGCAACCCCAGAAGATAGCCTAATCCCTGCTGATGAGAGGTAAATACCTCGAAACACGTGTACAGGGATGGCGAAGATTTGAAGATACGCGAGAATTCGAAAGAAGATGAATCGCAGAGAATGGTACTTCAATTACCATGGTCCTTAGGGGCAATCCCGCTGGTGTATAAGCAGTGTGCGACCCCATTTGGTGAATGTTTATGCTCCTCGGAGCTTTGAGTTGACGAGCTCGGGACCCCGCACCTGCACGCCTTTGTGTGGTACTATACCTGGTAATATTTGGCAGCACGCAGCAACCCCAGAAGATAGCCTAATCCCTGCTGATGAGTGGTAAATACCCCGAAACACGTGTACAGGGATGGCGAAGATTTGAAGATACGCGAGAATTCGAAAGAAGATGCATCGCAGAGAACGGTACTACAATTACCATGGTCCTTAGGGGCGAGGCCGATGGTGTATAAGCAGTGTGCAACCCCATTTTGTGAATGTTTATGCTCCTCGGAGCTTTGAGTTGACGAGCTCGGGACCCCGCACCTGCGTGCCTTTGTGTGGTACTATACCTGGTAATATTTGGCAGCAAGCAGCAACACCAGAAGATAGCCTAATCCCTGCTGATGAGGGGTAAATACCCCGAAACACGTGTACAGGGATGGCGAGGATTTGAAGATACGCGAGAATTCAAAAGAAGATGCATCGCAGAGAACGGTACTACAATTGCCATGGTCCTTAGGGGCGATCCCGCTGGTGTATAAGCAGCGTGCGACCCCATTTGGTGAATGCTTATGCTCCTCAGAGCTTTGAGTTGACGAGCTCGGGACCCCGCACCTGCGCGCCTTTGTGTGGTACTATACCTGGTAATATTTGGCAGCACGCAGCAACCCCAGAAGATAGCCTAATCCCTGCTGATGAGGGGTAAATACCCCGAAACACGTGTACAGGGATGGCGAAGATTTGAAGATACGCGAGAATTCGAAAGAATATGCATCGCAGAGAACGGTACTACAATTACCATGGTCCTTAGGAGCGATCCTGCTGGTGTATAAGCAGTGTGCGACCCCATTTGGTGAATGTTTATGCTCCTCGGAGCTTTGAGTTGACGAGCTCGTGACCCCGCACCTGCGCGCCTTTGTGTGGTACTATACATGGTAATATTTGGCAGCACGCAGCAACCCCAGAAGATAGCCTAATCCCTGCTGATGAGGGGTAAATACCCAGAAACACGTGTACAGGGATGGCGAAGATTTGAAGATACGCGAGAATTCCAAAGAAGATGCATCGCAGAGAACGGTACTACAATTACCATGGTCCTTAGGGGAAATCCCGCTGGTGTATAAGCAGTGTGCGACCCCATTTGGTGAATGTTTATGCTCCTCTAAGCTTTGAGTTGACGAGCTCGGGACCCCGCAGCTGCGCGCCTTTGTGTGGTACTATACCTGGTAATATTTGGCAGCACACAGCAACCCCAGAAGATAGCCTAATCCCTGCTGATGAGGGGTAAATACCCCGAGACACGTGTACAGGGATGGCGAAGATTTGAAGATACGCGAGAATTTGAAAGAAGATGCATCGCAGAGAACAGTACTACAATTACCATGGTCCTTAGGGGCGATCCCGCTGGTGTATAAGCAGTGTGTGACCCCATTTGGTGAATGTTTATGCTCCTCGGAGCTTTGAGTTGACAAGCTCGGGACCCCGCACCTGCGCGCCTTTATTTGGTACTATACCTGGTAATATTTGGCAGCACGCAGCAACCCCAGAAGATAGCCTAATCCCTGCTGATGAGGGGTAAATACCCCGAAACACGTGTACAGGGATGGTGAAGATTTGAAGATAAGCGAGAATTCGAAAGAAGATGCATCGCAGAGAACGGTACTACAATTACCATGGTCCTTAGGGGCGATCCCGCTGGTGGATAAGCAGTGTGAGACCCCATTTGGTGAATCTAATTCTAGATTTAGCTGGGGAGTGTGTACGCAGGTCCAATGTTATTAACCCATCTCCAAGAGATTTGGACTGGAGAGTTAGTTGTATGTCATCTAGATTCTTAATTCTTAATTTCAGTTCCAAGGCAATCAGTTTTATTTATATCTGATCTTATAATGGATAGACATTGACGCCTATGCCTAATCCAAAGTATCACTTCATTCTTTAGAGAATCCTCATCTTCTCTATCACTGTTTTTTAACTTGGGGACATTTGTCATAAATACCTTGTTGGCTCCTTCCTTATGCTGGTTGTAATATAAGGTTTGCTGCTGGATAGGTGGGGGCTTTATATCTCTGTATGGCTGTAATCTTGTCAGACCCCTTCGGTCTATCCTGTAATTCGTCAGTTTTTCTTCAGCCGGAGTGTAATGAGGGTTGGCTGTGGCGTAACTATTTGGGACATTTTGTGTGTTTCTTCGTCCCTAACCATAAGCGGCCCTCCTATCCTTTGTTTGTCATCAAATATGTTTAGTCCTGCTTCTCTCGTGTTTTCTCCAGGCCCTGGTGTAAATGTTGGGTATTTAGAATAATCAGCGCACTCAATACACAATCTACAGGAGTTTATTGGCTTGTTCAGGTTTAATTTTTCAGTAGTATATTCCTTAATAATTCTCATGTTACCATCGTTATAGATGCTACTCTGTAATGATGAGTCTCCAACATTTTTTTAGGGCTGATTCCTCTTTGATCAGGTGATTCAATTTTGGATGAATCTCTGTATTTAATTCGATATTTTTAGCCCCTTATCTTTACTACGGCTTATTTCACGTTGATGTTTTTCGGGCATACTTCCTGATCCTAGACTTTCTGAATCTTCTAAAGTGGTTAATAATGTATATCTATTTGAGCAATTTATTGCTATATTTCTGCTATGAGTATTCCGGTCTTTAGTACTGAAACTTGGGGCGATGCAACTGCTGGCCCTGATTTCCATACAGCAACCCGAGATGGATACTCAGTTTATAGACACGACAGAAAAAGTAAAAAAGGTGGAGGCCTGGCCATCATATATCAGAATATCTACTCCCTTAAATCAGAACTAGTTCCATCAAAATTATGTGAAGCCTGTTGCTTCACCATCTCAATTCCACAACTGCCCCTTTCAAAGGCATTCTCCACTATCGTCCCCCAGGGTTGCCTTCACAATTCCTGCTCTCCTTAGATACCCTATTGGAATCAGTTGCAGGTGAGAACAACTTCTCTATTTTAGGTGACTTCAATTTCCATTTGGAGGCACAAGGGGATCAAGATACAATAGCTTTAAGGGTGAAATTAGAGCCGGTAGACCTTCCACAACTGGTCACTCTCCCTACCCACATTGCGAGACAAATTCTTGATGGAATTTTCTCTAATAACCAAAATCTGACTGTAGGAAATATTATACCTTTACCCTGGACTGACCATCATGCAGTATTTTTTGACATCCACTATAAAAATAATCAGGCTGCCCGTCCTATCACCGCACTCCAGAAACAGTTTAAAGCATAGAGCAACATTGACTCCCTTGAATTCCACACCTCGTTGCTCACTAATCAACCTGATTTTACCCCTATTGACCCTGACTTAGCAGCCATCTCAAACACTAATTTGATAAAAAAATGCTGTCAATAAGGCGGTACAGATTAAACGGAGATCTAATAACAGAATCACGCCTTCTGCACCATGGTTTAATGAGTCCCTTAGACGTGAAAAGCAAAAATGCAGAAACTTAGAACGCAGCTGGCGTTTGAATTATGACCCCTCAAAAAAATCAATCTATAAATAATCTCTTGTCATTTACAAATGTCTTTTAATTACAGCTAAAAGTCAATTCTACTGTTACCAAATCAACGCTGCACACAATTCTGCTAAACAACTATATCAAGTGGTATCTAAACTTGCGGGACAGGGTTTAACCCCCCCCTACCATCGCTACGCAGAAACTCTGCAACTCTCTAGCAACATATTTCCAAGAGAAAGTATGTTCCATCTATAATGCATTTGCTAACAACAAACCTTCCTCCATATCCTTAGTGGATTCTAGTGACCCTAGCACATCTTCTCGCTATAAAAGGGATTGTACCCCCCGGTTGTCCAAACCCCAACCTTTGATGTATTCACCTTAGTGTCCGCCGACATCATTTTACCCCTCATATGTTCATCAAAATCAGGATCCCCTGATGATCCATGCCCCCCTGCTGTCCTCAAACTTGACCTGGATATCATTGGAGCCAATCTGGCAACCATAATCAACTCCATGTTTAAGACTGGAATTTTCCCTACTGTATGGAAAAAGACAATTATCAAGCCTCCTATCAAAAAACCTAACCTAGATCCAGCTGAAACAGCTAGCTACAGACCGATTGCTTCTTTGCCCCTCCCGACAAAAATTGCTGAGACGGTGATGAATATTCAACTAACCCAGTTCATCAAGCAACATCATCTACTTGATGTTACGCAATTCGGTTTCAGAAAGGGACATGGTACAGAAACCGCACTTATCAAAGCCTCAGATGAGATTAGAAAAATAATGGATAACGGAGGAGCTGCGGTTCTTGTCCTGCTCGACCTTTCAGCAGCATTTGACACGGTCGATCATGCCACTCTGATCGACCGTGTCACTGCATTAGGAATTGGACATAAGGCTAGGGCTCTGCTAGCGTCTTTTCTGGCCAATCGCTCACAATCTGTTATGCTTTGCAGTTTCACATCTTCCCCATTCTCATTTCCATGTGGGGTCCCTCAAGGATCCTCGCTAAGTCCAACGCTATTAAATGTCTATATACTGGACTTGGCGAGGGTCATTAAATCCTATAATCTGGGCCTTACCTCCTAATCTGACGACACCCAACTTGGGTTAGCTATACACAACAACGGTGCTAGGGTTGCAGCTAACTTTCAGAAAGGAATGCTGGCTATCAGCTCCTGGATGGCAGACAATTCATTGAGGCTGAATTCTGGTAAGACAAAGGTCATGATTTTTGGTAATCTGACCCCGGCCTGGTCAGCTCTTTGGTGGCAATCCGATCTAGGAACACCCCCTCTCCCAGCTACGAAAGTAAGAAATTTGGGAGTCATTTTTTACACCAAACTTACCTTTATGCATCATTCCAATTCTGTAGTCTCATCCGCATTTCATTCCATCAAAATTATAAAAAAGCTCCTTCATTATCTCCCAGCTTCAGCTGCAAAAATTCTGATCAGCACATCAGTAATGTCCAAAGTAGATTACTGCAATGGACTTCTGATCAATGCACATGAAAAAGTGCATAATAAACTCAAGCTAATTCGAAACGCGGCAGCTAGACTCCTGACAGGCACCCCCAAATTTAAACCTATTCCCAAAGTGGTTAGCCAACTCCATTTGCTGCCGATCAGAAGCAGAGCCAAGTTCAAGGCGCTCTGCATTGCCTATAAATCCATCCACACAACGGGTCCCAATTTTCTCAAGCAGTCTCTCTGCCCCTACATACCCTCCAGACAAACTCCGATCATCCAGCACTAATCTTCTTACTGTTCCACGGACAAAAAAGGCTTCATGGGGCGACAGATCATTCCTACATGCCACCACCAAACTTTGGAATAGGCTTCCCTCCAACATTAAGACTAGCCCTTCCCTGCTTGTTTTCAGGAAACAGATAAAGACCTGGCTCTTTAACCAATTATCCATCTTGTCCCCTCTGCTTTTGTTGTTCTTAAGCCAAGACACCTTCGGGTATTTGTGCGCTTTAAAAAATGCATAAATAAATAGTAAGGGTTAATATACCAGTCTTAGGGGCACACATTTGACAGGGATCTTCTTCTCCATTGTTCCTTAAAGGAGCTGGATTTGAGGCCTATGCTCCTGTCCCGCCAGGGGCATAGTTTGTTTCGTGTAGAACAGTCTGGGTAGTTTGCCCTACCCTGTTTACCATAATATGCAATAATCTTTTTTGAGCCTTTGCTAGCCAATTTCTTCCCATCAGTCAGTATGGATTCAGCCTCCTCAATTAGGTCATCAATCAGAGCTAGGGTGCAATTTTGTGCTGCTGTTTGCTTTCAGTTTGCTATCTTTGGTATTTTATTTTTCCCTGTGGCCATCTCTGTAGCTTTCCTCTTGCACATTTCCAGGAATGGTTAAGATAACCTTCACCCTTATTTTTAGTATACTTAGGATTTGTTATAGTGTACAGACCTAAGGGGACAGTTCCAAACCAATATAAAAAAATGTTGTCCCCAGTATGAGGGATTAAGAGCAGGTGGTCCGAGTAGTCACTCTTGATCACGTTTAGACTGTAATGACACACACACATGTGTAGTTTTAATCAGTTCTACTCCCTCCAGGCGGCACCAAAGTTTTAAGAGATACCAAAAATGTCCACCTACTTGTGTTCATAAAAGTCAAAGGGCGCACGGTTGACAAAACCAAGGAAGGTGGCCCTGCACTGCTTCTTCCTGTCTCTGACGGGACCGGATGCGCCCTAAGGCCCGGGCTTTGCCCGGGCATGGCCAGCGTGCATCTTGCGCCATGGGGGAGAGGCAACACTTTGAGAACATTGGTCACGCCTCCCCCGTGATGTCAGCAGCAGCGGCAGGTATACCCTGGGACAGGGAGTCCCAGCAGGATACAAAAAATGAAATCTGGTGAGCAGGCTTGCCACCCCTAAACCAGCAGGAAGCCACAACAGGTCCCACACCACTGGGTAAGAGAAAGCGCTTTTGACACGCCTACCCCTTGACGTGGGCAGCAGTGGCGGGTATACCCTGGAACATGGAGTCTCAGCAGGTTATGGAAAAGAAAGTCTGGTGAGCAGGCTTGCCCCACCAAAACTATCAGGAAGCAACAACAGGTCCAGTGCCACGGGGGAGAGGCAGTGCTTTGAGTTCATTGGTCACACCTCCCCTGTGATGCCGGTAGCAGCAGCGGGTGTACCCTGGGACAGGGAGTCCCACCAGGGTAGGGAAAATAAAGTCTGGTGAGCAGGCTTGCCCCCCCAAGACCAGCAGGAAGCAACAACAGGTCCTGCAGGGGGAGAGGTCGCTATTTAAGGGCGTTGGTCATGCCTCCCCCGTGACGTGGGCAGCAGCAGCGGGTGTACCCTGGGACAGGAGTCCCACCAGGGTAGAGAAAATGAAGTCTGGTGCGCTGGCTTGCCCCCTAAAACCAGCAGGAGGCAACAACAGGTACCACACCACGGGAAGAGAGGCAGCGCTTTGGGCGCGCTGGACACACCTCCTCCATGATGTTGGCAGCAACAGTGTGTGTACCCTGCGACAGGGAATCCCACCAGGGTAGGAAAAGTGAAGTCTAGTGAGCAGGCTTGTCCCTCAAAACCAGCAGGAAGCAACAACAGGTCCTGCGTCACAGGGGGAGAGGCAGCGCTTTGAGATTGTTCATTACGTTTCCACCGTGACGTGGGCAGCAGCAGCGGGTGTACCCTGGGACAGGGAGTCCCACCAGGGTAGGGAAAATTAAGTCTGGTGAGCAGGCTTGCCCACCAAAACCAGCAGGAACCAACAACAGGTCCTGCGGGAGAGAGGTAGCGCTTTGAGCGCGTTGGTCACGCCTCCCCCATGACGGTCACGCCTCCCCCATGACGGGGGCAGCAGCAGGAGGTGTACCCTGGGTAAGGGAGTCCCACCAGGGTAGGGAAAATGAAGTCTAGTGAGCAGGCGTGCCCCCCAAAACCAGCAGTAAGCAACTACAGGTCCCCAGTGCTTCTTGACAGTGGGGACTTGGTTTTGTTCGGAGGGAAACTGCTTGTATATACTGGTGCTTGTTAGCAGGCTGTGTCTATGAAGGGCTGACGGTTCCGTGTGAGGATACCAGCGTCGCTTCCCTCCGAACAACTAATGGGACCTATCCAGCCAGTGTAATCTAGGTTGCGCCCTACCGTGAGCTTGCTTGCGGCTTATCTCTGCCTTTGCGATCCAGCGCTCACTCACGGTCCTCCACAGACAGCGCTCTTTGAAAAAGCCGGCGCCTGCACTCTATGACAGAGGAGAGCGGTTTCGGAGTGTTTATCATAGATTCTATCTCTACTACTGAAGAACCCTCGAAATCCGCCCATTCTAGGGCTTTTCCCTTTGCTACGACATCACCATAAAGAAGACCTTCTAGCCCGTTAGTACATCGACCCCTGGACTGACCTTGACTAACCCCGAATAGCTTGGCTGTAAAGTGGTACTACATGTACCTAGGGCATGTAAATTAAATGTTGCTAGTTGGTCTGCACACTGATTGTGCCACCCACTTAAGTAGTTTTTTAAACATGTCTCAGACCAGATATTGCAGCCTGTGTACAGTATACACTTTAAACTGCCATTTCAAACTGGAAAAATGACCCTTTTGCCAGGCCTTAACCTCACATTGTAATACATATACGTCACCCCTAGGGTAGGTCCAAAACAGCCCTTAGGGCAGGGTGCAGTGTATTTAAAAGAATTGGGCATATTCTTTTAAAATGTACATGCCTTCGTAGTGAAACACTCATACATTTGTTTTCACTACTGCAAGGCCGATCTCTGAAATACGATAATATTGGGTTACCGTCTTGAATGGTAAAGTTGAATTTTAATTCACAATTCTAAAAATGCCTTTTTAGAAAGTTGATATTTTCTTGTCCTAACTATTTGGTATCTGCAGCTTGCTTCCTGAGTCACATGACTAGGTGTAGTTGGCAGTTGGCCTTTGTGTATTTCTCCCAGAGTGTGACACGAAGGGGGACTAGGCGTTGTCAGGATGGGCCATCTTGTCAGTATGGGAAGAGGGAGGCAGTCACTTACCATACTTGCACTTCAAAGGGGGTGTCTCAGCACACTCACCAAGGACTTCACACTAGTCTATTGTCCCCCCAGACATCTTCGCACCAGGCAGGGCAAGGAGAAAGAAAATTTCAGGATCAGATGGGGGGGGGGGAGTCTAGAAGTGTCTCCCACAAAGGTGGAACCAGGTATAAATAGTGGATCCTCGGACAAACTCTTCTGTATACTGATGGACCTGTGGATATGTCAGAAGTACTGCCGACTCAAAAGGACTGCCCTACTGCAAAAAGGACTGTCCTGCTGCCTGAGAAGGTAGACTGTGCCTGCTTCCTTCTTTCCAGGTTACCTGAAGTGACTAAAGATAAGCTCCAGAGGCCTTCCACTGCACCCGCCCTGCCTCGCTGGACCTGTCAGAGCACTTCTGTCCTTTCCTGGAGAGAGCCCCTGATCCCGAAGAGGTGCCTCCCCAGGTCCTGAGACCTTGGTTAGCATTAGAGTGCACTTCTGTGAAGAAAAAGCGAGAAATCCTGAAATGTTGGGCGCTTTGTGATAGGGCCATCATGTCGCCAACAACAACTGCCAATGAGATGCTCCAGTGGACACAAATATTCACACTACGTTGACCGCCATCGACAACTATCAACACCAGATTTGCACTTGTGCTACAGCGATCACAGCGGGTGGTGATCGACAACGCATTATTCCAGCAATGACGCCAGCGAGTTCGACAGGATCTTCACACTGCAGTGACTACTGTGCATGACGCCAAAATGCTCTTTGTGCAACAGAAACAACCATCTGGGACCCTCTCCTATCGGCCACCTCTACAGCTAATTGGATTATTTGCACTAGACTAAGAAAGTAACCCTTTCAGCAGGACTTATCTGGTCCCTGCATGCAGCATGTGCTCCATCGCCGTCAGCTTGAACTTGTGATTTTCACTTCTGGTCTTGTATGACCATATAACTGCGAGGGGCACTTTGTGCTTTTAGGTGCTATACTTACCAAAATATTTGAAATTGCATATCTGTAGTACTACTGATTGAACATTTGTCAGTTGGTGTCAAATAAATTATTAAACTTAACTCTATTTTTCTAAATTAGAGAGCAGTTTTTCTTGTTGTGTGCTTTTAATTTATTACTGTTTAAGTGTAGCATAAATACGTTGCCTCTTGGTTAACCCGGACTGCTTTTGTGCCAAGCTACCAGAGGGTTAAGCAAAGATTAATTCATTGACTTTTGTGGGTCATCCTAACAAAAATTGTGACTGCTGCTTGAGAAGGGCTCACAGTCCCCCTCAACCAACCATCCAATTTTTCAGAGTGGTTTTACTCAAGTATAAACAAGTTGAACTTTTTTGCTACTGCCCAAACGATCCAGTGAGTAGATCATTACACTGCACCACTGTTTACCCCTTTAGCCTTTAACAAAATGGAAATTTTCTGGACTTGCAAAAAAACGGTTGATGGACAAAGTCAAACATTCACCCAAGTACAGAGATATGGGCCTAAATCCATTTTGTTTTGCTCCCCATGCCATTCCAGTTTAAACCCACCCATATTCAAATCAGTCTTGACCCCGCTACCCATGGGAACAGTTCAATCCAAACTGCCAGGCCATGTCCTCCCTGGACCGGAAACAAGCATCCCGCGACTGGTTTTGGAGCATCACCCCTCATCTTCCAGGATAGCTTCACTCCAGTGGCATGGAGAGCATGGGGTCCATGTAAGGGCATACCTGTCCCACTCAGGTGACAAATACAAAATTAACAATTGATGGACAGAATGCAGAATTGCATATGGCGGGGTCCGAAATGGGGTGGCATAATGAGCAAAAGAACGATGGCTTAAACCCTTAACTCTTGACTGGAGGTGAGTGGTTGAAAGGTTTAAGCACTCCGTTCATCATCTTGTTGTGTTTGCGATTTTCTTAACTTGCTACATGTCTTGCAACTGTTTAACTGTCCTGATGATGACCTTTTAGTAACCAACAAGGTCCAAACGCCATTGACAATCCAGCAGAATAAGTTTCAATTACATTAACACAGCAAACAAACTGGGATTCATTACATTAACTGAAGGATTGGGCTGTGGAATTTAATCTAAATCAGACACCCAGCCATATTGATTGAACCCTTGTCGTTTGCTACTTGTACATACCCCTTGAATCAAAACCCTTGTTACAAGTTTTTGTGTGATCACTTAGGAGCACCAAGCCCTTGTTTGTCACTTCATGACCATTGCATATGTTATAAAGCTTTATTCACAACTTTTGATTTTGTTTGAAGGAGTCCATGTTATACTTTTCACACTGCGTTGGCATTACTGTGCAATTTATTTTGCATCAAACTTGTGAAATGAACAATTTGTGAAGCACTATCTTGTATATACATATATACCAAGGTCTCTATTCGGAATGTTGGGTTGCTTTTGTTTAGTTTATATGAATATGGTTCCTTTTGCAAGAATCTATATGTAACCCCAGGAAACTGGTTTGAGTCCCAGCAAGGGCCTATTAGCATTTCATCCTTAGGAAATTGCTAACAAGCATTAGAATAGCCAATAGGACTTGCCTTTGGGACCTTATAAGAGTTTAGCCATGCAACAGTTACTGTTGTTGCATTGATGATATTGGTGGTATAACTAAATACTTATAGGGCCCCAAAAGCGAGACCTATTGGTTATGCCAATGCTTGTTTTAAGCTCAGTCTGCGAAAGAAATAATGCAGTTTTTTTCTAAATTTTGTTTTTTTGGTATGCAGTAGAGTGATGATATATGCATAGCCCTATTCTTATTTCTATGATCTTGCTGTGCTGGAAAACTAGAAAATGGAAAAAAAGTTATGAGGAAGGGGACACAAGAGTGACATATGCGGTCTGTTAAAAAAAGTAACAACTTCCTGTGGAAAATCGAACGCTTATATGGAAATTTAGGATTAAGTATGCATGTGAAATGTAAGCAGGACCAATATGGTTACGTTAATGGTTTTACACGTACGGAGGAATCAATGAGTTCTTTTTGGCTGAAAAGTTGACATAACTATTGGAGAATAATGTGATCGGTGTGTTTTATTGTGAGTGGACCATACGTTTACATGCTTTATAAATATCTGGTGGCACAACGAAGCAGCACTATTAAAAACAGCTTCCTACTCACCATCACAGGATACAGTGCAAGCTAGCTGTGTCTATGTCGAGGTGTGCATACGTTTGTTTGTTTAGTGTGTTAATTATGGGGGGGTGCTTTTTGAGAGTTTGAGCTTCTGGGAAGTAAGAACGGGTGTACGAGTGTGATGTGCCGTGAGGCAAAACTTAGTTTATGTTTGGCGAAGTTTAAAAAATGGGCAGTGAGAGGAGTGGGTAGTTTGGGATGGAGCAATGCAGAAACGTACCTAAGGGTAGCTTCAGATGTTTAGGGAGCAACAGTTGAACACCAACAGCATGACTAACCCGATGTGAAATGCAGCAGCGACGAGATGAAAGGAAGCAACTAGGAGGTGAAAGGTGATAACCATGAGGCGAATGGAAGCTCCACTTTCACTGTCAAGGACTTTATATTGGCTAGTTTCATCTCTATGAAGATAAAACGTGCAGGTATTTTCTACAATGTGAGCTGCTATGCTCCTAATTGGAGGAACAGTAGTGCAGACGCGAAATGACTGGCTACTCCGATTAACTCCTCCAATGTGACATGGTCACAGTACTGAAAAGAAAGTAAGGTAAATATGAAATTGACGGGCGGAAAGCAAAAATTAAACAAACAGGCACTGTTAATCTAACGCGACAGTCCAGAAGAAAAGAGACATTTCGAAAACATGTAAAAACTGTGCAGGAAATCATTAATAAAACAAACAAGCACTGACCATCTAAAGCCATAGCCCGGAACCAACATCCTGGAAGGAGAAAGTAAAGCGACATTTTGTAAACATGCAAAAACAGTAACGTGCCGGAAACTATTTAAACAAGCACAAGCGCGCGTGTGCGCCTCGTGCGGCAGGAGGGGGGGAGAGAGGAAGGGGCCTGCGCGATTCCCTTGCGGGAGCGAGCAGCAAGGCGTAATAATTGATAACATATGGCGCCCGCTGCTCGCTCCTGCAAATGAATCGCCAGACGTGCACGCGTTGCCATTGGAAGCAATGCAACGCATGCATGTTTTTGCCGGGAAAGCTGTGCCGATTACTAAAGGTCTCTTTCCTAATCAGCGCATGCACGCTGCGTAGGCGAGACCTACAAATGGATACGAGTCAACTAATAGAATCATTTGTCATTTAGACTGCTATGAAGTGGCAAATGTGCTGTTATAAGCTGCTCATAAGCACAACGTATCTTTATTAAATAAAAAATGGAAATGAAAGTTACACGTGTATGCAGCAACATATAAGAAAACAGGTTTGAACTGTATGAAAGAGATATGTAAGATGTTTTATGAAAAAGAAAACACATCATAGCACAATACAAATTCCATAACTATTCGTAGATAGTGCAGTGGATAATGTCTTGGAATATTTGTGTCCACTCAGAATTAGTTGAGGGTTGTGAATAACACACTTCAGTGTTTTTGTTTCCAAAAGCTCCTTAGCTGTTGTTTATCAGTACATTTGAGAGATGTTTTCCAAGGCTTTTTATTCTGCACCCATAAGAACTTTCCAATGTGTTGAAAACTTTGGCTGCAGAAGCACAAAAGACTCATTATTCCCCGTTTATTTTTTTTCTTAAAGGTGGGAGCACATATTGTTAAGTCAAATTACTTTTCCATAGTCTCCATTCCCCATCTCTAAAAAAAACTTCAGATATTCAGCAATAAATTCCAATTTCTATGCATGACACTAAAGAAATCCACGTGCCCGCACACCTACACATTCCAGAGGGATAAATACACCACCGCATCCCAGGTAACGCATTTTTACTAAGAAACAGAGACCTATAAGCTCAGCTGCGTTAAAATTCACTCTTAACAAGAGCCCCATTTGTTAAGCTATTGTGACAGAAGTGGTTTCTGCCAGGGCTGGAAGTGGCCCGAGACAACATGTCTCAATAGGGTGAAATAACTATTGTTATCAGGCTGAAGAAAATGGCACAGCATGTGGGGCATGCCGCGCCGCGCAGCAGCTGCTTGTAATTCACGCTGTTTTCAACAGAACTCTAATCGCTGCTGAGCAGACCTCTCCGATGGAGGTTCTTCCCTGCGTTCTCAATTTGTCAATTTCTCTTATGATAAGGTCAGCGCTGACAGCGCTTCCTGACTTTAGCAGCTGTGCCGTTTGAAAGGGTCATTGTCGAGCTGCTAATTGCAGTAATTTCATTTGCATAAATTAGTTATTCTGCCATTCATTCATCTTCATTTTTAAAGTACCAAGCTTTATTTTCTCCTGCGAGCCTGATCAGACGCAGAAAGTCTTTCACTTAATATATTTGCCACAGCTCGTTCTTTTTCAGTGTAAACCAGCTCATAGAGTCGTGCAGCTTGTCGAACAACTGGTTGCATCAATAATCTGTACCAGAAAGTAGTAAAATGTTTTTTAAAATGGCTATGAAAAAAATAGAGGTGTTCGCTGCGCTGCTCTAATGCGTCTAAAGTTAAGATACCACAAAACATTTAACTACGTACCAGTGTGTAAATAGATGAAAACACTTGTACTACAAAGTGAAATTGAAGTAATACAGAATAAATAAGGGACAAGGACAATCAAATCTATGCAGTCTGCTCATTAACTTTTCGCACCATGCATAATGTGCGCCGCAGCTGATTAGACAAACTCTGAACTGGAGCAAAAATTAAAAACTCCACTATTAGCGTGTTTTGTTACTTGTGTTGTGTGGTAAGCAATGCATCAAAACACAAAGGCATACTCTTGTTCATATTACATTGAAATTTTGGCACGACGGCACAAAACTCAATAGCCTTTTGTTGCACTATTTTTGTTAAACAAAGCAAGGAACAAAAACGAAGCTATTCCTTTTTAGGTCGAAACCTACCAGGCAGCACAGCTGTCTGGTTTGCTAAGTACATCTGGGGGCATTCAAGAATGCTTCCCTGGGAATGCATTCCGCTGTTGCTTACCATTGGCTTTGGGGTTTGCAACCCACATTTTCTGGCTTTCTATTTGCGGGCTTTATGTAGGGCTGCCCAGGGTGAGTTCCTCCCTCCCAAAGAGCAAAGCCTTGTCACACCAACCCCCCTTGTATTATTCCACGAGTGCTCCTTTCTGTAAACAGGCCTGTAAATCTCGTTCTTATCTTGTTGCTTTTGCTGGGCATTCAAAGAGCGAGGTCAAATGTCAGGCTCAGTCTTCCGAGGAAGCTTGGTGTTTAGTTTTCTTTTTCCGACTTCAAGTGAGAGGATTTATGTGGCAATCAATCTTGATGGATACTGGGAGTAGGAACTTTTTTTTCTATCACAGAACAACATTTAAATGAACTGTACAAGTATTTCAGAATATATCAGAATTAGGAACACAAATGATTACACTAGGTGATTCCATTTCCATACATTATCGTTTTTGCGCTGTATAGTTTTATTAGTAAAACTGTATGTCTGTGCAAATGTAATGGCAATTTCAACTAAAAAGGTGTTGTCTGTAATGGCAATGTGCTACCACACCATGGAACTCCACTCTACTCAGCACCACTCTAAGCCACTGTACTCTACTCTGCACCACTCCCCTTTACACCACTGCACTCAACACCTCTCTACTCTTCTGCACTTTTCATCACTTCTCTTTACATCCCTCCAGTTTAGAAAACTCTGACCTACTCTGCACAACTCCATTCTGGTTGAATGACACAACCACGCATGCCTAAACCACGCATGCCTAAACCGCACATGCCTGAATCATGCGGTCTTTACAAGGACCGTATATTTACCACGCACGCCTTTACACCAAATTGTGTTGCAAAGGCATGATTGGTAAAGGTTCATCTGTGGAAAGATCCCACCCCATCTACCCCCAAACCCCCCCACCCAGAGTTTTAACGTTCGTCTGTCCAGTGTTGTAATCTAGCCTCCCCAGCTCTATTAACTACCCTGAACCCTAAAACCTGGCCCTCAAGCCCAAAAAAAAACAACCCAGACCCCAGCACCCCCACCCTGGGCCCTAAAAACTACCTCCCAGTCCTGAAAACTGCCCCTTACCCTAAAACTCAGACCCCTGCCCTAGAAACTATCCAGACCCCAGAGCACTAAAACCAGGCCCCACCACTACAACCTACCCCAGCTCCCCCCAGCCCAACTTACCAAATCATATCCAGGTACTTCCTGCCTCATGCCTTCTGGTTCCTCTCCCTACCCATCCGCTCAGACAGCTAGAAGGCTGACTGCCCTAAGACAAGCATTGTTCAGCTTGTGGGGAAACAGAACGCTTAGGCCCACGTTGTAAAGGCCGTTTCCCCTCCATTTTTCGCCACTCTGCTCGACACCATTCTGCAACACTGCACTCTATGCCACTTCACTTTATACCAATACACTCTACCCCAATGAACTTTACTCTGTAACACTCTACTCTATGCCCCTGCACTCTATGCCAATATACCTTATGCCACTCTAATCGACTTTGCACCATTGCACTCCATGCCATTAAACTGTAAACCACTACACTCTACACCACTGCACTCTACATCACTGCACTCTGCACCATTTTACTCTGAAACAATCTACTCTATGCCACCAAGCTGTATAACACTTTACTCCACTTTCTCCACTAAACTTCATGCCACTGCACTCTACTCTAAACCACCGCACTTTACACCAATGCACTCCACAAAACTGCACTCTACGCCACTGCACTCTACTCCACTGCTCTCTACGCCACTGCACTTTACGCCACTGCTCTCTATGCCACTGCTCTCTACTCTACGCCACAGCTCTCTATGCTACTGCTCTTAGTGCCATTCTACTCTACCCAACTGCAATCTATAACACTCTACTCGTTATGCCAATGCATTCTACACCACTCTACTCTGCATCACTGCATTCTACCCCACTACACTCTGCATCACTTCACTCTACGCCATTGTACTCTATGCAACTCCACTCTGCGTCACTGCACTCTCTGTCACTCTACACCACTGCACTCTACTTCAGTCTACTTTGCACTATTTCACTCTGCACTACTGCACTCTACTATGCGACACTCTAATGCACATCACTGCATTCACGATACTGCATTGATTGCCACTGAATTCAATGCAGCTGCACTCTACACCACTATACTGTGAAACACTCTATGCCAATGCACTCTACACCAGTCAACTGAACACCACTCCACTACTCTACTGTATGCAACTCCACTCAAATCAACTCTATGCCACTCCAGTAGACGACACTCTCTGCCACTCCACAACACTCTGCTCCAATTTTTGCCCCTCCACTCTGAGCCACTTTGCCCTACGCCACTAACTTTTAGGCATGCTGAACAGCAGCCAAACTGGTATACAACATGGCAAAAGCACATTGGCATAGCCAATAGCTCTTGCATAGGTGAGACCTATTGGCTTTGCCAATGCTGGGCACTGTTAAGTAGACTTTTCACGTTTCATAAACACGTGTTGGTAGTTCATCCAGTCGTTTTTTTTTGGCAAACTCTAGTAACTGAATTCCAGTATATCTCATTATAAATTCAGAACAAGAAACACCAGAATGCAAAAAAGTGCCTGAGCTGCATGAGCTAGTCACACATTGACTAGGGAAAATTAGAACTCTGTTAAAATGTGAAAATTGGATAGATCTCTTGTAATGAAGTGTTTGGGAACTACCAAGTTGGTGTTAGCTTTCAAGTGTAAACACAAGGAACCACAGTCTGGAGCTCAGTGGCATCAATTGCTATGGAGCATAGGGGTACTGGAGAGTGTCGCTGCATGGCAGAAACAATGTACCAAAAGGCTCAAGCAAACAATCAGAGGAACACAAAAATGCACTCACAGATGTAGAGTTTCCCAATTGGAGGAGTGAGGATACCTAAACTAGGCCCACCAAATTCGGGAGCAAACAATCAAGAGGGAGCACATCTAGATGGAAATAATGTGAAGAGTTAGCCACACAGTGAAACACAAATCATACTGGCTGGGTAGAAGCCACAATAAATAGTGCCTGCCTACTGTGAGGGATAACGTCGTTTGCTACACAGAGTTCACTAAAGCCACAGCTGGATTTTACTGCACCTTCTAAGCTTCCCAAATCTATATCAGCAAATAACTTGCTGCTGGCTATATCAACCTCTCTTCAACAGACTTTTTGATCCTCCCCTGCTGGTGGATAAACATTGTTTTCTAGCTGGTGGTTTAGCAAGGACACAAAATAACAACAGAAGGGAGGTAGAGTAAAGAGTTAGGATTCTTACTCCACGGGCACTGTTACATAAACAAAAAGAATCCTACTCACAGTGGACAAGGAGAATGTCGACCTCAAATGTGGGGACACTCAGTGTTTTGTAAAATACCCCTCACACACCAACAGGCCCCTTGGTGTCATGCTTCATCATTGGGGCCTTCGCACCCCTCTAACGGGATGCGGCGTGCTGCGACCTTCGGCTACGCGGGAGAACTGGTAGTATGGACTATGTGTGGTGCGTGTGGTGGAAGTGGTTGGGTATTATAAGAATGTGAGTGGTGGGATATAGTGAAGATTAAAAAGTACCTGGCTCGTAGGTGTCAGGGAAAAAAACTTAATTCACAACCTCGGGCTGGTACTAATAAAAGAAGTGCAGGTTGAGGTAGTTAACTGTCGTGACTATGGACAGTACCTCTGGTGTGCGTCGACATGTTTCGGAGCTGGTGCTCCTTCTTCAGGACTGGGGCACAACTTCCCCACCTTACTCACGTTTTTCTAATTGGTGTATAATTAACCAAAAGGTGAAAGACTATTTACAGTGTTTTTAAAGGAAAATTAAGGCTATAATGTGCCTACAACGGTATAGGAACATGCAGTTGCATGACCTAGAAAGACAAAAAACAAAAAACAAAAAAGAATGAATTTGGTTGCCCTGATTGGGCTAGCTCAAACAGGTGCAATCACCTGGAGCACCAAAGATGCATTGATCCTGTAAAGGAAAAAGAGACACACAAAACACACAACATAGAACCTCAACCTGCACTTCTTCTATTAGTACCAGCCCGAGGTTGTGAATAAAGTTGTTTTTTTCCCTGACACCTACGAGACAGGTACTTTTTAATCTTCACTATATCCCTCCACTCACATTCTTATAATACCCAACCACTTCCACCACACGCACCACACATAGTCCATACTACCAGTGCTCCCGCGTAGCCGTAGGTCACAGCACGCCGCATCCCGTTAGAGGGGTGCGAAGGCCCCAGTGATGAAGCATGACACCAAGGGGCCTGTTGGTGTGTGAGGGCTATTTTACAAAACACTGAGTGTCCCCACATTTGTGGTCGACATTCCCCTTGTCCACTGTGAGTAGGATTCTTTTTGTTTATGTAACAGTGCCCGTGGAGTAAGAATCCTAACTCTTTACTCTACCTCCCTTCTGTTGTTATTTTGTATCTAGGCAGCGCAGAGCTGCAGGAGTTTTTCCCTGACACACTACACACACATAGTAACACACACCATAGTTAAGAAGCCAGCGGTCAACACTATATGGAAGACGAACACGGCCTCACCTTTGGGGAGGATGAAATTGACAAGATCCTCACAGCCATCAGCCCTTTTGAAGGCCTGAGTAACCCAGAAACCGGTTCAAATATCAATGACTGGAATGAGCTGTTAAATCTCAGACGAAACCAAATAAAAGCAGCCCTACACGGTCTATTCATGACCGAATACTTACGGAACAAAATGGCACCACCAGGACTAATTGTCAAAAATGAACCACTTATCTTTCAAAACAACCTTACTTTTAAGAAAGAGTGGTCTTTGATTTCCTAGCATTGCTCTAGAGACTGGCTAGTCCTAATAATCAAAACAGCAGCTAGGATCATCCAAGAGCTGAAAATTGAAATTATTAAAATAGAGGTACAGCTCAATACATACATTTCCCCAGCAGATCTCAAAGTTAGGCTGGACGAATTAAACCAACAAATGACGGAGTTTGAGTTTACCCTAAAACAAAGTAAATCTAACAAACTAACCAAAGACAAGGCGAAATTTACACCCGAGAGTGCATATCCTTACACCAAACCAGACTACATTCCGAAAAGTTCGTACAGTGATGCTGATAGTGACATCTCGGACAATGGGTCTTCGGGTTCAAATTCAAGTGGCAACAGAGGATCAGACCACGGAGAGGAGGATGGAGACAGAGGAGACAACAATTCCCCAGACAACGCGGATGGAGGGGTTACCAACCCCAACCACAATACCCACAATACATGGGCCCGCCACAATTCAACCCATTCCAATATGGACCTCCACCTGGAGGACCCAACTACCAACAGTGGAACCCGGATTATAATGAGGGATATTACGGCCAACAGCAACCTTTTTTAGGCACGCGCCCTGCAACATGGGGAAGAAACCGGAAGGGCAACACCGTTGCATGGGAGGATCAGGACCAAGCCAACGCCCGCACGACCAGGAGCATGACCGAATCCCTCCCGAACCAGCCTTCAACGAGCAAGAGGGGGACCTAGTAGTCAACCTGACGCCTTGGCCTTTGACAGACACACAAAGAAACGTACTAAATAAAGGACTAGGTTTTGTGCCCACACAAAAACCTGATATCTTCAAATTGAATGTGGAACTTCAGGAATTCACACGAAAATTAAAATTACAAGCCTACTTCCAAGACAAACCAGCAACAAAAGAAACCACAGACACTGGCTTGAAACTGAAGTCGACATTCACTCCTCCGAACTCTGCAATGCCAGTTGAAATCCTCACTTTTGAGAAGGCCATCATCACTGAGGTTAATAAACTCAACGCGAAGGACATCAATTTTTTTCACAATACCAGTGGCGACGAACAAAAAGCCATGAGAGAGCTAACTAACAACAAAGAGTTAATCATAAAGCCGGCAGATAAGGGCGGAGCCATCGTCCTTCAAACCCTAAACGCGTATGATACTGAATGTATGCGTCTATTATCGGACCAACGAAATTACAAAATCCTCTTGGAAGACCCTACAGAAAAGTTACGCATCAGGATTGGGGGTATGGTAGAGGAAGGCCTAGCTCACGACTGGCTGAGCAAAAAAGAAGGAGACTTCCTGCAACAACCGTCACCACGAATTCCATACTTCTATAGCATCCCCAAGATTCACAAAAACATCACCAACCCACCTGGAAGACCCATAGTTTCAGGTATTGGCTCCATCCTTGAGCCACTTTCCAAGTTTGCTGACGCCTTCCTGCGTCCTCTTGTGCAATCCACCAACACCTACCTGAAGGACACCAAGTCAGTACTACAAGTACCTGAAGAGAAGACTTTTGACCCAACGAAACAACTCCTGTTAAGCCTCGATGTGAAAAGTCTTTTCTACAAGTCTACCACATGATGAGACACTACAAATCATTGAGGAAGTACTTTTCACAAATTCATGGGAACACCAAACTCCCCGTGGCTTAGTGCTCGAATGCATCTCCCTGCCACTACAGCACAACTTCTTCCAGTATAACCAGACAATTTACCTGCATACCCACGGCACCAGTATGGGCAGTACATTTGCTCCAAGTATAGCTGGACTATACGTTCACCACCTAGAGCAAAACAAGATTTTGCACACGGACAATCCATATAGACCCCACATCAATACCTGGAAAAGGTATATTGATGACGTCTTCATCATCTGGGACGGCGACTTAGAAACTGCACCCAACTTTGTGATCTGGCTGAACAACCAGAATGCATACTTGAAGTTTACAAGCACGATCTCAAGTCAATCGATGGTGTTCCTGGACTTGAATATCTATGCCGAAGGCAACAGACGCAAGAGCACCACACACTTCAAACCAACTGCCAGGAACTGCCTCCTGAGGTATGATAGTTTTCATCCCAGACATCTAAGGGAAAATCTGCCATATGGACAGGTTTTACGGTTGAGACGCAACTGCACAGAACTGAGTGAATTTAAGACACAAGCTGGTGACTTAAAAAAGAAATTGATGCAAAGACAGTATCCCGCAAGGATTATGGATAAGGTGATGAAAAGAGCCAAGAACAACCATAGGGATGCACTGCTGGAAGAAAACCACAGAGTAGAGATGAAAACAAGAGACAAATATGCATCACAACCTATTCCACCATATCCAATGAGGTATCCAGGATCATAAATAAACACTGGAGGATACTAAACTGTGGAAACATGAACTTAGAGAAACCAATGCATGCACACCGCCGGGGTAGGAACCTCAAGGACTCACTGGTCCACACAAAACCCAAACAGAATCTCACGATGAGACAAACCACAATTGGACTCCAGGGACATTTGCCCTGTGGCAACAGCAGCAGCTGTCACCTAACGCAAAAAAGCAACACCTTAACATTCAGGAATGGCACAACTTGGGAACAACGACGTTTCACGAACTGCAATACGAAAAATGTTGTGTACATGATCACATGCCCGTGTGGTTTAGAATATGTAGGCATGACGACTAGAGCTGTGAAAACAAGAGTGGGAGAACACAAAAGCAATGTACGCTGCAAAAAATCCACTACCAAAATGGCGTCTCACTACTTGGAAAAACAACACTGTGTGAATGATTTGCGATGGACAGTAATCAAACACATACCATCAGAATCGGATCTTTTCCAGAAAGAGCAACAATGGGTCTTCCGCTTGGGCACTCAGACCCATGGTCTCAATGATGATGTCCCCTGGAGCCAGCTGTCCAACTCACACTAATTCAGACTCTGAACCCTACCTTTCCTGCATGCTCATTATTAACATGTTACCCTGAGGTCCTCTTTGACCCCATTACCTACATGCTTATACAAGAAATGACCAAACTCACTGATGGGACATCCCACCGATATAGTAATTTAATTATTAGCACACCTACGCAGCATTGTAAGGTTTTTTCGCCCTCCGGTCCCTTTTCACACCCTAGGGATCCAGAAACTTAAGCACCTTCCTAAGTTTATCTAAACCATCTGTCCATCTAAATCACTTCGTCAACTCAACTTCAGGCTCACTCGCGCTGCACTATGATTAGCGTCACTACGCATGCGCACTAGAGAGCACTGACAACCTGACACAGACGCTTCTCTTTCGCCCATGCGTTTTCCTTTAAACTGCACGCGTCCACAAACACTACGCATACGCATGCGCACATCAATACAAGTTCGCGCTTGCGCTCCTTCAGCTCTCTCCACTATTCTACGGCTGATTACAAATACGAACCGGACATACCAAATAAGGAATATCAATTAACGGGTCAGCGATCGGATTACCCTTATAAGGGCTTAAAACGCATCCGACAATTAGCCAATGACCAGCTAAACAATTAAGTATCTCGAACATAAAAACAAGAGGGTGAGCTCCTTAAGCCATTACCAGCGGAGCAGCGTAGGGGGTAGCATGAAGGTAATTTTATCCTGAGCCTGTAAGTATTGGGTACACAGAAACACAATCTCCTACCAAAACAGTGAGTACTAAATAATGAAATCTAATTTCTGTCCATCTAGATTGCGAATTTAGCAACAACACCCCTGACGTTTTTGTCATGCTCATGAAGCAAGAAAACTTTACACAATAGGTATGACCAGAGTGCCTCCTTAACTTAATATGTGTTTTCTATGTTGTGTGTTTTGTGTGTCTTTTTTTCCTTTACAGGATCAATGCATCTTTGGTGCTCCAGGTGACTGCACCTGTTTGAGCTAGCCTAATCAGGGCAACCAAATTCATTCTTTTTTGTTTTTTTGTTTTTTGTCTTTCTAGGTCATGCAACCTATACCGCTGTAGGCACATTAAAGCCTTAATTTTCCTTTAAAAACACTGTAAATAGTCTTTCACTTTTTGATTAATTATACACCAATTAGAAAAACATGAGTAAGGTGGGGAAGTTGTGCCCCCGTCCTGAAGAAGGAGCACCAGCTCCGAAACATGTCGACGCACACCAGAGGTAATGTCCATAGTCACGACAGTTAACTACCTCAACCTGCACTTCTTTTATTAGTACCAGCCCGAGGTTGTGAATAAAGTTTTTTTTTCCCTGACACCTACGAGCCAGGTACTTTTTAATCTTCACTATATCCCACCACTCAGATTCTTATAATACCCAACCACTTCCACCACACATAGTCCATACTACCAGTGCTCTCGCATAGCCGTAGGTCGCAGCACGTTAGAGGGGTGCGAAGGCCCCAATGATGAAGCATGACACCAAGGGGCCTGTTGGTGTGTGAGGGGTATTTTACAAAACACTGAGTGTCCCCACATTTGTGGTCGACATTCCCCTTGTCCACTGTGAGTAGGATTCTTTTTGTTTATGTAACAGTGGTTTGGCAAGGACTACAGTGGCGAGCTTCTCAGCAACCACCCTACTTCAGAAACTAAAACAGCAAACATTTTCCAGTTTGTTTTACAATCATTCAGTGGGAGACATTAGGGCCCATGCAACATTATCAAAATAATAAACTAGCCCTACAAACTATTTATGGGCTAAATCTGACATCACTACTAGGGCAACATTCTTGAAGTCCGAAATCACCACTGCAAGTCTTGACTGGAAACTCATATTACCAGGCCAGAACAGTCACACTGATTATCAGACTTTTTATGGCTATTACATTTTTATCTTCAAGATTCTGTCGAATGGGTTGACCTTTTTATCCTTTAATTCTGGAGCTGCTACTTTCCAAATCCATATTTGCATTTGCACATTATTTCAAGAAGCGGTTTAAGTAACTGCCTTGACAAGAAAAGGTGATGGTATTGTATCCATGTTCTATGGTACATTATACAGGCTATTGCTCTTCATGTTGTTATCCACTCATTCCCATCATTTAAGGCAGTCCACAAATACCCATGGATTAATTCAGTGTCCCGCATGACCATTACAGTTACCTACTTCATTTATGACCCTCCACTGTTAAACGCAGTGCATCACTGAAAAAATCTACACCTCACTTCCTTGGTCCTAGCCATATTAAAAAAATTATACCCCTCAACAATGATACCAAAGCAAAGCCAAGATAAGTATAAATCAAACTTTGTCATAGAATTCTTCCAGATGGTAATTGCTGACACACATATTAGGTTGGTAAGAGGTGAAATGACTAAGGACTTCCTGTAATGTACTGCAAGTACCATGACATGGGAAAGAAATTCTATTACTTAACTTCCATCAAACCAATGATCCCTGGAGAATGGAAGTTAGTAGTCACCTCACCGGCTAGTATCCCCACTATGAATGTAAACATATACAATAGCAAAAACAGGGATCCAAACCAACCAAATTAATCTACAGTCCTTTGACCAGTACTTCTTCTAATTAAAAATGACCCTGCCCACCACACTCTGTCTACGGTCAAACCATCCAACCCCCACAATCTTCTGATCCTACCCCTGCTATTATAACCATGCCAGTGCCCATCTCTTCTGTAAGAGATCAGGTTATCAGCTGAGGCAGGTGCAAGCCCCACTCAAGGCAACAGCCAAAATCATTGTCCCGGTGAATCACATAAGTCACTAAATTAAGCTGTGCTTAATCCTCTGGTAGCTTGACAAAAAGCTGTCAGGCTTAACTTAGAGGGAATGTCTAAAGTATTCATGCAGCACGCAAACAGGAATAACGTGAAAATATAACACATGGACAATCCCTAACACTACAAAAGTCCTATCAGTAAAACAGAGATGTGTAATTTCAAAGTTTTAGGTAAAAATGCTTCTCACAAGCAAAATGTGCCAATTGTGGTTACCTGATCGCACAGACCAGGACAAAGTCAGAAGCTCAGGCCAACCACAATGGAGCACAGCTAGATTCAGAGACCAGGTTAGACCCGCTGAGAATTGTACCTCATGCCCTTGATAAAAGGCTCTGCGTTGCACTTCATCAGTTCTGATAAGGATCTGCAAGGGCTTTGATGTTATGTCCTGCATCAAGTTGCGTCGGTACCGGTGAGGCAGCCTATCAGCAGCTGCGGTGCGAGGTCCTGCATCAAGTTGCGCTGCTCTGCGTTGGTTCAGATGAGCCTAAAGTTAGGCAGGGAGATACTTTCATGCATGGCAAGGGTCCGTGACCTAGAGAGATACCTCTTGGGGGATCAGGAACTTACTCCAGCAGAGGCCAGCAGGGCTCAACCAGGTCCAATGCAGCAGGTCAACTGAGCAGTTGTATGGAGGACTCTGGAGCTTGTTTGTCACTGTAGCTTAAACAGTAGGTAAGCCAACCAACTGACACTTGTTGTCCCCCAGATTATCCTGGGAAGAAGGTAAGCGGGTCAAGCTTCCCTTCTCAGAGAGCAGGGCAGGTCTCAGACAGCAGGGTAATCCTTTGGGGCATAAAAGCAGCATTCAAGCAGCAGGGCAGTCATCTGGGGGGGACAAGACAATCCTTCCTCTTGTAATGTCCGCTGGCCCAGGAGGGTACAGATGCATAGCTCCAGAGGTCCAATATTTATACCTTGTGGCACCCTTTGAAGTGGGGAGAATCCCTACACTACCCTCACATCTAGTCCCGGAAAGTACTTCCCTTCCCCTGTAAAGGCTCCATAGGTCAGGAGTGAGAAAATACCAATGCCATGTTCTTTTGTATGTGCTGGAGGCAAGCCATTTGACATATAAGTGGGGCATGGAACAGTACCACTTCAAACCGTCATGGCTGGATTTCCCATCCTGCTAACACCTAATCCCCCTTTGTCTAACTGTCTGGGAAAAATACTCAAAGCCCACCAGCTAACCTATTCACAGTCACGTGACCCGAGACACTGGCAGCAGACACCAAATGGTTAGGGTAAGAAAATGCCAACTTTCTAAAAGTGGCATTTTCAGAATTTTGACTTAAAATCAATCTGACTTTACCATTAAAGATGATTTTAAATTATAATTATTTGAGTCCAAACCTGTTATTCCTGTTACCAATCAAATGTTAGCATATATTTTCCATCAACCAAGATGTCAACATGCCCCTCGTCTTATGCAGCAGCTACACTGGCTCCCTATATTACAATGCTGTGCCTTTAAAATTGGGTGTCTCATCTTTATGTCTTTACAGGGTGCTGGCCCAAAATTTGTCTCCAATCTCATCAAAAGACATAAACCTATTTGCAATCTGCAATCTGCCCACATAAACCTACTGGTCATACCACCCCATAAATGGAAGAGACTTAGTGGCAGCAGGTTTGGGGTGTTGGCTCCCCATTTTTGGAATGACCTCCCCTATGGTATTAGATCCTGCACGGACCTACTTGCATTCAGGAGACTCCTCAAGACGTGGCTTTTTGTTCAGGGGTATGAATAGTCTCACCGGGGCTCAGCTACTCCTATACTTAGCGCCAAGAAACCAATCGGTGTACGTGCGCTCTAGAAATAATTTTAACATCACATAACATTAAATGTAATAAAGTTACCCATTATTATACAATGGGAGAGATATGTTTTACAGCAGTGAAAAACAAATTAAAAACACGTCCTGCTGTTTAAACACAATGCATCATGACCTATGGGATTTTAGGGCCTACCTTATGGGTGACTTATATGTATTAAACAGAAAGGCTTGGGTCTGGCATAAGGTTTATTTTGCCAGGTCAAAAATGGTAGTTTTAAAACCACACTGAAGGCCTGAAACATGTTATAAAGTGCTACTTAAGTGGGAGGCACAATAAGTAATGCAGCCCAACTAGTAGTATTTAATTTACAGTCCCTTCCTTATATTAGGAAATTGTAAACAAATTAAAAGTGCCAATCAAGTGTAGCTCTGGGTAGTGGCAGTAATGTGCGCAGAGCCCTAATGCTGTTGCAGGAATTCTGTTTGGAAACAGAACTGTGCCTTGGGAGAACAGGATATCAGGAGTTAGGGACTGAATCCTTCTACCATATCAGCACCTGTAGACCCAAATCTGACTAGCTCACAGTGCCTCAACTGAACTCCTATCCTTCCAGAGTAAATGGTGATTTTGACAAACCTAGAAGATAAACCTCTAGTCTCCAAGGGAACTATGGAAACAGATCATCGCCTTTCGTTCTCACTCTTGCATGTCTATAGAACACAATGAAAAGACACAAAGGAAGCTTAAAATACATGAATTGAAACAATCGCAGTCTATTTTGAAGCAGGTGTGCGGCAATTAGTAGACAAATACAACTGAGCAACGTAATCAGCATTACTAGCAGACTGTATACAATGAAAAGCCCAACCATTTCAACTTATATATCTATCTAGGCCTACGCCTACTATGTGAGCAGGGAGCACAGAGATATATTAGTGATTTCTGAGATTAGCACCGGACACCATACCTGTTGCGTGTGGTTAGATGCTTCGCGGGTTTAAACTCAGTTGACGCAAGACTTTTGCCTCTGTTACAAGACTAGTCTCTCTGCTGGAATTCTCCTCTCTACGGCCGAAGGTGGTGAGACATGGTTTGCGTAATAAAAACTAATGTTTTAGAAAACTGCAGCTGTGCCACCATGTAATATCTAAAAGGTTCGGAGATGTTGCTGACTGAGCACAAGAAAACAGTACACCATGTTGGTTGACCTTGTACAAAATGTTCAGACTGAATCCCAAGATGAGTCAGTGAATAACAAATAATATTTTGTCACAAAAATAAATGTATTATGTGTGGATATGCAAAGCAAAAGCAGCCTAAACCTGCTAATCCGAGAAACAAAGGGAGAACCAAAGTGGGGCCCAGACGGGGAAATAAAACAATGCCAACAAAACAAAAATCAGAAAACAGTTGAAGTGAATGCAAAATGTTTGGGAGAAGACCACACCAAGTATGTCAGTCTTTACATCTCCCAACTCACGCCAAAATTACCTTATTGTAGATGCCTTCATTACTGCAATATCAATTACTAAAAATGCCTTCAATCTAAGTAACTTCATCATTCAATGTGGTCTTTGTTTCCCAGACATCACAGAAACATGGATCAAAGATTCATCTGCTGCTGACACTGCTAAACTCTTTCCACTTAAATATTATATCCTGCGAACAGTTAGAGATCATGGATGAGGAGGTGTGACAGCACTGGGCCATTATGTCTACCTTCCCTTCAAAATGATACACTGACATTCTCAAACAGTCAACATACATTGTTGGGTATTCCAGAACCCCAACCTGTTTAGCCTCTACATCAGGGATCTCCAACCTTTTCTGTAGTGAGAGCTACTTCTGATCAGTGAAAATCATCATGAGCTACTAAATGCCGAGCACCTCGCAAATTGCTCCCAGATTCCCCCCACTCCCAGCTTCATTGACTAAAGGGCCTCTACAGAGATAAAGCTACCCATTTAGTATATGCAATGCACACCACGAACCAGAAAACCTATCCCAGCTTCCCTCTTTAACAGATTGTGTGATCCTGGCCTCTGCAGTCACCAGCTAAGCACACTACAATCATCATAAATTATACAGACACCTTCTGAGCTGAAAACCATAAACTAAGCATCTGTCTCTCATACCTGGTCATCCACTACACTGCTCCGTCCCATAACACGGTAAAGGCACCTCTGTGGTCATCACACATGACACGGAAACACTTCCAGATAGGATCACAAAACAATGACAACACTACACACCCTACATGGCATAGCTTGCTGGCCATGTAGGTAAGTACCTCAGTGCACCTCAAAGGGGTAATAAGCTCCTAATATAAATGCTGCGATACAACTTTTTTATTACATTCTGCCTTCTTTTTCTTTATTATCACACATAAAGGTAACTTCAAATGCTTGAGTTCAAGATGTGAACTGTACAAAATTCTCCCCTAACAGACTATAAAGTTGTTACACGTGACTTGCCTCTTAGTACATTAGTATAGCAATGTCAATGGACGGTGGCAGTCCATGACAGTTTCCTCTTTAAAAACTATCGCTTTTAAAAAAGCCTTTTAATGCAGAGGTGTAATTTGATGTTCCCATTAAATGCTTCTCCATGTTGGAGAAATAAAAGTTTGTAATTTTTTATTTTAAAAGATGCAATTTTTGTAGGACTTTTGTGTCCTTATTTTCAATATTTGCATACCAGTGCTCTGCAAAGGAAGGGGTCATACACCTAACTTAGTTCATGTCTCAGCTTTCCCTGTTCATTGGCCACAGAAATATATTGCTACTACAGGCGTTGGGTACTTTTCTCAAACGGCATACGTTTAAAGTGAAGTTTTGAGCCTTATGTTCATTGTGCCATAAAATTAACACTTCATTTTAAATTTCTTCCATTATTTCATTAAATTAAAGCAGCGTTTAGAGGTATTTTGTCTTAAAATAAGGTACCTCTTGCAACCAAAGCTAGAGTCCAGTTTGTGGCCAGGAACAATGTTGTAGGGGAAGATAAATCGTCACATGAGGCTTGTTGCTTGATTAAAAGAATATTTAATAAGAGCTACAGAGATAAGCTGATGTTCCCATAAAAGCTAACAGGGAAACCCATCTGACAAACAGCATACATGGAATCCTAGTAATACAAGAATCTAAGTGGAACATTCACATTAAAGGGAAAGACACTACCCAGGTGATAAGTGAATACAACATATCCTCTTCCCTTCATTCCTTTAAAAAAACAATCTATGTACAACAATTAAAATAAAGATAATAAAACACACAAGTTACATGTCAATATAATACAAAAAAACAAAGATCATAACAAGTAAGAACATCATGAATAATCACACAAGTAATCTTTTAAATACCCCGGAGGACGCCTGCATCTCTGGTTAAATTGGTCTCTATTTGGAAACACCATGGTATTGTCTTCCATGGTATTGTCTTCTTTACCATTATGAAGAGATCTTTTAACTCCATGTCCCCCCTTTGAAGACAACAAGGTATCTCCATCACTATCAACCCGATCAAGTTTTTGTCCAACATCCGCCTCACGCTCTCTACCCACTATCTTATTCTTATGATACAAGGCAACTCTTCTTAAGTTCCAATGTTCACCATTAAATAAGGTGACAAAACCATTATGAACAGATTTAACTTTAAATGGGCCCCTGAACTTTGTCAAGCCACACCCAATTCGTCCCGGTGTAACCTTCACTAAGTCATTCACCGATATTTTGCTAATCCTTCCTTTGTTACCTTCCCCTTCTGCACTATCATTTCCTAAATTTGCCAAACCAATGCAATCCTTCATCCATGCCGGCATGAGTTTTGTTGCAGCAGAACGCCCTCTCATCATCCTGAACGGAACTTTTCCAGAAATACTATTCGCAGTGGTACGGTAAGCCCACACCAATTCCTCCACCATTTCTTTAACCACACCACCAGTCGACACAGCCATTTGTATTGCATCTTTCACCATTCGATTTGCCCTTTCCACAATACCATTCCCCTGTGGGTTATACAAAGAAGTCCTACAATGAACAATTCCACAATACTGCAAATACTTGACCATCTCATCTGAAGTCAACTATGTACCATTGTCCGTTATCAGCTTCACTGGGAAACCCTCTTCTCTAAAAATTTCCGACATCAATTTAATGGTACACCTTGTAGTTATTTCTCTACAAAACTTCACAATCAATCACTTTGAGGTAACATCAACCATCACAAGTGGAAATTTCAAATCTAAACCTAATCCATTAAACGGTCCTGTAAAATCCATACACACCGTATGCCAAGCTATTCCTGGATCATCTATCTTCCCAAATATAACCTGACTACCAACTTTCAACCTCTTCTCACTTTCGAAACACTCCGAACACCTTTCAACCCACTCTGTAATCTGTTGATCCATTGTCGGCCACCAAAAATACTCCCTCACACGTTTTTTCGTAAGAGACTGTCCAAGGTGCCCTTCATGTGCTAATTTGAACAAGGCAAATCTCAAGTCCTGAGGCGGAATGAACTTATCTTCCTTCATCACAATATTTTCATCTTTATCAAAAATTGACAAGTCATCCAAGACCTTCAAGTATGGCCTAACAGCAACTGGAAGCGTGCTCTCATGCCTCATTCCTTTAACAATCAATTCTTTTACACACCTCATAACCTCATCTTTTGCCATTCCCTCATTCCACTGTGTCCTCCCTATTGCACCACGACATAACTCTACAATGTCATCAACAGCCGCAACAGATCCCTCATATTGAGATAGCTCCACACCAAATTTATCTACCTCATACCACGGCAGTGGTAGCCTAGACAAACCATCCGCTTGTGCATTCTTCCATCCAGGAACATAATCAATCTTATAAATAAATTCTTGCATCCTTGCAGCCAATCTCGCCAACCTTGCAGACCCTTTCCCTGCACCACCCGGTGATAGAATCCTTAATAAAGGTTTATGATCAGTTTAAAGTTTGAATTGGAAACCCCATAGATACATTCTGAAATATTCGCAACCCCAGGCAGCTGACAATGCCTCCCTTTCAATTATTGAATAATTCCGCTCAGAACTGGTAGGAGACCTTGATGCAAGTGCTACTGTCTTATTTTTATTGCCATGTTCTTGTGCTAAAACTGCCCCTATACCGACTGCACTAGCATCCACAGTCAGTACTGACTTCAGTTTTGTATCAAACGGGCTGAGGATGTTTGCTTCACATATCTCTCTCTTAATGTCTTCGAAAACCTTTACTTGTTCCTCCTCCCATTGGAACTTACAACTCCTTCTTAACAATTTCCTTATACCCTCAGTTTTGTCTGCAAAGTTTCTTACAAATTTTGCGTAATAGTCTATCAGACCCAAGAAGGATCTTAATTGGTCTCTATCAGCAGGTGTGGGAGCCTTTCTTATGGATTCCAATAAATCTCTCTTTGGTCTCACACCTTCTTCAGAAAGTGTATAACCTAGGTATTCCACTTCCCTCACACCAAAAACACATTTTTCTTTCCTCAAAGTTAATCCTGCACTCTCTATTTTTTTAACACCTCATTCAAGATCATATTGTGATGCTCCATTGTTTCCCCAAACAACAAAACATCGTCCTGAAAATACACCACATTTTTCAACCCCTTCAATACTGTTCCCATCATACGCTGGAAAACACCAGCGGCAGACGCCAATCCAAATGGCATGCCCCTAAATTGTAACACCCCTTCAGGGGTTATGAATGCAGTCAACTGTTTTGATTCTTCATGCAAGCTGATCTGATGGTATGCGCTGCGTAAGTCTAAATTCGAAAAGTACCTACCCCCCTTTAACATCAAAACTAATTCGTTGATATTTGGTAACAGAAAGTTATCTACAATTATGTTCTGATTAAGCGTGCGTAAGTCCACACAGAATCTGTATTTTCCATCCGATTTGGTCGTGATAACCATTGGCGAAATCCAGTTCGATGTTTCAATTTTCTCAATCACACCTTGCTCTAACATCTCACACAACATCTTCTTCACTTCCTCTCTTGCTAATATTGGTACTTTCCCTACTTTGTGTTGCATTGGTACTGCATCCGGTTTAAGGACAATTTTGTGTATATACTCCTTCAATTCACCCATCTCCTCCTTGAATAAACTGGTCATTCCCTCTACAATTGACTCAGTTGTCATCTCACTCACCACCATAACCTGGTCCTTCGCCCTGGGATTAATTATAATGTGTAAGTCATACTGATGACCCCACCCCAAAATCGGTGGTCCTGATTGAGCTACATATACCTTCCCCTTCACTACTCTTCCTTTAAAAACAATGTCTGCTAACATATATCCAATTATATCTATTCTCTCACCTTGGTAACCACTCGTATTTATATCTTTAGGTTCCAAAACTACATCTGGCCAATTCCGCTTAAGCAAGTACTCTGGAATAATTGTCCAAAATTATCCGGAATCAACCATCAACTCAGTTTCCTTCCCATTGATAACAAACATAGAACTTGGTCTCTTCCTCTTTCCTGGATCCATTTCCGACTCCTCATCACTTATGCACAATATTTTCCTCTTACCGTCAACACTACATTCAGAGACTTCACTCACACCCTCTCCTTGAACTACAGCTATTTTTGTTCTCACACTCGTCTTACACATTTTATAGAAGTGACCTTTCTTTCCATCCACATTTTTTTGCACTCCTTGTCTATAGCAAAACATTTCTTATAGTCAGCTGTGTGATAAGTGCTTCCACACCTAGTGCACATTCTTCCCATGCTTCTATACTGATCTGAGTTATTGAAGACACCATACTTCTTACTACTTCTCTCTCCCTTTTCATTGCTCTTTTTACTGTCCACTGCGGCTACCTCCTCCTCATTTTCCACACAAGATACATTCTCTTTCATCTTCTCCTTCCTCTCCAACTCCCTCATGCACGCATCCGACACTTCCACCACCTTTGCTAGCTCAATCGCACTCTGTAGAGAAGGGTTCTTTGCCGCCCACAGTTTCTCCTGCATCTTCTTATTTCTGCATTGCACTATGAGCTGATCCCTAATCATCTCATCTTTAATTGTCGCAAAGTTACATTTTAATGACAGTTCTCTCAAACGTGTCACAAATTGGTCAACCGTTTCATCTGGTCTCTGTGGCTGCGTATAAAATGTATGTCTTGCCATAACAATATTCACTTCTTTGAATACTGTTTTTTTAATCTTGCCTTTGCTTCAAGGCATACATTTGTTATATTTCTCCCTTCAGCATTCGTTCCTGTAGGTAGAAACTGAAATGCGTGCTGCCCCTCTTTCCCTAACGTGCCCAACAGTAATGCCTTCTTCCTTGCAGCACTGAAGTCTTTTCCGCCCAATGCTTCTATATAATTTTCGGATATCTCAATTCATTCGTCCCACTCTATCAGTGGATCTCCACTCTGTTGTAGGAATAATGGAGGTGTAATCACATTCAGATTCTCCATTCCGTTCTTTTTTTCCTTAATAATCTTATAATGCACCGAGTTCAATTTCCAAGTGGTGTTACAATAACTCCTCTTGAGCGAGTTAGTTCTTTTACTTCCAGATGTCTATTTTGCTTACTGCCCGTTATAATATCCTGGATACAGACTGTCCACAACTCAATTTTGGAAGTTTAAAAAAAAAAGAAAAATAACTAATATCTGCACGCACTATCAGTCTTACTGATCTTACGCTGCTGTTTTCTTAACCTTTTCACTTTAATCCTCACAAAGTATTCTTCATTGCTCTCTTAATTTCCGTACTCCCGACTCGATCCAGCGTCGCCTAGCAACCCTCTTGTGATTTCAAAATGGCTGGCACGTTGTGCGTGATACGTTTCTGCCACGTTGTGCGTGATACGTCAATCCGTAACTGTTCGCAACGTCCTCTTCGTCACAGCGCTACTTCTGACCCTGCACTGTGACGCTCTCACCTTCTTTAATGGCGCTGCTGGGTTCCACACCGCGTCGCTGTCGTGACGCTCAAGAACACGTCAATGCTCCAACCGGCATTCACGGTAGCATCTTCCTAATCTTTAAAAGTAAACATCCAACTCCAACGTTTTGCTCGTATTACATTTAAAGCCTTTAAATTGATTAATCTTTCTTTTCACACCTTATGCTTTTGGCACGTATTCCTTTTTTCCAATTTCGTCATTTTTTATCGTTCCGTTTTCAACTTGGCACGTATTTCCTTTTTTCCAATTTTGTCAATTTCTATCATTCCGTTTTCAACTATATCTTCTTTTCCAATAATATCCTTCACTCGGTTTCCTTAATTTGCTTTCAGTCACTTCTCTACTTTTTTCATCTTGCTCCAAGCATTTTTCCTTATTCTTCCTTCTTCTTTTTTAAATCTTCACGCTCTGTTCCATCAGCTGGTTTTCTTTTAAAACACTCTGTGCTCAATTTCTCTGTCAGCCATCGTCGCCATGTGTTGTAGGAGAAGATAAATCGTCACATGAGGCTTGTTGCTTGATTAAAAGAATATTTAATAAGAGCTACAGAGATAAGCTGATGTTCCCATAAAAGCTAACAGGGAAACTCATCTGACAAACAGCATACATGGAATCCTAGTAATACAAGAATCTAAGTGGAACATTCACATTAAAGGGAAAGACACTACACAGGTGATAAGTGAATACAACAAACAACTTTACAGCTGCCAAGTTTTCAGGTTGCCTACGTTTGAAATTTAAGCAATAATATCCATGGGAACAAATACATACCACAAATTACCCACTTCTGACACATGAAAAGTTCAGGAAAAGCTCGGAAACTGATGTAAAACCCCTTAAATGAAAGCTCACGAACCAGTGGCTGACCTTAAAACAGAGCAGGCCTTGAAAAAATTGAAAAAATATTACCTAACTTACACTTCAAATAACTTCAATTATATGCTCTCCCTTTAAAGAGGAAAGAATATTTTTTATTTAGTTTCAAAATAAAGTAGATTGGTCCTAGACGTAAACTCACTGCACAAAATGAATGGTCTTGTGAACATTAATAGAAGGTGACACTGTCTATTTTCTTTAAAAAAGATAGGATAAATTAAGGTTGAGATGCATGCTTTACTCTATTATTATTAAATAATATCCATTTATTCAGCTCAAGACGTTTCAAATGAAGGTTCAAATTGGACAAACATTTTCACTACCACATTTGTCAGGTCATTTGTTTCATCTGTGATGAGCTGTTCTTAAGTATACAATGTTAGTTTATAAATACAGATGCCTCTCTGTGCAATACTACACAGCGACCTCAGGCCAAACGTTATTCAAGAACGAGGCTGCACCTCATGGCCAAGGTTTTTCAAACTACTTAAGACTTGTTGTGAACTAAGCATATGACTTCCCTATTGGGTTCTGCACAAAGTGCACCCAGGTGATTATGTGTAGACTTACCATAACTTGGTATTACTGCTGGTGCATTCTGGGCTGACCTGCTAGGATTGTGCGTACAACAGGGGCAGAAGCTCTCTGTCTGAAGGGGCATGCTCCTGCATGTCGAGTGGTATCATGTCAAGGACACTGCTGGCTGCAGGCATCATTCGTCCCTCGGTGGCCTCAGTCAATGCTGGTGCTCAGCTGCTGGCGTCAAGCTAGGCAAAGATGCATGGACTTCTATCTTGATTGGGTCTGGGGCTCCAGAGAGTGCATAGACCGCATGCTACCTGTCAGTGTGGACGAGTCATTTGAACTGCAGCAGCACTCTTTTAAGATAGCTCAGCGCTGCTGGGAACAGCGTTATTATACAACAGGTGTATGCACCAGCCTCTCCAACATATAGGTCTGTCAGGATAGGGCCTCTGATCGATACTATCTGGGGGCGGCAGTGTGCCCTACGCACCCTCCACCTCCCACATGAGGGCTCAGGTTAGTGTTCCTCCTGTTTCACGGGTGGCAATCATTGTCTGCCAGTGCTTGGGGAGGACTAAAAAGTAAAACATGCATCTTCCAACACCTTGTCCATGCAGCTCCAAAGATCACGACTTCCTCTGTCCCACCTGGTGAAAAGGTGCTACGTGAGCATAGCAGTGGCTGGCACTAGGAACAGCAGATTTCAGCTGCTGTTGCCATTGTTCACTCCAAACACTCTGTGTGTTCATGGGTAAAGGGCGCGCCTTGCCAGAATTAAAAGGCAAAGCACCGCCCCTCAGATTCCTGTGTCGGCACTGTTGGGTGATGTTCATGCTGTGACCTACGTGGTTTCAAGGAGGCCGCAGCAGGGCTGAGCGAGTCTCCGTTTGATTGAATCATGCAGCAAGCCTCAAGGCCACAGCAATGTACAAACTGTAATACGCATTGTAAGTCTTGAGGATAGGCAATCTGACATCACCTGCTTCTCCCTGCCCTCACTACCTTAATAGTCAATGGCAGCAGTGTGACAGCAGACCTAACACCGGCAAGAACAGATGTGAGGCCAAAAGGCCTAAAAATAAACATAATGACAACGACACGATACAAAAGTGGGCATTGGCCTAAGAGCCACTGCCAGGTTGTTGGCGTGCTACCAGTAGCTCGTGATCGACTGGTTGGAGACCCATGCTCTACATGGTGCTCCTGAAATCTATACTGGGCAACTTTAAGACCAGGTACCATCTGAATGCAGACACGACTGAAGGACTGGGTTCTTTAAGACCCAGCGGTGCCAGGGCACAACACCTGAAACCTTCGTGGGTAACCTGCTCCGGCGTACGAATCACAGAGACACGGGACACTTCCTTCGACGTCAAAGATTCAAGGTTTATTTGCTGCAGGGAACACAGAAATCACGACAAGTACAACTTGTGCAACTTGGGGAGACTGCTTCAAATTGGTTCTGTGGATCGCTCCTTTTATACAGTTTTTACCCATACGACAACATGGTACACAAAGGTTTACAACCCGGTTCCCACCATTATCCCCCAGAGGGGTCGCTTTGGTCACTTTGATACACATAAGGTCCGGAACATAAGTGCGGAAACATTTGGCGGTTCCCAACTGTAAAAACCCATCTTCCCAACATTAGTGCATTCCAATCGGCAGTAAAACAGATCGAAATAGGAACAAGGACAGGTGCAGAGGAAGACGGAGACAGTGGGGAGATCGGAAAGGGTGTAAAAGGGGAGGTATCGGGAAACACGAGATACAGGCATCAAAGGGACGTGCCTAATGAGATGCACGGCTGAGACAATAAACCGGCACGGCGAGATGAGCCTCGAGCGGGGCCATCTGCCTTACAGTATCATCCCCCTCGTCATAAAGACACTTAAAAAGGACATGTGTCTTCCGCAAATATCTTGGGAGTCCCAGGGTCGCGAAGCGGACAGCGTCCGTTCGCTGGCTACTTGAGGGCAAGAGACAAAATGGATGCCGTATCTAAGATGGAACCCGTGGGTACAGATGAAAAACCCACATAACAAACAAACGGTTTAAGTTAGCACAGCGAAACTGCGCACACTTACTAAACTCGTCATTTGCGGTTCATAGATACCAGACTCGACCATATTCGTGCGAGTCGAAAACACCACTTACAATTGTCACGGAACCTCAGACGCTCCTTTTGCCCTCATGTAGGCAAGCACTAGTCGGAATCATATTCGATATTCATCAGACCATCGAGATGTTGCTGTAGCATAGCTCTGTCCAACCGAGTCCCCTTGGTAACAGGTGGCTGTCTCATACACGTTGTAGCACAGAAGCCACATAAGGCAGGACCGCACTGCACACAAAGGCAACACGTGAACAGGAACGCCACAACGACTCCGATGATCATCAGAATCTTCCAACCCCAACTCGACATCAGGCCCCAGAACCATCCAAGTAGCGTCCAATCCCCTACATCCACGTGTATGGATTCGGAGATCTTATGCAACTTCGAGATGGCTTGATAGACAGTTGGAGCGTTATCAGGGATGAAAATACAGCAGCTCGAATGGATCACCTTACATACCCCACCTCGATCTGCTAAGATGACATCTAAAACCATACGGTTTTGTAACGTCATAAGCCTATCCGCCTGAAGTTCAGTGGTGATATTACCAAGGGCACTGGCAGTAATATTTGCAGTCGATTCTACCACTCGAGTCAACTGTCTCAGGTTCCTACTATTAACCATAGGTCCCCAAAACGGGAGGAAACCCTTGAAAAAGTCTCCTGCCTCTTGACCGGCAGTATCCTCTTCGCTAATTACGCCTCGCACAACTCTAGTCTTATGATAATCGGCATCTACAGTGAACGTCGGAGGCAACAGATTTGCAATGAAGCATGAGCCCATGAAATCAGCGGGCAACCATGCGTATGCACGATCATGACAGATAAAGTATGTACCCTTGGCAGCCAGAAACACAGGGGACGAGAACATCGGCAGAATGTAATTTTCAGTGCAAGCACTCGCTCCAAGTCGGGCTTGCGATCTTCGGCCACGACCCATGAGACAAAAATTACCAATGTGGGGTACGACCCATATCGGAGGCGAGCTTTTAAGCTGCTTTTCACTGGTGAACACACTATATTCACCTCTACTTAGGACCCTATAGGCTTGTACCTCTTCTTCGGGAATAAGCGAGGGATCATAGATATCGCTATCTAGGTCCTCTATTGCTATCGACAAAGGTTTCTGATACGAGGTAGGACCAGAGTAGGGGGAACGTGGTTCTCGAATGGGGTGGAAACCCAGTGCGCTTCGAAACATTGTCTGAAATGCTCGAGCAGACCCTTGGGAACTATACGGTAACACCAGATATGGAATTCCCTTATCTGTAGTATGTGGCATCAACCCACACACCCAACAATTAGTAGTATTAACCACTAACTGATGTTGATGAAGGAGCTGAATAAAGGAATTATTGCGGAATTCTGCACGTCTAGCCTGTTCGTGTTCGGGTAAGATATGAAAAGTATGAGGAGAAGCAGTGGAGGTAAGTTTAGGGTCAGGGGTAGGAGTAGGTATAGCAGAAGGTAAGAAGTAAGACATCGTGTAATACACCCCACCCGCCAATAATGCAGAAACAGTAAAAAAAAAAACGAATAGTTGGAATATAAAACATTTGGTACGACTGAGTTGCTGCAGCTTGAATCTATGAGCCTGAGCTCCTTCCAAATCCATTAGCTTCGAAAATGCCATTCCCTACGACCGTCCGCAACGTTTCTTGACGCACTTCGTTCTGTGTAGCAAAGTCAATCCCTAGGAGTTCCCAGGAACCGACGGTCTTTAACCTAGCGTCAAGACCTACTATCCAGAAGGAAGTACGCGCGCGGCCCTACGGCCTTTAATGCACAATATATATGTATACAAAAACAATATCTCTCAGCTGTGGAAGCAAAAAGTGTAAGGAACGAAGCTCAATGAATATATACAAAATAATCACAATGGTACGAATGTTCAAAACTGATCACGGAAAACGGGATAATGCAGTTGTCAATACAGCAAAGCAGGATCTTTTATTAGTCTTTAGTGCTAGATCGCAAAAAGTATCGAGTTTTCCCAGGACGTGTCTGTTCGTCAAACAAAGGATCCGTTGAAGGGACAGCGTCCTGTTGATCAGCTGAATGTTTTGGTCTTGAGTCTTTTGCTGACAATTGTTCAACAGTGTCTCTCTGCTGCACTGAGGATTCTCCGACAGGTTGTGCGTCGCTGAAAGGTACAAACGCCGGCAATCCTTCGGTTTCAGTTGATGCAATGCCCTTCCTCACCCACGAGTCTGCTGGCAACGGGATGGGGACTTTCTTCGTGTGGGTGGCGTGCACCCAATTCTTCCGCCCCTCAAGACGAACTGCAGTTCTCGTGGCAAGGAGGACCTGGTAGGGTCCAGTAAACCTCGGGTCCAAGTTGTTCTTGCGCGAAAAGTTCCGCGTCACCACCCAATCTCCGGGCTGGAGCTGGTGGCCTGGACCCTCCGTCTGCGTCGGCAATGCTTCGTGAACCTGTTGGTGAATTAACCTCAGTTTAGCAGTCAAGTCATGAAGATAATCTATCAACATTGGATATTCAAGATCACGAAAAATACCTGGCCTAGGAACCCCCCAAACATTCGCAGGACGACCAAACACTATTTCGTAGGGACTAAGCCCTACTCGGGAGTGTACAGTTGCCCTAGTTGACAGTAATGCTAAAGGTAAAGCGTCAGGCCACGAAAGACCAGTCGTAGCCTGAATCTTCGCTAGCTTTAGTTTAAGGGTGCCGTTATACCCTTCAACCAAACCAGCTGACTGGGGATGATTGGCGCTGTGGAATTTCTGATTAATTCCAAGGCCCTTACACACACTCTTCATCACACTACCCACAAACTCACTTCCGTTATCTGACCACACGACTCTAGGCATTCCATACCGAGGAAAATATTCCTTCAGCAGGATTTTCGCAGTAGACAAAGCAGTATTGTCTTTGAGAGGATAAGCCTCGATCCATCGGGAGAATGCGCAAACCACAACTAAAACGTATTTCAGGTTATTGCATCGCTCCATATGGATGAAGTCCAATTGAATCACCTCAAAGGGGCATGAAGGGGGAGCAAAACTGCCAGGAGGAGTTGGGGTTCTTTGCCAGGATTGTACATCATGCACACCATACAATTCTTCACCAGACGTTCAGCACATTTCGTGATACCATCATTCTTCCATACAGGAGACAGCAATTTGCAAATACCTTTCACGCTAATATGTGCTAACCCATGCGCCATAGTCACAACAGCCAGCACATACGCATCCGGTAACATCCATCTCTTCTGATCAGACAAATCAATCCAACAACCATTCGCATCCAACTTTCCCGTACTTTCTTTCCACTTCGTCTTTTCAGTGTCGGTGGCTTCATTCTGAATTGCTTTCACACTCTCGATAGTGTCCTCACACATACTTGATTCTGTAGGCCACCTAACCGAACTCGTCACATACATTCGAGTGCTAAGGTTCCGGGCAGTCTCCTTAGCAATCTCGTCCGCAAACGCATTACCACGACCAACATCATCCGTTACCTTACGATGCGCACTACATTTAACAATCGCTACTTGCTTAGGCAACGTCAGTGCATCCAAGAGATCATTCACAAGCTGTCCATGCTGAATCTTCGTACCATGCGACGTCAAGAAACCTCTCTCTCTCCACAATCGTCCAAAACTATGTGCGACGCCAAATTGGCTGTCGGTAAACACATTCACACGTTTCCCTTTCGCTAACACACACGCTCTAGTAAGAGCAATCAGCTCTGCAGCTTGGGCAGAATTCTGATTTAATCTTGCAGTCTCAACAACAGTATTCAACGTTACAACAGCATAAGCAGTAGTCACATCGCCATTCGGCAACTTAAAGCATGACCCATCCACATACAGTGTACCATCTGGTTCTTCCAATGGGGTGTTTTTAAGGTCCACTCGACCTTTTGTTTCTTCTTCTGTCCTCAAGTAACAATCATGTTCTGCTACTTCATCTGACTCTGTGCTAATTGGTAACAAAGTTGCCGGGTTCAAAACATTACAACGTTTTATTTGAATATGGCTTGCCAACAGCGTCAACTCGTACCCAGACAACCTTGCACTAGTCAAGTGCTGAGTTTTCGTACGATTCAAAAGAGTATCGACTGCATGCGGAACCATCACCGTAAGCATATTATCCATGACCAATCCTGCTGATTGTCGGATGGAGACCGCGGCTGCCGCTGTTGCTCGTAAACAACTCGGCAATGCTTTAGCTACCGGATCCAAGGTCGAGGAAAAATATGCACATGGACGTTGCTTACCACCAAAAGGTTGCGTTAAGACACTCAAAGCACAACCTTCTCTCTCGTGAACATATAATGTAAACGGCTTGCTATAGTCAGGAGTACCTAACACAGGAGCCGAACATAATGAGTCACGCAGTTCAGAAAAACTTTTCTGACATTCTTCCGTCCATGGTAAAGGAGTCGAAACATCCTTGCACGTAAGAGCCACTAATGGTTTCGCTAGCAATGAAAAATTAGGAATCCATTGCCTGCAGTACGACGTAATACCTAAAAAGGCACGCACATCTCTTTGGGTTGTTGGCACAGCCATTCGCGCAATCGCTGCAATTCTCTCTGGGGTCAACCGCCTTCCCTTCTTTGACAATAAGTGACCTAGATAGGTTACTTCTTGACAACAATATTGGAGTTTAGAAGGTGACACCTTGTGATTTAACTCACAGAGATGTTGCAGCAACGATACCGTAGCAATTTTGCAAATGTCCTGAGTATCAGCAGCTACCAATAGGTCATCGACATATTGGATCAAGGCCGCACCAGCCGGAAACCTAAACGCATCCAGTTGACCCTTCAAGGCTTGACTGTAAATCGATGGACTTTCACAGTAGCCCTGAGGAGCGCGTTTGAACCGGAAGCTGCGTCCACCAAGAGAGAAACCGAACAGGTCTCTGCTCTCTTCTGCAATCGGGATGCTGAAGAACGCATTCTTCAAGTCAATCACCGAAAACCACGATGCAGAAGCTGGAATCAGAGTCAGTAGCGCCTTGATGTCAGGCACAACGGGGAATTGAGGAACCACAATTTTATTCACCTCCCGTAAATCGATAACAAAACGATAAACAGGCGGTTTCGAAGGATCAGTACGTTTAAGAATGGGCAGTACAGGACTATTGCACACGTTTCCCCGAGTCTCTTCAATAACATCTTTCTCGATCAAATCATAGATGATCGCTAACAGTGCTCGTTCACCATCAAGGGAAATACGATATTGGGGAATACGTGGCAATCGTATATTAGATTTCAACTGGACAACATAAGGGGAGATGTCAAGCAGGCCCACGTCATTTGGACCCGTTGCCCACAAAGACGCAGGAAGAGAACTCAATTCCGGTGGAAGCTTATCGAGAGACAAGTACATGGGAGAGACAACCTTCTCTCCCAAAGTAAGCTTTACACCCGCAGGAGAACAATACAAAGATGCATACAAACGTTTAAGCAAATCCAGGCCCAAAAGATTTTCACCACAACCCGTGGTTAAAATTAACAGAGCTTCTAGCTCACGTGGCCCAATTTTAAGGGGCAAAGGGCACGAAACTGGATTGCTAACAGGGGCGCCAGAGAATCCAACGGAAACATTTGTTAAGCCAGACAAAGGTGCGCCAGGGAGTTTCGAATGCTTAATGGAACTTTTCGCTGCACCAGTGTCCAACAGAAAAGGCTCAACGACGCCCGATGTAGCAACTGCGACGTAAGGCCCTCTCTGATCAACCGGAACTGATACCACTCCCTCTCCTTGTCTTTGGCTGTCCTAGTAATTACTGTCGTCAGTTCCCTGATCGACGTAATAATCGTCTACATTGTACTGCGCAGATCGTCCTTGCGACGATCCACGTTGATCAAAACAATTATCGGAATTTGATGAGTTATCTGAGCGATCGTTCTGAGCACCACGACCTCTACCACGTGATGCCTGCTGCGAACCACCACGACCTCCTCTAGATGAGTTACCACTATTACGTTCATTTAGAACAGGACAATTGAATTTAATGTGACCCTCTTGTCTACAATAAGCACATTGATTGTACTCTAACGAGGATCTTTGGGAAGAGGAGTCATTACGAATTTGGGATCGGTTCGATTGCGGCTGCGATCTATTTTGTTGCGAATTATTCTGATTTGAACATGGAGGATACGCTTGCTGAAGCAGCACTTTAGTTTTTAGCTCTTTCGTCTTTTTATCAGCACGGTCATTCTCTTCTTTCTCTCTGTTCTCATAATATTGTGCCGTAGCCAATATCTGAGCTGAGGTAGAAACGGCCCATGCAATTTCTGAATTCTTCAATTTATTGCTCAAATCGGGCAATAAGTTCGAAACAAATTTATCCACGAACAATCTCTGACCACCCTCAGTGCTCATATCCTGACCACTATGGTCGATGAATGCCTCCTCGAACCTCGTAAAGAAGTCGGAAACACTCTCGTCCTTCTTTTGCTTACAAGCTGACAATTTGTCCCAGTTCACCCTCATAGCTGGCATAAGAGTTTTCATTAATGTTATAATTCTTTGAGGAAGGTCAACAATCAGCTGGTCGGGTTTAGCAGCAGCCGTTTGTCCGGCATCTGCCGCTACAATGGCAGCCCAAGCACCACCTAATTCATTTGGATGGTTTTCATGGCGAATCTTAGCCCATACCGGTTGCGGTACGACATTGCCGAACAACATATCGATATCGGCAAGATTCATTACCGTAGCATCTACGAGCTGCGATAATTCTTTGTAATACCCTGTAGGATTTTTGCGTGGGTCAGGCAAAGATTGCTTCACCTGTAATACTTCCGAGCGTTTCCATGGGAGATGTATCCATACTCTCTGGAAGAACGGCAAAATCGGGGGGTTTGCCCCTGGATTACCAGGCATCCACACTGGTGGAACTTCTCGCATAGGAAACTGTCCAGACTCATCTGATTGTCTTTCGACATCCTCAACAAACAAGGCTTGAGGTATAGGAGTGGGACGAAAAGATAGCAACCGTTCAACAGCACGTCGAACATTGGTATCCACTATCAGTCCAGTCGAGAACTGAAGCTGTAGATCAGACAAAGCGGTCAGCACCTCGTCAGGTGCGTCGGCCGATATCTGATCACGAAGAACCTTGCACATTTCCTCGAACACAAATCTTTGGGTTGGTATATTGAACTGACAAAATGTGTCGAGTACAATACGTGGTGGATTTCTAAGGGGGTGCGTCATCCAACCCATCGCCATATTATATAGCGAAGCACGTTCCCTATTACCTGGAAGCTGACTACGTCTCTGAGGACCATCTGAACCAGCGGACCCAAGAACAGGTCCGAGCGAATGAAAGAAACTAGCCGCAAGAGGAGAATTACGACTACGAGTAGAGGGAGAAGTATAGGACACAGGACTAACAAGTGAAGGAGTAGAAACAGAAACAACAGCAGGGGTTAACAGAGCAGGAGCAGTAGCGGAAACAGGAGTATGTGGAAGCGGAGGAGCAGTAGGAATAGCAACAGACAAAGGAGCAGGAACAGTCGGAAGAACGGGTGCAGGTTGAGGAACAGGCAAAGGAAGAATAGGTGCAGGAACAGGTACAGGGGGAATCACAGGGGCTGTGGTACCCTGTACGTACGGAGGTGGCGATTTCATAAGATAGGACATTAAAGGATCCTCAACTGACTCATCCTTCTTTTCCGGCTCCGTAGGCAAAGCAGGATAGCACTTATCTATAGTCATACGCTGTAATCTGTCAAACACTTCCTTTTCCTTAACCTCCTTATCATGCTGGAACTGCTCTGCTTTCTTTACAATGGTACCAGCACTATCTCTCTGATTTCGCTTAGTCTGTCTGATTTCTTTCTGTCGGGCTTCTTTACGCCACAACCGAAAGGCATCAAACATGGCCGGCCTTGACTTGTTCGCGAACAATTTAACCTCTAGATTATCTAAGATCGGGGCCTCGAAGCTACCATGTGGTGGCCAGCGAAGGTCACCATCTTTCTTCGTATATTTGATCCAGTATTCATTAAAAGTAATCGGGCCTAGCCCATGTTTGCTGTACAGTTCATAGGTGGGAGTTCCAACCGGAGGTATCGGACACGAGTCCTCCAGTCGGGAATCCGTACCACAAGGTCTGAAACAACTAAACAAAGTACTGCGACCAGGCATCTTGCACACTAGCCGAGTTTCACAAACTTCAAGGGTTACGGGATTTACCAAGTCCCAGCAAAGAACAAAACCCTCGGTTTTTGGCGGCTGCAGTCGTCAAACAACACAACAAAGTACCAAGAACTACAAATGCAATGGAACCATGCAACCACTAAGCAACCACAACCAAGAACTCTGGGAGCGACCCACAAATACTTAACTCAAAGATCGATGGCGTCTCCAGGAAGGCCCGTCAATCGTCTCGCTCTACCAAGGTCTACGCCAGGCGCCAAAACAGGTCTACAGTCAGGGCAGCAGTCCGTCGCAGCCGTCAGGAGGCGGGAATCTTCGCGGGAAAAGTCTTCGGGCCACTTATTTCGACAACAGGATCAATGAAGCGGAGTGCACCTTCCCTCGGAGATTTCACACGAAGTTCCTCACGATCGTCGGGCTTGTGCCGGTACCACTGATGCAGCCCTACGTTGGGCGCCAACTGAAGGACTGGGTTCTTTAAGACCCAGCGGTGTCAGGGCACAACACCTGAAACCTTCGTGGGTAACCTGCTCCGGCGTACGAATCACAGAGACACGGGACACTTCCTTCGACGTCAAAGATTCAAGGTTTATTTGCTGCAGGGAACACAGAAATCACGACAAGTACAACTCGTGCAACTTGGGGAGACTGCTTCAAATTGGTTCTGTGGATCGCACCTTTTATACAGTTTTTACCCATACGACAACATGGTACACAAAGGTTTACAACCCGGTTCCCACCATTATCCCCCAGAGGGGTCGCTTTGGTCACTTTGATACACATAAGGTCCGGAACATAAGTGCGGAAACATTTGGCGGTTCCCAACTGTAAAAACCCATCTTCCCAACATTAGTGCATTCCAATCGGCAGTAAAACAGATCGAAATAGGAACAAGGACAGGTGCAGAGGAAGACGGAGACAGTGGGGAGATCGGAAAGGGTGTAAAAGGGGAGGTATCGGGAAACACGAGATACAGGCATCAAAGGGACGTGCCTAATGAGATGCACGGCTGAGACAATAAACCGGCACGGCGAGATGAGCCTCGAGCGGGGCCATCTGCCTTACAGTATCATCCCCCTCGTCATAAAGACACTTAAAAAGGACATGTGTCTTCCGCAAATATCTTGGGAGTCCCAGGGTCGCGAAGCGGACAGCGTCCGTTCGCTGGCTACTTGAGGGCAAGAGACAAAATGGATGCCGTATCTAAGATGGAACCCGTGGGTACAGATGAAAAACCCACATAACAAACAAACGGTTTAAGTTAGCACAGCGAAACTGCGCACACTTACTAAACTCGTCATTTGCGGTTCATAGATACCAGACTCGACCATATTCGTGCGAGTCGAAAACACCACTTACAATTGTCACGGAACCTCACGACCATGATCCACTTAAATAATGGATGATTAGAGCTTTCTCACTGCCTTTCTCCCATCCACCGTTGGATGGTATACAACTGGCTGTGCCTCAATGGCGAAAAAACTGAAATATTGATTTCCCCTTCGGCTATCTGCCTTCCATCCAAAGAACTGGGCCCTCCCCCTAATCCAGTGAACCAAGCCAAAAATCAGAGAGTGATCTTCGATGGTGATATTTAATTCACCTCGCAGATAAATCTGGTTACCATATCTGCATTTTTCCATCTCTGACAGATTAAAGGGTCTTTGCTACTTATACATTTCTCCCTGCTTGGTTACTGCAAGGGTCTGTATAGGGGCCTTCTCAATGCCTCCCTAGCCATGCTGCAATGAGTAGAAAACCAGATTGTTTGATGCTGTGCCTGGAAGGACATGGCCACATTAACTCTGCTTTCAGATCTCACCATTAACTCCCAGTGCAAGAAAGGACTTCCTTCAAAACTCTCTGAATCGCTAAAAAAGGCACTTAACAATCAACCTCCAAAACATATCTCCATTCTATTTACTCCTTTTCTTCTGTCTTCCGACTGATTGACATAGAAACGTTTCAGAGGGCACTTTCTTCATCATCACTGTTGCTTTGGAACTCTTTACCCACCTATCTGAGATATGAGATTGACTACACCATGTTCAGGAACACAAGATACACATCTTGACCATGGACTTCAGGCACTGTCACAAGAGAAGTGTAGGACTGATTTCTAGTCTTATCAGTCAAAAGCCTTAGGCCAGTACATACCTCTCAAAAGATGTATGGGCCACATCACATCCACATTATTATTTTTTTTAATACTCTAGTGGGACTATTGGAAAGCCCACAACTCTGTGTACTGATATACTTTTCTCCCTGACCTCCAAGCAGTGCTCACCTAAATACTGAGAGGCCACTAACAGATGTTGTATGGAGTTCATACGTGTTAGCACTGGGGGTCTCTAATTAGCAGAGGTAGGTACCTTTGCACAGTAGGGACCCTTGCTTCTAATCAGGGTAAGGGGTAGATACACTTTAGATAACCCCTGCTCACCCACTTGGTAGTTTAGCACGAGCAGACAGGCTTATCCCAAAGGCAATGTGTAAAGTATCTGTACTCAAAATACACAGCAATATAGAGAAAACACCACAAATGGACACCACTGCAATTTAGAAACATAAAATTATCTAAACTCAACAAGACCAAAACAACAAAAATCAAACATACAAGTAGTAAAATTGCACTAATAAACAGTTATTTCCAAAATAAAGGTAGTAGAAAACAAACAGCTCCACCTGGGGCTATTACGACTTTGTGACAGCAATACATCCAAAGTATGGAGCAGACCGCAAGGTGTGCAGAATTGGGCAAGGACCCCCACACAAACAGAACCTTGGAAAGCGAAGTCCATGATGATGCACGCCATTGTGGAGGTGAGGCGTCGATGCCAAGGTCGGGGCCGGCTCACTGGCTGCCACGGGGGAGGCGAGGTATAGTGTCAGCGAAGAGGCAACATGTCGAATCCAGGACTGGGGAAGTCAGCTGCGTCGGCGGTGAGGCATTTGTTCCAGTGAGACGCTGTGAAATCGGCAAGTTTGTAGAATCACCCTTAATGGTTATCGGCACCACGATAACAGGATGCAGGCACTGGCAGTGACGGAGTTGTTGGGAGTGCTGGCGTCGCGAATGATGATAACTGCAGGTGTCAACAGGCGTCAAAGGGTGTCAGAGCTGTAGTTCAGGCTGGGGGGTGTTGTGCACTTCACAAGCGGTACCCCTGGCTTTGGAGGACGTGGCTGCGTCACGGCAGTTTCGCTGAGGGCTTTTGGGATTGTTTTTCTTGCTTCTCTTAGATTTCTTCCAGCTACCAACAGCAGGAGCAACCTCCAGAGGCCCAAAATTGGAACAGGCATCTCTTGGCAGAACAGAACTCTTAGCAGTAGTGTTCAGGGGAGCTGAGAGTGAAGTCTTTGTGTCCCTGAGACTTCAGAACAGGAGACCATCACACACAAGCCCTTGGAGATTCTTCTTCAAGCAGGTTTCTCAGTAAGGTTCCAGCCTTTGACCTTTCCTTGGCAGAAACAGTAACTGGCGGCCTACTCCACACAGCAAAGGGGCAGTACTCCTCCTCACAGCTCTCCAGCTCTTCTCCTTGGCAAAGGTTCCTCTTGAGTCCAGAAGTAATCTAAAGTTCTGGTGTTATGGTCCACTAATTATACACCATTTTGTCTTTGTTCTTCTTGCTGCAAGGGTCTTTGGGCCCAGTCCTAACCAGTTCTGTCCTGGCTGGTGCAGTATGACCAGAGGGGGTGGAGATAGCAATGTACAAGGGAGACAGGACCCATTTAGGTGCAAGGAAAATCCCTCCCACTACTCTAAATGCAGCCAATGTCTATTCAGTTCAGCTCTGAGTCATCCAGGAAGGTGCCAGGTACACATCAACCCCTAGTGGCTGTTTACAGAGAATGCACATCCCCAGCCCCTGTCACTTCAAAAACAGATGGTAAATCCACAAACAGGCAAAGGCACAAAGAACGGATACCCAAGAAAATGATTACTTTCTAAAAGTGGCATTTTCAAATGCGCAATTTAAAAACGATATTTACTAAAAGATGTGTTAATAAATTCTGAGTTCAGAGAGCCTACACTTTATTCTTCTGTCTTGTCCCAATGGGAAGTTATACTTGTAAGATGTTACAAAGCATCTCCAATGCTATCCTATGGGACAGATAGCCTTTCAATAGTGAACAATTAAATTGGCAGTATTTCACTATCAGGAAATGTCACATACACCAGCACATATACTACCTTTCACATAAACTGTACCCTGCCCATGGGGGTACCTTGGGCCTACTTGAGGGGTGTCTTCCATGTAAGAAAAGGGAAGGTTAGTGCCTGGCAAGTGGGTGCACTTGCCAAGTCGACATGGCAGTTAACAACTGCATGCACAGACACTACAGTGGTAGGTCTGACACACATTTACAGGACTACTCCTGTGGGTGGCACAATCAGTGCTGCAAGCTCACTAGTAGCCTTTGATTTACAGGCCCTGGCACACTTAGTGCACTTTCCTAGGGACTTACCAGTAAAACAAGTATGACAATCATGGATAACAAATTATAATCATAATTTACACAGAGACCATATGCACTTTAGCTCTGATTATCAGTGGTATTGTATTGTATTAGGAATTTATAGAATGCACAACTACCCAACAATGGTCTACCCGTGATGGGCAGTACAGCAGGCAGAGCCACAAAGGCTGCTAAACAGCAACCTCGAGGACAGAGTCAGACTGGGCAACTAAAGAGCAAGGTCTTCAGGTTCTTATGGAAGGCGAGCAAGGAGTGACAGTTCTGGGCTCAGCTAGAAGAGAGTTCTGGAATTTCCGGCCCAGGTGAGAAAACAACCAGTTTTTCATGCAACCAAGATGAAACCTGGGCAATGTAAACAGTGAGAGGCTGGATGATCTCAACTGTCGGGTGGGCACATAGGGTTTCACCAGGCCTTGGATCTAGGGAGGGTCCAGGCCATGTTTGACCTGAAACATATAGCCTAAGGCCTTGAATTCGATACGCGTATTCACCCTAACCCAGTGTAGTTTGTGAATCAATGGTGAGACTGAAGCGTATCTAGGCAGCCAAAAAAGAAGGCGAGCGGCTGCATTCTGGATGATCTACAGGCTACTGATCGAGGATTTATCTGTGTCCAGATATAAAACATTGCTGTTGTCCAGTCTGGATGTCATAAAAACCTGCAATACTGTTCTCTGGGCGGCTGTTGGAATTAGTGTGAGGATCTTTTTAAGCCATTTGAGAACAGAGAAGCAGGTAGCTCTGACTCTAGACACCTGAGGCTTGAGGGAGAGGTTGGTATTGATGATAAAATCAAGATTCTTAACCTTAGTTAGGTGGGTAATGGTCCCCGGGCAACCAGCCAGTGATTAACTTCCCAGAATTCGTGGTTGTTTCCCAGAACGAGAACTTCGATTTTATTGCCATTCAGCTTCAGTACATTTCTAGTCATCCAGATGCCGACATTTCTCAGGACAAGCTGGAGCAGGGAAGGATCTTGATGCTGAGCAGCTAATGAGAAGATAATCTGACTATCAACAGCATATGAAAAGATGGTGAGTCCGGACTTCTCAGCTATGTCCGCAAAAGGGCAAGCGTAGATATTGAAGAGCAGTTGGCTCAAAATAAATCCTTGAGGAACTACGGAGGTTAACGCTAAGGTCTTCGATCTGGTATTTGTCAAGAAGACCTAAAAGGTGCAGTCTTTTAGAAAGGAGATCAACCACCTCAAGGCCAAACTCTCAATGCCTAAAGAATCAAGTTGGCCTGTCAAGATTGAGTATGACACTATATTGAAAGCCACACTTAAGTCATGCAGGAGTAGTGCGGCAGTACAGTTGGAGTTGAGCTGTTACCTAAGACATTCCGTGACCCCGAGTAGGGCAGATTCGGTGCTATGGCCAGCCCTAAAACCGGTAAAGTGCCCAGAGTCCTATAACAAAACAGGTCAGGAAGAACTATGAGGAAGAAGTAAAAAGGGCCATTTCCAACAATAAGAAAAACCCTTAAAAAATAAAATATCGACTAAGTCTAAAATAGCAGGCTGAGATGCCAGAGTTGGTTCTGCAAGAGTTCCAAAGTGGGTGATACAAAGCAGCATGATAACAGAAGGGTAAGGTCACTTGTTTGAATCCTCATACAAGGAAAAACACTTCTACAAAGGTATAAAACAAATAAGATTGAATGGTCAACTAGGGGAACTTATTGCCAAACCTGCGAGCACCCTGCCAGCTACTTGTTTGTGACCCTACCTTGCAGGAAAACGACATACAGCGCCAGGGGTCCTTGCCTGCCCGTCTCCCGCCGCCTAACTCCCTCAACCATCGTGATGTAGGGCCGCCGAGCAGAGCGTGGGCGGGCCCTTGACAACTACAACTCCCAGCAGCCCTAGCAGGGCACAACTACAGCGTTTGGCGCCAGGAGGCGCTCAAATAGAACGTCATCCTTGACGAGTGGGGGAACTTATTGCCAAACCTGCGAGCACCCTGCCAGTTACTTGTTTGTGACCCTACCTTGCAGGAAAACGACATACAGCGCCAGGGTTCCTTGCCTGCCCGCCTCCCGCCGCCTAACTCCCTCAACCATCGTGGAGTTGGGCCGCCGAGCGGAGCGTGGGCAGGCCCTTGACAACTACAACTCCCAGCAGCCCTAGCGGGGCAATACTACAGCGTTTGGCGCCAGGAGGCGCTCAAATAGAACGTCATCCCTGACGAGTGGGGGAACTTATTGCCAAACCTGCGAGCACCCTGCCAGCTACTTGTTTGTGACCCTACCTTGCAGGAAAACGACATACAGCGCCAGGGGTCCTTGCCTGCCCGCCTCCTGCCGCCTAACTCCCTCAACCATCGTGGAGTAGGGCCACCGAGCGGAGCGTGGGCGGGCCCTTGACAACTACAACTCCCAGCAGCCCTAGCGGGGCAAAACTACAGCGTTTGGCGCCAGGAGGCGCTCAAATAGAACGTCATCCCTGACGATTGGGGGAACTTATTGCCAAACCTGCGAGCACCCTGCCAGCTACTTGTTTGTGACCCTACCTTGCAGGAAAACGACATACAGAGCCAGGGGTCCTTGCCTGCCCGCCTCCCGCCGCCTAACTCCCTCAACCATCGTGGAGTAGGGCCGCCGAGCGGAGCGTGGGCGGGCCCTTGACAACTACAACTCCCAGCAGCCCTAGAGGGGCAAAACTACACCTGAATACAAAGAAGTGCAGAAATAAAATAAATACATGCATAAAAGTACATTGTGAATTTTGTCAGGCCATTGCTGAGTGCAATATGCCATATCTTCCCATACACCTACATGGTAAGTATTTTTAAAAGCACCCAGGATCCTTCTTTAAAAAGGAGGCAATCTTAGTGCTAATAAAAGCAAATGCGACCACAAAGGGTTCCCAAGCATTCAGGTGCTTCCATTCAACATAAGAAAGAAAAAGCATGCATTGTGGAAATAAATTGTTACCGAACAACAGTATACAAGACATAATCAGGGTTTATGATTTAAGATCATCAACTACTGTTAGAACCGGCTGTCTCTAGTTGGCAGAGGTATACACTTCTGACAAATAGGGACACTCCTTTTCTAGTCAGGGCAAGGGGATCACACCCTTCGATAACCCCTGCTCACCCCCTTGGTAGCTTGGCAGAGCAGAACAGGCTTATCTCAGAGGCTGTGTGTTAAGCAATTATGACCACATACAGTAATAAAGTGAATACACTACAAATGGACACGACACAGTAGTATTATAAAAATAAGTATTTTTATATAAGACTTAGCACAAGACCAAATAACGGCAAAACTGTACACAATCGGAATAAATACGTTCGGGAAGGAAAAAGGATAGTTCAAAGGTAGTTTCTTCTTTAGCACAAGAGTCTTTAGTATCAAGCAATTCTTCTTCTTGGAAACACAGTTCTTAGCAACAGGGTAAATCACACGGGAGCTACACAACGACGGGGCAAAGATAATCCACAGGTTCGGCGTCGACCGCGAGGAGCGCTACGTCGGGCCTGGAGTCATACGGACCCCCAACAACACAGTACCTTAGGAAAATGAAGCACACGATGATCAGCGGCGTCGAGCAATCCGGCGTCGCGTCTTCGGTGTCGATCAGGCCTCAGCAGGCGTTGTCGATGATGCAGTTGCACAGAGTGAGCAGCGCTCACGGCGTCGAAGGGCACACGGTTGATGCGATCAGCAGCGGGGCAGACACGAGGTCCTCTGGAGTTAGAGCCGTACTCCTACTCACTGGCGTTGCTGCTGGCGTCGGTTGGGCCCAGCGTCCGATCGTCGTGGTTGCTGGTTCTTTCAGAGGTGCTGGATTCACACTTCCAGCAGATAGCACTTTGTAGCAGGTGAAGTCCTTTAGCCCTGTGACTTCGACAGGAGACTGGCACTCTTCCAGTCCTTGGAGATTTTCTTGCAAGCGTGAGAGTTCACACCAAGTTCCTCTCTCCTGGTTCCTTGGCAAAAATAAAGAAGCACTGCAGGATTCCCCCAACAACAGCACACTGGCAGAAGGGGTAGGCAGTCCTTTAGATCAACAGGCTTCTTGTCCTTGGTTACAGGGTTCCTTGTCAGAAGTGATCTGATTTCCTAGTTCAGGGGTCCTTCTCTTATACCCCTTCTCGTCTTTGATCCCTTTGTCTAGGCCGGGGGTTTCCCAACACCCTGGGCCTGCGGTGGGTGGAGCTAGGCAGTAGCACCTGGCCTATTCATTGAGCCGGGCCGGGTCCTCAGACGCCCCGCAGGAGGTGGAGCCGGCATTGACACTGGCAGGAGCAGAGCCATCAGTCGCTCGGCAGGAGGTGGAGCCAGCATTGTATCAGGCAAGGCAGGCTATCAACAACTACTCTCCCCCTACTCTCAACGTAATGTCCCACTCATCCCACACTGACTCATCCAGACCTCTTGGAGCCACCCAGCTCCTGTCACACACACGTAAGACCAGCAGAGACCAGATATGGTTAGACAAGAAAATAGACACTTTCTAAAAGTGCTATTTTCGAACCCAGAGTCCAAAAACCATCCATACCAACGGATGCGTAATTGAACCCCGAGTTCAGGGATACCAAACTCGACATTGCACCATGCTCCCCGAGCCAGCTAGGATTATAGCGTTAATAATCCCGGCGGCCCATTCTATCCAACGGAGAGCAGGCTACCTCGCCATAGTGAAGCACTAAGATGGCGGCACTTCACTATCAGGACATGCCAACTTGGTCAGGCTTGTCCTTCCTTACACTTACAATGCACCCTGCCCATGGGCCTACCATAGGGGTGACTAACATGAAGTTAAGGGAAGGTTGGAGGGGCTGGCAAGTAGCTATACCTGCGCAGCCGATGTGACAGTGCAAGACTGCACGTGGGTCTCGCAATGACCGACCCGTAGACATTCTTTTACAAGGCCGCTCCTGTGGGTGGCACAACACGTGCTGCAAGCCCACGAGCGGCATTTGTATTTACAAACCCCGGCACTCCTGGTGCACTAGACTAGGGACTGACAGTAAACCAAATAAGCCAAACATGGATACAATAGATACATCATTTTAACATAGGGAGCACTTGCGCTATGGCACTGATCAGCAGTGACACGGCACCCAAAGCATATACCAGCAAAACATCGTAAAACAGTAGAGGCAAACAGAAAAATGGAGGAGAGACTCAAGCCAATGATGTCAGGTCTAACACGTGTCCCCTCCAGCTGAAATGTGGGGAGAACTACCCTTAACCTAGGGAGTCCTCATCACTAAGGCGGAAAAATCTGGACAGACCATCAGCATTGGCGTGATCTGTACCAGGGCGGTGTTCCACCGTAAAGTCCATCCCCTGTAGAGCAATGGACCACCTCAACAGTTTTGGATTCTCACCCCTCATTTGCATTAACCATCTGAGGGGCCTGTGGTCTGTCTGAACCCGGAAGTGAGTCCCAAACAGGTAGGGTCTTAACTTCTTCAGCGCCCAGACCACAGCAAATGCTTCTCTCTCTATCGCACTCCACCTCGTTTCCCTGGGAAGTAACCTCCTACTGATGAAGGCTACCGGCAAGTCTCGGCCCTCTTCATTCACCTGAGCTAGAACAGCCCCCACGCCATGCTCTGAAGCGTCCGTCTGAACAATGAATTCTTTCGAAAAGTCGGGTGCTTGGAGTATAGGTGCTGTGCACATTGCAGTTTTCAGGGTGTCAAAGGCCGTTTGACAGGCATCAGTCCAGATCACGTTTCGTGGCTGCTTCCTGGAAGTCAGCAAAGTCAAGGGGTGCACAATGTTACCGTAATCCTTGACAAACCTCCTGTAATAACCCGTGAGTCCTAAGAAGGCTCTCACCTGTGTTTGGGTTTTGGGCGGTGCCCAAGCCAGGATGGTATCAATCTTGGGTTGCAGGGGGGCCACCTTACCACTCCCTACTTGGTGCCCCAAGTACACCACAGAACCCTGCCCAATCTGGCACTTACTGGCCTTGATTGTGAGGCCTGCTCCGCGCAGGGCCCACAACACTTCCTGGAGGTGGCGCAAGTGTTCCTCCCAGCTGGCACTGAACACTGCGATGTCGTCCAGGTAGGCGGCGCTGAATTCCTCCAGTCCAGCCAAGACCTGGTTGACCAACCTCTGGAAGGTGGCAGGGGCATTCTTCATCCCAAAGGGCATCACCCGGAACTGGTATAGCCCATCTGGTGTGGAGAATGCTGACCTCTCTTTTGCCCCATCAGTCAAGGCGATCTGCCAGTACCCCGACGTTAAGTCAAACGTACTAAGGTACCGGGCAGCCCCCAACCGATCGATGAGCTCATCAGCTCTGGGGATGGGGTGCGCGTCAGTCTTCGTGACCGAATTGAGTCCTCGGTAATCCACGCAGAACCGGAGTTCTGGTGAAGCACCAGGCGCTGCAGCCTTCGGGACCAAGACCACTGGGCTGGCCCAAGGACTGCTAGAGGACTCAATCACCCCTAACGCGAACATTTTGGAGACCTCCTCCTTAATGCACGCTCTGACCTTGTCAGTCACCCTGTAAGCCTTGTGCTTCACAGGAGGGCTGTCTCCGGTGTCAACGTCATGGACACACCAATGCGTGACACCCGGAACCAAGGAAAACAGATCTGGGAATTGTCCCAACAGGTGGCGACAATCCTGTTTCTGCTCAAGGGTCAGTGTGTCAGAGAGGACCACACCATCCACTGACCCGTCTTGCTCTTTGGCATACAGGAGGTCAGGAAGAGGCTCACTCTCCTCCTCCGTCCCATCATCTGTAGCCAGGAGCATGCCCACTTCGGACCTTTCTAAGTGGGGCTTCAAACGGTTGACATGCAGGACCCGCAAGGGGTTCCTGGGAGATTTCAAGTCCACCAAGTAGGTGACCTCGCTCTTCTTCTCCACAACCTTAAACGGTCCAGTCCACCTGTCCTTGAGCGCACAAGGTTCCACCGGGGACATGACCCACACTTCCTGACCAGGCTGAAGCTCTACCAGAGTGGCATTCCGGTCGTACCATCGCTTCATCTCCTCCTGGCTGGCCTCCAGATTTGCCTGAGCAAGTTCTCTGAAGCGCCGAGTCTGGTTCCGAAAGGCCAGCATGTAGCTGTATACATCCTGGGGAGGTTTCCTGGGAGATTGCTCCCAGCCTTCCTTGACCAGACTCAAAGGCCCTCTTACCGGGTGACCGTATAAGAGCTCAAAGGGGCTGAACCCTAGAGCCTTCTGCTGCACCTCACGGTAAGCAAACAACAGGCATGGCAAGAGGACGTCCCATTTCCGCCTCATTGGTTCTTCAAGACCCATAATCATGCCTTTCAGGGTCCGGTTGAATCTCTCAACCAGCCCATTTCCTTGAGGGTGGTAAGGAGTGGTGAACTTGTAGGTTACCCCACACTCCTTCCACAGAGACTTCATATAGTTCGAAATGAAGTTGGTGTCTCGGTCGGACACCACCTCTCTGGGGAACCCCATCCGGGAGAAAACACCCATCAGTGCCCGTCCCACCACGGGGGCCGTCACTGTCCTGAGAGGGATGGCTTCCGGGTACCTTGTGGCATGGTCCACCAAGACCAGGATGAACCTGTTGCCCAGGGCTGTCTTGGGGTCCAGGGGCCTAACAATGTCAATACCCACCCGGTCAAAGGGGGTGCTGACTACTGGAAAAGGTTGGAGGGGAGCCTTCTGCTTCCTTCCGCTTTTCCCACTTGCCTGGCAAGTGCGACAAGTCTTGCAATGGATGTCTACATCCCTACGCATCTGAGGCCAATAAAAATGGGTGACAAGCCTGTCATAGGTCTTGTCCTGCCCCAGATGTCCAGCTAACGGCACGTCATGAGCCAAACCCAGTAGGAAGGCTCTGAAGCGCTGGGGTACCACCAGCACACGGGCTGACCCAGGCTCAGCAGCCTTAGGCTCGCTATACAGGTGTCAAAAGCAATACCTGAAATATCCAGATTTCCGTGGGAGCGAGCGGCAATCTTCACTGATGCTAATTTCCGAATTCCCAAACACCCCTGCACCCGGATTGCTCCAAGCCCAGGAATGGAAGGGAAAGGGGAAGTGGATAACAAACAACAAAGAGAGTCTTCCACACTGGTGCCTCGTACTACCTCTGGAAGGAGTGGCTGGGGAACACCTGCAACAGGGAGCAGAACATTACTAACGTTCTAATAAAATCATGGATTACACACTCACTCAATCTCGACTCTCCTCACTCATACCTGGTTATAGTGTGGAGTTAGCTTCTCTCTTAATGAGTCCCAAAGGTGAGGTGAGGGTTGGTACTCTTGTTGCTTGTGTTGAGATGTGGCAAGACGATGAGAAGATTAGAGGTGGTAGACAACAGTATTACCATATGCATATAATAGATACTCTCATTTACTAGACGAATTTCAAAATCCAGAAGGAACACTCAAGGCTGGTCACAACTGAATGTCCAGAACAGTTCTGGCAACAATCACTGAAGGAACTGAATAGATGACGGGCAAGCACTGGGCTGACGACTGAACCGGCAAGGTTGAAGAAGGAAAGTTCTTACCGAGGTTCTGAGACAATGCGGATGGTACTTGCCCACAGGAACGAAACTCCGACGAGGAATGCTTGACTGACTGAGTCCGCACGGCCAGACACTGGCCGCGTCAAGTCGGGGGCACAATACCGGAAAAGCAGGAAATCTCCGGAATGAAGCGAGAAAACGCTTCCAGGGATAGCGGGACAAAGTCTCTGTGAAAGCTGACTGGAAAATTGCGGAAACTATGACAGAACGCAGTGAATTGACAGGAGTCGAACTCAGGGCGTCTAACTGCTGGAAAGGGACAGTTGAAGTGCGCCACATAGAACGTGCGGCGTTAGGAAATGGCCGACTGCAGAAAAAGACTAGAACGCTAACTGCATCGAAATGGCGGCACAGCCGGGGGAGAGCTACTCCTCCGACCAACCGTGATTGTGAGCCAATTTCTGCAAGGATCCCCAAAGCGGGAACAGCCTCCCAACAGGAAATCTTCCCCTAGTTGCCGGGACCGACAGGGGTCTCTTGCTGGGGGTCGGCACAGTCCTGACAGTACCCCCCACCAAAGCCCCCTCCCTGGGTTTTTGGGGGTGAACCTTGTGGAATTCGCTGACCAACCTTGGGGCATGAACGTTGCTGCTGGGCTCCCATGACCTCTCCTCGGGACCATAACCCTTCCAGTCTACGAGGTAAAAGATTTTCCCTTTCTTGAGTTTGGAGTCTAAAATCCTCTTCACCTCGAATTCCTCTGAACTCTGAATTTGAACTGGAGCTGGGGGCTGGACACGTCTGAAGTTCGGTGGACTTCTTTTAACCAAAGACACGTGAAACGTAGGATGGATCTTCAATGACATGGGGAGAGCCACTCTCACACTCACTGGGTTTATCATTCGCACCACAGGGTAGGGGCCCACAAATCTAGGTTGGAACTTTCGATTTCCTCTCAACTTCATGTGCCTAGTGGAAATCCACACCTTTTCTCCTGATTTATACACTGGACTCTCTTTTCTCTTCTTGTCTGCCTGAACCTTGTAAGCATCTTTGGCTTTCTGGAGATTGGAAGAGGCTAACTGGTAGGATTTCTCTAGCTCATGTATAACCTCTTCGGCTGCTGGGACCTCCACATCTACCCGACCCACTAGCATGTTGGGATGCCGACCCGAGTTCAGATAAAATGGGGAAAATCCTGTAGACGAATGGACGGCATTGTTGTACGCGAACTCTGCAGTACTCAACAATGAGGGCCATTCCCCCTCCTGATCCATCAAATACAAGCGCAGATACTGTTCCAAATCCTGATTCACTCGCTCCGTCTGTCCATCCGTTTCCGGGTGAAAACTGGTGGACAAACGGGAGTCCACTCCTAGACCCTTGAGGAAAGCCTTCCAAAATCGAGAGACAAACTGTGGGCCTCGATCGGAGATGACCACCTTGGGAACCCCATGTAGTTTCACAATGTGATCCACAAACAGAGTTGCTAACTGAGAGGCTGTGGGAAGGGACCTCAAAGGGACAAAATGGCTCATTTTGGAGAACATATCCACCACCACCCAAATGACGGAATACCCTTGGCTAGATGGCAGGTCTACTATGAAGTCCATGGAGACTGAATGCCACGGAGACGGGGCAATGGGCAACGGCATTAACAGACCCTGCGGGGACTGTCTCATACTTTTACCCTTAACACAGGGCTCACAAGTGGCGATGTACTGTCTCACCTGAGCATCCATGCCGGGCCAACTGAAGGTTCTCTTGATTAATTCCAGAGTCTTCTTCGCTCCTCTATGGCCTGCTAGCGGGTGGTCGTGAAAATGTTGAATGACTTCTCCTTGCAAGGTCTCACTGGGGACAAACATTTTTTCTTGCCAAAAGGGACTTTGGTTTCTCACACTGCGGTCTGGGCCACCTGATTCCCAATCGGAATATTCGGCCTTGGAAAACTCTTCCTTTATTCGGGCCTCCAAATCATCCTCGACAGCTATGGCCACTATCTTCTCCTCCGGAATAATGAATCCTTCCATCTTGGTGTTGATTTCCTCTCCCATACTCAGACGGGACAGAGCATCCGCCTTTCCATTGGAGGAGCCAGGCTTGTACGTGAGGACAAAATCGTAATCTGCAAAGAAGAGCGACCAACGCAACTGCCTGGGGGTGAGCGTGCGCGCTGACTTGAGGAACTGTAGATTCCTATGATCTGTGAAGACCGTGACTACATGCTTCGCTCCCAACAGATAATGCCTCCACACTTTGAATGCTTCTTTGACGGCCAAAAGCTCCTTGTCTGCAATGGAATAGTTTATCTCCGCTGGGGTGAGCTTGCGGGAATGGTACGCCACTGGATGAAGTTGCCCGGTGTTCTTCTGGCGCTGCGACAGAATCCCTCCGATGGCCAAATTGGAGGCGTCGGCCTCAATGAAAAAGGGCTCACTCGAACAGGGGTGTTGCAGGACTGGGGCTGTCACAAATGCCTTTTTTAATTGTTGAAACGCCTCCTCCGATTCTCGTTCCCAGACGAATCATACATTTTTCTTTAGCAGCCTAGTGATGGGGCTCACCTTCTCGGAGAAGTTCAAGATGAAGCGTCTATAGAAGTTGGCGAAACCCAGGAAACTTTGGATCTCCTTCACTGATCTGGGCGCCGGCCAAGACTTGATCGCTTGCAACTTAGAGTCGTCCATAGCAACTCCTTCCGGAGACAAAACAAAGCCCAAAAACTCCACTCGGGAAGAGTGAAAGACACACTTCTCCAGTTTGACAAATAAATGATTCTCCAGTAGGCGTGTCAAGATTGCTCGCACATGATGAACGTGTTCCTCTAAACTGTTGGAGTAAATAAGGATGTCATCGATGTAGACCACTGCGAACCGGTCCAGACACTCCCGAAGCACATCGTTGACAAAATGCTGGAACGCTGCGGGGGCATTGCAGAGCCCGAAGGGCATTACTTGATATTCATACAAACCAAACCTGGTTCGAAAGGCAGTTTTCCACTCCTCTCCTTCGGCCATGCGCACCAAATGATAGGCCCCCCGTAAATCCAATTTAGTATACACACTGGCATCTTTGACTTGATCCAAGAGTTCGGAAATCAGGGGCAGAGGATAACGGTTCTTCTTGGTGGCCAGGTTCAATGCCCGATAATCAATGCAAGTCCTCAAGGTCCCATCCTTCTTCGGAATGAAGAAGAGGGGCGAAGACACCGGGGACTGAGAGGGGCGGATGAATCCATTGGCTAAATTTTGTTCAATATAGTCCTTCAAATGGAGATTCTCCGGTTCCGACAATGCATAGATTCTACTGCATGGCAAGGACACCCCTGGTTCCAACTCGATTCGACAATCATATTCTCGATGGGGTGGCAACTTCTTAGCCTCCTTCTCATTGAACACCTCTTTCAGATCCTGGTATTCCTCGGGGATCTCTGGGGCCTCCAGAGCACACACCATTTGAACCTGATTGGCCAGGTTTTGGGACAACGTGGAACTTGGCCTCTCCGAAGCCAACTGGAAACAATGCTCAGAGCAAAACTCGGAACTCATCTTCACAGAACGCTGAGACCAATCAATCTGCGGGTTATGCTCGGTGAGCCAGGGTAACCCCAGTATGAGTTGGAACTGGGGGGCATCTATGAGATTAAATCGAATGAAGCTTCGGTGCTCTCCGGGGCCCACCACTGTCATCAACTCAGTATCGTAAGCGATGGGTCCCGACGACAACTGGGTGCCATCAACTGCTCGCACTGGTTCCGGTCTGGGTTTCTTCTCAAACTGTATTCCCCAGGTCTTGGCAAACTGGATGTCGCAGAAGTTCCCGGTAGCCCCCGAATCTACCATCACCGAAACCTCCTCCTTCTGAGCTTTTCCAAACTCGATCCTGCACAGTAAATTCAGATGCGGGGCGGCGGATTGCAGGGTGTTGGCTAATTGTTGTGGCTTGGGAGTTGGCTCGTCACTCGCTCCCACCAGTGCAACTCCGTCTACTGGTGGAGCCGATCTTTTACCCACGAGCTCGCCTTTGATCTCTTCGGACATTCCTTGACAAAATGGCCCGATTGCCCACAATACATGCATAACCGACCTTGGCGCCTCTTTTCTCGTTCCTCCTGCGTAAGAGGGCCTCGAATGGTTCCCACCTGCATCGGCTCTTCCTGACTTTGGCCTTCTGGGTTTTTTACAACCTCCGATCGAGACCGATCGAATCGTGGCGGGAGAGTACGGATATCCTTTCGTCGTTCACTTCGCCTTTCTGCAAGCCTCTGATCAATCTGTAATACAAGGTCGATGAGCTCTGACACATCTGTGGGTCGTTTGGGAATCTGCGCCAAACCGTCCTTCAGCTCATCCTTGAGGCCTCGGTAGAAAATGGCCGCCCGCTTAGCCTCTGGCCAACTCGTTTCGACAATCAATTTATTAAATTGCGCCAGGTAAGCCACCAAATCACGATTCCCTTGTTTCAATTCCAATAGTTCATTGTCGGTGGTCTGTGACACATTTCTTCGGTCAAAAATACGCAAAAACTCAGCTTTGAAATCTTCAAATTTGTACAACACTGGATCGTTGCTTGCCACCAAAGGCAAAGACCAAGCGGCGGCATCTCCGCTCAGATAAGACAGGACAAAAGCCACTTTCGACTGATCCTCTTTAAACAGAATGGGCTTACACAAGAAGTGCAAGGAGCACTGGGTCAGAAAAATTTGGGCCTTGTGGGGATCTCCCTGAAATCTCTCAGGCGGGGCCAACGGAATGGTAGGGGACATCGCGTGCACCACCTGTGTGGTGAACTCCGTAGCAGAGGATGAGGAGGGAGCGGAACCAAAGGCAGACGATTTTATACCACCGAAGTTGGGGCGCGGGCTCTCTGCAAGTTCATCTAATCTCTGTCTAAAATAACTAGCCTCCTGGTTGGATTTCCTAACTTCCTCCCTCGTCTCACTCAACTGTTTCTGAAGTCCCTCTAACACTGAAGCCAAGGCCTTAACATCCAAACCCTCGGCCATCTCGCTCAGACGGAAGATAATTGAGGCACTTCAATCTGTCAAAAGCAGTACCTGAAATATCCAGATTTCCGTGGGAGCGAGCAGCAATCTTCACTGATGCTAATTTCCGAATTCCCAAACGCCCCTGCACCCGGATTGCTCCAAGCCCAGGAATGGAAGGGAAAGGGGAAGTGGATAACAAACAACAAAGAGAGTCTTCCACACTGGTGCCTCGTACTACCTCTGGAAGGAGTGGCTGGGGAACACCTGCAACAGGGAGCAGAACATTACTAACGTTCTAATAAAATCATGGATTACACACTCACTCAATCTCGACTCTCCTCACTCATACCTGGTTATAGTGTGGAGTTAGCTTCTCTCTTAATGAGTCCCAAAGGTGAGGTGAGGGTTGGTACTCTTGTTGCTTGTGTTGAGATGTGGCAAGACGATGAGAAGATTAGAGGTGGTAGACAACAGTATTACCATATGCATATAATAGATACTCTCATTTACTAGACGAATTTCAAAATCCAGAAGGAACACTCAAGGCTGGTCACAACTGAATGTCCAGAACAGTTCTGGCAACAATCACTGAAGGAACTGAATAGATGACGGGCAAGCACTGGGCTGACGACTGAACCGGCAAGGTTGAAGAAGGAAAGTTCTTACCGAGGTTCTGAGACAATGCGGATGGTACTTGCCCACAGGAACGAAACTCCGACGAGGAATGCTTGACTGACTGAGTCCGCACGGCCAGACACTGGCCGCGTCAAGTCGGGGGCACAATACCGGAAAAGCAGGAAATCTCCGGAATGAAGCGAGAAAACGCTTCCAGGGATAGCGGGACAAAGTCTCTGTGAAAGCTGACTGGAAAATTGCGGAAACTATGACAGAACGCAGTGAATTGACAGGAGTCGAACTCAGGGCGTCTAACTGCTGGAAAGGGACAGTTGAAGTGCGCCACATAGAACGTGCGGCGTTAGGAAATGGCCGACTGCAGAAAAAGACTAGAACGCTAACTGCATCGAAATGGCGGCACAGCCGGGGGAGAGCTACTCCTCCGACCAACCGTGATTGTGAGCCAATTTCTGCAAGGATCCCCAAAGCGGGAACAGCCTCCCAACAGGAAATCTTCCCCTAGTTGCCGGGACCGACAGGGGTCTCTTGCTGGGGGTCGGCACAGTCCTGACAACAGGAGGTCGTTCTCCCAGTACACAAAATGTGACCCTGACTGATCACCTGAGGATTGGGCTGAGGCCTGCTGCCTCATGCCCACAAGAGAAGGGCACTCTTTCTGTTCCACACAGAATTCCTCCCTGGAGGGACCACCATCCTGCTGCCAGTGGGTCAGCTCGGGCAGATCTCCCAGTTCGGCAATTTGTTCCCCTGTGGGCTCCAGGGCATCCCCCTCAGGGTCTACCTCCTTCTGGACCACGGGAACAACGGGGGCCGGTTTCCCGCGCCTCCTGCCTCTTCTCTTCACAGCTGGGTCCTGGGCCGTACTTTCAGGCTCCGGGACCCCATCAACACCCTTACTTGCTGTCATGGATCGAGTGGTTGCACACACCCACTCTGGCACACCCAACATTTTCAAGTGCGCCGCTCGCTCCACCTTGGCCCAAGGGGAGTCTTCCAAATCATTGCCCAGGAGACAGTCGACAGGCATGGCGGGCCTCACAGCAACCTGAAGAGTACCTGAAACTCCCCCCCATTCAAAGGAAACCTGAGCCACCTCACACTCTTTCTGGGAGTTATCGGCAGCTATCACGGGGTAGAATGCGTGGGGAACCACATGCTCTCTGGACACCAAGTGACACTTGACAGCTGTCACACTCGCTCCGGTGTCTCTGAGAGCTTCCACTCTATGGCCATTAATGGTCACCCACTGCCTATATTTACTAGTGTTACTAGGCAGAGGGGGTGGAGGGACCATTTGCATGTCTCCTAGCGAGACCAGGGACATTTCTGCGGGACCCCTCCCACCATGGACAACCATCTCCTCCCCTCCCAAGGCTACACTTGCCAACTGACGAGGGGGTGCACGCGGCGGTGCATTCGAATCCTTCTTGGGACACTGGGGGTCATAAAACCGGTGTCCCACCTGCCCACAACCGTAGCAGGTTAGGGGGCCCCCATGAACAGGTTTACCCGTCGGGCCCCTGACTTCTTCTCAGGGGGAGGCTGGGAACCTTTCCCTTGGTTCCCTTGGGGATTACTTTGGGGCCCTTTCTGAGACTCCTTCTGTTTACCCTTGTCCCCCCCACTCTTCTGCTGGGGACCCTGCCCACCTTTGGCTGAGTCTCCCACCGGACCCTTGTGGACCCTGGTACTGACCCAGCGGTCCGCCTCCTCAGCAAGTTTTCTAGGGTTAGATATCTTGCTATCAATCAGGTGCTGGCGCAGCTCTGGAAAACAGTTATTAGACAAGTGCTCCCACGCAAACAAATCATAGAGAGCTTCATAACTTTCCACTTTGCTGCCCTTTACCCAACCATCCATGGCTCTGCAAAAATAAGACACATATTCAACCCACGTCGTACCAGGCAACTTCTTACATTCTCTAAAAGCTTGTCTGTACTGCTCGGGGGTTAAACCATATCGCAACATTAAAGCATCTTTCATATGAGCATACGACATCCTATCTGCAACAGGCATGTCTAACAGGGTATCTCTTCCCTCATTCACAAAGCGACCCCACAACCCTGCTCCCCAATTCTTCTCAGGGACCTGGTGGGCCAACAATGCTAACTCATATGCTTTAAACCATTGACCAATATCTTCATTCTTATTGTAATCTTTGATCACATCTTTCGGGAAGTAAAACTTACTTTCTGCAGGCTCGGATGGAATGCTGCCACCAGAGGGATTCAACTCTAACTTTTTAGCTTGGATATCCAGTTCCCTCAACCTGGCTTCACGCTCCAAAGCTAACTTCTCTCGCTCAAACTCCAACTTTTTGACCTCTAAATCAGCTTCCCTTCTACCTCTTGCATTTTCTAACTCCAACTGCCCATTTATCTTTAGCCTTGCCATCTCCATGTTGTAAGCTCGCTCTTTCGCCCTTTCTTCTCTTTCTTCAGGGGAAAGACCTTTGGAGGAAACACTGCTTCCGGGAGAGGGCACAGGTCCATTCACTGGCACCTCCTCATCCCCTTCCTCTGTGGGTACCACCACCGCATCAGAGGGATTTCTGGACTCCCACCAGCCCTGTAAGGCTTTACGAAAATCATCTTTTCTCGAGAGGCCTGTGGTAGGAACTTTAAACTGGTCGCAAAAGTGTTTCAGCTCATCTTTCTTGTATCTCTTAAGCTTGTTCCTCTCGAACTCTTCAACAACAACGATAGCAGGGGCAGTGACTCCGTTGTCACTCATGATGAAACTGGCAGTGTTCAGAAAATCAAGTTTCAGGAAAGCGGAGAACAAAAATAGGATCCTTCCGAATCAGATTGTGACTGCGTTATGGTCTGCTTTCACTACGTAGCGCACACTAATCACTGTACATGGGTCATAAATGCAAGGTCCAAATCCCACCGCTGCCACCAATGTTAGAACCGGCTGTCTCTAGTTGGCAGAGGTATACACTTCTGACAAATAGGGACACTCCTTTTCTAGTCAGGGCAAGGGGATCACACCCTTCGATAACCCCTGCTCACCCCCTTGGTAGCTTGGCAGAGCAGAACAGGCTTATCTCAGAGGCTGTGTGTTAAGCAATTATGACCACATACAGTAATAAAGTGAATACGCTACAAATGGACACGACACAGTAGTATTATAAAAATAAGTATTTTTATATAAGACTTAGCACAAGACCAAATAACGGCAAAACTGTACACAATCGGAATAAATACGTTCGGGAAGGAAAAAGGATAGTTCAAAGGTAGTTTCTTCTTTAGCACAAGAGTCTTTAGTATCAAGCAATTCTTCTTCTTGGAAACACAGTTCTTAGCAACAGGGTAACTCACACGGGAGCTACACAACGCCGGGGCAAAGATAATCCACAGGTTCGGCGTCGACCGCGAGGAGCGCTACGTCGGGCCTGGAGTCATACGGACCCCCAACAACACAGTACCTTAGGAAAATGAAGCACACGATGATCAGCGGCGTCGAGCAATCCGGCGTCGCGTCTTCGGTGTCGATCAGGCCTCAGCAGGCGTTGTCGATGATGCAGTTGCACAGAGTGAGCAGCGCTCACGGCGTCGAAGGGCACACGGTTGATGCGATCAGCAGCGGGGCAGACACGAGGTCCTCTGGAGTTAGAGCCGTACTCCTACTCACTGGCGTTGCTGCTGGCGTCGGTTGGGCCCAGCGTCCGATCGTCGTGGTTGCTGGTTCTTTCAGAGGTGCTGGATTCACACTTCCAGGAGATAGCACATTGTAGCAGGTGAAGTCCTTTAGCCCTGTGACTTCGGCAGGAGACTGGCACTCTTCCAGTCCTTGGAGATTTTCTTGCAAGCGTGAGAGTACACACCAAGTTCCTCTCTCCTGGTTCCTTGGCAAAAATAAAGAAGCACTGCAGGATTCCCCCAACAACAGCACACTGGCAGAAGGGGTAGGCAGTCCTTTAGATCAACAGGCTTCTTGTCCTTGGTTACAGGGTTCCTTGTCAGAAGTGATCTGATTTCCTAGTTCAGGGGTCCTTCTCTTATACCCCTTCTCGTCTTTGATCCCTTTGTCTAGGCCGGGGGTTTCCCAACACCCTGGGCCTGCGGTGGGTGGAGCTAGGCAGTAGCACCTGGCCTATTCATTGAGCCGGGCCGGGTCCTCAGACGCCCCGCAGGAGGTGGAGCCGGCATTGACACTGGCAGGAGCAGAGCCATCAGTCGCTCGGCAGGAGGTGGAGCCAGCATTGTATCAGGCAAGGCAGGCTATCAACAACTACTCTCCCCCTACTCTCAACGTAATGTCCCACTCATCCCACACTGACTCATCCAGACCTCTTGGAGCCACCCAGCTCCTGTCACACACACGTAAGACCAGCAGAGACCAGATATGGTTAGACAAGAAAATAGACACTTTCTAAAAGTGCTATTTTCGAACCCAGAGTCCAAAAACCATCCATACCAACGGATGCGTAATTGAACCCCGAGTTCAGGGATACCAAACTCGACATTGCACCATGCTCCCCGAGCCAGCTAGGATTATAGCGTTAATAATCCCGGCGGCCCATTCTATCCAACGGAGAGCAGGCTACCTCGCCATAGTGAAGCACTAAGATGGCGGCACTTCACTATCAGGACATGCCAACTTGGTCAGGCTTGTCCTTCCTTACACTTACAATGCACCCTGCCCATGGGCCTACCATAGGGGTGACTAACATGAAGTTAAGGGAAGGTTGGAGGGGCTGGCAAGTAGTTATACCTGCGCAGCCGACGTGACAGTGCAAGACTGCACGTGGGTCTCGCAATGACCGACCCGTAGACATTCTTTTACAAGGCCGCTCCTGTGGGTGGCACAACACGTGCTGCAAGCCCACGAGCGGCATTTGTATTTACAAGCCCCGGCACTCCTGGTGCACTAGACTAGGGACTTACAGTAAACCAAATAAGCCAAACATGGATACAATAGATACATCATTTTAACATAGGGAGCACTTGCGCTATGGCACTGATCAGCAGTGACACGGCGCCCAAAGCATATACCAGCAAAACATCGTAAAACAGTAGAGGCAAACAGAAAAATGGAGGAGAGACTCAAGCCAATGATGTCAGGTCTAACAACTACATATTAGAAATTCAGCCTGTCTAAGCAGAGCATGCTGAACCTGCCATCCTTATTCCTGAAATAAAACTAATGTTAGAAGACGTAGTAGGGGTCAGTTTATCAGCTATTAAAGGAAGATGAGTAATATTCCTTTACAAAAGCTCGGTTAAGCAAGGTTTCATAAAAAAGACTGTTACCCTATGTGTATTTGCATTCATTGCATTTTGAAATGGTTCATATTTGAATTCATTGCATGTAAAATTCGCTCTTTAGCAATCCTGAAAGTTTAGGGAAAATAAGAGGAATTCTTGAATTACCTGGGCCACGTTCGAATCCATCGTTTTCTTGCTTTTTGGGCCACTTCATATAGAGACAAAACATATGCAAGTCAGGCTTTATTTTGCCCTGGTAGCAGCAGCCTAGACCAAACTACCAGGCCAGATTCCCTCTAGACTAGCTCACAAGCAACTCCAGGCTGGTTTTGACCTCAATGGTTCTCCTGGACTAGAATGAGGCACGGGGAATTGCAAGTGGCTGATATTAATTCAAGCCTGTTTTTAGGGGTTGCCTGCAACAGCGCATTCATGCACTCTTGCTTGCGAGAGTTACTGTTCATAATAAAGGGCTAGGGCTATTTCTTACCTTTCATTGGCTACATTATCACTCTTCTTTGCTGCCTCCTAATTGGACAGCACATGCTGGGTGATGCTTCCTTTTCACTCTCTGGTGCTCTAGTTAGTGTCCATCTACTGAGTGCACCCTGATTATCTTATTCATTCTTTCAATACTGCACTTTTATAAATATGTTTTTTATATTTTTAATACTACTTACCACCATACACATACATGTTTCAGGATACGTCCTGTTTCCAGTCATGTGCTGCTTTCTCCATTCCCCTTTTTCCCCTGTATGCCTTGTGCCTTTGCATTTATTTTACGTTTGGTGCTGTGATTCAGTTACTTACACCCACAACTGTAGAACTCTAAGCCATGCTATTCTATTCTACACCACTCTACTCTACGCCACTTGGCTCCACACAATGTCACTCTTCCTATGCCACTCTCGGCTATTTCACTCTACACCACTCCACTTCACCCCATTCCATGCCACTCTGCGGTATGCAGCTCCACCCAATGCCACTCAATAGCACTCTATGCCACTCCCTCCATGCCAATCTAGGCAACTTCATTCTATGTCACTATATTCCTCTCTACTTTATGCCATGCCTCTCTATGTTTACTTCACTCTGCACCACCACACTCAATGCCACTCTACTCTATGCCACTCTACAACTCCCAATGGCACTTTACGCACCTATAGTCAATTCCTCACAACTGTATGCCACACTACACCATTCCATGCTACACTACTCCACTATACTCTATGCCACTCCACTTCTCTCTACACGACTATACTTTACGCCAATCCACGCCATGCTACACTATGTCACTCCATACCACTATACTTCATTCTCCTCTATGCTACTCTACTCCACAAAATGTTTGCCAAGCTGAACAGTAGCCACGTTGCTGTACAACATGACAAAAAGACATTGGCAAAGGTAACCGCTCTTGCATAGACGAGACCTCTTGGCTTTGCTAATGCATGTTTGTTTTTGTAAGTGAGATTACCCAGGTGCGAGAGGCATGTCACAACGGGGTTCCATGCGCATTGTCCCAATGGGCTGAAGGTATACCTGGCAGTTAAGGCCACACAAAACCAAAGCCGGGCAGTGGTAGTATATGTGTCCATCTATAGGGGAGTGGCAGTTCCTATTAAAGAAGGACCAAGTTTAATTTGCCTATGGCTAGTCTCTCTCTAGACTGCCATTATTGGAAAGCATGCATCCCCAAGTAATTATTATTGACTAAGATTAATTCAAGCTACCCCCTCCATACTTACTTTTGTATTACAACATCAAGAAGGTTTGCATGTCTCCAGTCCTCATGGACCATTGCTAGACACCATTGCTCTGTATGGCCAAATACAGAATTTATTTTTAACATGGCTTGATAAAACATCACATCTTCTACATAGCAATAATCACAAGAGAAAGTGGAAGATAGGTTGCATTAACAAAACTATGATTTCTGATGACTGACTGAAATGGAGTATGAGATGAAGGACTTCATGATAAGTGTGCAGTTGTAAAAAAATACAGATAGTAATAGACGGACAAAATGTCAAACCATGCACGTGTATTTTTGATTCTGCATAATGAAGGAACATTACCTCCCGTCCCTCCCTCGCCTTCCTTCAGTACAATTGAGGCCCCGCCTCCCACCCAGACCCACCCCCAGCATAAAAACTCTGCCCGCCCCCACCTCCACCTGTTTTTTTCTGTCTCACTGGTGAGACTCACCCTTTCAGTTCCTCCCTGTGGCGGTGCCGGGGAGTCTTCGGTTTTGCTCTCTGCTGTGGCGGTGCCCTCTGCTGAGTTCTCCCGGCGGCGCCTCCTCTCCTCGTCTCCCTCGTGGTGTGGGGGCAGAGCGGTGGCTCAGGAATCCGCAGCGGTGCTTTGGCGGTCCTCCTGTGGCTGGGGCTGTGTTTCCGGGTCGGGCTGCGTGGCTGCCTCCTCCCGGTATGCTGTGTTCTCGGAGGCCAGGTAGGACGGGTTTTTGCCCGTTTTTTTGTTTCTTTTCCATTCCGGTTGGCCTTGAACATCCCCTTGGCCTTGTCCATGCTGGGCGACACGAGAGGGCTAGCTGCTGGTCCTGTGGAACGCGGTTGTCCGCTCTCCTGGATGTCGATTGCAAAAGCGGTCGGGCTGTGTTGATGTTATGGGACATGCCCGGCTGCACTTCCGCTTAGGCTTCTGGGGCGGATGCGACCCTACAGCCCATCGTGTCCAGCTGTGAGCGTGCTCCTCGAGGAACTGCTTGGGCGTTTCTCTTGCCCTGTGGTACTGGCCTTGGGGCTGTACTTAGGCGGCTGTTCTGGTGCCTTTGTTGGCGCTGTGTTCGCTGGCTGGGGTTCGTTTCCTGCCTGCGCTCCGTGATTCCTTTGGTGGTGGCCTTGGCGGTCGTCTTCCTCTGGGTCGCGTGGGGTTGTTGCTAGTGTCAGGGTCTCCGGTCCCCCTGGGGTGCCCTGGTGTCCTGGGCTCCGTGGGGGTTGTTCTGCCTCTCATGTCCGTGGATGGTGCTGGACTTGGTGGTGGCTGCTCTGTCCTGTTCTCAGGGGTTCTGTTGCTGCCTTCTGCGTCCCCTCTTCGTCCTGCTGTTCCTGTGGATAGCGGGTTCCCTTCTGGCATCTTTGGGTGTCTGGGTCCTCCTCCCGCCGCTGGTGCTGCCTGTGGCTCCGGGGTGGTGGGCGTTTGGGACGTGGGTCGCTGGTCTCCTGTACTGGTTGGCAGAGTTTTCCTCTTTCCTGCTGGTCGGGGCCTGTGGGTCTCTTTCCATGGTGTCCCCGGCCCTCCTGGTTGGGCTTGCCCCTTTGTGCCAGGGTGGGGGTTGGTGCTGTGTGTGGCGTGCGTTGCTCATACTTGTTGTATGTGCGTGGTGCGTGTGGCTTTGTCCGCTGTGGTGCTGCCCTGCTTCCAGTTGTTTGGCGGTTTCCTGTGCGGCCTGCCGTTGGCGGTCTCTTCCCAGCCCTCCTTCCTTCTGCACTGTGTTGGTCCTGATTGGTTTCAGGTTTCTCTGCGCGCTCGGTTTGCGCTGGGGCGTTTGCTTCTGGGCTGCGTGTCCCTGTCTTCCTCCTGTGGCTGTGCTTCTTGGTGGGGGTCGCCCCTTTCCTCCAGTTGTGCAGTTGTCCTCTGTCCTGGCCGCGCTGCTTGGTGGGCCTGTTGTTCTGCTTGGCTGCTGCCGTGGCACTGGCTGGCCTGTTCTCTGCTTCTTCTGTGCCCTCCTTGGTGCTGGGTTTCGTGGAGTTTGCGGTGGCGGTTCGGGGTGGCTGCATGTCGCCACCTTGGGCCCTCTGCTTGCCTTGCCTTAGTTGGGGCGTCCTGCCTCTCACGTGCCTTGCACTGGGGCCTCTCCGTGGTCCCTGCTGTGGGTTTTCTCCTCTGTCTTTCGGGTGGGCGCGGTTTTGACCGTTCCTTTTGCCCTGGCTGACTGCCTCTTGGTCGGAGTGCCTTGCCCTGTTGGGTTCCTGTCACTGCTGTATGTTCTTGGTGCGGGTTCCTCCGGTTTGGTGAGGGTTGGGCAGTCTCCGGTGCCTGTCTACGGTTCCTGCTGGGTGGCTCTGCTGGACTGGGTGTCCTGTTTGCTTGCCATGTGTTCCGTCTGCTGGGTTCCTGTCGGTGGGGCTTGGGTCTTGGGCCCGCTCCTTTCTGGGGCTGGGGTGTCCGGCGGCTTTGTGCCTGTCCTGGTTCTCCTGGGGGTCTGCTCCTGGATTTGGCTGGTGCCCTTCTGTGTGTTGGCCCTTCGGGCTGCCTTTCCGCAGGCCCTGCCTGGTGGTTTTTGGCATGCCATGTATTTTGGGGTCGCTTCTCTCCACTTCCCGGTCACTGCTTCTTTTCTGCATTTCCTGCGGTTCTATGTGGGGTATGCCCGTTTCTGCTTCCTTCCTCTTCAGCCTCGGGCCTTCGCCCTGGGTCTTCCCGCATGTCCGGGCGCTATTAGGTGGCTCTCGTTCAGTCTGTGCTCGGCCCCGTTCCTTTGTCCGGCGGTTGCCTGGCCTCTCTTCCTTCTTGGGTTCGGGCCTTGTGGCCCCGGGGGCTCCTCCGGCTTATCCTGTGGCTGCTTGTGCCGGGGTGCCTGGCTTCTGCGGTGTTCCCTGGGCTTGTTTTCTTCTTCTTGGCCTGTCCCTCTGGTTCCTGTTGGGTTGGTCTTCGGGGTCTGTTGTCCCTGCTTCCCTTGTCGGTCGGTCCACGGGGGGGGGGGCTCTCCTGGTGGCTCGGCTGCTGTTGCCTTCTGGCTCGGTGTTCGCTGGCTCCTCTGGCTCCACTTGTGGTGGCTTCGGTTGCCGGCCTGTTCGGGCTTGGCTGGGTTCGGGTTCCTGTTCTGGTTCCTGCTGCTCTCCTGGGGGTCCGCTTGCTGGTTGCTGTTGCGGCCTTTTTGGCCTTGCCCTGGTGCCCTTTCGGGGCTCTCTGCGGGTCTGTGCGTGTTGGCTCCATCTGACACTCCGGTGGTGTTGTCCTTTGCCGCATCCTGGGTGGGTCCAGGTTCTGGTCCTTGTTCCTTGGTTGCCTGCGTCCTGTTTCTGGGGACTCTGGTCTGGGTGCTGGGGCTGTCGGCTCTCTGCCTCTGTGGGTGTCCTGTGTGCTGGCAGTTCTGTTATGCTTGGTCCTTCCTTCCCGGTGTCTCTACTGTTGGTGGGTCTTTGGGGCCTCCCTGTGGTGGTCCTGTTTGTGGCGCCGCGGTCGGCCTGGGTGGCCCGGTTAGGGTCTCTGGGCTGGGATCCCGGGTCTTGGGGGGGCGTCTGGCCCTCTCCTGGGCCTCTGGCTCTTCGGTGTGCCTTTCCCTGCCCTGCCTTTTACGTTGCTTGGGCCTTTCTGGTGCGGGCGCTGTGGGTCTGTGCTCGGGGGTTGTTGGTTGCCCCCCGTTGGCCTTGGGCTCCTTGTTTTCCTCTCCTGTCCGGGTTGTGTGTCGCTCGGTGGAGGTTCCTTCTGGTGACTTAGTGCCCTTTGGAGTTTCGTGTCCTTCCCCTGGGTTCTGTGCGGGGTTTGCCCTGCTGCCTGGCTGTTGTGCAGCTGGTCTTGGCTGTGTTGGGGGGTCCTGTTTCGTTGGCGGTGGCTGGCTGGCTTCCCCTCGGTCCTCCTCTTGGCTGTCCTCTGCTTGGTGTTTGCTGGCCTTTTTTGGTCCTGCTGTTCTGCTCTGGGTGTTGTTCCTGTGGTGCTGGCCTCCTTTTGGTGTGGAGGTTCCCTCCGGCTGGGGTCCTGCTGGGGTTGTCGGTGGCCCCTCTGCGAGTGCAGTGTGTTGCTTTCCAGCTTCTTGGTGCTCCTGGCTTCCTTGCGTGTTGCCTGGGGTCTGTTGCCTGGTTCTTCTTTTTTTTTCCGGGTCTGGGTGTTTGTTCCCTGGCCTGTCGGGTCCTTCCCTTCGGGGTCTTTGCTGCTGGTGTTGGATGTCCTGTCCGGTCCTCCCTTTGGGCCCCTTGGGGGTCTTGGGTTGCGGCTTTTGCCTTTGGGCCTTGTTTTTTGGTTGCCATCGCCCCTGCGGGGCGCTTGGGGTTGTTCTGGGCCCTGTTTTTGGATGTTTCCTTTCTGTCTGGGCTGTTCGACTCTGTTGCTTTTGGGTCCGGTTCCTTTCTTTGTCCCTTCCGGTGGCTCTGCGTTTTGGCTCTGTCACAGGTTGCTTTTGCCTGTGTTCTGTCCTGCTCCTTTCTTGGCTGTGGAGTCTCGTTTGCTCGGTTTGGCTGTCCGGCATCTTTTGCTGTGGGGCCTGCTGGTTGTGGAGTCCTTCCGGGTGGGGGTCTCTTTGTCTGTTCGCTGTGGTCCAACTCTGGTTGTGGGTTTTGGTCCGCGTTCTTGATGGCTCTTCCTCTTGTGGGGGTAGTTCCTCCTTTGGGGGTTCGGGCCTCAGGGTCTTGTCCTCTTTGCGAGGCCGGGGATGTTGTTCTGCTGTGTTTTGGGCACTGTTTTGTGTTCTTTGTCACTCAGTTGTCCGTCCCTGTTTTCTTCTGCTTGCTATGTCCTCAATTGTACTGAAGGAAGGCGAGGGAGGGACGGGAGGTAATGCTTCCATTTCTAACGATAATGGCATTACTCCTAGTCCTACTCCCTCGCCTTCCTTCAAGGACCCTCCCTCCCTCCCGGTGCGGTTCAACTGAGTGCTAGCTCGGCTTGTTTATGTACAGGTGGAGGTGGGGGCGGGCAGAGTTTTTATGCTGGGGGTGGGTCTGGGTGGGAGGCGGGGCCTCAATTGTACTGAAGGAAGGCGAGGGAGTAGGACTAGGAGTAATGCCATTATCGTTAGAAATGGAAGCATGATGTATGTCAGCAAATTGTTCATATTGTAAATCAATGGCTTTAAGCAATGATTATTAACTTTAAGAGACTACAGAAAATAAGAGGCAACATAAAATAAGGAGCTACAGGAAATAAAAAGAAAATATTACATTTGAGCCCAATCGATGAAATGCAGGCCTTTAACTCCACCATCCTAACGGACCTCCGCTTGCCAAAATTTGAGTTGCCCACCAGCCCTGCAAAAGGCTATGTACATTGACAGGAAACACCATCACAGTGGTTCCTGTCAATGTGCGAAACATTTGATGAATGGTACCCTCAGCCATAACGGATAGCCGCAATACTTTCTAAATGCTTTTTGATTTTCAAAGACAAACTGCCAAAGACAAGGTTTTATTTTTGTAAAACAAAACACCAATGGTCCCCCAACCTAGGGGTTTCCTCCCAGAGTGTTTTGGGTTAATTATTAGTTTGCTTTTCATGACCCTTACCACCAGGTTTTTCCTGGCGGTCACGGAAAGTGGGAAAAAAGCCTTTACACCATCCACAATAATAAGTCAGACAGTGTAAAGCCCCTAGGTTTTTTTATGTCGCAGGGCATGAGTGCTATGCTCTGACAATCCTTGGTTGAAATCGCTGCTAATCTGCCCGCTTATATTGCTGCTAAACTGCCCATCTACATAGCGCTTTTAATTAGTTTATTCTTCGGCGTGTTTTAAAGAAATTGTACTGCACGTTGAATTGCATTTTATTCTTACTTTGCCACTGTATTTCTTCCTGTCTGTGCCCCGTTCCACCATGGGTTCTCCCGCTTGTGTGGAGGGCACGTCGACAGACATCGGATCCCCGCTCCCATTGGCTGTTGGCAGTCAGCTGGGAAGCGAGATACGTGACCCAACTTACATAATTGGGATGACGCTATTCGCGCACAGCTAATGCGCACAGCGAATGTGCGCCGAAGTTGCGCCAAAGTTAAGCCCGTCTGCGCCCGTCCGCGCTGAGGACGGGTTGCAGGACGGGCTGCGCAGGGTGGAAACTATGACTTCGTCGGGCAGTCAGGTAATTCGGACCTATGCTCATAGGGATATGGTCTCACTTAAGCCCTCCTTCCTACCCTGTCACTATAGTCTTACCCCGGAAGCTCTCCTTTGCTCATCCTCATGTTGCTGCTACTCCTGTTATACCGAGCCCTCTCTCTCTTATCGCCCTAAAAGACGCTCCACGTTCAAAACATCTCCTACGCCTACTGCACAGATGGAAAGAGGTTTTCTCATCAATGCCAGGTCTTTGATCAAAAATAATATCGCGTTCCATGATTTCGTTACTGCCAGGAACCCCTCATGGGTTTTTATCACCGAAACCTGGGCATCAGAATCCTCTGGTCCGGACCTTCTGTACGCCATCCCTGAGGATTTTGCGTTAAATAGACTGGACAGAGTTGGTCGCAGGGGTGGAGGGCTGGCGATCCTCTACAAAGTTTCTGCTGTCTGTCGCACTACAACTCTCTCCATCAGATCTATTTCAGGCCATTCACTTCGTTATATCCTCCTCTCCCTCTGCATCTTTTTCTGGTCTCCTTATCTTCAGACCCCCTGGTCCGAGATCCAGTTTTAGCCATAAACTCCTTAAAATTTTAGAACCCTATTTTGGCAAATCCCACCTTACGGTGTTGGGGGACCTACATTTTCATTTAGATGACCTCGGCTCGAAGGATACCCTCTCTTTAGCGGACCTTATGACCGCCTGTGGCCTTCATCAGCTGGTAAACAGCCCCACCCATTTGGCTGGTCATATTTAGACGGGGTGTTCTCCAACAACCCTAGACTCTCTACAGGCCCTCCCATCCCCCTGGTTTGGTCTGATCATCTGGCGGTCCCTCTGGAACTCGAACTCCCCCCTTCCCCTTCCATATGCCATGAGTTCAGGAACAAGGAACTCAAACGAAACTATAGGGATATCTCTAATGACTCTCTTATCCCCCTTGTAGCTCAGACCTCTCCCTTAGCCCCTAAGGATGCCAGCGATGCTGCCCGGGAGTTTGCAGATTCTATCTCCAGAGCAGTAGATCTTCTGGCTCCTGCATCGTACCGCTATACAGCGAGGCAGAAACCATTAGCCCCCTGGTTTACTGAGCCTCTCAGGCTCCTAAGGCAGAGCTGTAGGAGGCAGGAGAGGTTATGGCGTACAACCTGGAACCCCACTGATCGAGAAAAACACAAGTTCTTGCTGGCAGACTATAAGAAAAGGGTCATTAATGAAAAACAGGCTTATTTTTCTAACTCACAATGTCCCTCACCTCCTCTAGGGACCTATTTAAAATCGTCGACTCCTTATGTTCCCTACAAACTCCTGATTCCATCACAGGCTCCCAAGAGCTGTGCGACACGATCGCGCAGTTCTTCCATACTAAGATTGTGGACATTTACTCCGCTCTTGAAACTCAGAAAGCCCAAATGAGCCCGCTTCCTCTCCCGATCCTTCCTTCCTTAGAATGTTGGGGAAAGGCTCCCACGAAGATTCTGTCTGATTTCCCACCCCTTACCCTTGAGCAATTAGATTCTCTCCTAAATAGAACAAAATCAGGCTCGCCACTGGATCCCTGCTCTTTGAAGATCCTGAAAGAATGTAGGGAAACCATGCTGCCCCCTATGTTGGAGACAATGAACTGTGCCATGATTCAGGGCATTTTCCCTGCTGTCTGGAAGAAGGCTATAGTCAAGCCTCTGCTTAAAAAACCGACTCTGGATCCTGAAGTCCTCAAAAACTTTCGAGCTATTTCACTGGTGCCTGCCCCAGCTAAAATGCTTGAATGCCATCTCAATCAGCATTTGACTTCTTTTCTTGAGGTCTCTGGGTTTCTGGACCAATCTCAGCATGGTTTCAGAAAATTCCACAGCACCGAGTCGGCTCTTACGGTAGTGGTTGACAAAATCAGATCTAGGGTTGACCGATTCCAGACTGTTTTGACTGCAGCTTTTGACACCCTATCTCCTTTGACTTTAACAACTCGGCTAAAGGAGATAGGGGTGGAGGGCCCAGCACTGAGCCTCCTTCCTCTTTCCTCAGCCAAAGAGAGCAGAGGGTCAAGCTAGGAGAGTTCCTCTCCCCTGCTAAGCCTGTACCATGTGGGGTCCCACAGGGGTCGGCCTTGAGTCCGACCCTTTTCAACATCTATGTGGGCCCCACTTGCCAGGTTAGTAAGATCGCACAGGATGGAGGTGGTGTCATACGCCGATGACACGCAGATCATGGTGTCCCTCTCCCACTCGGTGAGTACCTCCGAGCTCAGCTAGAGAAACTGCATGCAGGGAGTCTCTGAATGGATGATTTTAAATTCACTGAAGCTGAACGGAGAGAAAACCGAGGTCCTGATCTTCGGCAAAGACCAAAACATATGGTCCAGTGACTAGTGGCCCCCCTCTCTGGGAGTATGTCCTGTGCCTGTAAAATCAGCCCGGAATCTGGGCGTGATCATTGATACGTCACTGGCTATGACGCAGCAAGTTAATCGAACTGTGTCCACTTGTTGGGGAGTCATTAAGTCTCTTAGGAAATTAGCCCATTATCTCTCCCCCCAAGCCCGTAAGCAGACCGTGGTGGCTCTTGTGGTATCACGGCTGGATTATTGTGATGCACTGTATGCAGAAACTAATTAGAGCCTTATCTTACGCCTTCAGACCGTTCAGAATGCGGCTGCCAAATTTGTCCTGGGCGTCTCTAACAGTTCCTCTGCTACTCTAGCCAGGAAGAGTCTGCATTGGCTTCCGATCCATCTTAGGATCACTTTTAAAATTCTATGCCTGGTCTTCAGCGCTCTATCAGGTGGAGGCTCAGAAGCCATTGGCTCCCTTCTTGTCCCCTACACCCCCAGAAGAAGCCTTCGTTCTGCCAATAAAAATCTCTTACTTATCCCTCGAACAAATAGAGTCAGATGGGGTGGAAGGGCCTTCTCTTCTACGGCCCCCTGATTGTGGAATGTCCTCCCCTCCGAGTTAAAAAAACAATCTTCTCTGGCCCTTTTTAAGAAGGCATCAAAAACACGGCTTTTCATCAAGGCCTATCAGTAGCATGCTCTTTGACTCTGGACAATGTTTGGTTAGGCGCCTTGACGCCAGTTGGGCAAAGTTTGCGCGTTATAAATTATGTTTCATTCATTCATTCACTCCAATGTAGCATACTCTGTCAGGAAATCAGAGGGAGTATTCTGTCCACAGAAAACCAGTGGGCTCCATTGACGTAATAATTCTAGCCGGCATGCCTCCAAATAGGGTGGGTAGACCATCAGTTTGGCAGACAGGGTAGTCAGTCTCATTTATGAAGGAGTACCCTGTTCACCAAACTCTAAATCAAAGCTTATGTCTAAATACCCCTGATTTATTTGAATAACATTGCTAATAGTGTCAAACATTTTATAAGGCACAAATATATTTTCAAATGGCGGGAAATAGAACATCTGAATATCGTACTATAAGGAGTCATTAATGGCACTGACAATGGGGCATATCAGTTGTTAAAAGTGCATATGGAGTGGATTAGTTTCAGGTGGGGAGTTTGGAGTGTGACACCCTTCAAATAAATGCATTCTTGGCTTGAAATTTGGGTCTGGAGCCCCCGAGTCAAGTCTGCAATCTCTATGCTGGTTTTTCACATCATTAGTCAATAATGAAAGACAAAAGAGGGACCTTTGATGAGAGCGAGAGAGACAGAGAGACAGAGAGACGGAGGGAGAGAAAGCGTGACCGAGAGAGAGAGAGAGATACCCATATCATGGATGAATTTCAAAATGTGAAACTATCTAACTTGGAACAATACCCACTTCTCAAGTTGTGTGGTCCTAGGTAAAGATTTAATTTCAAAGTATCTAATTTTTCTTATTTCTTTACTGTCATATATGAGCTCACTTTTAAATGCTTGAGTTCATGATGTGCACTGTCAAATACCTCTTACTTTGATTTAATAGACTATAATAGAGCTCAATCTATAATGAGAATATAGGCCACATTTGGGGCTTAAATTACTACTGACTTGCTCTTAGTTTGCTAATAGTGTTGATGGGGCATGAGCCATGACTGTTTCTAAAAACTATTACTTTTAATAAATGCCTGTCTTTGCAGTGATGTCATCTAATTGTACTAAGGTGAAACACTTCAACATGCCAAAGAAATATAGTTTGTTTGAATTTTGAAGAGATTGCACAATATTTTTACATTATGTTTGTTGCACAATGTTCATGTCAAACACTTTCATGACTAGGCTTGTACAGAGTCTGTTAGAGCCAAACCAAACCCATGGCTTGGCTCACCCTTTTAATTTGCCTGCTCATCCTCCTCTATTTATGACTCAGGCTTAGTACTTGGGACCAGCAGTCACTTCATAAAATAATTTGCAAAAGGTGAGGACTAGAAAACTTGGAGCCCGGCCTACATTCACTGATTTGATAACTGTAACATCAATGCTTTCTGTAGGTTAAGAAGAACGTTTGCAGTAAAGGTATATTTTAAATAAGTGATCAAATGGGAGGGACTCCTGGCTATTGAATGATACTTGACCATAGTCATGAGTTTCATGGGAGAACTACTAGGCCCAGGTAAAACGGGAAGGGCATAACTTCAGCGGGGGTGTCGGGGTGGGATGCCCCTCACATGCATTTGCTGTTTGGTAGTTAGGTCTAGGGGGCCTGAGATGGGTCTGCTATATTTATTGTTTTTTTTCTCGTTATTCTCCTCTCACCAAGAGGTTTTAACTTGTTCAGTTTTTCGGATTGGGATCTTAAACATAAATAGTGACCAGTTTACAAAAAAGTAGTAAAACTACACTCATAGAAGTACTCCTTTAATGGGTGCAAATTAGCTACCTTTTGAAATTCTCAATCCTTGGCAGTAGTAGGCTTCTAAAGCTGTGCCAGTCTCAAGTTACCAGGCATACTGCTAGCAATAAAATACCCAACAGGTGATGGGATGAATGCTTGCAAATAGTCCATCCAGAGACAAGGATTTGGGGTAGCATTGCAACCCGTTGTTTTTGCCCCCTGCACTAGTCAGAGCCCCACCAAATGAAAATCAGCACTGACCCTATGACTCATGGAAACAGTCTTTCCTGGATATTGGTCATCTCACTGTTCCATTCTAGAGCAAATGATTTTTCAGTTGGAGAATATGAAGTTCACACTCCCTAAAACTGAGAGACCAAGCTACACCACTGCGCATATGTTGCGAATATATAGCCAATGCTTGAAAATAGTAGTTGCAGTTATTCATGAAAAATGTGCACTCGCAAGTGCAAAAGTAAATTAGGCAGATTCGTCTTTCACATAGAAAACTGGCAAGAATATGCTTTCTTAACAATTTTCCATAAGTGTACGTAACATAGCCTTCACTTTAAACAATTACAAGGGGTTTAGACTGAACATTTGTTCATTCAGTAAATTAAAACAATCCCATTTGCATAGAACTGTTTTAGAAAGAGGAACCTTGTGCAATCTATCATGTTTCTACTTCCACAATTGCAAATTCTGGTGAATTAATTGAATGTAACCCATCAGTCAATATAGGACTGAAAACAATTGGAAGCAAATGTAAACATGTTTTTAAATATGCAGTAGCATGATTGCTTTTTTTATATTGAGATATTCTATATCTCAATATGAACACATACATTTTGTATAAATATAGGTGGTTTCGAATTTCAGGGTAAATTCTGGGCATATTCTACATATGCTGTTGAAATGGTTGCACAGATTCTTAATGAGCAAGCTTCTTACCTTTGGTAATGCCTTATCTGGTAGAGGCTCTATCCAGTCGCAGATTCCATACCTTAGAATTATCTCCAGGCGACTGGATCTTGAACATTTTGAGCAGTACCCGTGTACACCTGTAGGAGGTGTCGATCAACTACACAACGTTGATGTCTTTGCCAGAAGCGACGTGCCTGGTACCTATATAAGCCCCACCCCTTTGAGCTGATATCAGTTTCTTTGTGCGCTCTTTTAATGCAAGAAGCATGAAGCCACGAAGAATGCTAATGCACTTGTGTGCATCACTACAGGCCTCGTGAAAATGACCCTATGCAGGAATGTGTATGCAAAGCAGGGAGGTTGGGAGAGTCGGTAAGGTAGGGGCACTACCAGATACAGTGTTCCCGAAGGTAAATAACTTATTCATCTGAGAGACTTCTAACCACAGACTCCTTACCATAGAATATGTACCAAAGCAATACCTCTCAGGAGGTGGGTCTGCAAACAGATTAGACAAAAAAGTTCTTCTGGACCGAACAGGCAAAGTACCTGTCACAACAGGACCTGACAACAAAGGCAACACTGCTTGGTAAATATGTGGGAAGATGCCCATGCTGCTGCCTGACTTATGTCCAGTGAAAACAAAACAGGAGGTAACCCTTAAACCCAGTCGAGACCCCGGTAGATATCTGTAGCAATGCTACAATGTCTCAACAGGTAATCATTTAGTAGACAAATACATGAAGAAAACAAGTCAATTGTAGTGCAAAGGGAAGAAAGGGAGACCACAATAATTAAGAAGCAACAAGTAAATTGGTACAAATTTAAGCAGTTGGTCTGTAGTAGGCAGTTGAAGATATATCAGTAGAAATATAATTTTTTCATGTGTCACTTGCACCATTCACCTTCTACACAAGCACGTTTGTGTACACCAGTGCTGATATATCTTCAACTGCCTAATGCAGACCAACTGTTTAAAATAGGTGCCAATTTACTTGTTTCTTCTTAATTATTGTGGTCTCCCTTTCTTTCCTTTGCTTCAAATGACTTGTTTTCTTTATGTATTTGTCTACTAAATGATTACCGGTTGAGACATTGTTGAATTCCTACATATGACTTATGTCCAGGACATGGACTCCAGTGGTTGCAGCCTTGGCACTTGTGGAATGAGCATGCACGCCCTCAGGGGGTCACTTCTTGGTCAATATGTAGCAGATATTTATGCAGAGCACAATTCATCATGAGATGGTCTGTTTCTGTACAGATTTGCCTTTCTTTGCCCCAAAATATCCAACTTAGAGTTGATCATCCACCCGGAACGCTCTGGTTCGATCAATGTAGGATGACAGCGCCTTTTTTTAAACAAATGATGGAGTCTTTCCTCTTTAGAATGATCAGGCAAAGCACAGAAAGTAGGCAATGTGATGTTTTGTCCTGCATGGAAGGGTTTTACCACGTTCGGAAGGAAGAAGACACAGGTTCTCAGAACCAGTTTGTCTGTGAAGAATGTGATGAAGGGAGGGGGCACAGAAAGTAACTGCAGTTTACTGTCCCTCCTGACTGAATTTATGTCCACCAGAGAAGCTGTTTTGATGGTTAATAATCATAGTGGACAATTGTGCATTATCTCAAAGGGTGCACACACGAAAGTTAAGAACATATTGAGGTCTCTTTGAGGCATGATGAATCAGTAGAAACATATGTTGAAGTCCCTTGAAAAATTGAGTCAAAGCAGGTAACTTGAACAAGGAAGGTTAATAAGGCAACTGCAAGAAAGCCAATATGTCCAACAAATCACCTTCAACAGTGCAGAGAGCAGAGCCCAGCTGGGCCAGAGAAATTAACAGACAATCAAACTTGGCATAAGAGTGCAGAAAAGGGTAAATCTTCTTGGATGTACACCTGTTACAAACTTGTCCCAATGGCAGGCATACACAGTCTTGGTGGAAGGACGTCTGGCTGCCACAATAACATTACAGACTTCAGGAGGAAGGTCGAGGGCTGGCAACTGCCTCAGCATTATCTCCATGCAAGAAGGCGAAGGATGTGCAAGTTTGGGTGCAAGAGCTGGCCCTGCTGCTGTGACTGAAGATCTCCTAAAGTGCAGACTGATCGGAGGACAATGCCCTTGCTCAGGAGCTTGAGACACCAAACACTCCATGCCGAATCCAAACCCAGGTCTTTTTTGATCTTCTTGAGAACTCTGGGCATAAGCAGTATCAGTAATAAGGCATAGTGGAGACCTGACTGAACAACACTCAAGGTGAAAAGCATCACCGAACAAGAGCTGCCGGGAGAACTCCAGTGCGCAAAACTGCTGACATTGAGTGTTCTTGGTGGTGGCAAATAGATTTAACCAAGGTTTTCCCAAATCTTGAAAGAGAGCAGGCACCACCCCTGAACAGAGACGCCATTCATGATCCTCCAGGCATTGACGCCTGAGTTTGTCTTCTCTGGTATTCAGAGAGCCTGCCAGGTGTTAAATCACCAGTTAAATGCACTGGTATGCCAGCAATGTATGGAGATGCAGGGTCTCTTGACACCGGCTCCACAACCCCAACCTGCCCTGCTTGTTGCAGTACCACATGGCAATGGTGTTGTCTGTCAACATCGGAACTAGTCTTCCCTTTATCAAAGGAAGAAAGGCTTTCAATGCTAGTTGAATGCCCATAGCTCCAGCCAGCTGATGTATTTCTGGGAGTCTGGCAGAGACCAGAGTCCTCTGATCTCTACCTCTTCCAGGTGCCTGCTCCAGCCCATGAGTGAAACATCTGTCACTACAGTTATCTCAGGGTTCTGCCTTTGACCTAATTGTGGTTTGTCAGGCAACACTGAAGGTCTTTTGCGTTCCCTCCCATGTCACAGATATTTCCATGATGCTGTGCCCACTGAGATTTCAGGTCCCACTGCAAAGCCTGCATAAGCCAACGACAATGAGTTACCAGCAGGAAGCAGTAGGCCATGAGGCCAACAGCCCCAGCAAGTGCAGGAGGTCTGCTATAGTCTGGAGGTGGGAGACCACTACATGGGGCAAATCTGTCTTTAACAGCCAATCATCAAGGTAGAGGAAGACTGGGATCCCTGACCTCAGCAGGTGTGCTGCAACCACAGCCATCACCTTAGTGAACACCCAGGGACACTGGTAAGGCCAAACGGGAGCCAAATACTCGTGGCCCACCTTGAACCACAGGTAATTCCTGTGGGCAGCCAGGATTGGGATTTGGAAATAGGCATCCTACAAGTCCAGCACTATCATCTAGTTACCTGGGTCGAGGTCAGACAGGACCTGAGATAACATGAGCATATTTAACTTCTCCTTCTTCAGGAAGAAGTTGAAAAGGCGCAGGTCTAGATGATGACGGAGGCCTCTATCCTTTCTGGACATCAGAAAGTAGCAGGAATATCAACCATGACCTACTTCTGATGCCAAAAGAGACAGCACTTCCTGATGAAGCAAGGAGAGCTAGTATTCCCTCAGCAGGTCGTGACAAGGTGGCATGGATGGGAGGATTTCCAGAAAGGGGAAGAAATAGCCCCTCTGGACCATTTGAAGGACCCACTTTCCGATGTTAAGGACTGAAAGTGGGTCAGGTGATAGCAAATCCTGCCTCCCACTGAGTGCCCGTGCTGGTATGAGGGCACACTAAAGGGGCTTATGGTGGAGGTTGCTGGGAAGGTGGAGGACTGACCCGGCTTCTGGCTGCTGGTCCCATGTGATCCTCGGGAACCGTGTCTTTGAAGAGGCACTGAAGCTTGCTGGTCATGGTGACTGGGTAGGAAAGGCCACATTTGCTAGACCCTACCATAGCCATAAAAGGAGCAAAAGGTAGACCGGGCTGGTGGGGAGCCTGAAGATGTGCAGAGTAGGGGAGTGTCTGATGTTGACCGGGAGTTCGTTCCAGGCCTTAGCCGCCATGTAAGAGAAGGCTCTTCCACCCACTCTGGTTCTGCGGAAGCACGGGGTATCTACTAGGGGGAGGTCGGCGGAGAGGCGGTTTCTTTTGGGTGTGTGGAAGGAGACTCTTTAGCTGAGGTATTTGGATCCGATGTTATGGAGGGATTTGTAGGTGTGGATGAGTAGCTTGAAGGCGACTCTTTTCTAGACAGGGTGCCAGTGGAGGTCTCCCAGGTGTTGGGTGATGTGCTCATGTTTTGGGATGCCGAGGATGAGTCTGGCCACAGTGCTCTTAATGGTCTGGAGTTTGCGTAGCAGGGATTTGTTGGTTCCAGCGTAGAGGGTGTATATGTAGTCCAGTCGGCTTGTTATAAGTGTGTGGGTGACAGTCTTTCTGCCTTTGGGGGGATCCACTTGAAGGTCTTGAAGAGAATACGGATGGTGTTGAAGCAGGTGGAGACAATGGCTTTCATGGTGAGGGAGGAGTCGAGTATGATGCCGTGGTTCTGGGAGTGGTCCGTGTGGGTGGGAGGGTTGCCAAGGGTGGTGGGCCACCAGGTGTTGTCCCAAGCTGAGGGGGTGGGTCCAAGGATGAGGATTTCTGTATTCTCCGATTTGAGCTTCAGACAGCTGCTGCTCATCCAAGCTGTGACTTCTTTCATTTCTTCCTGGAAGCAGAGTCTGGTGGTTTCGGGGGCCTTCGTGAGGGAGAGGATGAGCTGGGTGTCGTCGGCGTAGGATACTGTGCTGAGTCCATACTGTCTGACGATGGCAGGGAGAGGGGCCATGTAGATGTTGAAGAGTGTGGGACTGAGTGATGATCCTTGGAGTACTCCGCAGTTCATCTCTATGGGTTTGACGAGAAAAGACAGGAGACTGATCCTTTGGGTTCTGCTGGCGAGAAAGGAGCGGAGCCAGCCGAGGGCCATTCCCTGTATGCCTGCGTCGCGGAGTCTGGCTGCGAGAGTGTGGTGGAAGATGGTGCTGAAGGCTGCGGAGAGGTCTAGCTGGATGAGGGCTGCGGTGTGGCCTTGGTAGAGGAGCCTGCGGATGTCCTCTGTGGCGGGCGAGGAGGGCGATAAGGCTCTAATATCTGTTTCATGGATATTTTCTCATCTACTTTGTTAAGACCGACTTTATTACCTGCTGATCTCCTCAGCTGAATTGACCCTCCAGGGATGCTCCCTCACAAGTCATTGTCACCCTCATCACATATACAGGAAGGTACCACTTTGTTCATGCAAGAACACCTAGTTACGTTGGAAGTGAGCTCGACCAGGCCAAGTACCTCAGTACTCCGCATCCACAGACAGCTTCCTTGTAGCACTTCTTTCAAGCTCTCTGAGGCAGCTAAACATTGTACAGTGTCATTTACTAATATGAAACAAATCAACTCCCTATAACTTTGAGAACCTGTGTTGTTTTTTAAAGATGACATTTCCTTCACTAAACTAGCACCTGCATGGCATACAGTAGGAAGCGTCAAATAATGGTGTCCTGCTTGTACTGGTGTCGGGAGAATGTCAGGCCTGCTAGTTTGCAATAGCAGATGAAGAGGTCTCTCCTTCAGGTTGCCACTTTCACGAGGAAAACATTGTCACATGCAAGTTATCACTCCTCTCGAGAGGACACTTGACCAATAGTATACTGTATCGTTAAACAATAGCCTCTGTGGGCTATGTGTTGTTATTTACTGTGAATAAATCACAAGTGTTGAACGAAAGCAGATACCAAGTATAGTTGTGAACAGGTGTGCAAACCAAAAGACCTCTTTTCTGCCCCTTGTTTCCCCTTCCATTCATGCATTTCCACTAGTTAAGGGTGGATGCCATTGGACATTATAGGACGCTAAATTAAGGCAAATAGCACAATAATCTGAGGAGCGGCCCACAAGTGCCTAAAAACCCCAACAGGTGCGTACTATATACAAATAGAAACAAATGTATATTTGTATGCAATGTTAATTTGGAAGTAAGCAGGCATTACAGAGTATTTAAGCACACTAAGAATTTCACTTCTAGGTCACACAGGGTATCATGGGAGCAACATTAGTGCCATGTACGGTTTCAATTTTAAATCAAGCAATAAACAAAAACTATTATGAATATTTTTTTATCAATATAGGGCCATTTCACCTTCTCATTTTTTGCGCAAGGGAACCTCTAAATTGTGCACCCCAAAAATATTACCTCAAATAAAGGTTGATGAATCGGAGGCGGTGTTAAACCTCAATTTCAAGAGGCAATGCGTCCCCAAGATAGGGCACCTCAAAACAATATCAAATACAGTCAATCAAGTAAGTCTGCACTAAATAATTAGGTTCTGGATCCGAAAAAAAATATAAAATGTTACAAAAATTCAAAAAGGACAGCATAGAGATCATAAATGCAAAAGGATAAAGTGAATGCCACAAAGGTTCTTTGAATAAGGCGTTATAGAATAATGTGCAAATCCGAGAAAAATCCAAAGTCCCAAGTGAGCAGCAAATCATCAGAAATAATCGGCCTCCCGGCTCAAATCAAGGGTTTATACAAACATTTTTTTTTATATTAATCAACACTGCAAAGTGCTTGTGGTATGATCAAAAGTAATTACTGCGCATATCAGAGCACAGTTTTATTAAATGCCATATTACATTAACTCCTAAGCAATATCCACTACTTGTATATTGATTCTGCCCACAATAATATGATATAGCAACCCGAACGAAGCAGGGAAAACTAGTTACATAAACAAAGCAAACTGTTATGAATTAACAAGGTAAACTGAGAAGGAATCCACATATTTGTCCTTGTTAATGATGCACAAATATGTAAATGCACAACAACGCTAATAACACTCACCCTAAACGCTGTTTCTGCAAAAGAAATTAGGATAGGTGTGTAAAATAGGAGAAGCCGAAAGGAAAAGACTGTAATTCCCATCACGGCCAGTAGATGTCATTAAGGACTTTTCGGAGGTGATGTGTCCATATACTCGCAAAGTCACCCTTAGAGAGCAAACACTGCAACCTTTCTCTCGCTTGTAATCAACCTTTTAGTTGTCTTTACTTTTCACGGGACTATACCACACATGAAAGGGAGAACAAGCATAAGATGTGCAACTTAGCAAGGCGCTGGAAACGTGTAAGCAAAGCACAATTAACTAAGAGCAGAGAGTTGCTACTTCCACTTTGTACCAGTTGAAAACCGGGCGTTATTTACGCTCTAATTATGACACACCCTGACGTAGTCAGGCGCTGTACTCTGAGCAGGAAAACGTTTCTGAAGAGAGGCGATAGCAAAATGTGTGGAAATAGGTCAGAGGTCAGTTAAGTCGATGCGGGAGAGCGGGAGGAAGAACAGAACGGCCTGACCTGGCCTAGAAGTAAACAAGCATGCATCAAGATATATTTTTCTTTTTGAGAGAATGAATCTATCGATAATGCGAAGGTTGAAGGAGAGGGAGAGAACGCGCCGTGGGGGGCTACAGTTTCCAGGTCTTGGCCGCCAGGTAGGAGAAAGATCTTCCTCCCATGGTGGATCTGTGGATGCGCAGAACTGCGGCGAGGGCTTGATTGGAGGATCTTAGTTGGCGGGTGGGTGTGTAGAAGGACAGTCGTGTGTTGAGGCAACCGGGTCCTAGTTTGTAGAGGGCCTTGTGTGCGTGAGTGAGGAGACGGAACGTTATTCTCTTGTTGACGGGAAGCCAGTGGAGGTCTTTCAGGTGGCCGGTGATGTGAGCTTGGCGAGGGATGTCCAATATGAGTCTGGCTGATGCATTTTGGATGCGTTGGAGTTTTTTCTGTAATTTGGCTGTGGTTCCGGCGTATAGGGTGTTACCATAGTCCAGTCGGCTAGTGACCAGTGCGTGGGTGACAGTCTTTCTTGTTTCTTTGGGGATCCAGCGGAAGATTTTTTTGAGCATACGAAGTACGTTGAAGCAAGAGGATGAGACGGCGTTGACTTGTCTGGTCATCGAGAGGGAGGAGTCTAGGATAAAGCCTAGGTTACGTGCATGGTCTGTGGGTATCGGTGCTGTGCCCAGGGCCGATGGCCACCATGAGTCGTCCCAGGCAGAGGGGGATGACCCTAGGATGAGGACTTCCGTTGTGTCTGAGTTAAGTTTTAGGCGGTTGTTTTTCATCCATTCGGCTACTTCTTTCATGCCTTCATGAGGATTGGTTTTGGCGGTGTTAGGGTCTTTGGTGAGGGAAAGGATCAGCTGGGTGTCGTCAGCGTAGGAGATGATGTTGAGGTTGTGTTGTCGCGCGATGGATGCGAGGGGGCTCATGTAAACGTTGAAGAGGGTGGGACTGAGTGATAATCCTTGTGGTACTCCGCAGATGACTTCGGTGGCCTCTGATTTGAATGGGCGGAGTCGGACTCTCTGGGTTCTCCCGGCGAGGAATGAGATGATCCAGTCCAAGGCTTTTCCTTGTATTCCGACGTTGCGGAGGCGTTGTATGAGGGTGCTATGACAGTCTGTGTCGAAGGCGGCGGAGAGGTCGAGTAGGAAGCCGGACTGTGAGGAGTCGACGGAGTTGTTGGATTCAAGGAAGGCGGCGAGCTGGCTATTGACGGCTTTCTCAATGACTTTGGCAGGGAATGGGAGGAGGGAAATGGGGCGGTAGTTCTTAAGTTCAGAGGGGTCTGCAGTGGGTTTCTTCAGGAGAGCGCTGAGTTTGGCGTGTTTCCAGCTTTCTGGGAAGGTAGCGGAGTTGAAGGAGCAGTTGATGACATCACGGAGATGGAGTGCGATGATGGAGTCTGCTTTGTTGAAGATGTGGTGGGGACAGGGTTCGGTTGGCGAACCTGAATGGATGGAGTTCATTAGGCGGATGGTATCTTCAGTGGTGATTGGGTTCCAGGCACTAAGGTTGCTAGAGAGCGGTTTAGGTTTGGAGGTGGGTGGAGTGGACTGTTCTTTGGAAATGTTCTTAAAGCTCCTATGTATGTCGGCGATTTTGTTGTAGAAGAAAGAGGATAACGAATCGCAGAGGTCTTGGGAGGGAGTAATGTCGTTTGAGGCTGCGGTGGGGTTGGTAAATTCTTTGACGATGTTGAAAAGTTCCTTGCTGTTATGGGCGTTGTTGTCGAGTCGATCCTTGAATGCTGATTTCTTGGATCGGATCAATTGGTGGTGTTTGCGGGTGGCTGTCTTGAAGGTGGTCAGGTTGTCAGTGGTTGGGTTTTTTCTCCATGTTTTCTCGAGAGTACGTCATAGTTTCTTGGATTTCTTAAGGTCATTGTTGAACCAGGGGGCCTTTTTGCTACCCTGTTTGGTTTGGTGGTTTTTCAAGGGTGCTAATTCGTCAATGCTGTGAGTGATCCATTGTTTGAGTTTGGTGGCAGCTTCGTTTGGGTCCCATGAGAGGGTGGGAGGGTTTTGGTTGAGCAATGTGAGGAGTTGGTCGGTGGTGCACCTGCTCATGGATGTCACTATTCATTTGTTATACACAAAATTTTGACCAAATAGATTCGCGGTAGCTCTTCCGTGGGCGGGGTTGTTCCAGGTGTTTTTGCTGGCTATTCAGAGTTAAAATTGCTCCTACGCATAAGTTTGTCTCTCTAAATAATCCTTTAATTGTTAAACGTTTTCCACCGATTTGAAACGTAAAAAGACAGTGTTTAATTTTATGTTTATTCTCATCAAGGATCAGTAATAACATCACTTCAACATTATGACGCAAATTGAAAAAGGAAAAGGCCTCCAGCGTCATCAGGCTGAACTTATTTTAAATATAGAGCGAGAAAAAGAAAAAGTACAAATTACAATTATGCATGGTATAGCACCCACATTATTGAACAGTATTTATGGAATACCTTTCAACTCCAGACATAAAATATTGTACTATGAGCACTTTGAAGTAACATTATGGCCATTACTTGTAGCTAAACTATCCATTATCAGGATCATCAAGACGTCAGGGGAAAATTCAACAAAAATCAGAATCACACTTTGACCAGACCAAACAACTATTGGCTGCCTAGATCCATTTGTGGAGGCACAATTCCAAAATGTTCATCACCAGGTAGAATGTGTAAATATATACACTTCCAAAGCATGCCTTGTTACGAGTACCCCTTTATGTTGATATGGCCGGTAACCCACGTTAATCACAATGAGGACTATTCAGGGATTCTGGATGGGTAAATTCAAAACCCAGTATCCCCAATTTTTCATTGGGTCTTCAATCAGGGTCCATTTAGTATTGAAGTTTTCTGATTTTACTGTACCAGGTGGTAACAGTAACTCCATCGGCCGGAATTACTGGTCCAATTACTGTGGACCCCCTGAAGTAGTCATGAGTGTTTTTGTAAATGTCAGATGCAAAAAGCTTGCCTGATAAATATTTACATCTAATTTGATTATTACCTTTAACTAAGGAAGTTTGGTAATGTTACTTGACAGGCAACAACACCCAGGATTTAACAGTTTCTAGCTAAGAACCTGAATTGGTAATGTCAAGAGAATGTTTTAGTACCAGCATTCAGTGGCTGAATGTGTTTAACAGTTTACGCCAAATAGTCAGCATCTGCAAAGAGTGTACTTATGTAAAACATAGAATTGGGGAAGGATGGGTGTAGTAAAAAGCATTTTTTGACATGGTCACCCCCACTTTTGCCTGGTATTTATGTGATTTTGACTGTAAGTGCACTGTGTTCCTGCTAACCTGGCCCCCAGTGCCAGATCTCTTTCCCAAAAACTGTGATGTGGAACCCCAATAGGCAATACCTTCAGCACTCCCACTGTAGGCTGGGTGTCTTGGTGCAGACAAAAGTGAAAACACAACATGGCACACATCCCTGTCTGCCATACCCGCAGACACTGCATGCAGTATAGATAAGTCACCCCCATGGCAGGCCTTACAACCCTAAGGCAGGGTGCACTCTAATACATGTGAGGGCCTATCTGCATGAACAGATATTCCCCAGTGCTGGTCAGCTCCATTGCTGGCAGTACAAGTGAACAGGGAAGTCATTTTGTGTATGTGTGCTGGACACTGATGAAAATGAGTTCCCCAGCTTCATGCTGGCTTCACTCAAAATAGGGATGTTTGTTCTAAAATTTCGTATTAATAAACCCACACTGACATCGGTGTTGGATTGATTAATTCATGCATTTATACCTGAAAACATACCAGTTACTGGAGTGCTGGTTGAGTGCTTTTCGCCAGCATGCCACCATAGACACATTTCTGACCCCCAAGGATGAGGCCTTTGCTCTCAGGAGACCAGAAATCAAGCTTGCCTGGTCAGAGGGTGCTCAAAAACCTTCCCTCAGTATGAACTCCAGATTAGCATTCTAAGGCAGGGGAGCTTCAACGAGCCCACCGCTTTTGGTATGCGAATCTGGCTTCTCTCTCAGGAAAAGAAGCTAATTAGCTAGTCAAATATGCGTGTCCACCCTCAGGCCAATACCACCCCCAAATGTGGGCTACTTGAAGTGGAGGAGACTTTTCCGAATTGTCCGTCTTGGTGATGGCAAATTTAGGATCTCTGGGACGGGGCTATGCCCACTTTCCCCAGGAAGTGGTCCTATAGGGGGAGTAGTGATCCCAGGGGTAGGTAGCCCCTGGGCTACTACCCTGCACTCCCCTAATGCCCCAAAATGCAATTATTAGGGGAGTCCCTGGCACCAAAAAAGCAGATCTGATGACCTACGAAGAAGGATACAGAAGAACTGCAGAAGCATATGACTAAAGAAGAGCAACTGACTTGGCACCAGCTCGTCCTTACCTGTCTTCTGTTCCCTATCGAAAATACGCCAAAAAGGTCTCATCCTGCAGCATCGTGCCTCCAGAGCCTTAGAGGATGGCCTGCCATCAATAAAGACTTAAGAACTCCCGTGTAGTAGCGGAGCTTCTCCCCTGTGTCCTGGAGGCAACCCAAGCAGAACCATGAGGACTCCGAAACTGCCAAGACCCGGCACAGCCCAGTAAAACAGTAAGGAGTCCGTCAGCCCATGTTGAAGTGGGCCAATGGTGTCAGTGTGGTCCCTAAGCCCTCTAGAGATCGAGTCTGCTTTGGGATCACCCCTCATGAACTCTCAGACATTGCCTGTAGCCTCTGTTTGTATGCCCTCCTCACATGCAAGTGCTCCCGGACGAAGAAACTCAACACCACTGAAATCCTCTGCATCCGGCCGCCCCAGACGGAGGAGAAGAGGACCACCAGTGTCCCCTAGCATCGCTAGATTTTAGCCCTTTGTGTGGTGCAACCCAACTGGACTCCCAGTCAAAACCTGCAGCCTCTTTTCACGGAGGCCAATCCCCATTGACTAACATTGAGCACCCAACGCTGTATTGCGCCCGACGCTGTATTGCACCACTGCACCTGGCTTCCCTAGTGCTGCTTGAGGTGACCTGGTGATGTTTGCGTGGGCCGGGCATTATATCCACCTTAAGTCCCGGAGATTGGTCTTGTAAGTTGCTGTACTGGTCCTTAATGCCATGCTTTATGGACAGTAAGAATGGTTTTTAGATGTCAATCTAGATGGTTGCACTGCCAGTATGGAAGCACTATTAAAGGTAGTATGTGGTGCAACTGGGAGAGTGGAAAACCATGTAACCACCCAATGGAGACGTCAGCGAACTGAACAAGTCCTATAGTTAATGGAGAGACGTACCCTATGCACACACTAAGTAAAATTAAAGATGTTGGTCAATGTATATATTCCTGATAGTTAGACAAATAAGCAGAGGAACAACAGTAGAAAACAGTAATGTCAATTGAACAGTAATTTCAAGTAAATGTGATGACAAGATAGAATCCTAGTGTCCTTGTTTAATCATCAAAGCTTGACTACAACCAACCAGGTTATATTTGGACGTCTTTGTAAACTCGCTACTCCCGGGTCACCGTGTTCCTGGTGTCCACACCAGGAACACGGCGACCTGGGAGTAGCGAGTTTACAAAGACGTCCAAATATAACCTTTTATCACGTGAGCATAGGGCTACCTCCATTGCTCTTCTACATACTACGAACCTACCGGATACGGAAGTTACCTGTTCAACTGTGCCATTACATTATCTCCCGGGTGATTTTACAAGCGCATTTCGCTTAAAGTCTATTTATAATCATCGGATATTGGAACATTTGCTGGTCTTGGGCCCTTCCGGGTCGGAATTATCACCGGAAGAGCGACCGATTGGCTTAAGCACAGCCGCCTAGAGCCCTGAAGATTCGCGTGATGCGATGAAACACGTGTCGGCTGGTTGTTGTCAAGCTTTGATAATTAAACAAGGACACTAGGATTCTATCTTGTCATCACATTTACTTGATATTACTGTTCAATTGATATTACTGTTTTCTACTGTTGTTCCTCTGCTTATTTGTCTAACTATCAGGAATATATATATTGACCAACGTCTTTAATTTTACTTAGTGTGTGCATAGGGTACGTCTTTCCTTAATGCCATGCTTGTTTTTCCTCTCATAGGATAACATTGCAGCTTCTGAAAAATACACTAAATGCCGAATATTTAAAACGCAAAGTATTTCTTTTGAAAAACATACTTACCTGATAGTATTAATTCTGGTGCTTTTAAGCATATATAAAGATAAGTGTTACTTTTATAAATTGGTGTGATCTCCTAATTGAGTTGCATGCATCATTTATTGCCTATTGTATGTATTTGCAGATGTCCAACACAACTTGCTGGTAAGCTTAAGGCAGCTCGACCTCGCTACCCCCTAGAAGAGCCCCTTGGGATTGCTAGAGCAAGCCCATGTCCACGCATAAGGGAACCCCTGGACTCTGCACAATACATCTTATTTTGTGTCTATCACATAAAGAGCCGGCTTCCTACAGTGGGGGATACACTGCAACATGGAAAGAAACGGCCTCTAGAATCCAGGTTCCTGCTCACCACCCACTCCGCCTCCTCTGGAACATTCATCCAAAGGTCATGGAGACAAACTGCGAAATGGGCCGGAAGCTTTTAAACATTTTAAAAAGCTATCCCATTTGATTAAATAGCAAAGGGTTGCTGTGACAATAGGCAGTTGTTGGTAAATAATGCCCCATCGGCTGCTACTGAAAATGCTTTAGAATAGAACCAGCATTTTATTAGGCATGTAATAATAGTTAAATGTACAGTGGAATCTAGCACACAAAATGTAACGAAATTACACACTTAAAGACAGAATGACAGCAAGTGGGACAGCCAATGGCATGTTTTTAATTGGTTTACCACGGACTTGGACTTATTTTCAGTGACACAGTGACAAACCACAAATTAACAAGTCACCAATAAATTGGGGAGCAGCTTTCCACATATGTAGTACAGACAGTTGCTTAGATGCCACCTGGAAACAATGTGAAAAGATAATGGGGCCAAACAGGTGCTGGGAAAGACAAAAAAAATAACGAAATAACAAACGTTAACAGGGCCCAAGAGATTTGAATGGTAAACCTAATTGGAAATCCATTTTCCTGTATGAAAAGATAGTCAGCGCTAATTCTACCCACTCATTCATTTAATTGAAATATTAGGATACCTTTGTACATTTGTCGACTGTGATGCTTCGTAAGCAAGTTACCTGTGTACCAGTAAAGTCCAGGGGTGTAGCTCTCATTGGTGCAGCAGGTGCAGTGGCACAGAGGTCTTAGAAGCCCATTTAACCCTAATAATTGCTGTATTTCACAGTTCAAACAGCAGGTTGGACGGGCTTTTAGCTTCTTACACTAGGCCCATGGCACATTAGCTACGCCACTGGTAAAGTCCCGTAATAACATCATAATAAACACAGATGTGCGGTATGTTTTGCTGAACTGACGCTCTCAAGGTACGTTTATAATTAGAAAGACATGTTTTTAAATTGCACATAAATGACCTATTGCAATTGTAACTTCCCGCGAGGACCCACTGCCTTGGACAAACAGCCTGATTCATCAAGCGAAATTGCGCTCGCAAAGGGCCAGATTCTCAGAATCTGGCCCTTTGCGAGTGCAATTTTTGCATTTGGGATTCATCATCCCAAATGCAAAATTCGCTAATAAAGAATTCGCAAATTTGCGAGGATTAGCATTTAAGGAATCTCTATTAGAGATTCCTTAAATGCTATTCATGTAACATGTAAAAATTGCGAATTCGCAATTTTGGGCCGCTATTTACCGCGAGGTTAAACCTCGTGGTAAATAGTGAAAACTTAGAAAAATGCATTTAAATGCATTTTTCTAAGTTGCATGTGACACACACACATGTCCTTTGGACATGTGTGTGTGTAACATCTGTGTGAATTTACATTTCAGGGGTGTTACAGGGTGTCCTTTGGACACCCCTTCACCCTTGAAATCGCAATCTCATTTGCGATTAGCTATTTGCTAATCGCAAATAAGGAATGACTCCCCATTCATTCCGAATGAATGGGGAGTCATTCCTTATTTGCGATTAGCAATTAGCTAATCGCAAATAAGGAACCTGTAGGAATCGCAAAAAATATTGCGATTCCTACATGAATCCCGTTTTGCGAGTCTCGAATAGCGATTCCTTATTAATCACTATTCCAGACTCGCAAAACTTCACTATGATGAATCAGGCTGAAACTCCCTTAGTGCTATGGACCATTCCTAGTGGTCTAACCTTTCTTTAAAAACGTTTAACATTTTCGTAGAACCGTCCTGTCGCAGGACATGTTTGAATTGAACGTTCATTTTAACAGTCACTAAAACATATGCGACGTGAGCTCTGAGGCGACACAGGCATATGTGTTAAAAAACAAACACACAAACAAACAAACAAAAAAAAGAAACATGGGCGCCGAAACGTTGCCGCTCATAATAGTATCAGGTGCGACAAATGACGTGTACAGAACCAAGCTCTTCGTGTATATGAGGAAAAACAACATGCTTACTTTTGATATTTTTGGGTACCGATTTGATTTCTAGTTTGAAGGCTATCTATTTTCTGAGGTTGTTCATTATTGATGTTGTAGTGAGTGATTGGTCTCTGTGACTGACAGGTTAAGCTCCACATACCTCGATCCCGTCGGTCTCCTCGATGAAACGCCTGCTGACGGAGCGCAGGGCCTCCTGCGGCCACTCGTGGAACAGGTCAATGGATGTGCAGTTGACTATGGCTGGGAACTTCCGAGCTCTGACTCGCAGGGTGGACCCGACTGGAGAGAAACACAGAATAATCTGTGGAGAGAGAAGCGAAAAACAAAAGCGGCATGAGAGAAGGGCACGTCGAGCTCAGCCGCCCAATGAGGAGAGTTAAACCAGCCGTGGCAGTTGGCCTGGCAAAGAGGGCACACAATTGGAAATATTGGAGAAACCTCTCCAGAAGAAGTTAATTGGTATTACATAGGTCACGAACAACATTTTATCTCCAAATAGTTAGCAAAACGTGAAGCACATTTCCTGCTCACCATTTTTGCCGAAACTAGGCTTCCATAATGACTCTCATAGTCTGAAAGAGTTAAAAAAGCCCCCGCAGCAAACCTACAGTTAACAAATCCTGGGACCGGTTTCGGATTTATAACCCTCATCAGCCAGGCAAACAAAGCGGTCCCAGGATGCTTGTTTCCGGTCCAGGGAAGACATGGCTAGGCAGTTCGGGCTAGACGGTTTCCATGAGGCACAGGGACAGACTGATTTGCATATGGCCATGTCTGAACTGGGGTGGTGGAGTGAGCTAAAGAATGGTGATAGATTAAACCCAGATCAGTTGACAGGAGGTGAGTGTTTGATTTGCTCAAACGCTCCGTCCAACATCCCCTTTGGTATCGCTTTGTTTGCCCTAAGTTGGCAGGGTATGCCCAGACATGGGTCCCTTGCTCACTTTGCAACTGGTTTCAAGATAGCCTGGCTGATGAGGGTTATGAACCCAAAACCGGTCCCAGGATGCTTGTTTCTGGTCCAGGGAAGACATAGCTTGGCAGTTCATGCTGGACTGTTCCCATGAGGCACAGGGTCATACTGATTTGCATATGGCCATGTCTGAATTGAGGTGGTGGAGTGAGCTAAAGAATGGTGATGGATTAAACCCAGATCAGTTGACTGGGGGTGAGTGTTTGTTTTGCTCAAACGCTCTGTCCAACATCCCCTTTGGTATCTCTGAATATTAACATCTGTTGTAAGCAAAACAAGTGGACTACTAGAAATACACTATGGTTGGATGTTAGAACCGGCTGTCTCTAGTTGGCAGAGGTATGCACTTCTGACAAATAGGGACACACCTTTTCTAGTCAGGGCAAGGGGATCACACCCTTTGATAACCCCTGCTCACCCCCTTGGTAGCTTGGCAGAGCAGACAGGCTTATCTCAGAGGCTGTGTGTTAAGCATTTATGACCACATACAGTAATAAAGTGAATACACTACAAATGGACACGACACAGTAGTATTATAAAAATAAGGATTTTTATATAAGGCTTATCACAAGACCAAATAACGACAAAAATATACCACAATCTTAATAAATACTCTTGGAAGGGAAAATAATAGTTCAAATGTAGTTTCTTCTTTAGCACTAAGTCTTTAGTATCAAAAGCAACTCTTCTTGAAAACACAGTTCTTAGCAACAATGTAACCCACACGGGAGTCACACGACGTCGAGGCAAAATTAATCCAAAGGTTCGGCGTCGACCGCGAGGAGCACTACGTCGAGCCCGGAGTCACACAGACCCCCACAACACAGTACCTTAGGAAAAGGAAGCACACGATGATCAGCGGCGTCGAGCGATCCGGCATCGCGTCTTCGGTGACGATCAGGCCTCAGTAGTCGTCGATGTCAATGATGCTGTTGCAAGAGTGAGCAGCGCTCACGGCGTCGAGAGGGCTTCGAAGTCGAGGCGATCAGCAGCGGCGCAGACACGAGGTCCCTTGGAGCTGAAGCCGAACTCACTACTCACTGGCGTTGCTGCTGGCATCGATCGGGCCCGGCGGCCGGCATCGAGGAAGCGGGACACTGGAGCCATTACTCACGATATCGAGCTGGATTCGGCGACGTCCGTCGGCGTCACGATTGCTGGTTTCTTTCAGAGGTGCTGGATTCACAGGTTCCAGCAAATAGCACTTTAGGCAGATGAAGTCCTTTAGCCCTGTGACTTCAACAGGAGACTGGCACTCTTCCAGTCCTAGGAGATTTTCTTAGCAAAGCGTGAGAGTACACACACAGTTCCTCTCTCCTGGTTCCTTGGCAAAAATAAAAAAGCACTGCAGGATTCCCCACAGCAAACAGCACACTGGCAGAAGGGGTAGGCAAGTCCTTGGATCAGCAGGCTTCTTGTACTTGGTTTCAGGGTTCCTTGTCAGAAGTGATCTAAATTCTTGGTTCAGGGGTCCTTCTCTTATACCCCTTTTTGGCTTTGATCCCTTTGTCCATGCAGGGGAATTTCCCAACATCCTGGGTCTGTTGTGGGTGGGGCCAGGCAGAGGCACCTGGCCTATTCACTGAGCAGGGCTGGGTCCTCAGACGCCCAGCAGGAGGTGGAGCCAGCATTGTAACTGGCAGGAGCAGAGCTATCGGCCTCCTGGTAGGAGGTGGGGCCAGGATCCTCCATGGCAGGCACAGAGCCATCAGTTGCTTGGCAGGAGGTGGAGCCAGCATTGTATCAGGCAGGGCAGGCTATCAGCAACTACTCTCCCCCTACTCTCAACGCAAATGTCCCACTCATCCCACACTAGCTCATTCAGACCTCTGGGGCCACCCAGCTCCTGTCACACACACGCAAAACCAGCAGAAACCAGAAATGGTTAGACAAGAAAATAGACACTTTCTAAAAGTGCTATTTTCAAACCCTGAGTCCAAAAACCATCCACCCCAACAGATGCGTTATTAAACCCCGAGTTCAGGGATACCAAACTCGACATTACACCATGCTCCCCGAGCCAGCTAGGATCATAGCATTAATAATCCTGGCGGCCCATTCTAACTAATGGAGAGCAGGTTACCTCGCAATAGTGAAAAACGAATATGGCTGTAATTCACTATTAGGACAGGCCACCTTGGTCAGGCTTGTCCTACCTTATACTTGCAATGCACCCTGCCCGTGGGCCTACCATAGGGGTGACTAACATGAAGTTAAGGGAAGGTTTAGGGACTGGCAAGTAGGTGTACTTGCGCAGTCGGCGTGACAGTACTAGACCGCACGTGGGTCTGGCAAGGCAGACCCTCAGACATACTTTTACTCGGCCGCTCTCGTGGGTGGCACAACGTGTGCTGCAAGCCCACGAGCAGCATTTGTATTTACAAGCCCTGGCACTCCTGGTGCACTAGACTAGGGACTGATAGTAAACCAAATAAGCCAAACATGGAATTCAATCAATACAGTAATTTAACATAGGGAGCACTTCCACTGATCAGCAGTGGCACAGTGCCCAAAGCATTAACCAGCAAAAACATCGTAAAACAGTGGAGGCAACAGAAAAAATGGAGGAGAGACTCAAGCCAATGATGCCAGGTCTAACACGTGTCCCCTCCAGCTGAAATGTGGGGAGAACTACCCTTGACCTAGGGAGTCCTCATCACTAAGGCGGAAAAATCTGGACAGACCATCAGCATTGGCGTGATCCGTACCAGGGCGGTGTTCCACCGTGAAGTCCATCCCCTGTAGGGAAATGGACCACCTCAACAGCTTTGGATTCTCACCCCTCATCTGCATCAACCATCTGAGGGGCTTGTGGTCTGTCTGAACCCGGAAGTGAGTCCCAAACAGGTAGGGTCTTAGCTTCTTCAGCGCCCAGACCACAGCAAATGCTTCTCGCTCTATCGCACTCCACCTCGTTTCCCTGGGAAGTAACCTCCGACTGATGAAGGCTACAGGCAAGTCTCGGCCCTCTTCATTCACCTGAGCTAGAACAGCCCCCACGCCATGCTCTGAAGCGTCCGTCTGGACAATAAACTCTTTAGAAAAGTCGGGTGCCTGGAGTATAGGTGCTGTGCACATTGCAGTTTTCAGGGTGTCAAAGGCCGTTTGACAGGCATCAGTCCAGATCACATTTTGTGGCTGCTTCCTGGAAGTCAGCGAAGTCAAGGGGTCAACAATGTTACCGTAATCCTTGACAAACCTCCTGTAGTAACCCGTGAGACCTAAGAAGGCTCTCACCTGAGTTTGGGTTTTGGGCGGCGCCCAAGCCAGGATGGTAGCAATCTTGGGTTGCAGGGGGGCAACCTTGCCGCTCCCTACTTGGTGCCCCAAGTACACCACAGAACCCTGCCCAATCTGGCACTTACTGGCTTTGATTGTGAGGCCTGCTCTGCGCAGGGCCAACAACACTTCCTGGAGGTGGCGCAAGTGTTCCTCCCAGCTGGCGCTGAACACTGCGATGTCGTCCAGGTAGGCGGCACTGAAATCCTCCAGTCCAGCCAAGACCTGGTTGACCAACCTCTGGAAGGTGGCAGGGGCATTCTTCATCCCAAAGGGCATCACCCGGAACTGGTAGAGCCCATCTGGTGTGGAGAATGCTGACCTCTCCTTTGCCCCATCAGTTAAGGCGATCTGCCAGTACCCAGACGTTAGATCAAACGTGCTAAGGTACCGGGCAGCCCCCAACCGATCTATGAGCTCATCAGCTCTGGGGATGGGGTGCGCGTCAGTCTTCGTGACTGAATTGAGTCCTCGGTAATCCACACAGAACCGAAGTTCTGGTGAAGCACCAGGCGCTGCAGCCTTTGGGACCAAGACCACTGGGCTTGCCCAAGGACTGCTAGAGGACTCAACCACCCCTAACGCAAACATTTTGGAGACCTCCTCCTTAATGTATGCTCGGACCTTGTCAGTCACCCTGTAAGCCTTGTGCTTCACAGGAGGGCTGTTTCTGGTGTCAACATCATGGACACACCAATGAGTGACACCAGGAACCAAGGAAAACAGATCAGGGAATTGTCCCAACATTTGGCGACAATCCTGCTTCTGCTCAAGGGTCAGTGTGTCAGAGAGGGCAACACCATCCACTGACCCATCTTGCTCTTTAGCACACAGGTGGTCAGGAGGAGGCTCACTCTCCTCCTCCATTCCAGCATCTGTAGCTAGGAGCATGCCCACTTCGGACCTTTCTAAGTGGGGCTTCAAACGGTTGACATGCAGGACCCTCAAGGGGTTCCTGGAAGATTTCAAGTCCACTAAGTAGGTGGCATCGCTCTTCTTCTCCACAACCTTAAACGGTCCAGTCCACCTGTCCTTGAGCGCACAAGGTTCCACAGGGGACATGACCCAAACTTCCTGACCAGGCTGAAGCTCTACCAGAGTGGCATTCCGGTCGTACCAACGCTTCATCTCCTCCTGGCTGGCCTCCAGATTTGCCTGAGCAAGATCTCTGAAGCGCCGAGTCTGGTTCCTAAAGGCCAGCATGTAACTGTATACATCCTGGGGAGGTTTCCTGGGAGATTGCTCCCAGCCTTCTTTGACCAGACTCAAAGGTCCTCTTACCGGGTGACCATACAAAAGCTCAAAGGGGCTGAACCATAGAGACTTCTGCGGCACCTCGCGGTAAGCAAACAACAGGCATGGCAAGAGGACGTCCCATTTCCGCCTCATTGGTTCTTCAAGACCCATGATCATGCCTTTAAGGGTCCGGTTGAATCTCTCAACCAGCCCATTACCTTGAGGGTGATAAGGAGTGGTGAACTTGTAGGTTACCCCACACTCCTTCCACAGAGACGTCATGTAATTGGAAATAAAGTTGGGGCCCCGGTCTGACACCACCTCTCTGGGGAACCCCATTCGGGAGAAAACACCCATCAGTGCCCGTCCCACCACGGGGGCTGTCACTGTTCGGAGAGGGATGGCTTCCGGGTACCGTGTGGCATGGTCCACCAATACCAGGATAAACCTGTTGCCCAGGGCTGTCTTGGGGTCCAGGGGCCCAACAATGTCAATCCCCTCCCGGTCAAAGGGGGTACTGACCACTGGAAAAGGTTGGAGGGGAGCCTTCTGCTTCCTTCCGCTTTTCCCACTTGCCTGGCAAGTGTTACAAGTCTTGCAATGGATGTCTACATCCCTGCGCATTTGAGGCCAATAAAAATGGGTGACAAGCCTGTCATAGGTCTTGTCCTGCCCCAGATGTCCAGCTAACGGAACATCATGAGCCAAACTCAGTAGGAAGGCTCTGAAGCGCTGGGGTACCACCAGCACACGGGCTGACCCAGGCTCAGCAGCCTTAGGCTCGCTATACAGGAGGTCGTTATCTCAGTACACAAAATGTGACCCTGACTGATCACCTGAGGTTTGGGCAGAGGCCTGCTGCCTCATACCCACAAGAGAAGGGCACACTTTTTGTTCGGCACAAAATTCTTCCCTGGAGGGACCACCATCCTCCTGCCAATGGGTCAGCTCGGGCAGGTCTCCCAGGTCAGAAATGTGTTCCCCTGTGGGCTCCAGGGCATCCCCCTCAGGGTCTACCTCCTCCTGGACCACGGGAACTACGGGGGCCGGTTTCCCGCACCTCCTGCCTCTTCTCTTCACAGCTGGGTCCTGGGCCGTACTTTCAGGCTCCGGGACCCATCAACACCCTTACTCGCTGTTATGGATCGAGTGGTTGCACACACCCACTCTGGCACACCCAACATTCTCAAATGCGTCTCCCTCTCCACCTTAGCCCAAGGGGAGTCTTCTAAATCATTGCCCAGGAGACAATCAACAGGCATGGCGGGCCTCACAGCAACCTGAAGAGTACCTGAAACTCCCCCCCATTCAAAGGAAACTTGAGCTACCTCACACTCTTTCTGGGAGTTGTCAGCAGCTATCACGGGGTAGAATACGTGGGGAACCACCTGCTCTCTGGACACCAAGTGACACTTGACAGCTGTCACACTCGCTCCGGTGTCTCTGAGAGCTTCCACTCTATGGCCGTTAATGGTCACCCACTGCCTATATTTACTAATGTTACTAGGCAGAGGGGGTGGAGGGACCATTTGCATGTCTCCTAGCGAGATCAGGGACATTTCTGCGGGACCCCTCCCACCAGGGACAACCATCTCTTCCCCTCCCAGGGCTACACTCGCCAACTGACAGGGGGGTGCACGCGGCGGTGCATTCGAATTCTTCATGGGACACTGGGGGTCATAATACCGGTGTCCCACCTGCCCACAAACGTAGCAGGTCAGGGGGCCCCTATGAACAGGTTTCCACATCGGGCCCCTGTCTTCTTTTCAGGGGGAGGCTGGGAAGCCTTCCCTTGGTTCCCTTGGGGATTACTTTGGGGCCCTTTCTGGGACTCCTTCTGTTTGCCCTTGTCCCCCTCACTCTTCTGCTGGGGACCCTGCCCACCTTTGGCTGAGTCTCCCACTGGACCCTTGTGGACCCTGGTACTGACCCAGCGGTCCGCCTCCTCAGCAAGTTTTCTAGGGCTAGATATCTTGCTATCAATAAGGTGCTGGCGCAGCTCTGGAAAACAGTTATTAGACAAATGCTCCCAAGCAAACAAATCATAAAGAGCTTCATAACTTTCCACTTTGCTGCCCTTTACCCAACCATCCATGGCTCTGCAAAAATAAGATACATTTTCAACCCACGTCGTACCAGGCAACTTCTTACATTCTCTAAAAGCTTGTCTGTACTTCTCGGGGGTTAGGCCATACCGCAACATTAAAGCATCTTTCATATGAGCATACAACATCCTATCCTCAACAGGCATGTCTAACAGGGTATCTCTTCCCTCATTCACAAAGCAACCCCACAACCCCACTCCCCAATCTTTCTCAGGGACCCGGTGGGCCAACAATGCTAACTCATATGCTTTAAACCATTGACCAATATCTTCATTCCTATGATAATCTTTGATCACATCTTTGGGAAAATAAAACCTACTTTCTGCAGGCCCAGATGGGATGCTGCCACCAGAGGGATTCACTTCTAACTTTTTAGCTTGGATGTCCAACTCCCTCAACTTGGTATCACGCTCCAAAGCTAACTTCTCTCTTTCAAAATCCAACCTTTTGGTCTCCAAATCAGCTTCTCTCCTACCTCTTGCATTTTCTAACTCCAACTGCCCATTTATCTTAAGCCTTGCCATTTCCATGTTGTATGCTCGCTCTTTCGCCCTTTCTTCTTTTTCTTCAGGGGAAAGACCTTTGGAGGAAACACTGCTACCGGGAGAGGACACAGGCCCATTCACTGGCGCCTCCTCGTCCCCTTCCCCTGGCGGTACCACCACCGCATCAGAGGGATCTCTGGACTCCAACCAGGCCTCCAGTGCTTTGAAAAATCCATCCTTTCTTGAGAGGCCTGTGGTCGGAACTTTAAACTGCTTGCAAAAGTATTGCAGCTGCTTTTTCCCGTATTCCTTCATCTTCTCTTTATCAAATTCCTCCACAACAACAACATGGGTAGTGACTCCAGTGTCACTCATGGTCAAAACTGGCAGTGTTCAAAAAATCAAGCTTCAGAAAAGCGGAGAACAAAAATAGAATCCTTCCAAATTAGATTGTGGCTGCGCTATGGTCTGCTTTCACTATGTAGCGCACACTAATTACTGCACATGGGTCATAAATGCAAGGTTCAAATCCTCACCGCTGCGTCCAGTGTTAGAACCGGCTGTCTCTAGTTGGCAGAGGTATGCACTTCTGACAAATAGGGACACACCTTTTCTAGTCAGGGCAAGGGATCACACCCTTTTATAACCCCTGCTCACCCCCTTGGTAGCTTGGCAGAGCAGACAGGCTTATCTCAGAGGCTGTGTGTTAAGCATTTATGACCACATACAGTAATAAAGTGAATACACTACAAATGGACACGACACAGTAGTATTATAAAAATAAGGATTTTTATATAAGGCTTAGCACAAGACCAAATAACGACAAAAATATACCACAATCTTAATAAATACTCTTGGAAGGGAAAATAATAGTTCAAATGTAGGTTCTTCTTTACCACAAAGTCTTTAGTATCAAAAGCAACTCTTCTTCTTGAAAACACAGTTCTTAGCAACAATGTAACCCACACGGGAGTCACACGACGTCGAGGCAAAGTTAATCCAAACGTTCGGCGTCGACCGCGAGGAGCGCTATGTCAAGCACGGAGTCACAAGGACCCCCACAACACAGTACCTTAGGAAAAGGAAGCACACGATGATCAGCAGCGTCGAGCAATCCGGCGTCGCGTCTTCGTGATGATCAGGCCTCAGTAGTCGTCGATGTCAATGATGCTGTTGCAAGAGTGAGCAGCACTCACGGCGTCGAGAGGGCTTCGAAGTCGAGGCGATCAGCAGCGGTGCAGACACGAGGTCCCTTGGAGCTGGAGCCGAACTCACTACTCACTGGCGTTGCTGCTGGCGTCGATCGGGCCCGGCGTCGAGGAAGCGGAACACTGGAGCCGTTACTCACGATGTCGAGCTGGATTCGGCGACGTCCGTCGGCGTCACGATTGCTGGTTTCTTTCAGAGGTGCTGGATTCACAGGTTCCAGCAAATAGCACTTTAGGCAGATGAAGTCCTTTAGCCCTGTGACTTCAACAGGAGACTGGCACTCTTCCAGTCCTTGGAGATTTTCTTAGCAAAGCGTGAGAGTACACACACAGTTCCTCTCTCCTGGTTCCTTGGCAAAAATAAAGAAGCACTGCAGGATTCCCCCCAGCAAACAGCACACTGGCAGAAGGGGTAGGCAAGTCCTTGGATCAGCAGGCTTCTTGTCCTTGGTTTCAGGGTTCCTTGTCAGAAGTGATCTAAATTCTTGGTTCAGGGGTCCTTCTCTTATACCCCTTTTTGGCTTTGATCCCTTTGTCCATGCAGGGGAATTTCCCAACATCCTGGGTCTGTTGTGGGTGGGGCCAGGCAGAGGCACCTTGCCTATTCACTGAGCAGGGCTGGGTCCTCAGACGCCCAGCAGGAGGTGGAGCCAGCATTGTCACTGGCAGGAGCAGAGCTATTGGCCTCCTGGTAGGAGGTGGGGCCAGGATTGTCCATGGCAGGCACAGAGCCATCAGTCGCTTGGCAGGAGGTGGAGCCAGCATTGTATCAGGCAGGGCAGGCTATCAGCAACTACTCTCCCCCTACTCTCAACGCAAATGCCCCACTCATCCCACACTGACTCATTCAGACCTCTGGGGCCACCCAGCTCCTGTCACACACACGCAAAACCAGCAGAAACCAGAAATGGTTAGACAAGAAAATAGACACTTTCTAAAAGTGCTATTTTCAAACCCGGAGTCCAAAAACCATCCACCCCAACGGATGCGTTATTAAACCCCGAGTTCAGGGATACCAAACTCGACATTGCACCATGCTCCCCGAGCCAGCTAGGATCATAGCATTAATAATCCTGGCGGCCCATTCTAACTAATGGAGAGCAGGTTACATCGCAATAGTGAAAAACGAATATGGCTGTAATTCACTATTAGGACAGGCCAACTTGGTCAGGCTTGTCCTACCTTATACTTACAATGCACCGTGCCCGTGGGCCTACCATAGGGGAGACTAACATGAAGTTAAGGGAAGGTTTAGGGACTGGCAAGTAGGTGTACTTGCGCAGTCTGCGTGACAGTACTAGACCGCACGTGGGTCTGGCAACGGCAGACCCTCAGACATACTTTTACTCGGCCGCTCTCGTGGGTGGCACAACGTGTGCTGCAAGCCCACGAGCAGCATTTGTATTTACAAGCCCCGGCACTCCTGGTGCACTAGACTAGGGACTGATAGTAAACCAAATAAGCCAAACATGGAATTCAATCAATACAGTAATTTAACATAGGGAGCACTTGCACCGTGGCACTGATCAGCAGTGGCACAGTGCCCAAAGCATTAACCAGCACAAACATCGTAGAACAGTGGAGGCAACAGAAAAAATGGAGGAGAGACTCAAGCCAATGATGCCAGGTCTAACATTGGACTACTAGAAATACACTATGGTTGGAGACCAATAACCTGCATTCTGCCAGGTAGAGGCACAGTCAGCTCTTGTGTCTATGTGGGATGAAACACTATGGTTGGAGACCAATAACCTGTATTCAGACCAGGTAGAGGCACAGTCAGCTCTTGTGTCTATGTGGGATGAAATAATACAAACAGTGGACAAGAATGAAGTGGATTCCTTATTGCTTCTGAACCCATCAGCAGCATTTGGCACAGTTAATCACCACAAACTACTGAAAAGATTCCATCATTTCAGAATAAGTGAAAATTCCTCTTCAGGACCGTACACATAATAAAGAATTTCAGTACGGTCACCCCTTTGTAGTTACCAATTTGGGAAACTGTGATCATATGAAATAACATAAATGGACCTGCAGAACTTTTGAAAGATACTAGCTGCAGAGGTGTAAATTTCCACTTCAGTACTTGCATCTCTAATAATCTCACTCAACGAATGCTCCATTGCTGATATTATACCACCCTTGTGTCTTGTCTTAAGGACAGAATCTCTGTTTTAACACGCTAAAATTTGATTTATGTTTTATCGAATCTTTTCTGATTTATATTGTAAAGGTTTTAAATAACCACCCACAATAAAGTATACTTACCATATATTAACCATCCTTTGGATCCCTATATAATCTGTAGGGTGATTATGTTATTCACTTTTTCCAACCTCAAACCTCTCTACCAAATATCATTTTGTGATGTCCCACAAGCATCCGACTTTCCTTTTGTGTCAATTTCTTAAAGTCAGAAATTCACTGCCCCCCCCCGCCCTTTCCTTCCTTTGCTAAGACAACTCTCCTGTTTTTCGGGCCTTGCCTTTGAACAGTTTGAGCAATCTAGCAATACTACTGCATACATAACATACATACATAAAGGGACTGTTGGTGAGCAGGCTGCATCCATTGGTCAGGTAAATTGCAGTGCACATTTTGCTTCTGCCCACCACGACATACAGCACGGGGCAATGGACCAGCCCAATTGACACAAAAAATTCCTTCAATTTAGTGACTGCACAACGTCAGTGCATTGCGCAATGTTCATGTCCTCTGAAAATAGCTTTTTTCTCTACAATGTCAAAGCAGGGTCGAGGTTTGTTAAAAAAATATATATATATATATATATATGTTTTTGTATAATGCTTCAAGTACTCGCTATTTATCTTGCCTGTACTTCGGATGCCCAATTTATTTTTGGTCATCTCATTAAATTTGCTGTGATAAAGAGTTCAAGTGATACTGTAACATTGTGATTGTCTGCAATTAGAGATATTGGTTGAGTGGTGATTCTTTCTTGTCGATATACAAAAAATAATACAATAAATGGCACACTTGAAATGCTTCTTATCAAAAATATTGCTAGCCACATGCACAAATTCTTTTAAATAATTTTTTTTACTACAAACTTAGGATGACTACTTTTAGGTGGACTATAACGAACTAATGGGGTAACCCAGAGAAACTTAAGGCCTGGGCAACGAGTGTTACATCCAGAGGAAGGCCCTGTCGGTACCGAAGGCAATTTTGAATAACTTACATTTCTTTAAGGGACCCAAAGAGCATAACTCAATACATGTTTGAAAGGAAAAAACAAGAAGAAAAACACGGAACCAGGATGGAAGTGTCTGCACACAGCATGTATTAAGTCCAAGCTACATGAGACAATCTATGTACATGTCAATGTGTCATGTGCTTATCTAGGTTCCTGATCGATACTGTGACCTTATGCCCCTATTCGGCTATAAAGCCCTTTGTTCCCTATATTGGCATAACCGTTCAAGTACGATTTTCTGTAAAGTCATCTCTGGCCTCACACGAGCAGAGCCACAGAGCCACATTCCAGCATGACTCTCTGCTACTTCCTTTGCGACCAATTAGTGCAATGACAGAGCAGCAGTCACTATCTGATATTCCTAGATAACACTCCGAGTTCTTCAACAAGATAAAAACTTAGCAAACCTGGAAATCCCCGCTTGCTATGTTTTGATTAGTAATAGAACTCTAATGAGCAACTGATAGCTGCCACTTCCTAGTGACATCTTTAATTGACGTCTTATGTCCAGCAAACTTGCGTCAAACCCGGCACCTGTCAGGTATAAATATTACCAACGTTGCCTTAAGCAATGAGCGAACATGTTGCTGATGCCAGCTGCCTGCATGACCCCGTGTTGGTAACAACTAGCACTCTGTCGCTGCAGCCTGCTATCCTGTGGTGGTGAAGCTACTGATTACCATTATCGCCGCTACAGCGCGACCTATGGTGCAGTACGCTTGAGGAGCCGTGCAGCCGTCCTCTGCGAAGACATCCAGCCCAGCTGCCCGCGGACGCTGTCACCCCTCCTTCCTCCAGACGCGCTGAGAGAAGCCGCTGCCTTTCTCGTGCAGAGAAATCCAGTCCCGGCGCTTCCAGTTTACCCTCGCAGGTGACTGGGATATCGAGAGAGACCCCTGAAGGAGATACCAATCCTCCATCATTCTATTCAGAGGTATGGTGTTGACTAAACCCTTAGAAGAGAATTCTTGAAACAAACCTTGGCAAAACCAACTTAACTTAAGCTACTTACTTACTCCCCTTCTCACGTGTTAGGCTTAGGTCAGGCACACTGGGGTAGGCTTAGTTAGAAGCACCAGTTGAGTATGTTAGCCTAATGTATATATGACTGTATAAATGTTTTAATACTTTTAAACCATTGTATGGCTAAGAAACCATATCAATGCTTTTACAGTTCTATTTCGCTATTCTTATCTTACTGTACGTACTTTTTATAATAACAGTTATTGCAATTGTGGCAATACATTTCTCTTGTACGAGAAGAAAGACTGTTCAATAAATGTTAACCTTTATTGATACACGCCCGTCTCTCTATTCTCTACATACTGTGAAAGTAAACTGCACTAGACTGACTGAGTGAAATCTGTGTCTATTGTTTCACACGACCCTAGAGATCGACTCTTGATCTGAGGAGCAAAGTTGTCATGTTGCACGGTTGTTGGAAAGCTGAATCCCTTCTTGTCTGTGCCAAGGAAGCTGATCACTTCCTATGCAGAGAAGAAAGTTTCCAGTGACCTCTGAGCTAGTTGGTAACACAACCCAATTAAGTTTAGCATAGTCAGTGGAGGCCTGGAATATAAGCAGTTCCACGTCGATACTACTGTTTATGTTATTCCAATGCGCAGGGCCTAGTGGGAAACTAGGAACTACACTACATGGCGCCCTAACGTTTGGTAAGGCGATAAACTAACGTAAGACTTGTAGAGTAACTCAGTCGTGCATATTTCACACCCCTTTCTCCCGTAAATACTCCAATAGACGTCTGGAGTGGGTGAAAGGTTAAAATCCGCCCGACCTTAGTAGGAAGAGATTCCTATGTAAAGCTCTGGTTTATTCAACGTTGAAGGATACAGTGTTCCAAAATATTGTGCATCTAATCTCTGTCTCCTTGGAGACCTACTCTGCAAAAACTGCATTTTTAAAATGTCAGACAATGAAGAAGCAGCTAGGCTGGCTTCCATACTAATAGAGGAGGACTCGAGTCTCCTACAGGCAGACCCGGATGCTATTATCATCCTGGTCCAGTTAAGAAGATCTATAACTTTAAAACTTATAGAACATGGACTGACACCTCAGGGTGGTACAGTAATTTTCGTGATAGAGGCTCACGAGTATCGGCAGACAGAGGTATTCTATTCATGGATAAACTTTCCAGCGGTAAACGCTATAACACAAGAGTTTCACTATTACAAAATAGAGGAACCTCCGGATGAGTACGCCCCTTTCGAGAAGGTTGAAATTCCACTTAAATTTCAAGAGCACCTGCTCTGGTTTAATGGCGCCCTAAAACACAATGATCACATAACCAGGCTCGGTCCACTAGGTAGACCAGGAGCCACGTGGCCGGTTCTAGCCAGCTACACACCACATCCTGACATTATAAAAATGTCTAGAGAAGAGCTGTTAGCACAGCTAAACACATTAATAAAAATACATAGGCAATTAGTCCAATATGTAATACGGACTGCAACAGTCCAGCCAGCTGTTAATTCACCACAGCTGACCCCTCATCAGGGGAACACAAATAAAATTACACCACAGAACATACAGTCATGTCTTGGTAAAACACCCGTAAAACGGGAACAAATTCCTTTCTGGTTAGCCCAGAAAATCACTCAAATAGAGGCAGTATTTCCTGATACTACCCCTATTGAGAAACACAGAATCTTGACCATCTGCCTTCCTATGGGAATCGCACCACACGTGGAGGACTGCGACACTTGGGGTACAGTCTTTGCTTCCATTTACACAAAAACACACGGTGTTCCGTCTATGGCGGTAATACCAGACGTGCTAAAACAGATTCAAAATGAATTCGGTCCAGAACCAGCTTTAAATCTAGGTATGAAATTACTGAAAGACTTCAAGCAGGTCACGGCTATATTATTAGCCAATGTAAAGGGAGAAGCAGCATCTGTGGCGATTCGCCAGAAGTTGAGGGAAACAGATATAAAAGATCCTGTTGAGCTTGCAAAAATCATAGAAAAGTGCTATGAAGAATTAGGTAGAGACAGCTTGGGTGGAAAACCAGTAAAGCCCCAACTGCTCGAAAATCCTGAAAAATTATTTATTAAAAATAATTTAAACACTCCTAAAAAGAGCTGGGATGGAAATAAACAATCCACTCCCAAGGAAAAAGTTTTCCAGTCCAGAGGAAGGTCTCCTCGACGGAGGGAGAGAACTCCGACTCGAGAACGCCAGTCTCCCCAACGGGAGCCCCCTGAGAAAAGATATAACCTTAGAAATAGGGATAATATAAAAAAACCTGATAGATATCAAAGTATTGATACACGTCCCTCTCGATCTTTTCCACAGAATTCGGAAAGAAGAGGACGGTCAGACCCAGGAGAGCACACCAAGTCCAAAGACAAGGAACCTGCTCAAAATAAGAAATCTCAATTTCCTAAAAAGAAGGTAGCCAGTATTAGAGTAATCAACCATGCCGAGAATACTGAGGACACAGTTGAAAAACGGGGAGTGGGCATTGACAATGTTGGACAGTGCAGCAGAAATCAGTATAGCGCGCAAGATCTTGATGAGTCATCTGGAGACAGTGGACACGAATGAATACATTCAGGTTGAAACTGCCGACGCCAGGCTTAGCGAGCCCCATAAAATATACGAAATAACATTGCGTATAGAGGGTGATAAGACTAGGAAAATTAAGGGTCTGTTTTGGGATAAGCTCTCAAAAGGCTATGATATTCTGTTAGCTGAAAAAGATTGGCCCCCAGAGTTTGTCAGGGAGTGCCCTCGTGGCGAAGAGGTAATTATGCCTGCCTTCTCGAATCACATACCGATTCACAAAAAATACACATATGCAAGGAAATGGGCAGTAGCCCAGGCACCTGCATTGTATAAAAATCATGTAGGATGGGATGAGGATTCACCGCCTCACAAAATCCAACTAAAAAGTGAACCAACTGCCCAACGGCAGTATCCCATAAAGCAAGAAGCTAAAAAACAGGTCAGGGAGATCTTAGATCAACTTGAGTACCAGGGGGTGATTGAAACATGCACCTCTCAAATGAACAATCCTTTGTTTCCTGTCTCCAAGCCAGACAATTCATATCGTCTAGTTTTGGACTACAGACACCTTAATACATGTTGCAAAACTTTTGCAGTACAAAACTCGCATAGTGCAGCCCTAATGAATAACATAGTTAGGAAAAAATACAAAACGACATTAGACATTTCTAATGGTTTCTTTTGTCAAAACATTGCACCAGAAAGCAGATACTTGACCGCTTTCTCCGCATTTGGGTCGCAGAAAAAATTCTGTCGACTCCCACAGGGGTTCAAGAACAGCCCAGGACTATTCTCAGCTAGGGTAACAGAGTTACTACAAATCTATGATGATGAAGCATTATCTTACGTAGATGATATTTATCTCACAGACGACGACTTGGATACTCACTTGAAAAGAGTGAACACCATCATACTTGGGTTCGCAGCAGAGGGTTACAAATTCAACTTTAAAAAGTCCCGAATTGCCCATCTGACAGTACTATTCTTAGGGTACGAATTATCAAGTGAAGGAAAAAGCCTAGCGGACAACTTCTTAGAGAAGTGCGCTGTACTCCAAGCTCCAAAAACGCTGAAGAATTTACAATCAATACTAGGTTTTCTGAATTTCGGAAGAACTTATATTCTAAATTACGCAGAGAGGGTTAAACCTCTCTACGAACTAATAAAACCTGATTTAAAACAAATCAATTGGACTCAAAAACACACAGAAATTTTGAGATCACTGCAAACAGACATGTTAGCAAAAACAAAATTAGATACACGTGACAACACACGTGATCTGGTAATCCGAGTCATCCCAGGAAGATGCGGATTCACATACCTAACCTCTAATGAGGGAGAAAAGGTACCAATAGCTTACAAATCACATTTGTACACAAGGGCTGAAATAAAATTCAGTTCAACGGAAAAAATTCTAACTGCAGTTCAGACTGCTGTAGCGAAAGAAAGGCCCCTAGCACAAGGTAAACGAATATTAATCGTAACTCCTATACCGGCTTTAGAAGCGGTAACTAAAGCTAGCATTCCTAATGCTAAAAGCTTTGCATCCTAGATGGATTCAGTGGGTTAATTCTCTTGCTGCAACAGACGTAGTTTACGAATTTGATCCTAACTTAAAAACACAGGAATTTTTACAATATGAATACGAATGTCCTCTGCCAATTGAAATCCTGCCTCTCGAAGAATACGGAAGTATTATATATACTGACGGATCAGCACAACCCGCAGTTGGGGGTAAGCAAGCTTACAGTGCTGCGTGCGCGATTGTTAAAGGTCGCTGGCACAAAGGAAAATTTAGACCATTGGTCACTAAAACACAATCTCTAGGAGATTGCTCGGCTCAACGAGCTGAATTAGTAGCATTTAAGATGGCGCTAGAAAATACTGATCGCGAATTCCCCACACTAATAGTGTGCGATTCTTTTTATTGCGTACAATCTTATAATGAATACTTGCAGAATTGGGTGGAAAATGGTTTCAAAGATGCAAAAGGTGGCACAATAAAGCATAAAATGCTTTGGGAACAGGTAGTTCTTTTACAAAAAGAACTACAAAAGACTCACGTGATACATACACTGAGTCATCAACGTGATGGCGTTCACGTTGCAGGGAATTCATTGGCTGATGAAGCCGCGAAGGCAGCTGTGCAAACGGCTTCCGTAGCCGCGATAACTCGGTCACAAACAAAAATAGACAGCGATGTTCTACAAGCTGTCAGTGCGTCAGTAAAAAATGATAAGAAAACACTCCCAAAAGGCTTTCCTGAAAAGTACTTGTACTTAACGGATACAAATAATGTTCCTTTTGCTCGAATCCCTGGAGTGGGGGATAGAGTAATTCCAAACAAGGAACACAGACTAGGACTAATAAAAGCGGCACACGAAGGGCTTGCTTCTGCACACGCTGGCATTTCCGCAACAGTATCACTATTAAAACAGAGATATTGGTGGCCTCGCTTGAGAATACAAACTAAAAAGTATGTATTGGAATGCGACATATGCCAAAGGATAAAAGTTTCAACAGTGAAACGACCAGCGCAGACACCCCTTCTCATCTCGGATAAACCATTTGCATGCGTTTACCTGGACCACTGTGGTCCCCTACAAAGGGACGGTAACTATAGATATATCATGGTAGCAGTGGATTCCTGTACGAGGTTCATATGGATGTGGCCCCAGCGCTCGGCTGACGCTAGAACGGTTATAAAAGATTTGCGAGTCTTTATCGGCACATACGCAATTACCACGTTCCATTCTGACCAGGGTCCTGCTTTCAGCTCTCGAGCTTATAGGGAGGCCATGCCCAGCATGGGAATTGGGTTGTGGTATTCTTGTCAGTCATACAATAGTGTGATAGAAAGAAAAAACCGGGGCATAAAGCAATCTATAACAACGAAGGTATTAGGTTCAGGCGCTGGGTGGGTCAAACATTTAATAAGTGTCCAGACTAGTCTTAACAACATGCCAAGAAATTCTCTAAAAGGTTTCAGCCCATACGAACTATTGTTCGGAATAACAATGCGCGTTCAGGACCTCGATAGTCAGATGTCAGTGGTACAAAAAGAAACAAAGCAGTTTGAAGTAAAAGACCGTTTGGCTGTTTTACAGGAACTGAATGAAACAAGAAAATCATTAAGCAACATAAAGTTAAAGCAACAGCCAAGTACCACTGACGAGGCACCACCCGCAACAGCCCCAGCAAGGCCTGTCTGGATTCCAAAGATTGGGGATCTAGTCAGAGAAAAGATCGCGGTTAAGAAGGAATTTGGGCCTTCTTACAGAAAAGCAGTACCTGTCTTAGCAGTCACCGGAACAAGATCAGTTGTGCTACCGCCCCTTGCTGGTAAAAAGGAGAACAGAATCGTGTCCATCGATCTGGTAAAACCACAAGCATGTGGCCTATAATCAACAGTAGGCCCAGTGGACTCCCAAGAAACAACAGAATACCCAAACTTGCAACAATCCAAGAGGTTCAAACTGAAAGACTAATCACATTCGATCAGCCTGCAGTGCACAATGAAGGACTATGCAATAATGCCATGGAACTCGTGCCTCTTGAAACACAGATTGAAACAGTTCGTCAAGAAACAACACCAGTCTACAATGATGTGGCATCAGAAAGTGCTACCGAGAGACAGATTGAAAGAACAATCCCATCAATTGACAGAACTGCCTCTGGTTATTTCATCAACTTCGACAACTTCTCTGAAGATCAAAATGAGCCCGAAGTGATGCCAGAAACAAAAAAGTCTTTTAAAGAAAAAGCAACGGAACTCTTTCATCAACTGAAGGAAATCTACCTTGTTTCCCCTTGGCTAGAGTTCTGGTTTGGTCTAGGTGTATTTTTCCTCCTGCTTTGGCTCATCATGGTACTGTGTTTGGGAAAAGTCATTGAAGGAAAATATATTACAATGGACACAGCAAGTCAGAACATCAACCTAGTCCTGAAACCACACAGATCATCCCACGTGAAGAAAAGAGAACTGTCAACAGTAAATGTCACAGCAATTCCAATACCTGGTGGGGTAGTATGGGAGAAAACAGACTATGAGATCTATGGTCCGGTCGAAATCCTGAAGTATCCTCATCAACTAAAGGTTTCCTTAAGTGACTTTGTTACACCAAGTACATTCTCTGATAATTGGGACTTTAACAGTATTAATGACATGATGTCTGATTTAGTAATGTCAGCTAGATTCACAGATCATGATTATTTACAAGGTTCATCTAGTTATGAGCAGTTATTCTGTTACACCCACTATGGGGATCATTACTTGCATAAATCTGCACAGCCTAGAAATGTTTTTATGTATAACCAATGGGAACATTGTTCTACACCACCTAAAAGCAGTTCTAAAGCATTTTTTGAGAAATTCAAATATTTTTCAGGGTTTAACACCAGTGATGCAGAAACGTTTTATTATAAACTGTTAGATAAAACAGGAATGAAAACAATGCTGACAAATTCAAAATTGATATATTCAGAAGCATTTTATGACAAAATGATGACATTTGGTTTTGATTATTGGAAAACTAATATTGAAACGAAATCAATTTGGGGTACAAAAGATTGGCAGGTGCAAGGCATAGAAGCACTTTTTAGAACCTGCATGATACCAGAACAAATGTTATTTTTAAATGACACTGTACACCAAACATCTTGTCTTGGCCTAGCCAAAAACAAAGAAATGAAAACACGTCTATACCAAAGCCAATAGCTGAGAATGCAACTGCAGATAATGAGTTAGACGTGTCACACATTTTACATTTCAACAGAACACATCCTGATTGGAAAAAGTGGTTAATCTGGCCTACAGACACAAATAGCTGTCAAGATCGATTCCTGAATAAAACACAGGGTTTAAAAATGACCAGATTAGACTCAAGATATTCCCAGAGACAACATCCAGGAATTATAACCACATACAGTGTAGGCAAACTCTGCCTAGAATGGCTAACTACATCCACACTGGCTGAAATTAAGCAACACTTGTCTTTATTAAAAGATGGTGCTGATTTGCGCGATTTCATTCTTGGACCACGCAAACAGCGTCAAAAGCGTTTCATAGCGACCAGCATCTATGCTGCTTACAACGAGGCTTGGAAAGTAAAGCAAATTGAAACTGCTGAAAAGATACGAGAAATTGATCGTATTAATTTGGAAAAATCACTTTCTGTAGTAGACAATGGGTTAATGACTCTGTCTTCCAGAATATATTCTTTGGACAATATTGTATCCTCTGCCTTTGATGTGATAGACAGAGATTTGCTAATGTTACAACATGGCCAGTCTCAATTACGCTCTATTATAGAACTAGGCTGGACGCTGCAAAATCTTCGTTCAGGCTATGTGCCTTGGCGTTTAATCAACACAACGTCATTATTTTCCATTTTTAACCTTACTGATAAACAGATCAGTTTGGCACAGAAAGGAGCAGACTATACAATCTTGAGCATCGAGAAACTCGAGAGATTATCATTGACAATGTCAGAGAGCCCTGTCATTGAATGGATAATACACGGAATTATCACAATTCCGATAACAACTTTCCGATTTCATAAGTGCCTTGAATACATACCTGCTGGCCAATATGAACAATTGGGTAAGGGATATGTTAAATCCGAATGAAAATTACCATACACTCATTCTTGCTATAGTGACAGCGACAAAAATGTATTTCTTAGTGGTGAGAACTGTAAACACTCACTAAGCGGTATACTTTTGTGTCAGGGTATTAATTTACACGGAGCATGTGATGGAAATTCAAACAACCTTTCATGCCACCAGCTAGTCACACCTGCAACTCAGATAGAGCCCTTCTTTATGCAACTCGCAAACGGGAGTTACATTCTTAGAACGGATCACAGGTGCTGTGGCCTCGCGCCCGGAAAAAGTTATCTAATACAAGTAACGTCCATGGTCAAATGTTGTATGCAAGCATTGTTCCCGAGCGGGCCTCCAGACACAGTGACTCCCCTCTGGCCTCGTCTGAATCTCTATTCTATACGAATTGATACATTAAGCAAAATGAAATCTGTGCTTTTACAGACAACAGTGCCTATAACGTCATCTAAAGAGACGTATGATCTTCTAGTCGCAAGGACGGCTACTGAGGTCCATGACCTTTTATCAACAAATTGCCCCGTGCATTTCGTACAAATGCTCGAGCAACTCTTTAACATGTCTAGTGCCACGAGCATCCCAGGCATATTTAAGACAGTCTTTACGGGACTGCTAACACCCTTCCAGGCAATTTTGGGAATCTTTCCTAATTTTGTGCACTCCATCTTTGGTGGTATTCCACTATTTTTTGGACTCATCGCAGGGATTCTATTTTTGACCATCCTGCTACGTTATGGCAAGCCTCGGCTCAGACATAGCTCCCATGGGAATGGAAGAAACAATCCTAGCAATGCGCTACAGGGACAGGATAACTAACGTCCTCGGATTGGCCAGGCTGAGAGATCTAAACATGACCTGGTTCCTTTCATTCAGACCAATATGGCAAAATTGCATTTTACCTGTGCTACGGTGTATGCTTTGCGGCGAGGAATGCGTGTTGGACATCTGTCTTTCACTTCCATCAGCAGTACCAATGGACGTCGATACTTTGCTAAGTCCAATAACGGCTCACGCATTGTGTTGTCCCCAGCGGCTACCAATCCTGATGACGGCATTCGTGGAGACTCCTGTACTACAGCCAAGTGGTAACAGTGGAGCGAGTGACAAAAGCAACATCATCCAGGTACAACGTTCTGTGAGCATTGCTGATCCTGCCTTCGATGACAGCAATCATTCTCACACCTGCCAAGTTTCAGCGCTATCTAATTTGGTTGAACTATCACCTGATTTTGTAGACCAATTCTTTGCGAGCCTGTCTGATACGATGTTCTCACCCACAGAGAAACAATAACTTTTGAGAAGCTTTCCGACACACGGCGTTCCCATGAACTCTGAATTCGGCCTTCAGTTTTGATCAACATAAAACTGCCAGGAGCTTTGGTAAAACTGATTTTTCTTTGAATTGGACAATTTTTCAAATATTGACCCTTTTCTTTTTGGCACGAACAATTCTTTGCTTAACGTAAAAACTATTCTTAGAGAACAGAAGCTTCACACTTCTATTTCTAAACACATCTAGAGACATAACAACATAACACCAGCCTCTAGCACACATATTATTACAATGCATTTTTATGTGATGATTTATCTCGCATTTCTTCTGTCAGAGATACTTCATGTGTAATTCTTTATGCATAATCGTTCATTGATTTCATATGCAATAATTTTTTTGAATGATTACTATGCTTTTAAAAAAAACGTACAGTACCTAAATTCCATGTATTACAAGTACGCCTATTTCGAATGCATTTATGTATTTTGGGGTGGGCTATGTTACACAATGTTACACATGCATCTAATTGCTTAGTTTTAGTAATTTTGATGGACATGAATTCGTGGAGTGGGTGTCATGTGCTTATCTAGGTTCCTGATCGATACTGTGACCTTATGCCCCTATTCGGCTATAAAGCCCTTTGTTCCCTATATTGGCATAACCGTTCAAGTACGATTTTCTGTAAAGTCATCTCTGGCCTCACACGAGCAGAGCCACAGAGCCACATTCCAGCATGACTCTCTGCTACTTCCTTTGCGACCAATTAGTGCAATGACAGAGCAGCAGTCACTATCTGATATTCCTAGATAACACTCCGAGTTCTTCAACAAGATAAAAACTTAGCAAACCTGGAAATCCCCGCTTGCTATGTTTTGATTAGTAATAGAACTCTAATGAGCAACTGATAGCTGCCACTTCCTAGTGACATCTTTAATTGACGTCTTATGTCCAGCAAACTTGCGTCAAACCCGGCACCTGTCAGGTATAAATATTACCAACGTTGCCTTAAGCAATGAGCGAACATGTTGCTGATGCCAGCTGCCTGCATGACCCCGTGTTGGTAACAACTAGCACTCTGTCGCTGCAGCCTGCTATCCTGTGGTGGTGAAGCTACTGATTACCATTATCGCCGCTACAGCGCGACCTATGGTGCAGTACGCTTGAGGAGCCGTGCAGCCGTCCTCTGCGAAGACATCCAGCCCAGCTGCCCGCGGACGCTGTCACCCCTCCTTCCTCCAGACGCGCTGAGAGAAGCCGCTGCCTTTCTCGTGCAGAGAAATCCAGTCCCGGCGCTTCCAGTTTACCCTCGCAGGTGACTGGGATATCGAGAGAGACCCCTGCAGGAGATACCAATCCTCCATCATTCTATTCAGAGGTATGGTGTTGACTAAACCCTTAGAAGAGAATTCTTGAAACAAACCTTGGCAAAACCAACTTAACTTAAGCTACTTACTTACTCCCCTTCTCACGTGTTAGGCTTAGGTCAGGCACACTGGGGTAGGCTTAGTTAGAAGCACCAGTTGAGTATGTTAGCCTAATGTATATATGACTGTATAAATGTTTTAATACTTTTAAACCATTGTATGGCTAAGAAACCATATCAATGCTTTTACAGTTCTATTTCGCTATTCTTATCTTACTGTACGTACTTTTTATAATAACAGTTATTGCAATTGTGGCAATACATTTCTCTTGTACGAGAAGAAAGACTGTTCAATAAATGTTAACCTTTATTGATACACGCCCGTCTCTCTATTCTCTACATACTGTGAAAGTAAACTGCACTAGACTGACTGAGTGAAATCTGTGTCTATTGTTTCACACGACCCTGGAGATCGACTCTTGATCTGAGGAGCAAAGTTGTCATGTTGCACGGTTGTTGGAAAGCTGAATCCCTTCTTGTCTGTGCCAAGGAAGCTGATCACTTCCTATGCAGAGAAGAAAGTTTCCAGTGACCTCTGAGCTAGTTGGTAACACAACCCAATTAAGTTTAGCATAGTCAGTGGAGGCCTGGAATATAAGCAGTTCCACGTCGATACTACTGTTTATGTTATTCCAATGCGCAGGGCCTAGTGGGAAACTAGGAACTACACTACAAATGACGGTTGCTTCAATATGTGCAGTAGTCTGATGTAAGTACTCGTGAAGAGTGACATGTGGAAGAAAAAGTGACCCTAAAATAGTATGTGTGAGGACGTCACATGTTTGATATATACACATTAGATTACATAGTTATCTCACATTCCAAGATAAAGGTGTACCTGAGATAATAAAAGAAATAATGGATTCGATAAAAAGAGGACATGTCAAAAAGTTCCCAATTTTAGTTCAGAGGGCATACTGAACATAAGGCTGAGCATAGGAGGCAGTGGAATACGAGTTGCAAATTGGCAGGAGGCAATCAGTGTTTGTGCGGCATTTTCTGTGCCTACTGATCTTTGTCTTCATGCTTAAGAAGTACTGTTTCAATGTTGAAGACTTTAAATTTAGGTTTGTGGATCTTCCACAGGGTTCAGCTTGCTAGGGTTCTGCATTTACCAGATGCACGTGGTTTATTGGACATTCAGGGGTGTAAGGGCGAATTGCATTAGCACAAAATAAGATAGTTTTAACACGTTTGAGTTCCAGGCGAAGTCACTGAAGAAATAAACATACAGGTAAAGACACTCAAACATTGTCATATTTGAGATAATGTAGGCTGCTCCATGTAGTCTCTTTAAGAAGAAGCAAGGTGTCATTGACGGAGGCCATTGTTCCTATAATCAATCTGACATCTCACCAGTACTTTCATATAAAACAAGGTATTTTTAGGAAGTAAAGATCTGAGATTATGCAGTGGTTTATGGGGAACATTGTGTTTCTGTCCAATTCTTTGATATAAATGTTGCAATGTAAAATGTTGTCAATTTGGGATCAAAAGAGTTTTACAACAATGATATTTTTTGGTCAAATGCTCGTGTCTTGGAGGTGGTTCAGTCTTGGCTCATGTCTTGGAGGTGGTTGGACAGCCTTGGGTGAGAAGAGAAAATTGATTTGAGCTTCATGCTGGTCATCAAGTGTGTTTTCCTTTTTCGGGATGAGGTAATTGTATTAAAGGTGTTGGTGCAGTACATTTCGATATATTACTTAGCATTGCAAACAAACTGGTAAATACAAAGTCACTGTTGTGTCAGCTGGTCATTGAGTGGTTTCACATTCAGACTGAAAAAAGGGGTTTAGGGAGGAACCATGAGCCACTCCAAAGGGTACAGTGTGATGCACGGAGAGAGAGTTTCCAACTTTGATCCACTGATGTCACTTTGACAGTGTGCACTGGCCCAGTCTCTCTCGCCTCTTCGCCCGAAATGCCACTAAGGGCCCCCCACCCCTAGGCGTGGGGGGGCCTCTCAGAACAAAAGATTCAGTTTTGCTACACATACACTACATTACCTGACCAGCCAATCACCCACCTTTTTACACCAGCTCCAGGAAGGATGGAATTCTGCTAAACACAGGGCACAGAACAAGCAACTGAACCTGCTATCCAAAATTATCTAGGACACTCAAATGCTTTAGCTCTTTCAGCTGCTGAAACATCAGACCCCAAACACCTCCCTACACTCAGTCAGACTTCACCTCCTATCTGTACACTGATTGTGCACCCTTCATGGTATTCTGAATTAATGATGTAGTGTAAATGGTTGATATTGTGGTCTCCCTGTAGTGCACCAATGCAGTGAGGTGTAGCCTCCAATGGAATTCGTAATATTATTATTGTTTAGAGTAAAGTAACATCGATGTATTCCAGTCATAATAGAATACATTGACATCAAATAGTATCTTACTTTTAATTGAAGTCGCACTCGATCTAAAAAGAATCTCCAGCAGTTGTCTTTGTTATCACTCAAACCAAGGCTTCGTATCTCACTTCTAACGCTAGAAATGATATTGTCAACTTCCTCATCACTGAAAAGGTCTGGAATTTCTCCTGGGGAAAGAAAAAAAGAAAAGAAGGACGAAGAATAAGAGTTAGAAGTTGTAAACTATGATACAGATCACTTCGCCCACAGGGAAAAACAAACAATCTGAAAGCAGAAAATTGGATCAAGTCATACAATCATAACATATTTAAAACAATCCTAGCAATAACCTTAACCTCTACAGTTTAAAGCATGAGTCAATCGAGAAGTCTTAGAGGTTGGATATATTTTTGCCTTAGCTAGATATATTACTGTTTGAAGTGGTGGTTGTGTGGGAATACATTTGCCTTTTCAGTATGGTAAAGGTGTTACTAACCTTGTGTTCACAATAAGTGGTGAGAGAGCCATTCTTGTGCAAAGGAGAAGTTAAAAGGTAAAAAGGACTTACTTTTGCACAGCTTGCCAGCTAGGGAATCATGTTATGTTATGTTATTAGATTTTTTAAGCGCAACAGCTGCCCCAGCAAAGGGGCGTCCCGGCGCTGCCAGATCAAGAAACAAAGGCGGAGGCCGTCCAGAGAAACATCAAGGGGGCAGACTATGGTGATGGAAACAGAAAAGTTTTAATGGCCTTCCGGAAGTCTAGCATATTCTCAATACCACGGATGTAGGTCGGCAGAGAGTTCCATAGTTTAGCTGCCAGCACCCGAAAAGAGCAACCACCCATGCGGCAAAGTTTGAAGCGCGGCACCTTCGCCAAATGTTGCCCCAGCGAGCGCAGACTAATCATGTAGCTGGAACCTTGAAAACAATTCTACGGAGTGCAAGTTATATGAGTAGGCAAGCCTCAGTGGCGCCGGAACACCCCTTTGCTGGGGCAGCTGTAGTGCTTTACAAGTTGTGGTAACATAACATAACTTTAAAAACATGGTAGGGTATGCCGGTGCCAAACCCACCATACTTATGGCTCCCCGGTGCAGCACTTCCCCCCCCATATTGGCGTCCTCGAGCAGGAACAATATTGTCTTCCTTCCTGCTCAGGGGAACATCAGCAACCAATCCAGGAGCTGCTCTCAGCATGAGAGCAGCTCCAGGATTTTTTTGTATTTTTTTTGTTACAGAGTTTTATATAACACAAACTTGACCCGAATCGAATTGGGTATCAGAGCGCTTCATTTTTTTTTGGTTAGGCACGGGGGGATTAAGTGATATGCCCAGAATCACAGGATGTTCAGAGTCATTGCCGAGACTCAAACCCAGTTCCCCAGATTAGAGGTCGACCACCCTAGCCATTAGGCCAACTCATCTGGTAGAAGCAGGCTAACCCAGCACTCATTTCGAGGTTGGTGGCCTGTGCCAGCAATCCCCCAGCTGTTTCACAGCCACATGATTGCTGGGTGCACTCTGCGCATGTCGGGCTGGCTGTAGCAAACTAACCGGCCAGCCCGACGTGCACTGCAGGGGCAGCTGTAATCCTTGAATAGCAGGATTCAGCCCACCCCCTGCACTCACATCAAGCTTGTAAGTATAATGGTATTGATGTGCCATTTTAATTATTTGTGTGTGCTTGCTGCCGCAGGCAGGCAACGCTCCTCCACTCTCAAGGAGGAGCTGCCCTTGGTAAGCATGTGATTTCTGAGGGGCACCACTGTCTTTATGTTTTTTTAACTTTTTCAGGGGTCCCACAACAGACAGTGGGGATTGAGCTCAAGTTGCAACAATAATAGTCTTTTACCACTGGTGTCCCGGGGCTTTATTTTGAACCCAAAGCTGAGCACCCAGTACAGCCCTTTGGCTCTTACCGCTCAGGATAGAGAAATCGTGCAGCCAAAGGTCGACTAAGGGAGGTGGTGTAGGTTCGAAACTCAAAACTCAAAAGTTACAATAGTGGTCAACAGATCAATGTCCAGTTGGTGCTTTGCATATAAGAAAAAATACTTTTTATTCAACATACATTGCTGTTCCGCAATGGTAAGGGACAGTGGTGAAATATAGTTACTGAAAGAGTGGGCCTCTGTTCTACGTAGGTAGCTGGTTCCAATGTTCATAATGCACTTATGTTCCTGAACGCCTCTAACCAATGTAAATGCTGGTTAGGTTCCCAGTAGCACATAAAATGAATTCCAAAAGTCTCCAGTCCTAAAAGTAATGAAAGATACTTGCACAGTACCTTCCTTGTTCCTTTGTAGCATGTCATCCTGCTACCACCACATGAGAGCTGGGGCTGTATTGCTGTAGGTGGTGTGTGTCCTTTGTGGACCAAACAGAACAGATTTGCTGACTAAGACCCAGCTCGCAATACACTTCTAAGGTCTCTTCCCAGCTATGGTTTACCAGTACTGCTCACGGAGGTCCTCACTGGTGGTCCTACATGATCCCAAAAACAAATCCACCAACCAAACAAAATGAAAAGTCACCCTGGGTTTCAGTTGTGATCCAACTGGAGGGAGGTGATTCTGCAGAGTGAGGTATGCTTCTCAATGTTGCCCCAATCTTTTCTAGTTGCTTTGGATTCTGTTGATCTGCCGAGATGCAGTTGTGATTCTTCAATAACCACAATCACAGGCACTTCATCTAGTTATGGGGAACTGCAGAGATACCATTTCAATCTCCCAGTGAATCATGCCATCACAGATGCTCAGCTACTGGGCATGATGCAGGGCCACCCAGCTCGCAATACACTTCTAAGGTCTCTTCCCAGCTATGGTTTACCAGTACTGCTCACGGAGGTCCTCACTGGTGGTCCTACATGATCCCAAAAACAAATCCACCAACCAAACAAAATGAAAAGTCACCCTGGGTTTCAGTTGTGATCCAACTGGAGGGAGGTGATTCTGCAGAGTGAGGTATGCTTCTCAATGTTGCCCCAATCTTTTCTAGTTGCTTTGGATTCTGTTGATCTGCCGAGATGCAGTTGTGATTCTTCAATAACCACAATCACAGGCACTTCATCTAGTTATGGGGAACTGCAGAGATACCATTTCAATCTCCCAGTGAATCATGCCATCACAGATGCTCAGCTACTGGGCATGATGCAGGGCCACCGTGCCTCAAAAGATCCCTATAAGGCCTGACAGTGTAGACCCTTCCCAGGATTGCAGCAGGCTCACATCTGCTTCTCAAGTCAATTTTGCAGTCCTCTTCTTCGAAGTAGCCTTGCTTCCATGGAAGGAAACATCTAACAACCCTCTGCAACAGTTAGTCAGCTCCTTCCCTGATGGGATACCCAAGGCAACTACTACTGCCAGGTTGCAGATTATCCCGTTTTTTTCCACACACCTGGAGATGTGAACTTGGCAGTCAGCAACAGATGTATATACAAGTGTTTCTCTTTCACCACTGCTGTGGGTCTCTGGAGTATGATATCTAAATTGTTCCACACTATCTTGTTGTTTCTGCTCCGTACTTGTACCAAGTTTCCAAACAGAGTGTTGGTGTTCCACACGTCCAGCTCTGGGACCCGTTTCATGGGATCACTGACATAATATCGAGGGACAGAATATCGACCATCAAGAATATCGTTGATAAATATCGACAGTCAAAATATCGAGTTTCTATCTACAAACAGGTAAGTACAAAAATATTGAGTTAAAAATATCGTTTACTAAAATATAGTTTTTAAAAATATCGACTTTACTAAAAACAATGTTAAATTAAATTATTATTAAAAATTAATTACTAAAATATACTTAAAATACTTAAATTAACTTATAATAATTAAATAATTAATGAAAGTTAAAAAAAGAAAATTTTAATTCATATTTGTTAAAACATATATATATATATATATAGTAACAAAATATAATTAAATAATAGCCAATATTATTAACATACAATAACAAAAGTGTAAAAATTACTATTCCCACACCAGTGGGTGCAACAATAGGGAAAACGTTGGATAGCGTAGAGGTAAAATTTACTATTCCCACTCCAGTGGGTGCAACAATAGGGAAAACGTTGGATAGCGTAGAGGTAAAATTTACTATTCCCACTCCAGTGGGTGGAACAGCAGGGAAAGCGTTGGATAGCGCAGGGGTAAAAATTACTATTCCCACTTCAGTGGGTGCAACAGTAGGGAAAGCGTTGGATAGCGTAGGGGTTTAAATGACTATTACCACTCCAAAGAGTGCAACAGTAGGGAAAACGTTGGATAACGTAGGGGTTAAAATTACTATGCCCACTCCAAAGAGTGCAACAGTAGGGAAAGCTTTGGATAGCGTAAGGGTTAAAATTACTATTCCCACTCCAGAGAATACAACATTAGGGAAAGTAAATACTGCATATATTATTTAACAATTTTAAAATGAATATCTAATAATAATTAATTAAAAATAATTACTTTTTTAATATAATATAATAATTAATATTTTACAATTACTAATTAACAATAATTATTTCAATTGATCACCTATTAATACAAATTAATTAAAAATTAACAATTAATTATTTCATATTTAAAAATTATTTAACAATTATTTCCAATTAAATAAATTTAAATAATGTATTTATTTAATTATTAATACATTACTTCCCACCCTATTCCCCTATAAACCCACAACCCGCTACAGAAAAGAAATTATTAAAATTAACATAATTACCAATTATTCAATTAAATAAAATTAATTACCAATTAAAATGTAATTAATTAAAAATATAAATTAATTACCAAATAATTAAAAATTACTATCAATAAATAAATTTACATATTTAATTAATTATAATTAAATTACTTCCCACCCTATTCCCCTATAAACCCACAACCCGCTACAGAATTAAATGACACAATAATTATAAAAACAAAATTCATTAATTAAAATTAATTATAACATAAATACATACTTTTCACACATATTATAACATAAAAATACACTATAAAAAAATAGATATTATTAAAAAATCGATATTCTTTACTATCTATATTATATACTTCGATATTTTAACTTTCTATATTTTTAACAGTCGATAATAAATCACTTACCTTAAAAACAATATTTTGGTTATCTATATTCTGTCCTGTCGATATTTTGTCCAGTCTATATTTACAATTCAATATTTTGTCCAAACGATATTTTGGAGTCAATATTATGTCTATGCACCGTTGTGAATCTATCTCTTGACAGTAGAGATCCAAAGCAAAGGCACAAAGGAGGAAAGGGGTTCACACTTCGCTACCACAGTCTGTTAGGGATAATACATCAGAATAATAATACATACAGAATAGTGGAGCAGGAATAGGGTACCCTCTGTCTTCTGGTATTCACACATTGGAGTCCGATCAACTACATTGAACCTTGGTAATGCTTTGGAGGAGCCCTGCAAATCACTGTCAAGAACTCTCTCCAACCTCCACTGTTAGACCTGTTAGCTCAAGGGCCGTCCTCCCCCAAACCTTTTTCCTTCATCTTCCATTTTTTGTCTGACCTCGTTTGCACTGGTCTTAGGACTCTGTGCACTTTATCACTGCTAACCAGTGCAAAAGTGCTTGTGCTCTCTCCTTAAAACATGGTAGAATTGGCTGTAACCCAATTGACAATTGATTTATAAGTCCCTAGTAAAGTGGTGCTACTTGAACCCAGAGCATGTAAATTAAATTCTACTTGTCGGCCTTCAGGACCAATTGTGCCACCCATTTAAATAGCCATTGAGGCATGTCTCAGCCTGCCATTGCAGCCTGCGTTTGCAGTTTAAATAGCCATTTATATCTGGCAATATGAAGCTTTTGCCGGTCCTAAACCTTCCTTTTCAATACATATAAGTCACCCCAGCGAAAGCGTTGGACAGCCTAGAGGGCAGGCTATAATATATTTAAAAGCATTTGCAATGCAATAGGTCTCCCATTACTGAAAGTTTGTGCAATTGGCATTGCATTATTATTTCCAATGCCAATAGGCAAACCTTTCAGTAATACAAGACCTCTTGCATTGCAAAGGCTTTTATTAAAAGCCATTTACCAGAAACCAGATGGTGGGGTGTGACTTGGTAGGTAGGGAAGGGTAAACACAGGGAAGTGGAGTTAATGGATAGGTGGTGCAGAGAAAAAGTGTGATAAATGAAAATAAGACCAAATAGTACCAGTAGTATAAACCTTAAGAGTTCAAATACTTAAACTTTGTATCATGGCGGTTAAGTTATATTGGGAAAAAATATTTTTTTTAGTGAATTTGCTACCAGTGTATGTATTAAAATTATTTTTAAAAAAACCCTGAAGTGTGTTGTTTAAAAAAATATTCAACTTTGCCGAATTGGGTATGCAATCTATGAGATGCTGTCAATTGTTTTGGTTTGGTTAAATGTGTGTTTTAAGGTTTACATTTGTGAAACTGAAAGTTCACTTAAGAATATAAAACTCAGGGGTGATGGGTGTGGAACATAAACCCAAAAGTGTGACGATGTTATCTGGCAACGTTCGTTGTACTTTGAATAATAGCACGACCAGCTAAAGAAATCTCAGCTCAATATAAGAGCAAATTGCATAAGTCATGGACGGTCTCAACAAAAATGTCCTAAACTGAGTGCATGCACATAACCGTACGAGGCTGCCTTCCATAGGTTAATGTCAGCATCCAAGGTCCTACACCCTTCTAGTAATCATCTAATGGTTCACCTATGATCACTACATAAAAAATCCAAAATCAAATTAAACCGTATGCACAATCACAGGGAGTCTCCAACCTTTTCCGTAATAAGAGCTACTTATGTTCAATGAAACTCATTGAGAGCTACGAATATTATTAGTATTGTAAGAGTGTCCACAACAGATAATATTACAATAGTGGCCATCATATGCAAGATTACTACCAACGATCACCTTAGTTTATCATATATATAGAACACAATGTCCCAATAGGTACCAGTAAATAAGGCAATTTAAAGTATGCATGCACCAAGCATTACAGACGAAGGACAACAAGGAGGCTCAATCCATTAGTGTAAGGCTTGTTATTCACCGTTTTTTCATATGGGAATACAGTTGTAAAGCAGCACTGTACATGAAAGCATTCATGCGACAACCCAAATGGCACTTGGTGACAAGGTGATAATTAAGTGAAAGTGACGACGCAGGTGAATGGGGTGAACAGCATGGACGGCGCAGAGTGACAAAAATATATACAGTGTAGGCTCAAGAATAAGTTCAAAATATTTCAAATTGCACGTAGGACACAGTTATGAGCCAAAAGTAGTGCGCCAGAGAATTGTGCTGCAGTGTCGACTGCGTTTCGATCCAACAAGGTGCAATCGCTCAGGCAGTACCCAATCAATTTTTTTTACCCACCATGCCACCTCAGTTTGGATCCAACCTTAACCCTACTCCAATCAACACAGTCCAGCCCTAACTTCAAAAAAAAGTTGTCATTCACTTGCCCTAGGCATTTAATGCCTGTAGCCTGTCTTTTGTCTCGTGACTTGGTGTATATAACATTTGCGATTTGTGTATTCCTCCTAGACAGATACACACAATATGGAGCTGATGTGTGCCTGGCCCAGGATAGGAGGGAAGAGCTGGGCACAACCCAACTTACACATGAATAGCTGTGTCTTGCCTCCAGACAAAGGGCTGCATACCCCCTGTAGTTAGTCTGGAGCTAGAACTGGGAAGGCAGGATGAAGGGGACTTCAAAGGAAAATCTTTAGAAGCTTCTACCCCACTTCAAAGGCACAATTGGGTATAAATACTGGTCCTCAGCCATCACCACTTCAGTACACTTCTGGACCTGTGGATACTCTGCCGGGAAGATGGAGACTGCTGTGCTGCAGGAGTTCTGCCACTCTGCTGGACTGCACTATGCTGGACTACTGCCCTGCTGTGCTGCTGCTTTGCTGACCTGCTGCCTGGATGAGAAGGACTAGATTTACATCAGTTAAACTCAGAACCACAGAGTGAATCAAGAGTTTTTTGGCTGGCCTCCTGATTGAAGTCTCAAGGACATCAGTCTTCCAACAATCTTGCATCTGTTATCTGTGAGTCTAACCTGCCGAGTGGTGCCACTCCAGTCCGGGACCTTTGGAAAGGGGCGTAAGATGCTCTGCCAGCCTCAGTGGATTCATAGGAACTGAAGCATCCCCTCTGCTGCGCGACGCAACCCAGTGTTGAACGGACATATTTCCGCTGATGCATGGATTGGACATGTCACAAAGACCCACATCGCAGCCACAACATACATCTCCTTTGGAACCACGTATCCTCTGCACAGGCCCTCGCATCTCTAAATGACTGACTCTGCATCGCATCTCCTTGAAACCGCTGCATCACCCCAACGGCGTGCCATATCCGAGATGCCTGACTTCTCCTTGAAAGCCCCATCTACAGGATCCTTGATGACAATGCAGGTCCTCGTATTGCAGCCTTGCTGAATCTCAGAACCGGTGCATCACTTCAGCTGCACAAAGCATCTTTGACGTGGTTCGTCGCACTGCTCTGCAAACCAGGACTAAAGGTACTTTATTCAGCAGGCCTGACTGAGTCCCTGTAGTTGGCTATGCTCTATCGATGTCACCCTGAATTGGTGACTTTGTTCTGGTCTGACAAAGCCAGATATCGACAGTTGGATGCTATTTTCCCTCAAATCTTTCAAATGTTATCTCACTGGTTCTTCTAACTGACGTTAAGTTGTTGTCGTTTTCTTTAATTTAATACAAATTTCTATACTTTTTACTTTTCTAACTCTGTTGTGAGCTGTTTTGTGGTGTATTTTTACTTAGTTACTGTTTGAAGTGTTGCACAAATTGTTAACACATTGCTTTTGAGTTAAGCCTGAATGCTCTGCTGTTCCAAGTTACTCGAGCTTTGAGCATATGTTAATTTAGGGTTTGCTTGTGACTTCATCCTGAGAAGTATGTGGTTGCTGTTTGAGAAGGGTTTCACCCCCCTCAAATAACAGCTCAATTTCTTACGTCCACCTTATGCACCACTTTGGTTGAGGAATTCAAAATGGATTGCTAAATTGCCAAAGTCAAATGCGCCACACTTGATCAACACACAGTCTACTGCATAGGTATAACGCCATATTCATGGTTGTCATCTATGTCTCACATGGATGAGTAAAGGACCTGGTTGCATGGGACTGACAGACCAATTTAAAACATCAATGAATCCAGTAGGTCCATATTTCTGGCAGGCATCTGGTAAATATGCCTTTCCTGCTACAATGTTTATTGCTGCCATCAGTGACAGTATTCTATAGTCCGGTGAGCTCATGTCAGTTATGGTCAAAAGAGGAAGGTGTTTTTAGTCCATGTACAAGTGACTCCAAATTCTGGTAAAAAGAAACAGAGTCAGAATGTGATCAAATGATTTCACCATAATGACACTTTGTCATTATAGTGTGCACCTTGAATATCAACCCCAGAATATCGAGAATATCGATGGGACACAATATTGACAATATGTTCTAAAAAAAATATTGATAGGTAAGTCCAGATTTTCTATACCGAACTCCACATAGCTCAGCAGGGCAGGCAGACGGCACAGCCCCCTTATTTCCAGATCCTGGAGAGAGAGGCAGAGAGCGAGTAGCCAACAAGCGAAAAGAGACTTTCTTGGACCTGGACGAGGGGACAGAACCTGCTTCGTCCCCCAGCAGAATCCCGTCTAAGCATGGGCGAATTTTGCGAATTCACGAATTTGCGGATTTGCGAATTCGCAATCCGCAAAGTTCGCGAATTTGTGCGAATTTGCAGATTTTTGTTATTTTGCGTGTTCGCTGGGTTTTTTGTGTGTTCACGGGTTTTTTTGCGTGTTTGCGGGGCTTTTTGCGTCTTCGGGAGCCGCTTGCATAGCGAAGTTACCCATGAAGTCGTTTATGGGAGAGGGAGAGAGAGATAGATAGATAGATAGATAGATAGATAGATAGATAGATAGATAGATAGATAGATAGATAGAAAGAGAGAGAAAGAGAGGGAAAGAGAGAGGGAGAGAGAGAACGAGAGAAAGAAAGAGAGGCCGGATCACTGAAGGGCCAGATTCCTGAGTTGCCCCTACAGAACACACAGCTTTTTATTTTTAGCAAAATGCATATGAAAATTGTGCTGTAAAGGTCTCTTTTAGTTTAACCCCTCCTGACAACTCAAAATGGGTGTTTTTGCCATCCTCTCCCTTCTTCCTGTTTTTTATATCTGTAAGTGCTTCCTGATGAGGTTTAATTCCTTGGACAGGTGCCTCGTTGCCTACTTGTAACTATTCTCTGACCCTGCTTCAAGGGTCAGAGCAGGGTCAGAGAATAGTTGCAAGTAGGCAACGAGGCGCCAGGAAGCAATTAGCAGCAGGTTTACAAGTTGAAGTTAATCTGTTTGTAACCCTTTTGTAAAAGGTTACAAAGAAATTAGATTCAACTTTTGCACCTGCTGCTGTAACCCTTGCTTGGCTGAAAATTCGTCCCCGCTGATTCGCGGATTTTACCGCGATTACGCGAGATTCGCGGATCGCGAAATCGCGGAAAATCCGCAAATTCGCCCGCGAAACGGATTTTACGCCCACCCTTAATCCCGTCCTAGCCCTCGCTCCCGTCTGAAGCAACCAAAACATTCCACTGCCGTGCATTTTTCTGCAGCACGAGTTGCGTGCTTTTGCCCGGGCTGCAGAAGCAAGCCCCATGCATGGCAGACATCAGCCGGAGCAGAGCTTTGCACACTGGCCAGTTCACTTTTGCCCTGGAAAGAGTGTGTCCTGCTGGGCAGTCAGTGGGAGCTGCTGGAAGTTTTTCCATGAAGTGCCTGGGAGTACCTTGTTGGGTCTGGGTTAAAGAGACCTGATCCGGAGCTCGCTTTTTTTTCACTTTCTTGAAGAGTTTTTGAACTTTTGTATTTTTATTTATTCACTTACCGACCGGAGAAGTCACGACCGCTGTTGGCTGCCATGATGAACAGGAGCACCATGGTGTCTAGTACTCAGACCAGGATACGGACTGACCCCTTCTCCAACAACTACACCCTGGTTGGCCAGGAGCTGGGCAGATACTCTTCCTGATAGTTTTTATCTTCTGTGGCTATCCCGACCTTCAGGCTTGGATCCGGTACGTCCATGCCTATGTTGGACACACTTGGTCTATAGTGTCATAGTGTGTGTTGGTTGGACCGGAAAGGCTCAGATACTTCACGCTGCTCCCGCCTCCTCCAGGACTGCAACAGATGCCTCGGAGGGACTGGAGACCAACCGGTCCGGCAGCGACCTCAGGACGTGCTCCATTCGTACCGTGAGTGCCCCTCCAACATGCGACCCAGGACCAGAGACTGAAACAAGCACTGACAACTGCAGGAAGCGAGGTGAGAGCCGAGGAAGAGCTCCGTAGTGCCTGTCTTTAAGATGGCCACTCCCAGCCCCGAATATCTATAGCGCACCTTTTAAACATGCAGCCCGGATCTAAGGAGGCCTGACCTCGGATTCCTCAGACCCTTAACCTTGGCCATTTACTGCTGGCTTTGAATTGTGCACAATTTGCAAGACTCACTCAGGTTTCCCAGATTCCTGACCTTATGATGGCCGCCCCCGGGACTGATCTCGGAAGGATGATCCATGGCTCCTTATTTCGACACTATGCTTACCTCTGACTCTGAGTACCCCAACGCACCGAGGAACCTCTATCTCCCTGCACCAGAGTCTCATGGCCACACGCTGCTGCGCCTCAAAGTCGCATGGGGATTCGGGACAATAATTGTGATTTCCCGGTTTAGCAGATTTCTTGAGGATTTGAATAAGAAGTATGTGGGTAAGAATGAAGGAAGTATGCAGATATGTCAACTGCCTGAGGATTACAATGAGCACATAAATAAATCTTCCCACCATTTTAGCTTAACAAATATAGGAAGAATTCACTCAACCCACATAAGATGGCGCCCCCCTGAAATCGGAACTGAGAAAAACAACACTAGAAACAAAAAGAAGACTGCTCCATATACCAATGCAAAAACACCCTGCAAAACAGGAGGCCTCTTCAAATGGCACAATAATCATTATCAACCCTTCAAATTCAGAAACAGACACCTGGAAACTTTGGGAACAAGCTTGTTAACAAGTGAAGTGAACATTTTTATTGTATTTATTTAATTAAAACCTTTACAATATTGTAACATAAAACACATGATTTAAAAAGAGTACAAAGTCTCAAATGGTTAAAAGGGAAACTTTCTAAGTATCCATGCAATTGGAGTGTTTGTGAGAGGAGAGAGGAGGTTCAGTGGATCAGTTCGTTATACTTCACACATCCGGCTTCAGAACTTTAGTATCGTGTTTCTCAGTAATTTGTATTAGCTGCAGTGACTTTTGACAGAATCTTGTGGCTCTACAAACTGTCTGCAATTGTTGGCTGTTCAGTGCTAGCATGACAGCCGAGTGGCATGATCTAATTTTTAAAAAACGGAATGCGTGAAGGAGAAAGTAACGTCTCAGATTTTTCAGAGAGGGGCAGTTGCATAATATGTGCAACAATGATTCTTCCTTTTGTCCACATAGTCTGCAGTCAGTGGTCGACCATGATTGCTTCCATGCTGGTGTATGTTCTTTTAAGGTGGAAGTGCCCAGCCGTAGATTTAGAAGAGTCTTTTGGGCGGCCGTGGATATATGGTTGACTAAGTAAAGTTGAGGCTCCATTTTCCCATACGTGGCCAACACCGTCCACCCGTGTTTTTTGTTCGCTGTTGCTGCTTGATCTAATAGCCATGATCTTTGCTTTGTGGCTCCGTTGGTCACTTTTTTAAAAGCCGCGAAGGTTTGTTTTGTATTCCATGCCTTTTCCAGATTGAGTTCTGACAGGGCATTCACGCATACTGTGTTCCAGTCATTTTTTGATTTTCTCTGGTGCTTCATATCCATCCAAAACAGACCCATGAGCGTGTCTTCTTGAGCTGCTCTTAGTTTCCAACATGTTTTTAAAATAGCCGCTTGTCTGACTTGGTGCTGATTTGTTAGACCGAATTCCAGGCGGATCTGCGATTGGGATACGAACCTCGGGATATGGAAAATATGTTTGAACAGCTCTGACTGTTGCGTGTTCAAGAAGTTTGCGTCCTTACACCTGTACAATTCCGACCCGTAAGTTAGAGATGGTAGAAACTTGGCAGCTATTACCTTCAACAAGTTCGAGTTAGAGGGGCAATTCAATTTTGTTTTCAGTAGGTTTAGTGCAAAACGTAATTTGTTTGCCTGAGCCTTTCTGTACAATTGGTGGTCTTTCAGAGTCCATCTGGAGTCGACCACTATGCCCAGATATTTGTACGAGGCAGACTGCTCTATAGTGTTGCCTGCAATGTGCCATTTGAAGGGTTTCTTCCCTAATCGCGAGGCGAAGCAGACGATCTTTGTTTTCTTGAAATTGATTTGCAGGCCCTATGCGCTGATGTAATCGTGGAGCTTTGTGATGGAGCGTTGGAGGCCCATCGGGGTCTGGCTGCACAGTACGATGTCGTCATCGTTTTTTTGCACTCCACACCACCCCAGTTCAGACATGGCCATATGCAAATCAGTCTGACCCTGTGCCTCATGGGAACAGTCCAGCCCGAACTACCAATGGCCATATTTTGCATTTGTCACCCCGAGTGGGATGGGTATGCTCAGACATGAGTCCCATGCTCTCCACACCACTGGATTCAAGCAAGCCGGGCTGAAGACGGCTGGAATGCCAGAAACCGGTCCTCGGAAGCTTGTTTCTGGTCCAGGGAAGGCATGGCTTGGCAGTTGGGGCTGGACTGTTCCCATGAGGCACAGGGTCAGACTGATTTGCATATGGCCATGTCTGAACTGGGGTGGTGTGGAGTGCATAAAAACGATGGATTTGGGCCCAGATCTCTGTACTGGGGTGAATGTATGACATTGTTCTGCATTCTGTCCATCAACTGTGGTTTTTACATTTGTCACCCCGAGTGGGATGGGTATGCTCAGACGTGAGTCCCATGCTCTCCACACCATTGGATTCAAGCAAGCCGGGCTGAAGATGGCTGGAATGCCAGCAACCAGTCCACAGAAGCTTGTTTCCTTTCCAGGGAAGGCATGGCTTGGCAGTTCGGGCTGGACTGTTCCTATGAGGCACAGGGTCAGACTGATTTGCATATGGCCATGTCTGAACTGGGGTGGTGTGGAGTGCAAAAAAAAACGATGGATTTAGGCCCAGATCTCAGTACTGGGGTGAATGTATGGCATTGTTCTGCATTCTGTCCATCAACTGTGGTTTTTGCATTTGTCACCCCGAGTGGGATGGGTATGCTCAGACGTGAGTCCCACGCACTCCACACCACTGGATTCAAGCAAGCTGGGCTGTAGACGGCTGGAATGCCAGAAACCGGTCCTCGGAAGCTTGTTTCCGGTGCAGAGAAGGCATGGCTTGGTAGTTTGGGCTAGACTGTTCCCATGAGGCGCACGGTCAGACTGATTTGCATATGGCCATGTCTGAACTGGGGTGGTGTGGAGTGCAAAAAACGATGGATTTAGGCCCAGATCTCTGTACTGGGGTGAATGAATTACATTGTTCTGCATTCTGTCCATCAACTGTGGTTTTTGCATTTGTTACCCCGAGTGGGATGGGTATGCTCAGACGTGAGTCCCATGCACTCCACACCACTGGATTCAAGCAAGCCGGGCTGAAGACGGCTGGAATGCCAGAAACCGGTCCTCGGAAGCTTGTTTCCGGTCCAGGGAAGGCATGGCTTGGTAGTTCGGGCTGGACTGTTCACATGAGGCACAGGGTCAGACTGATTTGCATATGGCCATGTCTGAACTGGGGTGGTGTGGAGTGCAAAAAAACGATGGATTTAGGCCCTGATCTCTGTACTGGGGTGAATGTATGACATTGTTCTGCATTCTGTCCATCAACTGTGTTTTTTGCATTTATTATCAAGCCAGGCATACAGAGAAAATAGCTTTTGTCTTTTATTTCACTGTGAGGAAACGCTAATCCAAATATGCAGTTTGGCTTATTTTTATACCCCTTTATTTTTATATATTAGCACCCTGCCCTCTTGGTCTACAAGGCACCCTATGAGTGACTTATAAATGCATAAAGATCTTCTTTTGCTACATGTCAAATGCATTTTCCCCTGCTATGTGTCACTACAGTACATTTAAACTGTAGCCTAGCCTGAAAGCAGATGGGCTCCTGGCAGATATATATTTTGTCACTTATGTGGGAGGTGTAAACACACACTACACACCACATAGGACTTTTATCTTCCCACGCTACAGGTTTACTTTATGCCTCATTTACAAAAGACTTACATGAAAGTTAAATAGGCCAAAATGCAAATTCCAATGTACAAAACATGATTTAGAGGGGAAGGATGGGTACTTTACAACTGTTTTGCAGCAGTAAAGTTCACAGTGTCATAAAGTCAGTAAAAATAGGGTCCGGAAAAAGATGAAAACTCTGGGATGTCAATGCAGAAAAGTCAAATTTTCTACAATAGACATCTTCACACATTAGGTTGGTGTGCTCACATCACCCAATGCCACTCCTTTGCCCTATGTCAAGTTACTAGCTACACTCCACCTTTGAGTAACTGCTTAGTTTTTGATGAACAATGGATTTGCATCAGCCATCTCACTGGCAGGTCAGTAGAGTTGAATGTATGACGTTACAACGCATACTTTTACAACGCCTACCATTACAACTCATTTTTTACAACGCAACAGCCATTACAACGCATTCCATTACAACGCATGCCATTACAACACATTTTTAAAAACTACCTTTACAACGCATTCCATTACAACGCATACCATTACATTGCATCTATGGTAAGTATTGGATAGTGTAGGGGTAAAAATTACTATTCTAACTCCCGGGGGTTGCAACAGTAGGGTAAGTGTTGGATAGTGTAGGGGTAGAAATTACTATTCTAACTCCAGGGGGTGCAACAGTAGGGTAAGTATTGGATAGTGTAGGGGTAAAAATTACTATTCTAACTCCAGGGGGTGCAACAGTAGGGTAAGTGTTGGATAGTGTAAGGGTACTATGCGTTGTGATGCTATGCATTGTAATAGTATGTGTTATAATGACATGCGTTGTAGTGGTATGCGTTGTAATGTCATGCGTTGTGATGGTTGCGTTGTAATGGCATGTGTTGTATGGATGTTGCGTTGTGAAAGTTTTGTTGTAATGGTAGTGCGTTGTAAAAGTTGCGTTGTGAAGGTTGTTTCCTGTAGAGTTGCCTGTAACAGGTGTTGTGCAGAAATATACTACCACGTTGCAATATTGCAACTGGGGTGGTGGAGTGAGCTAAAGAATGGTGATGGACTAAACCCAGATCAATTGACTGCGGGTGAGTGTTTGATATGCTCAAGCGCTCCGTCCATCATCCCCTTTGGTATTGCTTTGTTCGCCCTAAGTTGGCAGGGTATGCCCAGACGTGGGTCCCGTGCTCACTCTACCACTGGATTCAAGATAGCCTGGCTGATGAGGATTACGATTCCGAAACCAGTCCCAGGATGCTTGTTTCCGGTCCAGGGGAGATATGGCTTGGCATTTCGGGCTGGACTGTTCCCATGAGGCACAAGGTCAGACTGATTTGCATATGGCCATGTCTGAACTGGGGTGGCGCAGTGAGCTAAAGAATGGTGATGGATTAAACCCAGATCAGTTGACTGGGGTGAGTGTTTGATTTGCTCAAACGCTCCGTCCATCATACCCTTTTGTATCGCTTTGTTCGCCCTAAGTTGGCTGGGTAAGCTCAGACGTGAGTCCCTTGCTCACTTTGCTACTGGATTCAAGATAGCCTGGCTGATGAGGATTAAGAATCCGAAACCGGTCCCAGGATGCTTGTTTCCGGTCCAGGGAAGATATGGCTTGGCAGTTCGGGCTGGACTGTTCCCATGAGGTAACAACAATGCAAGGCGCCACCCCCCTTCGGGGAATGGCGTCGTTAGTGGCAGCCAAAGGGCCGACCCAGAGTAGGTTCACTTCCGAGTCAGTTGACCCGGAAGTGGATATGGTGCAAGGACCAATAGGAACGGGGGGCGGCGGAATGCCCCGGAAGTAGTCGTAGGGCACGAGGCATAAAAGCCCGCGACCATCTTAGAGGCCTCCTCTTTGTCCGCTGACCGCCCAGGAGTCGGACGTCGCCTAGAGAAGACATCGCGGGACCATCGCGTAGGAGTGAACAGCGAGGGTCAATCCGACTCGTGATCTAGGTTAGCGGGCCGTGCAGTGTGTTGTATGGTTGAGTTTAAACGTTATGCATTCGTATCTCTTGGTTCATACGTTTTTGTTGGAGGAATGAACGGAATTGCATTAATTCCGAGATGGATGGGTTGGGGCTCGGGGATCGGGGTCCAGCGGTAATTTTAAATGCTTTTGAGGTCGCCCCCTTGTTGTCTTCATATCCAGGGGGGGGGGGGGAGCGCTGGCGCATTTAGCACAACCTGATTCCCCGGGAACAAGCTCAAGCCGCGCTCGGCTTGCCTAAATGCATATAATATCAGTCAAAGGTTTTTTAACGTTTGTTTTCTTTAAGTGAAGGATGCCGCCGAAGAGGGCACCGAAGGGCAAAGAACCCGCAGCCAAAAATGATGAATACCTCGCTTTTACGGAGCTGCTGGAGTTCACAAGAGAAAAAGGCATGGATTGGGTACTAAAGAACATGAGAGAAGGGGCTAGAGCAGATGCGAATTTGCAGGAAGAAACGGGGAGAGGCAAGAGAGCGAAGCGTACCCCAGAAAAGCTTAAAGGTGCGACAAAAGGCAAACGGTCTAGGCCGGCAGACCCCAACCAGCATCACCAGGTGAGGAGGAGGTGCTAGAGACAATTGACTCGAATTCAGGCGCAGATAAAGACAAAGACGAAATTGAGGGTCAGCACGTGGTGGCTAGGCCCACGCAAATAGGAGGGCTCCCCGTCACTCCTGTGGGGGGGGTCCTGTTCGCAGGGTATGTTACCACCAGTTGTGGCGCAACCGGGTAGCGGAGTGTCTCAAGTGTGGGTGCAACCCGGAGGGGTCGCGCAGTTACCAGAGATGCAATTATATGGGTCGCATGGGCAAGCGATAGGTAACGGCCCCATAAGCTCGATGCTCCCTGCCATGTCCTACCCGACAAATGGGGCCCCCGTAATGATGAATGCTTACTCGAATTTAGGGTGTCCAACGCAGGGCCCAATGGCTAGCACCGTTGTTGATGTGACTGGGTCTCCTAATAGCCAGATACAAGGGGTGGCTGGGGGGCAACCAACAGGTCACCCACTGTTAGCATTTAGCCCGTTAATGTTTGGTTCATCCTCAATGACCCTATCGCCATCCACAGGGATCACCTGGCACGTGCCAGCAGATATGAAGGAAAAGATACTCAGAGGTGAATATGTGGAGGTATTCGACCTCCTTAATGCAGGGGTAGCGGCAGGAAAACCCAAAAGTGGGAAAGAGGGTGAATATAATCAAAAGAAGTCGTGGGTGGAGTGGTCCATGAAAAAATGGATCACAGGATTTGCTATTTATGCCGCAGTTATATTGGAGAAGTATCCTGTGCTGGGCCCTCAAATGATGAGCTATATATCCCTGATTCATGGGGCGGCAGCTGAGTTTCCAGGCCAGGGGTGGTTAAAGTATGATAAAATGTTTAGACAGATGAAAGCAGTCCACCCAGGTATATCATGGGACCAGCGGGAGATCAATCTATGGCACACAGTGTTTTATTCCTCCCCCTCGACGTCTAACTCTGCTCCCCCCGCTCAGAGTCAGTCCTTTCGGAGGGACAAAGGCGTTGGCGAGAAAAAACAGGCCTGCTGGCAGTTTAACAGAAATGAGTGTACCAGGGGGGTCTCGTGCAGGTTCAAACACTGCTGTTCGTATTGCGGTGGAACCTCTCATCCTGAAATCAGATGTTTTAAGAAAACTGGTAATCCCAAAGAACAGTCCAGCCAGGTCACCCCAAAGGGAAAGCCTAAAACTTCCGACAAGGCTACCAACTCCCATTAAACGGCATGTCCTGACACACCTCCTCAGTAGGTATGACAACCTCGAGGAGGCTCAATTCCTGCTTCATGGTTTTACGTTTGGCTTCCGTATCCCGTCTTCAGCCCCCCCTTCCAATGTCCCGCCCCGTAATCAAAGCTCAGTGTTGCGAAATATGGAGGCAGCGCGAGACAAAATTATGAAGGAAGTATCCTTGGGACGGGTCGGGGGCCCTTTCAAAGATCCACCTACCCATAATCTGGTTTGCTCGCCGTTGGGATTAGTTCCGAAAAAAGAGGAAGGTAAATTCCGTCTGATTCATAATCTATCAAGCCCCCCAGGGTTGTCTGTCAATGATAAGCTAGACCCAGACCTGTGCACGGTGCGGTATACCAAGTTTGACACGGCCATTGAAAAATTGCAGGCACTGGGGGAAGGAGCATTAATGGCTAAAGCTGATATTGAGTCGGCTTTTAGGTTACTGCCTGTTCACCCAGAAGATACCAGGTTCTTGGGTTTCACTTTTAATGGTAACTACTTCGTAGACTTATGCATGCCTATGGGGTGTTCTATTGCCTGTGCAGTTTTTGAGACGTTTGAGAGGTTCTTGGAATGGGCGGTGGAGCAGTTCCTGACCTCGGACAAATCGCATGCTGTAGTGCACTACTTGGATGATTTTTTATTCATGGGTCCCGAGGGTTCCCAGTCTTGCAGGAAGGCCCTTCTGGGCTTCCAGCATTTGGCTGGGGCACTGGGGGTGCCATTGGCGGTGGAAAAAACCGAAGGCCCGACTACATGTTTGACCTTTTTGGGCATTGAAATTGATACTACAACAGGTGTGTGCAGGTTGCCAAAGACTAAAGTAGATGCCTTCAAGGCCGCAATTGATAGCTGCCTAGGAGCAAGGAAGGTAACCTTACACCAGTTACAAGTTCTATTGGGTCAACTGAACTTTGCCCTGTGGGTCATACCAATGGGCAGGGCTTTCTCCAGGAGTATAGCGAGGGCAATGTCCGGGCTGCAGGCAAAACACCACAGGGTGAGGCTTTCAGCCGAGGTGAGAGAGGACCTACTGATTTGGAAATGTTTTTTGCAAGATTTCAATGGCACGGTGTTGTGGCGGGCAGCCAGCACCTCAAACGCTGACCTTGAGCTATTCACTGATGCTGCAGGGAGTATTGGCTTCGGGGCGATTTTGGGCCCCAAATGGTGCATGCAGCACTGGCCAGACGAATGGATAGAGCGAGGTCTGACCCATAACATTTCTTTTCTAGAGTTGTTCCCCATAGTAGTAGCTTTGCACTTGTGGGGGGATATGCTTGCAAACAGGCGTATTATATTCTGGTCGGACAGCATGTCAGTAGTCATGGTGATTAATAACCAGAGAGCAACCTGCACTTGGGTGCTCAGGCTGTTGAAAGAGTTAGTATTGCAGTGCCTGAGCCACAATGTCCATTTCACTGCTAGACATGTTCCAGGTGTAGAGAACAGAGCGGCTGATGCATTGTCTCGTTTTAAGTTGACAGAATTCCGGGCGCATTGGCCGCAAGCAGAGACGACAATGACAACCTTCCCAGCGGAGCTATTGAAGTTTGGTGCCCCACGGCTGCCGAGTTGATATCTGCATCCTTGGCCCCCAAGACTAAGAGTATGTATCAAAAGTCCTGGGATTGTTATACGGCATACTTAAGGGGAGCGGGCCTAGTGGACGCCTTTGTGCCTCAGAGCGTGTTGGGTTTCATAGTACAACAAAAAGAGAAGGGGAAATCAGTGGCATTCATGAAAAGACACTTGTCGGCATTGGCATTCTATGCAGGGCTACAGGGAGTTTCGGACCCGACAAAGGATCAGAGGGTAAGAAGAGCAATGAGAGGTTGGGAGCGCTTGTCACCAGGGGAGAAAGATTCCAGAAGGCCTATAGACGTAGGGAAGTTGGTTAAAATCTTGGAGGCACTGCCGCTCGTTTGTTTTTCCCCATATGAGACGCAATTATTCCGGGTGGCCTATGCCTTAGCTTTTTGCGGAGCATTGCGGATCTCGGAATTACTCCCAGTGTCTAAGACAGATAGAGAGGGGGGCCTAAGGTGCTCGGACATAATCGAGTCGGAACATGCCCTGAAACTTAGAGTTCTTAGATCGAAGACGGACCCTTTGGGTAAAGGGGCTTGGTTACAATTGGGTAGAGTAGAGGGGGAGCCCTTCTGTCCAGTTAACCTACTGAGGGGATTCATCCAAGTCAGGCCTCAGGGGGCGGATGATAGATTGTTAGTTCACAAGAGTGGGCTACCCTTAACCAGGTTCCAGTTCACACGAGTAGTTAAAATGACCCTGGCAAAGATCGGAGTTGATCCTACCGACTTTACATCCCATTCGTTCCGAATTGGAGCAGCGACAACAGCTGCTGGCCTGGGCCTGCCCGAACATGCAATTAGGAGATTGGGTCGCTGGAAATCAGCGTGTTATGAACGTTATGTCCGCCCGCAATTAGTTTAAACAAGTCTGCATCATTAACCTTCTGTTCCCTTCTGCCTAGGTTCATTCATCGTATTTCTTAATGTTTACTTTAGGTACCTCCCCTAAGAGAATCCAAATATGTTGGTGTGGCCACTCCTTCATTCGCAGGGCGGGGGCGCACTTCGAAAAGACGCTCAAAGACAGGGTGAACATGATGCAAGGTTGTGATCATCATTGGGTGGGCATAGGCGGGCAGCGCCTAGCGGACGTCCCGAGGGATGTTAAGGCGGCTTTGGCCAGAGGCATGCCTTATCCGGATGTATTCGTGTTGCACTGCGGAGGCAACGATATGATTCCGAGCGGAAGGAGAGAAGTGAAGGAGTCCCTGTTCTCTATTTTAGCAGCGGTCAAAAGCATTTTTTCCGAAGCCATAGTAATGTGGTCAGAAGTCATCCCGAGGCTCGTTTGGTTGCGGGGCGCACCTATGAAAGCAGTGAGCAAATCTATTAAAAGGTTGAACCAGTCAGTGGCGGAAATCCTCCAAAAATCTAGTATTAGAACTATTCGTCACAAGTTGATACAGACGACCAGGCCGGAGTTATACGCGGAGGATGGAGTGCACCTGTCTGAGGCGGGCACTGAGATTTTTATAGAAACTGTCCTAGGGGCCATCTCCGAAGCTCTCGAGCGTGGGGGGGAGGTCGAGTCCGCCAGTAAGCGCCTCGCCCTGTGGCGGGGTTCCGGACAAGAATACCACGGGAACTTCTTGTCTAGTGACAGTTTTTACCTCTGAACAGGTTTTCTAAATCATTCTGGACTCTGGGCTGGCGTGAGAGTTGGGGCTGACCTGCTGGTGGCCTTGGCTCTTCAGCCCTACCCCGGAGGCCGCTGGTTGCCCAAGTGGGGGCACATTCCTCACCTGCGGCTCTGTTGACCGGAAGGGGGTTAACGTAAAGAGAGCAGGTGATCTGGGTTGTGGCCTGCTGGCACAACCCTGAAGTCAAATCAAAGGCCCATTGGAGAATGGGCGGTAAATGAGTGTATATTGTATATAAGTGCAAGTTTATTCTTAAATACTGTGATGGAATATTTTACTAATAAATAAAGAAATGGGGGGGTCAATGAAGTAATTGACCTGTGAACTTAATTTTTAATAAACAAGCACACTGCAGAAAATCAAGCAAGACTCCCGAGTTTGATGTTGAATTGGGGCCTTGTAAAGCATGCAGTGGGGAGGGGGGAGAATGCACTTTGTATGCCATCTATGCAAGGCGCCACCCCCTTCGGGGAATGGCGTCGTTAGTGGCAGCCAAAGGGCCGACCCAGAGTAGGTTCACTTCCGAGTCAGTTGACCCGGAAGTGGATATGGTGCAAGGACCAATAGGAACGGGGGGCGGCGGAATGCCCCGGAAGTAGTTGTAGTGCGCGAGGCATAAAAGCCCGCGACCATCTTAGAGGTCCCCTCTTTGTCCGCTGACCGCCCAGGAGTCGGACGTCGCCTAGAGAAGACACCCACCCACCCATCCCTGTAATAAGGATTTCAGGCAGGGCAGTAGCGGGGTTCCGGACAAAAATACCACGGGAACTTCTTGTCTAGTGACAGTTTTTACCTCTGAACAGGTTTTCTAAATCATTCTGGACTCTGGGCTGGCGGGAGGGTTGGGGCTGACCTGCTGGTGGCCTTGGCTCTTCAGCCCTACCCCGGAGGCCGCTGGTTGCCCAAGTGGGGGCACATTCCTCACCTGCGGCTCTGTTGACCGGAAGGGGGTTAACGTAAAGAGAGCAGGTGATCTGGGTTGTGGCCTGCTGGCGCAACCCTGAAGTCAAATCAAAGGCCCATTGGAGAATGGGCGGTAAATGAGTGTATATTGTATATAAGTGCAAGTTTATTCTTAAATACTGTGATGGAATATTTTACTAATAAATAAAGAAATGGGGGGGTCAATTAAGTAATTGACCTGTGAACTTAATTTTTAATAAACAAGCACACTGCAGAAAATCAAGCAAGACTCCCGAGTTTGATGTTGAATTGGGGCCTTGTAAAGCATGCAGTGGGGAGGGGGGAGAATGCACTTTGTATGCCATCTATGCAAGGCGCCACCCCCTTCGGGGAATGGCGTCGTTAGTGGCAGCCAAAGGGCCGACCCAGAGTAGGTTCACTTCCGAGTCAGTTGACCCGGAAGTGGATATGGTGCAAGGACCAATAGGAACGGGGGGCGGCGGAATGCCCCGGAAGTAGTCGTAGGGCGCGAGGCATAAAAGCCCGCGACCATCTTAGAGGCCCCCTCTTTGTCCGCTGACCTCCCAGGAGTCGGACGTCGCCTAGAGAAGACACCCACCCACCCATCCCTGTAATAAGGATTTCAGGCAGGGCAGTAGCGGGGTTCCGGACAAGAATACCACGGGAACTTCTTGTCTAGTGACAGTTTTTACCTCTGAACAGGTTTTCTAAATCATTCTGGACTCTGGGCTGGCGGGAGAGTTGGGGCTGACCTGCTGGTGGCCTTGGCTCTTCAGCCCTACCCCGGAGGCCGCTGGTTGCCCAAGTGGGGGCACATTCCTCACCTCCGGCTCTGTTGACCGGAAGGGGGTTAACGTAAAGAGAGCAGGTGATCTGGGTTGTGGCCTGCTGGCGCAACCCTGAAGTCAAATCAAAGGCCCATTGGAGAATGGGCGGTAAATGAGTGTATATTGTATATAAGTGCAAGTTTATTCTTAAATACTGTGATGGAATATTTTACTAATAAATAAAGAAATGGGGGGGTCAATGAAGTAATTGACCTGTGAACTTAATTTTTAATAAACAAGCACACTGCAGAAAATCAAGCAAGACTCCCGAGTTTGATGTTGAATTGGGGCCTTGTAAAGCATGCAGTGGGGAGGGGGGAGAATGCACTTTGTATGCCATCTATATAATCTGGCTTTCTTCAGGACCTTATGTGATACAAGCTACTGCAATAAGTGAAGTTAATAAACAGAAAAGTGACTTAAAAAATAGGTTACACCTTAGTCACAGTGAGCCCACTTGTGACTATATGAAATACCTCTCTACAGGATGAATGACATTCCCACCTAAAGAGAAAAACAGAAGCAAAATTACACTCATATATCTGCAAAAAAGCTCTGTTTCCAAACCACATTCTTTCCTTTGCTGCAAAACACTTTAGCAGGTACACTCACCCATTCTGTTTAGGTCACTTTTCTGTTTATTAACTTCACTTATTGCAGTAGCTTGTATCACATAAGGTCCTGAAGAAAGCCAGGGCAAATGGCCCATTTTGGCTGAAACTAGTCGACCCAAGATTTAAGGCACATTTGCTAGGAGCCGTACCTGCATTTCTTTTTAATAGGTCTGGAAGCAAACATTAATAAAATTGTTTGGTTTGCTGCCATGTCCTTTTTAAATCCCTCACTGTGTTTGCACTGCGTTTAATTTGTCTTGGTTTTTTTTTTAACTTGATATGATTGGTCATTGAACCCTTGCCTTTTGGATTCTGGTTATCCGCCCCCTGCCCTTACGTCACAGGGTCAGCCCTCGTGTGGTTGGGGGTTCTGTGACAGGGAAGCTGGAATTCCAAATGACGACTCTGGCCACGAAGGGCAGTTGATGGAAATCCTATCTCTATCTTCCCTGCGTAGGGACAGCTCACTCACGGTCTCTTCAGAATTGACTGGGACGTGTTAAGAAGATATCACAGTTGCTCTTTCTTTCCTCTTCTGTAGCTCTCCTAGACCACCAGATTATATTGTTGTTACCGTATTTTCCGGCGTATAAGACGACCTTTTAACCCCTTAAAATTTTCTGGGAAGTCGGGGGTCGTCTTATACGCCGGATACAAAAATTGGCGGTTTATTTCACATAGCGCGGACTTCACCCGAAGGTGTCAGACCGCTTCTCAGTTGAAAATGGTGGCGCTTAGGGAACTCCAGCACAACAACAAAGAACGTAGGCGATGGTGGCACTGTGCAACAACACAATATCAGCCCGTCGCCAGGCACTGAAAGCGGTCTTGAAAATAAATTACTTGTACAGTTACAGCCCGTCGCCAGCCAGAGGCAACTCAAACGCTGCGCAAGGTTTAAACTAAAACAAATGGCGCCGTGAGCCCTACCTAGACTGCAGCTGCACATCCCCCAGGCAGATGAGGCGCTCCTCCACGTGTGCTGATCTCTCTCTCCTTCCGTAATTCTTACGCTCATCGGAAGGAGAGGAGCGTCAGTACCACATGATCTCAGTCCATGGAGATAGAAAGGGGACTGTAGGACGTTAGGAAGTGGGGGTCGTCTTATACGGCGAATATAGCATGAAACCTACAGTTTGTCAATGAAAGTAGGGGGTCGTCTTATACGCCGGGTCGTCTTATACGCCGGAAAATACGGTATATATTGTAGGATTCGGGGATTTAATCTGGTGCAGGTCTTTAAGCATTTCCCTATGCTCCCAGCTTCTTCCAGAAGTTTATTGTTGTTGTATGTTCCCATGAGGCACAGGATCAGACTGATTTGCATATGGCCATGTCTGAACTGGGGTGGCGGAGTGAGCTAAAGAATGGTGATGGATTAAACCCCGATCAGTTGACTGGGGGTGAGTGTTTGATTTGCTCTTCTCAGGAGCAAGGCATTGAATCAGTGTGGTGTATACGACCACCATATTTGAAGGATAATTGTCCTGTTCAGCTCGGTGATTCAAGCACCTATTTATGTCGTTTCACGGCACATACATTTTCTGCAGCGACAGCGTGTATTTAAATGCCACCATTTTGTGACGAATCTACAGTAGTCCAGAGTGGTGGAAGTATCTCCTTCAATGGTTATGCAGTGATTCGAATACCTTCTTGCTGCGAGTTCCTTACTTTCAGGTGGCATTTTTCAAACCTTATTTCAGCGTGTCCCTGTTGGTTCTCATGGTGATTCTCACACCTTATACTTCTTCAGGTACTATTGTAGGATTTTATTTTATGATTTGTGAACTTCACATATGTTTAAGGCAAAGTCGGCACAACCATAAAAATAGTGTTTGCTTTTGTAGCGTCTACAGTGGTCCACACCAAATAGTTTGTGGCCTTGTGTTTTTCTTTGAAATAAAATTCCATTGTAGCAAATGAGGTTTAGGTGGTGGTTTTGGGTTTAGTGTTTTCCATCTTAAAATGTAGTCTATTGGTTTTAAACTCTAAAGTAACACACACTAATGTGCACGAAGAGTGGTACCGCTTGTTGTCTTTTTGACAACCCCTGGCAGTCCACAGAATGAGTGAGAACAGTGGAAAGAGGGGGTCAAAGCTTATTTGGAGGCTATTCCATGGAAGATTTTAGCAGGGGAAAAAATATGCCACACTGCGTCAATCATTAGGTCCTGAAGGAAGAAATAATTTAAAGCATTTTCCACGGTTTGTGGGAGAAGGAGATGTTGTGGATGAGTATGCCTCTGCCATCAAAAGCTGGATTCTCTATTTAGAAAGAAATAAATGTTATTAAGGATAGGCATACATTTTATATGCTGCATCAACTATCTAGTGAAGCTAGTAAATCTTATGTAGGTGCTTAGAGAGTATTAGTGGCGTCTTGTTATTACAGACCTTTTGAGGAAGAGATAATAAAGAATCAAAATGTGAAAAGGGCCAGTAGTTAAAAAGTAATTCAGGCAAAGCTATTAACAGCAGAAAATTTAACTTTAGATAAGGCCATCAAAATTCCAAGCAACATTGAGTCTACCACTGCTTTTATAAAGCAAATTGTGTTGAAATCCAACCTGCATGCACAATGCAGTGACAATGAATCGAAAAGAAGAAGGAGGAGAAACGATGTTTATTAACCTAAGGGCATGGAGTGCTACTGGTGTGGGAGCAAAAATCATTTGGGTAATGCTTAAAAATGACCGGCTGCAGATAACTGTAAAAAAGGGCCCTTTTACAGTGTGCAGATCCGGACTCAATGGTGCAATAACTAAGAATGTTAATGATGTGTCGAAGTCTGTTATTGAATCTGTCAGACAATCTGATTCAAACGATGACAATGTTGTCTTGTGTTTGTACAATGCTTGACTACAACATGAGAAGGTGTCTAAGAAACATGTTAGTGTGCATATCTCAAGTCAGGTTTATAGCTCTCAAAATACCTTATTGTGTGATTTATGTCACCTGTTACAATGATATGTTAGAAACAACAAGGGACCCCAATTCAATCAGCATAGGACCTCGGGGAGCATACTTTTTATAGCAACAATGGTCCCATGCATACAAGTTATATGCGAAACAATAAATATAGACAGAATCAAATCTATATTTGGAGCGACATATCCAGCCGGACAGAGGTCTTCAAATTTACTCAATAAAAGGATAAGACATACAGAATGAATACCTTCAACAAATCACCAGTGTGGGGCACAAGCTTGTACCCAGACACTATTAGATCAAATACAGAAGGTTGACAGAGAGCGAGGAAAGGGCTTTTTAAGGCAAAAGGAACGTTTTCTGTTAAGGATTCAAATATACAGAAATAACAACAAAGCACCATTACATATACATTCACATATAAATCAAGTTTTGTATAAGGTGCAAGATTGGTCGACGGCGTTTCGGTCCCACTACTTAGTCATGGGGACCATCATCAAGACATTCAATAAATGCCTTAACGTTTTTAAGCCTCTAAATGCCGAAGCTGTAAGACTGATCGCTTTAGGCAAGGATTAGTGGCCTAGCAATGGTCGCGAAGCCCTCAATGAGGCATGATAAGTTGGGGGCGCGCTACAATAGCGTAATCAGGCGGTTCCCAGGAGTATACCGGATTAGTCAGCCAAGCCAGGATACAGACCGAACTACCGACTAATCCAGTATACTCCTGGGAACCGCCTGATTACGCTATTGTAGCGCGGCCATCGATGTGCACAAGCTCGGTGCTACAGGGGTAGTGTCGTCATTCACCAAGTTAAAAAAGTTAAAAAAGTCAGGGGAAAGTAATCTTGGGCGCCAAGGTAGCTGCTCCGGATAAGAGAGGCAGCAGCGGGGACCAGGAGGGCACAACTCCCAAAACTCAAAAAGTTAAAACACAAGCACAGGGGCACTGCTACGCAGTACCCCGGTACTCACCACCGCTGCACCCCCGCCAGTCGCCATCAGCAAAATCATCATTGTTTCGTCGGAAGGCAGGGAAGTAGGAGACACATGAGAGAGACGAGGATGAACTGTCTCCCATGTCCGGCTGGGTAGGTGATGGCTGAGGCGTGGAACCGAAGCCAATCTCCTCTATAGCTGTCTAGGCAGCTCCACCGGGCATCAGCCATGTTGCTCAGGCTCCAGGGTCAGAACATCGATCACATATTCCTCCGAAGATCTCGAACCCAAATGCAGGAGATTGGAGAGACGAGGACCACAGTCAAACATGATCCCAGGTGTGTAAATGGGTCCAAGGAGGGGGAAGCATTCAGGGGATTTGAGCCAAAAAGGCAATCTCTAGCAGGGAGCTCCCAGCCGGAGCTCCTCACCTGTCGGCCATCTTGGCTATATCTCTAGGATAAATCTCAAGTCATGATTCCTAGTCCAGTGTAGGCTGTTCCGGTTCCAGAGAAGCCCTGAGTGAAGTTGGACATGGACATCATTAGGGCCATGAGTACACTTAGGGAAAGTTGGAGGTTTATTATTGTTGTTGTGGCCTACTTTTCTCAGTGGCCTGAAGTGGGATTTGGAAAAACTGTGGGTTCAAGTGAGATAGTTGAGTATTTACTGTTTTTGAGGGAGGGAGGTCCTGATAAATTGTTAACTGACAATGGTGTACAATTCACCTCCCATAATTTTGGTAAGTATTTGATATATTGGGGAAGAAGGCACAAAACTACTCATTGTATCATCCCCGAAGAAATAGTTTAGTGGACAGATGCAACCATGCCATCAAGGAGAAGGTGCAGTTATCGATCGTCAATGACTTAGATTAGAAGAGGCAATTAAACGTTCTGTTGTGGGCCATTCGCACGACACCTAATGCTATTACAGATCTTTCTCCATTTTATATTCTTGAAGGACAAGTGCCGGCTACCAAGTTGGTGTGGTCGGGGATGGGTGATATAGGCGGATTAAAAGAAAAAGTGTTATCTGTTAAACACAAACGTTTAGTTGCACAAAATAAATATGCATGTATGGATGAAAAATAATTGTCAACTGAATGTCAAAGTGGGAAATTAGGTCAAAATCAAAATACCTGGCATTGTACCAATTGTCATATTAAGCTTTCAGCTCCAAGTAAAGTGGTCTAAGTGGTTATGACTATGTATGTCCACGTATTGTAACCCTCTTGGAGGCATATGGACAGTGTTAGTGCACTAGGTACTAAGAATTGGTTTCTTATGTACTGTAATATTTTGAATTTGGGATGTAGTTTTAGACGGTGTGTGTGAGGGGAGATGTGCTGAGTTAGTACTAGATTGTTTGGGAAAACATGGAATTTTAGGGTGTAAAATAAGCCTGGCAGTTGCTGGTGGTTTTCTGCTCTGCCAGTCGCGTTGTACTGGTCTTGGAATGAAGTACCTTTTCACATAGCCTTATCCGGAGCTTCTGGTGCCTTTCTTAGCAGACTTTCACAACTGCACATTGCTTGAACAATACGTCCGACAGATATATGTGCTGCGATAACTCCATACACCAATGCATATCCTTTCTGATGGGGATCCTGCCTACACTTTCTGTTGTATATCCTTACTCCACTGTATTAACCTGCCAAAGTACCTCTAATAGAAGTACAACAAAACGAACATTTAGATACATGGCACCATTAATCAGACCTCTAGAAACTGTAATTGAGTTGTTTTTTTTGTACGAGTTCCACACTTGTAAGATATGTGAAGAAAATCTTCATCAATGATGAACCATGTTTTGTGCCACTTGGCTAGACACAACAGCTACAGATGGCTAGGACAGCAAGTGAGGCCACCCCATAAATCAGTCCTATATCAAGGTGTTTTCTTTATAAAATACTTACAACATTAGAATAGTACATCTGTAAATGTGGCCTAGACCTAGTTCAACAGCACATACCAATCATGCGTTCTTCCCGCATGTCAGGCATGAAAACAGAGCTGTCGTGTACCAACATATCATGTGTGACATGTACAGCCAAATGTTTATTCATTTCATAACATCACTATGTATGGTTGAAACATGTGGTGCATGTTAAAGATGTAAAAAGCAAATGTACACAATTCATCGAAATCTTGGGCAAAATACCAGGAGTGTGTTGAATACATAACATATTTGGAACCAAAAAATTAGTATTTCAGATTTTCATGTTGCCAGATGATAATAAAGTTGTAGTATGAAATTTTCCAAAAGCCAATGAAAATCTGTCAAAAATACAACATAGTGACAGTCCACTCTGTTGTTGGACGTAGCTGAAGGCTACCAACCAGTCAGGAAGTCCTTCCAGCAGAAGAAAGTGCTGAAGAATAAACAGCATCAAACTGAGGAGTGACAGGTAATCTCAAATGAAGTTGTTTCCTAATTCTCAGGCAAGTGGCGTATGTAGTATAGATATTTGAGGTCTTCCCAACTATGCTTAGGTTTCCGTCATTACATGATGCTTAAGTCATGGAACTGTATTGCACACTCTTACGCAGATGCATCTGCCCCCAGTGACCCTAATGGGACCATACATGTATACCTCTCTACCTGCTGAGTTTCGAAGGATGGTGTAGAATTCTGTTTCGGAAATTTCAGCTTATTAAAGATAATGATGGGAAATCTATTCTGTGGGATTTGAAGGGCTTGCAGAGTGGGTGAACTCATCAACGTTAGTGGAGGTCATTACACTTATTCAAAGGCAAAACATATTCCTGGCTGAGTGACGTTCCCAAAAAAGGTTTCATAAAATGTAGGGGAATTAGCTTATAACTGGCCACGAAACACTCATCATACTTGTTTTACTGTTCTAGGACTGCACAATGACACACAGCTATGTACCTGACCCATGTAAGGTGTCATTACCTCATGCCCTAGTGTGCGGCATTTCTTATTCTGAAACCGCCAAGTCTTTTCAATATGACAGAACATACAGTACGAAAAGTAGACCAGGCTGACAAAAACTACAGGCCCTGACGTGAATCATCTAGTGCACTCTGAGAAACAACATAAGTGCCAGCATGAGATTGGTCTGCAGTCCTCTCTATTGATTGTTTACATATGGATTGCACTATAAACAGTGCTTAGTCAGTCTTGATCCATCATACACCACTATAGCACCATCTTTCAGCATTCACTGGTGTCTCTGTATAGCGAGGAGAAATTCTAACTACCCAAGGTGGATTGATTCTGGCAAGTTACTAGTACATCTATGATACCCAATATATAAGAGGCAACCTGTCCCCTGGGTGCCCCAGTAGTAGTGTGCCTAAATCACAGCGAGGTCTCTTCATATCCCTCAAACTAACGCCATGGCTAATCCCAGTGAGAAGGAAGAATGTGAAAGTGTAACTAGAAACCAGATTTTATGTCTCTTGACATTCATTTCTGGAGTACCATGGGCATGGATAAGCAGGTATGGTTCTGCGTTCAAATGAGAAATGTGAGTGTGTGTTATAAATTCCTTTACAACCACATACCATATGGTAGCTGGCGCATATGAGTGACATGACTATGTAATATTTTGTACATGTGCACTGATGCTCATCATCATGATGTATCCCTACCTGACACACCTCTGCACTCACTTTGGGTCAGGATCCAAAGTTGCGCTAGACGCATAGACCTGAAAGATGGCTTGCCATGTACTATGGAGGCAAATAATAAATGATCATTGGTCAGAGTGAAATAATAAAAGTGTTTCCAACTTTACTGCAAAAAAGTTGAGTGCACAGCACATGTACATTACCATCTCTGGAAGATAGCGAGTATTAAGTGAGTTCCGAATACATCTACTGTGTTCCACACACATCCCTGAAGTGGTGCCTGTGTAGCATATATTGACTTAGTGCAGCCCGTATATGTCGCCTGGAAACTACTTTCCCCATAACACAAAAATATGTGAGACAGAGGAATGTAAAAAGGCATCAAAGGAAAAGAGGGAGAAGTGATGGGAAGACGTGCATCCTATTCTAGCCATAGGGTCAAGTTCATTGACCTCACACGAAGAAAGAGTTACTGGCACAGCAAGACCACAGAAACATAGGAAGAGCTAAGAGCACTCACGTGATTGATTTATTATGGGGGATTAACCATATCACCTCTACCATTGTCCTTTCCTATCCACCTCAACACTTTATAATTTGGGCGGTGAAGTAGCTGTTTATCTTCTTTCAAAAATCAATGGGTGAAATAACCACATTAGACTTCTGTGAGCCCCTAACAGCTGATGCCACTAATCTTAAGAGGTACTGAGTGTTTAGTTGCATTGTTATTGTGCATTGGAAAGCACAAGGGTATCCTGGTGCTGAGCGTGAGCATTGCTGATTTCATAACCTCAGATAATTTGCTTGGTGAACACAATGGTTTTCTTACAGATATTTAAGTGGGCTCTATTCCTCTTTGATCAATGACAAGAGGACATTTTTTCCATGAAAAAATTCAAAGATTAAGAAAATATGTCGAAGGCTTTCCTTCATGAGAGATTCTGGTCATCAAGGTTTTAAGCAGGTTGTAAAGGGGGATACCTTAATTTTCCAGCAACACTTGTATGGCACGCCTGGTTTAACACTGGAATGGAGGGTAAAGGTGTTTTAATAATATTTGAGGTGACATATTGACATTTAAGAGAACATGGTTTTTACCAGATTCATGGTTTTATCCTAGTGTTAGAAAACTATGAGCCTAATTCACAAAAGGCCTTGCAGTTGCGGCTGTGGTCCCGCACTTGTGGACGGACCACTGTACAGAATATTTTCCATTGTGGAGGTCCCTCCACGAGTGTGGGATAACCTGCCGCAACTGCGAGGCCTCTGTAGTGGAACCCGTTTGTGAATTACGCCCACCATTTTAATTCTTATAAACAGTGTCCATTTCTTGTTTTGTGGGTCTCTGTGTGTACTGGTTAAAACACAGGTTCCCCAAGACCTGAATTAGTAGAATGCCAAGAGGGATCAATAAGAACCTCCAACAATGTCTTCTAAAATAATACAAGATGCCAGGCTTTCAACCACTGCTTTTGGCTCAGTGACAATATATGAGGAGTATATTTTCGGTGTGGGACTTGTATTCATAGGGTCAGCCACAGGATAAGGTCAAGCTTTGGCAAGATCGAATATACCAAGATGAGAGTGAGAAAAGGAATAATGGTTTGTACGTGTTTTTGGTAATGGACCTGGTTCTTACAAGTCAGCAAGTAAATCAAGAAAATGCTGTCTTTCTAGTGGATAGGTGTTTAATTGGAAAAGATAACGTGAGAGATGGGTCCTGAGTATGAGAGATTTTCTGAGAGATGCGTTGTAATAGAAACTTCAATTGAGTAGTTTGCAGGTAGGGAAACCAGGCTGTCTTCTTTGTGGGCAAAACTGCTACATAGAAGAATGCACATTGTACAAATCCAGAATGTAGCAACATTGATAAACATTTGGATGGCACTGGCAACATTCTGCAGCAACTCGCCCGCCTAGTAGGACATTTAAAAGCATAGTTCAGCCCAGGAGTAATACGCACTACAGCACACCAAATGATGATGCAGCTTTGCTGGACCCTGTACAGGTATCAAGGTGGTCATATCAAGCCCCGGACTGCCTGGCAGCTGGAGTCACTACTAAGTGAGCAACCATTCTTGGATAAGAGAAGGTAGGATAACTTTGTTCAGAATAACTGGCTATGTGATTAGCACACATCCACCAACATCCATACACATACCCCATAGAACACCCCCTCCGAACCACGTCCCTCCCAATGGAAATGTTGGCACATTATGGCATCTGAAGTGGCTTTTTTGGTTGGAACTCAGAGAAAATGAAACATCGTCTCCACTAATACTTTCAGTCCTGAGTAAAAGACGCTAAGGACAGGGTCTAAAATCTGTGAAATAACTGCAAATGATTCAAACTGTGGCTGTCCACCTGGTTTGGAGAGTCCCCTAATATCAATATGCCTCTCCATAATTAAAGCAACTTCACTGGCTCCATGTGCATCAGAGAATAATCTTTAAAGCTGTTGTAAGATAGTGGGTTATTAGTTGCATACGAGTTGTGTCCTTCACAAGTAATGGGACTGCATCCTTCCAATCTACTGAGAAGCAAGTAACCCATAGTAGCACTTGACTCTCCTAGGATATCGAGGCAGAGCAGTCCCAGAACTACTCAGGGGAGGAGGTATGATCTAGTACCCCAGTCCACAAGCATGCAACCAACACTCAATAAATCTGACTTAGTCGGAGCTCGTACTTATTAAAATAAAAAGTACTGTGCTATGCACAAACTACTCAATACTATACACGAATATATACACGTAGGCACATTGAAATGCATATGCTGACACCTTCTAAAAGTTCACACTCCTAGCAAGCACTGATCCCTAACATGACAGCATCCCCTTACCTTTGCTATGAGTGGTAGTTAATGGGGTCTTTAGGGTGTCATAATGAGGAAGGTTTTCACTTCTCCCATAGTAGGGGTGGTAAGAACCTAAACGATCTAATGAACGAGCACAATTTGATTGTAGCTATGTCGTTGGTCCCCGATATAAAAATCTTTGACACCCCAACCTTTAAAGGGCATGGGCAGGGTTCCTTTATTGATCACATATTAATATCTCCAGATGCTGTTCAATGGGTCTTGCATTTTTCTATTCTCACTAGTATATACAGTGATCATAATCCCCTTGTTATAAACTTGGGTGGACCACTTATTGCTAAACGTCAGTCACGTTTCGATCATGGCATGTTAAGGTGCGTAAATGGCAGGCGTCGCATTAAATGGTCAATGGTAAATCAAGACACCTTGTATACTAATATAACCAGCGCATGTGAAGAGGAGCTGTCCGTTTGTCTTTCATCTGATTCAATCCCCTCGAACATTTTGTTTAGGTTCGAGGGGCTGGCCGCTAAAATTGGTTCCATGCTCACAGCGCCAACAAAGGGTCATAGTGTGAATAACTCTAAATGGTTTGATCATAACTGCTCAAAGGCAAGCAGGGATCTGAAACTTGCATTAAAAACCAAACCAAGAGATCGTGAATTGATAAAAAATCTTCGCATGGCCTACAGGAAAGTAATAGCCATTAGAAAAAAGGAAATTAAGGCAAACGTTATTGAATCCCTTTTAGACCCATCCGTGTTGGGGAATAGCAGTAAGTTTTGGCAAATAATTAATAAACCTATGTTCGAAAACCCAAATGACACAGCTATTGGAACAAACATCCCAGAGGGGGAGTGGGTGTCCCATTTCAGTACAATTTTTAAGAGCAATGAGCAACGGGAAGTCTCCGACCTTTTAATTCCAACTGCGATTCCACTGTGTTTCACAGTACAAGAGACCGTTAGGGGAATACAGGGTCTAACCACCAACAAGGCCCCGGGTCCGGATGGATTGCCGCCGGACCTGTTTAAGTCTAGTATCCCGTTTTGGGCCCCGGTTCTCACGGCTGTAATAAATGCAGCGGTGACAACTGGTTGCCCAAGAACTTGGGGTCTCTCGACTATAGTCCCCATTTTTAAGAAGGGCGACCGCAGTAGCCCGTCATGTTACAGGCCAATTTCTTTACTGAATTCAGTAGTTAAAGTGGTAGGGGGTGTAATTCTTAACAGGTTATCTACCTGGGCTAAAGAAAACAAAATCCTTTCACCCATACAATACGGGTTTAGACCAGATCACTCGACCATCACGCAGTGTCTGAACCTATACCTTATTCTAAGCAAGTATACATTGGCGAGACAAGGCACTGTCTACATGGCCTTCATGGATCTGTCGTCCGCTTTCGACTGCGTAGACAGAAGCCTATTTTGGGCCACTTTGCTGAGAATGGGTGTAGAGAGGAACCTTGTTAATTTCCTCGCTGATCTGCATACAGACACAAGGGCGAACGTCCGTTACTCTCAAGACCTTAATGTAACGGATGAATTTAAAATAAATCGGGGTGTCCGACAAGGTTGTATCTTGGCCCCTTTTTTATTTAACCTGTATATTAATGAACTGGAGGAATCTCTCTTACTTGTAGAAGCAGATTACCCCTTAGTCGAGCGCAAAGGGGTACCTGTATTACTCTACGCCGATGATGCTGTTCTTATTTCTAGAACAGCAATCGGCCTCCAGAAACTATTAACTTCCTTCCACAAATTTATGGAGTCACGTGGTTTAAGTATAAATAACTCCAAGTCCTTCGTCATGAAAGCAGGTAAGGGCATTCTGAAACCTGGCCATTTCAGTATAAACGGGGAAAAAATTCCATCAACCAACTCCTTCTCTTACCTCGGGGTCCTGATAGACCATAAGTTATCATGGGGCCCAGCAGTCTCCAAAAAGAAGCGAGAAACTACAAGGGTCAATGCGGCCATCCTTGGCTTTGCAAAAAAAATCGGCAATTGCCCGTTGGCCGCATTGCTTAAATTGTACCAGGCAAAAAGCGTTGCTGTTGCCTGTTATGGGAGCGAGCTCTGGGGCTATCGCAAGGCTAAAGACCTAGAGGTCGCAGAAAATAACTTCCTAAAAAAGATCCTAAGACTGCCTAGGGGTATTGGGAATTACTCAGTACACGAGGAGCTGGGGGTCCCCTATCTAGGTGACAGAATAGCAGTAAGCCCAGTCACATGTTGGCTGAAATGTTGGCTAAACAATGAAATTCCATTAACACATGCCCTACTGAAAGAAGCTTTACAGCTAGATGGGAGATTTAAGGTACCGTGGGTAAAGTACATAAAGGACAGCCTAACGGCAATTGGCCGACATGATCTGTTTTATGCCCCAAATACAATTAGAAAATCTGATGTGAACCTGGTCAAGAATGCCATAGTTTTGTTAAGATGTACCGACAGAGAAGAGGCTGAGATACAGAAGGTCAGTGTTAGGAAACATCTATTGTTAAAAACATGCTTGCAAATAGAACCTTACCTGACATGGCCTATGTCCAGCTATGAACGGTTTCTGCTAACAAGGTTCCGCTTTGACCTCTATCACCTCCTATTGGCATTCCCAAGTGGTGCTCAGCGGGGCGAAGTGTTGCCAGCTTGTGGCTGCGACGGAAAGTCTCCTCAAGATCTGGCACACTTCCTTTTTATTTTCCCTGATTACTCCACTCCACGGAAATTATACCTTAAACCGTGCCTTAAAAAAATTAGCTTCACACAAATTAAACCCGCACTTTATTACTTACAACTACTGAATATTGACTGTACTTTGTTTATTTGTAATTTTTTTTAAAAAGCCATCTGCTTTAGGAAAAGCATGGATGGCTAACCATGCTGTAAAATTGTGCTGGTGCTTTTTAAGTCTACAGTTATTTATATTTTTAACCATATATTGCCCATGCTTTTATTGTCTGATATATTGTACTGTTTACTGTGTCATTATTTGCCTTTTGAAAATGAATTGTGTGTAACCGTTTTTAACTGTGTGTTTTTAAAATGAACTTTTATGATAGTAAAATCTACAATCGAATAAAGATTATGAATTGAATTGAATTGAGTGATAGTTATCTACAGACAAGCCTACTAGCTTTGTTAGGGTGTCACCACATTAATAAGAAGGAAATGTGTCATACAAAACTATTTCAACACCATTAAAAACACTGTGGATGGTACATCTTACAATCACGTTTTAAGGCTGGCCATATTTCACTATCAACCTTGTAATTGTTAATAAAATATTTCAAAACACTTCAATGACCTTCATCAAAACATATACTGATTGACTTAATTTTGGGCTAGTCAATAAAACCTGTTCACAACCTTGATTAAACCATAAAATATTTGATTGTAATTTTTGGCATTCTGAACAAAGGATTATAAGTTCAATACAATATGTTCAAGATTCCTTCTTTTACTTTTAACACGCTGCAAGCACAGCCCTAAGACCCATCAACAGGAGCCCTTGGGCTCCAGAGCCTTTTTGCAAAAGCACTAGCTCTAGAACTACTCGAAAACTGATATCATCTCATGGTCAAGTATCTAATGACCTGGGAGACATTGGTTGATTTATAGGTCACATTCTTGGTGGGCTGCTGCACATCTAGCACCCGACATAGCCCTCAACAATACCATTGGAGGCCCCTGCTGTGTCTGATGATACCATAGCATAGACAACATTCAGGGGGAATACACTCCAGAACATTCTGATGTGCTTCTTTCTCTAATCCTTGCATATTTTATTAGCAGGCTCACGCCTCTTCTCCCTAGTTCCGGGTTTTTTACCCTCAATCGCGGCTTCATGCTGCATTGCTCTATTTCCTTTTCAAAGGGCATACAATTGCCCCTGTGCTTCTCTGTGGAGCCCCTGGATCATGAGTGGAGTCTAAGTCCACATGCCCAGGCCTGCTGTTGATCCGGGTAACATGGTTCTGTGCCAAAGCAGGAACCAGCATCTGGATTATCCCACCTGTCAGTGTACAAGGGTAGTCTTGGCGATATACACCCCACTGTCCTCAAATATGTGCATATGACGCAGGGGTGGGCACATGGCAAGTCTCCCAGGTCTGGCCTCCCCTGGAGCAAAATGCAGTGGGAGTACACCTGCACTCCATTTCTTCTCTCTTGGGGAGGGGGGAATCCCTAGGACATTTTTCTTTGTGTGGATCCCTGGGGGATAGGATTCCCAGGTACAAAAAGAGTCTTGCAGGCGTGGCCCCAGGCACACCTCCTCCCACCAGGCCCTGATCCTTGCCAGGTTTGATGAAGCACCTGGATACTTCCGTGATGATTAGTATGCTTTCCAAATACTGATTGATTGATTGATTGATTGATTGATTGATTGATTGATTGAATAATTTCCCCCACGGGGAACCGAATTTCTGTAGTCCATTTCTCTGGCCCCATTGGACTGATTTCCATAATCTTGGTGTGATATTACTCTTGATGACAAATTACTCTTCCTATCCATCTTTAGCCTCCAGGAGTATCTCCCTCAGGCCTATTGGCCACTTAAATGTATTTTACTGGTGAAGCTTGGTTTTCCTCTGCCCCTCTTCCAATGCAGGAGAGATCTGGCCCTTCCCTCCTGCCATTTAGCTCCAGGACCGATCTTCTGTCTGGGCTTTTGGCACCTGCATTTGCAATGGAGCTCCTCAGCAGCCCCTCCACAACTGGACAGCTGAGAACCCTCCCGCCGTGCTCACCAGGCCTCATGGTTTTGATCAAGTTGCAGGGCACCTCTGCTCAACAGCTGAGTCAATGGTCACCGCTGGAGGGAGTTCACACATCTGCAGGACCAGTCCAAAGAAAATCCATGGGAAGCCTCCAGTGTTACACCCAAGCCGGTCAATCCCTCTACTGTCCCTCAGAGAGTATGAGGGGGCCAGAGTCACTGGCCCTGGAGAAACATTCCTAGTCCCTGGGTACCAGCTGCAGTCCAAAAGTCCTTATGTCCATCTTTGCAGTGGAATAAGATGGCTTCTACTTTCAGCTGAGCATTCCTTCAGTGTTAACCCTCCCAGGTCCAGAGAGTTCTCAACAATCTCTCCCTTGTACAGGGGCTTTTAAGTGTTTAAAGTGGTGGTGGAAAGTTCCAGAAAGTAGGAACCTTTGTTGAATCCTGGAATGACACATCATTCAACCACTCTCCCAACTCTATTGCACTGAAATTCAGGAAATTTGAAAATGTTGACTTGAAGTGGTTTGCTGAAAGACCTGCCAGAGCTGTCGGATCAAGTGTGTCAGAGCATGATTTTGAATTTTCAAGTGCCAGAAGGAGTGCAGCTATCACAAAGGTGATATTAGATCTGCACTTTGGGTACATTTTAATCCTTGAACCTCACCTGAATGTCTAGCCTCAGGACAGCAGAACTGTACTCTGGTGCAGATTTTATTCATGTCTACTTCATTTCTGCCCAATCACATTATAAGGCTTACCCCAGGTCAGCACTGTCAGAAAAAGGCCTATTAGTTGTGTGGACTGCACAAGTAATGGGTCCACATGTGCCCTCCACTGGGCCATTTGTCCTCTACAGAGCCGTAAGCACCTCATTGTAGCACTGGACTCCATAAATAATTGTCAGGTCTGTGCTTTTTCTTTAGAAAAAGGAAAAATACATTTATTAAACACACACTACTAAATACAATGCAGTAATTTACAAATATGTACATAAGCCTGGTGGGAATACCTTTGATGACCAAGGGGTCATATAACCACATCAGATACGTTTATTGGCTTGGGCAAAGGTTCAGGATCATCCAACCACACGTCAAAACATCATAATTTTAAGAGTAAATGCAATAATGACCATGTGGAAATGCACTTTGATCAGTGTTCACTGTCAACATTATGATATCAATAAAGCATTTACAAATTAACTTCACATGTATCTTTGTGCTTTTTATTTACTGCTCAATTCATGAACAGCAATCATAAAAACAACCCCTAGAGGGCATCTCATTCTGTTTACATAACATACAACCATTGACTTAGCCCCTAGGGGGCTTCTACAATATGTACATTCTTTTTGACACCTTCAGGCCACAATAATAGTAACCTTAAAATTAGCCCCTAAAGAGAGCTGTAGTCCCAGCTGCAGAGCACAACCTCCAGCCTGGGGAGTGCTTGAAATAACTAACAGAGCCTGGTATAGTCTGCCTTTCTGCGACCCATCCATCTTAGAGTCAGAGCTTTTAGTACCGTTCTTTGAGCTTGTTTGAGCGAGCTGTGATGCTCCTGCAGCTCCATGTTCTTTTTAGGTGGTTGGTGATGGCTTGCTGTCCTGGGCCCACCATAAGCAGCAGAAAAAGGTTTGGCCAATTTCAGCCCCACAGGGCATTATGGTGCTCTCACCCTAGAATGTGAACACTTAATGAGCATCTCTACCGCTGATCTGGAGAGTGCCGCTTTGGTTTTCTGTGCCGCAAGGCTTTTTCTTTTTTTGTTGGGGGTGCTTGGTCCCATTCAATCACCCCAGTATTGTGTCAGTGTTGGGGACATCCCAGGGAGGCCACCTTTGTCTTCCCCACCTGACTCGCGCACAGGCAGCCTGCTCCGCTGCTGCCCACGTGAGCTGGCAGCATTCTTCTCTCTTGCCTGCTCTGTTATATTCCCTAATTAGACCCATGTAGCGAAGCAGCTTATTTCTTACATTGTTCTATTTTTCAACAGTAACCTTTTACTCATATTTGCATGTGCAACAATGCTGGATGAGTTTCCCTGAAACTAAACTTGTTTACACATCCAACTTCGCACAACATTATCACAATGCCCTGAACATCATGTAGAAGGTCCCTTCTCGCACTATGTACACATGTCATCTCTATCTTCATCCAATGGGCACAGAGCTAAATATATATCCATAACATCACTAATCTATACCTACTTTGCAAGGCTGCTTTCTATTATAAATAGATGTGTATCCCGATAAATTAGGAGAGGAAGTACTTTAGATGACACCGAGGCTTCTGTCTATTAATAATTGCAGTGCACATATTTTATACAAGAAAATCATTGGTTCAATAAATATTTTGAAAACTTCCCTCTGTGTATTCTCTGAATACTTCTGTGAGAGTGAGCAAGAATGACTGAGCAAAGGTTTGGTATTGTTTCCATGATCCCTGAGGGGTCAGAGTTGTCATGTTCAGTGGTTGCCAGAAATCATTCGAACCCTGGTAGGGTTAGGGGGCTTACAGTGGCACTGTGAGCTAGCTAGTCCAACAAACGTTCAGATCCTATGGATTAGTAGGAACTACACAACATGGCGCCACCAACGTAGGTTGGGTTCTTATTCTTTGGTCAATCCGCAGTAGTTCAGTCATGCTTTCTCAGAGACCCCTCCTCACATTTAAACCAGAGACGTCTGAAATGAGAAGGGGAACAAATCCGCCTCAGCTGAGTAGGTATACCCTGTATATTGGCTGTACACACAATACCCGTAAATGGAGAAGCAGGTGAGGACATTGAAGAGAAGGCAGTTGCTCTGAATATTACAGACAATTGCAGACAGGTAGTTACTATGACATTACTGCAACATGGCCTCCCGGCAAGAGGTGGATATGTTACCTTCATGGTTGAGGCACATGAAGCATTCAGAACAGAGGTATTCTACTCGTGGCTAAAATTCCAGCCTGTAGATGGGCATATACTGTTGTTTTACACTTACATTGAGGATGAACCACCTGAAGAATATTTCCCATAAGTGGATATAGACGTTCCATTAACTTACCAAGAGCATAATAATTGGTCTAAAGGCACCCTCCCCCACACCACAGAACCCATGAGACTCAGTCCGCTCATTAAAGAAAGAGCGAACTAGCCAGTCTTAGCTTCTTATACACTGCATCCAGACATTGCTACACTATCAGCCGTAGGAATGCTTACACTATAGAGACTTAGTAAAAATTACAGGAATCTTGCACAATACATAATGTGAACATTGACATTTCAACCTACGAGGGCTGCTCAACCTCAATTGGCTACTACAAGTATTAGCCCCCAAACACTGAACACCATTGTGGGAAAGATTCCCACCAGTTGCGAACAAATCCCGCTCTGGATAGCTCAGAAAACAGCTCAGCTTGAAGCAGTTTTTTCCCATTCGGGCCGCAGGAAAAACATAGAATATTAAGAATTTGTTTGCCAGTGGGGATGGTTCCCCCAATAGAAGACTGTGTCACCTGGGGTGCAATCTTCGCTGCCGTTTATAACAGAACTCATGGTACCCCTTCAATAGCGGTGATACCAGATATACTGAAACAAATACAGAATGAGTATGAGGCAAAGCCTGCCCTGGACCTGGGGATGAAATTAATGGGCGATTTGCCCAAGTATCTGCCATCATGTTAAGTAACATAAAAGGGAGGCTGCAGCAGTGGCTAGACATCAACGTCTGAGGGAATCACTCCTGCATAGCAGGAGTGAGAATTGCCTAAGGTTATACAATATACGTATTCTTTGCTTGGTAGAGATAATTTGGGAGCCAGACCGGGGAAACCAATAGTTAAGAGCAATTCTGAAAAGGATAACTAAGTAGGCACCCGATTCTCTCAAGAAGAAATGTGATAAACAAAAAATAAGCAAAACACAACACAGTCCCAGGATGGAACTCCTCAACAGGAACACAGCAAGCAAAAATACAATTTAGGAAACAAGGACAATATTAGGAAGCCTGACTGGAATCAGGATACTGATACATATTCCTCTTGTTCCTTTCAGGAGTCATCGAAAAACCTTCAGAAAGAGGCTGTTACACATTCTACTCGTTCCTTTCAGGAGTCATCAGAAAAACGTTCAGAGAGAGGAGGACAGTCAGAACACAGATAGGAAGAGTGAGTCAACAATGTTGCATCGATTTGGCCTGTCTTTAAACAAAACAAACCAAAACAGCTTTTGTTTTTTTTCCCTTATCTAGGCACCGTGGCTTTCTGAGTCCCTGGGATTTCAAACAGTATATTAATTCTTATGGCTTTTATGACCAATTTTAAGGGAAGCTTGCTTTTAGATTAATTTACATCAGCTTTAAGGCCTGTTAGCTTACATATTATCATGGCTTATAGACTTTTTTGAATGATAGTAGATAGCTTTAAATGTTTTAAAAAGTAGTTTAACATTTTTAAAAATTCTACTAGCTTTATAGATAGCTTTTTGCTGTCGACCCTTAGTATGAGGAGTAGGTATTATATTCACGAGTTAGGTGAAGCAGCTTATTTCTTACATTGTCTTATTTTTCAGCAGTAACCTTTTGGACATATTTGCGTCCACAACAATGTTGGATTAGTGTCCCTGAAACTAAACTTGTTTACAAATTTAGCTTCGCACAACATCATCACAATGCCCTGAACATCATGTACAAGGTCTCTTCTCGCACTATGTACAAATGTTATCTCTATCTTCATTCACGGGGCGAAAAGGCTATCTACATATCCATAATCACTAATCTACACGCACATCGCAGGTCTGCTTTCTACTATAAAAATATGAGCTTCCTGATAGATTATAAGAGAAGGCACTTCAGCTGACACTGAGGACTTCACCACGCAGTGGTCTGACATCTCATGAGAGGTGTCCAGTTCATGACCAAGACGGGTTCCTTCATTCTCACCCATCAATAATGGGGTAAGATCGTCCCTTGGGGGGATTCTTGGCTCCAAACCTACACACACTCTAGGTACACTTAGAGTAGGGTGTGCATCGCAGAAGTACGCTCGAATAACTGCCTATGTTATATGCCTGCATATATACATTGTTTTAGCACCATGGTAGAACTATATCTACTATTTAAATTTTTGGTGCTCGTAATCACTTCTATCTGCTTTGTCTATTAATCATTGCAGTGCGCACATTTTATACAAGAATAACAGTGGATCAATAAATATATTGAAAGCATCCTGAAGTGATGCCCAAAGAAGATTAATGAGGGCAGCTGGCAATGAGTTGATTGAATGTCTTTAATGTAACATCTTCATAAGAGACCTCATCCTTCAGTAAGTACATTCAACTGAAACGCAGTTCAAGCTTAAACATTCTAAACCAGCTATATTCCATTACAGAACACAACAGGATAAAAGTGTCAGGAGTAGGAAAGAAGGACTAAGAATTTATAAGAACTCTACACATCCCACTGTGTATTCTCTGTATGCCGCTCTGAGAGTAAGTGAGCATAAGGTTTGGTACTGTTTCCACAATCCCTGAGGAGTCAGAGTTGTCATGTTCAGTGGTTGCCAAAAGCCATTCGCAACCTGGTAAGACTAAGGAGGCTTATGGTGGCACTGTGATCTAGCTGGTCTACAGGCCAACATATCCTGCGGAGGTGTCGGGAATCAGTCTAGACACCAAGCCCCTAGTTTATGTTGACCAACAAATGCGCAGATCTAGCGGATTGCACAAAAGCTCCCGCAGGTAAGGTGCTTGTTGTTGTGGTGCTGACCGCTTCCCACAGACACTGGGCCTGGAGAGCAGGCCTTTTTCGAGGGCCAGAGTTGGGGATCCCAGTCCCTGCCTCTTCCTCTTTCACCTTTGGGGGGAGGCAGAAGTGTTCTCCCATCCATTGTGACATTATGGGCCTCCAAGTGGGGGTCCTAGTCCCCAATCCTTAAACCAGCCTGGGTGTTGAGTTCCTCAGGCCCTCAGAACACTGGGGGGAGGTTGCACGCACACCCCTCCCTGCATATAAACATCATAGGTGTTCTGTGTGGCAACCCCTGGGCCCTGGCCCACGTTGGGGAGTTTGGAACAGGTGAGCAGCGGAATTCCATGTGCTCTGATTGCGCTGGTGGGGGACAAAGGTCAAATTCTTCTCCCACTGGTATCTCTGGTCCTGTTAAACTGTTTTGCTCATTCTTGTACTCATTTCGCTCCTGCTGTCGAGCCCTTGCCACCTGGAGCACTCCCTTCAGGCCTTCTGATCTCTGAAGTGGAGATCATTGCAAGAGGCTGGTTTCACTGGCACACTGCACTAGCCTTTCTCCTTTTTACTCCTTTGGTGCTTCTACCCTTCTTGGTGTAGAAGTCCAGTTCTTTACCCCAACTAGTCCACAGGGAAGGCAATGGATCCAGCTTCCCTGGTTCTGGGGCGAGAGACACTGGACCTGGTGGTAACCGCAATCAGAGTCCTTAGTCCAGATTGGCATCATGGGGTTCCTTCTTCCAGTTGTCAATGTCTGCCACCTCCAGTCGAGTGTGTAGCAGAAAATCACAACCAAGAGAGATTTCCCCCATTGCGCTAGACCTTTTTAAGTTTTACGTGGGGGGGGGAAGTTCTAGAAGTGAGGCACCTCTGGCCTCATCACCTTTCCACCCCAGTCCCAAATATCCTCAACAACCCTCTGGGACATTTAAAAATGGTGTCACCCAGAAGTCATTGGTCACATCTCCTCTGAGGGCCTCAGCTCTGCCTCTAGCAAACATTACTGCAAGGGCTTTTCCCACTAGGGGCCGGATTACGATTTTAGTGGACAGGATACTCTGCCACAATGGTGATGGATATCTAATCCACTGAAATATTTAAATCCTATGAGATTTATGGTATACAGACAAAATATTGAATCAAAAATATAGAATAGCACTAATATCGAAGTGGAATGGTCAGAATATAGTCAACAAAAATATCGAATTTAAGGTAAGTAATTTAATATCGATTTTCATAAATATAGAAAGTCAAAATATCGAATGATATAATGTATGTTTTAAATATATCAAATTTTAAATATCGAAGAGTTTTGTATGTTAGTATATGTGTGAAAAGTGTATATTTTTATTTTATAATTTATTTTAAGTAATAAATGTTATGTTATTTAATTTTTGCGTAATCAATTCTGTAGCGGGTTGTGGGTTTATAGGGGAATAGGGTGGGAAGTAATTTAATTATAATGAATTAAATATTTAAATGTAATTATTGGTATTTTTTTAAATTAATAATTAATTAATGTTTAATTGGTAATTAATTGCAATTTAATTGGCAATTAATTTAACTTAATTGATTAATTGATAATTATGTCAATTGTATTAATGTATTTTCCGTAGCGGGTTGTGGGTTTATAGGGGAATAGTGTGGGAAGTAATTTAATTTTAATTAATTCCATATTTTAAATTATTGATTGGTATTTATCTTGAATTAATTGTTAATTAATTTTTAATTGGTAATTAATTACATTTCAATTGGTAAATATTTTTTATTAATTGATTAATTGATAATTATATTATTTTATAAAATTATTTCCCGTAGCGGGTTGTGGGTTTATAGGGGAATAGGGTGGGAAGTAATTTAATTGTAATTAATTAAATATTTTAATTTATTTATTGCTAATTAATTGTTAATTGGTAATGAATTTGTATTAATAGGTAATGCATTTAAATATTTTTTTTGTATTTTTAATTATTATATTATATTAAATTGGTAATTACTTTTAATTCATTTTTTATTGGTATTAATATTTAATTTATTTTTATTAATATATGAAGTATTTACTTTCCCTACTGTTGCACTCACTGGAGTGGGAATAGTAATTTTTACCCCTAAGCTATCCAGCGCTTTTCCTACAGTTGCACTCTCTTGAGTGGGAATAGTAATTTTTACCCCTACGCTATTCAACGCTTTCCCTACTGTTGCACTCTCTGGAGTGGGAATAGTAATTTTTACCCCTACGCTATCCAACGCTTTCCTTACTGTTGCACTCTCTTGAGTGGTAATTGTAAATTTTACCCTCCCGCTATCCTACGGTAAGAATAGTGTATATTTTTTTAGTATTATTATGTTAATATATATATATATATATATGTTTTGAAAAGAAAATTTTATTTTTTTATAACAAATTAATTATTTAATAATTGTAAGGTTATTTAAGTATTTTTATTATATATATTAGTTAATTATTTTCAATATTTCATAAATTTTACATAATTATTAAGACATTTTAAAAAATTCGATATTTTGACTATATTTTTTTAAACTATATTTTTGATTCGATATTTTTGTACTTACCTGTTTGTAGATAGGAATTCGATATTTTTGTATTCGATATTTGTGTAATTCTATATTAGTGTAATCGATATTATTTCAGTGATCCGGGATTTATATAGTGATGGAATACCCCATCCACCAAGATCGTAATCAGGCCCCCCTAAGTCTTCAAAGGAAAGCCCCCTATGGGGTTAGCTACAGTTGTCTGGGCTTCCTCCTTTGCTCAGTGGGTATGAGCTGGCCCATCTCTGTACAGTGTGACAGCTGATTGATTGTTACAGATCCTTCATCCCCATCCCTTTTCTCCTCAGGAGCTTAGTCAAACTCTGTTAATTGCACTGTTTGTGTAGGGAGGCCTTTGTTCCTTCTGATGGAGAGAAATGTAATAAACTAGGCATGGCGGGGTGACAAAAGGGCCTGGGCCCTGATCCTGAGCAGAGTCAGAGAACTAGGACAACCCTGGATGACCCATAAGCTGCACAGATATCTACTTTGAAGTCTCATATTTGGGTTTGGCCTACAGATTCCACCCCAGTTCGATTCATCACTGGTCTCTGTAGGCCAAAGGAAAGCAAAGCTGCACTATAAGGCAGCTTTCCCCATGGTGTAAATTGGATTGCCATTACAGACAAGAGAGTAAACCACAGTTGACTTTCCCTATGAGTAAACACCAACATTATGAGGCCTACTCAGGTGAATATCCAACCCTGTAGAGTCACCTCCAGGTCAGGCTACCTGTGTGCAGTTACCAGGCTACGCACAATGGGAGTTTCACACGTGCAGCCCTTACATCAGTGTGAACATGTGTGTACGCACATGTGTAAATAGCCAAGCGCCCGTACCCCTGTTGCACTGCAGTGGCCTTATCTCAAAAAGCAGTCACTGGTAGTAAAGATGCGCAGTCAATAAACAGTTGGGAGGCTCACCCACAGTAAAAAGATCACATTCCAGGTGGTCAAAAGCAAAACGATCCAGGGGGATTTGAGGGGCAGAACCCATCTACTCACAAGCCCCGTTCACTGAAGAGACAACAGGATGCGTGTGCGCAGATAAGGGGTTAGCTGGCCAGTAATCTCACACACTGAGCCCGCATACATGGGTGTTCAAGTGCAACCATCCCTTGTTTTCAAAAGGCAGACATTGCGGGTTAGCACTGTCAATTCATTATAATAGAGTTTACTGTGAGGGAGACTCAGTGAGATTCGCTCACAGTAAAAGTCCAAAACCGAGTTGTCCAAAAGCCAAAACATCTAGGGGGTTAAATGGGATGGAACCAATATGCTACAGCTATGATCATAGTCCATCGCACAGTCTACTTATATTTTCTGGATGGATAGCTTTACAAATAACCTTAACATAACATAACACAGATTATAGATATCGAGTCACATATTGTAACATGATTCTAGTTTACTGAGGTTATTGAAAAAGAAGTGCAAGACAACCTCCTTGACATTAGGCAAATACCAGAATCAATAATAGTTTGAAGTATTTCAATAACATATCTGCCAACCTAAGAATATGGTTCACTCTGTGTGTAGAGGAAAAGAGGACGTGGCCTTTGCAAAGGGGTAGGAACACGGCAAAGAGGACATGGTGCTTGCTCTGCATAACAGCCACATCTACCCTTCCCAGCAGCAGAAAGGAGATCACCTGCCATCACCCTACATGCCCTATGTAGGTTTAAATTGGAGGGCAGCTTTGCACAGCATGTATGAGTTTCCATCTTACAGTGAGATTGTGCCTCTTCACCATGTAACCTTGTGATGAGGCATGAAATCATGTGTCAAAGCAATGATCTAGTAAAGCTACATATTAATAAAAATAATCATTTCAATAATACTACTAATATTAATACTAGGTCTCATTGACCTCTTTCATTGACTTGAGTGAATGTATAAATGAATTCTGAAAGCACTGAATCTGGGTTCGAGGATTGCATTATCTTTCTCACTCAATCGATCTGGGACAGACAGTGGGGAGCCAAACAATGAAAGATTACAACACAAATATAAAGCAAAAAACAAAGTGTTGTTCCTGTCAACTCCTCTTTGGACAGTATGTTGCATTACTCTAGCATAAGTCTTTGGATCCATGTTACAAAAACATTTTAACAAAAAAAGTGCATGTATGGAATAAAAGGTGACAAATCCATTTGCACCAGTTTTTCTGTTTGCATAATACTGAATTGGGCAAATAGGTTTAGCTCCAGTGTATATTACTGTAAACCTTTGGGCTAATGAGAAAACATTTAGTTAAAATATGGGCACCGACTCTGCAGTGAAAACACACAAATCTTATGCCACGCACTGGAGAATGCCAAACTAATTAAATCCCCCACAGTAGCAATCACATTGGACGAGAAAAATAGTGTTCGATAAAGTTGACGGCTCATACTAAAATTAACACTAGAGAAACACAACCTAGGAGATACGCTATTGCGCATTATCAAGGCCCTGTTTCACAAACAATGTGCCAAAGTGAGGACTGGAGGCACAATCACCACACCTTCAATCAAAACACCAGAAAAGGTTGCTCCCTTTCCCCCTATCTACTCATACTATGCATAGAAGCCTTCCGACACCACCTGAGAGAAAACCATGACATTCCAGACATCACATTTGGCAATACCACAGTTAAAATAACTGCATATGCGGACAACGTCCTGGTCATCTCAGAAAAAGCATTCTCGGCCATACTGGCTTTCATGTCCTTGATGCAAAGATTTTCTGAGATTTCCGGGTATATGCTTATAATAATAAAACTGAGGTTAAACTTCTTAACAACCAAGGTAACAAGCAACTAATCGGGAACTCTGGATTAGCATGGCAACCAGGCTACATTAAATATTTAGGATTAGATTTCACTAAGGACCTAATCACCACCCTACAGACTAATTAAAATACCCTACTTAAAACAATCCACTCACTACTATGCAAATGGTCACCCTAATTCTTACCCTGCTGGGGAAGAGTTGAAACCTTAAATATGATGCTTACGCCGCAGCATAACCATCTCATTTGCATGCTCCCAATGACCTTGTCTGCTGAATTCTTAAAAAAGATAGACAAACCTTTTAATAACTTCCTTTGGCAGGAAGAAAATCACTTAAAAAACTTAATCTGGCCAAAGATAGATAGAGGGCTATTAGGCCTTCCCAATTTCAGAAATGATCAAACAGCCTATGCCTGTAAACAGGTCCTCGACTGGTTTGTTAATGACTTGGAATATCAACCGATAAGGGTGAAAATATAAAAATTTCTCACCAGTAGCGCTCCCGGTATTATGGTATTTATTTATTTGCCATTTTCATCTGTATTTATCCATATTTACTTTTAGCTAACTTTATCTGTATTTATCAATATTTATTTTGGGTTTTGTGGAAAAAGTTGCTGAAATTAGTGTATGTTCACATTTATTTTACCGATAAATATGCACTCATGCTTGAATGTCTGGCAGGTTTTAAGGCTGTGAACACCCGCAAAAGATAAACCAGTGCACTTATATGAAAATATGTAAATTTCAGTATCAACCTGGTGCACATCTACTACTGTTAAAGCCTCTTTACTAAAATTCCTTTCATTTTAACCCCCTTATCTAGCAATCCACGCATCTATTGTCCTGGTAGTCATGACAGACAGTATTTAGAATTACTCAAAAAGCAAACCAATTTCCATTATTATCCACATTTAAAAACAAATATGAACAAGAAAATGAATGTTTTCTGTCTGTTTTTACCTGTAACAATCAGTAAAAATAGAAAACAGGACGACTTACTCATAAACAACCATCCCCTCCATAAAATCTTAACAGTGCAAACCTCCCACATTCTAAGTATATTATTCAGAATACTAAACAAGCCCTCCTACGATTAGATTACCATTCTTAGATCAGTATAAGCAACTCCAACATGGCTTGCATATGGTATAATCCTAAACCGAAAATTGATGGTCAACTAACATACTGGCAAAACTGGTCAAATAAGGGCATCAACTTGATCAAAGACATCTACGAGGACAGCCTACCCCAGCCCTTCTCTAACTTGCAAACACAGTTTAGCTTAGATGATAGGGACTTAAAAGTTCTTACAATTGAAAGTTTAGATCACAAAACACCCAATATACCCTGTAAACCGCTCTCTACATTCTCTGACAGGTCAACTGCTTAAAACCAGTCATACGGTCTCTAAAATATATAAACTACTGCTTCCAAACGCTCGTAAGACCCATATCAATAATAAACGCAAATTGGAAACAAAACTAAATACCAAAATATTGAGTTTGATTGGAGACATATACATAGAACTCCTTTTATAAACAAGATTACACTCTCGCCATCCCAAGCAAAATATATGATTAATAATAGAGCTTACTGGACTCCATCCAGAATTCATAGTCAAAATCCTAACTGCTGGAATTGCAACCTACACAAGGAAACCCACAGGCTATTCTACTGCCCCACCTTACAAGCCTACTGGGACAAGATCTTGGACTACATAAAAACACACCCTCAACATTGAACCCATATATAATATATTCCTACATACTCTTGGGCTACCTGGACCCTCAACTTCAAAATGAAAATGATTGCTGTCTTTTAGACCTGATGCTCACGCTTGGCTGCAAACGAATTCTTAATAATTGGAAAAACACCAAGATAGTCTCCTTCCAGATGTGGCAAGAATGGCTCGCCTTTCTTAGAGGCGCTGACAATGTATCACTACAACTTTAACCATGGCACCCTCCTCTTAGACTAATATGGAGCTCTCTCATGACACCTACTTCAGTAGCTGATGACAAGTATTTAGAGTGGTGGGGCGGGTAGTACTAAAATAAAAAATACATTAAAAGAAGTGGTACTAACCTTTCTGGTTTGCCGCACTACGTCCTACTTGTCTTTCCTCGAAGCTTCGCGACCCAGGAAACTGCACTACCCAATCCTTGTGCTGCTCTCAGAGCATTCTGAAAAGGGGGGTGGTGATGAACAGAGTGTCTGAAATTAAGCAGACCACTCTTACCCAGTCCAAGGATCAGGGCTTGATCCATCACCGTTTTTTAGCTCACTGCACCATCCCAGCTCAGAACTTGGCTATATGCAAATTAGTCTAACCCTGGCCCAGTGCATCATGGGAACAGGGCAGACCAAACTACCAAGCCAATTCTTATACTGGGAAGGAAACAAGCTACCGGGGACCGGTTTCTGGCATTTCAGCTGTCTTCGGCCCGGCTTGCTTGAATCCTGATGGTGCAATGAGCTAGGGACTCACATCTGAGTATACCCTTCCACGCTTAGGGTGGACAAAAAGATTCTGAAAAGGGGGTTTGGACTGGGTAAGAGTGATCTGCTTAATTCAGACACTCTGTTCATCACCACCCCCTTTTCTGAATCGTTTTTGGCCACTATAGGTGTGGCAGGGTATACTCAGACATGAGTCCCTTTCTCACTGCACCATCAGGATTCAAGCAAGCCGGGCCGAAGACGGCTGAAATGCCAGAAACCGGTCCCCGGTAGCTTGTCTCCTTTCTGGTGAAGAATTGGCTTGGTAGTTTAGTCTGCCCTGTTCCCATGATGCACTGGGCCAGGGACAGACTGATTTTCATATAGCCAGGTTCTGAGCTGGGATGGTGCAGTGAGATAAATAACGGTGATGGATCAAGCCCTGATCTTTGGACAGGGTAAGAGTGGTCTGCTTAATTCAGACACTCTGTTCATCACCACCCCCTTTTCTCAATCGTTTTTGGCCACTATAGGTGTGGCAGGGTATACTCAGACATGAGTCCCTTTCTCACTGCACCATCAGGATTCAAGCAAGCCGGGCCGAAGACAGCTGAAATGCCAGAAACCGGTCCCCGGTAGCCTGTCTCCTTTCTGCTGAAGAATTGGCTTGGTAGTTTAGTCTGCCCTGTTCCCAGGATGCACTGGGCCAGGGACAGACTGATTTGCATATAGCCAGGTTCTGAGCTGGGATGGTGCAGTGAGATAAATAACGGTGATGGATCAAGCCCTGATCTTTGGACTGGGTAAGAGTGGTCTGCTTAATTCAGACACTCTGTTCATCACCACCCCCTTTTCTGAATCGTTTTTGGCCACTATAGGTGTGGCAGGGTATACTCAGACATGAGTCCCTTTCTCACTGCACCATCAGGATTCAAGCAAGCCGGGCCGAAGATGGCTGAAATGCCAGAAACCAGTCCCCGGTAGCTTGTCTCCTTTCTGGTGAAGAATTGGCTTGGTAGTTTAGTCTGCCCTGTTCCCATGATGCACTGGGCCAGGGACAAACTGATTTGCATATAGCCAGGTTCTGAGCTGGGATGGTGCAGTGAGATAAATAACGGTGATGGATCAAGCCCTGATCTTTGGACTGGGTAAGAGTGGTCTGCTTAATTCAGATACTCTGTTCATCACCACCCCCTTTTCTGAATCGTTTTTGGCCACTATAGGTGTGGCAGGGTATACTCAGACATGAGTCCCTTTCTCACTGCACCATCAGGATTCAAGCAAGCCGGGCCGAAGACGGCTGAAATGCCAGAAACCGGTCCCCAGTAGCTTGTCTCCTTTCTGGTGAAGAATTGGCTTGGTAGTTTAGTCTGCCCTGTTCCCATGATGCACTGGGCCAGGGACAGACTGATTTGCATATAGCCCGGTTCTGAGCTGGGATGGTGCAGTGAGATAAATAACGGTGATGGATCAAGCCCTGATCTTTGGACTGGGTAAGAGTGGTCTGCTTAATTTAGACACTCTGTTTATCACCACCCCCTTTTCTGAATCGCTCTCAAAGCATGAGAGAAGCGCCAGCTTTGGAGGAAGCAGCCTCTCTCAAAACTCTTTAGAGAGCTGGAGGTCCGTGCTTTCTCTAACCCAGCTGTTTAAGATGGCTAGGTTAGTGAAGTTTAAAACGTGCATGTATGGCTGACCATCTCAAGACAGCCGGTCAAAGCAACATGCACACTTTAAACATAAGTGCACAGCTCCCTGCTGCCACTCAGCAACAATTGCCCCGCCATGTCCAGACACATGGTTCAGGACGGATTGCTGGAAAATAAAATACAAATAAGTAAACTTTATTACCATTTTATTTGTCAGCTCTGGGGGCATTTTGTTTAGCAGGGCAATGCTCATCTGCTCTCATGGAGGAGCCACTCCTGCATGGTCTTGTTTCATTGTTCTAATTGCCACAAAGCCATTCTTGGAATATCTGGTCGTTTTCTGAGAATATATGTAGGTAACTGGCTCTGTATGTGATATTCTCACTGGGTGAACAGAGTCCAGGCATTTCCCAAAAGTGTACAGGGCTCAATGCAAAACTCAAAGTTCTCTATTAGTGGCAGTGTGGGCGAGCAGCTATATGCCTAACACAGAGGAGTGTAAGACATTTATTGGACACACTTGATCAATAACCAACACAAGACTAAAGAAGGACATCCAGGCCAATTCCAGAAAATGATACTTTGTACTTTATTTTAAGACCCAGGTATTCGTAATAAGGTAAGTCCATTTTTTTAATTAAAAATACTTTTCAGGTTTCAGAATTTTGACAGTGCAAATTTCAGAGCAGTTTAATATTATCCTGGGGAGGAAAATAACTGTGCAGTGTAACAGGTATGTATACCACTTACAGGTTTGGTCCAGTCTTCAGGTGTCTCAGGCCAACAGTGCTGGTAATGTCGGTCATGTGGGATTGGGGACACCCAAGAGATGTGGGATTCAGTATCTGCCTGGAGACGGTCAATACCAGCAATGAGATTTACCCTTGGGGTCTGCGGAAAGCAATGAAGCGGGTCAATTTTCAGCAGACCGTCAATACGATATCTGTTGCAGTTGCTGGCGGCTGGCTGCTGTCGATCGGATGGAGAAGTTCCGCCGTTGTCAACCGTCATGGAAAGGTCCCAATTGGGCAGGCAGGGCAAAAGGGGCAGGAGGAGGCTGTCAGGGCTACTTGAAGGAGGGTATGGGCTCGGATACAGGGCTGGGCTCAGCTAAGGTCATAGGGCAGAGAGGATACCTCGTGGTCATGGAGGCTGTCCTGCTGCGATGTGTTCATCTGACCGGGTAGAGTTCCATTAGCACACTTGCCAGTCCTATATCACTAGGTTGTGGAATTCTTTGGTAGCAGTGAGAAGTTTTGATACAAGGGCCGGTCCTCACCACGGTGGATCTGTTACCGGCAGGCTCCGGGGAATAGCATCTCTAGTAAAAAGGGAGGTTCTTGGCACTTTGGTGAAAGTTGAAAGGAATCTGGGGTTTCTTGGAGGCCTTGCAGGGTTTCTGGAAGTACAGCAGGTCCAGTGGTCGACCCGGATGCAGGTGGTGGGGTTCTTGCAGGGGTTTGTCTGTAACGGTTCAGTTCCTGGTCTGGCAGAGGTCGCCTTCTTCTTCTTTGAGCCATCGAATCTGTAGGCCACTTCTGAGGGAGCCACCTATATACTAAATATGGGAGACTTATTAGGGGAGTAGCATGTAGGGCGAATACCCACGTCACCCGGAGGTGACTGCACCCTCTATTATGCCACCCTACTGTGGGAGGAGGCAGAGCCCTAGCCATGATTGGAGAGGTCCCCCATCTGCAAGATGGCAGGGAATGAAAGTTGTGCTTCACTTCGCATCCCCCACCTTGGGGGATGAGGTTGGCAGAGGAGGGGACACCTCCTATCTTCTTTAATTTTCCCACTCAAAGTGGGAGTGTAGACTAGGTGCTGGGGTGGGTCGCATTACAAAGGCGGCAGGGATTTGAAGCTTCCCCCTTCAAGCACTGGCCCATCCTGGGGGAGGAGGCATGATATCTCTGCCCAGGATGTGCATTGTTTTCGGTCAACACACATATCTGGTGGTGGCTGGCTGGCTGCTTACAGCTGGTCAGAGACCACATCAGGGTTGGTAGGGATTCAGGGGGCCCCTCTGAGGTGCCCTACGGGTACATGGTACAAAAAATCCCATACTGGCATCAGTGTGGATTTATTGAAAGGAGTAGTTTGGTATCAAACACTCCTGTATTCAGTCAGGCCTTCATGGTGCTGTCAAACTCGAGTTGTCGAGTTTCCAGCCTATGTCTTCTCTATGGCTTCACTGGCACTTACAATATTAAAAAATGGTGCCCAATGTTGTAGGGGCCTATCTGCTCATGCAGATATGCTGTCATCTGTAGCATAGTGAACCCTTCGTTAGGGCCTTGAGGCCTTCTAGAAGGTTCACCTACCTAGGCTGTCAAGCTGTTCTGGGTGACATGCACCGAGGCAGGGTGCCATGTCGACTTTGTTTTCTCCCTCACAGTGGCCTGCAGGCTGCAAGGGTAGTGGCATTCTTTAAATGAGGGGGTCCCAAGGGGCCCTCTGCTGCCTCCAGGCCCTTGGTACCAAGGGTACCACTTACTAGGGTCTTACAGTGGGCAAGAATACCAATTGGGGGTTTGTTTTAGGGAACGAGTACTGGCCCTGGGGACCTGGTTGGCAGGTACCCTGTATACGTACTGAACAATGGGAGAGTAAGGGTTTTATATTGGGCTATACTCCTAGTCCCCTAGAGCTTGAAGTTTACAAAAACAAATAAAGGAGTATCTCCAGGACGCAGTGTCCTAGTGATCAAATGTGGAAGGAAAGAGATGCAAGTAAAGAAAACCTACTCAATACTGGACATCTGCACTCGGAAAAAAAACATTTTCTCTTTTAAGAGAGCAAGAATTATCAGTGACACATTGGTGAACACCCGCCCCAGACACTTTGCAACAGAGGAACCCACGACTGTACTCAGCGTTTGGGGTTTACCTAAAGTCACTGGGCACTATCCGTGCGGAAACTGTAGCGTGAGTCATTTGATCAAAGCCACGAAAACACTAAATCTGGAGGAAAACAGGATCTGGACACAAAGGTCCCACACAAATTGTAACAGCCACAATGTGGTATATCTTATCACATGCCCGTGTGGTCTACAATACGCTGGAATGACAGGGAGAAAGGTCAAACAACCCATTTGCGAATACAGAAGCACGATCAGGTGCAAAAAGGTAACCACAAAACTGACTGAGCATTTTCTTTCCATGAACCACTTCACCAACAATATACGGTGGACAATAATAGAAGTGGTAAAACCAGGAGATAATATGACACAACGCCTGTTTGAAAAAGAGCAACGCTGGGTACACAGACTCTCCAACAATGTGTCCGGCCTAAATGATAATATATACTGGAACACTGTCAAACAAAGGTGAATGTTACATTATAGTCTCAAATGGAACACTCTGACCCCGAAAAAACACTGAGAAAAAACACTGAGAGAAACACTGAGTAATAACAGAGATAGCTATCTACTAACCATTCCACATTACCTCTGGAACCTGTAAAGGCATCTATCGCCCTTTTTTTCACCCCTGAGCCTAATTATAATAAAGTTATCGATAAGTACAAATACCAGCTACAGTTATGTACCATCGTTCTGTGAAGGTACATCATTAACACATGACTCTGTCTCTTCCCTCTGACAGTAGTTCACCTTTTTCCATCCTTTTTCACCTCGGGGGATAATACTGTAAAGTGCAAAAAACCGCCTCCGCCCTCTAGCCCCTTATTATCAACATGCACGATAATAAGTGTGCCAGCACGGGGATTAAATAAAGTTTTGGACATTATAATGGGGAATTTTCCCCTGCACCTGAGCAACAACAAAGGGATTGGTGCATTTTTACACGATCCCTTGACTATGCCAGCACGCATGCCCTTCCATTACACGCTATGATCAGCTGACCACGACACTTGGATTGCAATTGGGCGCACCCCGCGACATGAACCTGCCTTTTAAAACACACGGAAATGTGTCCACCAGCATCCTCGGGACTCCGTGTGGACGCTCAGCAAGTTTCCGGCGGGCCAGCCATAGTTGACAAGTAAGTGGTATGGGGCTGGGCTCCGTTTTTTGTGGTATTCTGCAATGTTGAACTACAGGGTACCGAGGAGCGACCCAGGTCGTCATAAAAAAACATTATCTCTCTAACTATTTCGCCCACAGAACGCTCACTAACAGGCTCCACCCACAGTTTCCATGGGGCACATAGCTTAAAGTAAGTTCTGATGATTTGTTGAGTGTACTACTTCCTTTAAACACCGGTCTAAGATATTCTCTGGTTCCCTCACTCATATTATTTAACTATGTGTAGAATCACGCTATGCCTTTAACTAGTGCCATTGATCTTAACACAAGTAAGTTCATTCATAAAGAACGCGTGACACCCACCTTTTGAATAAGGAAATAATGAGTTGGTATGAATTATAAATAACGACATCTCGTACCAAAAACTCACGTAGTGAACAATTCACTATTTTCACTATGTGTTAAGCGCTCCAAGAAGTTTTACGAGTGCATGACACCCACAGTATGAATGATCATTGTTGAGTGGGTATGATGTTCAAATAAACACATACACTGAAGTGAGACCTCTTTTTGCACTTTCAAAATAGCGGTGCAGAAGTGTCTGATGGTGTAGTCACGTCTTGCACCTATACACTGTAGGTGGCATAGAATACACTCAATGGAGAAGGAATGCACTCTTTTTGGGGAGCAACATCACTCAAGAAATGTGTACCAATATGCAACAACTATGCTCTGTTTTATTATTACAGATTTGTCTTACTCAGAAGGATGTAAGCACGCTATACCGACTACGACCTCCCGACTCTACTCACTTGGTTCTGACAAAAACCTAACAAAAAACAAAAAGGTTGAAACATGTTGACCACATTCACATTATATTTGTGGTACTTTCCAGTCAATCCGTACCAGTAGAAGTACCCCACCTGTTTTTAATAGTGACACATGATTCTAGAGTAAAGAATAGAGGGAGTACATGTAGTACACTTTTTAATTCCATCACTTTCACAACTCATAGAATTACCATGTTGTAAATTAGCATAAATGGGTTGGCGTTAGCAGAAGCCATTTTGCATTTAGAAGTTCTCTTATCCGCTTTTTAGAAGCCATTTTAGTTTCTGGAGGCCATCTTGGCTACCATGTGCTGCCATGTGCTCACTATCTGTATTGTCCTACCTTCCTTTTAGCTGCGCCTGAAGTCTGCCTAGTAACAAGATATATTTAGCCTCCTCCACTTCCACGCATGCTCAGAAATGCCTGGTAGAGTCTGCATCTGTTACTGATTAAGTTTTACATAGGAATGTGTTCACTACGTTCTGAAACTGTTAGTTCCTCCCCCTTGGTTCTACATGTCCATATTAGGTATTCCTTGTGTGCTCACAGGAACTAAGACTGCCCCCTTTTATGTATTCTTACTGTGTAAGTCTGAAAATGTATATAAGGCGCCTGCCTTCTGACTTCCTCAGACTGCCTCATTCATTTGTCATGGCTTTTGGGCGACGCAGCCTCACCTCACATGAGTGTAATAAATTGTCCTTTGATATTTCAGAATTCTGTGTCAGTCTCTCACTGCTTTTAAAGGACTCCAAGGTTTTTGAATTCCACAATTGGCGACCGCGACGAAGGGACTCATCAGAGAGGTGACAATCTGGAGGAGTGATCAACTTGCCAGGAGGCAGAAAACTGCTGAGCAGCATGGGACTGGTTTCTGCAATGAGGTATGCTGTGCACGGCGCGCTTCTGCTGATTTCTTGTGTCTGCAGCTCGGTGTGTTTTCTGACCTTCCCGACCTCTGGTCCTCCCAAGGATGTCACCCCCCTGACTGAGAACACTTTTGGCGTGAGTATTAAAATGTAACATACAAAGATAGACTGTTAGATAAAGCTTGGCAGTTAGAATTTGGACAGCTTATGTTTGGTAAAAGTAACTTTGCGGCGCCTGTTCTAAGTTTTGAATGCCTTTGTAACGCTTACTGTGGCATATTTGAGTTTGAGATAGATCTACTTTGAATTGTGTGTGATCTTCGAAGAATATGATATGAATATGATTTGATGTGATTTGATTTGATATGTATGTGTTGCAACTCATATAGGCAGGTAATGCGAGGATATTTCCTCCACCTTTGATAGTAGTGTTTACTCTGCACTATTTTTTGGCATGCCTGTTGTCCTTGGTTAAGCTCACATGTTAAAATGTGTTGCTTTTGTGAACGGTACCATAATGTGATGTGAAGTAAATGAGCCGGCTTCCCTTAGAAGGGATACCTAAATAGGTTTAGGTGTGAAAACATATTTCTTCCTTGGTGATATTGTATCCTCAGGGAACTAAAATATGGCCATAATACATGTAAGGATCCTTTTGTTCTGTGCAGTTTTATGAATGGGGAATGCAGAGCGATTCTTTGGTGCTCTGCCAGTTAAAACTTGTGAATTGAAACATCATTGCCAAACATTCCTTGTAAATATGACGTACAACTAGCATTTACAAATTGGTTTGGTTTAAGATCTGTTTGTGGCTTGTTTTTTGTTTCAGTCCTATGTATTGATCTGTGGGTTCAATGTGTGTTTAAATGTGGGGTTTCTGTTCTTGTTAGTGTAATTTCTGCTTGTGAATAGCGTTGGCGCGAATTTATGGAAAACATGCCTTAAGCGCTGTATTGTGTGTCCTGTATGTTTGAAATATTTCTGTTTCTGTGTGAAATGAGCTCAATGCGTGATTGTGGATTTCTTGATGTTTTCAGTCTGTTAAGGAAAATGTTGCATTAATTGATATTAGGTGAAAATTAAATAAGAATGCCGTAATTTGCCATGTTACCTGCAAAAAAAAATCGCTATATGTTGCTTTTTAAATTATAGACTAAACAAAGGCACATATGTGCAAACTGTAGAAATGCTTAAATTAGATAAAGTAAAAATTTACATTCACTAGGAACATGAAAAGGCCTCAAAATTAAATTGTGTGTTCTGTAGGGAAAAACGAATTTGAAGCCCTCCTTTGCTTACATGCATTTTCATACATGTAAAATGTTAAAGTTTCAGCTAAAGGTGAATTTTTGCTACGTTTAAATGTATTTTGTGGCACACACTTTTCTAAAAAATGTCTGTTTCCTGAAAGCTCTAGGGTCAGCTTCGTGCAGGCCATTTCCTGCCTTGAGAACAGCATGTGTTGTTTTTGAAAGGCAATAAAAGACACTGGAATGTTTATTCAGGCCAGAGACTAGCTGGTAGTTTTAACACGGGCTGAATTTAGGAACTCAGAATAAGAGTTTTAAAGGGTTACAAAAGTAAGTTGCATTATTTTATATCACAGGAAGGCATTTCAATTGAGGGTTGTTCTCTGTTTTTTTTAAACACAGTAAAATGAAAAGGGGGTTTATCTCTGGTGATGTTGCTCAATGTCCTCTTTTAAATTTTGGCGCGAAAATCTGCCATGTTTTCAGTAAGGCTTCTGCGCATAGGCTCCTACATGACTGCATCTAAATTGATAGGCAAAAAGATGCAGTTTGGGTTTTAAAATGTGGTTTTAGCAATTCAGATTGGGTTTGAGAAAAAAAAATAATAAAGAAATGAATAAATTCTTAAACATGGAAAAATTATTTGAAAAAAAATATGTGTCTTTCAAAATCGTTTTTAGATATTTATCAAGCTTAATGCTCACACTATGACCTCCTAAAATTACAATTTGATTAAAGTAATGTATGACTGCATAATTTGGCCATTTGCGTGTTAGGGTTTTACTTGGCGCAGGCGTATCAGCTCATTTTTGTAAGGCATCACATGCCTTTGCCTCATGTTTGCTCTTTGCAACATGTAAAGCACATTCTAAGGGTGATTAATATGTAATGCAAGTGTAGGATTTCCATTTTTAAGTGCCCCAAAGTAAAAAGTCGAAAATCAGTTAAAATAGATCTTTTAAAAGCATTTTTTGCCAATTACCATAGCCTTGCAGTGTTTCTGGCTTTCAGAGAATGCATGTTTGTGTCTATTACAAAACGTGTGGGTTGTTATTATTTGAGGTTGTTCTTCATAGCTCAGTGAGTCACTGTGCCCGGTGTAGAGGTTTATGTTTAATATCAGGATTGATAATTTAAATTTCGGCAGGGCCTATTCTGTCTTTTATGTTTTTAGAGATGATAACTTGGTACCACTGAATAGGGTGGTAGAAAAAATTTAATATAATGCTGGTATGCTCTGTTGTCATGTTCTGCAAATTGTTCACAGTAAATGTTTTACTAAATGCATTTTATCCCTGAAAGAAGTCATTTATATAACATGTGTTTTTCAACAGGGTTGATCTTGTAGCTTAGAATGAGTGGGGAATGGTTACTGGCTTTGTAAGTTTAAGGGAGGAAATAGGATCTAGGGCCTGAGAGGACCGCACGGTACGCCTGGCAGAATTTGACCTTAAGGTCAGTGAGAAGTGGGTTTTGGAGTAAGTAAGTGAACAGATGGAGCAACGACTGCTTGGTGAAAAGCTTCTCTGATTAGCAGAATTTCAAGCTTGCACATTAGATGGGTTACATGAGGGTTTTTGTTTTTGAGAAGTGCATTCTTGACCAGCCTTAAAGAAAGGAAAACAGCAGGCCCTCAGGGGCTTTGGGGAGAGGGGGGACAATGAGGGGCTCGCAGGCTCCCAGGGCTATGAAGGGCCGCAGGCTCCCAGGGCCATGAGGGGCCGCAGGCTCTCAGGGCTTGAGGGCAGGGGGTCTGAAGGGGCCACATGGAACGGCTGGTGCAAGGGATGCAGTGTGTCTGTGAAACAGTTTTACAGTCAATATGAAAGTGGGTTAGCATGTTTTAAAAGAAGGATGGGTGGTTAACAGTTGAGATTTACTCTGTTATGCGCTGTGTTAGTAGTATGTTGAAAAGAGATGGGTTTTTATTATGATTTCTTTGAAATGAAATGTGTGTTTTTTCATGATTTTACAATTTTTCCCTTATGAATGGTTCTTGCTCATCCTATGGGTCACAAGCGAAACTGTAAGTTGTATTTGCCAGTTTTGATAACCAGCAACTGGTGATAACCTGGCAAAAAGCGGGGTGTGAGTAAAATGAAAGCGTAATTTTGGTGTAATTTTTGATTTTGACAAATTAAGCTGGCCTGGATTCTGGGTTTTGGGTTGCATGCATGCACGCGTTTCTGCTTAATTACAAGTACCATTGTGCTTTGTTTATGCTTTTTGCGCTTATTATACTGCATGTATATTTGATGGCTTGATCATGATGTTGTTTTGTTTTATTAGCTGCTTTTTGATATTATTACAAATTTGCCTGTGTTGTGAAGAGACATGTATGACGGTATGTGTCGCTCTACACCACGTGGTTAATATCTGTGTTTATACTAAATTTCACAGATATGATATTTGCATACTGTGATCATGAGAATACATTCGCCTCACCAGTGGATGTTAAAATTTGACCATAATAGTATTGAGGTAAAATAAAAGAGATATACAGGAAGCCACAATACAGATACTGCCCTTTTTCCCTTAAGGAACAGGCAGGCCTAGATTTATATACATATCCTTGATTGGACCTAAGGATGCAATTATAGATTCGTGGCTCCTGTTAAAAGGTGACCTAACTTTTTCATTTTTTTCTACATTTTTCATTTTTTCCCTTGAAGGAGGAACTGGACCATTAATTGAGATTACTGTGTATGGTGTAGTGCTTCTCCCCAGATGTTGCATTGTGTCCAGACTGCAGAGATGTAATAGGAACAACAACATTATGCATAATTCCCTTTAGTATGACCTGACTAGACTGTTTCTTTCTCTTTAGACTTTTTCTTTAGGCCTATATTTTTTGATGCTTTCCAGTCTGACTGTCAGCTTAGTGATAGACTGGTTAACTGATTTAATAATATAATAAGGAAAGTTTCTCATCTCAATAGGAGACACTGTATGTTCATTCTTGAATGTGGGAAAAATGTAATGCCCATTCTAATTAGGTTCTCAGTTCTTTCAGCTGCTGTTTTAATGTTTGATGGACCACATGTGTTCTAATAATGGAAACATTAGGAGTTTGTACTCTTGTTTTTTCTCTGTTTTCACATTTTTGATAAATTAGCCATTGTCTGAATGCCTCCGACCATCTCTTATGTGATTTCGTTTTTGAAATGTTTTAGGTGAGGGATTTAGGAACACTTAGATTTTCTCATTTAGGAAAATGTTTACCCATTAGATGATGCCCCTATATGTGAGGACTTCCACTCAGATAAAATGTTTATGTAATTGTCTACCCTTAGATGATAGAAGACATGCTCTCATATGGAAGCACAATTGAAGAGGCTAGAGTTATTGTTTTGCCTTCTATGAGAATGATAGTGTATTTTAGATTATGATAGTCTCATGGCGTATGACTACTCTCTTGAAGATTGTAGGGTAACTGATTGCAATCCCCTTGTTAAATATTGAATTGTTTTTGTACAACAATTGAAGGAAACTAACAATTGTGTCATATCTTCTACATTGATAGGTTCTGCAGGATTCTCCAGAGTCAAAGGGAGAGTGACACCTGCAGAACGAATGACAAAGATGAATTCGAATTCCTATCCTTGACAGCCATAGATAAAAGCAGGAAGTTTTGGTTTATAGTCCCAGCACCCAGTAAGGAATCTGCACGCCATCAATGGTATACCCTAGTTCTTTGTTCACTCTACTGCCCAGCGTTCCACGACAGAAGAAAAGGAGTCCCTTTGGTTTTGCAACAGAATTTGAATTGAAAAAAAAAAGCGCAAAAAGGTACCTGTTATGTACTGGCAACCTCTGACAGTGTACAGCCCCTTGAGCCCTTGGCCTAAGTTTTGGCCTGAACCCCTTGAGTCCTTTGGTCTGTGTCTTGGCCTGAGCCTTGGTCTAAGTTGGCCACACCGTTCCCTTTTTCACCTTTGCTCCAACGAAAAAGAAATGAAATGGAGAATTCGAGATTGGCGAGAGGCACTATCTTATGGTGCCCATGAACGAGCAGCTTGAGCGTCCTCTGACACTGAACAAGGAGTGTTGGAGTTTGAAAGTGCTGCTGATTTGCTAAAGGAGTTTTCTTGACAGTGCTTGGATCTGCACGAGATGCTTTGTGCCCTTGATCACGAAGAGCACGTCATTTGTAGTGTCTGCCGTAGTGTCTGCCGCAGATGAGAGACACTGGTGCACTGCCCTTGTGAACTTGGGACTTTTGACTGAACTATGAGTGTTTGCCAAAAAGGGCACTCCAACGGATGCTGAGATACATTTCTATGGAAGGCCTGAAATGATGAGGCCCTTGCAGCGATGGATGAGGAGATTCGATGAACAATAAAAGTCTGCCAGAGAGACTTGGAATTGGACTCTGGGCATAAGTCGTGGGTATAGAAGTGATTCCTTAAAAGTTGAAATACTGGGTGTTGTGGAATTAATTTTTATTGTTTTGCCTGCAGTACTTTAGAGTAGTATTCTTTTTAGCACAGGTAGAATAGAAGTTCATTCTCTGTGGAAAAGTGTTCTTATCCCATTTGAGAGCATTGAAGGATTGCATTGCCACCATTTTACATGAGTATATAGTGTTTTCTGAAAGATTTTAGGATTTGCTATTGCTTAGGGTTGTGAAAATGCAAATTTTCTCTGTAATAGTGGTCATTATTTCCTCCTACTGTTTGTATGTATGCTTATGACGTAATGTCCCGTTCTTTAGTATTTCTGGTCATCCCCTTGCTGAAATGTTTAGAATGGAAATGGTTATCTAGCAATGAATTAGAAAATTGACGAAATTATGTTCAAATTAATGAGCACCTGTTTTCCATGTTCCTACTGAATAATACGAATGTCTTCAGCAAACGCTAAAACGGCCGTCTGTTGTAAATTAGCATAAATGGGTTAGCGTTAGCAGAAGCCATTTTGCATTTAGAAGTTATCTTATCCGCTTTTTAGAAGCCATTTTAATTTCTGGAGGCCATCTTGGCTACCATGTGCTGCCATGTGCTCACTATCTGTATTGTCCTACCTTCCTTTTAGCTGCGCCTGAAGTCTGCCTAGTAACAAGATATATTTAGCCTCCTCCACTTCCACACATGCTCAGAAATGCCTGGTAGAGTCTGCATCTGTTACTGATTAAGTTTTACATAGGAATGTGTTCACTACGTTCTGAAACTGTTAGTTCCTCCCCCTTGGTTCTACATGTCCATATTAGGTATTCCTTGTGTGCTCACAGGAACTAAGACTGCCCCCTTTTATGTATGCTTACTGTGTAAGTCTGAAAATGTATATAAGGCGCCTGCCTTCTGACTTCCTCAGACTGCCTCATTCATTTGTCATGGCTTTTGGGCGACGCAGCCTCACCTCACATGAGTGTAATAAATTGTCCTTTGATATTTCAGAATTCTGTGTCAGTCTCTCACTGCTTTTAAAGGACTCCAAGGTTTTTGAATTCCACAACCAGCTCCGCTGCAGTTGCAGGCGTCGAAGAACACTTGAGTGATACTCGGTCACTCGGGTAGATCCCGATGATGAAGCATGTCACCAACCAGGTTGGTGAGTGAGGGTTTTATAAAAAGAAAAAAATTTTTTCTTTACTTGCATCTCTTTCCTTCTACATTTGATCACTAGGACACTGCGTCCTGGGGATACTTCTTCATTTGTTTTTGTAAACTTCAATGGACCCTGTATATACATTTGAAAACACATCAAAACCAGGCAAGAAGTGGAGGGAAAACATGCAAAAGAGGCACTTTCTCACAATAAACATGCAAGCCTCATCAACGGAATGCTTGTTCATCTTGTTCATAAATGAAGATTAATTTGTTTTCTATGTGCACAGTCAGCAAAAATAAACTCTAAATTTCAAAAATAGTAAATCATGAGCGTGTCCTCATTTGATTCAATGAAGGCAGTAAGCATAAACACTGCACCGCGATCTATATTTTTTAAAGGTCTGTTAAAGGTCAGCAAGTCTGCAGACACATTAAGTGACGCGCACTGTAAGGTAAATTGGTCTACCGGCTTATCCCAACAATTTGCCCAGGTAAAAACCTCAAAGACAAATTATCTCTTTTTAAAGTTCACAGTAACCACTGATAATTTGTCACTGGTCAGACATTTTTCAAAAATGTGTTGCTCTAATTACCTGATGCCAATAAGTCATTCATCAGCACAAGGAAGTGTTCTTCTGGAACCTGGGCATCTGTTAACAGAAACACAGTGGGCATGTTCTTGGCTCCTGTCTTGATGTACAAGTTGGCAAGGTCTACCTGTAAGTAAAGGAAGGTATAATTTATTTTTTGCTAAAATTTTAACAAAGCGCCATATGCCTCCTGTGTAGCTCTGTGTGTTTCACGCCAAATTATTTCTGTTTACTTTTCTAAACATAGAAAACATTGCACGGTTTTAGCAGTTCAATGAAGGGAACCTGTGTTTTGGCACAACAATGTGCCAGAGCAGCTAAGGAAAGGCTGTTAATCAATGAAAACACATCTTTGTGTAGTGCAGTCTGATATTGCAGTAGGGTTGCCAAGCAATTCCCAATGAAGCCTCTCTAATTGCTCAAACAACAACCAGCCACTACGAGCAAAGCCTGCAGCAGGTTTTTGTTTATGCAGATTGCACATGTGATGCCTTTTGTATTTGTAGATCGACACAGCTATGTTACTGCAAAATGTCATTTTACAAACATTCTAAAGTGCGCCTGTAAAAGCCAGAATGGTCATGGCAAACATTTTCTGTAAAGTATGATGTTGTATTGTTGCACATTAAAAAGTGCACTACGAAATTACCTTTTATACATAACGTAACTAAAGTATGAAAGTCCATCATGCATATTTCTTTTTCAGGCGTTAAATCTGCTATCCATTCGTGTTTAAACAGGAGTACATTTACAGGGTTGCGAACAGCAATTGTCACACCGCGAGGTGGGAACTATGGATTGCTAATCTAAGGCAACATGTGAAAAGTGTATAACGCATCTATACTGCTAAATTGTTGTGGCTTTATTTCAGGGTCAGTCTGAGAAAGAAAACGCCCTCTGTCATCAAAAGGAAGGTGCGCCCTCCCCCCGCTTCAGAGAAAATAGCAAAAAAAGTGGCTAGTCGGAGAATTTTTCAACTTGCCCTGAAACGCTGTATAGGTGTTTTGCAATGTATGGGAGCTTGCATGCATTTGTGCTTGCTACAGGTACAGATAATGCTTGTAAAATTAGGAATCAACAGGAAAAACCATCCCACAAGACCCCTTAACAGGCCCACATTCATCCCAAAAAAAGCCCCACCTACTAACCTGTCCGATAAGCCCTTCTGGCCCAGCCAGATTGCCCTCTAAGACCGCCGAGCCTGCTTTATGGAGGTGCCCATTGCATGTTTAAACAAGTACTGGCAAATAGGCGTGGCATTGGCCATCAGAATTTTGGCATTTTGTTTCTCATGGTTTTGCACATTTTCATTGTTCGAGAACCTGCCTAGGCCACATTGATGCTCAATAAAACATTGGCTGATGGCAAAAATATTTTTTGGTCTTAAAAAACACGTGATTACCATAGTACTCTTGGACATGGATGGGAATTACTTTGTGTGTCGGTGTGCTCCTTGTGAAAGGACTGCGTGCTGTAACTCATAGTGAAGTCAGCCAATGGTTAAAGTGGGCTGATGCACTGCCCCCTTGACAAATAGTGAATGACACAACCATAGACCAATGGATGAAGTCTGGCTTAAAATTCACCGATCCCTGTGCATGCACTCAAATACGGAGTTAGCTGTGCAGCTGAAACAATGGCAAGACAACTAACCAGATGGAACTATTACGAAACGACCTATGGCATATGCTGCAGAAAGGAAGCTTTCTTTGACTCGTGTTGCACATTTAAAGAGTGCTCATGAAAATTAGCTTTTAAACCATAGTTGCTTAAAATGCACTCATTTTCTGAACTGTACCTCTGTATAATGTAAGGAATGCATGCCAAGCTTGTGTGTTCTTTAACGTGTCCTTGTGTAATGTAACTGATGTTCATGTAACAAGCTCCGAAACCTTTGGGTCGAGTTCCTGCTAGATAAAACAGCAAAGGAAAAAAAAGCTTTTGCATAGGTGGATGAAGCCTTCCTTAACTTGATATTTTTTCTTCCATAGTCACTGTTACGCATCTTATCGATACTGCACTAACTCACTGATCCAACTCACTATTTGCACAATTTATGGAATGTCTACTCTGATTAAGATGGGCCCAAAGCCAGTGAATGAATTTCAAAACGTGAATGTGGATGCCACGAAACTTAATACTTTTGTGATTCTACATCAAAATTAGTCTGTGGTCATGCCCCCTAGCACGCAAGTTTGCACACATGTCCCATACTTCCCAGGTTTGTGTGCACTGGGCATCAATGTCCCGCTATTACTTTACGCGGATGACGCTGTTCTTTTATCTCGAACACAGATGGGCCTTCAGCGCCTGATCGATAGTTTTATGCAGTTCATTCAAGCTAGGCGGCTTCGTGTGAATAAAACTAAGACTTATGTAATGTCATGCGGTCAGGCAGCTAAGCAGGTAAAGCATACTTTTTTTCTGGATAAGGAAAAGTTGACTTCTGTTAAGTCCTTTTGTTATCTAGGAATCACATACAACAATAGTGGGTCCTGGACCGCGGAATTTGAATCTATCAGAATAAAAATGCTGCGGTCCACAAGCAGTATTTTCCGTTTTGCCTCTAAACTTGGCTCACGAAGCATTTTAGACATGATGAACATATACAATTTATGCTGTGTCTCCTCTGCTCTGTATGGGGCAGGGGTGTGGGGACAGAGCGAGGGTATAGCCCTGCAGAAGGAGGAAAACAAGTTTTTAAGGAGGTTGTTATGTGTTCCCCCTTCTGCCTCCATCCAGCTGATCCATGATGAAGTTGGGATCGAGTTCATTTCTGACTTAGCAGCAGTCCGGCCACTTTTATTGTGGCGTTCTATTTGGGCTAAGTCAGAGATTCGATTCACTCAGGATATTATTCTTGATTGTATAGGCCTGGACCACTCTTTACGTATATCATGGCTAAGATACATTCACCGCTGGTATCTCCTTCTTTTTAATATTGATGTGTTCCGTGAGCCTGAAGAGGTTGTTTCTATTTCAAGAAAAGAGATTAAGACAACGTTTCTAAACTACCGAAAGGCAGAACGCGATAAAATGTCTGGCAAGCTTGTTTCCGTGAAATTTTATAAAGATTTAAAGTTAACTTCAGGACTCCAATCTTATCTTGTGTATGTGACTCGTCCCTCTCATCAGTATGTTTTAACACGTGTCAGATTGGGCATTGTTCATCACCTGGTTGCTTTTCCAAACACAAGAACCAGTTCGGACATACCCTGCCCGTGTGACAGTATTTCCCGGCAGAGTAGCTGCCATTTCTTGCTTTTTTGTAAATTTTTTCATTTCTTCAGGTTAAAATACCTTAAGCCAATTTTTATTAAATATAATATTCGCACAACACAAACAGCATTAATATTTTTATCCTCATTAGAGAATGAGGAGATTTGTTTTTTTCTGGCTACTTTTATTTTGAAATGTACAGCTGCCAGGAAAAGTATTGTATTATAATAATATTTTTTTTATACTTACCTGTCTGTACTTATGTTATACAGCTGCCAGGAAATGTTTTATGATGTTATTACCGTTAAACACTCCTGTCTGTATATATACGCTTTTTAATTCTTATATCAATTTCTGTATTTAAGGTATTATTCATATTTGTCCACAGTATATTGTGATTATTTAAAAATTCTGATGTACAGCTGCCAGGAAAGGCCTCTTGAGTAATCCTCACTTTGCTCATTTAAGAATGTTTTGCATTTTTATTACATTATGTTGACTTACAGAGACATGTTCACCTACTAATTGCTGCACTCTAACTTTTTCACTTTGTCATTTTCTATGAGAGTTCATATGATGATTTTAATATTTTAACTATGTACTTTTGCTTGTATGATTTGTATGCACAAATCGAATAAAAGCTTTTGAAATTGAATTGAAATTGGGTCCCGGGGAGTATGCATAGTTCTTCAGAGAAGCACCCATCGAACGCGCACTTTCTGGCGCAAGTGTACTTTTCAAGAGAATAAAAGGAAGGAAAAAAGCTGCGTATATCATTGTGAATAACCTCCTTTAACTGGCGAAGGTTCAGGGCTGCCTAGATTTACAGTTGCAAAAAACAGGAACAATTTCGAAAATTATCAAACAAGGGCAATTTTGTTACTTTCGGTATTTTGCTTCTTTAACTCGAAGGCATGCAACTTGACAGCTAAGAGAGTTCTCTAAACCATCGAATAAATATCAGGCTGTTTCCCTCGAATACTCCGGTTACCTGTTACTGCAGTGTCAGGCTTGTGGGCAAGAAAAAAAAATGTTTAACGTCATAAGGGTATTTGTAAAGCGCTCTAATGGTGACACGATATAAAAATTGCAGAAACAAACAAACACATTTCTGGCACCATCGAGAAACATTACTTGTACCGACATCTCACCTCCCCCTCATGAGCTCCCTCCTCCCACTGAGGCACATCTTTTTTTCTCATATTTCCGGTGCACAATGATTGATGGTAACAGTGCGTCTGCATCTTGAATTGTCAGTGTTTTCTGTCTTTAAGCAAAAAGTGCTAACCAATCGATGCACATTGCCCCTTAGGTATGAAGGAAAAAAACAAAAACACACAAACTGTTTTTGAACCCTCGGTAAACAAGAGGCCCCCTCATTCTGTGGCTTCAATTAGTGCAAGCCTGTTAATTCCTTGCTTTGGTAAACGTTGGTTTTCTGCGAGGTAGCAGGGCGAGGGCCAGAAACACTGCCCGTTGTTTGCCCTGCTGGCCTCAGCCCATCCGTGGGTTGGTTTGAGGGCCTTCGAGTGTCTTCTGTGCTCCTTCCGTCCACCTCCTGTCCCCAACATCCAGACACAATCAGCAAAAATCCAATTAAACCGGACAATGCACCCAGGGCCTGCCCGGACCCGGCAGCCCAGTTGACTTCCTGCCTTGAAGAGCGCTGAACAACTGTTACTTTGTGTGCGCCCATGGTATGGATAAGGCACGGTATGCGTTCTGGGTAAAAAAAAAGTAAAACATAAGGCATTCCCGCCGCCTTGGTAAAAAAACAACAAAGTAGAACCTACATTAAAAGATACCGCCCTGCAGCGGAAGTTAACTGTAGTTGGTCGATGCTGCTTCCTCCAGTAATGGAAGAAAACGAAAGTGACATATCAGACCACTAGCCAACAATGAGCGAGATAAGAAGAGGAATGCCAGATTTCAACATTGGCAAGCAACAAAACAAAGAGAAACACAATAGGTGGAGTTTTCCTAGTAATACTGATTACTTAATGCCTCGGAGAGGCAGTGCATGCGCTGCCTATGCGAGACCTAAAAAAAGGGAAAAAAGGCAACACAGACAGAAATAGAAAGAAAGACAGATAAAAACTGAAGAAAGAAAGAAATACAGACAGAAGGGAAAGACAGAAATACATGCCTAGAAATAAGGTAAGAACAAAGTCAAAAAGCAAGTAAGAAGGAAAGAACTCAGACAAGACAGAATGAAAGGGAAAACAAAAAGAAGGAAAGAAAAACAATCAAAGTAAAAAAGAAGGAAGACAAGAAAAATGAAAAAAAAAACAAGAAAGCAAGTAGGCAAAACAGATGGAAGTAAAGAAAGCCAACAGACAAGAAAGGAAGGCAAGAAAAGCAAGAAAGAGAGAAAGAGATAAAAACAAAAAACAACAAAACTAATAAGTCAAGTATAAAACAAAGGCAAGAAAAGCAAGAAAGAAGAAAAAATAAGAAAGAAGGAAGAGAAGACAACAGGAAGGAAAGAAAGAATACAAGAAAGAACGAAAAAAGGAAGGATGAAAAAGAATGGAGAAAGAAAGAAAGAAAAAAGAAGGTAAGAACAAAAGAAGGAACCCATAATGTAGGACAGAGAAGTTTCAAATGGGCACAATCTGTAATGCTCTGAAATCGCAGTAGTGAGATAAACAATAAGGCACTCCAAAAGATATTTAGATCACCATTGGTAAAAGGCAGAAACTGATAAGACTGGATGTCATTGGCAGGGCCGGAGTGGGAACCACATCCGGCCCTGGCAAAGTGCTCGTCGGGGGGGGGGGGGGGCTGCAAAAACGGCCCTGTAACAAAAATTGGCCCCCAGGGGCCCAAAACCAGCCCCCACCCATGCGGCGCACCGGGGAATTGCCCAGTGCCCGCTATGGCCACTCCAGGCCTGGTCATTGGTTACTTTAAAAGTGCCCTGCTATCATGCTCTAAACACAAAGTCAACACTAAAGTAATAGAGAAAAACTCAAACACTGGCATGGCCTTCTAAGCAAATTTGCTTCTTGTGTACAAAAAAGTGCAGCCACTGAAAGGGTAGTTATCCAGTGTCTTAAGTTGGCTGACCCATTGTCCCATGCTGTATGATGTAGGGGGCAGAAGCAAAATGTGAATGACAACAGACTAATGGGTTAGGAGGGCTGGCTGAAAGCAACTTTAAGTAAGTATATTATAGACATAATTTTTGAAAAATCAAAAGGTCTTGGCTAATGCCAGACCTAAAAAACACCAAGGCAGTAAAATATGCAGTGGCCTTTAATCTGAGGGACATTGAAATCCAAATTTGGGAGTCAATAGTAGTTTGCGCCTGAACCACAATTGGAACACATGCCGTAGTATTGGCCTGATAATGTGATGCTACCCACAAGCGGTAAGCGGGTAAAACCTGATGAAATCTGTGTGTGAAAAATGCAGGATTTCAAATTTGCTACTAGAAAAACGTGATATCGCTGCCTTAGACGCAGCAGCATTGCCTACTCTCTATGCGGTATTACCGCATCATTTTATGTTGTCACTCAGAACAAGTTCCAGGTTTGCCTGCCTGGTTTAAATAGTGTTTCTCGACCGTTCTTTGCAGAGTACTGTGTTGGAAGTATTTAGATAAGATGACTCGGCCCTCCAGTAGGTAAAAGACTTAATTTTACCTAATATGTATCACAAGCTCCTATACATGGAAAACCTCACAAAGTGTTTCCAGAAGAGCATGTCGTCTTGGGGCCGACCAGTGTTAAATATTTCTACAAAGGTATATTTTCTGCTTCCATGTGCATCAGCCAGCTAAAAGCACATTTTCCGTAATGGGCTATTTCTACACTGAGAACAGCAATCAAATACCCTGGACAATTAAAATATAAAGTTGAAATGCCTTGTGAGCGGTAGACAGGGAACATATCTGAACATCAAGTCGCAAATTGCTTGTAAGGAGAGAAGGCCCCTGATGCTAGCGATTCTAATTGTGTTAAAATGTTCCATGAAAGAACCAGAAACACAGAGCAACTCCTTAAAAGTACAATGCATTGTGATTGGCCAACCTGATGGTTTCTTCTGGCCTTTTTTGCATTCCATATTTTCTTATTTCTAAATAATTTTACTAAATTAGTCCCATGAATAACTATTATCTTTAAAAAAAACTGTTTGAGGGAATGAGAGGGGGTTGTTTACTTAATATTCAGCATGTAGCTAATGCAGAGCACTCAAAGATAAATTTCTGTCATAGAAAATTCACCTTTGTAGCGCAACTGATGAACCTGTCTATGAGAGAGAGACAGAGCTTTAAGTGGGATGAAAAAACTGGGGGTCTCTCAAAGGGCCATGGCCAACGTAATTAAGGGTGTGACTTTAAACACATAAGCTAAAAATCTGTGCCTAGCATATTGTGTGTATTAGGCTGTTACTATCAATGCATCCAGATATATGATACAACAAGTAACATTATACCTACAAAAAGTCAGGACTATTGGGTTTGTCAATGGTTGTTAGTTACATAAGATAAATAAGCAGCAACTATGGTTTGTATATAATATTCAAAAAGCTTCCACTTAAAGGAGTGGTGACACCACAATAATGTTGCTGCTACTGACTTTCAAAAAGAGAAGGGAAATCCAGAGAAAAAATGACTCTCTTTAAAGGCTTTCCATTCCCTTACAATGCTCACCTGGCATGACGTCATGTTGTGACTTTTTCACTAGTGAGAAGTGAGCAGTGTAGGCACGCGCACATCGATTTGCCTGCTGTCACTGCAGCCCCCTTTAAAAAAAACTGCATGTGCTCGGCACTGGTGAGACCCGGCCCACTTAAAGTCCTATAGAGAGAGCCAGTGGTGAGAATTTAGAAAAACAACTGCTAAATAGACATACAAGCATTTGCATTGCAATAGGTCTTGCACTTGCGAGATTTTGAGCTATTGGCATTGTATATGACACTGCCTTTTATTTTTGTGTTTAAAAAACCTGCACTAATAAAAGTCATTGTCAATTACAATAGGTCAAAGTTTTGAAAATGCGAGACCTATTGCATTACAAATGCTTATTTTACATTGTTTTATATAGCCCCGAGCAGGCCTCCAGGGCGTTGGGTGCTGTCCAGAAGAGGTTTAACTTAGGCAGAAGCAGGACCCTGACACTGTAAAATGCAATTTCCAAGCAGACTGGAATCCAATAAAGTGTAGTCCACAAGTAGCATTTTTAGAACAAAAACGAGATGATTTTAAATTGAGAGGCACAAGACAGCTATAACTATAAACAAGTATGAAAAAATCATCTAGAACCGAAATGTTGATTTTTACATGCTCTTAAGTGTTTACGAAATGCAAAGTATTAGCTGTAGTTTGGGTGTGTGACTTGTCACAAATTATATTCTTTCTGTGCAGTGGCAGAGTAAGAGTGCCTGGTACCCTAGTGCAATAGAAGAAAACGGGTCTGACTGTTGGTTTCTAAAAGCCGCCATAACTGGGATGCAATATCTCATCCCTGGGCATTACTTCTCGTGTTGCTCTAATGATATCCCCACCTATGTATGAACCGTGAACAATCATCACATTTACATAAAGGGGTGAACACATGCAATTGGTGCTTTCTGTCACTTATGCTGCGCTGTGCAGCTAAACCCATGAACCTGCGGGATGCGACGTGCACTAACACTGAAAAGAGTGAGCACAAAAACACCAATGACATATGCACAGCTTTATTCTCGGCACTCGAGTGCTAATATTATGTTGCGTTCTTGTTGCATTAACCAATGCAGCTGAATGGGGCTTTGCGGGGGGTGGCCGACCGGAGGGAGGCTCGCCCCCCCGGGGATTTTGGGGCCCCGGGAGGAAGTGTGAGGGGAGGAATTAGCCAGGGGACAGGAAGGGTGATTGGGCTGGTTGGGCTAGTCCGGGGGGAATTGGGCTGCTTTGGGCTCTTTTTGGGCTAGTGCCTTTAAGAGCGGCCATTTTGGGTCACTGTGCACCATTTCGTGGGACAGTGACCCAGCAGCCGGGGGGCAGGTTAATCGTTGTCCCGCCCGCCCTCCCTTTAGGACATGTTTTGGTGGGGGGTTTATCTGGGGGCATGTCAGGGGTCCTGATCGTTCCGGGTGGGTAAAAAAAGGTTTCTTGTTGGGAGCAGGCGCTTTCTTGGTTAGGGTTGGCTGGATGAGTTGTCGCTGGGAGCAGGTGCTGGAAATTTATGTAGGGTGACGCTTTTTCCTAGTTAAAAGGGGGAGGGTAGGATAGGAGGAATGAGTTTTCCTGGCAGAGGGGGAGGGAGTGTACATATGGCAGGTGTTTAAACAGTTGAGGCAGGCGTTTGGGTAAATTGGTACTGATGTTTATGTTGTTGGCGGGGAACGGGTTAGGGGTGGGGGTGGGGGGTTTGGTCAGGTATATGTATATTTAGTTAGGCCTCGTTTTGTACGGCAAAGGCCAAGGATGTGGTATATTTTCAGGATGCACCTGTTTCCCAATAAAGCAGCCTTTATCACACCTTACATCTGTCTCCGGTCGGTTCTTCCCCCCCCCGTCTCCCGATGGGCCCCAACTGTTGATTCCACTCACACTTTTCGTATCACTGCGCATCGTTATATAATTCAGGGCATTTATGGCCATCACAATGCAGCAGTCCGCACAGGGACCATTTTCATTGGCTCGTTTTAAAACTTCCTATCAAGCAGAGAACAAAAACATTGTAGTACTGCAGAGTAGATTTAAAGTTCATACACGAAAGAAGAGTCAAACTAGCTAACAATTTATGTCTCCAAGCACTGATTTTTATAACCAAACTATAACTAGACAAAGGGATTGCTCACGCTCTTCAGGTAGAAGAGACTGTTAGACCAGGTATTTTAGGCTCTGGTTTGAAAGGCTATGGATGGACGACATTTTACCGAAACATAATATTCAGGCGAGGAGTGAAGAGTAAATTCTAAAACGAGAACATGTGTCTAGCTGCATGGGGGCAAAGATTGACTGACTCATGCTTTTTCCAGGAAGTGAAACCTCGAAGGACTTAGAAGCTCTAGGTCAAAGGAGAGAACAGCAGGAGGAGCGGTTCTGGGGCGTGACTAAACAGAGACAAAGGACAAACAAACAAACAACACTGCACAGCTCAATCAGTGAAGGGGGAGGGAGCTTGTCGACAGCAAGCAAAACCGATAAATCCTCTTGTTGAAGTCAAAGTAGAAAATAGACATGAGCTTGAAAAAAGCATCTGCCATCTGACCTCTGTCTTTGAATGCACAGCAAATGTGACTAGATAACCAGATTTACAGCCTTACAAAAAGTGAGAGACTGGGCGAAAACAGCATCTATCCTGTGAATTTTATGCAAACACCGGAGGCTCCTATTATGCTTTTCTTATCTTGCTTTATTCCAACAGCAGCCAAGATAAGTGAAAACACTACAGTTCCCAGGGGCCCAAGCAACAAACTGGCCAATGGAAACAGAGAAAAAACGACATAACTGACCAATCATAACCAAATACAGTAATAAGAGACACCACTGACTGCGCAACTTTCTCTTTTCTTGCTGCTCGCAGTCAGATAAGTGCCCTTATGTTTTGCTCTTCAACTGTTTTCATTATTACATGCATATGTGCTTGGGTTCAGTGGCGTAGCTAGGGAGGGGCTGGCGGCCCAATTTTGGGGGCGGCCGCGCGGCACTGGTGGCCTGTTGCGGCCTTTATAATTTGTTTGGGGACACAGCACTGTGTTCCCAAATAAATTAAAGGCCGCAACGGGCCACCAGTGCCGCGCGTGGCCCAGTTTGAAAGTGCGCGGCGGTCCCAGCCTCCAGGGCCGCCAATCAATCTTGTAGCGCACGAGCGCTACCAATGACGGCCCTGGGGCTTGAGGAGCGTCGCAAGGAAAACAACGTAGTAGTGACGCCTCCTCACCCCCTTCACCGCTACACCCTCGCGCTCATTTTGGCCTGGGGCAGTCGGTGCTGTGCTGCTCTCAGTTTTCGTCCAAGGGCTTCCATGAAAGGAAGACGTACGAGCCACACCCTGGGTTGTACACATCAAAGATGCGCAGATGGTGGTAAATATATGTTGTGCAGGGCTGGTAAGAAAGTATTGGACAGTGGGGGGGTCATCTGGGGAGCAGAGGAGGCTGGAAGGAAAGTCCGGGCTGTAACACTACCCGCACCTTTTATCCCGTTCCCCCTGCTGTTGTACCAGAAGGCACTAGATCACCCCTAGTTAGGTGCCCAAAGTGGTATCCCTCCGGGCGTACCATACCACACAACTCTCAATTATGGTCTAAAAGGGAAATCAGGAACAACATTGTAGCCAAAATGTAATTAGTAAGAATAGTAACTTCATTTTTCTTAGGTCCGTGGTTTTAGGTATCATTGGTGAAGCTGGTGAATTGGCACCGGGGTACCAGGGAGTGAAGGGCACACTGCACCTCAATTATGTTTTAGTACTAGTCAGCTGTTAGATTGGGGAACATTTCATTTTCTTGCAATAGAGCCCATCGCTCCTTTCCTGTGCCACTGCCTAAACCTGGGTACTGAGAGCTTTAGAGTTAAAAAGAACTAACCTTATTGTCCAAATCCAACAGGAGCGAAATAAACATACTCACCTCCCTGTACCCACTGCCATCCATATACTGAATGACATATTGGTTAGAAGTAGACATGGAAAAGGAGAATAGGATAGGAGAGAAAACAGGGATACTGGAAATTGTAAAATTGCTTGGTCTTCAGCTGGGCACTGTGTTCAAATGGAGGAGTACGAATATTTAAATTAAGAAGTCTTGGATCTTTATTGATCCTGCTACCTTACCTGATTTCTAATTCTGTATATGATATATCTTTACTACATCTCTGTGTTCCAATCCTGTAAATTGTGATGAACATGTGTGTCTTCCAATTATGAAATATTCTGACGAGCATTCTGGGCTATTATGCCTACTTCAGAACAGACAACTACATTCTGTGAAAAATGAACATGTTCAGTAATTCAAATTATGTTCAAATTGGCAGGTTCATTAATGGCAATATAATGAATTCTCTGGCTGCTGATTAAGTGAGTTTAGAGTAAGAGGAGAGCTTTCAGAGGGCAGAGGGGATATCTGCCAACAGAGCTTTAGTGGGATGAAAAAACTGGGGGGGGGGGCACCCTCAAAGTGGGGTGGCCAATTTAATTAAGGGTGTGGATTTAAAACACTTGTGCTAAAAATCTGTGTTTATCATAGTGTGCCAACTGACTTGTATTTTGCTGTTTTTGTCATTGCATTCAGATATGTGATAAAACAAGTATCATTTGGGGTCTGTAAAAGATATTGGCAGCAGAAAAGGAAAGGGTGGGATGAAGAAGTGCATCATTGATTGTAGATTTTTGATGTTTTAATGGTTGATGCTTTAAATTTACTTTTTTATGGAAATAGCCTGAGCGGTTGTTCATGGGAAATGAGAAGTGACTGTCATTAAAGCATGGAATATATTGTCCTAATCCATGTGATATTTACCCTTATCCACTTTGGTTTGTAAAACGAGAGTCTAAAGTTATCTTGAGAGTTTAAGGATTTCCTTGTAGATCTTTGTTAGCCCATAGAGTGTTTGGTAGTCTAGCCTTTCCTCAACTCATTTATTTATTTATTTGGTTGTAAGACTTTATTTGCAGTTGACAAATACACTTTACATCATTTGCGTGTATAAATGACATTTTCACGCCTTAGCCATTCCGATGTTAGTAATACACAGCTATTCAGCCGACAACCTTCCGGTCCGGCAGCATTTAAGAACATGGTGCATCAAACATTCCAACAGTATGTACAGAAGTAATAGTCTTACTTTTTAATTTTTTTTTTGTTTGGAACATAACTATAGACTCATTAGGAACAGTAAACAATTTATTAGGACTTCAATACATGGTCAATCGTCTATATCGGTGGGGCTTTACTGATGTACTACGCTGTATTCTAACCCATGAGTTCCCCATGGTCTCTTACCATCACATCCGTATCCCTTCCCGCATCCCGTCCATGGGTATGTGTTAGTGTTCAAGCTCATCCTCCTCATCAGAGCTATCCTCTCCTTCTTCCGGCAAAGGTTCACACAGGTCACCTCTATACTTGTTCCAAGGTAGCCAGACCCTGTTCCATTTGTGAGGGTTGGCTCTTATCTTATAAACCGCTCGCTCGATAATCATCAATCTGTCCATGTGTTTGCACCACTGTGCCAATGTCGGTGCGTCTGCCGCCCCCCATTTTTGCGCTATGTCGCGCTTGGCCACCATCGCTCCTATCACTATCCACTGCTGCCCCTGTCTAGTTAGATCCGTCCTCCCCCACATATTCAATAAGCAAACCCTCGGGTCTGATGTGAGCGATACTTCCAGTGTTTGTGAAACAGTCCTCATAATTCGCCTCCAGTATTCGCTAATGATAGGACATCCCCAAAGTGTATGTAGGAGTGTTCCTTCCTCTCCACAGCCTCTCAGACAATTTGGATGCTCCGCCCTGTGTATTCTATACAAAGTAGTTCTGGTGTAATAGACCCTGTGTAATATTTTGAATTGTACTAGACGGAAGCGGGCCGATACTCCTGCCTCTCTCGGGGATGCCAGTGCGGCATTCCAGTCCGTTTCATCCATTTCTCCCAACTCTGTCTCCCATTTATCCCGTAATTTAATTAGTGGGTCCGGTAGATTATTTAGCAGTTTTCGATAAGTGAGTGATGTAGCTCCTGTTTGTATATTATCAGTGAGCAGGCGGTCTTCTAACGGTGATGATTCAGGGACTTTGGCCCCTGGCTCTATGGCCGTCATCAATGCATGTCTGATCTGTATGTATCTATATGTCTCAGTGGGTCCTAAGTCATATTGTTGCTGTAGGAGTGAGAATGGGATCACACCAGTACTCGTCCATAGGTCACCCACTGTAGAAATTCCTATATTGTACCATTGGGTGAATCCTTTACTATGTCTCAGACACCCCAATGCTTTAGTATCCCACAGGGGTGTAAGTTTGGTTATTACGTCCCCCCATTTTAATCTAGCCTGCGCCTTATGCCATAATATTACCGTGTGCTTTGTCGGACCTACCAGTTTTGTCAATAGACGTTTGTTATATAGTGGTGCCAATAGGCTGTGTGTGCCTAATTGAGTTCTGTCAGCCATATATGCTGGGTCTTCTTGTGGTGCGTGGATCCACTGGTTTATCACCTTGAGTTGGGACGCCCAGTAGTATAACTGTAAATTTGGCAGTAATATCCCACCGTCGTACCATCCACGGTTAAGTTTTATATGTGCCATTCGAGCCGGGCGCCCTCCCCATAACAAGCCTGAAAGGACTGCTGTCACCTTCCTAAAATACGAGGGTGGGACAAGGGTTGGTGTATTCTCTAATATATTTAACAAACGCAGAAGTGCCTTCATTTTGAATAAAGCCGCTCTACCCAAAAGCGTCAATGGTAAATTCGTCCAATATCTTGCATCCACCTTTAAACGAGTGAGTGGAGGTAACAGGTTCTGCGTAAAGTAGTGCGAGGCGTTTCGGGTGACATAAATGCCTAGATATTTAAACGAGGGGTTTGCAATGGTCAATTGGCATTCACTGGGTATATGCGGCAGAGGACCCCTCAGTTCGTAAATAATAGATTTTGACCAATTTATGGTGTAGCCGGAGTAAACACCATGCGCATTACACAGGTCAAGTAATATAGGAATACCAGCGGCCGGATCAGACAAGTATATCAACATATCATCAGCATAAAGGGAGACTCTGTCCTCCCAGTGTTCCCCCTAACTCACCCCTTTAGTAAAGGAGTGTCTCTAATGATAGCCGCTAGCGGCTCCAGAACTAACGCAAACAGCAGAGGGGAGAGCGGGCAGCCCTGCCTCGTTCCTCTAGCCAATGGCATGTCACGTGAAACGTGGCCATTGGCCGTCACATGTGCGACAGGTTCTGTATATAGGAGTTTTATCAACGCAATAAATTTAGGGCCGAAGCCCATGTGTGCCAGAACTGCGAAAAGGTATGGCCACTCCACTAAATCGAACGCCATCTTGGCGACTAACGAAAGAATGACCGCTGGTCCTGTCAATAAGGGGGCTCGCGCCAGTGCGCCATGTACTCTTCGGAGGTTAAGTGCCGTGCTCCTATGTGGCATAAAACCGGTTTGGTCTGGATGGATCAAGAGGGAAAGGTGGGGCATCAATCTGGTAGCCAATATCTTTGCCAGTATCTTGGCTTCCGCATTGAGTAACAAGACTGGTCGGTATGAGGTACAGTCTGCTGGAGGCTTACCCGGTTTCGGGATGGCAACAATAGTGGCCATTCGTTGATGCAAGGGCAGTACCCCCCGCTCCAAGCTATCCTTGAACATCGCCAACAGTGTGTCTGACATCGTTTGGTACCATTCAATCGGGATCCCGTTGGGGCCCACTGCTTTTCCGGTGTGTAGTGTGTTAATTGCCGCCTGAACCTCTGGTACCGTCAGGTCCGCCTCCAGTTCATCCACCGCATCTTGGGGTAAGGTTGGGGTGCGAACCGGTTGGAGGGCCAGCGTCGCAGCAGCCGCCGTGACTTCCCTTTCGGGAGTATACACCTCCTGAAAATGATCTGCGAGGAGATCAATTATTTCTGATGGGTGCGAGTGTTGTTTCCCATTTTGGTCTGCCAATTGCAGTATGGTCCTGCTACCTTATTTCCTCTTATCTAGCCAGGCCAGTGGTTTACTGGCCTTGTCACCTATATCATATATTCTATTCGCCGTTGCTGTTATATTCTCCATCGTTTGTAGGCGGATATGATCAGTGTGGGCTTGTTGGCATAGTGTAAGCGTGTGTAGTGTTTCCTCTGTCGGGTGTTCCATGTGAGCCGTGTTTGCTGCCTCCAGGTCCAATTCTAGGTCCCTCAACTCCCGCTGTTGCGTGCGCTTATGCCCTGTGATTGTTGTAATGGCATGACCTCTCAAAACTGTTTTGTATGCTTCCCATAAAGTAGTGGGAGAGGACACCGAACCAGTATTCTCCGCAAAGTAGTGCCGGGTCGCCTTTTTTAATTCCTTCCGTACATGTACATGTGGTACCTTGATATACCCCGGATAAATTGGAAATAACCTTCTGCGCACCCTCCCCGAGCATGAGATATTCAGTGTTAGGGGGGAATGATCTGAGATACCCCTGGGCCTAATCTGCACATCACTAATTGTAAGATGATCGTCCCCCAGTGTGAGAAAGTAGTCTATGCGGGACAAACTATTATGAGTTGCAGAGTAATAAGTGTATTGCCGGCCCTCAGGGTTGAGGTGCCGCCAGACGTCCACCAGCCCTTGTGCCTCAAATTCTTGAAAGCGGAACGGACCAGACGCGTGTGTTCTGGTCGAGTACCTATCCTGCGTGTTGTGTGCCACTGCGTTGAAGTCACCTCCCACCACTAGGTCACCTTCCGGAAGATCTAACAGTAATTTCCCTAGCTCGGGCAGAGTGGTCGCGTGCAGTGCCGGTGGAATGTATACCGAGACCACGTTGAGTGGCTTGCCCTCCCATTGCCCAATCGCCACAGCAAAACGGCCATACTCATCGGCTCTCGTGGAATGCCGTATGAAGCGAGACGCCTTTTTCTTTAGAATACCCGTTCCACGAGACCCGGAGGTAAAGTCCGAATGCACCACCATACTATATCCCCGTCTGTCCAGTGCTTTGCTCGCCGTCCCCACTAGGTGTGTCTCCTGAAGAAGGATTAGATCTGGATTCAGTCTCTTAATACGCTGCAGGACCAGCCTCCTCTTTGTCTTGTCCCCTAGACCTCTCACATTCCAGGACATCACGTGTAATGGAGGTATCGGACCCGTGCTTATGTTCTCATTTAGAGGAGTTGATTGTGAGTCGCGTGTCATGCACACCTATCAAGTCTAGTTTGTACATTTCAACATCTGCTTGCCATAGTACTCGGTATATACCCCTGTAAGCTTTCAGTTCGCCGTGTTGCATACTGTTTCCCTGAGTCAAACAAAACAAAAAACCAAGAACCCCCCCACACCCTGACCAACCCCCCTCCCTGCCCCCCTGCTATACGGACTCAGAACCGCCCGCCCGCCCCCCCAACTTAGCAGAGTGCCTGTCGCATTCCCCACACCAAATACTTGCTCGCGGGGTGAAGAGACTCCTCCTCAACTCATTTTTAAGCAGTCCTCCAGTGTCTCCCATTGAGTGATATGTTCAAATGTTCCTCAGAGTGTTTGTGATAAGCTTCACAAGGCCTTGTCATCTTGAAAGCATTGGTGATGGTGATAATGTGTTGTCAGGCACTGGTGAAAACCTGAATCTCTTTCATCTTTGAGCTTCACCATATTCATGGTTCTAACTGCAGATTCTTCACCCTGTGACTACTCCCCAGCACCAGACTGGATCCAGAGATTTTTTTCTCCGCTATTCCCCTGCTTATTGATTGGTTCCATCATGCAGCTCTGTATCCATTCCGTCCCATCCTGAAAGTGATGCCAGGACCCTACATAGCCGCCACCTCCATGCACTGACATTAGTTCCTTTCTTTCCATGGCACGGATCTTGAGCTCACTCCCTTGATTTCAGTCATGCCTGACAGGCAAAACCTTTCAATTTTTTAAAATCTTTTTCAAGTGTGCAAGGGACCTGTTTCAAACCGTCCTGCTACTGCAGAAGAGGAACCGATATTCCTTTCAGACACTGAGGTGAATCATCAGCAGTGATCTCACTCAAAGTCATGGCCCTCTCGACCTCCAGCTGATCCTACTTGTCAAAAAAGCTATTGTCTGGGGTAGTAAGTGCTATATAAATGCAATTACAATACAATACAGTCATTGACATACCTACACCCAGGCCCGGTTCTAGAGAGTGGGCCAGGTCCACCCAAGAATTGCCCTGGCCCACCCAAGCCATTGTGAACTGGGAAATTAGCTTTTTTCATCCTAATGTCTCACAGTGGCTTCAAGCCCCATTGTGCCCTGCCACTTTGTATTTGATTATTAACCATTGACATGCTCTAGCTTCAGGCCAGGGGACAGGTGTGAAATCAGCAGGGATAGTAGGTGCAAGTGAACCGCACAGGCATCCTGAACACTTTCACTCACTCACTGACACTAAAGATGCTGCAGGCTTCCATCATAAGGTACCTAGGAGTTGCAAAAAGTGATATGGCAGAAACGCTTTGCAAATGATTTCCTTTTCCCCAAAAAGTTAGTGAAAATGTGTTTATAATTAACATACAGATTCACTCAGGTTTTTTTTTATTTCTTCCTACACTGAGGCCATTACTAATTTGCAGTATTACATAAAAATAAATTAAAGGAAAAAGTCAAACAAAAATATGTTTTATCTTTCTATTGGCTAAATGAAAAAACATTCTGTTAATCATTAATTCACACCACAATAATTTGTATGTCGATTGTTACAAGTGATAGAATGATTCCTTGAGCAGGAACCTATGGGCAGGGCCACTGGAATTATGTGATTGTGCAGGCGTGGCATTTTTTGCGTAGCTATGGATTTGCCGCTTTTGCCACATAATCTATGTCTAATGTTAGCAAGCGTAAAAATATCAAAATAATGAACTAATACTATCACATAACATGCCGCATTATGCTGCATAGTTTGCTTTTTCTTGTTGCACAATTTAGTCAACACTGCTGCATAATTTGACCCATGCTTCAGCCTGAATTTTCAGCATCTACATTTTAAAGTTGTGACAAGCAAAGTCCTTGCCCTGAGTCATTCCCTGTAAATACTTAATTTGCTGTTTTTGAAAGATAAAGAATCACAGGCTTTGACACTGTTACGTTGGTTTTGGGTCCCCAGAGCACATCACGTTTGTGCAGGTCTCCAGTGCTTTAATGGGGGGACCATGATGTATGGTCATTTAATGTTAGCTGTAGATGATGGATCCCTGAACAGTGTCATGAATGTGCATGTTTGCTTTGTGCTGAGGGGATTACCAGGTAATTGTTCACGCAGCTCTGATGGATGTCACATGTGGTTTTTCTGAGTCCCCAGATAGATCATGTATCTGTGTGTTCTCTCTTGTACTGGCAGTCACCGGTGTATTCCACTGTGTAGCCTTGGACCGCGCCATGTATATGCATGCAACTTGAATGATCGAGGTAACTATTAGCGGCAATACTACTTGTCTCTCCGACCTCTTTCAAGTGCTCGCCATCCCTTTTCCCCAGCCCCCCAGGGGCGGCAATGCAAGGAATAGCCGTGGAGCCACAAGCTCTAGCTACGCCTCTGCTTGGGTTTATTGTGCATTTGTTATTTTATATCTTTATTTGCCCCTGCGCTCCCTTCAATGCTTTCTGCCCTTCATTTCTGTCTGCCCTCGGCGCTCGGCGCCGCTTGCTGTTTGGTGGCCCCCCACGTGTTCGCCGCTTCGGTGGTTTCAGCCGTTAGCGCACGTCTCGTGCTGCCTTCCTTCCCGCTCGGCGCTCACCTCTCACTGCAGTTGGTGACGCGAGCGTTAATATTTGCCGGTGCCTCTTCAAATTTCGCCCGTTGTTCTGCGCAGGGCCCTTTTTACTCCCACTTGCCGCTTCAGCCGTCATGCTTAGCCCCTGAGCTCTGTCTGCCTTCCCGAGCATTTCCTTTTTGAGGCACGCCCCTCGGTGTGGTTTTTGGCGTTCAGTCACTCCCTCAGGCCTCTGTTAACCCTCGCCTGCCTCCTTTTTCCAAGGTCCATTTCACTATGGAGGTGGATAGCTCTCCAGAACCAGTGCAAATTAATGAAGAAGGTGAAGCCTTCAAAAAGGATCTCAGTCATTTTATAAATTCTTCTGTGGAAACAGCTGTTGAAGTCTCTAGGAGACGCATGTCCAAAAGCATGGAGAATACTATGATTAGCCTAGTGTCCAAGGCTCTGGCCCAATCTGCGGGGGAAAGCAGAAAACGAAAGGTGGATTCCTCGGCTTCTATTCGTGCTTCTAAATCTGCGTCTGGTTTGTCTAGCGAGGTTCCCTCGCATCTGGTTGAGAACAGAGTGCCGCCCAGGCCTCCTATAATGGAGGGATTTGCTGGTTCCGAGGGTAAACACAAGCAAAAAGTGAAGCACACAGAGTCACCAAAAAATAAATTGGTTATCTCCACCATCTTGGACACTGCTGCTGATGATGATATTCCTGACGCAGATGATTTATTTAATGTTTTTGATTATTCGGACCCCCCTTCACCCCCTCAAAAAGGCCCAAACTGATTATTTTACTTTCGAACCTGTTTTTGACTCAGAAGGTCTCCCTATGTTTGACCCTTCGTCCATTCCCCACCCAAATTCTACAGAATGGTTGCCCACGTCCCATGTGGGAGAATATATTTTAGCCCATCTTCGCCTTGCTCTGGAGTCCACTGTCAGGTCCAGATTAAAATCCGAATGCCCCAAGCCTTCCCTTCCTGAAAAAATCACTCTTGTTCCTGCCATTGATCAGCCGCTACTCACTTTCTTTTCAAAATTTGGTAAAGATCCTCGTAGGGGGGTAGACAAAGCCTGGTCTACTTGCCAGGATAAACGTCTGGACGTAGTGGGTCCTCTTGCCCGCATTTTTGATATGGCTGAGTCGGCCCGACTGGATGGTTCTGACCTCTCAGCGGAGGATGTGTCCATGTGGGCTCAACATGCCTTCTGCTTACTGGGCAATGCTAATGCTGCTATCACGCACGAACGGCGCAAAGGCCTTCTCATTAAACTGGACCCCAAATTGGCCCCTTTGGACCTAGGTTCCAAGGCTAATGGACTCCTGTTCAGAGAGAATCTTATCCGTGACCTTAGTAGATTTGTTTCCAATTTTGCTTCCATGGATAAGGCACAACAGTCAATCAAGAAGGTCTTCGCTCCTCGTGTTTTTGGACGGGCAGGCAGAGGCAGGAGTCGCTCTTCCGGCCGTCCTTACAACAACCAAGGCTTCAGGGGTTCCTACAACAATTCCCAGGAATACAAACCCCAGTTCTACCCTCAGCGGGGTAGAGGTTTCCGAGTTAGAGGACAGAAGAACTACCCTAACAACAACTCTAACCAACAAGGTGAGCCTTTATCCCCCTCCTCCTAGGGGCTTATCTAAGACTGTTCCTTTCAAAATGGAAAACTATCTCCACAGATCCATGGGTTCTCAACACAGTTCAAGGTTATCATATAGTGCTCTACGCGTCGCCTTTCCAGTCTTCTTTTCCCCCTCCTCTAGTTTTCTCTTCAGACATGGCCCTTCTGATCTCAAGCGAGATTCAGTCTCTTCTTCAAAAGCAAGCCCTCCAGATTTCTCCCTTCGACTCCTCAGGCTTTCTCAGCTCAATTTTTCTGGTCCAAAAGAAAAACGAAAAGCTACCCCAGTAATAAACTTGAAATGGTTCAATCAATTTGTGGTGTATCTTCAAAATGAAGACTATTCTCCACTTACGGGACACTCTTCGTCCCAATGATTGGATGGTCCGGCTGGACTTACAAAATGCCTACCTTACCTTTCCCATTCACCCCTCCCACTGAAAGTTCCTGCAATTTCAGTGGTCGGGTGTAACGTACAGATTAATTTCTCTTCCTTTCAGCCTTTCTTCAGCACCTTGGTGCTTTACAAAACTCCTCAAACCTGTTGTATCCTTTCTTCGGTCGCTCGGCATCAGGCTCATCATACATCTAGACGACATTCTTATCATGAACACAGACAAACAACTCCTCTTATCTGACCTTCACATTGCTCAGTCTCTTCGCTTGGATCTAGGTTTTCTCATCAACCTCGAGAAATCCTCTCTTATCCCGTCCCAGAACATGGAATTCTTGGGTTTCCTGGTGGAGTCTGTCACAGCCTCTCTCCGCCTCCCTCAGGCGAAAGTCTCCACAATCAAGACAGAGATTGCCACGGTTCTCAGAACATCTCTTATTTCCCTTTGAACCTTAGCAAGGATCGTCGGACTTCTCTCTTCTTCTATTCAGGCCATCTTTCCGGGCACTCTCCATTATCGAGCTCTTCAACTTTTAAAAAGTCAAACTTCTGCACCAAGGTCTGGCTTACGCCGATCTTATTGCTCTGGATCTAGAATCCCACGACGAGCTTTAATGGTGGACAGACCATTTAGATGCGTGGAACGGACGCACTATCTTCGCTTCAGCCCCAGATCTTGTGTTAGAGTCAGATGACAGCCTGTCGGGTTGGGGCGCCTGTTGTGGTCCAAAATCGACTGGAGGTACATGGTCTCTTGAGGAGTCCAAATTGCACATCAATTGTTTAGAGATGCTTGCAGGTTCCTTTGAAATCCAAAGCCTCTCAAAGAACAGGATCCGTTGTTCCATTCTTCTCCGAATGGACAATGTTTCTGCCGTCCGCTACATAAACCACTTCGGCGGTACTGAATCCAAACCTCTGGCGGAGCTGGCGAAAAGTCTTTGGGAATTTTGTCTGTCACACCAGCTTTCTTTGACGGCGGAGTATCTTCCAGGATACCTCAACTCGGTAGCGGATTGGCATTTGCGCTTTCTCCGAGACTCCAGCGATTGGAAGCTGCTTCCGTCCGTTTTCCTCTCTCTGTCTCAAAAATGGGGTCCCTCTTCCATAGACCTCTTTGCATCCCGTCTCAACTCTCAGTTGCCCCGCTTCTTCAGTTGGAGGCCGGATCCTTCAGCCTTAGCAATGGATGGTTTCCTCCAGGACTGGTCTCGCCATCTCAATTATGCCTTTCCTCTCATTCTCATGATTAGCAGAGGTCTTTCCCAAGTTCGTCGACAGTCGACCTCCTTGGTCCTTGTAGCCCCGTTCTGGTAATCTCAAATCTGGTTCCCTCCTCTGCTAGAGATGGCAGTGGATTTTCCGGTTCTTCTCCCGTCATGCGACAACTTACTCTTGGGGTGCTCGACACAACCTCATTCTGAACAAAACCCTGACTCTGTTGGTTTGGAAAGTTTCCAGCCTGTCAATTCTGACGGCCTCATTTCACAAGAGGCTGCAGACTTCATCAGCCAAGCCTGGGCTCCCGGGACTTTCAAAGCTTACAAATCCGCCTGGTCTCTTTCGGCAAGCTGGTGTCTGGAAAGGAACATCGATCCCCTTTCAGCCCCTCTGAACTTTGTGGTCAACTTCTTGGCCTCGGAAGCCAGTACAGGTAAGTCTTACCGTACCATTAACCTTTATCGTTCAGCGATTTCTCTCAATCATTCCCCCATTGATGGCAAACGAGCTGGAGTCCACACTCTGATCTGCCGTTTACTAAAAGGAGTTTGTCGTACCAAACCTCAGTTGGCTAAGTATTCTTCTTTATGGGATGTTTCTGTTGTTCTCAAACTGTTTTCTGATTGGCCAGACAATTCTGCTCTCTCTCAAAATGTTATCTGCTAAACTTACAATGTTGCTGTGCTTAGTTTCCATTAAACGATCTCTCTGATGTTAGAGCATTAGATATTTCTTCTCGCCAATTTTCCCCCACAGGTGTTGTGTTCCAGATCCACAGACGGTCTAAAACTCATTTGGATTCTGTCTTTTATGCCTACAAGTATTATAGGATCCTCCGGTCTTGCCATAAAATGTAGATTTTCCTAGTTGTTGTGACGGAAAGTCTTAATTTTATTAACCCCTTCGCTGCGGCGGCTATTCCGCCGCAGCGCTAAGGGGGTAGGGCGGCCGCGCGGCGGTCATGTGTTTGTGACGGAACCGCTCCGTCACGGCACACGGGTGAGCTGTGCTTGTGACGGAACGGTTCTGTCACGAACGCGCCCGCTCAATGGAACGCGCCGCGCAGGCGCGAATCAGCACCGTGCAGGCGCGCCGAGCGGGCCGTGACGGAACCGTTCCGTCACAAGCACAGCTCACCTGTGGCTTGTGACGGAGCGGTTCCGTCACAAGCATACAAGGGGTTAAAGAAACGGAGGCGAGTATTATCCCACCGCTACACTTCTAACTTGTGTTTTCCGTCCCTTCAGCGAATCCGGCCCTGCCGCCTGCTTCTTCATAAGAAGACCTCTCTCTACCATCTTAGATCTTCACCTCAACGGATCTTCTCTCCTGTCCATCTGGCCCCATCACCCAGGACTCAAGTTGGACGTTCCTCATGGTTTCATCTGCTTCAAGAAGTTTGTTCCTGGACTTTGGCGTTCTCTCTTATTGTTGCAATCGTTCCTTTGTTTCATGACTTTATCTGATCTGCTCGTCAGCGAAAAGAGGAAACTGAGCAGTCAGTGGTGTCTCTTATTACTGTACTTGGTTATAATTGGTCAGTTATGTCGTTTTTTCTCTGTTCCCGTTGGCCAGTTTGTTGCTTGGGCCCCTGGGAACTGTAGTGTTTTCACTCATCTTTGCTGCTGTTGGAATAAAGCAAGATAAGAAAAGCATAATACTCGCCTCCATGTCTTTATTAAAATTAAAACTTTCAGTCATAACAACTAGGAAAATCTACATTGCTTTTCAAGAACATAAAAAGGAGTTCCTGAACACATGTTAAAATGATAACCAGTGTATTTATATAGTCCTTAGTGCCTGCTCTCAGGGACAGTTAAACACAGGAAGAGGCATGACAAATGCATGCCATGAACAAATGGAGAGAAAGAATTTAAGATGGAGCCAGAAAATGGCAAACCTATGGTGGACTGTAATCCCACAAAAAAGTATATACTAAAGTATATACAAGAGATCTCGAAAGCTCGAACTAAAAATAGCTATTTTCCTGTAAGGCAAAAAACATGACCTTTGTGAGATTTGATCTGTGTGATAATACTCCACTCCGATACCTCTCTTTTCCAGAGCACCTTCGATCATAAAACTAATACTTTAAAACACAGATCACTGTGTCTCCCCACAGCACAAAAGTTATTTTCTGTTCAATGCCTACAAGCTTTTCATTATAATACGTAAGAGCAGTTCTCCTCTAAAAAAATTTTTTTACGATGTTACTAGACATCATTTTGTGACACGGAGTAAGAAACCGAGGGCCAAGCCATTTATGCTAGCGAGCTGAAGATAGTGGTGGCACCCTGAATGCTTCATCGCTTCATCGCTTCATTTTCGAGCTTTCCCACTGAACGTGGCCACACTTAGCTGATCTTTTTACTGTAGCCATCTTTGTTATTCACAGTAGTACTATCAAAATATAGCTCATTCTTTTAAAGGCATGTTCTCAGCAAAACGTTTTTATGCTTTTGATGGTGGTGCTCAATTTGAATTAGGTAGTGTAGGAAGGCGTTGGTGCCCTATTCACAGTGGTATTGGGAAGCTGGTGTTGTTGCGTGATGTGGTAGTTAGTGAAGTTGTAGTGCGTTCTGTAAAATGGAAGATTGGTAGGGATAATGCATTGCTCAATTATGTTAGTGTGATGTGCAGGTGGCAGCTCACTTCTGTCATGTAATTGTGAGGTGGGGTAGGGTGGGGTGTTGAAGGGTGATTGTGGTGGATAGGGCTGTGAAAGGGTGACAACAATTTGTAACGCAGTGTTGGGGTGGAAATGGTTCCTGACCAGTGATTTGGTCATGTGGTGTCAGACTCATGAAATTGATCATCACATTGCCTCAGAAAGAGAGTTCAAACTTTCTAGACACAGAGCAAGGAACAAGCACTTTTGTAAATATTTTGAAGCGATCAATATCTGCATACATAATTGTTCTCACATTTTTGAAAGAAAGAAAACCAGTTGAAATACTGTATTTTTTACTTCGGGAGAATGACATGCAAATCATACCCTCAGATCTTGAATCCCGTAGGCATTTTTTAGCGTGATCTGAAAGACCTCAAGTGAGTTGATGTAAGCCGCAAGCCTTGATAGACTTTGTTTGCCACTGCCACCCACTCCAATGAGAAGAGCGTAGCCTCGGGATGCCTGTAAGATACGGCTGATACGACACCTAAGAGCAAAAAGAATAGAATATTGAGTTCAGCAAGGAAACCTACATCACGAAACAAACATATTCATACCAATAACTCCTGGTTTTCGGTGATTAAGATGTCTTCCAAAAATAGCACAACAAAAATGCCTCCTAAATGTTTTTATTACCATATGTACATATTGGAAGACAGTTATTATCTTAATATTCACTATATCTATATATAGTTTTAGAGAAAATAAATGGCATTTCAGTTTCATAGAAAGTTCTATGTACTGTTCACTATATTTTCCATTTAGTACACTGAACAACTATTAGGCACATTGGCAAGATAAAGCACAAATACATTCACCAATGCACACCACATTATTTTGTTTCAGAACGGACAACATTGGACCAATCTAGCCACAATCCAAACAATTCTTACAGCCTACTAAATCTTCTCTATAGTTTGGCCATAGTACATGCTATGCCAATTTTCCACTACATTCACAAAGAAGAAAACTGTCACAGACCCTTTTCACCTAGCACAGTAACTGAAAGTAAGGCTGTTGAGCAAAAATGTCTAATCACCCCTTTAAAACGACTGTTGGCAAAGCTAACAAGCACTAGAAATGGAATAGGTCTCGGATTTTTTTGAGTTAGAACTATTGGCATAGCTCAACAGCTGCCGGACAGAAATGAATACTTTGCAGGTGCTGAACAGAGCATTGTTCCATGAAATGGCCTGAAAGCCTAAAACGATGTTGATAGCCTACAAAATAAAAAGGCAGACGAGGATGACCAGGTGGAACCGTGGATGTATTGGGAAGGTCAACACAAGCAAATAATGAGTGAAATCGCCTGGGTGTGACTCAGGCACGCAAAGGCGGGAAAATCTGACCTAATGCACCAATAAAAACCTGTATTTCTAAATGGCACCACAACGAACAAATGGAAATTTGTGGGCATGCCAAAAGCTGATAGAGGAGATAACAAGTCTTGCAGACAGCACATGTGCACTGCCTAGGCTCGATCTAAAAAGTGCTTTGTGACTTTTTAATTTGTTTCAAGGCATCAAATTCCTGTGGAATTACCCCAAAAAACATTGAATGGACATAGAAGGTACAAAAAAGGCAAGTCACACAAAGATGAACATGTCTGTACTTAGATGTAGTGGAACATTAAAGCCAGATCTATCAGCTTTGCCAATGCTTTTTTGTTTTTCTCAGTGGAACACCATAAATGCTAAGGCTAATACTAGACTCGACTCTTGTGCTTTGCTGTCCCATAAGCATTTATGTTTTTCTTTAATGAGCCCCAGCAAGGCTTTATCTGGTTTGGGATATTGTTCCTAGGCCACAGCTGCTTAGCATTTAGAATGGGCTGTTCCTATTGGTGCAGGATCAAGGCCAATTCAACTATGTTTTCAACTATTGTAATATACATTTTGCAAATGATGTTTGGTACAGGCTGTTGATAATATAGTATCAACTGTTGTGCCTCTGCTAGTAGGTGCTTTTGCTTCTGAGGTCTCTTCCACTGTGGCAGTTTTTTTTACTGTGCTCTGGTTCCTAATGTGGTTACTACTATGGTTCTGTTGAATGCCTTAGTATCAAGTGTTACTTCTGTATGTCCCTGACTTAGTCTCAGCTGTGGAGCCTGTGGTGGCCCTTAATGTGGGCCCTGCTGTTTCAATAGTTGTGGTCACTGCTGTCGTGTCAGTTGTTGTTGCTCTTGTCACTGCTTTGGTGGCAGAGGCAGTTGGTGCTGTGGCACCTGCTGTAATTGCAGCTATGGATCCTGCTGTTTGGGCAGGTTTTACTGCTGCTTTCGGACCTCCTGTGTTGGCAGCTATTGTAGGTCTGTGGTCCTTTTTTGCAGCAGCTGTCATTGCTACTGTGGTTCCTGCGGTATTGGCAATTGTAGTCTTTCTGTAATTTGCTCACTGCAGATGTACCTGGCATGCTAGTAACCGTTCTTGTTTCTAACATTGTGTCGTCTGCGGTTCCTGATGAAGTCCTGGATTTGGTGAAAGCTGCAATCACTGCTGCAGTTTTGGTTGCCATCCTTGCAGTAGTGGTAGCTGTGTTCATTGCTGTGATACCAGCTGTTGTTCTAACTTTGGTGGGTGAACAACAGCATGGTCATTTCCTTAAGGCCGGGACAAAGCTTCAGGTGACCCCTTGGTGCTGCCTAATGGTGCAGAGGTTCATCATCTAGTTGGCCTGTGCACCTCCTAGAGTCAAATTCCTCAAAAAGGTCCTGCATGATCCAAAGCCCTTTAGACAGTTGGCACAAACCTGTGGATCCGAGTGCAACCGGAATCATCTTTAGTGTGTGTTCTAACTGTTTGATGTGTATGTTATAAATGCACCGAATCATCAAATCAATCAATTTAGTACAGAGCTACATAGGGCATTAAAGTAGCGGGGTACCCAATACTCAAGATAAAGGATAACCCTAATCCTAAACCCGGATATAAACACATGTCCTGATCCCACAGCTCTTGAGTGTTAATGCTGAAGCACTTATTTCAGCTGTATTAGGTTCTTGTTTTCCCTCCCCTACGGGTTGTATTAATTATATTCTGTGCTTTTATTTATTCTGTTGTTCGTGACTGGATATTGACTAGAAATATGATTTTACAAGTTACCACCTTTTCGCAGGAGAATTAGCATGCTCATGTGATAACTTTTGTTTACAAACTTGTTGTAAACTGTGAGGAATTTGTGATCGCTTAGTGATCGCGAATAGTATGTATTATGTGCATGCAGTGTTGAATGTGCATTTCACTCTTATTTTGCTGCTTTATTGGATTGGTTCAAAATCGAATACCTGATTACTATTTTAGCTGCACATAACTGAATGCTTTAAATATATTCAAGCAAAATGACAACTATAGCTTGACAGTCTTGTCTTTATTGTAAAATAATTTTGTTGTACTGGACCTAGACACAACCTTTCTGCTATGAACTAAGAGCATGATCCTGACTTCCACTAGAGTGTGACAAAGGCGTGAGAGGACAACTTTCTACTCCAGTACAAGGATTCAATGTCTTGCTTATGGAAACACCAGCAGTTTTATCTTTAATATTGCTCGGGTGTTCCTAAATATAATCTAGATGCACCTTGTGAAGGATGTGGTCTGGAATCTAGCAAAGACACTAAATAAAAGAAATTAATAAATAATACATGATGTAACATCCGTGCCGTCAAATGTTTATTACAAATTAAATCTTGGCATCTGCTGAGGATGAAGTCACTGAGTTATTTAATTATGAGGTGATTTAAATACAGTAGAGCAACCCAGCCAGCTGTTCGATATCTTCGTTTTTATAGAGAAAGTCAAAGACATTGGACTACTGCACATCCAACAACACCATAAAATGTGATGAGATACAAATTAAGTTTGATTAGTGCCAATAAATGTCCTTTTTAGTATTTTATAAGCCCTTACATTTAGGGAAAATGTATTTTGGTTGACTGTGAAGAAGAGTTTTCTTGATCCTATTTGGAGATAATGTAGGAGTGCATCACACTCACGCATAGTCAGCACTAAAATATACTCTATCGTAACTAATGTACTAAAAGGGGTTGAGCAGTTCATACTAAAGAGTGTTGTGTTTAAAATATATGTATTTAGAATGTGATTAATAACGTTACATGACAATTTATGTATTATTGTGACAGGGGAATAATAACCTAAAATGTCTTATTGTGAAATACTTAATTAGGATGTATACAACTAATGTTTAACGTTTATACATGTAATTTGAATTAATCATGTGCAAATGCATTTACACTAAGACATTTATGATTCATTGCATTTATTTGTGCCTTGAGAAATTGCATTCGTTTTGTGGGTAGAAGGGTGCACAGATTCATTAACCCTCTGCACTTGTTAACTTGGCAAACAAGTCCTCAAGAAAAGTTTCTCCAGTTTCTGCTCACATTATGTTTCCAAATTCCCATTTAACCTTCAAGCATGGCATGTACGCTGCTGAGTTGTTTCTATTGTAGTTGTGGCTACGCCTCATTATTTAGAATAAAGGAGTTTCTATTAATAGACAGCAAAGCATGAGAATGGAAAGGGAAGACCACTCGGTCCTCCCAAACGTATGGATGGGTGCCCCGATCCTCCCGGGAAACCATTTTGGGAGGGGGGGCGTGGTTCGGCTGGTATGCCCAAAGCGGCGTAGCCGGAGCACGCCTTTCCCGCCCAGAAGGGGTTGTCCTAGACACCCGCCCGGAAGACCGCGCCCAGTGGGCGTACCTGAGGAGGGTCCCCGCCCTCCCGCAGACGGATAAATAGAGCGGGAATCCAAAGAAGCGTCCTCTTGTTCCAGTGCTCTGAAGGCTGCACCACTCGTTGCTCGTGAGCCCTCGACGGAACAAGCGGCAATTTTGAGAACTCGTAATCTTGTTGTTTCTCTTTCAGTACCAGGAGTGTGAAGATTCTGGGACCTCGTCGATCGACTAGAGCGGAGTAATCGAAGCTATGGCCGGCAAAAAAGCGGGAAAGAGCGCCGAGCTGAAGAAGGTACTGCGCACCTTGTCGAACCGAATGGCGATCATGGACCGCAAACTGGGTAAAGTAGATTCGATCGGTCGAGGTTTGGCCAATTTGAAAAAGCAGTTAGCGGCACAGAACAACCCTTCGGGCCGTCCTAAGAAGGTGATAGGCCCGGCCTTGCCGGGAGTCGGCCCTGAGGGTAGGGGGAAACGTATTAAGAAGAGGGCGGTTTCCGGGGAGGACCCGGTTCCGGAGGTGTCCCCAGCTGCCCCCATCACACCGGTGGACAGACCGGTACCAAGTCCGGATATAGGTTTACCAATCCCTGTTGTAATTACCCCGGTTAATGAGGATCAGATGCCCCCAGAACTGGCTCTTCAGTTAGCGGCAGTGTTGCCCTGGCTTAAAAAGAAAGCAGGGGGGGCAATGGCGGCGGGGGATCCGGCCGAGGAAGCTAGATTAATAATCGAGCAGTTACGGCAGTCGAGAGAGGCCGGGACGGCGAATGTTCCTTCTGTTTCCCCACAGGTGACGCCAGGAGTAACTACGGTTGGCCGGGAAAAGACAGGAGACACGGCTGTTGAACCCGGTAAGAACTCATTGCCAATGGTGGGGGAAAGCTCAGTGCCTTCAAGGCGCGAGAGGGTGGCACAGCACATCCCAGCAGCCACGAAGGAAATGATATGGGGGGACAAGTGTGTTAATATGTTTTCATTATTGACCGACCATCGTGAGATGGAATACGCAAAGACCCAGAAAGACTTATGGCACCCCAGCGTATGGCGGGCCAAGATGGCGGAATTCAGGGTCGACGAGACCGTAGCGAACTGGGTGAAGGCCTTCTCTATATTTACGGCAGTAATGGGGGAACGTAAGCCTGAAGTGTTGCCCGAGCTATCTTGTTACCAGAATAGGATCATGGATTTTTATAACATGTACGGGGGGAATGAGTGGAAAGGATATGACATGCAATTCCGAAAGTCTAAAGAGTTTGATGTAACTTTGACATGGGATTGCCTCGACACGGTATCATGGCACAGGCAGCTCCTGCCGGGATCGGCAGGTACGTCCTCGCCGGGCGGGAGCGGGCATGGGACAATTCAGCAAAGGCCAACGCAGCCCTTTCGAGCAAGCGCCGGTGGGGAATCACAGCCCAAGACCGGCGGAAATGGGGGCAAGCGCGGGGTTTGTTGGGGTTTCAACAGAGGTAACTGTAACAGACCCCAGGGAACATGTAGGTTCCGGCATGCTTGTGCGGGCTGTGGGAACTCCTCACACCCGGAGAGTAGCTGTAGATCCAAGAACAGTGGTTCAGGAGGAAAGGGGGGGTCCAAGCAAGAGTGAGGTGATGCTTGGGAAAGAATCGTCTTCACCCGTCGACATCATGGCTTTGACTCCCTGGTTGAACATATACCCTGATCATGTATCCGCCGGGATTTTGAGGAATGGTTTCCTATATGGCTTCAACATCCCGGCGGGGACCTTTTGGGCGACCCCCTTTTGTAAAAACCAGCAATCCGTCCAACACAACCCAGCAGTGGCAGCCAGGAAAATTACCAAAGAAGTCAGCTTGGGGCGGGTAGCAGGACCTTTTCCATGCCCGCCGGTGGCGGACTTCGTGTGTTCACCTCTAGGAGTGGTCCCGAAGAAAGACCCAGGGGAATATAGACTCATTCACAATCTATCGGCCCCGAGGGGCGCTTTGGTGAATGAAGCCATTGATCCGGATGTCTGTTCGTTCGACGATGCTGTTGCCCTACTTAATCACCTGGGCCCCGGTGCTCTGATGGCGAAATCGGAGATCGAATCGGCATTCAGGTTGCTCCCGGTACACCCGCGGGACCAACTCTTGCTAGGATTTACGTTCCAAGGGGAGTATTACATGGATAAATGCATGCCCATGGGTTGCTCAATTTCTTGTGCTTATTTTGAGATGTTCAGCTGCTTTTAAGAATGGGCATTCACTGAGGTCACAGGGCATAGACAAGTGATGCACTATTTAGATGACTTCCTGTTCTTGGGGCCGGCTGGCAATGCGAAATGTGCACAGGCACTGCAGGACTTCTGCATTCTCATGTAGGAGTTTGGAGTCCCATTGGCACCAGGTAAGACGGTGGCGCCATCTACTTCACTGGAGTTTCTGGGAATTGAGCTCGATTCAGTGGAAGGATGCTTCCGTTTGCCAATGGAGAAGGTGGCCAAGTTCAGGGCTTCCTTAACACAATGCCTGGGCAAAGAGAAAGTGACCCTGCACCAGCTACAACAAACAGTGGGTCAGCTTAACTTTGCCTTGAGAGTAATACCGATGGCTCGCCCATTCTCACGCTCCATTGCACAAGCTATGGTCGGCCTCAAGGAGGGACACCACCGCACAAGACTGTCGGCAGAGGTTCGCCAGGATATGCGCATTTGGTTGGCATTTCTGGCGGACTTCAACGGTCGAGTAGTGTGGAACAAACCCCCAGCATCGTCGGACGGACTGGGTTTGTGGACTGATTCAGCCGGGAGCGTGGGATTCGGCGCCATCTTTGGTAACTGATGGTCGGCGCAAGTATGGCCGACGTGGTGGCACTCCAGTGGCCTAACAGATAACATTGGGTTCTTGGAGCTATTTCCCATTTGGGTGGCTCTGTTGGCATGGCCAGACGATTTTAGGGACCGCTCAGTAGTGTTTTGGTCGAACAATATGACTGTGGTTGAGTGCATTAATCGGCAGGCAGCCCGCTGCAAGTGGATCTTGAGACTGTTGAAAGAGATTGTGTTACGTTGCATGAGATTGAATGTACAGTTCAGGGCAAAACATGTGCCGGGTGTACTGAATAATGCAGCTGATGCACTCTCTCGTTCACACATGCAGGCTTTCAGGGGCTATCTACCCACAGCGGACCTAGTGGCGGCACCGTTCCCCGAAGCACTATGGCTGATCGGTGCCCCGGATTACAAGACCTCGTGGCAGCCAGCTTAGCTCCCAGGACAAGGAAGGCTTATGAGGGAGCGTTTCGTTCTTACTGCGCCTTTTTGGGCCTGGCAGGGAGACATAGCTGGGGGCAGGAGGAATCCTTCCTGGGGTTCTTAGTAGCGCTGCATAGAGAAGGCCGATCAGCCGCGACTGCCAACAGACATAGGGCGGCCATATCATTCATGGCACAGCTCCACGGCATAAGGGACCCAACGGGTACCTTTTTAGTCAGGAAGGCGCTCCGCGGCTGGCAACGCCTGGAGGGTCGCAGACAGGATACGAGGCGCCCGATTGGTTTGGAAAGATTGTCTCGGCTTTTAGCAAAGCTGGATGAGACATGCTCCTCCCCTTCCGAAGCAGTTCTGTTCCGGGCAGCTTTCGCCTTGGCATTTCATGGGGCCATGCGGGTAAGCGAACTCGTGGCGAGGAACAAGAAAGATATGGAGGGAGGCTTATGTAGGGATCACGTCCAAATACGGGGTGATTCGATGCTGATCTCGATAGCCAGGTCCAAGACAGACCAGGAAGCTATGGGGGATAGCGTGGTTGTGCAGCGCGCTCGAGGGTGCCCCACTTGTCCGATGAAGTGTTTAGAGGAATACTTGGCACAGAGGCCGGCGACATGGGGAGGGAGCCTGCTTAGGCACAAGGATGGCACCCCTCTGACGAGATTTCAGTTTCAGAGGGTGCTAGCACTTACAATCGCTGCGGCGGGCATGGACCCGTGCGATTTTGGGACCCACTCATTCAGAATAGGGGCCGCTACTGAGGCTACGGCCCGGGGTCTGGGTGCGGAAGAAGTGAAACAGCTAGGCCGTTGGTCCTCGAACTGCTTCAAGAGGTATGTGCGATTGCACATGTTGTAAAAGACTGATGTAATGCACTCACGCTTGTTGTCTTTTGTTTGGATTACAGTTTCGCAAGCCTGTGACGCGGGGCGGAATTTGGAGTCAACCCATCACCAGGAGACCAGCGGTCGAGGATCACCGTCTGGAGAGCAAGTGGTATGGGTCGTGGGCCACTCATACGTGAGGCGCGCCGGGGACGTATTCATGGCAGGTGACGCGACTCACGCATCTGGGTAATACGGGTTTAGAGTGTCCTTCCATGGGAAGGGAGGCCTCTGTTTTGACCAATTTCAAACATTTGCGGAGGGTCTCTTAGGGCGGCAAGGGTCACCGCCATCTATAGTCATAGTACACTTGGGGGGCAATGACTTGGTAAGACTGGGAAGACGAGTGTTAGTGGAACACATTTTGTCGGCAGTCAGCTGGTTGGCTAAGAGGCTCCCGGGGTGCACAATCGCCTGGTTCCACATGATCCCCAGGAAAGTTTGGCGGGGGGGTTTCTCTCTGTCAGCGTTGAACCACTCGGTAAAGAGGGTCAACAATAAAATTGGGAAACTGTTTCGCTCCGCGCATTTGCATAGCATTCCCCATGGGTGTATTCGGGGTGATCACTTTTATTTGAATGATGGGGTTCACCTGTCCAGGGCGGGGAATGATTTACTCATAGGAGACTTCATAGCATGGTTAAGGGGTTTGTGGAGGCATGACCTTTAGGAGGTGTGGGGGGCCGGATAGTCGGTCAACTATCCGGCCTGTGGTGGTAAGGTCATGATCGGTGAGCAGTAATTTCAAGGTCCCTAGGGGGGGGGCGCCACCCAGAATGGATGGGAGCGCCCGGGGGGAGGCGGCCATTGGCCCCTCTCACGGGTAGGCGGCACCCACTACGGATGGGTCGCCTAGGGGGAGACGGCCATAGGCCCCTCCCAGCGGGGAGACGGCTAGATGCCCCTCCTACGATATCCGCGACGGCGGAAGAGAATGTGGGGAAGGGGGGGAGTCCACGCTGTCCTTCTTACAGATACCTCACACGGGGACTCGGACGACCTTTAAGATGGCGTAGAGTGAAAGGGGGCCCCCACGACAAGGGAAGTTACAGTTGGCAACGAGGGTAAAGTCCTCTGCTCATGCGCCACTCACACCGTGAGGGCGGGAGTTTGGTAGTAGGGATCTGACACCGGTTAAGACCTTGCCGTTGGCCCTTAGTGCTAGGATGTACAATTTTAATTTAGAATGTATGCATTTTCAGGATGATAGACTCGGCTAGGAAACCTTTGTATTAGAGATCTGTTAAGGTTAGCCAAAGAACATGTCTTCATCAAAAATGTAATGAAAGTAAAATTGTACATAATTTATTAAACGTTTTTATTTAATGTTTTAAATGTTGTTTCATATTTTAATAAATACGGCCGGGGGGGTAAATCCCCCCTGCCTTCCAAAAGCTCAAACCTGTGTCTGTCTCCTCCCCTTGGGGAATTGGTGTTGAGAGGGGGTGGCGGGCATCCCGGCCATATGGAAAGGGAAGACCACTCGGTCCCCCCGAACGTATGGATGGGTGCCCCGATCCTCCCGGGAAACCATTTTGGGCGGGGGCGTGGTTCGGCTGGTATGCCCAAAGCGGCGTAGCCGGAGCACGCCTTTCCCGCCCAGAAGGGGTTGTCCTAGACACCCGCCCGGAAGACCGCGCCCAGTGGGCGTACCTGAGGAGGGTCCCCGCCCTCCCGCAGATGGATAAATAGAGCGGGAATCCAAAGAAGCGTCCTCTTGTTCCAGTGCTCTGAAGGCTGCACCACTCGTTGCTCGTGAGCCCTCGACGGAACAAGCGGCAATTTTGACCCACCCACCAGCCCCTCTTGCAATGTTTGTTTGAATAAAGTAATTGTTGATGATATCCGATTGTATTAAAGAGATGCTGTCACGGTTTTTCAGCATTTATGTATGCCTTGGATTGAATAAATGTGTATAGGCCGTTTTTCCTTTGTAGAAAAGTAAAGGAGGGTATCACATAATGAAATTGTCTTGTGCTTTAGGACCTTTTTCCCTTTGTAGAAATGGAAAGTTGATGAATCGTCAAACTGTTTCAGATTAGGCAAATTTTTCTTCCCTTAGTAGGTAAAACAACTGTTGTATTTATTTTTTGGTCGGGCGGTAAGGTCATGATCGGTGAGCAGTAATTTCAAGGTCCCTAGGGGGGGGCGCCACCCAGAATGGATGGGAGCGCCCGGGGGGAGGCGGCCATTGGCCCCTCCCATGGGTAGACGGCACCCACTACGGATGGGTCGCCTAGGGGGAGACGGCCGTAGGCCCCTCCCAGGGGGGAGACGGCTAGATGCCCCTCCTATGAATTTCCCGGGGGCCGGATATCCGCGACGGCGGAAGAGAATGTGGGGAAGGGGGGGAGTCCACGCTGTCCTTCTTACAGATACCTCACACGGGGACTCGGACGACCTTTAAGATGGCGTCGAGTGAAAGGGGGCTCTCACGACAAGGGAAGTTACAGTTGGCAACGAGGGTAAAGTCCTCTGCTCATGCGCCTCTCACACCGTGAGGGCGGGAGTTTGGTAGTAGGGATCTGACACCAGTTAAGACCTTGCCGTTGGCCCTTAATGCTAGGATGTACAATTTTAATTTAGAATGTATGCATTTTCAGGATGATAGACTCGGCTAGGAAACCTTTGTATTAGAGATCTGTTAAGGTTAGCCAAAGAACATGTCTTCATCAAAAATGTAATGAAAGTAAAATTGTACATAATTTATTAAACGTTTTTATTTAATGTTTTAAATTTTGTTTCATATTTTAATAAATACGGCCGGGGGGGTAACTCCCCCCCCGCCTTCCAAAAGCTCAAACCTGTGTCTGTCTCCTCCCCTTGGGGAATTGGTGTTGGGAAGGGGTGGCGGGCATCCCGGCCATAAGAAGTGTCAGCCAAGGGAATCACGGTAACTTGCAAGGAGAGGAGTTCTCATGATAAAGGAATTCCTGAGGACAGGAAGAGATAACATGCTGTCTGAATCAGAAGGGATGCTGAAGTATTTAGTTTTACCAGAGCTATGGAATTTTCCCAAGGAGGGGCCACATGAGTCAACGGCAGATATTATGTGCTGGTTTAAAATAGGAAAAGAGTCCATCTTGGGTTTCCTTAGGGAGCTAACTGATGCTGCTTGTGTGGCTTTATACCACTTGACCCATCGTCAGAATGTTTTCTACTGAAGACTCTGATGGCTGACACCTTTCTCCTTTCTTTATTCGAATTATGTCTTTACTTAATGGTCTAGATTAGGGTTGTCCTTATTAAGGTAGTGTAGGGAATATGTTGATAACATTACTGCACAAATAAAAATAAAAAAAAAAAAAAAATAAAATAAATAAAAGGTAGTGTAGGGAAAGTTAGTTTACTCATGCTCATTAATTAAGGAGAATCATCTGATGCAATTCAACCTTCATTTTTTTCTTTCTAATTACATGCGTCATTTTCTTAGTGTTAGTCGTTTGCTTTGTACTATATAGGGTACATCTCTTAAGGAGATTTGAACTTTCTCTGATCTTTTAGTACTTTTATATGATTTTATTGAGCATGATCTACGTTGACTTGCTTCCGAACTTACTAAACTCAGATCAAAGAGTTGAGTGGATTGATATGTAGCCACACTGTTTGCACTGTATTGAAATGATAACCAGTGATTTAATTCCTTGCACTGCTCACTCTACTAGAAAAACATATCTTCTCTGGAAAGAAATTGTGCAAATGGTGCTGGACTTTATCAATTGCTTTGATAACAGCACCATTTGGGCCAAGTTTCACTTTTTAAAAAGTGAAGCAAAGACTAAGTTCATCCAGAAGAGCAGCGCTAGCATTCATAAATTTAAAATAGCACAATACGAGGGGGGGGGGATAAAATCGGCAAATCTTGGCCTATAAAGTTGCTGAGGACTGTAACAGACCCCAGGGAACATGTAGGTTCCGGCATGCTTGTGCGGGCTGTGGGAACTCCTCACACCCGGAGAGTAGCTGTAGATCCAAGAACAGTGGTTCAGGAGGAAAGGGGGGGTCCAAGCAAGAGTGAGGTGATGCTTGGGAAAGAATCGTCTTCACCCGTCGACATCATGGCTTTGACTCCCTGGTTGAACATATACCCTGATCATGTATCCGCCGGGATTTTGAGGAATGGTTTCCTATATGGCTTCAACATCCCGGCGGGGACCTTTTGGGCGACCCCCTTTTGTAAAAACCAGCAATCCGTCCAACACAACCCAGCAGTGGCAGCCAGGAAAATTACCAAAGAAGTCAGCTTGGGGCGGGTAGCAGGACCTTTTCCATGCCCGCCGGTGGCGGACTTCGTGTGTTCACCTCTAGGAGTGGTCCCGAAGAAAGACCCAGGGGAATATAGACTCATTCACAATCTATCGGCCCCGAGGGGCGCTTTGGTGAATGAAGCCATTGATCCGGATGTCTGTTCGTTCGACGATGCTGTTGCCCTACTTAATCACCTGGGCCCCGGTGCTCTGATGGCGAAATCGGAGATCGAATCGGCATTCAGGTTGCTCCCGGTACACCCGCGGGACCAACTCTTGCTAGGATTTACGTTCCAAGGGGAGTATTACATGGATAAATGCATGCCCATGGGTTGCTCAATTTCTTGTGCTTATTTTGAGATGTTCAGCTGCTTTTAAGAATGGGCATTCACTGAGGTCACAGGGCATAGACAAGTGATGCACTATTTAGATGACTTCCTGTTCTTGGGGCCGGCTGGCAATGCGAAATGTGCACAGGCACTGCAGGACTTCTGCATTCTCATGTAGGAGTTTGGAGTCCCATTGGCACCAGGTAAGACGGTGGGGCCATCTACTTCACTGGAGTTTCTGGGAATTGAGCTCGATTCAGTGGAAGGATGCTTCCGTTTGCCAATGGAGAAGGTGGCCAAGTTCAGGGCTTCCTTAACACAATGCCTGGGCAAAGAGAAAGTGACCCTGCACCAGCTACAACAAACAGTGGGTCAGCTTAACTTTGCCTTGAGAGTAATACCGATGGCTCGCCCATTCTCACGCTCCATTGCACAAGCTATGGTCGGCCTCAAGGAGGGACACCACCGCACAAGACTGTCGGCAGAGGTTCGCCAGGATATGCGCATTTGGTTGGCATTTCTGGCGGACTTCAACGGTCGAGTAGTGTGGAACAAACCCCCAGCATCGTCGGACGGACTGGGTTTGTGGACTGATTCAGCCGGGAGCGTGGGATTCGGCGCCATCTTTGGTAACTGATGGTCGGCGCAAGTATGGCCGACGTGGTGGCACTCCAGTGGCCTAACAGATAACATTGGGTTCTTGGAGCTATTTCCCATTTGGGTGGCTCTGTTGGCATGGCCAGACGATTTTAGGGACCGCTCAGTAGTGTTTTGGTCGAACAATATGACTGTGGTTGAGTGCATTAATCGGCAGGCAGCCCGCTGCAAGTGGATCTTGAGACTGTTGAAAGAGATTGTGTTACGTTGCATGAGATTGAATGTACAGTTCAGGGCAAAACATGTGCCGGGTGTACTGAATAATGCAGCTGATGCACTCTCTCGTTCACACATGCAGGCTTTCAGGGGCTATCTACCCACAGCGGACCTAGTGGCGGCACCGTTCCCCGAAGCACTATGGCTGATCGGTGCCCCGGATTACAAGACCTCGTGGCAGCCAGCTTAGCTCCCAGGACAAGGAAGGCTTATGAGGGAGCGTTTCGTTCTTACTGCGCCTTTTTGGGCCTGGCAGGGAGACATAGCTGGGGGCAGGAGGAATCCTTCCTGGGGTTCTTAGTAGCGCTGCATAGAGAAGGCCGATCAGCCGCGACTGCCAACAGACATAGGGCGGCCATATCATTCATGGCACAGCTCCACGGCATAAGGGACCCAACGGGTACCTTTTTAGTCAGGAAGGCGCTCCGCGGCTGGCAACGCCTGGAGGGTCGCAGACAGGATACGAGGCGCCCGATTGGTTTGGAAAGATTGTCTCGGCTTTTAGCAAAGCTGGATGAGACATGCTCCTCCCCTTCCGAAGCAGTTCTGTTCCGGGCAGCTTTCGCCTTGGCATTTCATGGGGCCATGCGGGTAAGCGAACTCGTGGCGAGGAACAAGAAAGATATGGAGGGAGGCTTATGTAGGGATCACGTCCAAATACGGGGTGATTCGATGCTGATCTCGATAGCCAGGTCCAAGACAGACCAGGAAGCTATGGGGGATAGCGTGGTTGTGCAGCGCGCTCGAGGGTGCCCCACTTGTCTGATGAAGTGTTTAGAGGAATACTTGGCACAGAGGCCGGCGACATGGGGAGGGAGCCTGCTTAGGCACAAGGATGGCACCCCTCTGACGAGATTTCAGTTTCAGAGGGTGCTAGCACTTACAATCGCTGCGGCGGGCATGGACCCGTGCGATTTTGGGACCCACTCATTCAGAATAGGGGCCGCTACTGAGGCTACGGCCCGGGGTCTGGGTGCGGAAGAAGTGAAACAGCTAGGCCGTTGGTCCTCGAACTGCTTCAAGAGGTATGTGCGATTGCACATGTTGTAAAAGACTGATGTAATGCACTCACGCTTGTTGTCTTTTGTTTGGATTACAGTTTCGCAAGCCTGTGACGCGGGGCGGAATTTGGAGTCAACCCATCACCAGGAGACCAGCGGTCGAGGATCACCGTCTGGAGAGCAAGTGGTATGGGTCGTGGGCCACTCATACGTGAGGCGCGCCGGGGACGTATTCATGGCAGGTGACGCGACTCACGCATCTGGGTAATACGGGTTTAGAGTGTCCTACCATGGGAAGGGAGGCCTCTGTTTTGACCAATTTCAAACATTTGCGGAGGGTCTCTTAGGGCGGCAAGGGTCACCGCCATCTATAGTCATAGTACACTTGGGGGGCAATGACTTGGTAAGACTGGGAAGACGAGTGTTAGTGGAACACATTTTGTCGGCAGTCAGCTGGTTGGCTAAGAGGCTCCCGGGGTGCACAATCGCCTGGTTCCACATGATCCCCAGGAAAGTTTGGCGGGGGGGTTTCTCTCTGTCAGCGTTGAACCACTCGGTAAAGAGGGTCAACAATAAAATTGGGAAACTGTTTCGCTCCGCGCATTTGCATAGCATTCCCCATGGGTGTATTCGGGGTGATCACTTTTATTTGAATGATGGGGTTCACCTGTCCAGGGCGGGGAATGATTTACTCATAGGAGACTTCATAGCATGGTTAAGGGGTTTGTGGAGGCATGACCTTTAGGAGGTGTGGGGGGCCGGATAGTCGGTCAACTATCCGGCCTGTGGTGGTAAGGTCATGATCGGTGAGCAGTAATTTCAAGGTCCCTAGGGGGGGGGCGCCACCCAGAATGGATGGGAGCGCCCGGGGGGAGGCGGCCATTGGCCCCTCTCACGGGTAGGCGGCACCCACTACGGATGGGTCGCCTAGGGGGAGACGGCCATAGGCCCCTCCCAGCGGGGAGACGGCTAGATGCCCCTCCTACGATATCCGCGACGGCGGAAGAGAATGTGGGGAAGGGGGGGAGTCCACGCTGTCCTTCTTACAGATACCTCACACGGGGACTCGGACGACCTTTAAGATGGCGTAGAGTGAAAGGGGGCCCCCACGACAAGGGAAGTTACAGTTGGCAACGAGGGTAAAGTCCTCTGCTCATGCGCCACTCACACCGTGAGGGCGGGAGTTTGGTAGTAGGGATCTGACACCGGTTAAGACCTTGCCGTTGGCCCTTAGTGCTAGGATGTACAATTTTAATTTAGAATGTATGCATTTTCAGGATGATAGACTCGGCTAGGAAACCTTTGTATTAGAGATCTGTTAAGGTTAGCCAAAGAACATGTCTTCATCAAAAATGTAATGAAAGTAAAATTGTACATAATTTATTAAACGTTTTTATTTAATGTTTTAAATGTTGTTTCATATTTTAATAAATACGGCCGGGGGGGTAAATCCCCCCTGCCTTCCAAAAGCTCAAACCTGTGTCTGTCTCCTCCCCTTGGGGAATTGGTGTTGAGAGGGGGTGGCGGGCATCCCGGCCATATGGAAAGGGAAGACCACTCGGTCCCCCCGAACGTATGGATGGGTGCCCCGATCCTCCCGGGAAACCATTTTGGGCGGGGGCGTGGTTCGGCTGGTATGCCCAAAGCGGCGTAGCCGGAGCACGCCTTTCCCGCCCAGAAGGGGTTGTCCTAGACACCCGCCCGGAAGACCGCGCCCAGTGGGCGTACCTGAGGAGGGTCCCCGCCCTCCCGCAGATGGATAAATAGAGCGGGAATCCAAAGAAGCGTCCTCTTGTTCCAGTGCTCTGAAGGCTGCACCACTCGTTGCTCGTGAGCCCTCGACGGAACAAGCGGCAATTTTGACCCACCCACCAGCCCCTCTTGCAATGTTTGTTTGAATAAAGTAATTGTTGATGATATCCGATTGTATTAAAGAGATGCTGTCACGGTTTTTCAGCATTTATGTATGCCTTGGATTGAATAAATGTGTATAGGCCGTTTTTCCTTTGTAGAAAAGTAAAGGAGGGTATCACATAATGAAATTGTCTTGTGCTTTAGGACCTTTTTCCCTTTGTAGAAATGGAAAGTTGATGAATCGTCAAACTGTTTCAGATTAGGCAAATTTTTCTTCCCTTAGTAGGTAAAACAACTGTTGTATTTATTTTTTGGTCGGGCGGTAAGGTCATGATCGGTGAGCAGTAATTTCAAGGTCCCTAGGGGGGGGCGCCACCCAGAATGGATGGGAGCGCCCGGGGGGAGGCGGCCATTGGCCCCTCCCATGGGTAGACGGCACCCACTACGGATGGGTCGCCTAGGGGGAGACGGCCGTAGGCCCCTCCCAGGGGGGAGACGGCTAGATGCCCCTCCTATGAATTTCCCGGGGGCCGGATATCCGCGACGGCGGAAGAGAATGTGGGGAAGGGGGGGAGTCCACGCTGTCCTTCTTACAGATACCTCACACGGGGACTCGGACGACCTTTAAGATGGCGTCGAGTGAAAGGGGGCTCTCACGACAAGGGAAGTTACAGTTGGCAACGAGGGTAAAGTCCTCTGCTCATGCGCCTCTCACACCGTGAGGGCGGGAGTTTGGTAGTAGGGATCTGACACCAGTTAAGACCTTGCCGTTGGCCCTTAATGCTAGGATGTACAATTTTAATTTAGAATGTATGCATTTTCAGGATGATAGACTCGGCTAGGAAACCTTTGTATTAGAGATCTGTTAAGGTTAGCCAAAGAACATGTCTTCATCAAAAATGTAATGAAAGTAAAATTGTACATAATTTATTAAACGTTTTTATTTAATGTTTTAAATTTTGTTTCATATTTTAATAAATACGGCCGGGGGGGTAACTCCCCCCCCGCCTTCCAAAAGCTCAAACCTGTGTCTGTCTCCTCCCCTTGGGGAATTGGTGTTGGGAAGGGGTGGCGGGCATCCCGGCCATAAGAAGTGTCAGCCAAGGGAATCACGGTAACTTGCAAGGAGAGGAGTTCTCATGATAAAGGAATTCCTGAGGACAGGAAGAGATAACATGCTGTCTGAATCAGAAGGGATGCTGAAGTATTTAGTTTTACCAGAGCTATGGAATTTTCCCAAGGAGGGGCCACATGAGTCAACGGCAGATATTATGTGCTGGTTTAAAATAGGAAAAGAGTCCATCTTGGGTTTCCTTAGGGAGCTAACTGATGCTGCTTGTGTGGCTTTATACCACTTGACCCATCGTCAGAATGTTTTCTACTGAAGACTCTGATGGCTGACACCTTTCTCCTTTCTTTATTCGAATTATGTCTTTACTTAATGGTCTAGATTAGGGTTGTCCTTATTAAGGTAGTGTAGGGAATATGTTGATAACATTACTGCACAAATAAAAATAAAAAAAATAAAAAAATAAAATAAATAAAAGGTAGTGTAGGGAAAGTTAGTTTACTCATGCTCATTAATTAAGGAGAATCATCTGATGCAATTCAACCTTCATTTTTTTCTTTCTAATTACATGCGTCATTTTCTTAGTGTTAGTCGTTTGCTTTGTACTATATAGGGTACATCTCTTAAGGAGATTTGAACTTTCTCTGATCTTTTAGTACTTTTATATGATTTTATTGAGCATGATCTACGTTGACTTGCTTCCGAACTTACTAAACTCAGATCAAAGAGTTGAGTGGATTGATATGTAGCCACACTGTTTGCACTGTATTGAAATGATAACCAGTGATTTAATTCCTTGCACTGCTCACTCTACTAGAAAAACATATCTTCTCTGGAAAGAAATTGTGCAAATGGTGCTGGACTTTATCAATTGCTTTGATAACAGCACCATTTGGGCCAAGTTTCACTTTTTAAAAAGTGAAGCAAAGACTAAGTTCATCCAGAAGAGCAGCGCTAGCATTCATAAATTTAAAATAGCACAATACGAGGGGGGGGGGATAAAATCGGCAAATCTTGGCCTATAAAGTTGCTGAGGACAGAGCAGGCACTTTGATTAGAAATATTCGGGGGCTCGGCAACAAAAGTTATAACCAGCCACTAGACATACTAGAACAATTTGCTGATTTCTATAGAATATTATATACCCCAGAAATTGCGCCTAATCCAGACACAATACGGGAATATGTTAACGCGCACTCAACAAACACACAGAACATCTCAGGAATGGACTCATTGTCTGACGATATAACCATGGCAGAATTACATCAGGCCATTGCTTTACTACCTGCAGGGAAAGCGGCGGGGGAGGACACAATACCTTTGGAGATATATAAAGCGTGTTTAGTGGAATTGGAATCTTTGTTGCTGAAGGTAATGCAATCTCTTGGGCAAAACGGAAAAGCTCCTAAATCATAGAACAGGGCGAAAATAATCTTTTTTTTGAAGAAAGACAAGCCGAAGGAGGAGAGAGGGTCATATAGACCCATCTCTCTGATAAATACTGACGCAAAAATATTTGCAAAAATTTTAGCATTAAGATTGGCCCCTATCCTGCCTCAAATTATTAACCCACAGCAACATGGGTTCATAACCGGGAGAGACACTACAACGCACGTCAATATGGCATTTGATGTAGCAGAGACAGAGTCCACCCTACTCAGCATGATCCTATTAGACGCCGAGAAGGCTTTTGACCGAGTGGGGTGGGACTATCTCTGGTGCGTCCTGTCTAAAATGGGGTCGGGGGCAATTTCTGCGGGGCATACAGGCACTGTATGATAACCCAACGGCCTGCACCAGCTATGGGGGCCTGACCTCTCCAGATGTTTTAATCCTATGTGGCACTCGTCAGGGATGCCCCCTTTCACCTCTCTTATTTGCCCTCTCATTAGAACCTTTTCTGTTTGCTCTTCAGTCCCAAACCCAGATTGTACCTTTTAGATCCGGTTCACAGGTGCTAAAAATAACAGCATATGTTGACGATATTGCGGTCTATTCACAGGATATTGTGGAGGCACTACAAGGTATCGCCCTAGAGGCTGGTAAATTCGGGAAAGTGTCTGGTTATAAACTTAATCTACAAAAGACGCAAGTTATAGCTAACTATACCCCAGCCATGGCGGTTCCTGAGATTTGCAAAGTTGCTACATATCTAGGGGTCAAAATAACGGTCAAACTACAGGAAATCAATAATATAAATTACAACGAACTAACTAAATCCACTATTCTACTATTAAAAAAGTGGCACAGATTACCCCTGAATCTAATTGGTAGAATTAACCTAATTAAGATGAAGGTACTGCCTAAATTTGTGTACTTATTTCGATCAATCCCACTGGCACTAAACAATTTGTTTTTTAAGCAACTAGACGGAGCACTCAGCAGTTTTATCTGGGGTTACAAAAAAGCGAGAAGGTCGCTGAATCTTCTGAAAAACAATACGAGTGAGGGAGGGCTTAATGTTCCAGATTTTAAGATGTACTTTTGGTCTGCTTTTGTTATACGCCTCCACTCTCTACTTAACAGAGGAAGGGCACTGTTTTTTTCACTCTTTTATATTAAAACATGACTCAAATATGTTTTTGTTTCGAGCAAATGACCCTAACTACTATAAAAGGGTCAAACTCAAGACCGCAAGGGACATAATAAAGATTTGGGGCAATATATTAACTTTCTGCAAAACTACTTTCTTCCATTCAAAGTTACAGCTGTGGGGCAATCCGGGTCTCCCGGGAATCTTCAATGATAACATCGCTCATAGTTGGTCTAGGTCAGGAATTAGCGTCTTAGGGGACCTATATGGCACACAAGGGTTCTTAGACTTTAACACTCTTAAATTGATATATGATCTACCTGAAACTATGAGGTACAAACACCTACAGATGCACGATTATCTGATCAACAAAAAACAGGTTCAGGAGGTTTCGGATTGTGACATATGGACTTGTCTATACTCTTTAAAAAGCAAGTCAGTAATAAGCGAAGCTTATAGTCTCTTAATCGGTCTTAAATCAAACGACTGTCTTAAATTAGCTGATAAGTGGGGCAGACTACTGGGTCTAAATATAACATCAAAACAGATAGAGGGTTCCCTGTCAAATAATAATAAGCGAGCACGGTCATCTAGTTTAAGGCTCCAACAATTTAGAACGACCTGCATGCTATATTACACGCCCGAAAGAATCTCCAAATGGTCCCCTAACAACTCCTACAGCGATCGCACGAAATGCCCCAAATGCTCCATCGAGGCAGCCGACCTGGCACATATGCTGTTCTCTTGTCCCAATCTTAAGGCCTTTTGGGGGGATATTCAGAAGGTTTTGAAAATTAAGCAGATTCAGCTGCCCATATTTACCACTGCTTCAGTTTTGTTAGACACCTATCCTGTCTCTTTCCCACAGGCTGCCCTGGTTACTATACTTATGTCTTGTGCCAAATTAACTTTGGCCAGAGCTTGGACCTGCTCCGAACCACCCACGGTCTGGGACTGGTGGGCACTTGTAACTGAGATTCACTCGATGGAGCTAGCCTTAGCGAATCTTAGGGGAACACGCTCATTGAGAAAATATGAAAAAAATTGGGGAACCTTTGTGGAATGACAGTGCTTTCTCTTCCTGTTACAACAACCGAAGGACTCAGGTCTGTAGTGGGACTGAGGGGGGCTGGACCGTAACATAATGAGAAACAATAGAAAACGCCCACACCTCAATAATTAGAATTATTTAGAAAATGACAAGTGTAAATCAATAACACCTGAACAGGTAATTTTATTTGTACCCATTACTCATATTTTAGTTTTTTATGAAGTTTCTTTTAGGAACAGAAAAAGATGCACTGAAATAATCAACACATTGACTATACAATTTATACAGAATTCTAAAGAAAAACAATCAATATGCTACATGAAAACACAGAACAAAACATATTCACACATCAATTGATTAATATTTACAAGTAAATTCCTGTTTCATGACAGCCAAAGCTAAGTGACAACAAGAGCACAAACTGTGTTAATTCTTTTGCACAGAAACACTTAATGTTGCAATTGGCTCTTGCGGAATGCCGACGCGTTTCAGGTTCGAATGAAACGTTTTCGAACCCTCATCAGGGCTTTGTAAGTTGTCTGTGTAAAACATAAAACAACAATGAACCTTTGTTGAAAGCCAAATATCATTAAATGCCACCTACCTCCATGTGCTGCTAATATATGTATTAATGTATGTTTTCCTTGTCAGCCTGTTAATAAAAAAAACATTTAAAATAAAAAAGATAACAGCACCATTTGAAGTTGACCTTTGAGCACTACAGTATTAGTTAAGTATATGTAAGTATTTTTGGTAAATCTTAACTTTTAGCAAATGAGTTGCTGGGAGGGGAGTAAAGAGACTGCACTCAGAGGTAGGGCCGGACTGGGAACCAAAACCGGCCCTGGCAAAGTGCTGGCCATCCTGTCCCCCCCGGGGGGTTGTGGGTGCCGCCGAGCTCTTTGAAAAGGGCCGGTTTTTGGCCGATTATGTTATAGGGCAAAAACGGTCCTGTAACAAAAAAGGCCCCCTGGGGCCCCAAACCAGCCCCCCACCGGTGCGGCGCACCGGGGGATTGCCCGGTGCCCGCTACGGCCAGTCCGGCCCTGCTCAGAGGGTTTTCAGCACAACTGCTGATGGAGGAGCACCTGAAAGCCGGTGTTAGAGACCAAATATGACGTGCTTACTAGGGAATTTGGCATGCATCCTTTTTACACATGATGGAGCATGATGGTGTTCTGAAAATTGTAAGGGTGCATCATAACCACGGATAGTCCGCACCCGTATATATTCCTTTGTTGTGATAACATTTGATCAGTAAAAAGTGTTTTGTAATAAAACGTGAAAGGGTAAATAGTAGGAAAAGTGTTGTGCCATGTAAAGAGACAACGTAGTGTTTACGTTAGGATATTTTAATTCCTAGTATTTAATGTCATTTGCCTAACAAAATTGCTTATCGGTGACATAATGTATATGCTTTAAATATGCACCATGTTAAAGTTGCACATAGATGTGACTAATTGCATTTAACATGTAGATTTTGTATCCTGCTTGCAATAAAATTCATTAATGTGCTTTGTAATGTAATGATGTGGAAGGGCTCAAATTAAATGTTTACTTATGTGCATATTTGAAAGGCCTATGTGTTTCACTCTTATGTTGCCCGATTTCTGTAGGCCTGAAATTTATTTTCCCTGGGGGCTCAGTGGTGAGGGTTTTAGTGAAACTTCATGTGCATGTTGAATTTGTTCTGTTCTCTCTTTTCTGTTGCAGGAGGAGAAAGTCGTCTCTGTTAGTTAGAATAATGTCTTTTGTTTAGGAGAGTTAGGCTCTGGAGGATGTGATACAAATGTACAAGGAGAGCTGATAAGTGGGAGCCGGTGTTGTTTTACAAGGAGGGATGCCTGGGAATCAAGGTCATCGAGCCAGGAGCTGGGAGCACCAACACTGCGTGGAAAATTGCCTATGGGAAGTGTCCAGAGAGATGAGATGAGCTGATCTGTGGGCATGTCCTATGTTTTCATGGTTTGTATTAGAGATAGTGTCCCAGGGTGGAGACAGGAGAAGGGATGAGGAAATCGAAGGAGAAAGGAGGAGCATCTCAGAACGATCTCTGTTGCTTAGGCTACTTGACCCATACAACATGAGTGTACTTCTTAGGAACAACCTTTATCCTGATCTTGCCTGGGAAATGCTAAGTAGGGATGTCATGATAGTGGTAGTGTAGGGAAGACTAATGCTTTTTATTCATTCCTGCCAGATGAAGACTGAACTTGACATGGGGGCAATCATTGCCTGTGTTCTGCTTCTTGAGATTATCATTCTGTTTATGATCCATCGCTTAAAGTTAGCTAGTAGGTTTGGATATGTATTAGTTCCTATGTACTTCTACAACCTCGTAATGAGGGGCTTGTCCATTCAGTTATTTTAGGCTTTATAATAAACCCACTAACTTGGATTCTGGAGTCAGTGATTCTTCTGAGCCATGGTTTCTTATAAATTATGATCTGGTTTAAATTAATTGTTTCTCCCGTCTACACTTCTCAGCAGACAAAAAAGGTCCATCAGCCGTGAGTTCCACAGTAAATTGGACCCACCTCCGCCTGACCCAGGACCACCTCACCTTCAGGAAGCAACTCAAGACCTGGCTGTTCGAGCAGTAGAGGATCCCCCTCCCCTAGCGCCTTGAGACCCTCTGGGTGAGTAGTGCGCTATATAAATGCTGTGATTGATTGATTGATTGATTGGAGGAACTCGGCCCTTTTCACACACAAGGCATTAAAAGGTGTGCAGTCAGAAGGGAATGCTTGCATTCGGTGCCACAGATAGCATTTCCCAGGGGTAAAGGTCGCTGCTGCCTAATGCCAGGGATAACTAGGCTCTAGCAATTAACCCATTCTAGATGCTCCTTGCACTGTAATCTTCCTTCTCCATGGCAAGTTGCCATATTATTATTAACATCATGCTCGGTGCTCCGTGATGCTGCCTACACAACCTATGTGCAAATAGCACTGTTGAGTGTCTATGGAATTAATGCAAATATTTGCTATTTGGTCATGTGCCAGGTGGCTCGTGATATACCTTCTGGCGGTAGGGTCAGTCCTATGGATGCCCATGAGATCCTTTATTGAGAACCCAACATAGCATGCTGGGGTGGGGGGGCTGGATCATGGTCAAGCCCTTATTTGGAGAATAGCAGTGATCTGAAAGTGTGCACATTGTGTTTGAAATGTAGCCATCAATGCAGACAGCTAAAAAAAAAAGAATTTACAGACCAGGTTTTCGAGGGGGCAAAGCCTGAAAAACATATTGTGCTCCTATACATTCCTAGAGGTGTGTTTGACCACTAGAAATGTCAAAAATGGCATCAGCTACACACCTAGAGGTGTGCTCGGCCACCACAAATGTCAATGCTGGCATAGCCATGACAGCCTGGCTTTGTGAATTATACTGAGCTCCATAAATGTGAGACTGTAGTCTTCCCTCTTAGGATAACATTTCTCATAGTGTGGGTCTGCTAAAACTACTGCAGATAAAGTTCATCTTTGTTTCTTGTTGCGTTACTAGAGTTGGGAAATAATTTGCCTGTTCAAAACCTTAACAAAGCAGCAGAAGGAATAGGCCAAAAGAGCAAGGAGAAACATCTGAGTTAAGAGGAATATGAGCTGGATTGATAATTTCAATGAGAGTACTATTAAATTAGACAGCACCAATACTTTCATGCATAGAGGTACATAGCAGCTATGCAGAGTCACTACATTCTCCGTTACAGTTCACTGACCATTTTGGAATGCCTTTACCAGGTATCGCCCTAAAAGCAGCATGATAAAAAAGCTTACAAATTCCATATTCAGCTCACAGTGATCTCATGGCATTGCTGTGCCAAGGCAGTAGGGGGGACTCATGGGACAAGTGCCCCATTTGTAATTGTCCTAGCCCATCCTTGTGACACACTTTTAGGTGTCAGCTGCAGCCAGCAAAAGCAGGCACTGGCCTCTAAGCCATAGAGGAGAGGTGTTATTCCTATTTACGTTTCAGTCTTTACTTACCCTGGAATTCCCTGAGTATTTCATTTTTTGAAGATGTTGTGTTTCTGAGGTTTTTTTTACATGCAACATATTAATCATGGATAGTGCATATGGAGAAAAGTGCTCTCTCTATATACCTGTGAGTGTTCAGGTTGTGGGTGGCTGTTAATACTGTGCAACGATTGAGAGCTGTGGAGTTCAAGCCAGAAGCAGAGCAAATTGCTCACAGTGCTCGTCAGGGTGTCATAGAGAGATTCAGAACCAGCCCTTGGATTTACACAGAGGAATGGTCGGTTGTACTAATTGTAAATATGCTTCTAAGTGAAAGTGTGTAAGGGAGTTACTCGGCTGTCATCATACTGGCATCACGAAAGATAAAGAAAAGGTAGTGTTTGAGCATGTGCATTGTGTGTGATATAGGTGAGGGGGAAGAAGATGAAAGGAAGTATGTACAGAAGACAGGGGAAACAGAGTGTGGAAGAAGAAGGAGAAAGTGTGAGCAAGCAGATGGAGGGCTTCATAAAAATTATGGGAGTAAAAAATGCTCTAGTGTCCAGCTGAGAGACAGCAGAAGAATGTAGTGTGAAGTGGAGAATTGTTGTGAATAAGACACTCGGAAGAGTACTTTCACTTCTACAGATATATATATATAAAAAATAATAGATTGACAGTCACCTCTGAGTACTTTTAAAGTAACATAGAGTTTCTATAGGGAAAGAAGAGTGTTTTTGGTATTGCTAATAACTTCGGGGCCCTTGCTGAAGCTTCACAAAACTTTCCAAACAAGATTTCATTCCCCTCAGCTCTTTCCTGGAAAGCTTTGGGGTGATCTATCAAGCGGGCACAGAAAAAGGGTGAAACATTCAATAATTAAAGACTGCATTGTCCGGCCACACATTAGGGTGATGCTTGTGCAGCAGTACATCAAACATAAATAAATGGCATACATATGTTAAATATGTAAATGTGTTTGTATTTATATAGCGCCTTCTACCCACAGGTCTCGTAGCGCTGTATTCAGTCCGCTGTGGTACTCTTCCTGGCTTTTCTGTGAGATGTCCACTCCTGGGCACCCCCAAGGTGAAGCCAGGCATCCAAGCGCTGCTGGGGCCGTTGTGGAGATTAAGCAAGCAAGCAAGCTATTGCCCAGAGTCACAGAGTGGGATCCATGATTAGACTAGGCACCGAGGTGAGAATTATCAGGTTCCGGGAAATTGAGTCCAAGAGCCGCCGAGGCGGGAATTGAACCCTGGTCCCGGGCCCGACCTCTGCATCAGGGTCTGCCACTCTAACCATTGAGCCACGCTTCTCCACAATATGGGGTTAGGGTTTGTGGAGGTTGGATGCCCATGGGAGTTGTGCACAGGACCTGGCTAGGCCATAAGCCATTTCACTGCTGCACACAGGCATAAGCTGTGCTCAGTGGGGGAACTGGGTGAATATAATCAAAAAGTCAGAGAAATTCATTCAAAATGAAAAAGATGAAAGTGATATAATTACACTAATATATGGTAATAAGATCTAACCTTACATAAAAAAAATTAGAAATTGACTAACACTAACCCAAAGTCACATTACAGTTAGGTAAGATAATAAGATTTTAGCTTACGGTAATAAAACGCTCGAAATCCACTGAATGAAACACAGTTTAAAGTGACCTTATAGTTGGGTGTTGTAATAATACACAAACTAACATGTACACACCCCAAAAACCCCCACTGATATTCACCAATTATAGTTTACTGAGCTAATTGCTTATGAACCCACATTACATAGCTCATGACATGTTAAATGACATCATTGATAACGTCACTGAGGGCATCACGCAATACATGACAGTTTGCTACCAGCTTTTCATACTGGAAGGTATTCAGCAAGCTACATGTAGACTCCATTTTCTAGATCTTCTGTTGTACTGATAGTGGTAACCATTTGCAACAAGCAGCATATAAATCATATCTGTGAAATCATTCAAATTAGGTAGATATGTTCTTTACCAGTATTGAGATGCATAAGAAACTTAATGGTGGGTAGCTATTAATGAGCTAAGCAACGTATTAACACTTAAAAACTGTTCAAAACAGTGATTTTCAGTTATTTAGCTTACTGAGATGTGCCTGCTAAATACCTCTTGTGAGACACAAATTTCAGGTGAACAGCTTCACACCTATACATTATCCAGTGATGATGCCTGCACAACCAGACCCTATGGACAACCTCCAAAGTATGAAAGAGTACTCTACATATGTTCCGTAAATGAGCAGAATGGCCCGCACTGTTTTAACAACACTTACAGTCATATTGCCACTTGAACAGTCTGCAAGTCACACACAGATTCCAATCCATAACAATATATAATGTGTCAGAATGATTACTTAACTAATGTAAATTCATATCTGCACTTTATTAATATTAGGCTTATATAGAAATTGTTATAGCACTACATGTGCATAGTAATTTAGCTCTGAATAATGTAAGGAGCATATTTAGTTTTTCACACATGCTTTGACCACCGGCATTTGAATTAACCCACAAACTGTTTGAAATAGACATCTGCAATTCACATTAGTTCCTCTTAGTCTGTAGATGTTTATGGTACCTAAAGTATGTACCATAAAACATTTACCATACTAGATCAGACCTGTTTCCAGTACAAAATATTTGCTATCTCACACATGTTCACAAAGTCAATCAATGCTATATGATTGCGTGCCCTTTACTACAGGCTGTTTTTTTACAGTAATCTGGTGGTTTACAGAGTGGTTTAAGGAGCAGGAGCAGGATGATGTTGTCAGTGATATCATCAATATCATCATTCGAGATCTCAGAGCAATAGCATGGATGATGTCATCAGTGATGCCATCAATGTCATCATTCGAGATGTCCTCAGGGATGTCATCAATTATATAATTTAAAATGGCATTAGTAATGTAATATGTGAGGTCATAAGCTGGGCATGGCAGTGGTGCAAGTGGTAGTTTGCTCAGTAAATTATCACTGGTGAATTTCTGTGATTATTTAGATTTTAAATGTTAGTTTTTGTATGACTTTATCACCTATCTGCAAAATCACTTTAACATTTGTTTTTTGTTAGTGAATATTTATATATATTACTTATGTGTGCACAGCCTTCTCGAGAAGGCCCCACCTAATGTATCTATGACCACTTGTGTGTCTCCGAAAAATAGACACTATTGCAACTATCAAGGCAAGCAATATCATAGTCTAGAACCAACAGGCTGTAGCTCTACAATGCCCTGTGACTATCAACTTGAATGATTGTTATTATGCATATCTTGCATATTGGGCTTATGTATTTAACACATCTTCCACTTTTTCATACGACCACTCACAATTGCGCAAGTCTTTGTTGGAGTAGTATATTATTGCAAGAATTTTGTAACCGTAAGGTGCAACATATGCTGTGCTGCAAAGGTAACCTACTCCAACTGACTTATTTTTAAAACAAAAGCCTAAATCAACACTTTTTCAGTGTTTATTTGTTGTGAGCTTCAAATTTGAGATTTTACTTCAAGTGGATTTTTAGTGCAAAGCACAGTCTGAGGTTTTTTTATGTCATCAATTATGCTTTTATGTGTTTTGCAAAGGGACGAAAGAGAGTTTACTGAAGTACCTTTAAATAAAGTATCAACTTCTGCCAACTCCTCCTTTCCGTTAGTTTTTTCCCCTTTTAGTATCCAAGTACAGAATGACCTCCCAGTAAACAATTATATAAAATAGCACAGCATCCTTTCATAGTCTACATCACCCCAGTGTTTTTTTTTTAAATCAAATAAGTTCTTTTCTAACTTATTTTCTTTTCAATGCCTGGTGGCTGAGACGTGTGGGACCGGGCCCTTTCTATAGGGTCACCCCAGATTTTTTTCCTTTCTTTGGTGGATCTATTTTTGTTGGCTTTTAGGACTAACAAACTACCTACACCTTCCTTTTTACTACTTCTATCTATCCCCCAAGGAAGGCCCCAAAGGTTAATTGGGCAGTGTGCATGATTTTCCTAAAATCATTTTTCACTGTAGCAAAGACTAAACCTGGGTTAGCTTCTTACATTTAATAAGTGATATCATCAGTTTGGGAACAGTTAGAGAAATTGATTTTAGTTTAAATTTAAAGTCCTCTTTAATGGTAAAGTTAGATTTTAAATTACTATTCTTTTGGAAAGTTGTCATTCTTCAGCCTAAACCAAACATACCTTTCTGCAGTGATCCAGTGTCACATGAGTGTGAATAGATCTCCTATGGTATTTCACCAAATCATGGAGACAAAAGGGCCTTGAGTGTGGAGTAGGGTTTTCCTCTTCTGCACAGGATGATTCAGGGTTGTACTCCACCCTACCTGATCTTTAAAGGGTAGCCTGAGGGCTATAACCACCTCTTCCTGACCTCTAAGGTTGCCTGACCTTCCACTGATAAATGCAGCTCTTGCCATAGTCACCTTAGGTCAGATTAGAGGCATATCCAGGAAAGGATTAAGGTTAGACAAAGGGGGAATTCCCTACCTAGAGCCTGGCACTGTGACTAAGAACTTCACCCTCAGAACCTCTCACCATAACACTCCAGGAACTGTTGAAGAATTAGAAGGACTGCCCTACTGTCTGAAGAAGGAAGTTCAGACCTGCATGTCTAGTACCCAAGATCCCCAGATCCCCAGAATTGACTTCATGGATCAGTTGGCTGACCTCCTGTTTGAGCTAATGGGACACAACAAGCCACTCTGCAAATGCCTAGCTGAGCAGCAATATTGGGATCTGCCTGCGCTCTTCTGCTAGCCTCTGCTGGAGGGAGTCCTGATCCGCAAGAGGTGCACTGTAGGTCCTGGACCCTTGGCTGCAATCACACGGTACTCCTCATATCTCATATCTACAATATCTGCGCTCCAGGTGAAAATACAGAGGTTTTGGCACTATTCGCGATTGCCAGTGGGCTCCTCACATCAGAAACGTTCCCTGCATCACCCGCCAAAGATCAGCTGTTCTTCACACCAAACTGCAACCGCCCAAATCTCCTGCCAATGCCAAGCTCCAGTGATGAGTTCTCCTGGCACTATCAACAAACTCCTTGCAGCCCCCGCCAATGTGAAGATCCAGCTGAGGCTCCTTACAAGGATACAGACTCAGAGAAGGGAACTTCTCACCCGGATGAACTTGGTCCATGTATACAACCTGTGCTCCTTTGTGGTCAGCCTGAACTTGTAACTTTGACCTACTCAATCATGACCAAATACCTGAGATACCTGACCATTTTGTGCTTTTTGCTGCAATTCTTTTTTCCCTCATATAGCAATAGTTTGGAAATGGAGGTGTCGGGCCCAGTTTGTTTTGTATTGCAACCTTATGGGGCTTCTCCTGGGTAAGCACCACGTTTGCGTGGAGAATCTCTGCTTCCCCTTTTGCGCTTAAGCTCCTTTTTGTCCACCTCCTCTGCAATTCAGTTCTGGGTTGAGCTATTCATTTTGACGACTCTTTCAAGTTCCACTTGAAAGGTTCTATTGCATTGCTTAATCATTGGGCTATACAATGCTTTCACCGATGATAACATGTGAATTTAGGTCTTCCCAGAAATTCAAAAATTGATTTGCCTTTCCCCTCTGCCCGCTTCTATCTAGCTTATTGATTCTTTGTACAGACTCCACCCACACTTTATGTGTTGGAGGTGTACCTTTTACCCAGTTGATACAGATCTCTCTTCTTGTTAGTAATATCAGTATGAACAAGATTTTTTTCTTGGTCTTTACTCATTTTAGTTACCTGGGCCATGTTCTGACTTCTCCCAAAAATAACAAAATCCATACTCACCTCTACTCGCCGTCCTAATACTCTAGACAATGTTTTACCCGTCTCTTCCCAGAATTCCTCACAGTGGGGGCACTGCCAAAACATGTGTAGGTCATCCGCACCCGGCTCTCCACACATGGGGCAGCTCCTCTCCTCTTGGCCTCTGATCTTTGATAGCTTTTTCGGGGTCCAGTATGCTCTGTTGATAGTGAATAGGTGGTTCCTTCTCATTGCTGCAGATTTCACAATTTTCCAACAAGTAGCCATAGATACTTTCCATTCATTTAGGATATTCAGCTCCGGCAGTACTTCTCCCCAAATCCAGTTTGGAATTTCATAGTGATCCACCCCTTCTTCAATAAGGGCCCAGTACCAGTAAGCTATTTTTTTTTTGGTGATTTTTTTTTCTGCAGTATTTCCTCAGTTATCCCACTTTCTTATTCGCTGTCTTTAAGTTCTTGAGCCAACTGCTTATTTGGTAGTACTTGAATCTGGCTACCATGCCCTTAGTTTTTTCACTCAGTGCCTCCCACTCTATCACAGAGTTCTGTGTCTTTAGCTCGCCCCACTCTGTGATGTTGTTTTCCTTCAGAGCATTTGCCAGCCTGTCTTTTAGACATTGAGGGGTTCCCGGGGAGTCACATATGGGTACATATCTGCTGTAGTATGGTATTTTGAGTATATTTCTCATTTGATGCCAGAGTGTTGCCCCAGCCTTTAAGCTTTTAAATTATATTTTCTTAAAATACTTAGGATAGCCGTATTTGTATAGGAAGTGTCTTCCTTCCTTATTAATTACAGCTTTCAAATGGTCGGGATACAGATCATAACTCTCTAAAAGTATCCTAATATTTTTGAATTGGAACGCTCTACAATAGTTTAAGCTATCTGAGGTAGCAATCACTCCGTATGCCTTTTTTCTCCTTATGTTATTCCAGGCTATCCTTGCCCCTTTTGCAGCCCACATAAAACTGCTTAATTCTCCTTACACTTTTTTTATTTGGTTGTGGTTAAATTCCAATGGAATGGTGCTAAACAAGTAAGTACATTTAGGCAGTATGGCCATTTTGATTATGTTGGATTTTCCTAAAAAAGATAGCGGGAGACCCCCCCACACTTTCAGTAACTTTCATACTTGTTTAAAGATTCTTTCAAAATTTTGCCTTGAAATTTCCCTAATGTCCACTGTAAGGTCTATGCCCAAGTATTTTACTTTTTCTCTCACTCTGGGATCTTGATAGCTGTTGTTTCACTGGAGGATTTCTGTTTTAGCTTGATTTACTGGGTACCTGATACTGCTCCATATGCTTCTAGGATTTCTTCTATTTTAGGGAGGGAGGCCTCTCAGCCACTCATAAATACCATTAGATCATCTGCAAAGAGTGCAACCTTCTTTTCCCATCCCTGATGTTTAAATGGTGCAATTCCTTCCTCCTTTCTTAATATTTCTGCCAGTGGTTTGATGTACATGTTGAATAATAAGGGGGATAGTGGGCATCCCTGTCTAGTTCTTTTTTTCATTATGTTGTCTGTTAACACTCCATTCTCTAGCACCTCTGCTGTCAGATTTTGTATATCTGTTTAATTGAGTTCTGGATGGTCTCACCTATGTTAAATTTGGCCAGAGTTGCATTTAAAAAAGCCCAGCTTACCCTGTCAAATGCTTTAGCGGCGTCCAGGGTTAAAGTCGATAGTGGGGTTGGGTGGTTTATTGCAATGTCTATTGTGGTGATGAGTTCATGTGTCAGTTCATGCATGTATCTTCTTCCAATAAAACCTTTTTGATTTGTGTGAATTACGGAACCTGCAATCTTTCAGAGTCTTTTTGCTAAAATTTCTGTATAAACCTTGTAGTATGCATTTAGGAGTGATATTGGCCTATAGGACTCACTTCTCGTGGGGTCTTTCCCTGGTTTGAGTATAAGGTTAATAGTTGCGTCATTCCAGGAGGGTGGGAGAGTCCCCTGTGTTAGGAATATTTTGTTGAGTAGTTCTGTCATGGGGGTAGCCAATACATCTCTCCGATGTGTATACAACTCATTTGGGAGTGCATCCAGCCCTGCCGCCTTACGTTTAAAAAAATGACTTTAAGGTTTCTAGAAGCTATTCTTTGGATATCCCTTGATTAATCTCTGCTTTTTGTTTTTGAGAAAACTTTGGGAGGGTTATTTTTTCCAGTACTGATTGTACCTGATCTTCCGTGGGTGCCTTGTCCTCCGAGTACAGTTTGCTAAAGAATTTTACAAACTCCTTCCTAATTTCTTCCTCTTCTGTGGTATACTGTTGATCGTTTGTTTGTATCTTTTCCATCTTTTTATGCGTTGCCTCTGTTTTCAGTTTCCAAGCTAATAGTTTCCCACATTTGTCCCCATATTCGTAATGTGATAATTGCTTGCTTTCCATTTATCTTTTCAATTGATTAAAGGAAGTCTGACAGTTCCGTTTTTTTTATGGTTCTCTGTTCCTCAAAGCTGATTTTCGCTTGCTCAGTGATAGTGGTCCTGTTAAGCTGAACCTCCAGGAATGATATCTCTTCTTCTTTTTCTCGGATCTTGTTTTTTCTTTGCTTGTTTTTATGTGCCACAAGGCTAGTTATTCTTCCCCTGATAAAGGCTTTATATGCCTCCCAGGCGATTTGCTTTGTGGTCCCTTCTTCGTTTATTTGGAAGAACTCCTTGGTATCATTTGTCAGAGCTTCTATGCAGCTTTCATCTAAAAACATTCTGTCCACCGTCTATCTGTTAGTCGATGCAGAACTCTTTAAGTCAAGGTGTAAGATCACTGCAGAATGATATGATAAGTGTGCTGGTAAATGTTCTACCTTTTGTATTGAATTAAATAGAACCCTATCTATTAAGAAGTAGTTGATTCTTGATGCATGTCTCAATCTCGTTTTGTAACATGAATTTGTTGAGTTTATTACCTTTCACCCTCCATACATCCATGATCCAGAGAGCTTTAATATAAAGGTTCACCCACTCCCTCATTTTTGGTAGGTTTGGACCACATTTGGGGCCTATGTAGGATGGAGGATTTTCAGCATCCTCCGGGCCGGCGGATGCCACCGCCGACCTGGAGGATGCGGAAAATCCTCTGCGGACCCACCAAAGACCCACAGCCACATTAGGATGGCTGGTGGGTCCTGGTTTTCGTCCGCAGCTTTTCCACCGCGGTTGGCTTACAACCGCGGCCGAAAAGCACTAATATGGTGACGGTGTCTCTCAGACACCGTCAGCCAGATTAGGATGGGCTCTGAAACATGCTTTTCCGCTGCGGCTTTTCCGCCGTGGAAAAGCATGTGTAACTTCACTGCGGGGACCTGTTACGGGCCCCCTAGGTGAAGGGGGGGTGGGGGGTGCACATGGGGGGTACCTATGGTACCCCCCTGTATTTGTATGCAGAAAGCAGCAGGCACCGCTCGGTGCCTGCCACATTCTACATACAAATGCAATGCGTGCATTTTTAACATTGCTGCGGGTGCAGCTTGAAGCCGCACCGGCCGCAATGTTAACAATAGAGGATGTGACCGCCAGGGTGGCGGTCACATCCTAATGGCACAGGAGGGAACTCCGCAGCCCATGCAGAGGTTCCCTCCTACTCTATGGTGGCGGACGGACTCAGGTCCGTCCGCCATCATAATGTGCCCCTTGGTTGGGAACCGGTCCTTTTTTGGATCTAAAATTATATAAAAATCCCCCCCCAAATATTATCGGAGCTTGCGCTGTTAGGAGTTGAGAGTATAGTTTTTGGAGTGGTTCTGGATCGTCCATTTAGGCCTGCAATACCCAACCACGGTATATAAATTATTGCTTATCTTCAATTTCACCACCACCCATCTCCCTTTTTTTATCTACTTCTATGGATTTAACCTGTGCTCCTAGTGATTTCTTTAATAGGACCGCCACCCTTTCACATTGCAATCTTGATTTGTGCATACCCACGTATCTACCCACTTTAGATTTTTAAGGAATTTCTCCCATTCTTCCTTAGGTAAGTGTGTTTCTTGCAATATCATTATATCGCAATCTACTATTTCTAGGTATTCCAATATTTTGGCCCTTCTTTTCCTCAACCTGAGTCCATTAAAATTCCATGTCATTATTTTAACCAACATTTACACTAATTTCTTTTTGCACCCATCTAGTTAGTGGTCCCTTACTATTTTCTGTATCGAATGACTGGGCTCCTTCTGCCTTATAATGCTTAATTTGGACCTGTTTTTTTGTCTATATTTCCCCATTTTTCTCCCCTTCTTGTGTATTTTTTTGTTTTTACAGTTTTCTTCTTTGTGCCCCCTGCCCCTTTCCCCTCCCTGAAGAAGCCTCCCCTAACTCTTCTTGGGGCATTCCTTAGCCCCTTTTTGAGCTCATCACTCCTCACTCTTTTATTGTGTTTTTCTCACTCTGTATTACTTGTTCCTTGCTTGATCCTACATTTGTGATTTAATTTGTTCTATGAAGCATTCTACTTCCTTAGAGTCTTTAATATTGTGCATTTTGTTTTGCCACATTATTCTTAGTGCTGCAGGGAATCGCATTTGGACTGTTGCTCCTAGTGATTTCAGTTGTTGTACCAACCTCGGACTTAAACAACTGGTCACTTCCCCCACCCACATCGCAGGTCACACACTCGACCCCATCTTCACCTCCAGCAATCATGTCTCCTTCAGCCACACTACGGATCTCCTCTGGACTGACACCAGCTGCGTTCACTTCACCTACAACAAGCCGAAACCCACCAACCAACTCCAACCAACTCTGCAAAGAAACTGGAACAAAATCACCATCGACCAGATCTCCTCATCGCTCCTCATAAACACCCCAGCCCACTCTTCTAACCCAGACCAAGCCGCCGCCAACTTCACCCGATGGTTATCCAACACCGCCGACATCCTAGCACCACTGAAAAAACGTCAACGCAAACCTAGCAGCAAGAAGGCCTCATGGTTCAACGATGATCTTAAGAAGTCCAAGAAACTCTGCCGCTCCCTTGAAAAGGCCTGGAAAAAAGACCCATCCACTAGCACCAAAGACGCCTTCAAAAACGCCACCCGCACACACCACCAACTAATCCGAAAGGCCAAGAAAACTGCATTCAAGGATCGACTAGACAACAACGCCCACAACAGCAAGGAACTTTTCAACATCGTCAAGGAATTTACCGACCCCTCGGCCAACTCCAACGACATCACCCCTTCCCAAGCCCTCTGCGATTCTCTGGCTTTATTCTTCCACAACAAAATTGCAGACATCCACAACAGCTTCGACAACCAACCCGGAGACCAACCCACCCAACCATATGCTGAACATCCTCCCCCCTTGAACACTCTTAACGACTGGAACCCAATCTCCACTGAGGACACCATCCGCCTGATGAACTCTATCCACTCAGGATCCCCCACAGACCCATGTCCCCACCACATCTTCAACAAAGCAGACTCCGTCATAGCACCGCACCTCCGAGACGTCATCAACTGCTCCTTCAACTCCGCCACCTTCCCGGAAAACTGGAAACACGCTGAACTCACCGCCCTTCTGAAAAAACCCACAGCGGACCCCACCGAACTCAAAAATTACCGCCCCATATCACTCCTTCCTTTCCCAGCCAAAGTCATTGAGAAAGCTGTCAACAACCAACTCTCTGCTTTCCTCGAAGCTAACAAATCCCTCGACTCCTCACAATCTGGCTTCCGAGCAAAACACAGCACTGAGACCGCCCTCATCGCAGCAACAGACGACATTCGAACTCTACTGGACAATGGAGACACAGTCGCCCTCATCCTCCTCGACCTCTCTGCAGCCTTCGACACAGTCTGCCACAGCACCCTTTTACAACGCCTCAGAAACATCGGAGTACAAGGAAAAGCACTTGAATGGATCACCTCGTTCCTCACCGGAAGAACCCAAAGAGTCCGCCTTCCACCATTCAAGTCCGAGGCCACTGAAGTCATCTGTGGCGTACCACAAGGATCCTCACTCAGTCCCACCCTCTTCAACGTATACATGAGCCCCCTTGCGGCCATCGCTCGCCAACACAACCTCAACATCATCTCCTACGCAGATGACACTCAACTGATCCTTTCTCTCACCAATGACCCCAGCACCGCCAAAACCAACCTACACGAAGGAATGAAAGAAGTTGCCGAATGGATGAAACAAAGCCGTATGAAGCTGAACTCAGATAAAACAGAAGTCCTCATCTTAGGTACCTCCCCCTCTGCATGGGACGACTCTTGGTGGCCGGAAGCCCTTGGAAAAGCACCCATCCCGACAGACCACGCACGGAACCTAGGCGTTATCCTGGATTCTTCACTCTCAATGAACAGACAAGTCAACGCCGTATCCTCATCCTGCTTCAACATTCTCCGCATGCTCAAAAAAACATTTCGCTGGATCCCCACCGAAACCAGAAAAACAGTCACCCATGCTCTGGTCACGAGCCGACTGGACTACGGAAACACCCTCTACGCAGGTACTACCGCTAAACTCCAGAAGAAACTCCAACAAATCCAAAACGCCTCAGCCAGGATCATATTAGACATCCCGCGTAACGAACACATCTCTGGCCACCTGAAAGACCTCCACTGGCTACCCGTCAATAAGAGGATCACTTTCCGACTGCTAACCCACACACACAAATCACTCTACGACATCGGACCAGAATGCCTCAACTCACGACTGTCCTTCTACACCCCCTCCCGCCAACTACGTTCTTCCAGCCAAGCCCTCGCCACCGTACCCCGCATCAACAAAACCACCATGGGAGGCAGATCCTTCTCATACCTGGCGGCTAAAACTTGGAACTCACTCCCCACCTACCTTCGCCTTACCCAGAACCACCTAGCATTTAGAAAGCAACTTAAAACATGGATATTTGACAAGTAATCCTCCTCCCCTCCCTTAGCGCCTTGGGACCCTCTGGGTATGTAGTGCGCTATATAAATTCTCTGACTTGACTTGACTATGTAGTGGCCAAGCTGCCACTGCCTGTCCTGCGTTGTCTTTGAAATCTCCGATGTAATTCCACAAGACCAATTGCTTTGGGAGAATAAACATGCTTTCAGGCCCTCACTTAATAATCTTTCTTTAAGTGTGTAGGTTTTAAAGTGCATGTGGATCTTCGTTGGATTTTTCCTAATCTTATTTCTCCCAAATTGGACCCGATGTCCTCTGCGAAGTCGACAGACTTTGTCCAGGGTATTATTTCACCAAGAAATTTGATTGTAAAGGCTTTAATGTCCTTTCCTTCCAAACCTTCAGGGACATTTAGGATTCTAAGATTATTTCTCCTTTCCTGGTTTTCCATCAATTCCAATCTGTTGCATAGCATTTTATCTGAAGCTTTGAGCTTGTCTATTTCCCTTTTATTTTCTCCCACCTTTTTGCTTAACACCCCTACTTCCAATTCCACTGAAATAACTCTCTCCATGAGCGTATTTATTTTCTGGTCCATTAGCTTGCATGCTTCCTGAATTTTTATCTGGTTTTTTTCTGATGTCGCGAAGTTGGATCTCATTTTTCTCATCATGGTGGTCATCATTTTTTCCATAGTTTCCGTGTTTTCTTGTGGAAGGGGGTTGTCATCGGGTATCTTGGTAATGGCAAATTCTGTGGCAGATTCTATGGCGTCCGTTATTAGTTCTTGTTGGTCCAGTGTTTCTAAAATGCCGTACCTGTTGCTAACAGTTGACATTGTTCCTGCTTCCTCCTCAATTGGGTTTTAATATGATATATTTCCAACTTCTGGGACTCCTGTACTTTAAAAAAAAGACTTTATGGAGGGTGTTATCTTTTGTTTTGTCAAACGCAATGGTTTAAGCTTGGCCCGACTCGCCCTAGACACAGGGTGTTGTAATTTTCCTGCTGTGGTTTGGCTGTTCTTCTTTTTGTACTTTTAGGGAGAATAGGGGGGGATGTATTGGAGGTAGATGGGGAGGTTTTAATTTGTACAAATAGTTTTACTATCTCTGGGGGATGTTCTGGCTCCCCTTTCTCCAATAAAATGTAAATGTAAATGTACCTGTATTTATATAGCGCAAATCACTGACCGAGGTCGGTATCTAAGCACTTGCTTAGGGAACCCGTCCTGGTATTCCCCTGTGAGATAACCCCGGCAGGGTATCCACAAGGTGAAAGCCAGGCAACCCGCCGCGAGGGGCCGTTGTGGAGATTAAGCAAGCTATTGCCCAGAGTCGCAGAGTGTGAACCCGTGAGTCGAGAAGGCACCGGAGCGAGAATTATCGAGTCCGTGGAATTTTTTAGCCCAAGACCCGCCGAGGCGGGGAATTGAACCCTGGTCCAGGGCCGATCTCAGCTTCCGGGTCTGCCCCTGAGCCACACTTCTCCACTCCAATAGGGAATCTCTGCTCCTTAAAGAATAGCCTGAGACTTCCCTTTGCTGATTTACCGTTGTTTTTATTACAGTTTGCCCCTGTGGGGCTGTTGGTACCTTAGATTCCATGTTCCCTTTAGTGTTGGCCACTTCTATCACTTTTACCACCTTTGCCCGACCTGCACCTCTCCAACTTCAACTCCACCTTCAGCTCTACCACCTGTGATTTAGCCTGTAACTCGGTTTGATGTGACCAACTTGTGTAGATTATATATTTTGGCGTGGAAGTGCCCTTGCTCGGCTCCCTAGATACGACCCTTGGCTCTCAGTTAGTTTGGGATAAGTATTGGCATTGGCATTGGCATTCTGTACACACTGTACCTTGCCCCCCAAACCCAGTGTTATTCTGACCCCCTCCTCTTCACACACCCATGAAGTTTGATGCCTCCGGTTGTTGTTTCCTTTTTGCGGCAAGGAGGGTGATCCAGACGCACTCCCCCTTTATACTACTCGTGCTGCGGCTCTTCGGCAGGTTTAACGCGCTGTAGCTGCATCAGCCCACACAGGGACCCCTATCGCCTCCACCTCAACTTCTTTGCTTGCTTCCCCTCCATATAGCACAGCTCGCTGTCTTTCCCTGCTGCTGTTGGTACACCCGGAACGGCTCCTGCTCTCACCACTCCTTCCACACACAATCCCAGGGCAGTTCTCGCTGTGCTGTGTGCTCCACCTTTGTGCTCACCGACCCCTCTCCGATCCTCCGTTTCTCTCAGGTAGGTTTTGCCTCCTTTTTTTTCACTTCTTAACTGCCTCTTACTAACATCTTCGGATAGTTGGATTTTTAAAACTTTGTTGGCATATTTGTGGTCTTATTTCAATGCGCTGATCCGATCCGACCTGCTTTGGTCCTGCTCTAGTGGTTTTTCTGCGCGATTGTGAGAGAGCAAGGAGCTAACGACCGAGCTCTCTTAGCCGGCCGCCATCTTCTCCCCAGTTCTTTTTGCTGCTATTTTTGTACAGAGAATTTAAAATTTCATAACTCTGATTCTACTGATTTTATTTTGGTTGTTTTTGTGTAATTTTATTTATTAATTGTGACACTTCTTTCTAAATTTGTATGAGATTTTTAATTTTTTTGTTGTGTTTTTACTTTATTACTTCTAGAGTGTTGCATAAATACTTTACACTTTGCCACTAAGTTAAGCCTCACTGCTTTTGCGCCAAGTTACTAGAGAGTTACACACAGGTTAGTATAGTGACTTTTGTGAGTCACCCTGACAAGGATTGAGCTTATTACTTGAGTGGGGCTCTCACCATGCTCAACTAAGAACCCAATTTATAACAACAAGGCACACTGATTGGGTTTCCTGTTTTTTTAGATAATTTTGTGGGTTTTTTTGTTACAAGAGAAAATGCCATTCAAGAGTCTACTGTAGGCTAGAGCCAATCCAAGTGCAGTACCCTCCTAAGTGTAGGTCAGTGGTCAGTAATAGCCTTCACGGGCGCTCATGTGTGTCCATGAATATATTGCCTTTTTTGCTATAATCCTACACATAATGGTCCTGTTTATTTTAGGAGGCATTTGTAATCCTTCTCCCATATTCCTGCTTTTATTGTATTCACTGCACTTTTTCTGAATTTCCTGCTTTTGTCCTAGTACTTCTGGGGTCTTGTGTGCAGGCCACGGACAAAATGTCTCAATTGTATCAGTTTTTATGCTCACCCCGCTGCTGTATTTGTGTACTTTGGTCTCCAGGTGACGGACACTTTTTGTGTAACCATTGATGTGCATGTGTTTGGTGTTGTGGTGGAGAAGTGTTCCATGGAAATGAGTCACTGATCTGATCTTTGTCTTGAAAGTATGCCCTCCTACGTTTGCTACTCCTCCAATTTCAGAACATTGTGTCTGTATGTGTGTGCATGTGATTAGTGTTATTGACTTTTCTTCTATTTTATGATATTTCAGCCTGGAGCTCTGGGTATAGGTTGGGGTCTTTGCCTTTTTGCATTTAATTTAAGGTTTTGTCCTAGTGTGCATGATGTCAGTTGATGGCCACTGACTAATACTGAACTTTAGCTATTATTTTAAAGTGCCACTGTTGCTCTCCTGGCAGTGCCACAAGTCTACATTATTTTGGAAGCTGTATAAATGTGTCCTGGTGTATAAAGGGCTCTGCGTGGCATGTGTAGATCACTTTTATATTTATATAGCACAAACCTAGCTAGAGCAAAGAGGCACTGTACATTATGTGGAATCAATCATGATCTTGTACATCAAGTAGGAATTATATTGCAAACATTTGCAATCCATCATTCCTTAATTTTCATTAATATGTTTTCCTAACCCTGCTGGCATCAGGGGTGACTGAGGGGGGTGGAGGTGAGCTGTGGGAGGTCCTAGATTGTACTGCAATTTGTTTGGCATTCTGTATTCTGTCTGCTGGGGTCTGTGATGTTAGTGGTCTTTGGAGGCCCCAAGAGTTTATTGCTGATATTATAGATTTTCTTGCACATTTTTTGCATATTGTCTGGCAGTGTGTGCGCCCCTATATGATATTACCTTCCTAAAACTAATACTATTTAGTTATCCTGCTGCTTCCCTAGATTTTTGCCTGTATTATTTGAATATTACAGAAATCAAGACAAAACATTTTACAACAAACAAATCTATATTATGAGCAATCAGAAAAGAAAAAAGAGCAGAAAGTATAAGACACATCACATCGAAGTATGGAGCAATAAAAATTAAGACATTTAACTTGATTCTACCATATGACACAGGAGAGAAGATGGAACCCTCTTTTATGACTCAAGATACTGTGTGACTAAGCCCCATATTTGTTCTCCAAGTTTCTTTTTCCGTGTACCCTTAAGAGCATAGAGACTATGTTCCATAGTATGAATTATAAAAAACCTAGACCGCCATTCCACGAATGAAGGTGGTTCCTGTTGTAGTTCCGATATCCAGTGAACCCATTTCTACCCCAAAAGAATCTGTGTTGCAGACAATTGAATTAGGTTACCTACAATTTCCGATAAACATCTTTCTATTTGCGACAAGAGGGGTGCCAAAGATGAGCACGCAAAAAAGATATGTATATCATTTGTGGAAATATAACCGCAACGAAAACATTTCCATATCGCATCCCCAGGCCATTTAGACACCTTGTCAGGTGAGTAATATAAATTAAGGAGTGATTTAAAGTGTTGCGCAGAGAGCTTTGCAGACAGGAATAAATCTTTCGCCATTCCCAAAGAAGTTTCAATTTGAATATCCTGTCTGTCTGATGTAGACCCCCATTTAAGATTCTGCTGGTCAATATCATTAGCTTTTGTGTTTAACATCAGATTGTTTAAAATGCCAAGCTTTGCCCCTCTTGTACTACCCTCGATCAGGGGATTTGGTTGAAAAGAAATACCACTGTTCTCTAAATATGCCCTGATCTGTAGATATTTAGAGAAATTCTCTCTGGGGAGCTGATATTGTGTCCGTAGTTGTTCAAAAGATTTGAGAATACCATCAGAATACAAATCTCCCACCACTCTTATTCCTCTCCCCCTCCAATTATATGCCACTCTATCCCATAGATCAACTGGTAGAAATATTGCCGATACCAACGGCGTATAATATGAAATTTCCTCGAAACCAAACATATCCCTGACTGCTCGCCAAACCTTATACGCTGCTTCTAGAGTCTTGAACAGCGTTCGCTTATAATAACTCCATTCCAAATACAGGAATAAGCAATTTTTTGCTTTTGCCCCCAATAGCATTTGATATATCGAGGGGCGTTTTGCAAGCTGTGCATGTGCTGCCCCTATCAGCAAAATGCCCATCTCTTGTAACCTACATGCATAATAATATAGTACAAAGTCCGGTACCAACCAGCCTCTTTTGGCAATATCATAAAGTACCTAAAAACAGCTAAGAGGTCTTTTAGTTTTCCAGAATTACTGGGCGCACTTCCTTAGTGGCCGCAAGGTAATGTGTATATTGGTAATAAGTTTAGGCAATGAGGCGAGCGGTAATACCTCTGAACCACTCAAATGTGGACCAGCAGGCTGATCCACTCACAATAGAAAAACGACTATGCCCCTGCACTCAAACAATTCAGTGAGTAGATTGTAATTGTAGTATTAGTTTTTTAAATTTAACAAATAAGACATTAAGACAAATCTAAACATGTAGTAAATCTCCGAGAATGAGTATATGTGCATGGAGATACATAGGTAGAAATACAGTCTGTTCTTGGTGTGGACACTTCTGTTTTATTGTTCCATTTCAAAAGCCAACACGTGTTTCATCGCAGGGAACAATCTGTGAATCTTCAGGGCTGGATAAAAACATAAGATACATTTTTTTGGAATCATGTTCTTTTTGTAAACACATTTAGGTAGTGATTTTATAGTGTCAACCCAATGTGACAAAAGCATTTTATGTGACTTTGTGCGGTGCTAGATCAACTAAACTGGTGATGTCTGTGGGTAAGAGATATGTTTAATGCCCACAGAGACAGAGAACACTGGCGGGATCAGTGGGTGAAGTGGCAAGGTGGAAAAAAATGTCTTAGATGACGTGACCCCAAGTGACTTAGAAATGGTGTTATTAACAACAAAGGACAGAGTGGCAGACAAATTGTCATGAATTCCAATATTTACCGCGTCGGACATTTGTGCACATATTCTTCATACATATTTGCTCTTTATAGAATGCATACTGTGGTTATTTGTGCAATTGTTTTAAGAAACCTTAAATCCCTCTCGTGTGTGTCAACCATTCCATTTGGTAGAAATCCTACCTGGATTTGAAAAACCTTTGGGACTAAATACAAGCCGTGCGGATGTCTAGTCATCTGTCATTGTTAGGTAATGAAATTTAAAGGAGATGGCCGGTCAGTGTGCAAGACTCTGTTCAGTGTCTGCAAGGGGTAAGGGAAAACGGAACAAGAGAGCAAGGGAGATGAATTTGTAGGGGATATACTGGGTACGCAACAGAATATGCTACGAAAAGTAGGGTATTATAGAATGGGCTCTCCCTGATTCTGGAAACCGAAGTCGCTCCCAGTAGAGGCCCATATTAAGAAGGTGACATGGCAACAAACACTCACCCTCGTAGGAAAAAGTTATGGTAGATGTTCGGTAGGAAAAACGCCCAGTCCGGGCGTGGCGTGGAATCCTGATTCGGATGTCCAATTACTTTATCGGGTTGTACGACATCTGGGAAATATAATATGTATAAGACCCCGTAAACAAATTGTCTAATCTTAGATTGTTAGAGATGTAAGCTAACACTCCTAAGATAATGAGATGCATAAAAAGTTGCGTGTTGCAATGGGAGCCTACCTTGTTAATCCCCGTGTGAAGAGGTAACCGGGAGGAGAAATACGTTGATGATGGGCGGGTACGCCGTCTTGTCAACGTAGGCAGCTAACCTATTGTAAATAATGGCAGATAAAGATATCGGCAGTTGTTAGTCGAGGAGCATCTAGAGATGGTATAAAAATACTGTCTCGTATGTTTTGTCTTTACGATGGAAGACTTAAAGCCTATTTCCGACTCGAGAGAGCAGGAGCTCGCTTACCTTGTAGTTGTCAATCTCCCTCTCTTAGGTTTCCCGGTTGCCGTGTACCAGGTACGGACACGTGACCGGAAGTCCAGCCGACTTAAATACTATTGTTTCGTTTTGAAGGAAAAACAACTAGACCGTCGAGTAGATTACTCTTTATCAGTAGATGGCATAGAGAAGAAGAAATACTGTCTTCCCTGACGTATGGAGTATATTATGCACTTCTTTTCAGAGATATTAAAGAGAAATTACTGCCGCTTGTTTACGGGTACATTAGACATGAGTCGTGAACGGAACATTATTCACCCATTGGTGGCATTGTTAAGGATTTCTTATTATTGCCTGCTTCTAGTGATGTAGAAGCCAGTTTAAGGACAAAAAGGGGGGGTTTATATATCACATACGAGAGGGTACTTCCGGAGTGCCAGGTATGCTCTCTCGTCTGAGTGTCGTTTCGTGGAGGATGAGTGAGGTGTCAATATGGCACATTAGTTGCGTGATAAGACCCAGCAGCAGCCTTTGAAAAGACGACAAGAGGGGTAATGGGAGCATAGTTGTGCCCATTCATATAGTTTTGTGTTATATAAGCTATTATTGTTGGTGTATGGCATCAACAGCCTTTGAAAAGACAACAAGAGGGGTAATGGGAGCATAGTTGTGCCCATTCATATAGTTTTGTGTTATAGAAGCGATTATTGTAGGTGTATGGCATCCATATCGTAAGTACCATGTGTCAAAATTATTTGGTCTCTCAGTTGATCAATATTTCTAGGATGAGTAAAAAAATTCCCTCCAGTCTTGGCTCATATTAGCCAATTATCTTGACGTGAGCACCGAGTTAGTGACATCGATATATATAAACATTGTCTAGTTATGAACACAAACGAAAACACTCGTTATTACAAGGATGAAAGTTATAGACATGTAAGCATATACATAAATTTCTTTGGATAAAGCAAATAATTACTAAAGGACAAAAACATTGTTATAGTTACTTAATAAAAAGTAAATCCCAATGGCCACCCTATTGTTCATGAATCAGTGGTGCCTAGTCTCCCAGAAAGAATTGCAGTTCCGGGTCATAGTTTAGGCCTAGCTCAATGCTTCGAAGACGCATAATCCAAGTTGCTTCTTTACGTCTCAAAGCTAACTCACAATTGCCCCCCCTAACATGGACGGGCACGGTTTCAATTCCGAAAAATGATACTTGGAAGTCTTCGACATTCGCTTGACATTTAGCTACATGTAAAGCTACTGGGTATTTAGGGTCCTGCTTTTGAATTTCCCTCATGTGCTCTGATATTCTGTCCTTCAGAGCTCTTATTGTGCTGCCAACATATTTCTTATTATGAGTTGGGTTTGTAAGGAGCACTCCTTGGTCAACTGCTTTTTTGTATTGTAATCAACTGGTGCCATGATTATTTAGGATAGTGACTCCTAGTAGCTAATATATGGTTATGATGGGTTGTGGTCCCCACCTAATCGCGCACTGTTCACTTGGTGCTCCGCACCTTGAAATTTTAAATTTTTGTGTATACACTGTAAACCAACTGTTTTTCTTGTATTATCAATTTACCTTTTAATCATGTTTTTCTTTTTTAACATTTCATATTGTTATTCATTGTATTCATAACGACATGCATTTGAACTCAGTATTTAGTCCAAATCACATTAGTTCCAATACATTTCTACATTGTTCAAAAATCATATAAACAATTTTCGTGGTTGAGCCCAATGCATTTCGGCACCATTTTGGCGCCTTCATCAGGGGAAGTTCTGAATATACCTGTCATGTGGCGTATATGTACGAGGGTCCGCCTCTAACGAAACAAATCTCGTGATCTTTGCCGTTGAATTCTTACCTTCTCTTTAACTGGCGTCTGTATATCCTTCGTACTCTCCTTGATCAAAAACCGTCGCCCTGCAATGCATTGGGCTCAACCACGAAAATTGTTTATATGATTTTTGAACAATGTTGAAATGTATTGGAACTAATGTGATATGGACTAAATACTGAGTTCAAATGCATGTCGTTATGAATACAATGAATAACAATATGAAATGTTAAAAAAGAAAAACAAGATTAAAAGTTAAATTGATAATACAAGAAAAACAGTTGGTTTACAGTGTATACACACAAATGTAAAATTTCAAGGTGCGGAGCACCAAGTGAACAGTGCGCGATTAGGTGGGCACCACAACCCATCATAACCATATGCCAACATATTTCTTGCCACATTGGCATTCAATAATGTAGACCACATATTTCTTAGTACAACTGATATTCACTCTGATTGTATACATTTCTTCTGACGGGCCATTGAAGTGCTTTGTTTTATGTTTGGCCCACAGCCCTGAAGATTCGCAGATTGTTCCCTGCAATGAAACACGTGTTGGCTTTTGAAATGGAACAATAAAACAGAAGTGTCCACACCAAGAGCAGACTGTATTTCTACCTATGTATCTCCATGCACATATACTCATTCTCAGAGATTTACTACATGTTTAGATTTGTCTTAATGTCTTATTTGTTAAATTTTAAAAACTAATACTACAATTACAATCTACTCACTAAATTGTTTGAGTGCAGGGGCATAGTCGTTTTTCTATTGTGAGTGGATCAGCCTGCTGGTCCATATTTGAGCGGTTCAGAGGTATTACCGCTCGCCTCATTGCCTAAACTTATTACCAATATAAACATTACCTTGCGGCCACTAAGGAAGTGCGCCCAGTAATTCTGGAAAACTAAAAAGACCTCTTAGCTGTTTTTGTGTAACTTGACTTCCAGAGAGGGCTGCCCCCCGCCATCTTTCTCCACTTGCACATATACTTAAGAAGCACACAAATCTAAACTTCTCTATTATAATATGGATAGAGACAAAGTAGCTGCGGACCTCTTCAAGAATTTAGCCAAAGGCATGCCCACGCATACGGCAGATGCCAATTCTGGTCCCCCTCGGATTGAGGGCCTAAAGGATAAATTCAAAAAACTTGAAAGATTGAAAAAACAAGAGAACTCACGATGGTGGGATGCCACCACTTTAAAGCAGTACATGCGCTTAAAACAAATACCTAGAGGCTTGCGCTCCCAAATCTTTCCAACGTATGACGATCTTGATGTGGATCTAATGAAAAAGTGGGAAGATTCTGTCAATAATAACTCCTTTGTTCTTATGGACATTCTGATAGAAAGCGCAGACCGCAAGTCCACTAAGTTACAGGGAGAAATTGCTACCTTAGAACAAGAAATAAAAGACCTAAACCTGCCTGAACCTACTGTGAAGAACTATACTATCTTGGATGAGGTCTTGCTCAAACATCAGGCAGAAATCAAAAATAGGAAAGCGAGACAATTAAAGAGAGATGATGGTGACTACCGCAATGGTAGAGTTTTTACTTACGCCCGCAAATACGATGCAATGATTCCCTCAAATAACACCAGTAAACCCGGGGGTAATGCGTCCGCTCCCAGCTCCATTTCATCCAGTAACACATCCCTTAATACTGCAGGTACAAGCGAACCAGAACCTGAAATAGGGGACCTCTCAGATGCCACTAGCACTCCTTTTCTAGTGGAAATTGAACGCATCCGCAAGGGCAACAGGGTGCAATCCCAAAGAGGCGCACCTACTCAAAAACCCACAGGGGGAGCAGGGGTGGGCAACGAAGACTACTGCAAAAAACTAAGATCTGGTGTAACAAGGAAATAAACAATGAGAACAAAGAGGTTCAAGTAATCAACCTATCCTCTTTCCCACTCACTCAAGACATGACTAATTTACTTGCGGAGAGGCCTTAGTTTTAATCCGTACTCTACCGGAGACATCTGCCAAAGCAAAATAGATCTCTTTAAGTTTGTCCGCAATTTAAAACTAAAAAAGCACTTTGCAGGAAAAAAAACCACTAGAAAAAATGCCAGAAATATTCCTGATGTATTGGAAAGTGATGTACACACAATAAAGGATATACAATCAATTCATTTACTGTTGTCATTAACTGAACGTGAAGATAGCCCTCTTGAAATGGGGCAACTATTAGAGGAACTTAACATTGATACAGATCTTTGGGTTGCCAGTGGTCTCAAATCCAAGTCCACGTGGACACCCACACTACCAGGAGGCAATAGTATTGATAATTTTCACAGGCATGTTCTGGAAGACTTGAATAAAATCAATACAAAGAAACTGAATGAATCTTTTACATTCAAGGACAATCTAACAAAAGGAGAGCGTAACGCCCTAACCATACTTACCAACAATCCCACCATCATTATTCGTGAGGCTGACAAGGGAGGAAATATTGTAGTTATGAACGCAGACGACTACAACAATGAGATACTTAATCAATTAGCAGACCATTCTTGCTATGAACCAATTGCACAAAACCCAATGGGTGCATTGACAATAACCATCAACGACAATCTTTGAAAATGGAAAGGAGCAGGTCTTTTGAACGAAGACGAACATATGTATCTAAAAGTTTTCAAACCAACATACCGATGGCTCTACACTCTTCCGAAAATTCATAAGGATCTCCCTTTCCCACCAGGGAGACCGATAGTTTCTGGAATCCGAGGTCCAACTGAAAGACTGGCAGAATATGTGGATCTGTTTCTGGGCCCACTAGTTAGAAATCTACCCTCCTATATCCAGGACTCGAAACATATTCTAAGCCTTTTGGGAGATTTGGAATGGCAACCAGGCACCACCTTAGTCACCATGGATGTTGTCGCACTCTATACCAGCATCAATCCCATCTTAGGTATAGAAGCGGTCACCCGTGTTCTGTCAAACCGCCCGGCACATACACAGATGCTAATTTCAATGATGAACCTAATCTTGAACAACAATTTTTTCATTTTCAATAAACAGTGGTACCAACAAAAACGGGGAGTAGCCATGGGCTCCAAGTTTTCACCCTCATTTGTTAACCTGTTTATGGGTGCGTTTCAAGCAGATCACATTTGGGGTACACAAGGCAGCCTATATACTGACTCCATCTTGTTTTGGGGTCGGTATATAGATGACTGCATCTTGCTATGGACTGGTACAAATGAACTACTACAGAGTTTTTTTGACCATCTTAATTCTAATAATTGGGAACTCAGTTTCACTATGAAACATAGCAAGTCACAAATAGAATTTCTAGATTTAGAGTTCTATGTAAAAGGGAACACTTTGCATAGTAAGCTATACAGGAAACCAACATCCTGCAATGCAATTCTACGAGCTGACAGTTTTTATCCTTTCCAAAAGATCAGATACATACCCTTTGGAGAATTTCTTCGTGCTCGACACAACTGCAGTGAAGACGATGAACTCAATATCACCTTAGCAGACATGGTAAAGAGGTTTGAGAAACGGGGCTACCCAAGGACGATATTATCCGGAGCCAAAAGGAAACTAAGCAAAATTAAGAGACCTGAAACTTTGATAATCAAAGACAACCAGAAGGTGACCGACAAAACAGTGAGAATGATCACTGAATTCAACGCACTTCACTATTCGATCAGGAACAGTATGACTAAACACTGGGGTCTGCTAAGAGATGACATGATACTAAAAGAAATGATCCCAATAACTCCTCAGATCACATTTCGCAAAGGGAGAACATTGAGGAACAGGCTGAGTCCTACGGTCCCACGTATCGATATGACCCCCAACTGGTTAACACAACGTAGCAATGGGTTTTTCAAATGTGGCTTTTGCACCATGTGCAAGTGGGCCAAACGTAAAACAAAGCACTTTAATGGCCCGTCAGAAGAAATGTATACAATCAGAGTGAATATCAGTTGCACTACGAAATATGTGGTCTACATTATTGAATGCCAATGTGGCAAGAAATATGTTGGCAGCACAATAAGAGCTCTGAAGGACAGAATGTCAGAGCACATGAGGGCAATTCAAAAGCAGGACCCTAAATACCCAGTAGCTTTACATGTAGCTAAATGTCAAGCGAATGTCGAAGACTTCCAAGTATCATTTTACAGTATTGAAACTGTGCCCGTCCATGTTAGGGGGGGCAATCGTGAGTTAGCTTTGAGACGTAAAGAAGCAACTTGGATTATGCGTCTTCGAAGCATTGAGCTAGGCCTAAACTATGGCCCGGAACTGCAATTCTTTCTGGGAGACTAGGCACCACTGATTCATGAACAATAGGGTGGTTATTGGGATTAACTTTTTATTAAGTAACTATAACAATGTTTTTGTCCTTTACTAAATATTTGCTTTATCCAAAGAAAGTTATGTATATGCTTACATGTCTAGAACTTTCATCCTTGTAGTAACAAGTGTTTTCGTTTGTGTTCATAACTAGACAATGTTTATATATATCAATGTCACTAACTCGGTGCTCACGTCAAGATAATTGGCTAATATGAGCCAAGGCTGGAGGGAATTTTTTTACTCATCCTAGAAATATTGTTCAACTGAGAGACCAAATAATTTTGACACACAGTACTTACGATATGGATGCCATACACCTACAATAATCGCTTCTATAACACATAACTATATGAATGGGCACAACTATGCTCCCATTACCCCTCTTGTCATCTTTTCAAAAGCTGTTGATGCCATACACCAACAATAATAGCTTATATAACACAAAACTATATGAATGGGCACAACTATGCTCCCATTACCCCTCTTGTCGTCTTTTCAAAGGCTGTTGCTGGGTCTTATCACGCAACTAATGTGCCATATTGACACCTCACTCATCCTCCACGAAACGACACTCAGACGAGAGAGCATACCTGGCACTCCAGAAGTACCCTCTCGTATGTGATATATAAACCCCCCCCCCTTTTTGTCCTTAAACTGGCTTCTACATCACTAGAAGCAGGCAATAATAGGAAATCCTTAACAGTGCCACCAATGGGTGAATAATGTTTCGTTCACGACTCATGTCTAATATACCCGTAAACAAGCGGCAGTAATTTCTCTTAATATCTCTGAAAAGAAGTGCATAATATACTCCATACGTCAGGGAAGACAGTATTTCTTCTTCTCTATGCCATCTACTGATAAAGAGTAATCTACTCGACGGTCTAGTTGTTTTTCGTTCAAAACGAAACAATAGTATTTAAGTCGGCTGGACTTCCGGTCACGTGTCCGTACCTGGTACACGACAACCGGGAAACCTAAGAGAGGGAGATTGACAACTACAAGGTAAGCGAGCTCCCGCTCTCTTGAGTCGGAAATAGGCTTTAAGTCTTCCATCGTAAAGTCAAAACATACGAGACAGTATTTTTATACCATCTCTAGATGCTCCTCGACTATCAACTGCTGATATCTTTATCTGCCATTATTTACAATAGGTTAGCTGCCTACGTTGACAAGACGGCGTACCCGCCCACCATCAACGTATTTCTCCTCCCGGTTACCTCTTCACACAGGGATTAACAAGGTAGGCTCCCATTGCAACACGCAACTTTTTATGCATCTCATTATCTTAGGAGTGTTTGCTTACATCTCTAACAATCTAAGATTAGACAATTTGTTTACGGGGTCTTATACATATTATATTTCCCAGATGTCGTACAACCCAATGAAGTAATTGGACATCAGAATCAGGATTCCACGCCACGCCCGGACTGGGCGTTTTTCCTACCGAACATCTACCATTACTTTTTCCTACGAGGGTAAGTGTTTGTTGCCATGTCACCTTCTTAATATGGGCCTCTACTGGGAGCGACTTCGGTTTCCAGAATCATGGAGAGCCCATTCTATAATACCCTACTTTTCGTAGCATATTTTGTTGCGTACCCAGTATATCCCCTACAAATTCATCTCCCTTGCTCTCTTGTTCCGTTTTCCCTTACCCCTTGTAGACACTGAACAGAGTCTTGCACACTGACCGGCCATCTCCTTTAAATTTCATTACCTAACAATGACAGATGACTAGACATCCGCACGGATTGTATTTAGTCCCAAAGGTTTTTCAAATCCAGGTAGGATTTCTACCAAATAGAATGGTTGACACACACGAGAGGGATTTAAGGTTTCTTAAAACAATTGCACAAATAACCACAGTATGCATTCTATAAAGAGCAAATATGTATGAAGAATATGTGCACAAATGTCCGACGCGGTAAATATTGGAATTCATGACAATTTGTCTGCCACTCTGTCCTTTGTTGTTAATAACACCATTTCTAAGTCACTTGGGGTCACGTCATCTAAGAACATTTTTTTCCACCTTGCCACTTCACCCACTGATCCGGCCAGTGTTCTCTGTCTCTGTGGGCATTAAACATATCTCTTACCCACAGACATCATTAGTTTAGTTGATCTAGCACCGCACAAAGTCACATAAAATGGCATGCTTTTGTCACATTGGGTTGACACTATAAAGTCACTACCTAAATGTGTTTACAAAAAGAACACGATTCCAAAAAAATTTATCTTATGTTTTTATCCAGCCCTGAAGATTCGCAGATTGTTCCCTGCGATGAAACACGTGCTGGCTTTTGAAATGGAACAATAAAACAGAAGTGTCCACACCAAGAACAGACTGCATTTCTACCTATGTATCTCCATGCACATATACTCATTCTCGGAGATTTACTACATGTTTAGATTTGTCTTAATGTCTTATTTGTTAAATTTAAAAAACTAATACTACAATTACAATCTACTCACTGAATTGTTTGAGTGCAGGGGCATAGTCGTTTTTCTATCATAAAATACCTAGCCCGTCGTGCTTTTCGCCCTGACCACATGAAACTCATACAGGTTGCTTGCAGTTGTGCCAAGCTGGCCTTAGGAACCTCCAAGGGTATACAACGAAAAAGATATAAAATTTGCGGAAGTATCATCATTTTTAATAGATTACATCACCCCATTAGGGAGAGGTGTAAACATTCGGCACAATCTAATTGTTTCTTTACTCCGCCCAAAAGTTGATCCCAATTTAATTTGACCGGAGTGGTTGTACATGTTCGTAATTTAACACCCAAATATACAACTTCTTGACACAACCTTGGATCAGCATAATTTGGAATATTTGCACTTAGTAACTGAGTCTTGGCAGAATTCAGCTTATAGCCAGATGACCTACCGAAAGCTGTAGCCAGTTGTTCGATTGCCAGCATCGCTACAGCTGGATTCGGCATGACCACGGCCACATCGTCTGCATATGCTAATACCTTAAATTGGTAAGACTGTATAAGTAAAAGAGGTATACTCGAGCTAGAATCTAGCATCCTTAAAAAAGGTTCGATGTATAAAGAAAATAAGAGAGGGGAGCAAGGGCAACCTTGCCTAGTACCTCTATTAATTTCTACCTCAGCCGACTCGAGTCCCATAGTATTGATACAGGCGACAGGCCCATGATACAGTGTCTGTAATGATTTAATGAACTGTGGTCCAAATCCTCGGCTCCTCATAACATCCCATAAAAAGCACCATGTAACGCGGTCAAAAGCCTTCTCGGCATCTAGTAAAATTAAACAAAATGGTTCCCGAGTAACTTTCACATAATCAAGAAAAGTAATCACACGATTAACATGGTTTGTTGTACCGCGTTGATGGATAAACCCATGCTGTGTTGTTGATACTAATCCTGAGATGACTAAAGAGAGTCTATTGGCTAAAATCTTTGAATATATTTTCCCATCTGCATTTAAAAGCGAGATGGGCCTATATGATCCAGGCCTATTTGCCGGCTTGCCCATTTTATGGAACACTACTATAGACGCCTCATTCATGTTTTAGGGGCTGCGCCTTTCTGCGCCTCTAACATTGTTACCAAAAGATCTGTCTTTAGAACGGGGAAAAAGGTTTTATATATTTCCAACGGCAGCTTATCTGGCCCCGCCGCCTTCCCTAACGCTAACCCATTTACTGCCTTTTCAAGTTCTTCTGATGAGATGGGAGCCTCTAATAGTTCGATCTCATCCGCCAAAAGATCCCGCGTACAATTTTGAGTGATCAAAGTGGCAGCCCCTACCTCATCATATGCGTCATTTTGGTACAAGGTCTCATAAAACTATCTAAATACCTCCAAGATTCCCTGATCATCCTTAACAGAATCACCATTCACATCTAGCACTTCGTCTCTACGCTGGGCTGTCTCCCTTGATCTGTCTTTTTGGGCGAGGCATCTGCCACTTGCCTCGCCGTACTCATAATGAATTTGCTTCTTAATATAAAAATGTTTGCTGCCTCTTTAGACCAACTCAAGTTTAGCCTTGCCTTAAGCCGTGACACTGCCGTAACCTGGTCTGTTGGATCTGTCCTAGGCTGTATACTTTGCATGAGAACTTCCTTGACTGTAATCAGCTCCTGATATTGTTCTTTTGTTTTAGCTGCCTGCTTTTTTTGATTATGTAAACTGAAACTCAGCGCTTCTCCACGAAATTCGGCTTTGAAACAGTCCCACACTGCTCCCACACTGCTACTCTCTCGGTTAATATTAAAAAAAATATTATCCATTTTTTCATATGGTCAATAAATTGCTGTTCCACTAATAGTTTCCGATCAAAAGGGAAGGCCCTTGGCCGCATAGTTGATACTATACTAGCAATGGACAAAACTACTGGCCCATGGTCCGGTATATCCTAGAGGTGACTCTAGGATATACTTGTATCATTGCCTGATTTAACAATGATTGAGAAGTAAAATAATAGTCTAATCGGACCAGCGTATGATGGGGAAAAGAAAAAAAAGTATATCCAGGTGCCACCCCCTCTTAAAAAGGCCCACGCGTCCACTAGCCCAGGATCACCCATTAATGCCTGTAATGCTTTAAACACACGCGGCTTCCTGCCAATATACTTCGAATGTTCGTCGTTTAGGATATTAGGTGGTAAGTTTATATTAAAGTACCCACATAGGATCAATGGTGTGGGCCAAGTTGCTAATTCAACATTCAACTACTCAAGAGTAGTTGCTTCATCTAAGTTTGCCCCATATACTACACAAATCGTAAATTTAACATGACCCACAAGACATTCTGCGATTGCCCATTGACCTAACCCATCAGATAATATCCTACCAGTATTGGCTATGTGTTTTTTGGCAAGAATTGCTACTCCTCTCGCAGCACCGGAGTATTTAGTACAGGTGATTAAATTAAATCCTAATTCTTCTAGTATTTGTCTCTTTGACCATACTATGTGAGTCTCTTGCAGACATACTATATCACATTGAAGCGCTCGTAATTCCTGTGCAACCCGTCGTCGTTTCTCTAATGAGTTCAACCCCCTCACATTCAACGTGCCTATCCTAATCCCCCTGCCTGCCATCTAGCCTTATCTGATTTTTTTCCATTTGTCCCCAATTTAATCAAAAGAACATTACTGACTGCTCTATCAAAAAGACTCTTTCCCAATCATGTATTCTTTTCTTTTTGCTACCCAATTCCCTCCCACGACCCCCCCTTCTCGTGCCCCCCCTGCCCTTCACCTTTCCCCCACCCCTCCACCACCCAGAACGAGGCTTAAGGACCATGTCCTCTGCGATGTGGACGTGCCTACACCTATGCCCCTCTGTTTGACCCCCCATACCCCCACCCTCTTGCTCTCTCTCCTCTCCTCCCAAATCGCAAGCCTTACATCAGGCATTTAGAGACTCTATTTCCCCTTTACATATCTTTGCATATCTCAACATCAAATATTCTCCCCAAAAAAAAGAAAAAAAAAAGCACTCCAAAAAGCGAAAAAAAAAAACTTTTTGGAAAACAGAAAGGTAAGTCCTATGGGAGAGAACCCCTATAGTATATTTGTATCATCACATTACATTCCTGATACGTGTACAACCCAATAATCCAACAATCTATTTCAAATATTTCAGATATTAATACAACCACTTCTGTTTTAATGCCATTCCCATTAACTATTCTTTGTAGTACTCAAGTTTGGACTTTTTGATTGTTTATCCATTTCTTTTAAATACTCCTGTGCCTCTAAACAAGAAGTGAAATATCGGGTTTGGCCTTTACAAATCGTCTTCAATTTTGCTGGATTAAGGAGGAAACATTGAGCCCCCTTTGCTTGAAAGGGTGCAATTAACTTCCGCAGCTGCCATCGCTCGTGCACCGTCGAAGGGCAGAAGTCAGGGCGCACAAAGAATTCGCATCCAGCACCTTTCCGTTTTCGCTCAGGCCGGGCCAAGTCATATAATGCCTCTCTCAGTAGATAATTATTAAGGTCAATTATGATTGCCCTAGGATATGCGTTCTGATCATTACCACGTTGCCCTATCACAAATGGGAACCTGTGTGCCCGGACGACTTCGATATCCCAGTTCCAGGCATTAAGTTCAGGAAAGGCTTCTTTAAATAACTGGATGATGAATTTGCGTGGGTCTGAGCCTTCCTTTCCTTTGGCGATACCTAGTAAGCGCAGGTTATTGCGCCTTGCCCGGTTCTCTAAATCTGTGAGCTTCCAGTCCACATCTGACTTGGATTTTTGCAGGTTCTCAATATCGGTCTGTTGTTTAGCCAAAGTGTCTTCTGCTGAGAAAATGCGTTCTTCAGCTTCTACCACCCGTGTAGTAACCTCCGCACAACTTTTCACCAGACGTCTAACTGTATTCTGGAGCTTTCTCACTGCTCCTTGTGTGCGTAAGCCCTCAGCTCTGTTTTCATTCCGATGCGCCATTATACTCTTATAAACCATTCCTAGAGTAATTGAGTCCTCCTCAAGATCCTCCTCGTCCAAGTTGAGCTGGACCACAGATGAGCCTTGGTCATGCCTTACAATCTCTTCCGTCTCTGCGACTCTCCTTACAGTTCCACAAGACAATGTATATTAAAGCTCCTTCTGATCCTCGCAGTCTTCTTCTCCAGGCGTGGCCCCCCAATCACCTGGATTGCTAAGGCTGTCTTCATCATTTTCTTTATCAGATGCTATTGTCAAGTCTGACATGGAATAGAACTTACCGTCTGAGCCAGTATACTCAGACTCACTACCAAGCTCGGTTGCTGTGCAATTAGTGGCTTCAATATTGCCTAGCTCTCCCATTATAGCTCCATCATTTTCCACTGGAGGTTCACTTAGTGAGTCCTCACCCCCTGCTCCCCCTGCTTGGTCCACTGGAGCCGCCTGTATTGAGTGCTCAGTAAAAGATTCACACTCTCAACTATTAACGGCACATGCTGAACAACCGCCGTCACTTGAACGTTTTGAGCGTTTTGCGGCTCTACAGTTACTCCAAGTTTAGTTTTATTCGCTTTTTATTAAATATTGCAGGAACAACCCGTTGTTTCAATGTAGCATCTTTAGGTGGCTGATTTTGGCCCCCCTTCTGAGCCTGATACTTGCTCTACCCTCTTAAATTTGGAGTGTCAGCTAGTTGTGATACTTTGCAGCTCCTATTGCCCATTACGGTACTGTCCGGGGGGACGTTCCCAAAATTGCCACCTTCACCACACCCAGCAGTCTCCTGCTCCACTACCACAGTCATTGCCACCCCCTCAGCGGGAGTACTCACGGGTACAGACACAGTTGTTCCTCCACGATTTCTTGAGGCTCCTCTACCCCTTGCCATTGTCGAGAAATCCGACAGCTGCAAATGTCTCAGTTCCGACTGCGGAGCGTGGTTCACAAAGAATGATCGCGTCCAAACAGCTCACGAGCTCTCGAGCTCCCCTCGGACACTCCGTGAATCAGCACCACTAAGTCCCGATACTGCTCGGCGTACTGAACCAGGTCTCTCTCCATACAGAGCACAGCTGTGCCTCGATGAGTCTGAGCCACTGCAGCTGTAGCCAGTTAGCGCTGTAGCCCGTTACAGGCATCCAACGAACCGGTCAGTGTGAAGAGCCAGCCGGCCCACGAACTGCCACAGAACGCCACAAAATGCCAATGCTGGAAATTTCCAAAACTTCAATTGCACGGTAAGCACCCGTGCTCTCCTCCCGTGGATTGCTATCTCCTCAGGAGCACCTCAATCCGGGAGCGGGAACGGGAAAAGTCAGAACGGTCTATTAAGGAGTCAAACGGAGCATCAGTCTGAGCACCTCACTCAGCCACTGCTGCGGCCGCCATCTTGCCTCCACTGCGGGATAGGTTCTAGATGTGGATATTTCTTTCGCATTATAAGGAATATGTGAAAAGTTGGGTTGTTGTTTGAATGGGGGTGAACCTTGATCAAGCAACTGCCACAATCCCTTGTAGGGTGAACCATGTGAAGTCACTAAATTAAGCTGTGCTTAACTCTGATTAGCTTGGCAAAGCAGTCAGGCTTAACTTAGAGGCAATGTGAAAAGTATTTATTCAGTACTCAAACAGTGATAAAGTGAAAACACAACACAAGAAATAATCCCACACCAATTTAGAAAAGAATGGGCATAGTTGAAAAATGTGGCCCACATTGATCAAGCGCTGCTTGGAAGTGCATTGGGCATGTCAGCACTTACTTTCAGGCTTAGAAGAATTTCTGATAAAAATGTTCTGAGAAGATAATGCTCAGCAGGGCATGGCTGCAGGGGGTGTCTGAGGAGGGAGCATCGCCATCGGACAGCCTGGGGTCAGACCCTTTGTGAATATTTCTAAGTTCGGACTTAGTCTCTAAAAAGAAGGTTGAAAATCTCCAGCGGGATGAGGCCAAAGGAGTAGCCGAAGACAGATCCAAGAAGCTGGATACCCCTTTGGCGAAGGACCGGTGAAGCAGATTTGCTGCTTCAGAGAAGAACATAGCAAAAGAAGCTGAGAAGTCAATTGAGCTGGCAATGTACCATGAGCGAATAGGCGAGCAGACTGGTCCCAGTCCCCTCCTTGTTTTCAGAGCAGTTTTTAGCCAAAAACTCACTTTTGAATTTTGCATATCTGTACTCCTTCAGCACGTGCTGTCTCAGAGACCTCTACACATATTAGACCTGAGACGTCCGTAGTGGGAAAAGGGAATCCAACTCAGCTGAGTAGGTACGACCTACGTATTGGCTGTAGGTTTTATCAAGCTAGAAGGATAAAGGATATTCCTATATTGTTCAAACAGAATCTCAATAAATTCATTTTTATAAAAAACATTTTTAATTTTTACAATGTATGTACATGGAGAGGACATTGAAGTACAAGAAGCTACTTTAAATATTTAGGAAAACTGCAGAAAGGCAGTTACTTTGAAATTATTACAACATGGCCTCCTCGCAGCAGGTGGAGATGTTACCTTCGCAGTTGAGTCTCACAAAGCCTTCAGGGCAGAGGTATTTTGATCTTGGGTTACATTCCCTGCTGGAGACGCATGCATGCAACTGTTTCACACTTACAATGAAGATGAGACACCAGATGAATACTTTCCATACATGAAAATAAAAGTCCTGTTAACTTACCAAGAGCACATAAAGTGGTTTAAAGGCGCCCTCCCCTACACCATAGAAAACGTGAGACTCGGTCTGCTCAGTAAAGCATACACCACACCTAGACATTCACGGGTAAGCAGCAGCAGAAATGCGCACACTATAAGATGATTTTGTGAAAATTTACAGAAATCTTCCACAGTACATAATGCAAACGCATATAGTTCAACCTGTGAGGGCTGCTCAGGCTGCATGACCTCAATTGGCTACAATAGGTATCAGCCATCAAACACTGAATGCCGTAATGGGAAGAATTCCCACCAGTCAGGAACAAGTGCCATTCTGGATAGCACAAGAATTGCACAGTTTGAAGCAGTTATTCCCCACACTGGCTCATAGTAAAAGCACAGAATTCTAACAATTTGCTTGCCAATGGGGATGGCTTCCCTGTTAGGAGATTGTGCCCCTTGGGGCACAGCCTTTGTGGCAATTTACACCAGAACTCATGGTACCCCTTCAATAGCGGTAATACCAGATGTATTGAAACAAATACAGAATGATTATGGGGCAGAACCTGCCCTGGACTTAGGGATGAAACTAATAGGTAATTTTGTCTAAGTATCTGCAATTATGTTAAGCACCATAAAGGGGAATGCAGCCGTGATGGCTATACGCCAATGCCAGAGGGAATTCACTCCTACACAACATGAGAGAGAGCTACCTAAGTGTATCGCAGAAACATTCGTTTCCCAGGTAAGAGACAATCTGGGACCCACAACTGGGATTCCGGTGATTAAGGGTAATTCTGAAAAGGGTATCTCTAAGGAAGCACCTGATTCTTCTAAAAAATGAGACAATAAAGAGAAAAATAATAAATAAAATAAACAACAATCACGGAGTGGGTCTCCTCAACAGGAACACACCAATAAAAAGATACAATCTCATAAACCATGATTACATTAGAAAACCAGACAAATGTCAGTATAATTATACATGTTCCTCACGTTCCTTACAGGATCAATCTGAGAAATGCTCAGAGAGAGGAGCATGGAAAGAGCAAACATCAGAAAAATTAGTCAAGCCGAAAAGGGAGACACATTGCACTTCAGACTACAGCATCAAACAAGAAGATACACAAAAATGCGCAAAACCTCATTTCAAACATAAAAATGAAGCAGGGATTAAGATCAAAAATGCCCAGGCTGCTCTGAATGGGGAATGGGCAGTGACAATGCTGGATAGAACAGCAGAAGTCACAAAAGCTCTCCAGAACATGATGGATTTTCTGGAAGTACTAGCACTGAGTGCGTATATCACGGTAGAAACACCTGATGTAAGAGTCCCACATTGTTTTCACAAAATAATGCTCCAGATAGAAGGGGACATACAAAGACAGTTTAAGTGTCTCTTTCGAGAGGACCTGACACATGGTTACGACATTCTTTTGGCTGAAAAGAATTGGCCACCTGAGTTTATAATAGATTACCCAATGAGGGAAGAAGTCATTTTACCTGCTTTATCCAAGTTCCTACCAGAATCAGTGAAAAACATATATGCAAGAGTGGGCGTCAGCTTTAGTGCCTGCTCTATACCGCAATCATGTTGGATGGGATGATGAGTCTCCTCGTCACGATTTCCCTTTAAAAATGATCCCTCAACCACAGAGAAAGTACCCAAATAAACATGAAGCAAAGAAACAAGTCAGCAAGAGCTTAGATCAACTTGAGTACCAGGGTGTAATACAGAATTGCACCTCATCTACAAATAATCCTTTGTTTCCCATATTGAAACCCAACAATAAATATAGTTTAGTCTTACATTACAGACAGTTAAATGCATTCACATGCATATTTGCAGTGCAAAGTGCCACACTGATGGATAACATTGTGCGGAAGAAATACAAAACAATACTAGACATCTCAAATGTTTTTTTATGACAGAATATAGAGCCTTGAAGTAGATATTTGACCGCATTTTCAGCATTAGGGTCTCAGTGGTGTTCACCTCAAGGGTATAAGAATAGCCCTGGGCTGTTTTCAGCTAGAGTAACACAGTTACCTCAAAGTATTGATGAGGAGGCAGTGTGCTATGTAGAAGATATTTATCTGACAGACAATGAATTAATGGAACATAATCTAGGGGTTTGCTTACTTGGACTACAAATTTAATTTCAGGAAATTAAAAATAGCCCATCTCAGTGTCCTGTTTCTGGAATACAAGTTATCAAGAGAAGGCAAAAGCGTTGCACCACATTTTTTTTTTTAAAATGGGCACAGCTCGAACGTCCAGCAACTCTGGAAAGATTACAATCTATTTTAGTATTTTTTAATTTTGGCAGAACTTACAGTTTTGGATTACACAGAAAGGCTAAAATCATTCTACGATTTAATTAGACCTGACTATTCAGTGTAACACTGGACCCAGGAACATATTGATATTTTACGTTCCATACAAGCTGACATGCTAGCTTCCAGGCATTTACACACGTGTCAACACAACTAACCTGGTGATCCGTGAATTAGGTAGACCAACCAGGTACACCTATATCACTTTCAATTAAGGTGATACGGTACCTATAGCATACAAATCATATCTGTACACAAATGCTGAAATGTGTTTTGCACCCACTGAGAAAATTCTCACAGCTGTATAGACTGCTGTAATGAGAGAGAGAGCAGAGCACTGTATGGGGGAAAATACATAATTGTGGTTACCCCAGTACCGACGCTAGAGGCGGTTACTAAAGCAAGCATGACAAATGGTAAGCCTCTACATCCAAGATGGATTCAATGGGTTAACTCTCTCACTACAACATATGTAGATTACAGATTTTATGCTACATTAAAACCACAGAACAAAAGGGGGTGGTGATGGACGGAGCACCTGAATCAATCAAACACTCACACCCAGTCAAAAGATCTGGGTTTAATCCATCACCGCGGGCTAAAGAACGGTGATGGATTAAACCCAGATCTTTTGACTGGGTGTGAGTGTTTGATTGATTCAGATGCTCCGTTCATCACCACCCCCTTTTGTACTTCATTAAAAACACAAGCATTCCTGCAGTACGAACAAAAATATCCTTTGCCAAATGAAATTATGCCTCTAGAATGATACTCAGCCTGCCATAGAATAAAAACAGCAATATCCCACAGCATCCACAATAGTAAAACGGTGCATGAGAGATGGAATGCTTCTTCCCGAAAAAAAACACAGACAGATGGGGTGAGAATGTGGGTACCAGACCTTGATAGTGCCAGTACAGTGGCGGCTGAAACCCCATTGGACCTCAATGATCATTGGGATGTTTTACAGGACCTGAAAAAAAATGTGCGGCTTTGAGAAGCAACGTCCAAGTGGAACGTACTGCCTCTGGGCAAGTGAAAGCAGTATCGGCAAGACCTGTCTAGGTCCCGAAGATTGGGGACCCGGTCAGAGGAAAAAATTGTAGACAAGAAGGAATTTGGGTCATTTTACAGAGCACCTGTATCTGTGCTGGCTATTGAAGGTACCAAAATTGTACTTCTTCTGCCTCTTGATGGTCGCAGAGACAAAAGGTTGGTCTCCATCAATCAAATCAAACCACACTTATTGGCTGATTCCCAACAGAAGGTCGCGTGGGCTCCTGGGTAGACTCAGATCTCTACTTGCTACAATACAGGAAGTTCAGGTGGAATGTTTAATATCAAATAAAAACTCCACTTTCCAAAGAGAAGCAGTAAACAATGACATTATACGTCTCCCTATTGAAACAGCTACAACTGTACAGTCAACAGTAAAGAAATTTCAGTTTGAATAATTGACGATGTCATTGTCAACATGCCACAGAATAAGTTATCTCCAAGTTCTACAAAAACGGCTGAGCTGCCAAAAATAGACTACACGGCATCTGGCTACTTCGTGCATTATGATGACGTATCCAGGTAAACCGGAACTGCCACCACCACCACTCCCTACGAGTTTATTCTCTCTATCTTTGGCTGAAAAAGATATACCTTGTTGCTCCCTGGATACATCTCTGGGTTACAATTGGATTACTTTTCTAGGTACTCTGGATTGGTTTGGCGACTGTCTTTTTTCTACTCCTGAATGGACATTTTCTCCCAGAATGCTCTGCAGTCCAACATGTGAAGTTGGTATTGAAACCACATGCATCAATGCACCGTGAATGGAGGGACTGGTGCCTGGAGAACATTACAGCAGTTCCAGGTCCTGATGGAATAGTTTGGGACAGGGTATTGTATTATGTATATGGTCCTACTGAGCGTTTGCAAATTCCATATTTGTTTAAAAATTCTTTAAATTATATCATCCCGCTAGTACATTCTCTGATGATTGGAACATTGAAACTGAACATAATTTTCGATCAGCAGCATTTTCTAATGATGAAATGTATGATGGTACAAGTAATTTTGCTGATATGTTCTGTTAACAACATTGTGATCACCATGTTTTACACAAAGCAAGTATCCCATGTGTGGTTAACAATTACACTGGGAACACTGTGCAACACCACCAAAAGGTAATTCAAAAACATTTGGACAAAAGTTTGCATATTTTTCTGGTTTTGACACATCAGATCCAGCCTCTTATTATTATAGGCTTGCACCTACACCTGCAAAGAAGAATAGGTTCTCAAACACCAAGCTGATTTACTCTGCTTCTTTTAGTTCCCAACTGTCTATACAGGGTTTCAACTTTTGGAAGGACACAATATACACAAAATCTCTCTGTGGAACAAAAGAATGGCAGGTTTTAGAGCATGCCCCATACTACATCACATGATTTTCCCTAATAAAACAGTCCAACAGACTTCCTGTCTTGGTTTAGCTAAGGCAAAAAATTTGAACATACCTTGTATTACCACATTTGCACTTTTTGAACATTGGCAACAAAACACTAAGTACAGTGAGGATGCATTAGATGCCATGATCCGTAATGGATCATACAATACACCAGACCCTGATCAGCAGGGTTGGTTGGTTTGGCCTCTAGTCACAAATAAATGTCAGTCTATATTCCTGGGTAACACAGGAGGGTTTAAGATCAACAGCCTGGCCTACTCTATGTACAAACAGAATTTGCAGGAGTAATGACATCTATGCCTAGATTTGCTAAAGACCTCAAAACTTTCCCAGGCAAAACAACATATGTTCCTTCTTTCTGATGACCAGGATCTCAGGGACGTTTTTTAGGTACAGAAACCCACATCAAAAGCACTTATTATATGGAATATACAATAAGCTTTGGAAGATTTCTCAGCAGGAAGGTGCGGAGAGATTGTTTGACATTGACAAGGTAAATATAGAAAATGTTTTGGCTGTGGTTGACAATGGTAAGTCCAATTTATCATCCAGAATGTATTCATCACTGGGCAATATTGTGTCTTCTTCAAAGAACATTAATAAAGCAGGATAATTCTATTTTACAACATGGACAGTCACAATTATGTTCCATCATTATACTGAGCTGGGCGTTGCAAACATTACGTTCTGACCATGTGCTTTGGTGTTACATCAACACTACCAGTCTGTTTTCTGAATCTGACAGAGAGACAGATAATAATGGCATGCAAAGATGCAAAATGCACCAGGTGCACATTAAAAAATTAGACCAATTACCTTTTGCCGTGGCAGAAACACCATCCACAGACTTCATTATCCATGTATATATCACCATACCGGTCACAACTTTCCAATTCAAATATTTTTTCTAATACGAATAGGCAGGCAGATATGAGCGCTAGGGGAAAGTTATGTGCATGAGTATTAGGAATTGCCTTTCAGGTTTAAATGCAGAAAAGGGGACACAAAGGTTTTTTCTGAGTGGTTCCGACTGTGAGGAAGCCTTAAGCAGGTCATTAGTTTGCAAAGACATCTCTCTTCACGGGGCATGCAATGCTTCTGTTGCAAACTTGTCTTCTTATCTGAAGGGTTCCACACCTGCCTTGATACGTTACTTTTTCAAACTTCTCTCAAATGGGAGCTACTTGATGCTGAATGATCAAGGTTGCTGTGAAATAGAACCGGGCATTGCTTATCTGTTTAATTCCTTAAGTCACTTGTACACAAGTACTGTTTCCACTTGCCCGCAAAATTAGGGAGGTAGCGCTGTGGCCTTCGATAAATGTATCCAACATACGCTTTGATTCCATTAGCAGACAGAAAGCTGTGCTTTTTCAACAGGATGTGGCCTTAACTTTGGCCAGAGAGACGTTTGATCTCCAGGTTGCCAGGTCCTCGTTAGAGATAAAGACACTACTCCTGGAAAGGGGCGACCACTCGGTCCCCCCGAACGTATGGCGGAGTGCCTCGATCCCCCCGGGAAGCCATTTTTGGGCGGGAGGCGCGTCTCGGCTGGTATGCCCGAAGCGGCGTAGCCGGGGCGCGCCTTTTCCCGCCCTAGAGTGGGCTGGCCTAGACACCGACGTAGCCAGCCCCCGCCCTAGGGGCAGGCAGGGGCGGGTTCTCGCCCGCCCTGAAGACGGATAAAAAGAGACGCAAGACCAGAAGACGTCCTCTTGTTCTTGTGCTCCGAAGCTGCACCTCCTCGCTACCCGTGAGCTCGGGACAGAACGAAGAGCCAATTTTGAGCGTTTTGATCCTTTTCTTTGTCTTCTAGATACTTCGTCGGAGAAATGCCAAAGAAAGTCGCAAAGAGAATGACGACCGACCAGATGGTGCGGGCTCTTTGCAAAGAGGTGTCCGACATAAAGAAACGGTTGGCGAAACGGGACGGGGAGGAGGGTTCGGGCCCTGCGCCGGCTGGAGGGAGACCTAAGAGGCCGAGAAGGGTTCCAGCCGGTGGAGACGTCCCGGTCCCCTCTGTACCGCTCGAGGCGCCGACCCCAGGACCAATGGAGGGGAATCCAATCCCCGTTGTCGTCACCCCGACATCCAAAGAAGACATGCCCCCCGAGCTGGCAGCACAGCTAGCAGCTTGGTTGGGGGATAGTAGTGATGGCGCCACGGCTGCCGAGGCACAGGCGCTGATAAAAGGGCTTCGTGAGAAGAGAGATGCAGCTAAAGTGACTGCGCCGTTGGCGGGAATAGACAAGCCGCAAGCGGCCGAAGCTGCGTCCGGTGCAGGTAAGCGACCATTGCCGATTGCAAGGGACGAGTCAGCACCCTCTCGTAGAGAGAGATTGGGACAACATGTGCCTTTAGCTATAAAAGAAAAGATCTGGGCTGGGGAGTACGTGAATATTTTCTCCTTGCTTGTTGATCATTATGAGGTGGAGCATGTTAAAAGTCAGAAGGACTTAATGCATCCGAGTGTTTGGCGCGCAAAAATGGCCGCCTTTAAGGTAAATGAGAATATTGGCAACTGGGGCAATGCGTGGGGTATTTTTACATCGATTTTGGGGGAACGTAGGCCCGAGTTGCTTTCTGAATTTCCCATTTATCAATCACGAATTATGGGTTACTCGACAGCGTATCAAGGTAACCATTGGTTTTGTTATGACAATCTGTTCAGGAAAGAAAAGGAACATAACAAGGGTTTGACTTGGGATTGTTACGATTCTGTAACATGGGATAAAATGAAAGAATCAGGAATGTTAAAAATGCCATTGGTTGGGAGCAATGTTGTAGATTACTCCCGCCAAAATGTGGGGACGCCCTTTCGACCAAGTACGAGCACCGACGATCAGTCGAGGCCCGCAGGCAATACAGGGAGGAAGGGTTTCTGCTTTAATTTCAACAAAGGGAAGTGTACCAGACCTCCGGGATCGTGTAAATTCAAACATGAGTGTAGTACGTGTGGGTCGTCCCATCCTGAGTCATCGTGTAGAGCCAGAACGGGTGAGAATGGGGGTAAGGGAGGCGCCAAACAGGTCTAAACTAGTCCGAGGGGCGCCTTTACCAACCCCGATTGATACCTTGGCAATGATTCCCTGGCTCAGTGAATACCCGGATCGTACTTCTGCTGGGGTGCTGCGGAACGGTTTTTCACATGGTTTCCGCATCCCGGTGGGGGACTTTCAGGGTGTAGGGATTTGCAAAAATCAACTTTCTGTTTTACAACATACATCTGTGGTGCAAGAAAAAATTCAGAAAGAGGTTAGCCGGGGACGGGTCGCTGGCCCGTTTAGTGTACTCCCGGGACCGGATTTTGTTTGTTCTCCGTTAGGGGTGGTCCCCAAGAAGGACCCAGGTGAGTTTCGTTTGATCCATAATTTGTCTGCTCCACACGGCCTTTCGGTGAACGACGCAATTGATCCAGAAGTTTGTTCGGTGCGATACGCATCGTTTGATGAGGCAGTAGCCATCTTGAATCGCCTGGGGCCCGGGACGTTGATGGCGAAATCAGATATCGAGTCAGCGTTCCGGTTGCTCCCGGTACACCCAGACGATCAGCGTCTTTTGGGATTCGGGTTCCAGGGGTCATTTTACATGGATAGGTGTATGCCAATGGGATGCTCTATTTCATGTGCTTATTTTGAGCAATTCAGTACTTTCCTGCAATGGGTGTTCACTAAGAAAACGGGTTTCCGAAATGTAATGCACTACCTTGACGACTTTTTGTTCCTCGGTCCCGCCGGAAATCCCGAATGTGCTCAGGCCTTAGCTGAATTCTGTGTGTTGATGGGTCATTTTGGCGTGCCATTGGCACCGGGTAAAACTATGGGTCCCACGACTTGCCTCGAGTTTTTGGGGATCGAGTTGGACTCAAGGGAGGGGTGTTTCCGTTTACCAGCTAGCAAAGTGTTAAAATTCAGGGCAGCCCTCCAAGTATGTTTGAATGCATCTAAGGTTACACTGCATCAGTTGCAACAATTAGTGGGAAAGTTGAACTTTGCCTTGAGGGTGATCCCAATGGCTCGCCCTTTTTCCCGCTCAATTGCCCAAGCGATGGTTGGCCTAAAGGAGGGTCATCATCGCACGAGGTTATCGGCTGAGGTCCGCCAGGACATGCGGATTTGGTTAGCATTTTTGGCGGACTTCAATGGCCGAGTCGTCTGGAACAAGCCAGCCGTGTCCTCAGAAGAGCTTGGGCTATGGACAGATTCAGCAGGAAGCATAGGCTTTGGCGCCATCTTCGGCACAAAGTGGTCTGCTCAAAGGTGGCCCCTATGGTGGCACGAGAAGGGGCTAACGAGTAATATTGCTTTCCTTGAACTATTTCCCATTCTGGTGGCCCTGAGAACCTGGCCAGAAGGGTTCAGAGATCATTCTGTCGTGTTCTGGTCCGACAATATGACCGTGGTAGAATGCATCAATAGTCAGGCAGCCCATTGTAAATTGATTTTGAGGCTGCTCAAAGAAATTGTCCTACTGTGTATGCAACTGAACGTGGTATTCAGAGCAAAACATGTCCCAGGGGTGATGAATCAGGCTGCTGATGCACTGTCTCGTTTTCACATGCAGGCTTTCTCGGGTTTCCTTCCTTCAGCGGACCCGGAGCCGGCACCCTTCCCCGAAGGTCTCTGGTCTCTCGGTGCCCCGAACTTCGTCACCTCGTGGGAGAGAGTCTAGCACCCAGGACAAGGAAGGCATATGAAGGGGCGTTCCAGGCCTATTTAGCCTTTTTGGGGGCAGAGAGAGGGGGACTTTGGGGTCAGGAAGAGTGGGTAGTACTTTTTCTGATGTCCTTACGTAGGGCTGGGAAATCGGTGGCTACGGCCCAAAGGCATCGTGCCGCCATTTCTTTTGTCGCCAGGGCCCATGGCATCCTGGACCCAACAGCGTCTTTTACAGTACAGAAAGCGCTGCGTGGGTGGCAACGCCTAGAGGGTCGCAGAGTAGACGTAAGACGACCGATAGGTTTAGACAGGTTGTCCCAGTTACTGGCCACACTCCCTAACACATGCTCGTCCCCTTTCGAGACCTGTTTGTTCCGGACTGCATTTACGCTGGCATTTCACGGGGCTATGAGAGTTAGTGAGCTAGTTGCAAGGAACAAACAGGATGTGACGGGGGGCTTGTGCAGGGAACATGTTCAGATCAGGGGTGATGCGATGATTGTCTCCTTTCTCAGGTCCAAGACTGACCAAGATGGGAGAGGGGACTGCACGATCATTCGCAGGAACCCCGAGTCATCCATGTGTCCGGTACAGTGCTTAGAAGATTACCTAGCACGAAGGGTGGCATCATGGGGGGGGACATTGTTGAGGCATGCAGACGCCACTCCGCTGACGAGGTTTCAGTTTCAGCGGGTGCTTGCAATGGCCATTGCCGCAGCGGGCTTGGACCCGGGCGAATTTGGGACCCATTCCTTTCGAATAGGGGCTGCCACTGAAGCTACAGCCAGGGGTCTTAATGTAGAACAAGTGAAACGTGTGGGGCGCTGGTCCTCCAACTGTTATAAGAGGTACGTGCGATTGCACATGTTGTGAAGCTGTAATCATGTACTCACGCTTCTTGTCTTTTGTTTGTTTTCAGTTGCGCAAGCCTACGCGGCAGGGCGGACTGTGCAGTCGACCCAACACCAGGCCAGCGGTCGCACGTCACCGGCTGTGAGGAAGGAGGTGTGGGTCGTGGGCCACTCATACGTGAGACGGGCCGCAGACGTATTCAAAGCAGGTGACATGATTCACGTACCTGGGGAATACGGGTACAGAGTGTCCTTCTACGGAAGGGGCGGTCTCTGTATTGACCAGTTTCAGGAATTTTTTTTTTGAGGGTTTGTTAGAGCGGATGAGGTCACCGCCGTCCATAGTCATAGTGCATTTGGGGGGCAATGATTTGGTCACCACCGGTAGACGACTTCTCCTGGAGGCTATGCTTTCCACGGTAAGTTGGTTAGCGAGGAGAGTTCCGGGGTGCATAATTGCGTGGTCTCATATGATCCCACGGAAAGTGTGGCGGGGGGCTATCTCGATCCCTGCTTTGAATCATTCTGTTAGAAAATTGAATAACAAAGTGAGTAGGTTGTTCCGTTCCAAGACATTGCATTCGATCTCGCATAGTTGTATTAATGATGACAGTATGTATCTGGGGGATGGTGTGCATTTGTCGAGGGTGGGGAATGAGTTACTCATAGGTGCCTTCCTAGCTTGGTTAAAATCGTTAAAACATGACCTTTAGGTAGGAGTTTTGTGGGGGGTCCGGATAGCCGGTCAACTATCCGGACCTGTGGCGGTAAGGTCATGATCGGTGAGCACTAATTGGTAGATCCCTATGAGTGGGCGTCACCCAACACGGATGGGAGCGCTCGGGAGAGGTGGCCATTGGCCCCTCAATGGGGAGGCGGTCCCGTCTAAGGGCGGGTCGCCGGAAGTAAAGGAAAGGCGGTCAAGGCCCCTTCCTTTGTAGGAGGGGTTACAGCCCCCTCCTGGGGGAATTTCCCGGGGCCAGTGTCATCTGCGACGGCAGATGCGGTAAGTTGTGTGGGGTGGGGGGAGGTCCACGATACCTTCTAGATACCACACACAAGTCTTCGAACGACCTTTAAATGGCGTCGAGTCTTAAGTGCCCCCGTCAAGTCAAGGGAAATTGTTAGTAGTTGCACTTGAGGTAAGCCTCTGTGCTGTCGCCCCTCCCAAGTGGGAGGGGTAAGTCTGGTTAGGGATCTTGACACCGGTTATGACCTTGCCGTTGGCCCTTAAACGTTAGGATGTACAATTTCAGTGTTTCTAGAGAATGTTTTTGTAGGATGCTAGTTCGGCTAGGAGAACCTCTGTATTAGAGAATATGTTAAGGTTAGCCAAATATCGCAATGTGATAATGAAATTGTACATAACATGAAACGTTTAATGTTTTAATTTTTTGTTTTAATAAATACGGCCGGGAGGGTCACTCCCTCCCACATCCAAAAACTTTAAGAACTGTTTCCGGTTTCCCTCCTTTTGGGGATTGTGTTGAGAGGGGGTGGCGGGTATCTCAGCCATATGGAAAGGGGCGACCACTCGGTCCCCCCGAACGTATGGCGGAGTGCCTCGATCCCCCCGGGAAGCCATTTTTGGGCGGGAGGCGCGTCTCGGCTGGTATGCCCGAAGCGGCGTAGCCGGGGCGCGCCTTTTCCCGCCCTAGAGTGGGCTGGCCTAGACACCGACGTAGCCAGCCCCCGCCCTAGGGGCAGGCAGGGGCGGGTTCTCGCCCGCCCTGAAGACGGATAAAAAGAGACGCAAGACCAGAAGACGTCCTCTTGTTCTTGTGCTCCGAAGCTGCACCTCCTCGCTACCCGTGAGCTCGGGACAGAACGAAGAGCCAATTTTGACCCACCCACCAGCCCCTGAGGACAGCAAGTCGTTGTGCAATAAAGTGAATTTTTATGAGTATGTTTTACGTTTCGTTTACAGGCTGTGAAAGTATCAGTTTGTTGTTGATCATAATAAAGTATGGTGAATGTCGTGTAAGTTGTTACGATTAAAATGATTTGATGTAGTGTTGCATTTTAAGCATGTTCTTTCGGTCGTAGCGACCAATGTTTTCTTAGGTTTGAGTAAGAATTGTCGTATTTATTTTTGGTAGGCGGTAAGGTCATGATCGGTGAGCACTAATTGGTAGATCCCTATGAGTGGGCGTCACCCAACACGGATGGGAGCGCTCGGGAGAGGTGGCCATTGGCCCCTCAATGGGGAGGCGGTCCCGTCTAAGGGCGGGTCGCCGGAAGTAAAGGAAAGGCGGTCAAGGCCCCTTCCTTTGTAGGAGGGGTTACAGCCCCCTCCTGGGGGAATTTCCCGGGGCCAGTGTCATCTGCGACGGCAGATGCGGTAAGTTGTGTGGGGTGGGGGGAGGTCCACGATACCTTCTAGATACCACACACAAGTCTTCGAACGACCTTTAAATGGCGTCGAGTCTTAAGTGCCCCCGTCAAGTCAAGGGAAATTGTTAGTAGTTGCACTTGAGGTAAGCCTCTGTGCTGTCGCCCCTCCCAAGTGGGAGGGGTAAGTCTGGTTAGGGATCTTGACACCGGTTATGACCTTGCCGTTGGCCCTTAAACGTTAGGATGTACAATTTCAGTGTTTCTAGAGAATGTTTTTGTAGGATGCTAGTTCGGCTAGGAGAACCTCTGTATTAGAGAATATGTTAAGGTTAGCCAAATATCGCAATGTGATAATGAAATTGTACATAACATGAAACGTTTAATGTTTTAATTTTTTGTTTTAATAAATACGGCCGGGAGGGTCACTCCCTCCCACATCCAAAAACTTTAAGAACTGTTTCCGGTTTCCCTCCTTTTGGGGATTGTGTTGAGAGGGGGTGGCGGGTATCTCAGCCATAACACTAACTTCCTGCTGCCTTTTAGGGAGCTAGTCCATTGTATCTTTAACATTTCTGATACTAGGGAATAGTGCATTTTTTTAAATGTGTCAGCTCTTGAAAGTTGAGCGGCTTTTAGGCAATCTTCAGAGTCATTCCATCATTTATACACTCCGTGCTGGGATGCGTTTTTGGAGGGCTCCTGCTTGACCTGCTAATTTTGCCAGGAATCCTGGTTTTAATTATTCTGCTCCACAATGGAGGTCGTAGTTCGAATCGGAATGGAGACAGCACTGCTTGTGCTATGATGCTGTGAGCACATGGTTCACACGTTTTGGCACACTTCAACTTCGAGAACTGGATGAGCACTGGTTCTTGTCCTTCAGTCCGGTTTGTCTTAACTGCATATGACCTGTATTCTATTGCCTCCTTTGGGGCCACAAATGCATATTAGACATATGCTCAGGATCACAACTGGTTGTGCCATTGGACATTGATGTACTGCTGGACCCGTTAACAGCCCATGGGAAATGTTGTCCCCAGCGTCTTCTATTGCTGATGAATGTATTTCCTGAGCCACCCTGGGATGCTTCGGCTCCTATCGACTTGGACAATGGCTCTAATATGCATACAGGATGCAGTCTCTCCCTCAGCCGCTGCTGTGGGAATTGGATGGAATCCCTTTTGCTCCATAAATCTGCTTCGAGGTGCGCCTCTGGGATTATCGGCTGTGGTTATGGACAACAACAATGTTGAGTCTGCCACCCGGAGCACATGAAATAATTGGCCTTTTTCCAAGTGGGAACAATTTGGCTTGTTTTATAAACTAAATTCATCTATACAGTTTTGTTTTCATTTTATTTTTCTAAGCACTATGGCTTTAGGAGTGCTTAGGATTTCAGAAAGTATAATCACTTTAAGGCCTTTTATGAATGTTTTATAGGGAAGCGTGCTTTCAGACGATGTTAAGAGTAGTTTTAACCTTTGATTAAATTTTTAAGATATGCTGATATATTGGCTTTTTAAATAGCTTTTATTTATCGACCATTAGGATGAGTGGTGGGTACTATATTCACGGGTTAGGACCATGTAGCGAGGCAGCTCATTCCTTACATTTTCCTAGAAAATAACATTTCATCTGTGACCTTTTCCACACATTGCATGGACGCCAATGTTAGCTAGGTTTCTCTGAAACAACTTTGTTTTTACATCCAGCTTTCAACAACATTATCACGATGCCTTGAACATCATGTCATAGGCCTCTCTACTCAGTAGGTACAAAATTCACCCTATCTTCATCCACAGGGCGACAGTGCAATCTACATATCAATAACATCTCTAACCTAGAGCGCACATAACGAAGGCTGCGTTTTATTTTAAATGTTAGGAATTCCCAAAGATTGGAAGAAGAGGCACGTTTGCTGACACCGAAGGCCCCTGCCTGTTGAGAAATCACCTTGCACCAGTCTAACATTCCGTGATGGGTGTCCATTTCGAGACCAAGATGGTGTCCTTCAGTCCCTCCCATCAGGTAATGGGGTTGGATCGTCCCTAGGGGGGATTCTTGGCTTTACACCAATACACAATCTAGGTATACTTAGTGTAGGGTCTGCATCGTAGGAGTACGTTAGATTTAGACCTGGGCGGTGAGCTTCGTGGAGTTTTCTCCATTTTGCAGTCCGCGAAGCTTGTGGAGTGCAGAAAACTCAGCTTCGCAATGCGTTTTTTCCCCACTCGCGATCGCGAACGGTAAGTTTGCGAGCTGCTGCTTGGGTAGAATTTCACCCGAGCTGCAGAACACCAGTTCAAACTGCAGTTTGCACTGCACTCCACCACTCGCAGAACTTCTCAGAGTTTTTTTGTAACTTCGCGGAGTTCCACGTAGCAAAACTCCACAAACTACGCCCAGGCCTAGTTAGATTGCCATTTTGCATATAATCAGTGCTCCAGCACCATGGTAGAAATGTATCTAATGTTTACCCTTTTGGTGCTCGTAATTTCCCTCATTTGCTTTGGTCTCCTAATCATTGCAGCACATGTATATTATACAAGAATAACGGTGGCCCACTAAATATATTGAAAATGTCCTACTGTGTATTCTGTATACTTCTCCGAGAGACAGGCAGCACGAGTGACTGAGCAAAAGATTCTGTACTGTTTCCATGATCCCTGAGTGATCAGGGTTGTCATGTTCAGTGGTTGCCAGAAACTGTTTGCTCCCTGGCTTACGACGGCACTGTGATCTAACATATCAAAAACAGTAATTAAAGAAAGAAGAATGGGTTAGGCGTTGCCATTTTGGTCCCTGTTGCATCAAGTCAGTGAGACCATCTTCAGGACAAAGGTAGATCTTGTGAAATTTCTTGACCCTTTAGTTTGAAAATTGAGAAGAAACTCAGATTCTCAAAAGAGATATCTTCAGTTTGCTGATTTGAGCAATAGTTATACATCAATTGGCCTCTTAACTCGGAGCAAGAAAATGTATTTCTTATTTTAAAATTGCAGCGGCATCCATAGCACAGTCATGAGGAGAGTTCCAAAGAAATTAGAAAAGCCATAGTCATGGGACTGAAACATCGTCGCCCAACCCATTCTTCTTTCTTTAGTTATTATTAATTGATTTATTTTGAGCTCTAAAATCTTATGTATAGGACAAACTTGCTTGATTCAATTAAGATGGACAGTTATACATTGATAACTAGGATATTTTTGTATGTGTAATATATATGTTTTCTGTTGTCAATGTATGTATTATTTCTTTGTTATTTCTGTATCTCCATTTTCATGTTTTTTTAACACTAAAATGTATTACCTTTTTGTATACACCTGGTTGTTGTAATTTATTTCCTGATTTTCTTTTTTGAATCGCTTTGAGTTATTTCATTGGGTGTCATTTGAGGTCACCTTTAATAAAAAATTGGGCAACCCAAAACGGTACGGACCTGGGTATAATGCAGTAAGAAAAAACAATGGTCCAGGACCTAATTCTTTTCAGCCTGATTCAATCAGTGTATATTCACACAATAGTAATGTTCCTGGGCGTTCCAATAGGATCCACTCAAATTCAAATTATTTCACATAGTCAAACATATATACATATATACCACTACAACAGCAATTCAGAGCACAATATTTAATTTATTGTCTCTACACAAATAGATTATGATATACAAAAATATTCTTACTTTTTAAAGTCAAAAGAGGGGTTGCCCGTAAAAGGCGTGCACAAAAGGAGTGATCAAAAGTGTGAACGGTGAGTAAGAGAAAGAAAAGAATTCAAAGTAATAAGATAAAGATATTCACATTTTAATTCTATGATCACGGTCTCACAATTTTCCGTGTAAAAACCTGGTCCACAAAATAATACTAAATACCAATTGATGTCAGTATACACTAAACACAAACAATCATGTCAATTTTTGTGCACTTTTTGGCAAGTGTGGATCCTAGGTCGCAAAAGTATTGTCGATATTTCGACTCGACTTATGGTCAGCCGGTAAGTTAGACCTGGACCGTCCGAGTCTTCCTCAGGACAATTGTTAGGGCAACCCAGGGTTAGAGATGACCCTATAAAGAATAAAAAGGGGGGATTACCCTGTTGTAGTGATATAAGCTAAAACTAAATAAAAAACTCCCCTGCGGGCAGTGTGCTTACCCAAGGGAGCAGGGCCGAAACCAGTGTATCTTCGGATCAGCCAAATAGGAATAATTCCTGTAATACATAAAGATGCAAACTAAGGACTACTAGTGCTATTGACCCTATTTATGCCAATAATTCGCATGGGTCCGTCCATTAAATTACCTTATTTTATAGGAGGAGATTCAATCATCCATCAACATGTCGTTCCAGTCTTATATGTAGAAATGAATTCCAAATGGACGTGGTGAGAACCCTCAATCCCTGTCCCCAATGATCATGGAACTATTAAATAGACAGAGGGGGATTTTATTATTGTGATTAACCAAAAACATTGTTTTGACAGGTATAATTTGTAAAACATAGGTTAAGTGTTGCCTTGAAATCAACACTTCAATCGAAAAAGGGCTCCTGTCGCACACCGATCAGGAAGCTGTATAACAGAAGGGGAAATGGTAACTCGTTATAAAGAGGAGTTGATATAGTCAAGGCGACTACCGTTTCACCCCCTAACGTCGACACATGCTGGGAAGACAGGGTTCCTTACCATATTTATGCGGTACCCGTCTTCTCTGATGATCGTTAGTGAGGGTTCCCAAACGTTTCCGCATCGAGCGGTACGTAGGTCTCAGCCAGGCTCTTTGTGGTTAAGTAGAAATGGATGACAGACTATGCGTCCAGTTTGATATTCATTGAGCAATTAGATTGGGTTCGTTAATTTGTAATTTTTAAGTTAGGAGGGCAGATTCCGAACCTTCCTTATTTCAAATAGTAAGCACACCTCCGAAAAGACGGGGGGCCACAGAAATGTGAGAAAGTAGCGACCACATCGCTAGGAACATACGCGCCATCTTGGATTGGGAGGCTGTATCAAAAACACATTGAGTCCCGGCCTATAGTGAAACCTAATGAATCATTACGAAGGAATAGTATGTTGATCTAATAAAAGCACTCAATTCGAGTAAGTGAGCAGTATCATGCAACAGGTAACATTCCTATACCCAGTAATAAACCATTATCGCATGTACAATTTACAATAGACCATTAGTACTGCATCCATAGGGCTATTGCAGTGCGTAACAGTATTCAATGCAGCAAAATGAGACTAGTGAATTAATCCATTCTACAGCAGTAACATGCAACAAATATCCTCCAGAACATTATCATTAAACATGTATTCATGTTGATTGTGATAGACACATTGTATTCTCTTCATTAGGAATTGACAACACAATTGGATACATGGGTAGTAGTCCTATAGCACATGAGGGAATGGTATAACTACAACCATAATACAAACATGATTATCAACCAGAAATGACAATGTACTCAAGGACCACAATGGCATATAGCCAGATGTTTTAAACCCCCAAGAGTGATACTTGTCTGTTATTTCCTCCAATTCATTTAGGCCCTTATTCACCGTGTCCAAGGCGTATATCCATTTACATTCCCTTCTGTTGAGGGTATTGTGGAAATCTCCCCCTCGTGGGTTTGCCACAACTTTCTCCACAATCCACCATTTCAGGCTATTCTCTGAATGTTCAAATCTAGTGAAATGCTCCACCAGAGGAGCCCCAACGGTACCACAGCGTATGCGACTCATATGCTGCAGTATCCGGCACTTTACCTTCTGAATGGTCTGTCCTATGTACAGGTACCCACAGGGACAACGGATGGCATATATTGGACATTCTGTCCATCAAATTGTTTTTTGTAATTTTCTATGTACAGGTACCCACAGGGACAACGGATGGCATATATATGGACATTCTGTCCATCAAATTGTTTTTTGTAATTTTCTCCCGGAGTGTACTGGGGTAGCTCAGACGTGGGTCCCAGAGCCTCCACACCACTGGAGTCAAGCTAGCCGGGCTGATGAGAGGTGTTACCTCGAAACCGGTCCGGTCATCGGATGCTTGATTCCGGTCTGGGAAAGATATGGCTGTTGTAGTTCGGACTGGACTGTTCCCATGGGGCACAGGGTCAGAGCTGATTTGCATAAAGCCATTATCTGACCCAGGGTGGTGTGGAGTGCAAAAAACGATGGATTTAGGCCCAGATCCTTGTACTGGGGTGAATGTAAGACATTGATCTACATTCTGTCCATCAAATAGTTTTTTGTAATTTTCTCCCTGAGTGTACTGGGGTAGCTCAGACGTGGGTCCCAGAGCCTCCACACCACTGGAGTCAAGCTAGCCGGGCTGATGAGAGGTGTTACCTCGAAACCGGTCCGGTCCTCGGATGCTTGATTCTGGTCTGGGAAAGATATGGCTGTTGTAGTTCGGACTGGACTGTTCCCATGGGGCACAGGGTCAGAGCTGATTTGCATAAAGCCATTATCTGACCCAGGGTGGTGTGGAGTGCAAAAAACGATGGATTTAGGCCCAGATCCTTGTACTGGGGTGAATGTAAGACATTGATCTACATTCTGTCCATCAAATTGTTAATTGTAATTTTCTCCCTGAGTGTACTGGGGTAGCTCAGACGTGGGTCCCAGAGCCTCCACACCACTGGAGTCAAGCTAGCCGGGCTGATGAGAGGTGTTACCTCGAAACCGGTCCGGTCCTCGGATGCTTGATTCCGGTCTGGGAAAGATATGGCTGTTGTAGTTCGGACTGGACTGTTCCCATGGGGCACAGGGTCAGAGCTGATTTGCATAAAGCCATTATCTGACCCAGGGTGGTGTGGAGTGCAAAAAACGATGGATTTAGGCCCAGATCCTTGTACTGGGGTGAATGTAAGACATTGATCTACATTCTGTCCATCAAATTGTTTTTTTAAATTTTCTCCCTGAGTGTACTGGGGTAGCTCAGACGTGGGTCCCAGAGCCTCCACACCACTGGAGTCAAGCTAGCCGGGCTGATGAGAGGTGTTACCTCGAAACCGGTCCGGTCCTCGGATGCTTGATTCCGATCTGGGAAAGATATGGCTGTTCTAGTTCGGACTGGACTGTTCCCATGGGGCACAGGGTCAGAGCTGATTTGCATAAAGCCATTATCTGACCCAGGGTGGTGTGGAGTGCAAAAAACGATGGATTTAGGCCCAGATCCTTGTACTGGGGTGAATGTAAGACATTGATCTACATTCTGTCCATCAAATTGTTTTTTGTAATTTTCTTTTTGATGCAACTCAACAGCACCTCAACATTCTGTGTGTGACTGCGTCACTAGAGTATTGAGTAGCCTATGTAAAAAAGTAGTGATATACTTTCCAATGACAGGGACGTCAAATCCCTCCTCCCCCAGGCCTACATTCACTAGGTGCCCTTCTCCAAAGTTTTTCATTCAAAACACTGCTCGCATCATCCCTTTACCAGCAAGTCTCTGACCCAGCCCCCTGGGTATAGCAGCACTGGACAGATAAATAACAACAACAAGCTCCCATTTGTCAGGTGGAGGGGAAATAATGAATAAACATGCACAGTGTTGGCATCACTGTGCACCTAAAAACAAAAAAGATTAACCTGACCTTGTGTAATGTAATTTGCGCTTTTGTAAAGCTATTCAATACCTTTGGGCCAGTTGAGATCGCACTCTAAAAAAATTCTCCCCAAAAATTAATCTGACATGGTGTAATGTAACTAGCACCATGTAAAGCACTCCAACACCTTTGTGTTAATCGAGTTCACATTGTATAAAGCAACAGATAAAATGCAATGGGAGTTGCCCAAATCTTGCCCTTAACTGTGCTGCAAGGTAGGGCTGATGAAGGTCAGGTGACTGAGGCTCGCAAAAGCAACAAGCAGCGAAGCAGGAGGGGTTTTGGGGAAAATCCTCGCACTTTGAAGCCAGCTAAAATTAAAGAGGCATCTTGAAAATAGGCATCTGAAGCCTCTGATATTCCATCTCAGTATTTGAACAGGACGGGGAGATTAAGTGACAAGTGCCGAAGCTGAACCACCAAAGACGGGAAAATAGTTTCACAATCGGAATCACAGAAAAGAATAGTCCCCCAAATGAACACATAAACCCAGAAGCACAATGTTAACAGGCATTGGGCACTGCTCTGTGGAAGGAAAACAACTAAAACAAGGCAGGAAAAAGAAGAAGGATTAACCACTAGCAAGCAAGCATTTTTGAACGACAATTGAAGGCACACATAAAAAAAGTAATGGGCGGGCTACAAGCAATCAGAGTGAATTCAGCATATCTCAAAGAGACAGTGCATGCGCTGCCTAAGCTAGACCTAGAAAGGGAGGTTAGGCCTTGCAAGAGGTTTATCTTTCCAGATTTAAACTGCACCCACAGGTCCCAATGGCAGGTCTGAGATGTTTAAAGTGCTATTTAAGTGGGGGGGGATACAATAGAAGCATTTAGTTTAAAGGCCATGGGTACATGTATTGCCACTTTACTAGGAACTTACAAGAAAATTAAATATGCCTAATGGGTGTAAGTCAGTTTTACCATGTTTAAAAGAGAGAGCACAAGTACTTTAGCAGTGGCCAGCAGTGGTAAAGTGTCCAGAGTCCTATGACCAACAAAAACAAGATCAACAAAAATGAAGGAGGAAGGCAAAATGTTTGGGGGAAGATCTTCCTAAGGCTGTCAGGTCTAACAATTGCATTAACCCTTGGTTTCCAAATCCACAAAAATGTTTTTGTTCCAAATCCCATTGTCTTGTCTTATTTTCCAGTGCTGTTAATCTGAAATGACTGTATAATACTGTTCAAAACCACAGTGCCTTTGTCTGCCCTTTGCATCTGATTTTCTCTGATGCCTTCCTTCTTCCACAAGCCTTCTTCAGCTCCCTTAACTTAATCTGATCATGTCTCTCTCTGCAATGACTCTATACTTCCATCTGTCACCTACATCCCCTCAAACCACCTTCATGCTTAAACCAAGAACCTGTACCTCCTTTTGCTTCAAATATATATAAATATGAATTTTCTCACTCCCTCTTTGTCTCTCTTTGCCCTCTTTGTCTTCTCTGCCTCATCTCATTCAGCAAAAGTGTTTTTGGTATACAGCCTGTGCTTTACTCTACCTCTGCTCCCAGTGTCTTTCTCTGCCCCAGCAACTCTATACACATTCTTCTTTATCACGTCTCAATCTGCGGAATCCATCCCCTGCCACATGCTTTCCTCAGTTTTCATTTCTGTTCTGCAACCTATGCTTTTTGTATGCATTGCTCCTTAGTGCCAACACTCCCTATCTGGACATGCAAAACAGACTTGCAGGCTTGCTCCATTGAGGTGTGGGTAGCGGAACCCAGACTTAAAGACTGCGCTGCTCTGCTTATTATCAGCTCTCGAACAATATTTTCCATGCTCACTGATCCTTGGGTTACTGGAAGAGAAAGCCACAAGTTGATGATTGAGAATGAGCCAGACAAGTCCCACAAGCAACTGTGATGACAGGACAACACAGTGGTAAATATCAGTAGGAGGGTGCTCCCAGCAGGCCATAATCATGGGAAGCATGAAATGGGCTGGTCAAATAAATCCTCTGATGAAGAGCCTTACCTCGGCCCGATAGGAGCAGAATAAAATGACACAGAAGAGTTAATTTGGACACTGTAGTGTCCATATTAAACTATACTAATATACTACCCAAATACCTGAATAACATATCCACTACTCAAATTACTTCATATTTTTTACTATACTAATTTTCAACAGTAATCCTTTATGGGTTCCGGAGTGGCGTGCTACTCACCAGAAAAGAGATTCAACACCCATCAGGGGTAACAAGTGCTATATGAATGCAAATCTTACTTCCCCTTTTATCCCTCCGCTATCCTTCTCATTCCAAGTAACGGACTAATATCCACCACTGAAATTACTTCATAATTCACCATATTAATTCACCACTAATCCTTTGTAGGCTTCCTGAATAGCGTGCGTCAACAAGCGCTATATAAATACAAACCTTTGTCCTCCTCTATCCTTCTGCTATCATTCCAAATCCAAATTACTGACTAACCTATCCACCACTTAAAATGTACTTGTATGTTTCACTATACTAATTCAACACAAATCCTCTATGGGTCCCGGAGTAGCGTGCTACTCGCCGAAAAAGCGCTTTGACGCCTCGTTAGGGGTAGTAAGCGCTATATAAATGCAATTACAATACAATACAATTACAAAGTTACTTAATCAGTTGGGAGGTATTTGGGTGTGCTTGGGTGTGACCAATAATGTCTATGACGCAGTGCATTCCGTTAATGGTTGCATGACAAAGAATAAAGACGTGTATTACAGAGTTCCATGTATGGCGTTGTCATTAGCATGCTTCAGACCTGGGAAGGATGCTAGAAACACCACAAAAGACAAAGAGATGGCATTAGAAGCCGAGACAGCAATGACACCATCCCCACCATTCCTCCCGCAACTACTACAAATGTTCCACTTCGATAATGAGAGAAAAAATCTTTAAATATCAATGTGCATTTTTTTAACGCAAATGTAATCAAGTTTGAAAAGTGTTATATGAATCTTGTGAAATGTTATTGGTGCAAAGGGACAACTTATCTCTCTCACACTAGTGTTATATTCCCACCTAGATGAAGAGATAAACACACACACAAACCTTTGCGGTGCCTTGTTGGTATTTTCAAGTAACCGAAAAGGGTTAAGTATTAAATAGCAGGGGTCCCATAGACCCCTCAATTAAACAGATCGTTGTAAACGCAATCCGACAATCCTAGTGGCACATAGAACATGCATGAAAGAATATAGTACCCGTTTAAGTCAAACTATTTCAACTCGAGGGCAGGAAGCCTTCACCACTGTCCTCTTTATGCTTTTATCTCTATTTAGTTGTATCTTTGGCTATCTGTCCCTCGATCTTTGTACATCAAATATTCTGCTGCATATCACGTCAGCTGTTATGAAATGGACACATTACACATTACTAGCAATTTACATAATTGCAGACTGTAACAGTCTCCTTTTGTATGTAGCATTACTTACACATGTTGCATTGCATCTTCAAACAGGAAAAGGTTCATTGCAGCATGAAGTTCATTATAGCTATCAAGAGTCTCCATCAGTAGTTTCTTCAGTACTTTCCATCCTTTGACTGGCATGTAGATGGCTTCGCCTACTCCACTGGCAAAGTGGCAGTAAATCAGTGGTTGATGGCGTATCACAAGATCCTCTATACCCTGTAACGAGGGGATAAAAAGGAAAATAACAAGTAAAAACGTTTTCCAGTGATTTCTGTAAAAGGATAAATAAAATCTACAATTCTGATCTTTCCTAATATCTTCATCTGCATCCGAGGCCTGCATGTCTAAATTGTTGCAGTGATTAATTTGTAACATAACAAGGGCTTTATATATTACTAGCTTACTCGTCGCGCGTTGCTGCGATCTCAGAAGAAAGGAAATTTACATTGTGTCATTTTTATTGAAACTTATTCATTTTAATATGGAAAACATTTCAAAGTGTTTTAATTCTGTTTATTCATTCGAGTGCTTGTGGATACACGGTATTTTTTGTTTTTCCGTCTGTTGCGTACAAAAATAAATCGGAAGGTTTTCCGACGCGTGAGCTGGCCACATACAGTTGTCCATGTGAGAAGCACGGATTCTCCAAATCTAGTCCACACATTTGCAGCGATTGTCCTTGTGTTTTGTTGATGGGCACTGCAAAAGCGAGTCGCACAGGAAACTGTAAACGTTCAGTATTGGTAAGATTATGAGGGCCCTGGGGGGCCGGGGGCCGATATTTAACAAATGTTTATTTATTTATTTTTGCCAGAAACCTTCGCGGAGTGCACTCAAAACCTTTAAAAAAACAACATTTTTTTTTGTCAGGAACCTTCGCGGGAGTGTACTCAACAACTTCCCAAAGTTTCATGCCGATCGGATGATTGGTGTAATAATGCATAAAGGACAAACAGACAGACATACATTCGTTTTAATATATAGAGATTTTCTACTAGGGATGTGCACTTAGCACACTGGCTGGTTTGATAATGGGAAGGCCATTTTCAATGGGACCCATGCTCCAATAGGTTGCATCATTAATTATCCATTCCCAGGGGGGCACAAAACAACCTGCCTAAAGCATATTAATTTGTTGAGTTGCTATTTGCGACACCATGTGATTAGCTGCAAATGGGTGGAGGCCGGCAAGGAATAGCAGAACATAAGTCACTGCATTTGCATTCCCAAATGAGAAGCTTTTTTTGTTGGTTAAATTAACAACAAATATCCATTAAAGGAATAGGTGCTGCTTTAAAAAATGGTTTTCCAGTTTGAAAGTATTTGAGGAGGGACAAAGTGGTCTGCTTGACCACTGCCTCCTCACTATGGGGTCGCTGACACGATTTGCAAAAGGTAATCTGTGCCTTCGGACAGCTCCTACTTTAGAAATCGGGTACCACGTCAGTTAGGGAGTCAAATATAGATCAAAGGTTTGTGACCACAATCGCGGTGTCAAACCAATGATGGACTCCACTGCATAACCCAAAATAGGATGTGGGTGCCGCTTTCATTCCCCCTCCTTTTTGTAATTTGTAATGGACCTCAAAAGCCCCTAAATGACTTGTAAGACTCGTAAAAGGTGCTTAGTACATAAGAGGGAGTTTTGCTATAGCGAACCCTGTGTTTTTGCAAGCCGCATGCTTTGTCACCGAAAAATATTTTAGAACATGACGCCCAAAGGGAAGAGACCTCATTTTTTTCCGAAAGCCACTCCCCCAGTCTAGAATCCCTGCACGCCCCCGTCCACCCCCTGCCCACCCCCTCATCTCCACCGGTGCTACCGATATGCAGACTATCTAAATTCAGAGTCCTTGGGGATTAGTGGACTCTATCTGCAGTAATAATCCAGAATACATATGTCAACTCTTTTTCACATGGTCATGATCACTAGCAGTGACTCATGCCTAGTCAATCTGTCTGCTCTCCTTTCTTCTCATCTCATGTGTTTCTTTGTTTTAAGGGCACTAGTTAACGATTTTTTGTTTATGTTTTTCCCCGTTCCCTACTATTGCTACTCCCCTAGCGGTTGTCTTCTCTGTTCTGTTTGAATACACTTAAGAGAACATCAAAAAAGCACCAAATACAGCACCCGTCCAACCACACAACCTGTAGGCAAGCGCTTGTGTGCCCCACAATGGAGTAGTAAGCGCTATATAAATGGTGCAGTGGCAATACAACACAACACAACAACCGCAGAATAACAATAACACTTCACTAATGGCTGTGCATGATGTTTTTTGTCCTTAGCATTTACAGAAAAAAATACATTAGGAGAGGCGCTTCCCACATGTCAGCATTAACTAAAATTGTATTTTTGGTTATTTTTGTGTAGATCACAACCATGGAGGTATCACGCACTGAAATATTAATGGGGTCGCTTGTCATCCTCATTACCTCAAAATACTTGTGTGCAGTATCTTGCAACACTTTTTGAAATATCTCCGAGTCCCTGGCCTCCACGAGCTTGTCACCATAAACACGAGAGGATTCATGAATCCACAGGCGGATGAGGTCATTAGGCTGCTTCAGGCAATCAGGAGTTGCAAAGAGGATTCCCTGGAGAAAGAAAACATGACTTTATACAGCTGCAGGTCAGACGAAAAAAGGCATTCTATAGACTTTAGCGAGAGGTCTCTTTAGAACCTGTCCATTCGTCTCGGACAATTCATTTCAAACTCCCATTGCACCTTAAGCACAATAAACATATCCCATCTGGCTCATCCTAATCATAGTGGGCCCTATTTAAAAAGGCATTTTCAATCATAAACAAAGCTTTACAGTTGAATTTACCATATGTATTCCTGCCAAGTATTCACCAACAAGGATTCATGGCATGATATCTTCGGTCTTGAATCACTCTCAAGGAGTGAGAAGTGGGTGTTTAAAGCCATTTTGAGCCTCGGAAGTTTGGCAATGTCTACAACCATACATATTTGTGGCCATTAGCACAGGTGGCTTTATTTCCCCTGTGTAGAATTATATGCTATGTAGAATTGGGACCCTGGGGGACATAGCACTAGACATTCCCCGTAGTTCACCTGGAATCCTACACTTGCACTTGGACTTGTCATAGAATGTTGCTAAAAAAAAATTTGCAAACTTAAGTTCAGAAAGAGATGTAAAACTATTCCTATACTTTTTTTTCCAAATGGATTTTTAACAGTGCTTTCTGTGAGACCAAACTGTGAGAGGACCCCTACCGGAGTATTGTGAAGAGTCCATAAACCAGGCAGAACATTAAGGGCCCCATTATGATAGTGAATGATCAGACCACCGTCCGCAGTCAGGAGACCGCCCGACAAGCATGTGACGGCCTGATCGCTGTCTTATATGACCACAGTGCTGGAGGTAGGAAAGGGCTCCATACCACAGTGGCTTGTGCTATGCCCAAGGAAAAGGGCCACAGCTTAAGTCGTCCTGGTATGGAGCACGTCCTGCAATTGCATGCACAGTGTACCCTGCATCATGTGGTGCATGGCACATGGTACATGTAGGTCAGTGGGAGCACTACATGTGCCTCCAGGGTCATCTAAAAGTGGCCCAGGATGGACAGGGGCCCTGTTTAAGGCCCCCAAATTTCATTCCCTACAACCTTTCAAAGGCAGTCTTCCAGGCAGGAAAAGGCTGTCAGAACGGTATTTCGTAATCCTGATGGCGGTGCCTGACTCGGCACTGCCACCATTCAGGAATGCAATTGCAACCGCTGCCAAGTGGGAATCACTGATACCGTCAGAGGTGGTGGTCCCCCCCGCCCAACTGCTGACCGACCAACCACCCAGAATTGTTATCAAGTGGTCAGACCTGTCGGTGTGCGGTTTGATCGCCATCGTTAAAAGGCTCGGAGTATGGTCCCATTCACCCTTAGTCATCACAAAAAACTTCATGTGCTAAGCAAATAAAGATCTTGTGTGAGGAGTCTTAAATGCCCCCGGAGACCAGGCTTAAAGACCCAATATCTCTAACGGCCATTTGAAGGAAGGGCAGGTATTCCTTGAAAAGAAAGGAGTCCTAAAGTAGCTTTAGAAACTGGCAGCCATAGTGTTATACCGTAGCCCTCTCAAAATAAGTCTCAACACTAGATATTGCACTTACATCTCTGCAAATCAATTCAATCTTCAAGGTGACAATCAAAATTATATGCCCCTGGTGAAGTACAGCTCTCAAGAACCTGTTCTCTGATCCAACAACCAGAGCTCAGTTTGTACAGTCTTTGCTGGTATACCAAAAATTAATTGGAGACTGTTCTCTAAAATGATGAGCAACCTAGTTTATACTGAGACAGTCAAATCCAACTCAAGCTTTGTCTTTTGGAGTTCACAAGGACCTAATCCCAAATAGTCAAAGAGGGTAGGGATTTTAGTGTCTCATCATCAATCTGGGAAGGACGCTTTGGGGCGTAATTGAAACCCACAATCATAACTTGATCCGTATTGATTTAATGACTTCCTTCAACAAAAACAAAGAGAATGCTTCCAACAACCGCAGCAAAGCGCTTTCTGTACAAACCTATTGTATATTATCTTCGATAAACAGGAAAAAAATTGGAGTGTGTCCAGCATTTGAACATTTGCAACATGAAACAGCTGTAAAGATCTGAGGAAGGTCATTCAAAAATATATGCAAAATGGTCCCGAATCAGCCCAGGTGGACCCTTTAATTTATAATGCGCATTTGGGCTATAGCTTTAAGAAAAAACTATTAACTGGGCCATACATGTTCTCATTCCAGCACTGCAAGCCAAGGGCCACATTTAGGCCATCATACCCCAAGAACATCTTAATACACATTAAGGAATATAAATAGTCTAAAAGCTTGCTAAAGGGTGCTATATCCCTCTCAGAAACCTGTTTCAGAAGGGCACATTAACTAATTTACACCCACATAACCTTGGTAATGATGGGTCAGAAACTTTCCAAAGACTTTTCCCACAGCATTAATAAGGGAGAATGGCCTATAACTGGATGGATGGCTCTAAGGAAATTTTAAAGGTTATATAAGTAGCCAGGGGCTGTCATGTATTCCTTGGAACCAAAGTGCATTATAAGTACAAAAATAAATGTTCCTTAAGATAAATGTTTGTTAAAGAAAATCTAGGAATTTGTGGTTAACAAATCAATTGTATGAGCTAAGCTAATGAATGGCATATCAGACAATTAAGGGGCGAGTATTTAAACCAACAAAGGGAAAAGGAAAATGCTGAGACAATAGAATTCAATCTATGATCTTTCATAGACATGGTAAAGAATGTCATGTTAAAATGACCAGGATGATAGAAGCAAGTGAGTCAGGGTAACTCAGTAATCACGCAGTACACAACGTGTGGCTATAATATTATAGCAACATACATACTTGAAGAAAAGAAGAAAGTGATTGGCTGTATATTTTGAAGCGTAGAATAGCAAGGATCTAAGTCAGGAATCCAAATTGAATGGTCATTAAAAATACAGTCCAATAGCTGTCAAACATCGACAGTTTTTCAAGTCCTATTAGTTAATCTTTTGGATTACATGGCCAATTGTTCCAGTTAGGAATCTAGGTAGGCTGGAAGTGCTAGAAGGAGCTGGAGGTTACTGTTCCTGTCTAGCAATAGCATGCTGTACTTGATGTACTTTCCTAAAGGTTGGACCCATTACCGTTCCTTTTCAAGTGGAATGAATCTGGCAGGTAGATATTTTAATCCAGCCCTTGGAAAATTACCTGCCTTTGTTTCGATTTAGGGCCTTAAAAACCTAATAGTCAGCACCTCAATCTCATATAATTGATTAATAAATTGATGGGTTGGAGTCTTATAAGAAGAGTTTAAAAAATATAAACTAGAATAATAACTAAACCATTTTGCTTCAGCAATCATCACTTCTATCTAAGTAATAAACACTTTATACCGGAGGCGACAAGAATATCTACGGTAATGGAGGGTTTTCTGCCTCCTTCAAATATTCAAATGCTCTAACAATTCAGTCCTTCTCTCTGTTTTTTCAATTATTGCTTCTTTTCAGTGATATACTGACAGAAGAAAGAGGACCTATTTGTCTGCTTCATAAATTTTGTAGGGCACTTTTCTCGCAGCATTCATTGTGAAGCCACAATTAGTGGGTTATTAAAGAGCAAAATTGGGTAGAATTTGATAAATATATTTTGGTATTCAACTAAATAAAAGAGAATACAATGTATGATGAATCTCGCCCTGCCAAACACATTTTATATATGGAAAACATTAATTAAAAAGCTCAGTGAGGACAGAATCCTGATGATTACTGACTCTCTTAGCAGATCTAAAGTTACAAGCTATCTGGAATATTAGCATACTTAAATGCTTGGCAAAGCGAAATCTCTCCATTTATAACCAGTATATTGGTCAAATGATCATGGTCGCTATCAAGCCTCTGGTTTGTTACCATGTTTCTTCCCAAGTGCTGTAGCTATATATTATTTACTGCATAATCCATAAATGTACTGTAACTAATAATATAGAAAGATGTACTAGGGATCATATGATTTATATTTCCTGCTAATAACTGTTTAATACCTTTCACTACAAAAATACTTCAAGAACTCTTGTGCCTATTTTGTACACAAATCTACAGTAATTCTATCAAGGAATTCCACTTGCGATATCTTCGGCATCAAGGGCCATATGTATCAAGCAAATTCGCATTCGCAAAGGCTGAAATTCGCAGAATTTCAGCCTTTGCGAATGCGAATTTTCAAAATGGTATGTATAAAGCAAAATCTGGTACAAAACAAGGAATCGCAAAATTTGTGATTCCTTATTTTGCAATTGCATTTAAGGAATCGCAAATTTAGCAATTCCTTAAATGCAATGCATGAAGCAAAAAAAAATAGCAAAATGTCCTTAAGGAATCGCAAATTACCACCAACTTCTAGTTGGTGGTAAGTTGCGAATTCCTTGAAAAATGCACATTTTTGCATTTTTCAAAGTGCCATGTGACACACATACATGCCCTTAGGGCATGTATTTTCGCCATATGTGCACCCATGCATATTTCAGAGGTGCAACAAGGAGTCCTTTGGACACCCCTGCACCCTTAAAATTATTCTCAATTTGCGATTAGCAAATTGCGAATCGCAAATTGAGAATAACTTCCCATTCTTTTCTATGGGCCTCCTGGCCCATAGGAATGAATGGGAAAGTATTCCTTAATTGCGATTCGCAATACCTATTTGCGATTCTCAAATAGCGATTTCTTAAAAATCGCTATTTGAGAATCTCAAATCAGTTTGATGATACATATGGCTCCAAGTCCCTTATTAGGACCAAAAACAAGGTGTGGTATTTGCTATTTTAATTAGTAGAACATACTGGTATGGAGCTATTACTAACCATTTTTTGGTGGTTTAAGAGGCTCCACAGATGATTCAGCACCTTTGGATTACCATAATTTATCACCCCTACATCATACACTGTGTACCTCTTTTTGAATGGTCACTCCTATTTCTTGTGGACTGATGCTGCTGGCTTTTGAACTCTGCACACTCGAGCACTGCTGTCCAGTTCCCAGTGTATGTGCTCTGACACATAAAATGTTGCAGAATGGTAGACTACTAATTAGTGTATTAAACTTTCCGGTAAAGCTGTAGTACCTGGTGTAGGAAATGCACAAATGACGCAGAGAAGCTAAATGCCACCTGCGCACTGCAGCATGTTATACCTCCCACTAGGTAGATAAAGAAAAGATGGCCACAGGTCTACCTGTGTAGCATGATTATTGTGGCTATTAAATCTGCAAGTGGACCAGTCCAAATAACCCTTTTGACAGGAGACAATCCTACTTTTAAATATGAGATAAGTCATCCTTAAGCAGTCCGTGTAGGCCACTAGGTAGTGTGCCTAGTATTTAAAAGTGTTACATGAAAGAATGTAATTTTGGAATATACCTAAAGTGGCCCGAAAAATATATTTGTACTGAAAAAGGGATGTAGTTGTCTTATGAAAAAAACTAAAGTCAGAATAAAATCATAAACTGATATTGTTTGTTTTGGACAATCTACCGTAATGATTCTACTGATTTTTTATCCTGTTTATTAATTTAAAAAACGGATTCACTGCTGAAGTTGGATTTTTAATAAATATTTATGAAAGGTGACTTTTCAAAAGTTAGACTTTGGATGCTGGAACACCCAGTCGGCTAATTAGCATTAGCCAGCCAACGGGTGACCATGGTCAGTGCTTCCCTTAATGAGGTGCAAAAACCACTTCCTTAGGAAACACATTGGTTTAAGTGTTTTGACAGGAGAACCTGTTTGTGAGTTATGAGACATCTATAAGTTGAGGAAGGGCAGAAGAGTAGGTAGGGTTCAGGAAATTCATCAACTTGATAAGGACTATGGTGGGGCCTGCCTACTCATAGTTAAGTGTAAAGGGAGATCTGGGGAAGAGAAGCCTATGTTCCCTGGCCCAGCTGTAGCCAGCTTAGCATCTGTCCAATGGAAGTTGAAGCTGGTTCCAGAACCAGTTCCCTAAAAATACCCCTGGCTGGTGCACCAGCCTTGAGGATTTGCCTCAGAATACTGCACTTTGAGATAGTTTGCAAGCAGGATATGCTGCAAAAGTGGGAAGGGGTGCCCTGAGAACTGTTTTTTTAGTTGGTTAAGGAATGTCCAGTAGTTACCCCCACTCACTGACTAGTGAACCCTACAAAAGCGCATCTGACCCACATCTCATCAGAACACATCTGAAGCTGAGGAAGAAAAGAAGATGACAGAATCTGCTGTTTATGACTGCTGGCGTTCTGAGGGACTGGACCTGCTCCAACTTGAACCCAGGATTAAGAAGTGGATACCAAGGGTCAGTTGCTTGATTTCCTATGTAGCTATACAGGCACAATGAGCTGAAAGAGGTCCTTTTCCTAGAGTGCCTAGCTGACCAGTAGCAAGTAGACCAGCCTTAGATCTTTTGATGTTCTCTGCTTGAGTACGTCTTGGCCCCTGTGTGCTGCCAGGGCTTGCTCTAGAAAATGCAGAACATTCAGGACTGAAATGTTTTGGACTGCCAAGACCTCCTGAGCAGTCGGGTGGACCTCGCAGTAATGCTGTCCAATTTCAATGCACTTTCCTTGGATACAGCTTCAGTCTCACCCTACTGGAGGATTTTGCACTCTAAAAAAAAAGAATAAATCAAAAGGTAAAATCATTGATTGGCGCCAACCCATTTGGGGTATCCGACCCATGCTCCATCATGGTAGGCCTGAAATAGCACTTAGGTCCCGGTCTACTGCTTCCACGTCTATTATTCGTGCAAAGTGCTTTTTGGAACTATTTTTACTTAAAAATTGAAAAGCTCAAATCTCTGTTTCCCTTATTTATTGTTGTGGTGTCCTTTTGTCTATTAAGTTTCATTTAATCTTTCTAATTCAGTTAGTGATTTTTCTAGTTTGGTGTTTTGACTTTATTAATGTTTTTTTACTGCATAAATACTTCACACATTCCCCCAAGTTAAGCCTTTCTGCTCTGTGCCATAGCTACCAGGGAGTTGCGCTCAGGTTAAATTAGTGACTTTAGGGTTCACCCAAAAAAAGTTAGATTTTAATATTTCTTGAGGTAGGTGAACACCCACCATAGTAATCCACTTTGTTACATTGATGCAAAATGAAGAACGAAAGAGACCACCTGAACCCCTTGGCAACCTGCCTTTAAAAAATTTATTTTCTCATCAATGAAAAAGCAACTTAGAATAAGTTGTGAACTAGAATAACTATTACCTACATTGTATCAAAGAATGGGAATAAATATAATACTGAGGAAATAAAAACTGGAGCAAGGGAAAATTGCTTCTCAACTTTGAGGCTGCACCATAGTTCCCGATGTCTGAAAGGACAGCAAGTGATTAAGCAAATTACACTGACTTCATAGGCAAGGCATGTCAGCGGAGTGGCTGAAAAGGACAGACTTTTTTCTAGATAATTTTGGTCTCAATTTCTTTTTTTAACAGGGTGTATGTTCCTCCACCTCATCCTTGTGTGGCCTCACTCGCTATTTTGTTAGATGTACCTAAGCTGAAGTGTCTGTGGGGAGCATGGCATGTGAAGATCAATTTCCTATAGCACTTCTATGCTGTTCTTATGTTTATTAAAAAGGCAATTTAGTCTATGCCTGACCATAACAAGTTATAATATGTATTTTTTACTCTATGCTTACTAACACACAGTAATTGGCTCACTTCAGCATTTATTGTCAGATAGACATACTGGAGTTTCAGTAAGTAGTACTAGCTTTTCTTCATTGTAAAGAGCCACAGACCTTAAAGGAAGATAAAAAACGAAACTAACCATACTACAAAAATCACTCTGTTCTGTTTTCTGTGTTCTCTATCTGCTCCCCAACAAAACTAAAAACAATCCAGTAATATGAGTAATCCTGGGACTGACAGGTAAATTGAGTGTACAGTTAAAATGTGGCTTGCCCTAATAAAAGGCTTAATAAGGATTCTACCCCTCATCCAAGTCACCACCACTACTAACTTGAGAAGACCAACTTGAAGAGATAAAAACGTGGAACCCCTTTATTGTAGAGACAAATAACTTATCGCAAAGAACTGAAGAGAAGCGGTCAATTCTTGACAACAGATTCATAGAGGTAGAAAAGAGTATCAGTAAGGTACAACATTTGATGGAAAAATGGATGACCTTGAGCAATGGGACTGAATCTTTTAAATGTGAACCAGAGGATTTGGATAATTTGAACAGAAGAAACTATCTGAGGCTGTTTGGGAGGAAGATAAAGGTTCTGAACAGTTGTTTTTCTTGAAGACAAATAGTGAGAAAATAGCTTTTTTGAGAAACCCTTCAAATCTTAAAATTAAGCGATTATTTAGCTTATCCTATAGTGTGCGAGGCCCTTCAAATCTTAAAATAAAGAGAGATTATTTAAAGACATCATTAGGTGTATCCTACAATGTTCAAATTTGATGAAGATTTTTATCAGTGAATAAGGAAAGGAAGTATATAGTTTGGATAGGTCAGAATGTGGTCTTTTCACAAGACGTCTCTGGAGCTACAGCAGAAAGAAGAATCACATTTGCAGCTCTTTATCCACCATTGTACTCCAAACACAGTACATTTGTCTATATCCATCATTGTCTGTTCAGAATTAGATGAAAACAAAAAACATATGAATGTGAGGACACAGCAAAGTATAAGGGAGTCACTTGTCTTCATAGGGCAGACGAGACAGGTGTTGAAAAACCTAATATGAAGGTATTTATGTAATCTTGTTTTTCTATGTATATTATTATTTAACCCCTTCGATGCTCATGACGAGCTCAGCTCATCATGAGGCACAGTTGAGCTCGTCATGAACAATGAGATATTCAATTTTTCAGCACAGGAGGAAAATGCCTCTAGCAGCCAAGGTGTTAATGATTTAATCAATGTCGTTTTTGTCTTTACATTTTATTGCATACAAAAAGGGAGTCTAGAGGGAAAGACAGAACTAGGACGCCCTCCACTCAAAGAGTCATCAAACAAAACAAGTCCTAGTTCTCACTGCAATATTTCCCTATTGATATATAGACATCAATGGTTGCTCATGAATCACACCAGGGAGTTCCTTAATCTAGGGATACTCGCGACGTCTCAATCTATTGCTTAAATAAAAAGCCGCCTAGCTCTGATCTCAACAATACGAGACAACACAGAACTCACAAACACTTTGAACGGACAAAAAATGTGTGAAGAGCGAGATGGCACCTAACGGGCGCACCACCAATGGGACCCCTGGCTGGTACTCACCAGGATGGCCCTGTTATCATCATTGGTGCCATCAAGCTTTAACGGAAACGTGTCTCAAACCCAAAGTAAACAGTGCGTGGTGCAGTGAACACAACTTATATGCAACAAAAACTAACAACATAAAACATTTAGACATATAAGATACTGTGCAAACAGGACGTTAAACTTTACTTATGTTCCTTTCTTTGTTGCAAACAGTAAACACTTGAATATAAAAAAGGAGAGTGTGAAGACTACCTATCACTTCACACCCCACTTACAGCTGTAAGTGAGGTGCCATCTCGCTCTTCACACATTTTTTGTCTGTTCAAAGTGTTTGTGAGTTCTGTGTTGTCTCGTATTGTTGAGATCAGAGCTAGGCTGCTTTTTATTTAAGCAATAGATTGAGACGTCGCGAGTATCCCTAGATTAAGGAACTCCCTGGTGTGATTCATGAGCAACCATTGATGTCTATATATCAATAGGGAAATATTGCAGTGAGAACTAGGACTTGTTTTGTTTGATGTTTACATTTTATTGACCTATTTTTTTTTTAGAGGGTGGTCTTTAGGTTTTTCTTGTGATATGTATCTTTTCTAGGTGGAGTTCTTGTCAACTTACCATTGTTTACAACATGTCCTCTTTTTTGAATGTGTAAGTCTTTCAGAGCGGAATTTTCTGAGATTTGGTCTCTTCTTATACACAAAAAGATCCCTTGGCTTCAGCACATTCGTGCTGTTAGTACCCAGTTAGATCTTTTGGAACTGTGGGAAACCCCTGAGAGTTATTGCATAGGGATATCAAAGAATGAACTCCTTTCTCATATACGTATGCAGAACATTCAAACGCTATCGAGCTCTGCAACATTGGGTAGGTTGACATCTGAGTTCCTCCTAGTTAAATCAGAATCCAAAACTGAGGAATTCATGGATCTAATTGAACCCCCGCTTGCACGAAAGCTATATATCCAGCTAAGACATGGCGCTCTACCAATTAGGTCTTTCACATCTAAATGGATAAAACCTAATAACGAAGTTTGCCCTGCATGTAGTTATAAAAATGAGAATGTAACTCATGTATTGTTTTTCTGCCCTGTCTATTCTGCAATTAGAAAATGTTGGCTGATTCCTATTTGTAAGAATTTGGGACTTTTGCGTTTTACACAGGCCTGCAGGATACTGACCTATGATACCTATCCTCCCATTGTGTTTGCGGTTTCTCGTTAGTTACTCAGTATGTGGCGTAGGCGGCAAACCTTTCTAACCTAATTGTTGTATTTATTGCTTTTATTTCTCGTATCCTGATAACTTGTAGTTAAATTTTCTTTTAACATTTTATGACTATTTATTGTTTTATTGTTCGTGCTGATGTATTTTATGTGCACTTTTATGGTCATTTGACCGAAATAAAGTTATCAATGAATGCAGTGATTTTAATTGTGGTACTTTTTGTTATATTATATGTCCTAATCATCATAAAGTGGTTTCAAATCCACCCCACATGCTCGGCCTAGCTGATCTGCATCATCAACAAAACCATTCACAAAAGAGCAACAACATAGGCTCGAAACTAGTCACCTGAGATGGCTCTAAACTAACTCTCAAGTGGAGAAATTCTCCTCCTGGAAGCTCCACAGCTCAAAAAGCATGCAACCTAAGCAGTCCTTTTCAGGGCGTGCTCATTAGATTTTAAACTCCAACTTCCCAAAAGACCTCAAAGATCTACTTTTCAATTATTACTTTGAACTATGACAAGTAGTATCCTTGCTGGTAACCAACTTAATCCAGTGATAGTAAATAATCCATCAGAAATCTGATGGCTCTAGGTCTGCTTCCCAATATAAATAAGCATACCTGGTCTTGAGTTTTGATATGAATACAAAGACAATTAAGTCTATTCCGTTCCTATCCCATGACTCAACACTGGCTATTCTTTACCATTTGCTACCACTGTGGGCTACCCACATTTGTAAAAATAATTTTGCTTCTGCTACCTCACGTAGTATTGGATTATTATTAGGGATGATAGGAGCACATGGAGATTGTCAGTGGAATTCCACGGAGTTGCTTAAAACTCTGTGAGTTTCCGCAGAGTTCCACCCATCCCTCAAAACCACTTTTTCTCTCGCCTTCATTTTGATAAGTACATCCTGTAATGCCTGCAATTGGCCATTGTTTGCATTTAGTTCACTTTTGTTTGTTTAGTTCCATTTACAGCCACTTTGCCTTCACAGTTGCCGCCCACCGCTCACAAGCTGGTGCAATATTGGCAGACTGCAATGCGCCACCCCCAATGTGGAAAGGTTTAACAAAACAGGGTTTCAGAGAAAGCTGTGAAGCAGCAGCGTTGAGACTGCAGGCATGGGAGCTGGAACCAAGCCATGTGCAGAGTAGCCCAAACAATGTCTGCCAGGTACACGCTGGTGATTTTTCCCCTCTGGAGCATCCTCACTCTGCCTTATGGTGTACCTTTCAGTAGCTGCTACAATCACCGTCATTTCTGGGGCTTCGCCCACCAGGTCGCTTCTTTATATAATTGAAACACAGTTAGTACCAGCGCTTGTTACTAACTTTGCACTCCAGCAGGTGCCTTATATTTTGCACAACCTAGTAAGATGTGATTATATGGTGATTTTTCAGAGATTTATTTAACAGGATTAGTCCAGTTATTGGTGGCTGATGGCTGGCATCACACAGACAGATACTCGCCCTGTTGCTGCTCCGGGTAAGCAGAGGGCTAGGCCCTGGGGGAGCCAGAGCCAGAAAATACTGCCCAAGTGTGTGTGCACCCTAACAGGCCCCTCCCACCCAGAAAGAATAGTCATCAAGTGTGAAAGACCCCCTCAGTAGACTCAGTGGAAGACTGAAAGAGCCATCAGGGTGTGGGAGCTCAAAGCAGTCCGTGGGTTTGGCAATACTCACCCCCATCAAAAACATACAGGTTTTCCAATACCAACCCAGTTCACAGTGAGCCCTGGCATCCTCTAGTTAACCAGCAGGCAAGGCTTCAATGCAGCATTCTGTCCAGCTTAATCTAGTTCTGTGCACATTCTTATTGACAGTAGCCACACTGGGTGGGCGGTAAACTCCGCTACGCTGCGAATTGCAAAGTTTTTGATGAACTCCGCTCTCCAAGTGGAGTAGCAAAACTCCACAAATTCCACAGGCGGAGTGGAGGTTACCGCCTACCCCTAATTAATATGCCACTTAATATTACTATCTGCTGTAGACATTGTGTCATTTCTGCTCTATTTTTCTACAAAATACTGCCATCTTATATAGTGCTCTGCTTCCCTAGTGGGTCTGATTCGAAGGACAAAGAAACGTGAATTAATTAATAAATAAACTTTATGCGGTGAAAAAGGCTGTGTTAAGGGTTTAGAGTCAATTGGGTTTCATATTGTTTATTTTTAATCCAAGCCTCTAAACTGATGTGCTCCCAAGGATACACCATTTGATGTGAAAGGGATCGTTTTGTATAAAACAAGAATCCACAAGTGAACAAGACATTGTGTAAATAATCATGAATTTGAACTACTTACCATTTTGTAATGCTATATGAGACTTTAATCTGTCCTACAACATGATATGTTTACTCAGGAAGAATTTCTAGTGATATTGTTCTTAAGAAGTTTTACAAGTCATCACAGTGAATGTTCCACTATATCTTTTTCTTGTCATCTCGACCATGGTGTCCACCTCAACAGTCCAAACATATCCAGTGCTCAGCACCCTCCCTACACTTGTAATCCAACCATCAGGTTCTATGTTGGATTTGGAACTAGACCAGTGACATTGCCATTGGCCCAACTAATTCACAGTCTTAACAAATAACTGCTCAGAAATTATTTCCAGTGTGTTACAAGGGAAATATTTTTCTTTTTCTCATGCAGTTCCTGATGTCACCCATACTATAATTGGTTATAATTAGGTCATTGATTGATTATCGCTACTGCAATCAGATTTAGTTTCTATATCTTAAATGTGAGCTTCTATGAGATTCACGTTGACAAGGAGAGAAAACTCACACCAACAAATGCATGGCCCCTTTGCAGACTCACTGGCCAACCAACAATTTTAGTCTTGTCGTTCCATAGGTAAAACCAAACGTTTCAAATCACCAAGTGCAGCAAACAATCAAGAACGATAGAGACACACGTTGTGAAAGCTTTACATGACGAATAAAATAGAACACATTTTCAATGGGATCTATTGATATTTCAATGGCAGAAGAGAAAACAAAGTTTTATTTTTGGTTTCTGAAAAGCAAATTCATCAGGAACTGAAGCTTTTTGGTTCATTAATAGAAGTTTGCCAAGTAAGAGATTTGATTTGTTAGAACATGGTTGTTCAACGTGCACAACATACCTGTAAGACATTGGACATATCCCTAAGATTAAAGATGTAGTGAAATTTTATAGCAGTGGGAAGAAAGTTCTGAACCATCTTCTGGTGGAGCCATATTGCTGCTTGAATCACGGATGGGCCAATCTTCAGGACAGAGGCACTGAAGGAATGCTGCTGAAAATGAAAACCCAGGATTTTGCTGTAGATCGTTTCAAGGGCATCTGCTGATGGAAAGTTGACAGCAAACACGGAAAAATGTCTCTGTAAAAAATGTAAATGCAAGTTAATAGAATATTTGCTGGATGGAGATAAGGACAACATGTGAGCTACAACCAAACACCTACTACATTTACATCCACATTTCATAATCATATTTGCTTTGTGAACAGCATATTTTTAAGAAATGTATGAAGTGAAATATTAACAAAACATATTAATATTCCATTTCAAAACTTGTTTAGGTCACAATATACCCATAGAGTACCATCATATATAGAATTGGTCTGATTATTGAATGAAGATGAACTTTCCAATATTTTGTAGCTCTTCAGTGTAGTGGTTTAGAAGTATTGCAACACCGTTGAGATGTACAATATGTAAACAGGAAGTCTCTTTCCACAGTCAGTAGTTGTTGACACAATGTATTGGGTCCTCCAAAGTTGGTGTGGCCTCTTTGTTGCACTTAACCTTACAAAGTCACATGAGATCAAGAAGATGATTTGAGGCATCTCTTAAAGCAAACACAAATGAGTTACAAAAAAATCAAGTTAAAAAATTAGGTCCCATATCTCACACTAGAGTTCAGATTCATTTAAGAAGGGACGGATGTAGTTGTTTTTTTGCGTGTGTGGATGGAGAAGAAACACTGGGGATTCTCATTGAGGGAATGCAGAAGAAAAACACATTTGTGCCATGGTCCTGGTTGAGAACCCTCTCATAACATCATATTGCTCCAGCAGTGCACTCTTTCATTTCTCCCCACCTCTTAATTTGCCTATCCACTCCTAGTCTTTGCATTCATTTTAGTAAATCCCCGCCTTGCCTTCACCACAACCCATGCATCAATTAATTTGAAATCATTACTGGAACGCATGGAGAGCCTCACAATAATTTTTCTAACAAGTTGTGCGAGAACTACTTGCACACATTTGTAGGTGTGGCCTAGAGACTGATTTTGCTGTTCCCCGTCCTCATATAATCAAAAGAAATACAGCCTCATATAATCATGAATAAAGCATTCATCACTCTAATGAAGAGCCAATTGGTGCACAACTCAAACTTTTTTTAGAGTACTTATATGTGTGTCCATGTTTATATATTAACTGAAAATTATTTTTATTCTGTCATGTAACACAGTTTTTCTCCAATTCCGCAATGGTTAGCTTCATGATAATTTAAGGTTACAAGCCATGTTCAATGATTTTTATTACAAGCTCTTGTGGATTTTCTCCTACATATACTATAGGCTTTTCTTTAAAATTATGTCTCTATGATTCTCTGAATGAAAACAAAAGATCTCATGCATATACAAACATTTGTTCTTGGAAAGGAGCGTTATGTCGGTATTTGGTGTTCTCAATCAATTAATGACTTCACTAATGATTCAGTCCACAGGTAAACTTCCTTGTTCAATAAGTTCTGTATTTTATTTACTTTCCTTGTTCCAAAAGATTCTGTATTTCATATGCAAGCATAAAGATTGCTCCAACAATTTTCAATGTCATCAATTAAACCAGCCTATGCATTTCGTCCACTCTTGGACGTCATCAGGGCTGACAAAAAGAAAGAATTGACATGAAAATATTATATTGAGGTACGTTCTTGAATCACTATATGGAATATTTGTAATCGGTGAAGTGGGACCTGGGTTAAATATCAAATGATTATAAAAACATAAGGTTCAACTGGTTGACTCATGCGGGCGACGATTTCGCTCCCCTGAGACGAATTACGGTCAAGCGGGCCCACGCAGCCAACCGATGGTTCACCTCAGATCTTAAGGTGAAGAAATTGGATGCACGGAGAGCCGAGCGAGCATGGAGAAGAGCGTACTGTCCTGTGTTAAAAACCACCTACCTATCTGTTCTTCAGATTTACAAAAAAGGCATCCTTGACGCCAAAACTGAGTTTTATTCTAACAGGATACTGGCAGCGGAGTCCCAGTCAAAAGAAATCTTCGCCACTGTGCATGAACTGGCCTCATCTGATAGAGCTACGGCTATGATCCCTCCCTCTCAATCTCTTTGCAACTCGTTCAATGAGTTCTTCATTGAGAAGGTTGCAAAGATTAAAACCAACATCCCTCTCCCATCATCTACATTCACTAATCCCTCCCCCTTCCACTGTCTCCAAATTAACCAGTATTCCCCTCTTGACCAAGGACACTCTCCTCCCACTGCTCCAACGGGTGAAGTTGGGCTCCCCCTTGGATTTTGGCCCCGCCCACATCCTTAGAGAAATATTTCTAGCTTGTCCTACCCCGCCCCTCACAATCCTTAATGATTCACTTAGTAAGGGTGTTGTTCCTAGTCTCCATAAATCTGCGGTTGTCATCCCAATACTGAAAAAGGCTGGCGCCGATCCCTCATCCCCTTCTAACTATCGCCCCATTTCTCTCCTGCCCTACTTGGGAAAGTTTTTAGAAACCCATGTCACCAGCACCCTGAGCACCCACGTGGAGACAAATCACTGCCTCTCCCCTTGCCAGGCGGGCTTTCGGCCCCTCCACTCCACGGAGAAGGTGGTGATCTCAGTGATGGATGGGCTACGTGAAGGCATCGACACCAACCTCTCGCAAGCCCTCATCCTTTTAGATCTGTCCGCCGCTTTTGACACGGTGGACCACTCCATCCTCCTCACCCGTGTCAGGGCGGCGGGCATAGAGGGCCTAGCCTTCTCATGGCTCGAGTCCTTCCTGAGCGAGAGGGCTCAGGCGGTCCATCTTGCCGGCTTCACTGCTGCCTCCCGTAGGGTGGAGTGTGGTGTTCCCCAGGGCTCTTCACTTTCCCCTCTTTTGTTTAATTTATACATCTACCCCCTCATTTTTATGTTGCAGCAGCTCGACGTCTCGGTGTTCAACTACGCCGATGACCTTCAGCTAATTTTCAACCTCTCCCACTCCCCCTCATCCGCCCAGAATGTTCAAACAGTCATGCTGTTCATTCAGGACTGGATGAACTGCAACCAACTCAAACTCAACCCGGACAAGACAGAGTTGGTCTTGACCGGAGGTGGTTGCAGTCCCTGGTCTCCTTCCTATTGGCCCCCATCACTTGGTGTTCCCCCACTCCCGGTCCCCAAAGTTAAAACCCCTGGGATTCTTCTCAACCCACAACTTTCTGTTCACTCCCAAGTTAGTTCAGTGGTGTCCTCCTGTTTCTTTTCCCTTAGGACAATCAGGAAGATCTCCCGCTTCTTCTCCCTCCCGGCATTAAAAGTCATCGTGATGGCAATGGTGCTCTCGCGCCTTGATTATGGTAACATAATCTACAATGGCGCGCCGGCCTACGCCATCCACTGCCTGCAACTAGTGCAGAATCAGGCTGCTCGCCTGATCTATGGTCTGCCCAAATTTCACCGCGCTACTCCTTTGCTACAGACATTACACTGGTTGCCTGTGAGAGAGCGAGCTTTATTTAAACTTGGCTGTCTCACCTATCAGGCCAGGATGGGCACCGCTCCTGAGTTTATATGCTCAGCTATCAAGCCCTACCTGCCGGGTAGAGAACTCTGTTCCACCCATATGGCACTCCTGGTCACCCCCCGTTTTAAAATGAAGAAAGCTGGTGGATAAAAAAATTTCTCGCCCCAGCCTTCTGGAACTCTCTCCCTGTGCGACTTTGCACTTTATCTTCCTATATAGAGTTCCGAAAAAACCTCAAAACATTTCTTTTTTCCCGAGCTTTTGCTGCCTAGCCTCCTCCTGCTGCTGTTGCTGATTGTAACCTGAAAACCGCCATGAAACCGCTCGGTAAAAGTGTGCTCAATAAATGTTTTTAAATTCAAATTCAAATTCAAATTCAAGGGGGGCAGACGGGATATTCCTGATTAGGAATCACTTGATAATTAGACAGGAGGGTCTTTTTGTAATCAATCATGTGGTCTGGAATATACTATGATGATTTATCAATAGGACCAAGGGGAACTGTGCAGATTGTATATAGGCAGGCTTCTTTTTTGTTACATGTCTGTGATTGTCTAATTGCCAGGTCGAAATGACAGTTTAAAACTACTGTACACACCGATACTGCAACGGTAGGCCTGAGACATGTTTGCAGGGCTACTCTTGTGGGGGCAAAATCAGTGCTGCAGTCCTACTAGTAGCATTTGATTTACAGGCCCTGGGTGCACACAGAGCACTGTACTTGTTTCTTGCTAATAAATCAAATATGCCAATCATGGAGGAACCATGTAATTTAGACAAGGAGCATGTGACGAGGCGAGGAGTTCGCTCTCGGACCAAAGACTGAATGTGAGCCTTTCATCTCTTCCTATGCAGCCAAGCGCAGCGTGTTGTGACGGGATTCGAACACGGAGCCGAGGCAGTGAAGAAACAGAGCACTGTTTCTTTAACTGGGCCGATTTCGACGGAAGACACACCCCCTCTGATGATGTCGATACCAGCGAGTACGGAAAAGAAGGAAGCGATGCTGAATCGCCGTGTTCTACACTGGCAGGCGAAAGAGTGCAAGCGGAGGCGGACCAGCAGTCGGAAGCGGAAGAAGAACCGGAGCAGGTTGCAGAGCAAGGAGAGAAGCTAGGAGGCCAACGACAAGACGAATCCCCGAGCCACATTTCAAGGGAAGTGTGGCTTCACCAGGTACGCGCTCGCATCGCGGCGTGGGCGGGAAGGAGGGTGACAGAGCCTAAGTAAATCACTCGACCCTCGTTTCCTGCACTTTCCCCCTTCCAGAGCACTAAATCGTCACTCGAGCCTGTTTTCTTTGAGCACCACGTGTTTCGTCACACCCTTTCCCCTAGACATCTGCACGTTTGAGAACCAAATCCTAAACTGAGTATATTCTCTCCCTTCTTTCCTGGGTAACCCGGTACACGCCACGCTGGAGTGGAGAAGAGGAGGTCCAGAACGCCGAAGACTCCGCTGTTCCCCAGAGAAAAAAGAAGTGGAACTGGCCCTTCCCTACTATAGGAGCACCATCAGGAAAAAACGAGTGTTTAAAACAATAAAACCCAGTCTTACCCCAGTAGCTGGTCCCGTGACTTTCTCTGAAAGGCCACAGAGCACTTGCACTTTGCACTGGTCAGCATTAGTAAAGTGCCCAGAATCCTAACACCAGCAAAATGCAGCTCACAGTCAAAAACAGAGGGTAAGAGGCAAAAAGACAGTGGAAACTACGCCAAAAGATGGCAAGTATAACACAAGTGTTGACACAAGTGTTGACACAAGTGTTGACACTAGGAAACCTTTTTGAGCACTCCGACCACAACTGAGAGCCAGAAATGTTAAGTGTTTCTTTAAAGACCCATTAAGGTTTTGAATTTAACTGAATGGATCCTCAAGTATCTTTGGGCTGATAACAAATTAAAGACGTCTTGGACAAACTGGATGAATTAGATATACACATCCCCTTCCTAATATCCAGCTCATCACTGGATAAAGACAACTAATTAAATAATGTTCTACATAATCACAATAGCAATATAGGCCTGTAAATATAGTTTGAGTGGTCTCCCATGGTTGGCATATTACACGCTTCAGCCCATGGGGGACCCCTGGTCTACCTATGCCCTGGGTACCTCAGTACCATATACTAGGGACTGGTAAGGTTACAAAGAACAAGAAGAGCTGGAGGGTCTGTGAAGAAAAATGCTAAGTCTACAAGGTCCTCAATGAGAGCTACACACTTGGATTGCACTGAACCAGACCCAAGTGGTCACTAGACACTAGGTGTACAGTAGATATCCTATCAGCCCACCCACTTGGCGGAGCCTCGTCATGTAGGACGTCTAGAACCAAGTTGGTGTATCCACGCCTAGATGAATTGGCTAGACATCACACAATTATGGTTCACACGATGGAAGTGTCCACGCCACTGGCGGTGCTGGTACAGTGCAGTGCAATGAAAAAAAGTGAGTGAGTGATGTTAAAATGACGGTCGAGGCAAAAGAAAATCCCTTTATTATTATTCACCTGGACGTCAGATTAAAAAGAGGTGCATGACAGTGTGACAAAATCACTGTCTACTTTGCTGTGTGGTTAAATAGGCCAACATGTTTCTGCCATTAGGTGAAACTACACTGGCATTCTTCAGGGCCACTTGTATAAAATTTGCTACTGCAAAGATACACTCTAGTAGTAGTGCAAAGAAAGTGAAGATGACAGACCAAAAGTTAAGACTGTCAGACTAATAATGTGGTCAATTGGACCATCCTACCGTATCCTCTTGAACCGTTTGATGATAGAGGATGCAGTCCCAGCAATGTGTGGGAGTCAAGCCTCACCTCACCCGGCAACGGCTCGGAGATTGAGGCCCCGCTCTCTCCGTCGGTACCTCTCGGCTAGAACCAAAGCTTTGGTTTATCCACGCCTAGATGAATTGGCTAGACATCACACAATTATGGTTCACACGATGGAAGTGTCCACGCCACTGTCGGCTCTCTCCGTCGGTACCTCTGTCATATGGATACTTCGTTACATATATTGCGTTAAGTTAGCATGAGTGCATTACATGTTTAAACAGCCTTTTTTCCTTCGGCTTCAGTTTTGCACACGACACATACTTGTTGTTGTCGCCTTCACCCTAGAAGCGGTGAGGTGGTTTATTTGAGAATAATATGTTATTTCTATGCTATCAGCTTTGCCTGGTACACTTGGTACAACTGTCTGCACACTGAGAGCTGCACACTCTAAAATTAACCTAACACAAGGTTGCTGGGAGGCTTGATCCTCGCACCACATTAGACATAACACAAATAATGTTGATGCCAACATTTTGGGCTCTACGCGGGTTTAAGATAGAGTTACACGGAATGAACGTAGACACTTGGTGCTGCGCATGAAGAGAGCTGGTAGCTGTTGATGTGAACTGCTCCTACTGACATTGAGAGGTATGGGGCCGCCCTGCTAAAGCCCGAATGAGACCTTCTTAGATATAATATAATATGCTAGATAGGGTGCGCGAAATATAGGTGATATAGATTTCTATATAAATTGCATTATAACATGCTAGCACCTTTTGCTTACTATGGATTAGTGACTATGCTGCTGACTCTGATTTTTATAATCTGCATTTTGGTATTATACAAGATACTGCGTTTGAGAACTTTGCATTGAATAATAAATATTTCAACCTTGCACTTGTGTTCTTTGACTCTCAGTTTTGGTTTGAAATGATTATCTAACGAAAGAGTGTTCATGTGTTCCACGACTCCTGAGGTATTCTAAAGATCATGTTCTGGTTTGTCTAAGACATGGATCATTCCATAATGATCCATGAGACACTGTAGCTAGCTAGGTAAAGAGATTTCTGACACTGAGATGAGTTTTTGGATCATCCTAACTCACTGAGGTTCTAGATCTCTATGCACAGTTCTGTGGGAGAACGGAAACCCTGCTACATGGCGCCCAACGGATTGGTTGGCCGTATTTCATGACACTCGAGTAGTGTATCATTCAAACCTTAACACCTTCATTCCCGTTTCCGGTAAACGGTGGTGTCGGAAAAACCTACCTATTTTTGAAATAGGTCTTTTCAAGCTTGAATTTTTCTATAAATGGTTTCTTTGACTTACTACCCAGTTGTGCTACAAACTGTTCTTTGTCTCTTTACACTTCCTGTGCTAACATGGCCGTGGAAATTGCGCAGCATAGCCGAGTCGCGGTTCGCGACCACTTGCGGGCATATAATGTACCTGCGGAAGGCTTGGCTGTGGTTCTAGTGGTGAGTGCGGAACATGCGTACCCGTACGAATTGTTTTATTCCTGGGTGACATTTCCGGAAATGGACGCTAATTCGGGTGTCTATCATTCATACACTGCCTCGGCTGTACCGGCGGCTTATGCTCCGTACAGGGCACTGGAAGTACCTATAGACGCTTGGCAGCACGGAGTTTGGTTTGGTGGCGCCCTACCCCATTCTTTAACGGCTCCGAGGTTAGGTCCTTTATCCATTCCGGGCACAAATTGGCCCGCTTTGGGTGGATTTACTCCTCATCCTAATCGCACCACTTGTAGTGTAGCTGACCTGCGGCGTCTTCATGAGGTCGCGGTTGGAGTGATTAGAGCGCTTGTTCATTACATTGGTCGTAATATTCATGGCGCAGCTCCCGCAGGTGCGCAGCTTCGGGCAGAACAGGCTGGTTTGAAAATCAGTCCTGTCTTGGTGAATTCCGTTATGGGCAGAAAGCCAGACAATAAGGATGATTTTCCTTACTGGCTTGCCGAGAAATTCGACCAGCTGGAGGCTGTGTTTCCTAATACGACTCCGAGTGAAAAACACCGGATTCTTACGCTTAGTTTACCGAAAGATTTAGCCCCGGAACTTGTTGACTGTGAGACATGGGGTAAGACTTTTGCAGCGGTTTACTCGAGGTGCTTTGGCACACCGTCAGTGTCGAACCTGTCTGCGATCCTCAAACGTGTTCAGGATGATCACGGACCTGAGTCGGCGGTTGAGTTGGGTATGCGCCTGAACGGTTCATTTGAGACAGTTTGCGGTATTATCCTTGCCAATGTAAAAGGGGATGCAGTGAACTTTCAGGTGGCCAATGGTCTGGCGTTAATTCCCGATGCCGAGAAACCCCGTCAGCTGGCAAGAATTATTGTGGCGGCTTATAAAATGGTTGGCCGCAATTCTAAGGGTGCGAAGGTTTTTCTTGAAAAAGAAAAGAAGCAGCCCCAGGGGCAGTCTTCGGAAACAGGTGGACAGCCCAGGTCCAAAAAACAAAATTGGCCTAAAAAGCAGAATCAGGGTAAGCAACAACAACAACAGACACAGGTCTCAAGTCCAGCGCCTTCACAACCTGCGCAGTCAGAGCGAGTTTATGAATTGCGCGATCGCGCTACGATTAAATCGCCTGACAGATATCAGGCGTCTGACCAACGCTCTCCTCGTTCCTTTCAGGACTCATCGGCTCCGTCAACCGGTGGTGGAGGGGGCGGCAGGGGCAGGGGTGGTCAGCAAGGACGTGGCCAACCCCGCACGCAAAGTGAAGGGGACCAGCAGGACGACTCTACGCCAAAGAGACCGCAGTTTGCCAAGAAGAAAGTCGCAGCCTTAACGGCGCATCGATATGCCCCGGATAGTGAGAACGCGGCTTCGGAATCTGACGTGGGCTCTGACCTTGCTGGACAGCGCGGCGGAGATTACCATAGTGAGAGAGGCCCTCCGTCCACTGTTGAAGGTGACAGCGACTGACACTTATGTTGTAATCGAAACAGCTGATACACATGTTGCTCCCCCTGAAAGACTTTTTGAAATTGTCCTGTTAATTGAAGGTGACATGCAGCGAACTGTAAAGGGGGTATTTTGGGAGAATCTTTCGGATACGTATGACATTTTGCTTTCGGAGGCTGACTGGCCCCCACCTTTTGTTCTCGCAGCTCCGCGAGGGGAGGAGGTAATCCTCCCCAGTTTCGCGCACACTGTGCCGAGAGTGGAAGCGCTGCATTTTGCAGAAGAGTGGGCTCTGGCGCTTGCGCCGGCTGTGTACCGGAATCAGTGTGGCTGGGATAAATTGTCCCCTAGCCATGAGATTCCGTTGCGGTCACAGCCGCAGCCACAACCCCAGTATCCCATACGGCGTGAAGCTAAGGCTTCGGTCGCGGCTATCCTTGAACAATTGGAATATCAAGGTGTAATTGAAACGTGTGTGTCACCAATGAATAATCCCCTTTTTACTGTTAACAAGCCGGACGGCTCGTATCGTCTAGTTTTGGATTACCGGCATTTGAACTCGCATTGCGGTAACTGTGCAGTACAGAATACTCACGGCTCTGCCTTAGTGAATAGTCTTGAGCGTAAACGGTTCAAAACCACGCTTGACATTTCCAATGGTTTTTATGCACATAGATTAGATGGTCTAAGTTCCCAATGGACCAGTTTTACATGCGGCGGCGTACAAAAAATGTTTAAAAGACTCCCAATGGGATATAAAAATAGTCCTGGAGTGTTTTCCGCCCGCATAGTCTCTCTTTTGGAGAGTTTCGATCCAGTTGCATGTTCGTATGTGGATGACATTTATCTCACAGACGACGAGCTTTGGGTGCATCTGTGTCGAGTAAACAGCATAATTTGTAACTTTGCAGACATGGGTTACAAGTTTAACTTTGCGAAATCACACATTGCGGAGTACACAGTGTTGTTTCTAGGTTATGAACTTAACCATGAAGGAAAGGGGTTGGCTCCTCATTTCCTGGAGAAGTGCGCGCAGTTGCGCTCTCCGACAACGCTGAAAAAATTACAGTCTTTACTGGGTTTTTTAAATTTCGGGAGGACATACGTTCCGGAATATGCCCAGCGTATCAAGCCTTTATATGCTTTGGTACAACCATCTTTTTCCAAATCATGCTGGCTGCCTGAGCATTCAGCCATTCTGCAGGCTTTGCAGGCTGATTTGCTCACTTCTGACTACTTACAGACCCGTGATAACCAGACCTGACCAACGACCCCGCCGCCGCCAGAGCCAACCTGCACGAAGGGATGAAAGAGGTAGCCGAGTGGATGACGACCAGCCGCCTGAAACTGAACTCGGACAAGACGGAGGTCCTCATCCTGGGCTCCTCTCCCTCCGCCTGGGACGACTCCTGGTGGCCTCCCGCCCTGGGCACCGCACCCAAACCGACAGACCATGCACGCAACCTGGGCTTCATCCTGGACTCCTCCCTCTCCATGACCAGGCAAGTCAACAACGTCTCCTCGGCATGCTTCAACATCCTACGCATGCTACGGAAGATCTTCTGGTGGATCCCCACCGAGACCAGGAAGACCGTCACCCAGGCCCTCGTCACCAGCCGACTGGACTACGGCAACGCCCTCTACGCCGGGACCACCGCCAAGCTCCAGAAGAGACTCCAGCGGATCCAGAACGCCTCAGCCAGACTCATCCTCGACATCCCACGAACCAGCCACATCTCCGGACATCTGCGAGACCTTCACTGGCTCCCCGTCAACAAAAGAATCACCTTCCGCCTCCTCACCCACGCACACAAAGCCCTACACGACCAAGGCCCGAGCTACCTCAACAGCCGAGTCAACTTCTACGCTCCCAAACGCCACCTCCGATCAGCCAACCACGCCCTCGCCGCCGTCCCCCGCATCCGAAGAGCGACTACAGGAGGAAGGTCCTTCTCCCACCTGGCCGCCAAGACCTGGAACTCCCTCCCGACCGACCTGCGCCTGACCCAAGACCACCTCTCCTTCAGGAAGAAGCTGAAGACCTGGCTGTTCGAGCAGTAGCCGCTCCCCCCCCCCAGCGCCTTGAGACCCCACGGGTATGTAGCGCGCTTTATAAGTGTCACTGATTGATTGATTGACCAACCTGGTGATAAGAATTATCCCTGGGACGGTGGGTTTCACGTACCTGACTTTTAATGAGGGTGATACTGTACCTATTGCTTACAAGTCACACTTGTACACTTCGGCTGAACTGCGTTTTTCCACTGTGGAGAAAGTTTTAACGGCTGTGCAGATGGCAATTCTTAAAGAACGTGCCCTGTCGCAGGGAAAGCGCATGATTGTTGTTACCCCGTGTCCTGCCTTGGAGGCGGTCACGAAAGCCAGTGTACCGAATTCTAAAGCTTTGCACCCTCGGTGGATTCAGTGGGCTACATCCTTGACATCTCAGGATGTCACGTTTATTTTTGACGCCGCTTTACGGTCGCAGGAGTATTTACAGTATGAATTTGTTCATCCTGCTCCTTTAGCAATGCGGCCGTTGGAGGATTTCCACTGTATCATTTACACGGATGGTTCGGCGCAGGTTGCGCATGGCTCTAAACATGCCTACGTTTCCGCTTGCGCCATTGTGGTCGGTGCCATGGTGAACGATGAGTTCAAGTCCAGCGTCGTGCACACGCAGACGCTTGGGGACTGCACCGCACAATTAGCTGAGCTGCGTGCTCTAATGCTTGCATTGGAGTACGCTGATCCTTGTGTGACGACTTTAATCGTAAGTGATTCTTACTACTGTGTCCAGTCTTACAATGAGAACTTGTTCTTTTGGATTCAGAATGATTTTCGTGATTCCAAAGGTAGCACAATAAAACATAAAATGATCTGGGTCCGAGTGGCGGAACTTAAAGAGAAACTGCCACTCGTGTTTGTGATCCATACTCTCGGCCACCAGCGCGTGGGAGTCCACGCTGTTGGCAACTCGCTTGCTGATGAAGCAGCGAAGTCAGCAGTATCAAAATACTTAGTTGCAGCAGTCACAAGGTCCAAAAGCAAAATAGATGATGACATCTTGGCGGCTGTTGCTGCCACGGCGAAGGGAGGTAAATATCCTGCGGGGTTCCCTTCGAAGTACACATACCACTTAAGTCCCGATAAGGTTCCTTATGTGAAAATTCCTGAAGTTGGAGAGCGTCTAGTTCCCAACTCGGATCGCAGAGCTTCTCTGATTACAGCGGCTCATGAAGGTGTGGCGTCTGCGCATGCGGGCGTCTCAGCCACTGTATCTCAGCTACAACAGAGGTTCTGGTGGCGGGGACTGTACAAACAGACGCGCGATTATGTCCTTATGTGTGACATTTGTCAGCAGATCAAGCCTTCTACTGCTGCGCGTCCGCCTCAGACACAGTTGTACATCTCTAATAAACCACTTGGATGTGTTTATTTGGATCACTGCGGTCCTTTTTCTTCTGATACTGCGTATAAATACATCTTAGTAGCAGTTGACTCATGCACACGCTTTGTATGGGTATGGCCACATCGAAGCGCTGATTCGCGAACTGTCATTAAGGATTTGCGTGTCTTTGTGGGAATCTTTGCTTGTGGTGCTTTCCATTCGGACCAGGGTCCGGCTTTCGCCTCTAAGGCGTATAAGGATGCTATGGTTTCGTTGGGAGTACAGGTGAAGTTTTCAAGTCCCTACAGGCCTGAGGGCAATTCTGTAGTAGAAAGAATGAACCGCGACTTAAAGCAATCTTTGACAGCCCGTGTTATAGGCACTGGTAGAAACTGGCTGACCCACCTCTATGGCGTGCAGCGTGCGCTTAATAATCTCCCTAGAAGGTCTCTGGGTGGGTGGACCCCATACGAAATGCTCTTTGGTATCAAGATGTACGTCCCTGACCTTGATGGTGCAGACTGCCAGGCCCAGGCCGCGGCCTTTGACGTAGATGAACATTGCAATGTTTTACAGGATCTACAAAAGACCAGAGACAGTCTTGCAAAGGAACACTTGCCCTCCACGTCGGATGATGCGTTGCAGATCCCGGTAGTTGGCTGGCTACCCCAAGTTGGAGAACTGGTTCGAGAGAAGATCGATAACAAGAAAGAGTTTGGTCCCTCATATCGAGCGCCGGTTCGAGTCCTTGGAGTGAAGGGCACAAGAACAGTCATTTTACCACCACTTCCAGGTCGTAAAGAAAACAGATTTATTTCTATTGACAATGTCAAGACACACAGGGTGGCCGATTCTTCATAGCATGACACCGGCTGTATCCTGTCCTTCCATGGTGAGGCACTCTGTGCTGGCTATTACATCTGGTGCAGATCAGGAGGTGTCCCTCGAGATGCCTGCCATATCCAGTCCTTTATTAAATACTATTCCTGTTACTAACATTGATGAGGTGACCTATGCAGATCCTGCTGATTTATCTATGTCCGATTTACATGCTCGTTTGGCTAATCAGTCCAGATTCTCTTTTGACTCTGATTCGGAACTTTCAAAGAAACCATCGACTATGCCACGTTGTTTAAAAAACATTTTTTAGTTCCACCTTGGACATACATTTGGCTGATACTATTTTCATTTTATCTTTTTATGTCAATTGGTTTTGTGTTTTATTTTTCCGCCTGATTGATGGCCATTATGTGAAAGAAAGAACAGGAATTCGGTACCTTAATGGAACATTGGCCCCTCTTTCCTCCTCACATTCAGCACACAGACTAAAGAGAGACTTACATTCAGTAGAGATTACTGCTTGGCCTGTCCTTGATGGGATTGTGTGGAATGCGGTTAGGTTTCAGATACATGGCCCCACAGAGGTTATTAATGTTCCTAATGTGCTTAGAGTAAACATGGGAGATGTGATTAAGCAAAATATTCATTCTGATGATTGGGATCTTCAGGCCGTAGAAGCATTGTTCTCTGATTTGAAATATTATGCGGCCTTTGATGATGAGGATTTATATTTAGATTCTGTGAATTATGGTGATTTGTTTTGTTACCAACATTATGGAAATCATTTCTTGCACAAGACAAGTTCCAGACGGGTTCCTGTGAATTACACTCAGTGGGAACATTGCCCTACTCCTTTACAGGGGAGCTCAAGTACGTTTCTGGGAAAATATTCTTACTTTACAGATTTTAATCATTCAAATCCTAAGTCGTTTTATTTTAAAGTGAACCAGAAATTCATGCCCAAAGTTAGGCTAACTGACACAAAATTGTTGTATTCAAAGTCCTTTCTAGAAAGGTTATCTGTGGAGGGCTATGAGTTATGGAAGGATGTTATTGACCTTAAGTCGGTTTGGGGTACCAAAGATTGGCAGGTACAAGGCACTGAGGCTTTGCATCGTGCATGTCTCATCCCGAATCACATGTTGTTTTTAAATTCGACTGTTTCCCAAACAACATGTTTTGGATTGGCTACATCTAAAAAATTAAATACCCCTACTATCCCTGATTTGGAAGAATATTCAGGTTGGAGTAATTTCACTACATTATCCATAAGTGAGATACAAGCACTTTTGCAGAATTCCTCCTTTAATATTTCCAGTTTTGATCCAGATGGGTGGCTTTTATGGCAGAGGAGCTCTGATTCTTGCCAACGTCGTTTTTTGGGTTTGTCTGAAGGTTTTACACGCATCAGGCCAGATCCCAGGTTTGACACAGATCACACTGTTACAACTTATTCAGTAGGCAAATTGTGTCAGAACTGGTTACAACATTCCACTTTAGCTGCAGTTAAACTGCATCTGTCCCAGTTGAATGAGAATATAGAGCTAAATGATTTTATAAAAGGCCCGACTATGGGTAGGTCTAAACGCTTTATTTATGCTATTTACAATGAAATTTGGAATTTTTCACAAGTTGAAGCAGCTAAACGCCTGAGGGCTATTGATCAAGCCAATTTGGAAAAAGTGCTTGCAGTGGTCGATAACAGTATTAACACGCTTTCTTCCAGAATTTACACATTGGATAATATTGTTTCTTCTGTTGTTGATATTGTACATGATGAAGTGTCCACGTTATACCATGGTCAAAATCAATTGCGTTCTGTAATGCAGTTTGCCTGGACTCTACAGACAATTAAGGCTGGTCGAGTTCCCTGGACCTCATTGAACGTTTCATCCCTTTTTGCCCCTTTTAATCTTACTGAAAAACAGCACATGCTTTCAATGCGTGATGCATCATTTTCTATGTTACATATTGAGAAGCTAGAATCCTTGCCTTTTTCTGTTGCTGAAACCACTACTGCCACGTGGCTTATTCATGGTTTAATTACATTACCATTTCCTTTATATAAATTTACTAACTGTATGCGGTATATTGCTATAGGACGATATGAACCACTAGGCAATGCATTCCTACATGAGGCATGGTCATTACCATACACATACAGATGTCTGAAGGATGGGAAAGAAGTGAATCTTAATGGCGAGGAATGCACACAGTCACCTGACCATTCATTAATATGCAGACACATTCAGTTACACGGTTCTTGTAATCAGGACCGCCCAAATTTAGCATGTGTTTTAAAAGGCACGCCAGTTCCAGCGGTGGTTCCCACATTCACATTATTAGCTAATGGTAGTTATTTGCTTTTAAACAACGAATTATGTTGTGGTTTATTAATTGGTGTGGCATATGTGGTAACTGTATCAGAGCGTGTAGTGTGCTGCAAGAATGTTCTATACCCACCCACGCATGGTTCTTCAGATGTCTCCATCTGGCCACGGATTCCAACCTTGGAAGCAAAATTCAATGGTTTAAGCAGAATAAGGGCCCTTTTGTCTCAAAAACAAGTGACCCTGAGTTCGGCCCGGGAAACTTATGTCCTTCACATAGCCAACACCCGCACAGAGGTGCAGGCGCTTTTAAATACTGATTTGCCGTTTCATTTCTGCGAGCTGGTACACCAGATATTTAATGCTTCTTCAACAACTGGGCTGGCACATTTTTTCAAGTTAGTCAGCAGTGGCCTCGTGACTACGTTTGAAAAGGTTTTTAGTATCATTCCCACGTTTTTCCACACTATTTTTTCGAGTTTGTTTGGTGGACTACCTGTGTTACTGGCTGTAGCCGCAGGCATTCTGTTGGTGTTTTTCTTCATAAAACATGGATGCCCTTCCTGCGCAAGACGCCGTTCAACGCCTCCTGACACTGTGCCGTAATCGGATGCTCAATTACTATGGAACATTGCCGCTTGCAGCATTAAGCACGGCCTATAGATTGTCATTTCGGTTCACCGACTTCACGTGTGTCCAACCTGTGTTTCACTGCCTGAACTGCGAGTTCGATTGGGCCATTGACTTGTGCCTATGCTTAAGGACTGCTCCTGACGTCGATTTTGATCAGCTAATGCGTCCCGTGGTGGCTCAAGAGTTGATCTGTTCTGGCGAGAGAGTTATGGCCTTGGCAGCAATGAATGGAGTTCTGGGCCAATGGGAGATCTCTGCAGCGGCGGATGCCTTTCTGACACACAGCGACCTGGTGAACCCACTGAGTTGTCCTCTGACGTTACAGGAGGATCCGATGCTGGAGGAGCACATATGTTCTTTCCCATTGCTAAATTGGATTGCAGAGCTATTTTCGGATGATGGCAGTGATTTCATGCTGGAGGCTGTTGCAACTTTCTTTGCATATACTTTCCAATCGTGAGATGCCTGGGAGGAATGCTTTGTTGTGAAATATTACTTTCCCCTCGCTGAATTGGAGGGATGGACTACGTTCAGCTGATGGAGAGTACAGTCACGTGATGTCGCTGAGGATAACATCAATATGGCACATGACTTTGGAAATCGGATAAGTGCCTTGTTTTTTTTGTTTTTTCCTCTTACAAACATTTGGATTGATGCGACCTGGTCCTACATTTCATAATTTTGAGAACTTGCGGATGACTTTTGGTTCAAAAGTTTTGTTTTTATTTTTAGATTTGAGGCCACTGTGGGCATTCATACATATTCATTCATACATATTTTTAGCTTATTTTAGCTCAAGATTATTGAACTTTGCTTTCAATTTTTGTATCTGATTTAGTATTGCCTTTTCCCTTATGTTTGACGGTGCTCGGACCAATGGGGGGGTGTCATATGGATACTTCGTTACATATATTGCGTTAAGTTAGCATGAGTGCATTACATGTTTAAACAGCCTTTTTTCCTTCGGCTTCAGTTTTGCACACGACACATACTTGTTGTTGTCGCCTTCACCCTAGAAGCGGTGAGGTGGTTTATTTGAGAATAATATGTTATTTCTATGCTATCAGCTTTGCCTGGTACACTTGGTACAACTGTCTGCACACTGAGAGCTGCACACTCTAAAATTAACCTAACACAAGGTTGCTGGGAGGCTTGATCCTCGCACCACATTAGACATAACACAAATAATGTTGATGCCAACATTTTGGGCTCTACGCGGGTTTAAGATAGAGTTACACGGAATGAACGTAGACACTTGGTGCTGCGCATGAAGAGAGCTGGTAGCTGTTGATGTGAACTGCTCCTACTGACATTGAGAGGTATGGGGCCGCCCTGCTAAAGCCCGAATGAGACCTTCTTAGATATAATATAATATGCTAGATAGGGTGCGCGAAATATAGGTGATATAGATTTCTATAGAAATTGCATTATAACATGCTAGCACCTTTTGCTTACTATGGATTAGTGACTATGCTGCTGACTCTGATTTTTATAATCTGCATTTTGGTATTATACAAGATACTGCGTTTGAGAACTTTGCATTGAATAATAAATATTTCAACCTTGCACTTGTGTTCTTTGACTCTCAGTTTTGGTTTGAAATGATTATCTAACGAAAGAGTGTTCATGTGTTCCACGACTCCTGAGGTATTCTAAAGATCATGTTCTGGTTTGTCTAAGACATGGATCATTCCATAATGATCCATGAGACACTGTAACTAGCTAGGTAAAGCGATTTCTGACACTGAGATGAGTTTTTGGATCATCCTAACTCACTGAGGTTCTAGATCTCTATGCACAGTTCTGTGGGAGAACGGAAACCCTGCTACACCTCTCGGCTAGAACCAAAGCTTTGGTTCTAGCCGAGAGGTACCGACGGAGAGAGCGGGGCCTCAATCTCCGAGCCGTTGCCGGGTGAGGTGAGGCTTGACTCCCACACATTGCTGGGACTGCATCCTCTATCATCAAACGGTTCAAGAGGATACGGTAGGATGGTCCAATTGACCACATTATTAGTCTGACAGTCTTAACTTTTGGTCTGTCATCTTCACTTTCTTTGCACTACTACTAGAGTGTATCTTTGCAGTAGCAAATTTTATACAAGTGGCCCTGAAGAATGCCGGTGTAGTTTCACCTAATGGCAGAAACATGTTGGCCTATTTAACCACACAGCAAAGTAGACAGTGATTTTGTCACACTGTCATGCACCTCTTTTTAATCTGACGTCCAGGTGAATAATAATAAAGGGATTTTCTTTTGCCTCGACCGTCATTTTAACATCACTCACTCACTTTTTTTCATTGCACTGCACTGTACCAGCACCGCCAGTGGCGTGGACACTTCCATCGTGTGAACCATAATTGTGTGATGTCTAGCCAATTCATCTAGGCGTGGATACACCAACTTGGTTCTAGACGTCCTACATGACGAGGCTCCGCCAAGTGGGTGGGCTGGTAGGATATCTACTGTACACCTAGTGTCTAGTGACCACTTGGGTCTGGTTCAGTGCAATCCAAGTGTGTAGCTCTCATTGAGGACCTTGTAGACTTAGCATTTTTCTTCACAGACCCTCCAGCTCTTCTTGTTCTTTATAGTTCTAATAGGGGTTCTTCCAGTTTGGACGGTCTATAAATATATTCCCCTTGACCCTCCTTTAATAGTTGTTTTACTGGTAAGGTTACACCAGTATCCAATCTGAAATGTACCAGAGTACTACTCTCACTTCTACTTCCTTTTCTTTTCCTTCACTTGTTTACACTTTCTCCTTTCAGTGAATAGGGCCAACAATGATTAACTTGCGTACACCTCTGTACATCATCACCAAACACACTCTATGGATGAGGGTCCCTAGTGTGTACATGTTATTGCTGCTTACTATTCTAGAAAATTAATACATCGTTCTGAAGAATTTTTTTATATATATATATATATATATATATATATATATATATATATATATATATATATTACCTACTGGCGGTCGCCAGTAGGTATATATAGTTAGGATTTTTTCTCTATGGGACTTTTGAAAATTCTATGTCTAATAACTTTGGCGTTTGTGGACGGAATCGGCTGAAATTTTCAGAAAAATGGCACATTTTGTTTCTGAGCAGCACCTAAAAATTTGGGGGGGTTTCGTCAAGGGGGGGCCGAGAAAAAAGGGGGGTCCCAAAACAAGTTTTTCCCATTCATTTTTCCATAGGGCGTTTGGCCTCACTTTTAGCTCGAACGGCTGAATGGATTTGCAAGAAACTTGGCAAAATTGTAGGGACTGTTAGCCCGATGTGCCTTTGCTGGGTCTCAATATATGTGCTCCAGTGGATTTTGAGAAATTAACATTTTAAAAAACAGATATATCTGTGACAGCGTCCCGGGTAGCGCTCCGGTTCGCGTACTTTTCGCGTTACGGAACTTTGCGAAGCGAAGCTGATTGGCTCTCCGGTGTCTGTCAACATTCTAAACAGTCCGGAACGGCCGCCATCTTGTCTCTCGGTAGGATCGAAAGACAAGAGGAGGAGAAAAACAAAGGGGGAATTTAATGAAAGGGGGCAAGGTAGACCCCTCTTGACCCCCTAGGAATGATGTTGGGGTTATTAAAGGGTCCCGTGGGGCAAATAAAAAAAAATCAATTTTTCGCGGTAGAAGCGCTTCCCTGTTCGCGAACCGGGTCGCGAAACGGGAATTCGCCATTTTGTGTTTCGTTTTAATTAAATTACAAGATGGAGGAAAAACAATGTGAGAAATGGGTATAAGGGGGTACGGGAGACGTATCCTGACCCCCTATGTTTTCTGAGGGTGGCTGAGGATGCTCATATATGTTGATACATGTCTTCCAGCGGCTGCGCGTGAGCGTTTTTTTTTTTGGCTGCATGACGTCTGTTAACGTTCGATTCGAAGGAAATCAGGAAGTGTTGACCGCCATTTTGTCACTGCGAGTAAATATATTGTTAAAAATAATTGTTATAAATTAATCCGTATTGATAAACATTGTCTGCGCCATCTTGCCTTTTTTCCAATGCCACACTTTTGTCGTGCACGGCAGCCATTTTAGATGCCTTGACCAGACCCACTCTCTGCACGCCGCCGATCCTCAGCATGGCTCCCCACCCTCGCAAGCATCTCCCCCACGCACTGGTCACCCCTGCTCTCTCTCTCATGCATGGGCCATAAACCTCCCCCCATCTGCGCTGCTCTTCCCTGAGAATCACACCCTGTGCCCGCCCGACACCTCCCTTTCACCCTATTCACTACCGCACCCTCTGACACTCCTCTTCCTCTGTGTCTGATTGTCCAGGCCGGTCCCAGGCTATCACCTAGCCCTGCGGATGTAGTTTATGGCCCCAACTGTATAGAATCACCCCTCTTCAAAGGAGTTACAGTAGATCAAGGCCCCCACCCCATGAGATCCGTCACACCACACACGTTCCTACTATCTGATAACGATCCTGTATTGTGATTGGGGAGGGGATTCTCACTGTAAGGGTGTGTGGGACTGAGCCTGAAGCAGAAGATTCCAGGGATGCCTTTTTGTACATCAAAGTCTTCACAATTATGTGTCACATTAAAAATATATAGCACTCCGTTTATTTAACAGTCCATTCGCGTTAATGGATAGGATATTACATAAGTCAATTGTCATTGTTAAGGCTATGAAATTCTAAACTCCTTCTGTACCAACCAAAGTTAAGAATAGAAAACCTACTTCTCTTGTATTTTTTTGCTGCATTCAACCCCCCCCCACCAAGGACCCCCCCATGGATGCGGGACCACCCTTCCTGACCACGCTGCCCACATCCCACCCTTTCTTCTACTTCGGGTGTCTTCTTATTACACCCCGGTGTGTCCTGGTGTGATCCTGGACCCAGGAACCCCCGCCTATTTTCAAACTCTCATTATTTTAATTCCTCATATTCAACATTCAACATTCAATATAGCCAAGCCACAGAGCCTAGGCCCTTGTTGATATTTCATCAAGAAGGGTCTGTGCCTCTTCTAGATCAGTAAATAGAAAAAAAATTCCTTTGACGAGAACCTTCAACTTTGATTGCTGTGCAATCGAGGCCTGGGCTCCATTAGCCTTGAATAACTGCAGCAACTTTACAAACTCTTTCCTTCTCTTAGCCGCAGTTGCTGTCATATCTGAGAAAATCCTGCATTTTGTAGTTTCAGAAATGAAAAACTGGCGTTGTTGATATGCCTTGGAAAGTATCCGTTCCTTAATTCTAAAATCCGCAAAATTTAATAGAATAGTTCTAGGAAATGGAGAATTCGCAAAGCGCTGAGCCGGAACTCTGTGGGCTCTTGTTATTGTCAAGTCTCCTTCAAAATCTGACAGAACTACTGACAATTGACTTATGTAATATCCTGTCCATTAACGCGAATGGACTGTTAAATAAACAGAAATATGGAGCACTTTTGAAATGGGCAATCGCTATTAAACCTCACGTAGTTTTCCTCCAGGAGACGCACTTGAAATCAAACTCCCCAAAGTTGTTTCTTCCTAGATATTTCTCCCATGGGTTCTTTTCCTCTGCTGGTGTTGCCCAGAGGGGTGTAGCTATTTATTTCTCAAGAAATTTACCCTGGGAGATTCTACAAATGCAAAGGGACTCTAAAGGGAGATGGCTTTGGGTGGCAGCGAAATTGTTGGGAAAGGTATACAATTTTGTTAACTATTATGGCCCAATTTTTGATGACACCTCGGCCCTGACTGAAATTAGTGAAATTCTAAGGAGTACTGCTGGGCAAATTATATTAGGAGGTAATTTTAATTATATTCAGGATTTAAAAAAGGACACCTCTAATAAGAATAAGAAACAACTAAAACCAAAAACAAAAGGGGTATTAGAGGCTTTTATGTCAGAATATCAATTGCGGGACTCATGGCGCTCCCTAAATCCCAACCTAGAATCTTACACGTGCTATTCCAATAGGTTTCGCACAGCCTCTAGAATAGATTTCTTTTTATCCTCAAGATCGCTCCAAATTTCCAACGCATTGATAGGCTGCAATCCATTTTCAGATCATGGGAGGATTGAGGTTGAATTAATATTGGAGGGCACGGTAGGGGTGCGACCTAGGTGGCAACTGGATCGCACTCTTCTACAGAATACGATATGGGTTGAGGGTTTTAAAGAATGGATAAGGGAATTTTTTCTAGTAAACAAGGACTCAGCAGAACCCTTCGCAGTATGGGGGGCATTCAAAGCAGCAGCTCGGGGGCAAATTATAGCCTTTTCTTCCAACAAAGCAAACGAACGAAAAAGAAAAATATCTGCCCTCCAGGATGCCGCAGAAAATGAGTATGCCTTGAAACTTAATCAAAAACCAAACAACTGGGAACAAGCTAAAGTATTACTTAGGGACTTCTTCATTTTGGAAGAGATAAATAGCTCAAAAGCCTTCCAACAAAAGCTATATGAAGATAGTCAACTCATGGGCAAACTGTTGGCAAATTCGATTAGGAAAAAACAAGAATCTTCCATCATCTTAAAAATTCAAGATCCATCAGGCAGGATAAATACTAGAAGTGAGGAAATCGCGAAAATATTCCTTGATCATTATGAGAGAATATACTCGACTGATATCCAACTTGAAGAAAATTTAATCAGGGAATATTTCGACAACTTGAATATCCCCAAAATTTCTAAATCTAGATTTAATCAAATAGGCGGCGATATAAGTTATTTGGAAATTCAAAATAGCATAAAAGCCACAGCGGGAGCAAAGGCTTCAGGGATTGATGGATTCCCAATTGAATTTTATAAGGTTTTTCTGAAGGAACTGGAGGATCCCTTGAAACATTTATTTAATTATATCAGACGAGGTGGTAGGGTCCCCTCAGAGTTTAAAGAGTCCACAATTATTAGTTTTGTTAAGAAAGGCAAGAACCCGGAGGACGTAAATTCCTATAGACCAATTAGTCTTTTAAACTCTGACTATAAGGTCTTTATGAAAATTTGGGCTCAAAGATTTGTATTGGCCGCCCAGGAGGTGATACATCAAGATCAAACGGGTTTCATAGCTGGACGCTATATGGCTGCTAATACAGAATATTTATTGCAGGCACTAGATTATTTTAATCTTAATTCTATTTCTGCATGCATTCTTATGATCGATGCGGAAAAAGCATTTGATTTAGTTAATTGGTCAACGTTATTCTTTTCCTTGGGCTACTTTGGATTGCCCGCCCCTATTATTAATATGCCACAAAACATTTATGAGGGGGCATCTGCCCAGGTGATAATAAACGCCAAGCAAACAGGGAAGATTAGAATAAAACGAGGCACAAGGCAAGGTTGCCCTTTATCTCCCCTGCTTTTTACCTTTTTTATCGAACCCCTGGTAATAGAAATAAGGAATAATAACGCAATATCCGCCCCAATTGCCGGAATGTCGAAGTTAAAATTATTCACAGACGACATTATCCTTTATATGGCTCCCGATAAAGAAAATATAGAACATCTTATGAAAGAGCTACAGAAATATGAGAACGTAGGGGGTTACAAAATCAACGAAAAGAAAACTGAGGTTCTTATTTTGAATACTGATTTAGACTTCCTTCCCTCAGATTTACAGTCTCAAGCTGAAAAAAGGGACCCAATAAGATATCTAGGGATTTACGTGACCAGAGATTATCAAGAACTTTTTCAATTGAATTACGTAAGAACTATGAATAAAATCAAGAGCCTTTTAGAACATTGGGATATACTGCCCCTATCATTGATTGGCAGAGTGGCATTGATAAAGATGAACATACTACCTCTGCTTTTATTTTTGTTCAGTAATATCCCAATTAAAGTTAATTTGGCCTTTTTTAATGAACTGGATTCCATGATAAGAAGATTCATTTGGAATAAAAAGGCCAATAGAGTCAAACTTGTGGTAATTCAACTTCCAGTTAACCAAGGTGGACTTGCTCTTCCCCATTTTTATACATACTACGAGGCAGCTTTTTTTGATATAATGGCAGGATTATTAAAGGCTAGACAGACAAGAGACAATTTTCTTTTTAATAGAATGCTTGAGGAATCAGGTTCTCAAATTTCTATTTTCTTAAAAACGGCAAAACTTCCAAAGAGAACACGATATAAGACACTGGTGGGGTATTCATCAAGATTACGGGTTTTATTTGAAAAACATGGCCCAGATGGATCCATCTATTTGAAACTTTCGGAATGTACTAAAATGGGTCTTAGGATCTCTTCAAACCATTTGTCAGAATGGGAATTGGCCGTTTTTTGTGAAATAAGGCATCTTCTCACGCAAAATACGTTAATTAGCTGGCAAATGGTCAGAGACAGAAGGCATCCGAATCGGCTCATGTTTTTTCAATATTTACAATTGAGTTATTTTATAAAAAAAGTTATAGTAAATCTTGATAGAACACCTAATGCTTTGTTAACAGCGTTAAATGGGGAGAAACATAAGGGTATTGGATTCTGGTATAAAAAGTTACCTCTTCTGGGTTCAACCAATATAATAGGCAACCACTTGGAGAAAATAAGTCTCACAATACAGTGTGTGGTGTCTGACAAAGATTGGGAGACAATAAGCTACTTAGGAAATAGGGCACTCCGAGCAGCCAATTATAAGAGGATGTCTTTTCTTTGTCGTTGGTTGGCATATTATACCCCGGAAGCTCTTCAAAGAATGTTCCCTGAATATGAAAATAAATGTTTTAGATGCAAAACTAGGGGACAGGGTGGCTGGCATCACATTTTCTTCTCATGCCCAAAGTTAGAACCCTTCTGGAGGGAGATTTTCACAGATCTGGAGATGGCAATAGGGAAAATTCTTCCTCCAGAAGTGGAAGTTGCCCTTTTTGGCATTAGTAAAGACAGGACTAAGTTCAATGAATCAGAAGAAGTGTTTATCTTTATTTCCTCTGTCGTAGCAAGGTCTCTGATTCTGCAAAATTGGAAATCCACGGTGTTTCCTTGCCATGTTAAGTGGGTTAATAAAATGAAGAGAACTTATAATTTTGAGAGAGCCTATGCAGGTAGAGTGGGTGCAACTGCAAGATTCGAAAGGAATTGGAAATATCTTGACCAGCTTGAACTATTAAAAGGAAGGTGATTGGTATATCCTAGCTAATGAAAAGACGGCATTACATTTATATATGAGGAAATATAATTATTTGTATGCTATGCTATATCTAATTGCTAAGTACCTTTATCATGTTATCAGTTCTGTTTCTATATACCAGTACTTTATTGCACTAGTCACTTTATACAGGCTGAAGAAGAAAAGAAAAAGAAAAAGATTTTTTTTTTTTTTTTTTGCACACAACAACATTAGCACTGTCAAGTGCCGGTTTTTCTATTTATGCATTAGCACTTTATGAACGAAATATTTTGTGTAATTATATATTGGCACTTTAATGCATTAGTCACTTATAATTACACCTTCAAGCGTGGGTCGTTCTACTCTTTGTATTTGCACTCTATGTTCGGTATATTAATAGCAATATTTTTCTTGATGTTGCCCTTTTATCACCAGTTGTTTATTGATTGGATAATCTTAAAATATTTATTATTTTTACTGTGGTATTCTATTTTCTAGGGTTGTCTCTTGGATTTTATAAATTTTTGGCTAATGTACGTCTAATTATGAAGAAAATTAATGTACCAATGTATTGTCTTTACCTACGGCTTGTAATAAAAAACGTTTGAAAAAAAAAATATATATAGCACTCCAACAAAGTAGTAGGATTATAACATTTTAATAACTTATAAATATATACAACGCTCCAACAAAGTAAACACGTTAAAAAAAATTTTTTTAACAACTATTTACATGGCAGCCTGCTGCAACATCCATCTCAAAGCAACAATGGGCTGCTTTGGTTTGTTTTTTAGTCGGCAAAATCCGTCGGCCTGTGAGGTGGCGTCAGTTGCGGTCCGTTGTGCGAATAGGCCGAAGGCAGCACAACGCGCCGAGATCTGGACGGCACCCAGGTGGTGTCCAGTAAGTTGCCGCACTGGTCTGGCCATCCTACAATGCTGCGCCGAAAAACGGCCCCGGGGGGGGGAGGGGGGATCGGAACGAACGGGCCTCCCCCGCCTCCCCAGGTGGAGGCTCCTCTGCTGCAGTGGGGCGCCCTTTAGCGTTTCAGTCTTCATTCAGCTGTTTACCGCCCGCTTTTGCGGCCCTGTGCCTCATTCGCCATTCAGCTGAGTTGCGCCCACTCTTGCGATGCAGCGATAGGCGGCTGACACAGGACTCTTAAAATGGCGGCCGGCTCTTCGGATTTGGGCCTGGTCCACTAAAATGGCCCTGGGACACATTTGAACTCGGACATTTGATTGCTAGGGCTTGGGCCCCATTCTCGAAAGCGTCCCCTCAGCCTTGAAGATTCTACAAAAATCATCGGGGCCCCGGACTCCCGCAGGCTTCCCAAGGGGAGCGGCTGCCATGATTGCTTGCGGAATGGCCACGGCGGAGCTACGAGTTGGTGGTGCTCTAATGCTGACGCCAGCTTCAGTCTGAAACATCCAGAAACACTGTAGACTACCAATTCGATGACTTCCGGTGGAGCCCCAACGTGACCCGGTAGGGAAGAACTTGCCCTCTCCTCTTTTGACTGATGGTTCTTGTTGCCTGCCCCTCTGTTGTCATCTAACGGAACGTTTTTGAATTGCCGAGTGAGAAAAAAAAAAGGGGGGGCTTTCATCATTTGGGAAAAAAAAAATCTTTCAATCCAATGAAAAGTGTTATTTTTAGGTCATATGATCAAGCCTTCCATCATAAGGAAATCAAAAGTAAAATGAACCAATGAAAAGTTTTATAAACAAGTCACATGACCTGTTATGCGGCTTTGGGCTATAAAAAGCCTACAAAATCCGTTGGCCTGTGAGGCGGCGTCAGTAGTGGACCGATGTGCGAATAGGCTGAAGGCATCACAACGCGCCGAGATCCGGATGGCACCGAGGTGGTGTCCAGCAAGTTGCCGCACTGGTGTGGCCATCCTACAATGCTGCGCCGAAAGACGGCGTGGGGTGCCCGGGGGGGGGGGAGGTGGCGCGAACTGGCCTCTCCCGCCTCCCCAGGTGGAGGCACCTCATCTGCAGTGCGGCGCCCCTTACCGTTTCACTCGCCGTCCAGCTGAGTTGCGCCTGCACTTGCTGCTACAGTAGGCCGAAGGCAGCACAACGCGCCGAGATCCGGATGGCACCGAGGTGGTGTCCAGCAAGTTTCACTGGTGTGGCCATCCTACATTGCTGCGCCTAAAGACGGCGTGGGGTGCCCGGGGGGGGGAGGCGGCGCAAACGGGCCTCTCCCGCCTCCCCAGGTGGAGGCACCTCATCTGCAGTGGGGCGCCCCTTAGCGTTTCACTCGCCATCCAGCTGAGTTGCGCCCGCACTTGCTGCTACAGTAGGCTGAAGGCAGCACAACGCGCCGAGATCCGGATGGCACCGAGGAGGTGTCCAGCAAGTTTCACTGGTGTGGCCATCCTACATTGCTGCGCCGAAAGAGGGTGTGGGGTGCCCGGGGGGCGGGGGGGAGGCGGCGCAAATGGGCCTCTGCCGCCTCCCCAGGTGGAGGCACCTCATCTGCAGTGGGGCGCCTCTTAGCGTTTCACTCGCCGTCCAGCTGAGTTCCGCCCGCTCTTGCGGCACAGTGCCTCTCCTGCCATCCAGCTGAGTTCTGCCCGCTCTTGCGGCACAGTGCCTCACCCGCCATCCAGCTGAGTTGCGCCCGCTCTTGCAGCTACAGCGTCTTGCCCACCATCCAGCTGAATAGCGCCCACTCTTGCGGTGCAGCAATAGGCGGCTGCAACAGGACTCTCAAAATGGCGGCCGGCTCTTTGGATTTGGGCCTGGTCCACTAAAATGGCCCTGGGACACCTTGGAACTCGGACGCTTGCCTGCTAGGGCATGGGCCCCATTCCCAAAAGCGTCCCCTCTTTTGACTGATTGTTCTTGTTGCCTATCTCTTCTGTTGTCATTTAACGGAACCTTTTTGGACTGCCGAAAGGGGTTCTGGTCCGACCGCTGGTTGGTTGAGACATTTTGACTATATCCTGGACCTGCCCGGCCTCGCCCAAAATGGCGCCGGTATAAATGGGACTCATAACTCCTTGTTGTGTACTGGTTGCCCAACCTTGATATCACGAGATACGTATGCAGTTTTGAAGCACATGGCGGGCGGGGACGAGTACTGATTGAACATTTGGACATCCCTATTGATATTAAGTTCTGTTGTGTTATTGATTACTGTACTATTGAAAGTTCGAATTAACGTCACCCATGGTACTTGCCCGCAAATGTATATCTAGATAATTTTATTGTAACTTGCCCTGTCGTACTTTAATTATAAAATGTACGTCCACCGATTCCGCAACTGTTAGACACCTTAGTTCTTGCAACCTAATGGCCCGCCCGTTACGTTCTTCTACAGTGTAAATGTCCCCTCATCATATACGATTCCAGTTTGCTCCGTGGCCGGCCCACGTGGTTATAGGCCCGTATTTGTATACTGACATTTTCACAATAAAGGTCATTAAAACAAAACATGGTAGTAGTACCTAGATTGGTAAAGTTTTGAATAATAGCCACTGTTTTCGAATCAGTAAAAGGCAAGTGAAATAAAGCAGCCCGATTACATGACGGTTAAAAGGTATAATACGCAGGAACGCAGTAAAGATAAATGGTCAAGGGCTGTTGTGTTTTCCACTCCTGCAACATAAAGTGATCGATAAGAATCCGATATTCATGCCTATCAGCGACTAAGACAGCAGGCCGAGCCTCTTTTGTTCAACGGCTCCCTCATGGGACGAAGAAACGCCCTTTTTCTCGAAATAGGAATATTTTACTTGCAGGACAGTTGTAAATTTCCCGGGAAAATACATTAGCCTGGAACATTGTTAGTGATAAACTGTAAATGCATCTGGGTCCTTTGCTTATGATCGCATCTTTGCATTTTTACTTTTCAGCCTTACAAATGTTTTCGTGATACGCTAACCTTTCCGAATGTGGTAGATACCCATTCCACCTTTGACATGTAAGTTTACACTCGTTTTTTTTCCTTGGTTAGCCTTAGTCGGAAAGAAATTATTTCTTTCCTCTGGGAAAGGCTGTCCTCAGCAAATATTAAAATTGTAATTTCGAATTTTGCAAGGATGGTCTCACGTATTTTAGCTTGCAGGTGCAAGGCCACAAGGCTCGTTAGGTAGAAAAGTCCATTGTTTAGATGTTGGGATAGTAGGCGCGAGCACAGAGATGCTGCCAAAGAATTTGGGAGTGCAACATTCAGCGGAGAAGGTGCCTTGGACCCAAGGACTCTCCAACGGACGCTGGATAGAGAGGTGCTGTAGTGGAAAACTCTGTGGAGCTACACCTGCCAGAGGGGCATGTCTGAAGGCGTGCCAACTGTTTTGGGGATTTTGTATTAGGGACAGCACCCGAGGGTGGAGAGGCAGTCCGGAGCAGAGGCAGAGGATAGACAGCAGTTTTAGGAGTTAGGCTTGGGAAAGGCAAGATCTAGATAGTGGTGAACTTGAGGCAGAGTAGGGTGTAGCAAGGAGCATCTCAGAACGAGCTCAGAAATTGAAGCAACTTATTAGGAAGTGAATGTACTTCTTAGGAAGTCTTCACAGCTGACACCTTTATTCTTGCAGGGCAAACCATAAATTAGGGACCTCACCTTAGAGTTAGTGTAGGGACAGTCTAACCAGATTTTTTTCCTTTTTGTAAATGCAGTCCCGACTTTCGACATTGTTGGCAATGGTATGCTTAATGCTTCTGGAATTAACCTTGGTCTTTATTCTGAGTCGTTTGAGGTTCTTGCATAGAATTACTTTTGTATTTGTGCCAGTTTATTTCCTGAATCTCTTGCTGAGATGTCTGTATGTCCAACTATTTTTGGCTTTGTAATAAATCTTCAAAATTTCAGTTCGCAGTCAGTGGTCCTTTAAGTCTAATTTGGATTGGCCTTATGAAGTTGTTATGAGCTGTGTTTGTGAAATTCTTCCCTTTACGCTTCTAGGACAGGGAAAAAGGTTCAGTCCGCCAGAACTGGGATTCTAGACATTGGTAAGAAATTGTAGATGAGAATCCCAGCTTCCCCACATTGAAGGTCTTGTTTCATGGCTTTCTCTAATCACTTCAGCATTGCCCCTTTCTCTAACCATATAGTGCAAAGAAAGGTCAATGTTGATGAGGGGTTGATGCTCCACTCGGACATGCTGCTACGCTTTCCCAGGTTGGAAGACCACTGTATTAAGGACAACAACATACCTTCAGGCTAATGGAATGGAAACAGCTGTAATTGATTACAGTAAAGTCAATTTAAGTTACACCCTAGTACAGGTCAATATGAATAATCTGTAGGGTAAAGTAAACGTTTATAATAAATTATTTGATATTACTTCTCCTCGAAAATGTTATAGTTCAAATTTCAGGTTCGATAAAGATGAATATAATCTTGCTTTACAGCTGAAGCTGTTCTGCTTGTTTCCACCTGCTTTCCTGCTCTCTCTTGGAGTGGGACTTCATCCCACATAAAAAAACTCTGCCCAGAGAGGAGGGGCTTGACTTTGACATCGCGCTTAAAGCGCCTTCAGTCCCCCACAACGTAGGACACAATTTACTGCCGCAGCTCACCTGCTGGTTTCCACCGGCATTCCTGCTCTCTCTTAGGGTGGGACTTCGTCGGCCAGGATACTGCTGCCTGGAGAGGAGGGGCTTGACTTTGACATCACGCTTACATTGCATTCAGCCCCCCACAGCGCAGGACACAATTTACTGCTGCAGCTGTTTCCACCGGCATTCCTGCTCTCTCTTAGGGTGGGGCTTCTTCCCCCAGGATACTGCTGCTTTAGAGAGGAGGGGCTTGACTTTAACCTCTCACTTAAAGTGCTTTCAGCCCCACACGGTGCGGGACGGGCCCGTCTTTGCCTTTTACTGGCGAGAAGAGGCCGGGCCACCCCTCTTGGCTGGAGGTTTTGAAGCCTTTGTTTGGGGGTAAGCGCTGTATCTGAAGACGGTTAAGAGCGCTTGAGTCCAAATACATTATGGGTAAAATAAAAATTCTCCTTTCAATGAGTAAGGGTAGTGCACAACCCCCCATCTAGCCAACAATAGCAAACGATTTATTTCCATATTATGAGTGCCATCGAATCAGAATTATAACATTAAAAGAAAAAATAGACACAGTACAGAAACTGACTAAAAAAAACACCCTTGGAGCGAACAGTGACAATTGAGAACAGTGGTAAGAAAACCTGCACAGTTCCAACTCCAATTTCTACTGCAAGTCTGCTTGCTAAAGAGCAGACTTCCCATTTTTTTGGGCCAAATAAAGAGTCTCACCCATGGATGCAGTCAGCTAGCATGAATAAAGACTCACCGATTGAAGGCACTTCTCTCTATCAAGTTCCCCCGTACTTAAAAAGAGAAGAGAAGCCAAGAAAAGACTCATCATAATTGCTGGGCAGAAAAGGAGTAACACTGACTTGCCTGATGAAGTAAAGAGAAACCAAGAAAATTATATCGGAACACAAAGACATAGGACTGTGGGGAAAGACCAAATGGATGACTTTTTTTTCTCAAAATGGATTCCGCGCTAAAAAGAATTTTGCAAAAAAATTGAGGAAAAGATAATATCATCAAAGATAAGCTGGAACAAGTCATCATTAACCTTACTCAGGTTATTCGAGTAATACCAGCTGGTTGCCATGGTGCAGAACAAACACCACTACCAACACCCAGGGTCCCTATAAACAGGCAAATTAATTCCATAGGGGGCATAGCATATTATGGAAAAACACAGAGTATAATTCCCACTTCAAATCATCCAAAAATGGGGACAAACCACATGGCTACGCCCAGCACAAAGAGCCCGGTCCACTCAATTGATCCTGTAGGCGTACAAGGCGGCTCTCGGTAACTGCCACCCGAGAACACCCCATATGTGCTGATACTGGAAAATATCCAGCCCTTATCAGTGTGCAGAAGAGAAGATACTGAAGCCTTGATGCGAAAATATTCTCATTGGTTACTCTTGAAATCTAGTTTCCATGGTGACCTTTTCGTCAAAATTCTATATGCCAGAATGGCAAGCTGGGTTGGCTATTCCAGGGACACTACCAAAGGTGACTACATAGTGATTCATTTTAAAAATCCAGACCTTTCTCAATTACCAATACAATGCCTGAACTATCTTGACAAAAGTCATGAGGGAATACGAGTTTTGCCACTTGGCTTATAAACCCCCAGTGGTAAGCCAGTACAATCCCCACCTCACCCAAAATCATCAGGCTATCTCACTACATACCCAATATCAACCAAATATCTCTGTTACAAATCAATTTGAGCCATTACGTGATTTGGTGATGTTTGATTGACTCACTATCCTCACTGAGAAAAAATACTCTTGAAGTTGATTTGGAGGCCACATGCATTACAAGCCTAGCATCCCAAAGGCAAACACTTCATCCTAGAGTGGCCCCTTTACCTGTTCTCACTGTGGCAAACTCAAAAGTACACCCAAAAGGTTTGACCGTGGCCACCTGACACAATATGGGTGCCCGTACAAAGATAAAAAACCCTGACTAGTTATGTTTTGTTTCCTCATTTGACATGATTTGTGTCCAGGAGACCTGGATGGCTGAACCTTTTCATATAGATTAGGGACCTGATAGACATTCTCCTCACTACAGCAGTCAAAACAATACTAGCGAACTGGAAAGACACAGGAAAGCCGACCTTCAAAGGCTGGGTCAACTGGATCACCTTCCTTAGAGGGGCGGACAACATAACGGCACTGCATGCACCCAACCACACAGCAAGGGGCGAAATGTGGGCCTCGCTGGATAGACACTTGGGTCCAAACAAAACCCCATAGAAGCCGTTGTACTCTGCCCACCGAAGCAAATAATGGGCACTGGATGCTCACCGCAGAGAAACATCAAACATCTTAATGCTCTGTCTCCCCTCCCCCACACCTACCTTCCTCTACTCCTCCTTTGATATCTCTAACAGGGGAGCATTATATCTTGTTGATAGAATACCGTTTTTAATCAAATGTGTGTAAAATAATTGATGATTTGGCAGATTTTCTGGAGAGATTTTACCTGCACTTGAACAAGGAAGTTGTTCTGTTGTGGGTAGGGGATTTTAACATTTCATTATCGGAGGTGACTAGAACGGCTGCGCTTCATCTTTAATTGATTTTATTCAGAAATTGAAACTCTATTTTCTTTTTAGTGGGTTTCAAAGAATCTGTGCTTATTTTGGTGTTTTTAACTGTAGAGAGGGGCAATAAGGAGCGGCATTATTATTATTTTATTTGGGGCCGTTTGACAGATGCCATCTTGGAGCGCTTGATGCTCTAGTAATTGTACATACTCCTTTCAGTCAGTGTTTGGGCTGCAAGGTGTTTCAAGCCCCCACTCATCTAGCCACCCTTGACTCTACTTCCGGCCTGTCAGGCCTTTTAGGGTGCAACAACAATGCCTCTAGGAAGAAGTCAGTGGGAAAGAGTGGAATACCATGCAATTTGCAGGGTCTTTATCTCAACACTCAAACTATCCCTAAAAATGCAGCAGAAATTTGGGATCTGGATGATTTCCTTAAACTGGATATTTGTTTCTTTGCCAGAACGTGGCAATTAGCGCATATTTTGCTCCATTGTCATAGCAATCCCCCACCAGGACACAGATTATTGATACTGTGTTCTTGCTCCATAGAGTTGACTGGCATGTGTGCCACACCGGTCTCAGGCTGAAGTTATCCGGTCTGACCCATAAGTGAGTACTGTCTTTTAATACTTTACTTGGTTGCAAGTCTTTCCAGCACCAAATCTCTCTCTGATACACAGTCCTTATTTTCTAGACTGTCCTTCTGTCTTGAGAAAGACCCGCTGCGACCACCAACCAGGGCGCAGTAGGGTTGAAACGTCGACGAACATCATAGCCCAGAAAGACTAGGATCCGGATAGGAACTGTAGGAATCCTTGGTTCAAAAGCATTATCTGGCCAATGAAAAAACTTGTATATACTTGTACATAGATTGCACTGTATATTTTGCCATTCACTGAGCACCTTTCACCAAAAGTCACTGTTTATTTGACAGTCACTTCAAGCATTGAATGTTATCCAAGAATGATTACAATTCAGATACCAAATGTTTGAAAACCTTTAATACAACTGATTGAATACATGACTTAAAGCTTTTGAGCATTTATTTATTTATTTCTCAAATTGTTGGACTTGTATCAGAGAGTTCTTGTTTTTGTTCTCATTAACTGAATGTTTTCAAAAGTAATTGGTCCGACCCAACAGAACCGCTTTTCATTTAAACCTAGTTGGGTCAGAGCAGTGGTCTACCATCCCCCAGGGAGCAATAAACAAGACTTTTATATATCGCTAACAGAATCCCTGGCACCTCTCTCTTTGCAATCGCATTACTTTTCGTTAAAAGGAGATTTTATCCATCACTTTGATACCTCTGATCCAGACTCCATTGGGCTTAAAGAAGCTCTAGAATTTCTGGGCCTTTTACCTAAAGTATTTAGTTCCACTCACATAATGGGACACACATTGAATAATATCTTTGCTAACACTCAGGATGTAGTAGTTGACCTTCCATTAGTCCTGACTTGGACAGACCACTCAGTGCTAAAATTTGCGCTAAATGTATCAAATTGATTACCCAAGCCCCAAGCTGCCCTAGGTCGGCAGAGACCGTGGAGGAATGTGACCCTATCCTCTTTTATCCTGGCATTTAAAGCCCTGGTTTTCCAGAATTGTGTGGACAGCGATGTGGCACTGGAATTACTAGAGGGTGCCCTGATAAAAGCTCTGGATACGATCGCCCCTAGTAACATTTGTAAGATTCGCGTAAAATCAGCTCCAGCGCCCTGGTACAACAATAGTCTGAAGACAGAAAAGGAGGTTGCAGGAAGCGGGAAAGGAAATGGAGGAAATCTAAACAAAAGGCAGACAAACTAGCATAAAGAACGGCTCTTAGACAATATCTAAGGAAATCTAACAGCGCCAGAAGATTGCATCTAGGGTCCAGAATTAATGAAGCCAGGAATTCTTCCAAATAATTATTTTAAATCCTGAAAGACATCACCAATTCTAGAGTGAACAACTTGTCCATCCCTCAGATGCAACAACTTTGTGATGATCTGGCCAATCACTTCAAGATAAATATTGATAACATCAATAGCTCCTTTAACCTACAAATGCAACCTAGTGGGGATTCATAGAAGTATAATGATTCCACGTCTTGTGTCTTGGAAACATTTGAGGCCATTACCGTGGACAATGTCCACACATTACTGGCTCATCAAAAATATGGTTCCTTTTTAGACGTGGCTCACCCTTTTATTATCACAACTGTGGCCGCGGACCCCATTGCTGAATTATGTAATCATTCTTTAATCACAGCCACCTTCCCTCAGAAATGGAAGAAGGCGCAAATCAGACCTATATTGAAAAAAGCCATGGCAGATCCATTGGACCTACAAAATTACAGGCCGATCTCCCTTCTACCTCTGTTTTCCAAAGTTATGGAAGTCCCAGTCAATAAGCAGCTTACCCAGTACTTAGAAGTGAATATTATGCTTGACTTTTCTCAGTCAGGCTGCCTGGTTTCGCACAGTACGGAGTCTGCACTAACAGAAGTCACTGACACGATCAAGCTGGCCTTGGATAAGGGTACTTCGACCATGCTGATCCTTTTGGATCTGTAGACCACTTTCAACACCATCTCTCATTGAATTCTTGTGGTAAGATTACAAGAGATTGGTGTCAGAGGAATAGCACTCAGATGGTTTGAAAGCTTCCTTGCCGACAAGTCCAACTTGAGTCGTTCACTTCTCAGACTGTGGCTGTGGACAAAGGGGACCACAGGTCTCCATTTTAAGCCCCACATTATTTAACATTTATGTATCATTTATGTATCTTCTCTGGCTCCCATTATTATATCTTGTGGGTTTGACACAGGAAGAACATCTCTGGCACTTGCTTCAGCCTGATGCGTTTGCTCAGAAATGTCTTTCCCTGGTTGCCCTTCTCTGCAAGAAAATCACTAACTCAGGCACTAGTTAGCAGGTTGGACTATGGCAACTCCCTACTGGTAGGGATTAAGGAATATCTACTTTCTAGACTTCAGGTCCAACAGAATATGGCTGCATGGCTTGCCCTCAATGGTCCATCCCGCTCACCCTCAGAACCTCTTTTGCGCCAACTCCACTGGCTGCCGATTAGGAAGCAAGCAGTGTTCCAACCTTTATGTCTTGCATTTAAGACTCTACAGGGGCATGGCCCGATCTACCTTAGGAAAAAGGTAGGCAATTGAGGTTGAGTAATCGGCAGCTGTTGCGCCCAATGAGGATTAACAAGATCGGAATAGGAGGTCGCTTTTTTCTTATCTTGTGCCACTCCACTGGAATAAGCTCCCCGACGACATCTGTGATAGTCCCAATTCAGGGCTGTTCAAGTAGCACCTTAAAACCTGGATGTGTAACCATTATTCAGCTGCCTTTTCTTCACTCTTCTGTTATTGTGGCGCAGAGCGATCCCTGTGGGGATGATTCATTTTGCGCCTAACAAATACTGATAATAATAATATAAATTAAGCCCCCTGGGATATAGTCATTTGTGTGATCATCCCATAAAAAATGGAGTCAATAGGGTATCCCACAAACACACATCTCTAGGGGTTGCTCTGAACACCCTCATAGTGTGATCTAATAATTACAAGTAAGGGTTCTTCAAAATATTGTCAAACCATCGGTTTTAAAATCATTCCAAACTGTTTTAATGATCATAATCCAGTGAGCATTATTTTTAAAATGTAATGTAAAAAAAAGACTTCTGAAGATAAAGGCGGTAAACTGTTTTTCTCAAAGAATAAAGGAATGAGAGTCAAGTGGATCAAAATTTAACCAAAATATAATTGAAGATAATATAGAGTCTATCATGGTTTGTCTGACAGAAAATCAAACCCACAAATCAGTATTAATGGAGTTTTAGCGCAGAAAGTTTAACTTTTAATGGGCCAAATGGTGAGGCACCTTTATATTGATAGTTCAGTGCCATCTGCACTGCTGCCCACAAATTCTTAAAGACCACATTCAAAACAACCTCTCACTGCCCAGCATACATCTAAAAAGCTAGGCATGGATACAAGGCTGCATTGGAAGAAAGGAAAAGGGAAATATGAAACAAAGCTTGGAAGGACTTATCAGCTTCTGCTCTATTGAGGGATAGCACTAAGTTTTGCGAGGTAATTAAACACTAGTTTTTACCTGACCATGATATGCCGAAAATGCAGCTTTGATACCGGAGTTCTTCAGCCTAGCGATAGAAACCTACAGCCTGGTGAGGCTCCGACTAGGACCTCCAGCTTAGATCTAGCTCCAGCACTCCTTCATATCCCCATAGAATTAAACAAAATAGTTGACCTATCAACCAGTTTGCCTCAAGGAAAGCCTCAGGTCCTGATGGGGGTACCAGTTGATCTTTTGAAATCCAACGTGCATCTCTGTGGGCCGGGATTAACAAATGTGTTACGGAGTACGGTTGAGGGTACTACTCCAGACATTTTAGTTCCCATCTTTAAAAAGGGAGATAAATTAATACCAGCCTGTTATCAGCCAATCGCGCTTATTGATTCCACTGCAAAAATACTGGGGTGTGTAATCTTGTTCTATTTAGAGGTCTGGGCTGAAGAGAAAAGAACTTGACTCCAGCCCAGTTTGGAAGTAAATATGTGGAAGTAAAAAATAGGGGGCTGTTCATATGACATTCATTGACTTATCGAATGCCTTTGATGTAGTCAATCGTGAAAAGTTATGGGAAATAATGCAGAGCCTGGGGATGAGACAGAACTCCTTATCTTAATAAAACCTTTGTATTTTGATTTGAAAGTTACAGTTCGGTATGTCTCTCAGGGGAAAAGAAAATCAAAAATAGAGGAGTAAGACAGATGCGTATTAGCCACCGTTCCGTTTCCTGATCTACATAAATGGAATAACAGAACATCTAATAAGGCTCGATAAAGACTTGCCAAGGATGGGAGAGTGTCAAATACTTTTACACGCAGATGATGCGGTATTGATCGCTCATACAGCAAATGGTCTTCAGGGGCTTTTGTGGATTTTATGGAGGTCCTGAATTTAAAAGTGAATTATTCAAAGACCTACATAATGACCTGTGGGCCGCTGAGCACTAAAACTAAGCACTTTAGAATGCGGGGAACATCTCTTAAAAAGATAAATAATTTTAGCTATCTAGGTATAATTTTTAGTTCCTCCCTAATATGGAAATCACATCTCCAAATGAAAACTCAACAATATTGGAGGAATTTTTTTGTTTTGCTGGGAAACTAAAACGCCAACTATTCGCTGAGATTAAAACAAAATGCACCTCAGCTTCCCTAAATAGGGCAGGGGTGTGGGGGTATCAAAATGCAGACCCACTCCAACATATGGAAAATGGCTTCTCACGTAGGTTACTCCCGGTCTTCGAAAAAACCTCAGCCAATTTTGTATGCCATGAGGATTTGAGTTTATCATTTATAGGGGATCAGTTAGGAGTAGCCCCACTCCCCTTACGGATCAAATGCAGGCAAAGTCCACAGGCTGGTTTAGTAACAGTGTGCATGTCTGATGATTAATCCCTAGATAATGCAAACAAAATACTGTGGCTTGCATACTTAAAATCATCCTTCCACAAATTGGGTTTAACTGATATGTTCTGTTGTAACGGGAATTCCGTTCTCCTACAGAACTGTGCATAGAGACCTGGAACCTCTGTGAATTAGGATGGCCAAAAAATCACCTCAGTACCCAAAATCCCCTTGACGAGCTAGCTACAGTGTCTCATTGGTTATAACAAACTCCCAATGTTTAGACAATAGACAAACCAGAACATGAACTTAGATTACCTCAGGTATGGTGGAACACATGAACACTCTTTCGTTATATAATCATTTCAAACCAGAACGTGGAGTAAATGAGGACACGTGCATATTTGAAATATTTATTTACTAATGCAGGGTTCTCAAACACAGTATCTTATATAATATTAGCAAACATATTATAAGCAACAAAGTTATCAACATAGTTATCAGCCCATAAAAGGCGAATGGTGACAGCATACTAAAATGCTGTAATGAATAGGAATCGACAACACCTAATTCTCACCCTCCCTATTTAGCATAGTATTTTATATCTATGAAGGTCTCATTTGGGTTTTAGAAGGGCGGGCCCACACCTCAAAATCTCAGTGGCACAGGATCACATCATCTTCCACCAGCTCTCTGCATGCGAAGCACCATCAAGTGAGTTACGTCTGTGTTCAGCACAACAATATAAAACCCGCCTAGAGCCAGATTTTGGCAGCAGCATGTGTGTTATGTCTATGGAGGTGCGAAGATCAGACCTCACAACAACACTGTGTCAGTTATCCTTGGAGCCTTCAGCAATCACTGTGCAGACAGTGTACCGAGCAAAACTGATATCAGAGCAATAACATATTATTTCTCAAGTAAATCACGAAGCTCTTCTGGGTTGAAAGCTAAAACAACAATTATGTGTCGTGTGCAAAATGAAGCAGAAAAGGAAAAATGGCGTTTAAACATTTAATAAGCTCATGCTAACTTAACACAGTATATAGAAAAGAATTAGTGTGGAGTTGTGGGCTGGGCGGACCGGAATAACAGGCTGGGAGGCCGAATGTAGTGAGCTATGGTTAAGGATTTATTTGTTGGTAATGCACACAAAGTCTTGTTCAACAGAGGTACAGGAAAGAATTCCGGAGGGAAGCGCCGAGCCGGGTGGGTTCTGATGCAGGGTAGATGCCTTAGTTGTAATCCTCTGCAGGGCTGTTGTCATCAGGGTACGGCCGGGTGATGGGGCTCCTCCGAGATATGTAAGGGAGAGAGAGTACAGGGGTTAGTCCAGTCCAGTAAGGACTACCGAGTACTTCCACCTTCACCGGGGAGTGAATGGGCCAGAAAATGAACGTGGGGAATGCTGGAAGGGTAGGAGGGGATAAGACCAATAAGAAACGGGAGGGGTAGAGTGATTGAATGTGTCAGGGATAAGTGCGGGGGAATATAAACAGTGTCCGTGATACTACACTTATTTACTAAGGGTAGTGCGGGGTGCTCGTGAGGGTCTATATACAAGTTAATGTTAATGTTAATGTTAGTTGGGATTTGTTAAGCACTCGTACGCCCGGAGGCTTCATGGCGCTGCAGGAGGAACCAGGCAAGGCAGTCAAAAAATAAAGCAGTGCTATCAGTAGTAAGCTTGAGAAAACAGCCAGGTTTTCAGGGATTGTCTAAAGCTGAGGATGTTATCATTCTGCTTTATATGGAGAGGAAGAGAATTCCAAAGAACAGCAGCTTGGTAGTCGAAACAGCTACCTCCGAGGCGCTTCCTTTTGAATGGAGGTACAATCAGAAGTGATTTTTAGGTGGATCGAAGGTGACGGGAGGGGTAGTATTTTTTTAATAGATCACTGATAAATGAAGGGCCGGAGTCATTCAGGGACCTGAACAGAATACACCCAGCCTTGAAGGCCACACGTTGCTCAACTGGCAACCAATGTAGCTGCTTGAGGCCAGGTCTGATGGATTGCCTCCTGGATATATTCAGGAGGAGCCTGGCGGCTTGGTTCTGAACAAGCTGGAGACGTTTAAGCTCACCAATTTGGAGGCCGAGGTAAAGGCTGTTAGAGAAGTCCAGCCTGGACAGAACCAAGGAGAGGACGATCTGTGTGAGGGCTGCTGAAGAAAGGAAACGAGCAATTTTTTTTATTTTCTTCAATTGAAAGATGCTGGAAGATACCACCGCTCCAACCTGTCTTTTTAGCGAGAGATCCTCGCTGATGAAGATACCTAGGCTTTTAACCACGGAAGACTTAGTAGGAGGCGCTCCCATGTTAGTGGGCCAGAAGTTGGAATTCCAACTAAGTGGGCTCTGTCCGGGCAGGACCAGCTCGGTCTTGCCCGGGTTGAGCTTCAGATGATTGCAGCTCATCCAGCTCAATATGTGGGACATAGTTCTTTGGAATTCGCCCACTGAGTCCATGGTGTTAAGAGGGAAGATGAGCTGCAAATCATCCGCATAGTTAAAGATGGTTACATTAGCATTCCGCAGGGAGTGCAAGAGAGGGCGTAGGTAGACATTAAAAAGAAGGGGAGATAACGAGGAACCTTGTGGTACCCCGCAGGTGGTAGGTATAGTGGGAGCAGAGAAGGAGCCCAGTCTGACCGATTGTGTACGGCCCGAGATGAAAGAGCGGATCCAGCTCAATGCGGGGCCCCTGAGACCTGCCTGCTCGACACGGTCGACCAAGATGGTGTGGTCGACCGTGTCGAACGCAGCAGAGAGGTCCAGTAGCACAAGCGCCTGATGGATTCCTGCATCTGCATTCCGCCTCAAAGTATTTAACACCGAGAGGATGACCGCCTCGGTGGAGTGGCAAGGACGGAACCCTGCTTGATTCGGTGCCAAATACTCCGATTTTTCCAAGAAGCTGGAGATAAATTCACAAACATGTGACTCCAGCAGTTTGGCACAGTATGGCAACAACGATATGGGTCTATAGTTGATGGGATCTAGCGGGTTAGCTCCTGCCTTTTTTATGAGGGGAACGAGAAGAGCTTTTTTCAGGTTGCATGGAACTTTGCCCTGTACAAGTCTTACAGGTATTTACACTATTTACACTATTTACACTAAGGGACACGGAGAAAGGATAGAGGGTACTCACGTGCCCCGCCGCGACTCTCATCCGAGTTGCTGCCGCTCTCCAGCCACCTCCGGAGGTCACCACCAGTCCTCCGACCACAGGTCCTCTTCCTCGTTCTCCTCTCCGCTTTCCGCCTTCTCTCCGATCTCCTCCTTCTTTCCGCTCTCCGTCGGGGGTTCCGCGCCGTTCGCTGTCTCCTGCCACGAGTCCGCTGGGCTGAACGATGCTTCATCTGTCCTCCCGGCTTTTCTATGTTCCAGGCGGACTGCAGTGGACGTGCTTCCGGTTCCGGATGGGTCGGGTTCCGGGTCACCGACAGGGGTTTCACTTTCGGTATCCTGTTTGTCAGTTTCCGGGTCTTCGTTGGATGGCGGATCCTGTGGGCGAAGAGAGATAGAGGAAGTCCGATTACCAAGGGACGCTGTTCGTCCCGTTGCGGGGGTGAGGGACCCCTGACTAGACCGCCATTCCGACGAGGTAGGAACTACGGTTTTTCCACATCCCCTTTCTCTAGCTGTCTTACTAGTAGGGTTGGAAGGAGATGGATAACGTGAGAGGTAATCAGCATTGCCCTGGTCTAGTCCCTTTCGGTGTAGTGTTCGGAAACGGAAAGGCTGTAGAGAAAGAAACCACCAAAGAACCCGGTCGTTGTGGCCCCGGTTGCGGGCCATCCACTCAAGCGGGGTGTGGTCCGTATACAAGAGGAACTCACGGCCCTCTAAATAATACCGGAGACTGTCCAGAGCCCATTTAATCGCTAGAGCCTCTTTCTCTACAACCGCATAGTTCTGCTCACGTGGGAAGAGCTTCCGGCTGAGATACAGAATCGGTTTTTCGACCCCTCTGGCATCTTTCTGTGACAGGACTGCCCCCAAACCCTGATCGGAGGCGTCTGTCTGCAGGATGAATGGTTGTGAATAGTCAGGACTGATTAACACGGGTTCTGACAACAGGGACTGCTTGAGTAGGTCGAAGGCTTGCAGCAGCTGGGGAGTGGGTTGCTGTAACTTCTCTTCGGTTCTGGAGGTTTTTTTCAACAGGTCTGTCAAGGGAGCGGCTATCTGGGAAAAGTTGGGTATAAATCTCCTGTAATACCCCAGCAACCCGAGAAAGGCACGAAGTTCTCTCTGGGTGAGAGAAGGGTATGGAGTGAATGGCCTGGATCTTATTGTTTTGGGGACGAATGACCCCTTCCCCCAACAGATAACCCAGATATTTCACGCTTTGGGCCGCCAAGGTGGTCTTGGTGGGGTTGATGGTAAAGCCGTGTTTACCAAGGGAGTGTACTACTGTCTGCAAATGGTGTAGGTGTTGTTCCCAGCTGTCGCTATAAATGACTATGTCGTCTAGGTACGCCCCGGCATAGCTGGCATGGGGTCGTAAGACCAGGTTCATAGCCCTTTCGAAAGTTGCCGGGGCTCCATGAAGCCCGAAGGGCATCACTCTGAACTGGAACAAACCCTCAGGGGTTGAAAACGCCGTTTTCGGCTTGTCTTCGGGTTTTAAAGGGATCTGCCAGTACCCCTTGCACAAGTCAAGGGTACTGATATATTTGGCTTTGCCTATACGCTCCACCATCTCGTCTACTCGAGGTAGGGGATAGGAATCAAAGGCAGAGATTTTGTTCACCTCCCTGAAATCGATGCAGAAACGAGTAGAGCCATCGGGTTTGGGTACTAGAACGATTGGGGAATTCCAACTGCTGTTGGACGGTTCGATTATACCCATCTTCAACATCTGGGTCGTCTCTTCTTTTATGACTGCTCTTCGTGCTTCAGGGATCCGGTAGGGTCTTTGTCGCACTGTTTTCCCTAATTCTGTGTGGATTGCGTGCTCCACGATGGTGGAGGGTCCGGGTAGGGAAGAAAACACTGATTGAACAGAGGATAAGACCCGTCTAAGGTCCTGTTTGTTCCTTTCAGGGAGGTCGGGATCCATACAGCCCTCAAAGGGAAGGGAGGGAGTGCTTGTCAGGACAGGGAGGGGCCCCTCCCATTTCTTTAACAGATTAACATGGTAGATCTGGGTGACCCCTCGGGTGGCATCCATATCGAGTTCATAGGTGACGGGAGTCACCTGTCTTAAGATAGGGAATGGGCCCTGCCACTGCCCCAATAGTTTATGGTCGGAGGAGGGCAGAAGTAATAATACCAGGTCTCCAGGTTTAAACGAACGGGCCTTGGTTCCTTTGTTATACTGTTGTTTCTGGGTGACCTGAGAGGCTACCATGTTCTGTCTCACTATTTCTCTGATTTGTGTTAAGTGGGTTCGGAGATTATCGACATACTCAGGGAGGGGACGGGTACGATCTGGCTCAGCTTACCAGGCCTCGCGAGCCATGTCTAACAGGGTCCTAGGGGCTCGTCCATATAACAATTCATATGGGGAATACCCAGTGCTACTTTGCACTTTGCAACGGATGGCGAAGAGGGCAAAGGGAAGCATCTCCTCCCACCTTTTGCTCTCAAGGCCCAGGAGCTTCTTGAGGGTGGTCTCTAATGTGGCGTTATAACGTTCCACCAGCCCGTCTGTCTGGGGGTGGTACGCCGAAGTTCTTATTTGTTTAATACCCAGATGGGCGCATACTTGACACATGAGGGAGGACACAAAAGGCGTACCTTGATCTGTTAAGATCTCCCGAGGGAACCCTACTCTACTGAAGATGGAGATGAGGGCCTTGGCGATGTTTTGGGTAGTGGGTTGTTTCAAAGGGACGGCTTCCGGGAACCGGGTAGCATAATCCACCAACACCAGAGCGTACCTACAACCCGTCCTAGAGGGTAGCAGAGGTCCTATCAGGTTCATACCTACTCGGGAGAAAGGCACGTCGATAAGAGGAAGGGGCTGGAGAGGAACTCGGGGGGGGACGATACCGGCTGTTTCTCTGGCAGACCGGACACTCCCTGCAGTATTGTTTTATTTGACCGTGTACGCCCGGCCAGTAGAACTTTTCAAGGATTGTTTGCCCCGTTTTTTCATCACTGAAATGCCCTCCCAGCAAGTGACTGTGGGCCAGATACAGGACTTTGTCCCGAAACAATCCGGGGATGACTAGCTGGGTTGGGAGCTGTGGCCCCCCTTTTCTATAGAGGAGTCCATTCTTTCGAAAGAAGTAAGGACCTACTTGCAGTGGGTCCTCATTGTCCAGGGCACAATTCCAGGCTTCCTGCAATACGGGATCCTCTTGCTGGGTGGCTCGGAATTCCCGGTCTGTTTCCCATGGGTGAACATCGATCTGAGCAGGGTATGCACCGGAAAAGATCCTTTTCTCTCTTTTCTTTTGCTTCTTGGTCTTCCCGGGTTTTGATGGAGAGTCCGCTGAAGGAGACCCATGGGGAAACGGGGCCTCCGCCCACCATTTCTTTAGGGAGTCTGTAGTGTCTTTCAGGAGGTGGGGAAGACCACTATAATCGCTACCTAAAATGGCTTGTTCAGGGAGATTAGGAACCAAACCGACAGTTAACATACTTCCCTCATCTGAGTGTTGTTGTACCCGCACTCGTGCCGTCGGATAACTCCTGGTGTCGCCGTGGACACATTTGATAGCGACCGTTCCAGTTAGTGGTCCGACAGGATGGGGTAGTTCCTGGGGTCGTAGGACGCTATGTCTACATCCCGTGTCCGCCAAAGCCATCATGCGGTGTCCATCGATTCTCACTGGACAGCGGAAAGGCGGAGGGGTAACTTAGTTGGTGAGACATACATATGTCCATGGGCTCCTCCTTTTGAGGACACACACGAGCTATGTGCCCGTACCCTCCGCAGTGATAACACTGAGGACCAGGCAGGTTGGGTCGAGGCATGACTGGGTAGGGCATCAGGGGAACCGGATCCGGTCTTCTGACCGCGGGAGGTGGTCTTTGGGGACGTGAGTGGCTGCCATGTGGAATACGTGGATGCGGTTCCTCTTTGACCCGTTGTGCCTCTTGGGCTCTACTGTAGGCACTGGCAATCTCCACCGCACTATCCAGAGTCAGGCGGGCGTGTTGTCTCACCCACTTTTGGGTGGCCGGATGTAGAGATGCCAGGTACTGCTCCAAGTATATTTTTGATAGAATCTCCTCCTTAGTGGCGGTGGCCGGTTTCAGCCATCTGTTCGCCAAGTCCTGTATCCGGAACGAGAGAGCCCGTGGCGTTTCTTGGGGACCCTCTTTGGCCTGCCGCAGACGAACCCTGTATGTTTCGTCGTCAATCCCCAGCCTCTCCAGAATGCAGGTTTTTATGTCTTGGTAGGGAGTCAGGCCCTGGATATTGGCCTGCTGATATGCTGCCTGTAATTCACCAGTCAACAGAGGACCCAGATAGTGGCCCCAGCGATCGGCAGGCCAAGCCGCAGCCTGGGCCAGGCGCTCGAAATTAGTGAAGAAATAGTCGGGGTCTTCACCCGACACATACTTTTGGAGGACGACTGAGGGTAAGGAGGTTATGGGTCTTTGTTGTCCCATGACTGTGGTCAGTTTTTCAAGGGCTTGGTCCTGAGCGGTCCCCTGTCCCTTTAGGACATCATGGAGTTGTCCTCGCTCATCTTCCGCAGTTTTAAGAAAGCGTTCCATCATTTTGCCAAGCTGCTCCTGGCTCTCTGCGAGGAGTTTGACTGCGGCCTCCATGCTTCCGGCAGATCCCACTTCTGACACCACCTGTGGAGTTGTGGGCTGGGCGGACCGGAATAACAGGCTGGGAGGCCGAATGTAGTGAGCTATGGTTAAGGATTTATTCGTTGGTAATGCACACAAAGTCTTGTTCAACAGAGGTACAGGAAAGAATTCCGGAGGGAAGCGCCGAGCCGGGTGGGTTCTGATGCAGGGTAGATGCCTTGGTTGTAATCCTCTGCGGGGCTGTTGTCATCAGGGTACGGCCGGGTGATGGGGCTCCTCGGAGATATGTAAGGGAGAGAGAGTACAGGGGTTAGTCCAGTCCAGTAAGGACTACCGAGTACTTCCACCTTCACCGGGGAGTGAATGGGCCAGAAAATGAACGTGGGGAAGGCTGGAAGGGTAGGAGGGGATAAGACCAATAAGAAACGGGAGGGGTAGAGTGATTGAATGTGTCAGGGATAAGTGCGGGGGAATATAAACAGTGTCCGTGATACTACACTTATTTACTAAGGCTAGTGCGGGGTGCTCGTGAGGGTCTATATACAAGTCTTACAGGTATTTACACTATTTACACTAAGGGACACGGAGAAAGGATAGAGGGTACTCACGTGCCCCGCCGCAACTCTCATCCGAGTTGCGGCCGCTCTCCAGCCACCTCCGGAGGTCGCCACCAGTCCTCCGACCACAGGTCTTCTTCTTCGTTCTCCTCTCCGCTTTCCGCCTCCTCTCCGATCTCCTCCTTCTTTCCGCTCTCCGTCGGGGGTTCCGCGCCGTTCGCTGTCTCCTGCCACGAGTCCGCTGGGCTGAACGATGCTTCGTCTGTCCTCCCGGCTTTTCTATGTTCCAGGCAGACTGCAGTGGACGTGCTTCCGGTTCCGGATGGGTCGGGTTCCGGGTCACCGACAGGGGTTTCACTTCCGGTATCCTGTTTGTCAGTTTCCGGGTCTTCGTTGGATGGCGGATCCTGTGGGCGAAGAGAGATAGAGGAAGTCCGATGACCAAGGGACGCTGTTCGTCCCGTTGCGGGGGTGAGGGACCCCTGACTAGACCGCCATTCCGACGAGGTAGGAACTACGGTTTTTCCACAATTAGCTATATGACACTGTGACCCATAAAGTATTGGTGCAGATTCTAAAGTGTTTGGTTGAGAGACTACACAGTGCAGTGAAAATTAAGACTGTTCAGGCTTATTTGCAAATATCAACTGCTAAAAATGCAGAACAATATTTATTATAGATAGAGAACCCAGTGTAATCGCTATAATCTCATGTTTTTTAGACTGAATCTAATTCTGTCTAGTTGTGTTCCCAATACAATGCGCTTGGCAGGACCAATTCCCCTTCTGCCATTACAATAATGTCAGAGCATGTGTCACTTTCTGTTACTTTGCCCACTATACTCTGGCCCAAGAACTACCTTTTTAGTTCCTGTGTTGCACATGGCAGAGATTAGGCAATACATGATTGGCATGGAGTACTTTCAAAAATTATCTTCAATAGATATATGCCATGCAGTTTTAAATTTCATCGGGAATGCATTGCAAATAAGAAATCGATATGCATTACTACATTTCTAATGACTGCATTAAATATATTGTATGCATTTATTGCAAAAAAAATGTTTTTTCAAAAAGAAGTCTGTGAACAGATTTAAGAATGATATTGTAGATACTGTTTACATACGATGCAAAGCCTGAATATTATTTCATCTTTTTTTATGTATTTTTACTGCCTTGGTCGCTCTTTTTATGTAAGCAGATAGCACTTTATTACTATACATGGAAGTTTTGATATGCTATTATGACGAATAAAGATGTATGAAACTCAATGTGATCGTTTAGTCTCACAGCATTAAATTTGCCATTAGAAAGAGAATTTTAACAGCGCATTAACCTCACTATCTTTAATTCATTTAAAAAATAACTCCACTAAGATAAGCCCTAAAAACACTTGTATGAAAATCTATTTGGACAAATACCCCATTTTTCTGAAGCAGGAGACTTGCATAAACATCTTTTATACAGAAGTTGAATACTAGGGTGAACAGAAAAAAAGAAATAAAACGTTGTGTTTTCATACTTAGTTTAAGCCTATTAATCCCCCAAAATATAAACTTAACTTGCAGCATTCATTTTTCAGAAAAGAAGGGCAATAGCATAATATTACACCACAAACCTATTAAAATCTTATTTTTTTATCTCACGGTTTATGATTTAAGTTGTAAGAAGATCCGGTTTTATTTGATGTAAAAAAAGTGCATTTGACAGCTCACATTTTTATAATGGTTCAATAGTTTTTACCCCTATGTAACAATCAATACATTCAACATCAATACTGTGAAAATATAAATTTGTGGCTATGCTCTTTCTTGTTATTCCATTATCATGAATTTTCGTGCATTAAGTTTAGCATCATGTGCCAGGATATACCTGTGATTTAAGGTAATGCTAATTTTTTTACCAACGTTATTTATAACCTTTTTCAAAGGCCAGGACAATGCGATATTAATCATGGTGCGTAAGTTGACTGACAATACAGTTGGATACTGCTTATTTAACACATCCCTGGTCATGTATCTTTACCATTGCAATCAATTGAAATAAATTCATAGCCTAAAACTTTACCTGTAGTCGTGGGTTGATAGTGAAACTGCCTGCGGTTGGATTCATGCATGCAATATATTGACACTTATGAATTTCCTTCAAAGTTAACTTGTGTCTGTCATACCTAAGATATAAAAAAAAATTTAATTTAACCTTCTATGTATGCTTAGTGTGTGTCCATTGTATACAAAGATAATAGTGGCAACAATCAAACTTTTCTAAAGCTACCACCCAAAAGGAAAACATCACAAAATTGTATGTCTTTGCATGGCGCCATGCCACGTTTTCAAATTTCATCTTAAACACCTATTTACTCTATTAAGTCATTGTAAGCCATCCATGTATAAAGAAAATAAAACCTTAACATTACGAACATGGGGGCTGATTACGATGGCGGAGGGACTTTAGTCTGTCTGCCATAGTCCTGGGGCTTAGGACCGTCCACCTATATGGTGGCTGTCTCACACAAGGAATTACAATGCAACCGCCACTGTGGCGGTCGCATTGTGCATCTTTACCATTGCAGAGGGTGCTGCTGGCTGCAGCACCCGCCCCAATGGTAAAAATGGAAGATTTGCATTTCCCTCAACTACATGGTAGGCACCAAACAGTGCCTGCCACATGGTGCAGGGAAATGTTGGCGGGCACCATGGGTGCCCCCCAAGTACAAAACTTGAGTGCCCCTGCTGAAGGGGGACACATTATGGGCCCCCAAAGTACATCCCCGCCAGCCTGTGAATGGCGGTTGAACCGCCAAACACAGGCTGATAAGGATGCAGCATCCTAATCTGGTGGCCGGTGCCTGCTACACACCGCTACCATTTAAGAGATGCTTGGTGGGTCCGCCAGGCCATCGTAATGATTGCCTGTGGTGGACCTGTGGCTGATGGACTTTGCGTCCGCCAGCACACCGTCCACCATCGCAATATGGTGGGCGGAGAAGTGCTTTGAGATGGAGGTGAAACCACCACCGGCAAGCTGCTGGTGGCGGTTTAACCGCCATCATAATCACCCCCATATTATCCTCAACCAACCAGCAATTGATGTTACTTGCTGCACATCTCAAATTAGAATCATGGATGTTTTGAAAACACACATTCCCAGATTTGACATTTTTCAGTGATGCAATAAATTTTTATCACCTTGACACAGTAAAATATTTGGGAAGATTCACTTTTCTTTGAAGATCGGTTTGTGTTTCAAAATAAAAGGTGAATGTAAACGGTTTACAATGGGCGATCGGACTTTTTCCAATGGCGTGCCTAATGTTTGCTAGTCCACAAAAACGTTGGGATGAGTATCTTTCACCATTTAGAGTGACGAGAATAAATAGCTTTTAGTTGATTCATCCAATATGATTTTTGAGTGTCGACGGAGAACTATAGTGTTTAATCATGAGTTACCAGAAAAAGGAGATATTTAACCAGAGTATGCGTAAAATAAAGCTCCTCTCTATTCAACATTCCCAGTTTTGCCATTTTCCATTTGTGAAACTGACGAGCACAATGTCACTGTTGTTTGCTAACGAATTGTTACCATCGATAATTACCACTCAGATGTGTACTCATGTATACAGGTCAGCCCAATCGTTTTGGTCTATCTTGAGTCCCTTTCCCAGAATAGCCACATTGCTGTACAAGAACTGTTAACATAATTTACATATCCTCCATATTAGAACACTGGAATGTTGGGAGCTCCATTGAAAACAATGGAGTGCTCCGGGCTTATAATGGCTGGTATAAGCCTGTAGCTCCAACATTCCAATGTTTTTTGTTCACAGCTCTGGCGTTGAACAAAGCTTCAGGGAGCCTGAGGGGATTGCAATCCCCTCACGCTCCCATAAGGCTTTGTTCTTTTTTGTTAGAACATTCTGCCCTCTAGTGGCAGAATGTTCTAATAGCCTTATAGCCCTTCGTAGCAGGGCTATACTGGCTATTAAAGTCCCTCCCCTTGTTAAAGACAACACTGGAGAGGGCCTTTAACCCCTTGTATGCTGGTGACGAACCCCAGCAGTCACGCTCCACGGTGCTCGTGTGCTGATGACGGCTGGGGTTCGTCACGGCCCCGCCCTGTTCGTTTGTTTACTGCAAAGCGGCGGAAACGGGCCAGCAGCGAAGGGGTTAATAGCCGGTATAGCCCTCTACGGCGGGCTATAAGTCTATCTTAACAACTTTTTAAATTTGTGATGTTTTTCAAAATCCTTTCAAATAGTGCAAGTCATTTTATGACAGCTTAATTAGTGTTCAAAGCCATTAGTGCTCAATGATGTGGTATTAAGCCAAAATTAATACTGGAGTAAGTCACAGCTAAATCTTTGTCAATATGGCCCTTGGCCCTCATGTGGTATTATTAGGACCATTTAGCCTCATTCATGCCATACTCCTTCATCAATGGGTCATTAAATTCATAGTTCTGTTTGTGTGCCCTTCTGCAATTTTCAAATGCCACTTACCTCTGCACTGTCTAATCAATGGCCCTGCAAACCTGAAATGAAGTATGCATTTCGGTCTGCCAAGAAGAATGGTTATTGGTAGGGTGCACATATCTTAGAAAGGTGCAATTTACACATGTGGAATCATGATATGGTACCCATACAGTGTACCAGCCTGTTATCCCATTTGTGATCAATAGAGCACTGCTCTGGCTCGAATTCAGTCAGATTTAGACCACTCTGGCGCTTTGTATGTGTATGTTGTTTGGCATTAAGTTACTAAATCATGCACTGCTAGGCTCCTTGTTTATAAGAAATAACATTTGCTGAAAGGATATTGCAGGTTTCTTCAACCCCAAATAAAGCCATCAGTTTTGCTCTGTAGTCTCTGAAGGCACTCTATACCTTTTGGTAACTGTAGTGTCTGAACTAAATATTGAATATTAAATATTTAACCATTCATGACATACTCAGTCTGACAGTGGTTGTTGTGCTCACTTACACAATACAATACAATGGTCCAATTGTGCAGCCCTTGTCATTGTTGGAAATGTTCCCTTTCTCCAGCTTCTGCCTTCTGTTGTAGAACCCGTTTTGTGTTCGCCAGAGGACTCTGTGTTCTTTACCCCTGGTAAAGTGCTTGTGCTCTTCTCCCCAAACATTGTAAAATATGGTAAAATCGGCACACGCATGATAGGCACACTTAAGTCCCAAATATATGGTACTATATGTACCTGGGGATTGTAGGTTAAATGCTACTAGGAAGCAGCAGTACTCATTGTGCTCCGCATTACATCAGGCCTATAAAACATGTCTTCATGCCTGCTCCTCTTGAAACCTGTGTACGCAGCTTTAAACTGCCATTTTGCACTGACAAAATAATCATTTTGCCAGGCCTAAACATTCTTTTGCAATGCTTGTAAGTCAACCCACAGGTGAGTCCTAAATGCCCACAGGGCTGGGTGCATGGTATTTAAAAAAATAGCAGCTGTTTATTTATTGTTTTATATGCCCGGCAGTGAGAAATCCCCAAAGTCATTTTTCACTGTCGCAAAGTTAGTTCTCCCATATGAAAACACTGGCCTGGATTTTAACAATTTACAATGGAGAACTTTAGTTTAGGAGTTAGAGCCATATTTCAAGGACTCATTATAATTGAAATTTAAAATCTAACTTAATGGGCAAGTCCTATTTTATATTACTATTTTAGAAATTGCACATTAAGAAAGATGCTATTTCTCTGCATTAACTTTTCTGCCAGTGTCACCTGACTGTGAATTGCTCCCCTGGAGTGATAGTGTATTGCTCCCAGACCTGGGACAAGGACCTTGGGGGGTGTTCCTCTCTTGAGCAGAATGGCCTGCAGGCTTGTACCCAGCACCGTCTGAGCTTCAAAGGGTAGCCTAGGGCTGTACTCTACCCCTTTATGATGTCAAAGGGTGTCTACCTTGTGACTGGCCTATGGAGCTCACACTTAGACCTGCCTCTTTTTTGTACCTTTAGATGGGCTGACACCAAACTCAGAAGGAGGGGAAAAACTGCCAAGAACTGGTTTAGGGTGGGCCTACTCTCCCACTTGTAACCAAGACAAAGAAGTGAACTCCGATGTTCATAAGGCTGACCACCAGGTAAACCTACATGGATATAACAAGCTGCAAGAGGCCATTGACTGCAGCTGCCCAGCTGATCAGGATTAGACCCTGCAGTGGCCTTTACCTGCCACCCAGTGTGTGTCTAAGAGCTTCCCCCAAAGGTCGTGGGGGGGCCTTACAAGTGTACTCCTGTGCTGGATTAGGACTTAAAAGAATATAATTAAAGGTTTTTGACCAGGACAAACTGGGTTGGTGCATCAGACTTATGTTCCTTTGCAGTCAGAGTCAGATTACGTCAAGATTCTGCTCTACCCCAGCCACTGACTATTATAGGCAATTTGAGCTTCTTGGCTCTAGTTTTAACGTAAACATTTACAAATTCAAAACTCCAGTTCCTCTTATGGGATTACAGGTATTACATCACTCATCACATATGGAATGGCATCACTGATAACATGTGATTGTGTATGTTGAACGTTATGAAGCGCATCTTTTCAAACCACTAAAGTTTTGGGTGTAAGTATTACTCCTGGTTAAACAAGGAAAAGCTGAGTGCACCTCATTTGGGTTGCATAGGTATGTTTAAAAGTAGGCCTGGGCGTGGAATTCCGTTTTTCCCACTTTGCGCTCCGCACGGAGTACCGACAAAAACTGAGTGGAGCAGAGTTTTTCCTTGCTCGCACTCACCAACATGAAGTTGGCAAGCATGAGTGAGGAAAATCTTATTCCAGACCACCTACTGGTGAGATCTATCAACGTGGGTGGTCGCAGCTGGTCACTACCACTTGCACTGAGAAACCTTCCATTTGCATTGAGGAAGCTGCAGCTCTGAGTAGAACATCTACTCGAGTGGAAGAAAGGAGCAGCGACCCCATGCGCTGCACGTGGTACTGTTCGTGCTATTTTTATACAGCGTGGGACAAACACTTAGTGCTAAAAATCAGTGCGTATAGGGCAACGTAATGCACTCCATGTAGTGCGGCAGAGATTTTTGGTTAATTTGTGGAGTTCCGCATAGCCGAATAACTATGTCCAGGCCTATTAGAAAGTAGATTGAGGCTTAACGCCAAAGCCTGCTTCAAAACATGTGCGAGAAAGACCAAAGTTTCTTGTAAAAACAGATGATCTAATAGCAAGTCTCTTGGCATGTGCCCATATTAAATGTTACGTTATGTTATGTTATGTTATCGATATTTGTTATGCGCACAGCTGCTCCAGATAAGGAGCGTCCTGGCGCAGTGACAAGGTAGGACATAACATAACAGGAACTAAAACGGAAGGCCTTTAAGATGACTGATTAAAACAAGAAGGTTTTAATAGCTTTCCGAAAAAGCGTAAGGTCCTCCAGCAGGCGGATTTCAACCGGAAGAGAGTTCCAAATGGTTGCAGCTTTGACGCTAAAAGAGCGTCCTCCCGCACGGCAGAGCCTTAATCTAGGGACCACAGCAAGAGCCTGGCCTTGAGAACGAAGGGTGCGCGTGGGTACATAAAAGGACAGAAAGCTGGACAAATAGTTGTAATACAGTGGTATAGACAAATTCCACATAGCAAGGGCATTTATAAGGTGTAGATGGTTACTTTCCGAACTTTGTTGTAGACTTTGAGGCATTGCAGGTTGTTGAATAATGTTAAATGTAGGGGTGCCTCACTTAGAGGCGATTTATCTCACTCTTTTGTTTTAAACACGGCTCTAAGCTTGTATGCCATTCTGTCCATCTTAGTAATGTGTATTGTGTATTTTGCTCAACTACTGAGGGTTGTTCTCTGGGCCTGAGCAATGCTTAATTTGCAAACAAATAAGTGCCAGGGCACTCATCAGGAGGCCACTGCAGCTTGCACCACCAATTGCCCCTGCCAGCACTGTCAATGACAGTAACAACACAACTACTGACCATCACAATCCTAAAGTGTAACTGTCCGGATTATTCCAGGCCCCTCAAAGTTATAAGAAGGGCTTGGGCAGCAGGTATTAGTTACTTTTAATGTATATTGAATGAATAAACAACTATTGTTGTGATCATATTGAAAACAGACAAACAGCGCCACTATGTGTCAGACTGTCATAAGTGCCGGTGTTCACATTTACATGCCGTTGCCCAGCACTGAGAACCACTGGTGCAAATTAAGCACTGGACAGAATTTTGTCTTTTTAATCGCATATATATAACTGCCAACCACTCGACAGCTGTACCAGTAACTCAGACAGTGTTTTTTTTATGATTTTTCCCAAAATTGGTGTAATTTCATTTAGCAGTTTTTCATGAATCAGAGAGCAAAGTTTCCTATAGGAAAAAACATGGGAAATCAATGATTTGGGACAACCCAACTTTTTCTTGCCCCACTTGAGGGATCAGCATGAAACCTTCCGGGAAGGAACTGACGTGGATGAACTTTTTTTAAAGGTTTTGCAGATTCCTCAATTGGCACTAAAGTTATTAGAAACATTCTGACCTAATTATAACTACACAGTGGCGATGTATATGTGAGTGGCTTGTTGTATGCATTTCTATCCCAAAAGAAAGATAAATCAGATTCTACCATAGTTCATCGTATATGTAGTATATCTTAACTGAAGATGCGTTCTGCAGATCTTTGTGTTCCACCCTCCATAGTTTTAGGGTTTTAAAGTGTGATTTTAGTGCCACAACGAGTATAGATAATCAGACACATCCACCATATGTTCACCCGTCTATGAAAGTGTCAGCTCTTATTTTATCCACCACTGGTTCCAGTGACAGACTATAAAGAAGGACAGCATCTATGACGTCAGTGTGTACAATAACATACCATTCATCCAGGCAATCTAAACATGACCCAGCAGATAGTGGGATTTTGTAGTAATCCAATCAATTGGTTTTCACATTATTGGAACCATTCTGCAAGTAATTTATTTCATTTTTATTGTAGCTCCATACTGGATTTTTGTAATCCAAAATAACAAACAAATATTGATGATGGTACAATAAATAAATATGAAGATAAAAAGAATACAGTAAAAGAAAAAAAACTGGAGAGCCCGGACAATAGGAAACAGTATCATGTTTATGGAGAAAAAGAAGAAACAGTTGTAGTAAAGTAAAGAATAAAGCCAAAGTAATTGTCCCTGATCCTACTTAAAAGTATTGTAGGCAGTCAAAATCAATCAAAGAATTGAAACTTGCCAACAACATTATGGCAGTACCATGACAACATGAAAGAGTGAATTGCAAAACTTGGGAGAAGAAAGGGAACTTTTAAAGAAAGAAATTAGCAGACCTACCCAACTGTGATGTTCAAATCTAGCAACAAATACTTTTTTTTCTGATTACACCCCCCCCCCCCTATTACCCTCCTAGTGCCCTACCATGGATGAAGTTGGGGAGAGCAGCGGTGTCACGTGAATTCTAATTAAAATTACATTGAAGCTTCATCACAGCAATGTGGCTTGCTTTATTCCTTAAAACGCTTATCTTAAACCTTAAAACCCTTCTTTTCCAATAATTCTCTGACTGTTTCATGTTCTCACTGGAAAACTAGTTTGGCCTTCTGCTTCAACGGTGGAATATGTACTTTTGAACCTTTAATGCTCCAACTTTAGTTTGCAATGTGTATTTTTTTAGTAAATCTATATTTTGTAAATATGTAACCTTCACTCTGGTTAACTCTAGTGGTTATATGTCTGGTCACCTCCACTAAGTTACCTGTAATGTCTGATCTAATTAATGTACTTTGTGCATTGTAAATCACTCTGACACCTCTGGGTAAATTACGCGCTATATAAAATCACATAAATAAGATAAGCTCCTTCATGGCAAAGCAGCGTTCACAGGAAAATGCAGAGAGTTGAATTGCTAGCAGCAGCATAAGAGTCGATAAGGAAGTAACTATATCTATACGTCCATCACAAAACCATTGTGTGCTTTCTGCTAGAACCTATCCTGAATGTGCTAGGAAGGTGTGTAGTCACACAGAATTCACTGGAAAGCATAAGAGGGACCTAAGAGAGATGGAACCTGCAGTAAAGGTAAACCAATCCAAAAGCCCCAACAGAGGTGTGTTATCAAAGCTTCAAAGTGACACAAATGGCCCAGAGCAGCATCTATCTGAAACAGTATCACAAGAAACTGTGATAGTTCTGAATATAAAGATGAGATCAGACACTCCCCAACTCATAGCGCAGTATGTAAAATAGGGAAAAGGAGTGAAAGAGCTGTGCCCATAAGTTCTTGGCCATTGTACAGTCTCGCTCTGGTGGTTCTTTTTAGCAGCATGAAAGTGTAGAGGGGAGGAAAATCATTAAAGAAACAATCAATTAGCCAATAACTTCTATGGGTACATAACAACCCACAGACAACTACTTATGGTTAGTTCATTTATTACAAAGCCTAGAACAACTGAACATAAAAACACCTCAACACTAGAGTATAGAAATACATAGGATTCGGCATGAAGCCAAATCTGTGCATCCAGTTTAGACAATGCAGCATGAACACCACAATTAATTCAAGAACTAGAATACAGAAAAGCAGGAAGCTTGAGTCAAAACATTCCTGCATCGAGGGTTGGTGAATAGAAAGCATAGGTCTATCTCTTCTCTAGCACTAAAGTGACATCACTAAGTGAGCATTTTCATGAAATAGGGTAAAAGGTGTTAGGGCATGGAATCTCCCTAAGAAGTCTCTCCATGATCAATGGGTTAAGTAGCATGAAGCTACAGAAGACAGAGCACTTTATAAGATGTTCTCTCTCTGAAGCCAAGAATACAGTGGTGCACTATCCTCAACTTCAACAACCAGTTATTCAGGGTTAACTTTCCCATGGTGCAGTTTGGATCACGCCATCCATCCTGGGTACAGTCCTGAAAGAAATTTTTCATGATGTTGGCGGTGTACCTTTCACGATACAATTCGTCCTTGGTTCCCATGCCTTCTTCTGTGTGAAGTTCAACAGCCTTCCGTTATCGACCCAAGCCACACAATTGTAACTTCTCCTCTCCTTGCATAGCTTACTAAAACAAAGGTATTACTTTTCCTAAAGAATGTATCCTCCACCCTCAATGGAAACGTAAGTAAACAGACTCTGCCATACACATGAAATTCAACTATTATTTATTTGAAGCAAGAATTTCCAGGCACTTGAATTTCAGGCCTAGGACTTTGGCTAACATAAGACGTATCTCTTCACATCATTACAATTTCCACAACCATTATTATAATTTCAAGTAATGCATTTACTCTTGTGTGAAATGGGAAGGTGTGTAGTCACACAGAATTCTTCATGTTAATGTTTTCTGCTTGTTACATTTATTTTCTACTTTAACTCTCCATGACTTTTATCTATAAACTAAAGCACATCATATAAATGTGTTAATGCGTCTCACAATTTTAACACCCCATGTTAACAATAATTGCATGATAATATGTGGATGTGTTCTATGCGTGATTATGATGCACCCCTACAATTTGAATGAGATTTCCCCTACATGAAGAGGAAACTAGCTATCTTACCAAAAGTGTCGATTACTAAGTACACAGGCGCAGTTTCCATTTAATGGACCAGTTTGCTTGACTTAAGTTACCTTTCAGCTGTACCATCCTGTTAATCAGTGGAGCAATACTGCCTATGTAAAGCATGGCAAACATAATGATAGAAAGCAGAGCAAATACAAGGAGATAATGGGCGGAGCGCAGAAACTTTTCAGACACTCCGCCCCAGTCACAGATCTGGGTTGAATCCATCATTGTTCTTTAGCTCACTTCACCACCCCCAGTTCAGACACAGCTATATGCAAATCAGTCTTCACCCTGTGCCTCATGGGAACAGTCCAGCCCGAATTGCCAAGCCATGTTTTCCCTGGACCGCAAGCAAGCATGCCCAGACTTGTGTCCCTTGCTCTCCATGCCACTGGAGTCAAGCTATCCTGGCTCACAACAGAAGTGAGAATGCCCTGGCAAAGCAAATTTAAAAATGTAATGAAGGAAGAGCCACAAAGCAGTGGAACACTGCGATTAAAAGGTATAGCAAATATATGTGTAAATGCATCACACTATAAATTACTTAAACTAGTGAATGCATTGAGGACGCTGAAGCAGGAGGGCAGTGCCTCAAAACTCGGCCGAAGACACAGAATGAGAGATTGCAAAAACTGAGAGGCAGCGCTACCAGAGGGAAGGTGGGAACGAGCAGGAATGGACTTCTCATAAGATGAGTCTGGCAACTAGTGGGGTACATTCCGTTGTAGCATGGCTTGAAGAGAATTGGCAATTACAAAAAAATCTAATCCAACAACGCCTAATGTCAGGAACATCTTAAGTCATTATCCATTGCTTGCAATTTATAAACTTGTGCCAGTGCTGACGAGAGGTGGCAGCAAGAGCAGTATCAACTTACATTGGCCATCCTTTCTATTTGTGGTCCTGGTTGATGGCAGAATGTGTGGCATGGAGAAGGACAGCTTGGAAGTTGTTGTGTTCATGGCTTCAATTGCGACCTAATTGGATGATCTGGTGGTGGATTTCCATGCTCTATCATTCTGTTTGCAAAAACAACAATTGATGGACAGAATGCAGAACAATGTCCTACATTTATCCCAGTACAGAGATCTGGGGCTAAATTCACAGTTTTTTTGCTCACCATGCCATTCCAAATTGGACCCAGCCATATGCAAATCAGTCTTTACCCTGCGCCCAATGGGAACAGTCCAGCCCGAACTGCCAGGCCAGGTCCTCCATGGACTGGAAACAAGCATCCTAGGACCGGTTTCGGGCTTTCAGCCCTCATCAGCTAGGGCAGCTTGACTCCAGTCGCATGGAGAGCATGGGACCCACATCTGGGTGCACCCTTCCCTCTCGTGGTGACAAATGCAAAGAGCACAAATTATGGATTTAACCCAGATCGCCTGACTGGGTCCGAATGTATGATTTATTCAGCATTCCGTCATCATTTGTTTGCGTAGCACTCTCTATATTGAAGCAGGCCACCCCTAGCTTGAAGCGGTGTAGCAATGGGTATTCTGGGGCTTGTTGTACCCTCCTTGATAGTTTGCTAAGTCCCTCAGCAAAAAATTTCAAAGAGCTTCATATAAGCAGGAAGAAAACACTCCCTTATGGGGCACAGCAGCCTCTCGAGGGGGGGGGGGCAAGGGACTGGATCTGTTTACTATTGAAATAGAATAATTGACTGTCCTCCTGTAAATCCACTTTAAACACTGCTGCATCAGGTTACTATGTGCAAGAAGTACCAATTAAATTGTTGCAAAGAAGTCTAATACTTGGGCCGAGACAGACTGATTTAGAATGAAGGCATCGTTGCTAATGGACAACAACAAAAATAGTTTTCGAATATGTTTAGGGAGCTCATGTGGATGTTTCAGGAAATATGAAATATAACTGTCACTGCACTAAGTATGTTAAGAACAGATTAGGGTCAATTGAGAGCTTTTATATAAAATCAGGCAGGGTTCCTTGGCTTAATGCACCAACAAAAACCATTGATTAGTAGCGTTTGACAAGAAGGCATGATCAGAGGCATGCTGCTCTAAAGCAAAAACACTGAGGTTTTCCAATAGGACAGTCTGTCGACTTTGTAGATGAGTCTTTATTTCACTGATATTTTCATGTCTTTCTGGGTGTCGGCAAGGTCTTGAGAGAGAGACAGGACATATGATCCGCTGTAGGATCCACAACAGGAAGCTAAATTGGCGGACAAGCTTTAAGGTTCGAGCAATAACAGAGGCTTAAAGATAGGCCTACAAAGAATCCAGGTGGCACCCCAATCCCTCAGAACACCTAGGATATGATCTAGTCCTCTAGCATCTAGCTGCTCATGGAAACATAGGAAAGAGAGTGAGGGAAAGAATCTCTACTAGAACTCCAACACTTCTCTGTGTCACGACCTATAGTTACAACATACATAAGATACATAAAATTAGGACTTTATAAAAATTCACAAACCCTCTGGTTCCGTAGGTAAGAGCTTGAAATGACCCAGGTAACTAGGAGGCCAAAAAAATCACAGCGAAACATAGACAATTTGAGGAAGGCTTCAGATGGGGGATGAGAAATACTATAATGGGAGCAGGAGTACAAAACAAGGGTGTTCATATTTAGGAAGGGCAGAGTGCACAATTTTCATGAGACAGGCAAGCTCTAAAACATATAATTGTCAGTAGTGAAAGTATTAGCAATAAGGTTACTTAAAAATGTTGATGATCTTCACAACCCCTTCCACATTAGCACGAGTAAATATGAGCCTCCTATAGATCAGGTTACTCTGGATTGCATGTTCTTTTTGGACCCTCTTTCTGGTGAGTGGCAGCTGGTGATACCTCCACAAAAGAACCAAACATGAGCATCACATTCATTCAGCAATAGCCACTTAGTCAGACTTATCCTTCCCTACAGCTCTTGCTTCTTCAGTCCTCTTTACGGCATCACCCAGCTAGTGTTCCTGGAGTCCTAGTGGAATGAAGCCTTGTGACCATAAAAGAGAATCTTGAGCTCCAGGAGAACAACTAAGTCCTGGCATAACTTTTTTAAGTGAGTCAAATCTCTGAGCCTGTTCTCAGTATGTGAATGTGAGACTCCACCTACCTTTCATCCAGGTACAACTGAAAAAGACTAAGGTAATGTTTCAGATTACTTAATTGTTCTCATTGAATGATATGTTTCCATAGATTGCCTTGACTAAAGTTGTTCCAACGAGCTTACATTGAAATAATTAGAGCCATTTTAATGTATTTTCCCTGTTTTCATTTGTTTTGGTTTCCCTATAAAAACATGTTCCAGGCTTCTTTACTAATTTCACTCTATTGTTTTTTGAGTTGTTAAAACGTGCCATCCAATCACCTTCCCCACAGTAGGTCTTAAGATGAATTCATGCTACCTAAGGATGAGACACTGATATTTACATAGTTCTTTACTTGTCCCTGAGAGACCTGTCAGGCAAAAATAATATACAAATCACTGTTATATTTTATGTATAATTCTAACAGTTTTGTTTTAATTTCTTTTGGATGGTAGAGTCATTTGCAAAAAAAAGGTAAATTCTCTAATCAAAACTTGAAGACCTTAACCTAATAGAAAGCTGTGCAGATGTCTTACCAGTGTCCATTATCAATATGCTGTCGAATCAGTGTGTGAGGTTGAACCGTTCCATATACATCCACCTCAGGCATGTTCAGGTCATCGATAAAATAAACCAATTTTTTGTTTCCTTGAGGACCATAGTTACGACCTGCTTTTTTCTCCAAAGGTTTCTCAAGAAGTCCTGAAAAGTTACATTAATTAATGGTTATTGGTGACAATTAAAATGCTATAAGAAATGCAAAAAGACTTCACTCGAGTAATGTCGATGGGGATCATAATACACCTTTACAGCATGGAAGTAAAGGTTGTGAGTAGAAAAAAAGCCAGGAAGGGGGTCGCAAGACTAAATCAATTAGATCCACACAAAAAGGTGACAACTAGACACAGCATAAGCTATGGCAGGCCATAAATCTTAAAAGTAGGGTATGGTAGAGCAGAAACAGATAACTGCAGTGAACACCTTATCACATCCGAAGAGTGAGTGGATGAATACCACAATGTCTAGGGAGAGGACATTTCATTTGGTTGGGATAATACCATTATGTTGGCCAGAATACTTTTTTTTTTACTCTTTCAGCAGTCAATTACTGAAAAAAGGAAGGAGATGTTTTCAAGCCAGTCACAGATTTCTTTCCAAACAGAAGACTCCAACACTCTCATATGCAGAGACAAAAAGTAGAACCTATTTCTTCATGACTACATGAAAACGATTTGGATTGACTTCCAGGAAAAGCTAGTTGCATCTTCAAAAACTATCAGGCCTGGCTTTATTAGACACTAGCAGCCCGTCCCGACGTTGTCCGGGTATGAATTGCTGCCGGCCAGTAGTATATTGTTTTGTAGGATTTCGCTTTGATAGCATTTCTTATCTGTGACAGGCCTGTGAAACGCTCCTATTCACAGTGCACTGCTGAAGCACTTAAGAGTGCGCGTTCAGTATTGTGTGAACTCGAGTTTCCCTACTTTATTTTTCCTTGCAATATTATATAGCGCAAACTCGACAACATGGCATGAGCACAATTTACATTACAGAAGAACACATTCATTTGTGGTAGGCACGGGGAGACAAAGCGATTTGCCTGGAATCACAGGCTGTTGAGCTGATGCCGAGATTGAAAAGTAGCTCCCCAGCTCTAAAGTTCGCAATTCTAGAACTTGTGGCGGGAGGTGTGTCTAAAAGTGTATGTCGGTGCTGGCCATCAATGAGAGAGACCTGTGCATTTTTCAAATGGGTGGTGAAAAAATATGAGTATGTTGCTGGAGATGTGGGTCGCCGTGCCACCAATGTACTTACCGGGGAGGGTAAACACCCATTATTCCGCAACTTTCTTTCCGCATACCAACACTCTGCATACTTTCATTATGAAAGTACCATGACTCTGCAATGCCATTATAAAGCATGGCATTACATTTTATATGCTTTTACCACGGATACATTCACAATGAAATTCGTTGTAAATGCATGAATGGTAAAAGCCTGTTTTTTTATGTTTGGATAAGGTAAGTATGAAGGAATTTATTTAAATATGATTTTGGAACTCCGTGGAGATCCACATATTACATAGTGACAAACAAAATATAATAAAATGAAACCATATATGAACAACTTATACTAGCAAAGAATATACAAAGTTAACGTACCATTCATCTAATACAATTCTAAAAAACATTTGAAAAAATTAAAAATTCTGTTACAGAAAATTTCATTTGGAGGACTAAAGATAGCATCTATCAGAGATCTTGCAGATAAAATACCAAACTGAACACATACAGGCTTTACCCAGAGACGGCGATAAGCCATTAATGCTGGACAAACTAGCAGGACGTGTATAGAGTCTTGAACTGAGACATTGCAGAAGTTACATACATTAGATATGCTGTGCCATTTGGCCAACAACTTATTCAGGGGAAGGAGATCCTGTCTAAGAAGCAGCCAAAAACGGCGTAAACCGTGGGGTATGTTCCAGGAAGCGTAAGGTTGTATTTGTCTAAATAAACAAGAATCAACAGCTTGCGTAACCCCCTTCTTTTGTATAATCAAGTTGCGATCCCTTTCGTAGCTTAGCTTCCATGTGGCTTGTTTTAATGTTAATTTTAATTGGTGCATAGAAAGGTCTAACAGAGTGGCTTCCTCCAAGTCCAAGAGTGTAATGGCCTTCCTATAATTCTTTATAAGAATCGAATGCTCTTTTAGGGGGCCCATCAACTCTTTTGTGATTAGGGATCTTAGAGTGGCCGGTTTTCCTTTGATTAAACAGATAACCCAGCGAATAACTCCTGCTAGGCCCTGTGCCCAGCTACTTCTTAGACCGAATTCTAAGCGAAGGGCTGCTGCACTACAACTATTATTAACCGAAGTTAAGCTTCTCAAGAGGATGCCCTCGATAGTGTCCAAGAAACCCCATTCGAGAAAGTCGATTAATTCTACACCGTAAAGCAGAGTTGGGGGGACTTTTGCCCGGAAAGCCTCCAGCAGGTGGACAAAGTGTCTTTTGCCGGTTGATTTGTACAATGCTCTTAAGCCATTTCCCTGAGACTTTGCCTTACGGGAGCTAGTTTCTATGTGGGATTTATTGCTCAAATTGCTGTTAACAACCTTGCCCAGGAATACATATGTTTTTAGTCTTTCTAATTTTTGGCCTCCCAACTCCCAGCTAATGTGCTCCAATTTCAATTTTTTTCGCCCCTCCATACACATTATCTTGCTTTTGGAGATGTTTATTTTAGGCACGGACTCTTGGGAGATTGAGTCCTGCTCTCAGCACGCTCGCAGCCCTGTGGAGGAAATGCCTTCTGCACTTTTTTGGCCAGACAACAGCACAGTGGCGTGAAGCGGGACCCACGGAGCGGGTCCGGCAAGCAGTAGCGTCTCTCTATGCCACAGCCAGATTACGATGCAAGGGAAGCATCCAGTCGCCTCCAACGCCGAGAGTTCGATCAACAGACAACAGGTATCCAACTGGCAGCAGTTTCCAAGTTCTTTTACCAGAATGCAGGGGGGCGTGTCCACCAGGGAGAGCGTCACCAGGTGATTCAGGTGATTGGAGCAGCACGGACTCTTGGGAGATTGAGTCCTGCTCTCAGCACGCTCGCAGCCCTGTGGAGGAAATGCCTTCTACACTTTTTTGGCCAGACAACAGCACAGTGGCGCGAAGCGGGACCCGCAGAGCGGGTCCGGCAAGCAGTAGCGTCTCTCTATGCCCCAGCCAGATTACGATGCAAGGGAAGCCTCCAGTCGCCTCCAACGCCGAGAGTTCGATCAACAGACAACAGGTATCCAACTGGCAGCAGTTTCCAAGTTCTTTTACCAGAATGCAGGGGGGCGTGTCCACCAGGGAGAGCGTCACCAGGTGATTCAGGTGATTGGAGCAGCACGGACTCTTGGGAGGTTGAGTCCTGCTCTCAGCACGCTCGCAGCCCTGTGGAGGAAATGCCTTCTGCACTTTTTTGGCTAGACAACAGCACAGTGGCGCGAAGGGGGACCCGCGGAGCGGGTCCGGCAAGCAGTAGCGTCTCTCTATGCCCCAGCCAGATTACGATGCAAGGGAAGCCTCCAGTCGCCTCCAACGCCGAGAGTTCGATCAACAGACAACAGGTATCCAACTGGCAGCAGTTTCCAAGTTCTTTTACCAGAATGCAGGGGGGCGTGTCCATCAGGGAGAGCGTCACCAGGTGATTCAGGTGATTGGAGCAGCACGGACTCTTGGGAGATTGAGTCCTGCTCTCAGCACGCTCGCAGCCCTGTGGAGGAAATGCCTTCTGCACTTTTTTGGCCAGACAACAGCACAGTGGCGCGAAGCGGGACCCGCGGAGCGGGTCCGGCAAGCAGTAGCGTCTCTCTATGCCCCAGCCAGATTACGATGCAAGGGAAGCCTCCAGTCGCCTCCAACGCCGAGAGTTCGATCAACAGACAACAGGTATCCAACTGGCAGCAGTTTCCAAGTTCTTTTACCAGAATGCAGGGGGTGTGTCCACCAGGGAGAGCGTCACCAGGTGATTCAGGTGATTGGAGCAGCACGGACTCTTGGGAGATTGAGTCCTGCTCTCAGCACGCTCGCAGCCCTGTGGAGGAAATGCCTTCTGCACTTTTTTGGCCAGACAACAGTACAGTGGCGCGAAGCGGGACCCGCGGAGCGGGTCAGGCAAGCAGTAGCGTCTCTCTGTGCCCCAGCCAGATTACGATGCAAGGGAAGCCTCCAGTCGCCTCCAACGCCGAGAGTTCGATCAACAGACAACAGGTATCCCTTTACAGACAAGGTAAGTATGGGTATAGGGGTATATGTTTTGGGGTGCTGAGGTATATGTTTTGGGGTGTTTGGGTATTTTAAGGGTTCAGATATAGTTTTGGGTTATGGGGTACAGGGGTAGTTTTAGGGTTTAGGGATAGGTATGGGTTTTGGGGTACAGGGGTATTTTTATGGTTCAGGGCTAGGTTTGGGTTTTGGAGTACAAGGGTATATTAAGGGTTCAGGGCTAGGTTTGGGTTTTGGGGTACAGGGGTATTTTAAGGGTTCAGGGCTAGGTTTGGGTTTTGTGGTACAGGGGTATTTTTAGGGTTTAGGCCTAGGTTTGCGATTTGGGGTACAGGGGTATTTTAGGGTTTAGGGGTAGGTTTGGGTTTTGGGGTACAGGGTTATTTTTAGGGTTCAGGGCTGGGTTTGGGTTTTGGGGTACAGGGGTATTTTAGGGTTCAGGGGTAGGTTTGGGTTTTGGGGTTCAAGGGTATTTTTAGGGTTCAGGGCCAGGTTTGGGTTTTGAGGTACATGGGTATTTATAGGGTTTGGGGATAGGTTTGGGTTTTGAGGTACAGGGTATATTTATAGGGTTTAGATGGGTTAGTGTTTAAAGGTGTTGGGGTATTTTAAGGAGTAAGGGTGGGTTATGAATATGGGGTGCAGGGGTATTTAAAGGGAGCAAGGTGGGATTAGTTTTTAGGGTGTAAAGGGTAATACAAAATAATAAATATAAATACAAGGGTACAAGGGTATTTATAGGGTTCAGGGCTGGGTTTAAGTTTTGGGGTACAGGGGTATTTTTAGGGTTCAGGGTTAGGTTTGGGTTTTGTGGTACAGGGGTATTTATAGGGTTCAGGGCTAGGTTTGGGTTTTGGGGTACAGGGGTATTTTTAGGGTTTGGGATTTGGGGTACAGGGTATATTTATAGGGTTAAGATGGGTTAGTGTTTAAGGGTGTTGGGGTATTTTAAGGAGTAAGGGTGGGTTATGATTATGGGGTGCAGGGGTATTTAAAGGGAGCAGGGTGGGATTCGTTTTTAGGGTGTAAAGGGTAATACAAGAATAATAAATAAAAATAATATAAATAATGCAATTTAAAAGAATAAATGTTGTAATTAAATTTGTGTGTGTATATATTACCTACTGGCGGTCGCCAGTAGGTAGTTTTAGTTAGGATCTACTTTCCATAGGAAATCTGCAACATTCTATTGGGAATAACTTTGGTGCCGGTGGACGAATCTTTGCGAATTTCTCAAAGTTCGTGGCCCGCTCCGCTCCGGTCCTTCCCTTAAAGTTTGGGGGGGATTCGTCAAGCAGGGGCCAAGATAAAAGGGGGGTCCCAAAACGTGTTTTCCCCATGTTAATTTCAATAGGGCGTTCGAATTCACTTTTAGCCCGAACGGTTGAATGGATTTCCACCAAACTTGGCAAATTTGTAGGGACTGGTAGCCCGATGTGCCTTTGCTATGTCTCAAGATATGTGCTCCAGTGGTTTTTGAGTAATTTAGGTTAATAAATATATATATATCAATGGCAGCGCCCCGGTACGCGCACCGGGGAGCGCTCCGGGCGCGCCACGTGAGGTGCGCACGGAAAGCTGATTGGCTCTCAGGTGTCTGTAAACATTGGAAACAGTCCGGTGCGGCTGCCATCTTGTGTCTCGGTAGAATCGAGACACAAGAGGTGGGAAAAACAAAGGGGGAAATGACCATAAGGGGGAAGAGTAGATTCCCCTTGACCCCCTAGGTTTGATGTGGGGGCTATAAAAGGGCCCCGCTGGGCAAAAAAGATAAATATATTTTTTTTGATTTGCGCGGGGGGGAGCGCCCGGTAGGCGCACCGGGGAGCGGACCGGGGAGCGTACCATGGGGAAAAAAGAATGATAGAGTTTTAAAAAAATTTTGCCTTTTTTTAGAAATTGGAGGTAGTTCTAAAAAGAACTTTTTTCTTTTCTTCTTTTTGTTGTTTTATATTTTTTAATGTTTTTTGAACATTTTGTAATTTTTTTGGCTTTTATGAACTATTTTGTATTTTTTTGGTATTTTTTTATGGGGAGAAACAAAAAACAGGGAATTCAAAATGGCTCAACAGGAGCAAAAAAAAAAACAGGAAAAAATTAGGGTTTTTTGGGACATTTGTGGTTGTCACTAGAAAGAAGGATCAGCTTTATGCTTTGTTCACCATATGAGATGGTCTTTCCACAAAAAAATACAGGTGACCCTAAATTCTCCAAACCGTGGTTGAATGCAAGGGATTGTCTCCCTTGTTACTGGTCCCGATGGAGTGGGTTGATTTTGTTTGGAGGTGCTGGGTGTAGATTGGGGAAGGTTGCTGGACAGTTCTCTCATTTCTGCAGCAGAATAGTTGATAGGATGCTTGCGCTGCATGTGCCTTATCATGGTATTGTTCCCAAATGAATATTTTTTATTTGGGTTACCCCTTGAGAGTTCCATGCCACAGATAAGGCAAGTCACCTTTGCTGCATTGACTTTCTTTTTTCCTTCAGGGATGGAAAAAAACTCCCATACAATATGTGGCTTGGGTTGGTATGGGGTATTAGTTTCTTGCAGCCACCTCGTCCTCCTCCCCTCCTCTTCTTCTTCCTCCTCCTCCTCTTCTTCATTTCCAACACTGTAGTGTTGTGGTGGGCCTCTTGGTGGTGGATGTGGTGGTGGTGGCTGAGATGCTCCTGCTGCTGCTGCTACCGAAGCTATTTTATAATAGTTCAAAAAGTTACAGAGAGGTACAAACAGGTCTTCCTCAGTCAAAGGACAGATTCAGAATAAGGAAAAAAGGTGGAGGCTTTCATCATTTGGAAAAAAAACTGTCCTGAACCAAAGAAAAGTGTTATTTTCAGGTCACAAGACCAGGGGCTTCATCATTATGAAACCAAAACTGTTATAAACCAATGAAAAGTGTTATTTTCAGGTCACATGACCCGACGCGCTTACACTACGCGCCCCGGGGCGCGCCACAGGGCGTGTCGCGTAAGCGCATCAGATGCTTACGTTGCGCGATCGTATTCGCTCGAGTGCTTCCGGGTGCACTTACGCACGGCGTATCACGCGGACGCGGCTACACGATACGTCACGATCATGTTTTCGTTCGCGATATTGGCGCTAACGGGGTGCTTCCTGGTTCGCGCACCGGGGCGCTTCAAAATACTACGCTTTCCGGGGCGCTCACTGGGGCACGCACCGGGAGCGCTCCGAGGCAAAAAAAAGAAAAAAAGAAACAATATACATAAAAATTTTTTTAACATACATATACAATATAGGATTCATTTTTAAAAATATTACATTTCATAGCTATAGAAATTTGCTATGAAAAAACCTTTGAAATTTACTGAAAAAACCATAGGTTTGACACCAGTTTTATATATATATATATATATATATTCACTGAAAAAACCATAGGTTTCACACCAGTTATAGTTAGGGATCAGCATTTAAAAAACCTATGAAATTCACTGAAAAAACCATAGGTTTCACACCAGTTATAGTTAGGGATTAGCATTTAAAAAACCTATTAAATTCACTGAAAAAAACATAGGTTTCACACCAGTTATAGTTAGCTGGAAATTTTACTGACATAAAACCATTGAAATTCCATGTTATAGTTAGTTGGACTCACTATAACTTGCACGCCTGTAATGCACTGCTGATGACGTCACATAGTACATCACTCATGACATGGTCAGTGACATCACTTATGACATCACTAATCATTAACTATATCTGGTGTGAAACCTATGGTTTTTTCAGTGAATATATATATATATATATATATATATATATATATATATATATATATATATATATATATATATATATATATATATATATATTCATATATACAAACATATATTTGATGTTTTAATAATGTACTTTTACAATGTATATGACTTTACCACACATGCATTTGCGTTATAATGGAATGCATGATAAAGTCATAACCGTTGTAAAGGTTTTAGAAATGATGTCTTTGCGGAGTAATAGTCCTGCGTTATAAATATTTCGGAGTGATGGTATGCGGGATGTTGGTTTGCGGAATAGCATCACATATTCCCGGGGGAGGGATAGTCCCTTTCTTGCTATTTCCGTGGAGGCGGACCTTGTTTCCGGATGTGCTTGGCGCGAGGCCTGTGCGCAACAGAAGTGGAAAATCTCCAGTGTGTGCTTCAGGCGTCACCGGAAGTTAAGGCGAGATTACATTTCCTGCACAATGGCCCCTGTTTGCGCTCCTTCTGGCCCTTGGGAATAGCGCCATACCTGACCTCCATACAGTAAAGCAGGTGCACGTCACTGGGAGCGCGGGGCAAGCACACCCGGAGCTGGAATGTACAGAACCTGGGATGAAAAAACAATAAAATATGGGGCACGACGCTCGCTTTTTGTTTTCCGTAATCCCGCGCCCCACACACACCCACGCCCCCAGCACACACCCACAGCACACAATATGAGCCACGGCATTAAGAGCAGAACGTACCACACGCCCCCAGCACACGCCCACAGCACAACGCAGACACGCCCACAAGGGACTACTTTGCTGGCACGGTTCTTTTACCTTTTAAATATATATGGTCGGCGTCTGCATAGCCTATGTCCTTCTGCTGCAACTGCCCTGCCCAACACTGTATTGGATGTTGTGATTGGTACTGTGGTTCCTGAGATTACCCGCCTCAAAGGTTTGGGCTCTCTCTTTATTATATTACAGTATATTGTATAGATTCCTCTTTTAAAGCTGCACCTGACCGTCAAAAGAGATTCTGCTACAAACTTAATGAGGGAAGGCTAATTAGGCAGAGAATGTCCTGATACTTAAGAACACTCTTAATGACTGTGAAAACAAATATTTTTCTAACCAAGAGTCCTTGAATGGCAACATCAACCATGCAGTGAATAATATGAATCTATTTAATATTCTGAACCCAAATTACTCTGTGTTTCATACTTTGCCCTCAAATTTCTCTGAAGATTTAGTACCCTTTTTATCCAAACAGAAAAAATAGTCATATACTTATTGTGAGGAAGTGGTTTATTAGTTGAGGTGGATGAGTGTCCATAACAAGCAATAAAATCGCTATCTGATCCATTCAAATGTTCACTAATTTAAGTCTGAGCACAACCTCTGGTTACTGTGGTACAGGGAAGACAGGCTTAACTTAGAGAAAGTATGTGAAGTATTTAGGATCAAAAACATGAAACAATATGAATGCAACTCAAAATTGTAAAAAAAAAAAAAAAAGAAAAAATATAATAGACAAAATGACACAAACCAAAAAAGGGAGCCAGAAATATGAATATTTTGATATTGAAGTACAAAAAGTGCTAAGAAGTGTAAAGCTTTAAGAGTAGACAATGGGAGTGATACACACGGACCTAAGCACGATATGAAGCTAACTGCAATGAAGCGTAGGTTGGGTATACCAAGTAAATTTACTCTAAAGACGGATGACAGGCACCAAAAGTGAACGGATAAACCAAGTGTTTATTTAACTTAGTCAACACCTCGTAACGACCCCAGCCACAGCAGGTGACAGCAAAGCTCTGTCACTACAGCGCTCGCCTTGGAACCCTGGTCGCGGTGACATTCCAAGTGATGTCACCGCGAGCAGTTCCATTACATGCTGATTCAGAAAAGGGGGTGGTGATGAACAGAGTGTCTGAATTAAGCAGACCACTTTTACCCAGTCCAAAGATCAGGGCTTGATCCATCACCGTTATTTATCTCACTGCACCAACCCAGCTCAGAACCTGGCTATATGCAAATCAGTCTGTCCCTGGCCCAGTGCATCATGGGAACAGGGCAGACTAAACTACCAAGCCAATTCTTCACCAGAAAGGAGACAAGCTACCGGGGACCGGTTTCTGGCATTTCAGCCGTCTTCGGCCCGGCTTGCTTGAATCCTGATGGTGCAGTGAGAAAGGGACTCATGTCTGAGTATACCCTGCCACACCTATAGTGGCCAAAAATGATTCAGAAAAGGGGGTGGTGATGAACAGAGTGTCTGAATTAAGCAGACCACTCTTACCCAGTCCAAAGATCAGGGCTTGATCCATCACCGTTATTTATCTCACTGCACCATCCCAGCTCAGAACCTGGCTATATGCAAATCAGTCTGTCCCTGGCCCAGTGCATCATGGGAACAGGGCAGACTAAACTACCAAGCCAATTCTTCACCAGAAAGGAGACAAGCTACCGGGGACCGGTTTCTGGCATTTCAGCCGTCTTCGGCCCGGCTTGCTTGAATCCTGATGGTGCAGTGAGAAAGGGACTCATGTCTGAGTATACCCTGTCACACCTATAGTGGCCAAAAACGATTCAGAAAAGGGGGTAGTGATGAACAGAGTGTCTGAATTAAGCAGACCACTCTTACCCAGTCCAAAGATCAGGGCTTGATCCATCACTGTTATTTATCTCACTGCACCATCCCAGCTCAGAACCTGGCTATATGCAAATCAGTCTGTCCCTGGCCCAGTGCATCATGGGAACAGGGCAGACTAAACTACCAAGCCAATTCTTCACCAGAAAGGAGACAAGCTACCGGGGACCGGTTTCTGGCATTTCAGACGTCTTCGGCCCGGCTTGCTTGAATCCTGATGGTGCAGTGAGAAAGGGACTCATGTCTGAGTATACCCTGCCACACCTATAGTGGCCAAAAACGATTCAGAAAAGGGGGTGGTGATGAACAGAGTGTCTGAATTAAGCAGACCACTCTTACCCAGTCCAAAAATCAGGGCTTGATCCATCACCGTTATTTATCTCACTGCACCATCCCAGCTCAGAACCTGGCTATATGCAAATCAGTCTGTCCCTGGCCCAGTGCATCATGGGAACAGGGCAGACTAAACTACCAAGCCAATTCTTCACCAGAAAGGAGACAAGCTACCGGGGACCGGTTTCTGGCATTTCAGCCGTCTTCGGCCCGGCTTGCTTGAATCCTGATGGTGCAGTGAGAAAGGGACTCATGTCTGAGTATACCCTGCCACACCTATAGTGGCCAAAAACGATTCAGAAAAGGAGGTGGTGATGAACAGAGTGTCTGAATTAAGCAGACCACTCTTACCCAGTCCAAAGATCAGGGCTTGATCCATCACCGTTATTTATCTCACTGCACCATCCCAGCTCAGAACCTGGCTATATGCAAATCAGTCTGTCCCTGGCCCAGTGCATCATGGGAACAGGGCAGACTAAACTACCAAGCCAATTCTTGACCAGAAAGGAGACAAGCTACCGGGGACCGGTTTCTGGCATTTCAGCCGTCTTCGGCCCGGCTTGCTTGAATCCTGATGGTGCAGTGAGAAAGGGACTCATGTCTGTGTATACCCTGCCACACCTATAGTGGCCAAAAACGATTCAGAAAAGGGGGTGGTGATGAACAGAGTGTCTGAATTAAGCAGACCACTCTTACCCAGTCCAAAGATCAGGGCTTGATCCATCACCGTTATTTATCTCACTGCACCATCCCAGCTCAGAACCTGGCTATATGCAAATCAGTCTGTCCCTGGCCCAGTGCATCATGGGAACAGGGCAGACTAAACTACCAAGCCAATTCTTCACCAGAAAGGAGACAAGCTACCGGGGACCGGTTTCTGGCCTTTCAGCCGTCTTCAGCCCGGCTTGCTTGAATCCTGATGGTGCAGTGAGAAAGGGACTCATGTCTGAGTATACCCTGCCACACCTATAGTGGCCAAAAACGATTCAGAAAAGGGGGTGGTGATGAACAGAGTGTCTGAATTAAGCAGACCACTCTTACCCAGTCCAAAGATCAGGGCTTGATCCATCACCGTTATTTATCTCACTGCACCATCCCAGCTCAGAACCTGGCTATATGCAAATCAGTCTGTCCCTGGCCCAGTGCATCATGGGAACAGGGCAGACTAAACTACCAAGCCAATTCTTCACCAGAAAGGAGACAAGTTACCGGGGAACGGTTTCTGGCATTTCAGCCGTCTTCGGCCCGGCTTGCTTGAATCCTGATGGTGCAGTGAGAAAGGGACTCATGTCTGAGTATACCCTGCCACACCTATAGTGGCCAAAAACGATTCAGAAAAGGGTGTGGTGATGAACAGAGTGTCTGAATTAAGAAGACCACTCTTACCCAGTCCAAAGATCAGGGCTTGATCCATCACCGTTATTTATCTCACTGCACCATCCCAGCTCAGAACCTGGCTATATGCAAATCAGTCTGTCCCTGGCCCAGTGCATCATGGGAACAGGGCAGACTAAACTACCAAGCCAATTCTTCACCAGAAAGGAGACAAGCTACCGGGGACCGGTTTCTGGCATTTCAGCCGTCTTCGGCCCGGCTTGCTTGAATCCTGATGGTGCAGTGAGAAAGGGACTCATGTCTGAGTATACCCTGCCACACCTATAGTGGCCAAAAACGATTCAGAAAAGGGGGTGGTGATGAACAGAGTGTCTGAATTAAGCAGACCACTCTTACCCAGTCCAAAGATCAGGGCTTGATCCATCACCGTTATTTATCTCACTGCACCATCCCAGCTCAGAAGCTGGCTATATGCAAATCAGTCTGTCCCTGGCCCAGTGCATCATGGGAACAGGGCAGACTAAACTACCAAGCCAATTCTTCACCAGAAAGGAGACAAGCTACCGGGGACCGGTTTCTGGCATTTCAGCCGTCTTCGGCCCGGCTTGCTTGAATCCTGATGGTGCAGTGAGAAAGGGACTCATGTCTGAGTATACCCTGCCACACCTATAGTGGCCAAAAACGATTCAGAAAAGGGGGTGGTGATGAACAGAGTGTCTGAATTAAGCAGACCACTCTTACCCAGTCCAAAGATCAGGGCTTGATCCATCACCGTTATTTATCTCACTGCACCATCCCAGCTCAGAACCTGGCTATATGCAAATCAGTCTGTCCCTGGCCCAGTGCATCATGGGAACAGGGCAGACTAAACTACCAAGTCAATTCTTCACCAGAAAGGAGACAAGCTACGGGGGACCGGTTTCTGGCATTTCAGACGTCTTCGGCCCGGCTTGCTTGAATCCTGATGGTGCAGTGAGAAAGGGGCTCATGTCTGAGTATACCCTGCCACACCTATAGTGGCCAAAAACTATTCAGAAAAGGCGGTGGTGATGAACAGAGTGTCTGAATTAAACAGACCACTCTTACCCAGTCCAAAGATCAGGGCTTGATCCATCACCGTTATTTATCTCACTGCACCATCCCAGCTCAGAACCTGGCTATATGCAAATCAGTCTGTCCCTGGCCCAGTGCATCATGGGAACAGGGCAGACTAAACTACCAAGCCAATTCTTCACCAGAAAGGAGACAAGCTACCGGGGACCGGTTTCTGGCATTTCAGCCGTCTTCGGCCCGGCTTGCTTGAATCCTGATGGTGCAGTGAGAAAGGGACTCATGTCTGAGTATACCCTGCCACACCTATAGTGGCCAAAAACGATTCAGAAAAGGGGGTGGTGATGAACAGAGTGTCTGAATTAAGCAGACCACTCTTACCCAGTCCAAAGATCAGGGCTTGATCCATCACCGTTATTTATCTCACTGCACCATCCCAGCTCAGAACCTGGCTATATGCAAATCAGTCTGTCCCTGGCCCAGTGCATCATGGGAACAGGGCAGACTAAACTACCAAGCCAATTCTTCACCAGAAAGGAGACAAGCTACCGGGGACCGGTTTCTGGCATTTCAGCCGTCTTCGGCCCGGCTTGCTTGATTCCTGATGGTGCAGTGAGAAAGGGACTCATGTCTGAGTATACCCTGCCACACCTATAGTGGCCAAAAACGATTCAGAAAAGGGGGTGGTTTTCTGAACCATTACATGCTGAGCTGCCCAGGAGGGGGGGGGCCAGAACGGGTGGGAGATACCACACATCCTCCTTCCCTACTGAATGAGACATCAGAAATGAAACATTGTAATACAGGTAATCAACAGGAAGTTACATTGTCACATATTGCTCAAAGTGTCTGGTCGGTCTGATCACTCTCTGGCTTGTCCTACCACCCAGGTGCGGGACTGCCCCTTGTTCTCTGGGAGGGAAACCCATACTCTTCTCGGGATTGCCCTCACACCCTCCTTCCCTACAGGAATCCTGCCCGAGGGGGTGATACCTCACAACTCTTCCCAGGTTCCAGATTTTTCCTTCCTGGGTCTTCACAGCATTCCTAAACAATTTGGCAATCTTTGTGGGCCTACTGTATTCAGACCAACTTGCCCTGCCAGTGGGTGTCCTGATCTTAATATCGTCTCCTACTTTGAACCCTGCCTCTTGTGTAGAGTGGAGCCTGTCAAACCTTTCTTTCCTCTCAATCATTGCTTCCCTCTGTCTTCCAAGTCCCTTTGCTTCTTTGAAGTGGTCCGACCATCCCTTGTTCCACCCCATTCAGCCTGGAGATAGTTTTGTGTTGGGTATTCTTGCTCGGAGCAACTCAAAAGGGGTGACGCCTGTGGTTTAGTGGGTGTGAACCTGTATGCTTCCACCCATCTCCATACTTCTTCCTTCCAGTTCATTCCGCTGGCTTTGGCTAACTGAATGCTCTCTTTGAGAGTCTTATTGAAGCGCTCGACCATGCCATTGGTCTCAGGGTGGTACAAAGCACAACGTTTGTGTGTGATTCCCCTCTCTTCAAGGAACTCTCCTATCTCTCTCGAACACAGTTGCACTCCATTGTCCCTGAGTAGACTTCTAGGTAGACCTTCCCTACAGAATAACTCTCGAAGGAATTCCATGACAGTCTTCGTAGTGATTTCGCTTACGAACTTCACTTCCGGCCATCAGGAGTACAGAACCATGAGTACCAGGATGTACGGTGTGCGCACTTCCCCCGTCAGTGGGCCGACAATGTCCAACGCCAACTCTTGCCAAGGTCCTTATGGGGGTGGCCTACACACCATTGGAGGTGTGAGTTGTTTAAGTACTTTGTCGCTGATGCTGCACGGGATGCAGTCTCTTACTTTTCTTTCAATGGCGAGGTCCATGCTCGGCCACCAGTAGTCTTCTCTCAATCTTTGTTTGGTCTTGGTGATGCCTAGGTGGCCATCATGAGCCATATCCACCAGATTTTCCCTCACAGCCACGGGAGGTACCAACCTTGTTCCCCTGTCGACCTGTCGACCACAGACAGTTCATCTCTGATCATCCAGAAAGGCCGTAGAGCGTCGTCCCTCTTATCTTCAGTATTCCATCTACTTTTCACTCTTTTGCACACCACATCCAAAACCTTGTCAGACATTAGTGCTTCTTTCCACGTTTCTTCTCCTATGGCTCTCTGTACTATTTCACACACATTCTCCTCTTGGTAGTCTTCAAATTACTCTTCCACTTTTCCCTTCGCTTCGTTCCCATCATTTTCCCTCACCAGCCGTGACAAGCAGTCTGCTGCAAGGTTTTGTGTTCCAGGGACATACTCGACACGGAATGTGTATTCTTGGAGACTTACAACCCAGCGTCTAATCCTGCTATAGATCGCATCTAGGCCCTTCTTGCCGAAAACTTCCACTAAAGGCTTGTGGTCCGTTCGCAGAGTGAACTCTGTGCCCCATAGGAAGTCTCTGAATTTGTCCAATGCCCAGAACACCGCCAAGGCCTCTTTTTCAATCACAGAGTAATTGCTCTCTGCCTTTTGTAAGGATCCTGAGGCGAAAGCTATTGTTTCCTCTGCGCCTGTTCCTACTTGGGTGAGGACCGCATCTAACCCCTTGGCACTTGCGTCGGTGCTGACTACTGTCACGCGATTAGGTATGAAGGATTTCAGGCTGGGCGCTTCTGCGAGTGCATTGTTCACGTCTTCAACCTCACTTTGACACTCGTCACACCATTCGAACACTGTGTTTTTTTTAGTAGCCGTCGCATTGTAAATGTTCTTCCTGCGAAGTTCCGTATGAATTTGCTGTAGAATTCCAGCATTCCCATGAAGGACTTGACTTCGTCCTTGCTCTTCGGGGGCACCAAGTTCATAATGGTGTTCTGGAGCTCAGCTTTCGGACAGATCCCCTCTGCGGTTACCTTGTGTCCCAAAAAATGTAGTTCTTTGCAGCCAAACACACACTTCTCTCTTCTCACAGTTAATCCTTGCGACCTAAACCTGATCAGCACTTGTCTAAACCTCTTGTCGTGTTCCTTATGGTCTTTTGCGAATATAAGCACATCATCCTGGTAGCATAGAACGCCAGGGATCTCTCTCAATATGTTCCCCAGGAGTCTCTGGAACACGGCTGCTGCCGATACCAAACCAAACGGCATCCTCCTGAACTTGAATGCTCCCTTGGGCGTAATAAACGCTGTGAGTTCTTGTGACTCTTCTTGCAGCTTGATCTGAAAATAAGCAGAGGTAAGGTCAAGTGTGGAGAATACCCTTGCGCCATCCAGCATGCTCATCATCTGGGTGATGTTGGGCAGAGGAAACCGGTCGACCACAACCTCCTTGTTCAAAGATCTAAGGTCAATGCACAAACGGACCGACCCATCCTTCTTCTGGGCTGCTACAATGGGCGCAAGCCACTCTGTCGCTTCCACCGGTTCGATGACTCAGCTTTGCACAGTTTCTCCAATTCAGCCTTCACCACCTCTTGGATGGCAATGGGTAGCCTTCTTACCTTGGCTGCCACAGGCTTTGCATTCTCCTTCAGTTTGATCTTGTGGCAGTAATTCTTCAAACACCCAAGTTCTTCACTAAATACTTCTTTGAACTCCGTCACCAGATCTTCCTCTGGCTCTTGCACTTCTTGTATTAAGATTTGGGAATTACTATTTGGATTGAGATATACCCCCAACTCCTTCTGTGCCTGCCAGCCCAGGATGTTGTCGCCTACTGTAGATACATAGATCTTGGACACTGTTGTCCTGTCCCTGTATTCAACTGTGTCCCAAAAGTAACCCTTCATAGAGATGGGGCGACCTGCATACCCCCCGGGCCTTACGTCCATCCTTCTCAAACTGATCCTTCCCTTAGACACCCGTGTAAATTCCTTTGCACTGATGATTGTTATTCTTGAACAGGAATCAAACAATGCTTCTACTTCCGTGTCTTTTACCTTTATGGTGTCTTTAGGGCTGCAGACCTGACCTTCACGTACTTGCACAACTATTTCGTCACACACTGCGTTAGTCCTGTCCTTACTCTGTTTGCTAAATCCCTGCCCACTCCTGCAGTATTGCCTGAAATGACCTTTCCTCCTGCACTTGTTACATGTGAATTTGAGGGCAGGGCATTCCTTGTCGTTGGCCATGTGCCCCTGTTTCCCGCATCTATAACAGGTACCCTTGAATGACCAACCCATTTTACTCTCTCTCTGCTCCTTACCTACGATTTTCAGACCTTTGACCGCAGACACAGCCTCACATTCAGTCACAACTTTGCTTACGTTGGGTTTCTCTTCGTCTTTCTTCTCACCACTATCCTGTTTGATTTCACTGACTCACTGCAGCATGTGTTCTACCTGTTTTGCAACAATCAAGACTTCCCTCAGTGGTGGGTCATCTTTCAACCATAGCTCCTCACGTACGCGCTCTGTCCTACACGCTAACATAAACTGGTCCCTGATCCTCTCTTCAATGGCACCTCCAAACTTACATGTCGCCACAAGTTTTCGTAGATCAGACACAAAATCTTCTACAGACTCCCCTTCCTTCTGCACCCTTTTTCCAAAATGGTACCTCTCCATTATACTGCTAGTCTTTGGAAGGTAGTGCAAATCTAACTTTTTAAGACTGATTTCTACTTCATTCAGGCCTCTCGCTTCCTGTGCTCCCAGTTCTGGAAGACGATCCAACACCTCCGCCCCTAGGTAATATGCTAATAGTGCTACTTTTCTTTCTAACCCTAGATTTGGACCACACACTGTTGCATAGTTCAAAAACACTTTCTTCCACTTTTTCCATTGTATAGTAGGCTCCCCTGGGCTAGTCAGAAAGAATGGTGGTGGTGTCACACTTTGCATAATGATGTTATTACTAGTTTCCTACTCTTAATAGGTGGGACGTGTTTTCTTTGAGATACAACCAGGGTTAGGAGTAGGGGCCAGGTTACAGTTCCAAAAAGTTCGGAGCAGTTCTACCCTTTCAGAAAAAAAAAAAAAAACCCCACCAATATTACATTAGCTGGGCAGGTGCAATTAGTTTTCAAACCACAAGGTGGCGCCATTTCTCTAAAGCCAGCTCCCCACAAGGTCAGAGGTATTTGCTGGTAGTATTGGTGTATACGTTATCCTTTTTAAGGAACAGTTCACAGTCTCTCTCTTTCTCCCTGACAACACGATTTCCTCTCCTTACTAAAGTCGGTATTGTTTTTCTTTGCAAGTCCCTTCAGCATAGGTATGTTTTGCGACCAGAATCACGTAAGCAGCAAAAAGGGTTTGATGAAGTAATCAGCATTGCCCATTCGAAAGAAAGAGGGTGAAGAAATCCACAGAAACGCCAAGATTATTCTTGTCGCGCTACTGCCCTTTATTCTTCCTCAAATGGACATCCTTAGAGCGCACAGTCATACAACGCAGCTCCTCAATCACTTTGCTGCATGACCCCGACAAAGTTCAACAAGGGTCTCCGTCCGTCTCCGAGATGCGTGCTGGCTTGCCTTTCCCACATTCACACTGCAACAGGTCAAGCTGTGACTCACAGTCTTTTTTCTACACTTGCAGGGGCCCACTGTCGCTCCGCGATACACCACCAACCACATCTCGCCGCCTTCCCTGAATTACACCACAAATCTCTACGACATAAGCTGCTCACAGCTGCCATTCATAGCGACAGCCAGTTCCTTTGTACTCCGCAAATCGGCGTGGCACGAATATGCTCCAGTTTTATTACCTCAATACCATCGTAACTCTTCTTACTTTTTCCACATCTGCTTTTCTTCACCTTGTACGCGATCCGCTCTCGCACACGTCACAGCAATCTTCGTTAATTCCTTTTCTTTGCGTGTTGGGGTCGCTCGTCTTTCATTACCCTCGTCGCCAGTGTAACATTTAAAAAAGACGGATGACAGGCACCAAAGTGAACGGATAAACCAAGTGTTAGTCAGCACATCGTAACGACCCCAGCCACAGCGGGTGACAGCAAAGTTCTGTCACTACGGCGCTCGCCTTGGAACCCTGGTCGTGGTGACATTCCAAGTGATGTCACGCGAGCAGTTCCATTACATGCTGAGCTGCCCGGGAGGGGGGGGGGGGCGGAACGGGTGGGAGATACCAAAGTATACGAAGTAAATTTACTCCGCTAGTGCCTGGAAGTAGAGAACATCTAAAAAGTTTCCAAGCAAATGTTTGAAATGGGACTTTGTCATTTTTCTGAGGAATAACTCTTCTCCAAGCGGGCCAAACCGGAAATTCCTTTCTACTCTGTTGCACTGACAGTCCGATAGTCATCACGGTCAGCCCCCTTGAAGCTCTTGACCAAACATTTTGAAAAATGTCCAATTTTTTTTTGGGTGCCCAAACAACTACAAGAGTAAACTTTCATGGCCCTCAAGCCCAGCATTATTTTTGAAGAAGGCTGGGTGAGGGTCTAGCGTTGCGGGGTTATCAGGTTGTCGATGCGGGTCACCCTAAGATAGTCTCAGCTTCTTTCTGACCAGTGAAGTAATTGTTTCCAGACCCTGACCTGCCTACATTTTTAGTAGTTCTATTTACATTTACTTTAAACAGCTCAAAATCCAATATGCCATGGCAAATCCAAGATTGTAAAGATCTGTGGCCACACTAAACTTTGGCTCTGGAAATGGACCTGTAAGTGCGCTATGGCAGTCCTAGTGTCCTCCAACATCTAATTGTAAATTCCAATTTCCAGCAAGCACTCTACCCCCAAAAAACCCAAAGACAGAATTCTGGTAGGACAAGAGCAGGGTCCTTGAGCATCCAGACAATGGAATACACAAGAATTGTCCTGCATCCTGTTCTCTCCCTTTAAAGTGCCCCAAAGTGTTACATGTAGCCCAACAGACCTGTCCAGCAGGATTTTACACTGTGGTGTCAACAGATTGACTACAGCCCATACCCTGCATATTCGATGGCACTCAGAAGAGTCATATCGCCACATTCAGCTCAGCCTATTTATTTTGCGCTTTAGGGAGGAAGTTCACACCTCTTCCAGGGCTGGCCACAGGCTGGGAGTTGACAGAGGTTAAGGCATGTTAGCCTTCTGACAGATCAGGCAAGTAAAAGATAACTTTCTAAAAGTTACTTTTCCTTAACATTTATTGCTATGATATCAGTGTTTTAATAGTGCGCTAATTACCTTTGAGGGTATCCGTGCACTCTGCAGCAGGTGTGGGATGCCAGCCCTGGGGATTACTTGAAAAGTCAGGACTTCAGCATCTTGGAAAAGTCAAGAAGAGTGGAGGTAGCGGTGATATGATGTGGGTGATAATTCAAGGCTTTAGGAGCCTGGTAGGAGAAGATGAGGCTTACTTCTCTGCTTTTGTTTATGCATGGTGTATACGCTCTTGAGACACTAGCAGAGTAGAGGTGTCTGGAAGGTTGGTGGAAGAGAATGTGGCTGGTCATATAGCAAGGGCGGGTGTTGTGTAGAGCTTTGTAGGTGTTTAAAGTGTGCAAATGTGTGTGTTGAGAGCCAGTGAAGTTCCATAAGGTGTGGTGTGATGAGGGCTTGGTGTGGAAGGTTGAGGACTACTCTGGCTGCTGCGGTTTGGACAACCTGCAGTGTTCTTGTGAGGAGTTTGTTAATCCCTGTATAGCAAACACAACAAGAATATGGACGGAGTGCTGAAATATTTCAACCACTCACCCTCACTTACAGATCTGTGTTTAATCCATTGTTTTTTGTCTAACTATGCCACCCCAATTCGGACCTAGCCATATGCAAATCAGTCTTGAACCTGTTTGTCATGGGAACAGTACAGCCCGAACTGCCAGGCCAGGTCCTCCCTGGACTGGAAAACAAGCATCCTGGGACCGGTCCGATGTATTACCCCTCATCAGTCAGGACAGCTTTAATCCAGTGGCACAGCAAGCAAGGGACCCATGTCTGGGTATACCCTTGGCAACTTAGGGCGAACACAGCAAACACAACAAGATGGTGGCCGGAGTGTTAAAACTTTTCAACCACTCATCCCCGATCACGGATCTGGGTTTAAACAATCGCCCTTTTGCTCACTATGCCACCACAGTTTGGACTGAGCCATATGCCAATCAATCTTCACCCTGTTCCTCATGGAAACAGTCCAGCTCGAACTGCTAAGCCATAACCTCTGCTCACCCCTTGGCAGCTTGGCACAAGGAGACAAGCTTATACCAAAGGCAATTTGTACTCCAAACACACAGTAATACCATGAAAGCACCACCAAAGTTTAGATATATAAATTATCATTATATAAACCAAGCAAGACCAAAATGACAATAATCCAACATAAATGTGTCAAGATATCACTTCTAGAACAGTTACTTCAAAAATAGCACTTGCAGAAACAAATCACTCCACTTCCGGCTATTACAATGTAGCACGGGCAGAAATCCAAACTACGGCACTAACTGAGAGGTGCCTGGAGTCGGGCACTGAGTCTCATGGACCCCCAAACAACAGTACCTTGGGAAAAAATGGAGTCAACAGGCAATGCACGGCATTGTGGAGGTGAGGCATCGCTAACGAGGCTTGAGGAATTAAAGCGTTGAATCCAGGATAAGGGAAATTAGGAGACGTCAGCGGTGAGGCATCGGTTCCAGTGAGGCGATGCGACGTCGAAGAGTTTGTGAAGTCACCCTCATCCGTTCTTGGCTCAGCAATAATTTGGATGCTGTTGTTGGCGGTGACGGTGACGGTGTGAGTGTTGGCATCAGTAAGGCTGATACCTGCAGGCGTCGGCAGGTTAGGAAGGGCAGTGGAGCTGCGTTGCAGGTGAGGCAGTGTGTTGTTCATTTCATAAGCGGTGCCCCCTGGCCTTGGTGAAGGTTGTACTCAACAAGCTGGTGAAGGTTAAGGTTGTAGCATCACTGGCATGTTGGGCGTTGTTCTTCTTGATTTGCGGCACCAACCACAAATTTCTCAGGGACCAGGAACAGGAATGGGTGCCCTTTTGAATGCAGGAGTCCAAAGAAAAGTCCAGGTGCTGGTCAGTGGGTTGCAGGTGAATTCTTTGTGTCACTGAGACTTCTGAACAGGAGGCCAGCAAACACAGGCCCTATGAGACTCTTCTTCACATAGGTTCACAGCAAAGTTCCAGTCTTTGTTTTCTATTAGGCAGAAGACTAAACTGCAGGCTAACCCAGCAAACCACACACACTAAATGGGATGTACTCCTTCTTACAGATCTCCAGCTCTTCTCCTTGGCAGAGGTTCTTCTTAAGTCCAGATGTGATCTAATGACCTGGAGTTTGAGGTCCAATGCTCATACCTCATGTTCTCTTTGTTCTCTTTGTGGCAAGGGTCTCTGAGCCCAGTCCAACCAGTTCTGCCCTCACTGTCCCAGCTTATCTACAAGAGGTGGAGGTAGCATTGTGCAAAGGAGACACTGCCCAGTAAAAACTCCTTCCATCACTCTAAATGTAGACCGGGCCTATTCATTCAAACTATTAGTCACTTGAAAAAGGCAGGACACACCACAACCCCCCTTGTGGCTGTCTACAGTAAATGCATACCCCAGCTCCAGTCACTCCAAAACCAGATAGTCAATACACAAACAGCAGAGGCACACAAATTGGTTAAATAAGAAAATATCTATTTTCTAAAAGTGCCATTTTCAAACACACAATTTAAAAAAAATCTCCCTAAAAAGATATTACATTCCGAGTTCAAGAAGCCTAAACTCCATTTCTTCATCTTGTTTCAATGGAAGTTATACTTGTAAGATGTTGCAAAGCAACTCCCATGTTAGCCTATGGGACAGATACCCTTTCAATAGTGAAAAACTAAATACACAGTAGTTCACTATCAGGACGTCACACACACCAGTACATATCCTACCTTTCACATACACTGCTTTCTGCCCATGGGGGTCACGTGGGCATACCTGAGGGGTGCCTGACATGTAAGAAAAAGGAAGGTTAGGCCGGGAAAGTGGGTGCACTTGCCAGGTCGACATGGCAATTTAAAACTGCACATGCAGACACTGCAGTGGCAGGTCTGAGATACATTTACAGGGCTACTCATGTGGGTGGAGGCCAACTGGTAGCATTTGATCATAACAATGTTCCTAGGGAGCACTTGCACTTTGACACTGATTAGCAGTGGCAAAGAGCCCATAGATTCTAAGCCAGCAAAAACGAAATCTAACATACTGTCAAAATTACAGGAGACAGATGCTTAACGTCAGGGGAAACCACACCAAGGATGCCATGTCTAACAGTATACATGTATTATATGATGTTGATGTTAATCATTTTTACATTAACTGTCCTCTATAGGATTGTTTGCTTAATTTAATTTATCTATTATGCTTGCTTACCCTGATTCCTAGGTAAATCACAGAACATTCCCTTCTTGAAGTATACACAACGTTGTAGATTTGCAGCAGTACTAGCTGTGATTCTTTGTAAATTACCCAAAATTTGAGAATATACTGTAAACATGGGACTAAACCTACAGGGATAGATTTGTGACTTTTAAGCAGGGGGTCACAGTAGGGTTTTTATTGGAATTGGCATGGTTCCTCGGTTAATGGTGTACCTTTTGAAAGTGCAAACGCGTAAAAATAGGAGCTCGAATCTGCACTGAGCCATCACATATGTTCATGATACGGCCTCTGCTCTGTAAAGGCAGCCATCAGTATTTTTAGAACAAATTAACTATTGCCTTTATTAAATACTGCAATGGTCATAAAACAAGAGACCTCTAAAAGGTGTTCGCAACTGTCATAGTTTCACAATTCATCAGTTCAAGGTCCTTACTTTGTCACTGCACTGCCTAGAACAGAAGTGACGCCTGACAGTGAGGCACAATACGCACGCAGACATGTAAAATGACATGAATATACAGAAATTAAACAAATTAACCTCTGTTAGCAACTCAAAGCATGCTCATCTGTTAATTGTTCTTATAGTTAACTCGCTGTCATAGAGGGCTAACAATGGCAGCAATTAACTCTGTCACAGAGAGATGTCACAGATTGAATGGGTGCTAACAAGAGTCCCATTGTTTCCCTGCGCTGTCGCTCTCGTATTTAACACCGATTGGGCTATGCTACACTGCACATTTTTGGAATAACGCGAACAGGCAAATGATGAGTTGCAATTTCATTCACCTACTGGATGTGAAATCTAAATTGTAGAAGAACGAAGGCTCAGATCGGGGGGATCTGGATGCGAGCAATGTAAATTACATTTGCCCTGGAATAAACCCATCAGTGTCCATTTCCAAAGGATAAGGGGGTTATGTGATTATTAGGATATTCTTTATGCGTGCACATGTCCCCGGCGAATACCCGGCAGGACTAATTGTTTGCGGCGCCGTCCAAAGTACTGGTAGTGTCCAATTTAGAAATCCGTATTCACGAATCCGTGCTTGTGTAGATAGGGGAGAGAGGGGAGAGAGGGGGGGCATGGGGGGAGATGTTGGGATGGGGGGACAGGGGGGAGATGGTGGGATGGGGGACAGGGGGAGATGGTGGGATGGGGGGAGCAGGGGAAGAGTGCGGAGAGGGGGGGAGGGAGGAAGGGAGACATGTGTAAATTCACAAAAGTAATTTGTGCAAAAGCAAAATTGATTCATGTAGATGAAGTTGGGATGATTCCAGCATGCGATTGGCGCCGATCAGTCAGTATTACTCATTCACAGGTTGTCTTCTTAATTTTTTCTTTAATTTAGTTATTTTTGTGAAGGATGACTTTCGCCAAAAAGAGAACACAATACAAATAATTAAAAGCATAAACTAAAATCATAAAGTAGGTTACACAAACCTTTCTATTTATATTATGTGTATAACCTACATTCCCTTGAGGCCCCAAGAATCCAAGCGTACATCTTTACATTTGTCAAAAGAAAAAAAGAAGTAAGGTGCTTAGTTAAACATAATTCTACATTAAGACATCAGGTACCCAATTTGCCTTAGTTGCACAGTGAATCCAGGGGACTTTAGGCTACCATTTTCAGCATCAGGAAGAGGTGGCCTGTCGTAAACTGGCATTCTTTCATCCTGCTGTTGTTTATGTACTTCTCAATACTTGAGTTTGGGATGAACATCGCACTTAACCCCCAGCTTTTGGTTAGATATTGTGCTATTATTCCTGTTACTTAGCAGAGGCGAATCATCAAATATCTCAAGGAATCAATACCTTGCTCCAGGCCTTCCTTCGCAATTGCACCGATTCTGATTTTGGCATAGAATGAACAAATCGTCAAAAAATTAAGGCTGTCCTCAGGCACTTATCAGTTCTCTCCTGATTCCTTTTCATCAGGACAGGTTACATTGGCAGAGTCCCATACCTGACAAGTACAACAAGTCTATGCTCTTGATACGTTTCTAAAGTCATTGGGTATGGTTGTGGTACAGTGAGGTGTCAAACAGACCTGTTAGTTTAGAGGCACTAAGATTTCCCAAAATGCCTCAAGACCCACCACCTGGCTTTGACCTGCTATTTTCGATCTTTTTCCTAAGTCATGACATACTCATGGCTTAGTTTTACTTTAGGTGTTGCTCCTGTAAAATAACTGCTAAGCCAGGATTTCTAGCTTCTGATTGCCACCTGTCTTTGAGCCTTGATGGCTTACTCAGTTTTTCATGCTCTCTCCACGCTCTACGAACTAGTTAATTGATTGAAGATGCAGAGCAATTGGTTCTAAAGGTGCCGATCTGCATCAGGTCTGGACAGAACTATGGATTATATCTATTTCCGGGGACTTTGGGGGGTAGTCTCACGGAGTGGACAGTTCTTTTTCCAAAACGACCTTGCAATTGCGATTTTTTTCAGCATTTTTCTCTAGTTTCCATAATTATGTCTTGAATGTGATCTACGTGCCTACCTTAGCCTTGTCTACCTTGCTGGTATGAGAAGAACATGTCTTACCATCTGCTATGATAAAGGGGTGGATTGAATTATATCATACCTCAGTTTTCTTCAAGACACCTTCAACACGTAATTTGCAGCCCAATTTGCTAGATACTTTTGGGGCTCAAATAGGGTAGGAAGCATATTTCTTCCAATTTTGTGGCTTCCAGAACAAATAGACTAAGATTTTTCATCCTACTCCCGAAGAACATTGTCTAAGACTTATGATATTTATTTTAAGACTATTTTCATTACAATATGATCTGGCCATTTGAAGTTGCGCTTGACTTTATATAATTTAATCTATATATATATATATATATATATATATATATATATTCACAGAAAAAACCATAGGTTATACTCCATATATAGTTAGGAATTTGCATTTACAAAACCTTGAAAATTCAATGAAAAAACCATTGGTTTTAGGCAATATATAGTTAGGGATTTGCATTTAGAAAACCTTATTTTACTCGCATAAAACCATTGAAATTCCATATATAGTTATAAGCGCTAACTATATATCGCGCACCCGCAATCCACTGCTGATGATGTCACATATTACATCATTCATGACATGGTTAGTGACATCACTGATGACATCACTGATGACATCTCAAATGACATCACTGATGACATCACTGATTACAACATCCAGTGACTGTATGTTTCTGTAAAGTTAAAATATGTCTTACATATTGAAGAATGAGTGGATGTATAAGTGTCTGGATGAAGGATTTAGTAGGTGCAAGACTGACTGTATGAGTGAGTGATTAAATGTGTCTCACTGAGTGCATGGGTTAGTGACTAAACTGTTTTAATTTGTGCATCATTATATCTGTTGTTCTACAAACTGCTGCATATGTTGATCAGTAGCTATATGAGTAACTGTATGGGTTATTGATTGGTTGTCCAAGTATTTGTATGAGAAACTGAGTGTGTGTGTATGGGTGGCTGAGAGGTGTGTGACTCTGTACATAGATGTGTGAGTAGTTGATTCACTATATGTATAGATTCAAAACTGCATGTGGAAACAGCTGTATGGGCGGTTGACTGTGCATGAGTGTATTAGTGAGTGAATGGATATCTCAGTGCTACATGTCAAATTAAGTACATATGTAAAACACAGTACATGTGAGAGTTGACATCTATAAATAACTGTGCATAAGAGCTAGTGAATGTGTGAGTGGCTGTATGGATCATTGTGAACATGTATCAGAGATTGTATAAGAGAGTAAAGTAAATATGTGTTAGTATATGTTTGAATAAGTAAGGTGTGTATAACTGTATAGTTGAGAAAATGGAGGTGTGATTGTTTTTTGGCATAACTGACTAGGTGTGTGAGTAACTCCATGGATGAGTGACTGTCTGTTTACACTGATTGTATCTAAGGTTATATTAGAGTCTGAAGAGGTTCATGGTATTATCACATGAATGATATCATCAGTGATGTGATCAGTCATGTCAAATGAGATGTTATCAGTGATGTCATCAGTGATGTCATTTGAGATGTCATCAGTGATGTCATCAGTGATGTCATCAGTGATGTCACTAACCATGTCATGAATGATGTAATATGTGACATCATCAGCAGTGGATTGCGGGTGCGCGATATATAGTTAGCGCTTATAACTATATATGGAATTTCAATGGTTTTATGCGAGTAAAATAAGGTTTTCTAAATGCAAATCCCTAACTATATATGGCCTAAAACCAATGGTTTTTTCATTGAATTTTCAAGGTTTTGTAAATGCAAATTCCTAACTATATATGGAGTATAACCTATGGTTTTTTCTGTGAATTTCAATGGTTTTTTAATAGCAAACATCAAAAGCTGTCAAATGTCAAGTACGTGATAGGTAAAAACGTTTTCGTGTTTATGCACGCTGATGTGCTTTGAACGCTGCCCCCCCCCCAACTCCCCTCTTTTCTCTTAGTAGTACTCTCTCTTTGCAGATAGTGAACGGTAGTTAACGCAGACCTTTACCCCTGTTGTAATCCGTCGTACCTGCTTGTCTCTCCATTTGATTGATTATTATCCAAGCATTTACTGTTTTACAATTGGTTCTCTTTGGATCATTCTCTATTTACAAACAAGCACAAAGTCGCAATACTCTGTTTAGTCTTTGCAGATAGTGAAAAATCGTGTAAAAAAATAAAAGTAATCGAGCAAAATCAGTAGACCACTAATTCGATCTCTTTTTAACCTCGGTAAAATACAAACATTAGGAATAACCCTTCATGAGAAATACGAAAATAGTGAAATGAATTGAGCTCCACACCATGAGGGCTGCAAAACAGCTCGACTCCGCCACCCACACCGCCCAAAATAACGGCAAACCCTATGCAAATATTATAAATATACACAACACACCACCAAAGAAACAGAATAAAACATTTTATTAAATAACTATTTACATAACTATTTTATACTTTTTATTGCCCGATCCGGCTAGCTCAATCGATCGAGCATGAAACTCATGCACTGATAACAAGCGCTGAGAGTTTGTAGAATGATGGCTTCAGATTTTCCACATACGGTGTAGTGGCGCGAACTGGCAGGGGGCGTTTGGATTCTACCCCTTCTCCAAATAAGATTTTCATACGTGAATGTTCGTTCATGCTTTTTGTCCCTGAGTTGCTTCCATGTCACTGCCTTACATAAATGGCATAAGTCTTGGTTATTGAGTGCCATACTTCAGAGTTCTAAGCAGTTCTTGTAACACTGTTTAAACCTTATTTGCACCTGCTGCAGCTTCACTATTCAAAGTAAGTGGTGTCCATTTGTGGACCTGACTGCATTGGAAAACAATGTGATACGGTGCCTCCCTAAACCGCTTGACGGAGGCCCCCGAGGGGCGGTGAGATGGCGCGGACTGAGAGGGGGCGCTTGGCTCCTGCCCCCTCCCCAAGTCGTGTTGCCCTGGTGAGGCCTGAGATCGCCCCCGGCATAGGCGGCCGGCTCCCGGGGTCCGGCGGAATTTTTTCCCTTTTGAAGAATCTTTCATTCTGGACCTTGTCCCACAATCCGTTTCACCTGAAGACACGCTGTCGTAGGGCGCCCCTTTACCGTTTTAGTTGCCATTCCGCCCGCTTTTGGTACTCTGTGCCTCTTCCGCCATTCAGCTGTTTACCGCTCGCTCTTGCGACTACAACGTCTCGCTCACCATGTAGTTGAGTTGCTCCCGCTCTTAAGATTTGACCGAACTTTTTGGACTGCTGAAAGCGGTGGAATTCCGACCGCTGGTTGGTGGAGACATTTTGACTATATTCTGCACCTGCATTGTCGCGTAATGCGTCATATGACGCGACGCGTTAGCGCACCCGGAAGTGCTCCGGTGCGCAAGGCGCAGCTTCCCGGAAACGATCCAGAGCGCGCCGCGCAGCGCGTAACGTAAGCATAACAGGTCATGTGACTTGTTAATAAAACTTTTCATTGGTTCATTTTACTTTTCTTTTCCTAATTATGTAAGACTAGGTCATGTGACCTAAAAATAACACTTTTCATTGGATTAAAACATTTTTTTTCCCCAAACGATGAAAGCCCCACCTTGTTTCTGGATGTTTCAGACTGAAGCTGGCGTCACCATGAGAGCACCACCATCTCGTAGCTCCGTCGTGGCCATTCCGCAAGCAATCATGGCAGCCGCTCCCCACCGGAAGCCTGCGGGAGTCGAGGGCCCCCAGGACTTTTGTACAATCTTCAAGGCTGAGGGGACGCTTTCGAGAATGGAACCCAAGCCCTGGCAGACAAGCGTCCGAGTTCCAAGGTGTCCCAGGGCCATTTTACTGGACCAGGCCCAAATCCGAAGAGCCGGCCGCCATTTTAAGAGTCCTGTGGCAGCCGCCTACCGCTGCACCGCAAGAGTGGGAACAACTCAACTACATGGTGAGCAAGACGCTGTAGCCGTAAGAGCGGGCGGTAAACAGCTGAATGGCGGATGAGGCACAGTGTAGCAAAAGCGGGCGGAATGGCGACTGAAACGATAAAGGGGCGCCCCACTACAGCAGACAAGCCTCCGCCATGTGCTTCAAAACTGCATATGTATCTCGTGATATCAAGGTTGGGCAACCAGTACAGAACAAGCAGTTACGAGTCCCATTTACACCGGCGCCATTTTGGGCGCGGCCGGGCAGGTCCAGGATCTACTGAAACATAAAAAATGAGGCTGACGTCTCTGAAGCAGTTCACGAACAGCAGGACATAGCAAATAAACATGAACTCTCTAAAGCTGTTAACTCACTGTAGAACAAAACAAGTGAACCTGAAACCTCTGGAATAATTGTCGCTCAAAAGAACAACACACAAAACTCTGTAGAGCCTGAAGAAAAAAAAACAGAAGGGCACTGTAGTTTCAGACACACTTAACACTAATGACTAAACAAAGATATCGTCTGTTTATAAAGCAGTTATCATCTTGACAGAATTGACAAAGAAGTGTACAGACACCAATGCATCAGCATTCTCGGAGATAACATCTTAAGGAACAAAGAAAGACCTGTTTACTCTTGACACCCTGTGTATATTGCACTATAGTGCTGCATCGAGAAAACGGGCAACCCTATTGATGTGGATTTTTCATTATTGCTTATTGTAAAGAAATGGCGACTCCCCCCTTTAGCAGATTAGCTAAATGTTTGCGTAATTTAGGCATAAAAGTTATATTATTGTTGTTGTTGTTGTTATCGTTATAGTTCTGGTTAATTTCAAAAAATGGTTAAATATATTTACAGTTTTTGTTGCGTTCGTTATATTTAAATATTAATAAACTTTTAAAATGTAACTGTCTTGGAGTACTATATTTTTTTTTAAAATCGGGTGAATGGGGCCTTGAATCGGGTTATTGTCATGTGTAGGCTTTGCAAGTGTACTGCTACAAGATCGGACATTTCAAACTCAAATGCACGTTCTTTTTCTTACCTTTCCGAAGCATGGAGCGCAATAGCAGGCAGAGAAAGGGTGATGCACGTGTTGAACACTGCCTGGCCTGCAAATTGCTGCCAGTGCCCCCCCGCCCGCTCCTGAAAGAGGACACACACACACCGCCGCCCCGAGTACTTCACAAATCTTTAAAAGACCATGCGCTTGTTCAATGGGAAGTGGATAACATGGCTAAGAGCATTTGCTGACTAATGCATGAATATCGCTGACTTTTCAGCGATATTCATGCATTGCGGCCGTTTTTTATCGCATTTGCGATAAACCTTGCTAATAGCAAGGTTTATGTGCGATAAAATTCGCCGAAGTGCGGCGATAATTATTGTCTCTAAACAAGTTAGAGACAAAAATTACCGCTAGTTGTTGGAAATATGCCCCCGGGTTTTTCCTTGCAGGAATCGGGAAGCGAAAGACTAGCACTGAAATCAGTAGTCTCACACCCGAATCGGGAGGGTTGGCATGTCTGGATACTCTACAGCGGGAGCCATAAACTACATCCGCAGGGCTAGGTGATAGCCTAGGTCCGGCCTGGACAATCGGACACAGAGGAAGAGAAGTGTCAGAGGGTGCGGTAGTGAATAGGGTGAAAGGGAGGTGTCCAACGGGCACAGGGTGTGATTCTCAGAGAAGAGCAGCGCAGATGGGGGAAGTATATGGCCCATGCATGAGAGAGAGAGCGGGGGTGACCATTGCGTGGGGGAGATGCGTGCGAGGGTGGGGAGCCATGCTGAGAATCGACGGCGTGCAGAGAGTGGCCCTGGTCAAGGCATCTAAAATGGCTGCCGTGCACGACAAAATTGTGGCATTGGACAAAAACGCAAGATGGCGCAGACAATGTTTATCAATAAGGATTCATTTATAACAAAATATTTACTCGCAGTGACAAAATGGTGTTCAACACTTCCTGATTTCCATCGAATCGAACGTTAACAAACGTCACGCAGCAAAAAAAAAAAAAAAAAAGCTCACGCACAGAGCGGTTTTTAGCCATGTTATCCAATGGAAGGTGGATAACATGGCTAAGAGCATTTGCTGGATAATGCATGAATATCGCTGACTTTTCAGCGATATTCATGCATTGTGGCCGATGTGCGGCGATAATTTTTGTCTCTAAACAATAAAAACGAAGCACAAAATGGCGAATTCCCGTTTCGCTACCAGTTTGCGGCCCAGTTCGCGGCCCGTGAAGCGCTTCTACCGTGAAAAATCAATTTTTTTTTATTTTCCCCACGGGACCCTTTAATAACCCCAACAACATTCCTAGGGGGTCAAGAGGGGTATACCTTGCCCCCTTTCAATAAATTCCCCCTTCGTTTTTCACCTCTTCTTCTCTCTCGATCCTACCGAGAGATAAGATGGCGGCCGCTCCGGACTATTTAGAATGTTGACAGACACCGGAGAGCCAATCAGCTTTCTGTTATCCAATGGAAGGTGGATAACATGGCTAAGAGCATTTGCTGGATAATGCATGAATACCGCTGACTTTTCAACGATATTCATGCATTGTGGCCGATGTGCGGCGATAATTTTTGTCTCTAAACAATTAAAACGAAGCACAAAATGGCGAATTCCCGTTTCGCTACCAGTTTGCGGCCCAGTTCGCGGCCCGGGAAACGCTTCTACCGTGAAAAATAATTTTTTTTTTATTTTCCCCACGGGACCCTTTAATAACCCCAACAACAATCCTAGGGGGTCAAGAGGGGTATACCTTGCCCCCTTTCAATAAATTCCCCCTTCGTTTTTCACCTCTTCTTCTCTCTCGATCCTACCGAGAGATAAGATGGCGGCCGCTCCGGACTATTTAGAATGTTGACAGACACCGGAGAGCCAATCAGCTTTCTGTTATCCAATGGAAGGTGGATAACATGGCTAAGAGCATTTGCTGGATAATGCATGAATATCGCTGACTTTTCAACGATATTCATGCATTGTGGCCGATGTGCGGCGATAATTTTTGTCTCTAAACAATTAAAACGAAGCACAAAATGGCGAATTCCCGTTTCGCTACCAGTTTGCGGCCCAGTTCGCGGCCCGGGAAACGCTTCTACCGTGAAAAATAATTTTTTTTTATTTTCCCCACGGGACCCTTTAATAACCCCAACAACAATCCTAGGGGGTCAAGAGGGGTATACCTTGCACCCTTTCAATAAATTCCCCCTTCGTTTTTCACCTCTTCTCTCGATCCTACCGAGAGATAAGATGGCGGCCGCTCCGGACTGTTTAGAATGTTGACAGACACCGGAGAGCCAATAAGCTTTCTGCGCGCAAAGTTCCGTTTCGCGAAAAGTAAGCGGACCGGATCGCTGCCCGGAGCGCTGTTACAGATATATATCTTGTTTTGAACGTTAATTTCTCAAAAACTACTGGAGCACATATATTGAGACCTAGCAAAGGCACATCGGGCTAACAGTCCCTACAATTTTGCCAAGTTTCGTGCAAATCCATTCAGCCGTTCGAGCTAAAAGTGAGTCCAACCGCCCTATGGAAAAATGAATGGGAAAAACGCGTTTTGGGACCCCCCTTTTTTCTCAGCCCCCCCTTGACGAAACTCCACCAAATTTTCAGGGGCTGCTCAGAAACGAAATGTGCCATTTTCCTGATAATTTCAGCCGATTCCGTCCTCAAACGCCAAAGTTATTAGACATAGAATTTTCAGAAATCCCATAGAGAAAAAATCCTAACTATATATACCTACTGGCGACCGTATATATATATATATATATATATATATATATATATATATATATATATATATATATATATATATATATATATATATATATCCACCAAGGCACACGCACAACCATCTGCAGCGTGAAAAACCGACCACTCCAACATGATTCCAAATCTTTATTTCCAGGCAAGCAGCGTTTTACAAGCAGGGCAGCATGACGCGTTTCGAGGTTAGTAACCTCTTAATCATATGCATAGTTGTGGGGGTGGGGTCGTTGCATATTTCAAACGTGACTCCAACATTGAAGAAGGACACATGCCATTTGTTAAAGAGGCAGTCTTATTATTGCATTTTCAAGGTTCTTCTTTTGTTAAGGTGGAAGTACTCGTTTTTATTCTTTTCTAATGTTTAGTACATATTAGTCTCTTTGAGTGTTTTTCAGTGCACCTTAAATTTAATTCACTTAAGATTAACTCCGTGTTCGGACTGCAAGGTCCACAATGCCTCTTGCTGGAAATTCAACTTTTACTTTCATCTTCAATTAAGGTTTTGGCGAAACATCCCAATGTCATTCTCTACCAAATGCCACACGTTTCAGTTTGGTCAAGTACCTTTCGCAACTGCATCCGATGTCACAGGCAACACTGGGAAATTTCACGACCACCCCCATTAATCACTCCTTACTTGCCATTATGGAGTTAAATATTGTCTCCATGTCGTGCTTCAAGAAAGATTCTTTTAGCAAACTCTGGCTGTTTTACAAAGTTCACATCCATGGTGAGGCGGGCCTCTTAACGTGACCACTTCCATTCAGCCCTTTCAGTGTCTTTTGCTTAAGCCGGCGGGTGCTCCTTACTTTGTTTCACACAAAAGTTCCAAGGTTTTCTGACAAATGAAGCGCCGCCTCCTTGTGAGTCGGGGCCGGTTACAGGTGTGTCAGACACCTCAAAAATCCACCAAGGCACACGCACAACCATCTGCAGCGTGAAAAACCGACCACTCCAACATGATTCCAAATCTTTATTTCCAGGCAAGCAGCGTTTTACAAGCAGGGCAGCATGACGCATTTCGAGGTTAGTAACCTCTTAATCATATGCATAGTTGTGGGGGTGGGGTCGTTGCATATTTCAAACGTGACTCCAACATTGAATTTGCAGCCCAATTTGCTAGATACTTTTGGGGCTCAAATAGGGTAGGAAGCATATTTCTTCCAATTTTGTGGCTTCCAGAACAAATAGACTAAGATTTTTCATCCTACTCCCGAAGAACATTGTCTAAGACTTATGATATTTATTTTAAGACTATTTTCATTACAATATGATCTGGCCATTTGAAGTTGCGCTTGAGTTTATATAATTTAATCTCTCTCTCTCTCTCTCTATATATATATATATATATATATATATATATATATATATATATATATATATATATATATATATATATATATATATATATATATATATATATATATATATATATATATATATATATATATATATATATATATATATATATATATATATATATATAAAACAATCTCAGCTATCTCTCGCCTGGAGCCCAATCACGGATACCGACGGCGCAGAAGAAGAGAGGAGACCCAGGTGCAGGTGAGCAGTGGTTTATTCAATCATTTCGAAGGCGCACCTCAGCATAACGTTTTGGCCTTCACAGAGGCCTTGGTCACATGACGCATGCAAGGGAAGAGGCGAAATTTAAAGTGCTAGTGCAATTCAAAATGTAACATCATTGGTTGAATATGGTTGGATGTAATCGACAATAGACATAGACAACAGATTTGGAAGTTGATAACTCTCATACTGGGGTAATCCCCTACGATGTGCAAAGAGCAATGTGCAAAATACAAGGTGCAAGTATAGTCATCCCAACAATTAAGGTATTCAATAAATAACTATCATTATTTCATATAAAATGCGGTATTAAAATCAAAGTGTGATAAAGACATATATATAATAATAGTTAATATATATACAATGTTTACAATGACCTTGAACCACGCTATATACATTGGATGAGATTACGGATGAGTGTTAAACGTGCCTGCATAAATGCATTACACAAGCCCATGAAAACACAGCAACCTTGAATGAATAAATATATTGCACATACTAAAAATCTGTCTATGCCAGTCAGTGTCTGTGGAGAGGAGATAATCTTTGTTTGTTACCAATACATTATCGCAGCCTCCCCCAGTTACACTTGCGGTAGAATATATACAAATCATTTGATTATACAAAAGCATTAGTGATAGTGAACTGTGATAAATAAATCAAATTGTTTTTTTCTTTTTCTTTTTTTCATCTCTTTCTACTCTCATTTATTTGTGTTATTCAAAAGAGTCAAATTCGACAATCCTATACATTGCTCAGTTTCATAGCCTAAGCCTAGGCTATGTTACACAACTTGGTCTGTTACAGTACTAGACATCTTCGGGACTTGGATTATCATAAAGCCCAATCTTGACCAGCCCGATTGAGCTGCAGGACAACCATGCTCTATCAAGGTCCAGGCCATCAAGATACAACACACGGGGATGCCAATGGTAGCCAACTAGATACACCGGGAACCGAGAGACATTTGAATGGATCAGAGACAGGTATAGAAGTCTTCCGTGGAATTCAACCCTCCCGGGGCTCTGCTATCCATTTCCAATATATACCTCGTCTCTAACCTTCTCACAGCACCCTCCCTGTCTCCTCCTCTTTTAAGTGGGCCTACATTGTCTATGGCATAATATTTCAGAAGAGTGCTATTGTTGTTATGGCACTCTTTAAAATGGCGTGCCACAGGATATGCCGGGTCACTGGTGTTAATGGCCCTTATGTGCTGGAGTATCCTCTTGTGCACCTGCAGCTTGGTACTACCCACATACCGCAGGGCACACGAACACTCCAGCACATAAACCACAAACTCACTTTTGCAAGTCAATTGCTTTTTGATCTTGCGAGCACTGGGAGTAAAGGGGACCACATATTCTGTTTTGTTGAGTCCATGTTGGCAGGCTTTACAGGAAGAACATTTCCTGAAACCCTTGCTCTTGTCTAACCAGTTCTTATTTGCTATGATCTCCGGGCTCGATTTGACAAGTGCATCCTGCATAGAGTATGCCTTCCTATAGGTGATAGAAGGTTTGACTGAAATTCTATCACCTATAATAGGATCGCATTTGATTAAATCCCAGTGCTTAGTGATAATCCTTCTAAGCGCACCATGTTGTCTGTTGTAGGCCCAAATCAGTCTGACAGACTGGTCTTGGGAGGTAGCAGACCCAGCAATGTCTTTACGTTGGAGGGCTTGACTGCGTGATAGAGCATTTGCTTTGGCCATGGCTTTGTCAATTTGCCCCAGCTTGTACCCTCTCGCCAAGAATCTAATTTTGCTGGCCTCCTGTGCTAGACGACATTGAGCATCAGTGCTGCTCAACCGTCTGATGCGTAGCATCTCCCCATAGGGGATGCTACGTATGAGATGGGAAGGATGGTGGCTACTGGCATGGAGTACTGTATTTCCAGCCGTGGGCTTCCTGTATAACCTGGTCTCAAGGTTGTCCTGACCATTTATAATAGTCATGTCTAAAAAGTGCACCTGCTCCTGACTTATATCTGAAGTGAACGAAAGATTGAAATTGTTACAATTCAGTGCCTCGATAAATTGCTCAGCTTCCTGACGTGTGCCTCTCCAAATACGAAACACATCGTCTATATAACGATACCAGCGCACAATAGACCGCGTTGCTATGTCAGAGTGTTCGCCATAGAGGACCTGCCTCTCCCAGTAGCCCATATGCAAACAGGCATAACTGGGAGAGAAACAGGCCCCCATGGCAACACCTCTGACCTGCTGTTAGTATCTGTTATTAAACATAAAGAAATTGTGATGTAAACAGAATGAAATCATGGCTAACAACATGCGATTATGATCTACCAACAAAATCGGTCTCTGACCCAAATAAAATTCAATACTCCGTAAACCATCTTGGTGCTTTATGCTGGTGTACAAAGATGTAACGTCCAATGTTAATAAAAGCCACTTGGGATCCCACTCTATATCTTCAATTTTACGTAAAAAATCATTGGAATCCTGGACAAATGACGGTAAACTTTGTACATGTTCTTGCAAAAATGAGTCAACATAGATAGTTGTCTTTTCCAGCAATCCCCCGCATGCTGCAATAACAGGTCTTCCCGGGGGATTGTCTGGGTTCTTATGGACCTTTGGGATCAGGTATAGGACCGGCATGATCGGGTTGTCTTTTTTCAAGTACTTTAATTCATCCATGCTTATCCAGCCAAAAGACCTCCACCCCATCAATAATGAGTAGAAGTCCGCCTGGGCTTTACTGACCAAGCAAATGTCACTGTGTCTATAACAATCTGGGTTGTTAAGTTGAGAGAGGGCTTCTTCCAGATACAGTTGTCGCGGCCATAACACTATATTGCCCCCCTTATCAGATTGCCTGACAATGATGTTCTCATTTTGCTGGATCTTTTTGATAAGTTTCAGATATTGGTCATTCTGTGTATATTTCCTTCGTTTAGTGCCGAGAATTTTCGAGTACAGCACCTTAATTTCCTTTGAAGCCGCATCATGAAAGATATCAATGTTATAATATAACATCACCGGAGTATAGGTGGAGCGAGGTTTGAATGATGTTAAGCCCCCTACATTATTGGTAGTCGGTGCCGATGCATTTTGAGAAATCGACTGTTCCAGTCCAAGTGATTCCATGGCATGAAGACATGGGGCATCACGAACCAGGAGCCCCTGGTTGTCCAACTCTGCCCTCACTGGTGTTATGCGTGTTTTGCTGCCTGAAAAATGCTTTTGTAATTTCAACTTGCAGATAAATTTGTATAGGTATATCCTGATGTCTACATAGTTGAAATCACTGGGAGGGCAGAATGTGAGACCCATCGATAAAATGCGCAGTTCAGACTGAGTAAACACGGTGTCAGTAAGATTAATGACAGAGAGGGCAGTACCTGATGTCGCTGGACGATCGCTCACTTCCTGTTCCATTTCCTGGTGCTTTTCTTCTTCTTTTGTTGATTTTTTTCTTGCGTTGGCTTTTCGGCGTTGATAGCGCTTGGCATTGCGGATTTTGTTCCTGCAGCTGTTTGGATTCTCGGATGTAGAGTCTCGCGCCTGTCCTTTCGTAAGCATTCGAGCTCCTCCGCCAACGTGGGTTTGGTAAACCCCAACTGAGAGTCTGTCTGGGAGATATTGGAGTCAGAATCACTAATATTGCTAGAGCTTAAATTCGATTCAGAGGTGTTATCTGGCAGCGCTGTTCCTGGCCCTGATTTCTGAGAGGAACGATTAGGAATGGATGCCGACTTGAGTCTTCTGCTGGCTTTAATAGCTTCATATTTTTTGGCAAATGTAAAAATTCGCCCCTCAGCATAGTCCGCTTTGTCTCTTTGAAACTTAAAAGCTTTTCTCTTGCTAATTGCTTCCTCTTCCTTTTGGAGTCTAGCCATCATTTCTCCTCGCATTTTTGTGCATTCTGTTATTAGCTCTCCACACGATGCTTCTATCTCCATATTCAACTCATCTATTTTAACTTATGTTTTAAGACGGTCACTCTCAGCATATCGTACAAGTATCTGTACTAACCGGCGTGAGGAATCAAGATTACACTCAGCCCACTCCCTGAGCATGTCTGGGTCAGGATCTTCATAGCTGGGGGCTAACATCACACGCAGCCCCCGTGGTATTCTATTGACCTCCAGATAGCGGCTCAGGGAGCGGTGTTCCCACCATTTCGAAAGTTCACGCCTCATAAGCTTCTCCAGTTTTTTGAATTTCTCTCGGGTGCTAGTCATTTCGCTCACAGGTGCAACTTGTACTGCTGACCCAGATGGCTTCCCAGCCGGGGAATCATCGAACGCATTCAGGGCTGCCAATTCCCTCGCTTTGATTGCGTCTGCTGACATGCTGCCTTCCTTCGTTTCTTCACGCACAATGCGTGCTCACTGCCACACAGCGGTTAAAGCAAATACACGCCGCTAGTTGACTGGGCACAAACTTCTCTTACCGGCGCTATCCGGAATTACGACTCCAACACTGTGGCCCGAATTCAGGTGTCACCGGAGAACAAAACCCCTCCGTGTTCCTCGTCAGGTCCATGTTGCTATCGACGTCCTCAGTGTCCGGGGGCTGGAGCAGTTTCTCCCCGACGGGAGAAGACAAACGACTTCCGGGTCACCAGAGGTCTTGGCATCCTGCTACTCTGCCACTTACGAGAGAAGGGGTCATCCAAAAACCAGCGAAGCACAATGCCAGTTTGTAGAGATGAAACAATCTCAGCTATCTCTCGCCTGGAGCCCAATAACGGATACCGACGGCGCAGAAGAAGAGAGGAGACCCAGGTGCAGGTGAGCAGTGGTTTATTCAATCATTTCGAAGGCGCACCTCAGCATAACGTTTCGGCCTTCACAGAGGTCTTGGTCACATGACGCATGCAAGGGAAGAGGCGAAATTTAAAGTGCTAGTGCAATTCAAAATGTAACATCATTGGTTGAATATGGTCGGATGTAATCGACAATAGACATAGACAACAGATTTGGAAGTTGATAACTCTCATACCGGGGTAATCCCCTATATATATATTTTCTTGCAGCGCATTATGTTATGTGAGCAAGGCGACCCATGGTGGCCAAGACGCGTCATACTGCCAAGCCAATACAATAAAAACCATCTGAAAAAGCACATATCTCCGGAGTCCATGTCCTTGTGGTGCACTCAGAGCACTAACTCTGGGAGATATATATATATATATGTACAGATCGTTGGGGCTATCGTATAGTCCAAAGGCAAATTTTGACTATGCGACCACAAAAATCGACATCTTTAAGTTTGTCCGGAAGCTGAAGCTACGGAAACACTTCGCATCCCGGACTAGCTCCAGTGGTAATCTTGAGAATATCAGTGAGGTGACTGCTCCCACCACCAACCCAACTGGTAGTGGAGGTGTTACTACGGTGTTGGGTGCAGCCCTAACGCAAGAACTATTGCAACTACATCAAGATGAATTTTGTCCCAACACTGAGAGTCAAGAGGCATTGGGGGGCGAACCATTGCCAACATCATGCGCAACCAATTTTAAATTGAAATCGAAATTTTGCCCTCTTATGCTCAAAGATAATATAGATATCTTCCACGATCATGTTGTCTCACAACTCAAGGAGCTACAAATCAGAACTGCAAACCAAACCAAACGATATGACCACAGAGACAAGGAATACCATACCTTAATCAAAAAACTGAAAGCCAACAAGAACCTGGTGATCAGACAATCAGACAAGGGGGGCAACGTGGTCCTTTGGCCACGTTCAATGTACTTAGAGGAAGCCCACAAGCAACTCAACGACAAGGAGTGCTATCGTCGTATCTCCATGCAAGAGGCATCTAATTCTAGGAACGAAATTTACCTCAAACTATCTGCTTGGAGAAGTAAGGGCCTCATCACGATGGATGAATATAAGTTCCTGAAAAAAGACCATCCGGTGACTCCGGTAATATATTTCATCCCTAAAGTACATAAAAGCATACAAAAACCCCCTGGCAGGCCCATAATATCTGCTTGTAACAGCTTACTGGAGAATATGAGCAGATATATTGACTTTTTTCTCCAGGAATATGTGAAGGGCCTGCCATCTTTCATTCTTGATACCAGTGACTTGTTGAGTAAGATTCAAGACTTCATATGGAGCCCCAATTATGTCCTTGTATCGATGGATGTAACCTCGCTGTATACCAGCATATTCCATATTGATGGTTTGAGGGCTGTGCAACATTTTTTGGAAAAAAGAAATCAGTGTTTCCATGATCACTCCAAAATGTTGCTGGATATGATTAATATTTGTCTTGAGAATAACATCTTTCTTTTTGCTAATCAGTTATTTATACAGACCAGGGGAGTGGCAATGGGGGCCTGCTTCTCTCCCAGTTACGCCTGTCTACACATGGGGTACTGGGAGGAGCAGGTCCTGAGAAAGCAATATGCCACCGTCATGAACACCAAAGTTAAACTTTGGTTAAGATATATAGATGACCTGGTTTTTGTATGGGATGGATCTGAGTCAGAGGTGACCCTTTTTATAGAGGAGTTGAATAACAACAACCTGAATATACAATTCACGAACACCCTGAGCAGAGATTCCATTGTATTCTTAGATGTGGAACTATATGTTTGTGACAATAGATTGCATACTAGACTATTCCGCAAACCTACAGCGGGAAACACACTGCTGCATGCTGGAAGCCATCATCCAGCACATCTGATACGCAGCATCCCTTATGGGGAGATGCTGCGTATCAGACAGATCTGTAGTAGTGAGGATGAATGCCGAATGGCACAATCAGCATGTAGGGCTCGATTTGTAGAGCGAGGCTACAAAACAGACACGATAGACAATGCCACTATTAGAGCAAATAGGATTGATAGAACTGCACTCCTGGGCTCAGGAAGGGCACAAACTAGCTCTGTAACTGATAATACAAACAATGAGACAAGACTAATTATGGCTTACAATAAACAACATAAATGTATCCACAAAATAATTAAAGATAACTGGTCTTTAGTCTCCTGTGATCCTGTGATTGGACCACACATCAGTAAAAATCCTATCATCACCTATCGTAAAGCACACTCAATGAAGGATAGTCTAGTATCTAGCAGCCCTGAAGTGGTTTCAGGAACATGGTTAAATGACAGTAAAGGCTTCAAAAGATGCTCAAGCTGCAAAGCTTGCAAGCATGGCATCAGCAAGACTGAGGTATCTACCCCTCTTTCACCCTTTCCAATTAAAATCCAACAAAAATTAAACTGCAAGTCAGAATTTGTTGTGTATGTCTTGGAGTGCCCGTGCGGCCTAAGATATGTTGGCAGCACCAGGCCTCAAGTGCATAAGCGCATACTTCAACATCTGCGAGCAATTATCCATGCAGATCAGGCTTATCCAGTAGCCAGGCACTTCGAGAGTAACCATGGAAAGGATGTATCATTACTAAAATATTTTGCGATAGACTGTGTTCCTCCCCAAAGGAGAGGCGGTGATAGAGAGTCACTTTTAAGAAAACTTGAGACTCGCTATATAATCCTTTTAGATACCAGGGGAGGACTGCCACACCTATCTATGATTCTATGTGTATATATGTAAGACTTGTTGAGCCTGTCATCCATGAAAATTTGAACTGAGTTGTCAAAGATAAATAACTGTATTTTTAGTAATTGGATTTTGTATAGAAACTGTGGATTTTACATTCTGTATAGACACACTTTATCCCTTTTTCCCTCCATGACCAACTGACATTTCTTAACTTTGATTTTATTAATTATCATGCACTTGGTAGCACTTTTTTGCCATCAGCCAATGTTGCACATTTAGCGTATTTTGCACAATACAGAGCATACAACTTAGGCTTTGGGATTTGCCCACTTGGGCACTATTGCACTTTAGATTTGACCCATAGTATTAATACAGTATACCTGGATCAAATGTGTAAATAAATGAATTATAATTTTAGTTATATTTTATATGTATATAACTATTTATAGGCTTTTAACTTTTATATGAATTTTAAAAGTTTCTATTACCCGTGCCTGAGTATGTACTTATATTTAACATTCATTTTTAACTCTAATATTGTGCAGAGTTTTACAAAGTTACTTATTGTAACATGAATATATGCTGCTTATTGTGTGACTTATGTAATATACGGGCATTCACGCCGTAATTATTTGTTGTGGAAAGCTTAGAAACATTAATAGTATTTTTTCTGTTTCTAACCCATGTGATGGCACACTGCACTTTAAAAGGGTGATCAGCCCTCGTGACGTTGTCATGTGATCAAGGCTATCTCTAGCCGAAACGCGTCATGGCGGACTGGTGCTGGGCTAAAATACTAAAATAAAACATTTGCACCAAACTACGGGTCTTGCTGGTTCCTGTGTCTTCTGATCGGCTGAATGCTGTGAGTTGTCTAAGGAGCGCCACGTACCTCATATATATATATATATATATATATATTACCTACTGGCGATAGCCAGTAGGTATATATAGTTAGGATTTTTTCTCTATGGAACTTTTGAAAATTCTATGTCTAATAACTTTGGCGGCTGCGGACGGAATTGGCTGAAATTTTCAGGAAAATGGCACATTTTGTTTCTGAGCAGCCCCTGAAAATTTGGGGGGGTTCCGTCAAGGGGGGGCCGAGAAAAAAGGGGGGTCCCAAAACGCGTTTTTCCCATTCATTTTTCCATAGGGCCTTTGGCCTCACTTTTAGCTCGAACGGCTGAATGGATTTACACGAAACTTGGCAAAATTGTAGGGACTGTTAGCCCGATGTGCCTTTGCTGGGTCTCAATATATGTGCTCCAGTGGATTTTGAGAAATTAACGTTTAAAAAAACAGATATATCTGTGACAGCGTCCTGGATAGCGCTCCAGATCGCGTACTTTTCGCGTAACGGAGCTTTGCAAAGTGAAGCTGATTGGCTCTCCGGTGTCTGTCAACATTCTAAACAGTCCGGTGCGGCCGCCATCTTGTCTCTCGGTAGGATCGAGAGACAAGAGGAGGAGAAAAACGAAGGGGGAATTTAATGAAAGGGGGCAAGGTAGACCCCTCTTGACCCCCTAGGAATGATGTTGGGGTTATTAAAGGGTCCCGTGGGGCAAATAAAAAGAATTTGATTTTTCGCGGTAGAAGCGCTTCTCGGTTCGGGAACCGGGTCGCAAACTGGTAGCGAAACGTGAATTCGCCATTTTGTGTTTCGATTTAATTAAATTACTAGATGGAGGAAAAGCAATGTGAGTATTGGGTATAAGGGGGTATGGGAGACGTATCCTGACCCCCTATGTTTTCTGAGGGTGGTTGAGGAGGCTCATATATGTTGATACTTGTCTTCCAGCGGTTGCGCGTGAGCGTTTTTTTTTTTTTTTTTGCCGCTTGACTTCTGTTAACGTTCGATTCGAAGGAAATTAGGAAGTGTTGATCGCCATTTTGACACTGCGAGTAAATATATTGTTAAAAATAATTGTTATAAATTAATCCGTATTGATAAACATTGTCTGCACCATCTTGCTTTTTTTCCAATGCCACACTTTTGTCGTGTATGGCAGCCATTTTAGATGCCTTGACCAGACCCACTCTCTGTACGCCGCAGATCCTCAGCATGGCTCCCCACCCTCGCAAGCATCTCCTCCACGCACTGGTCACCCGTGCTCTCTCTCTCATGCATGGGCCATAAACTTCCCCCCATCTGCGCTGCTCTTCCCTGAGTATCACACCCTGTGCCCGCCAGACACCTCCCTTTCACCCTATTCACTACTGCACCCTCTGACACTCCTCTTCCTCTGTGTCTGATTGTCCAGGCCGGTCCCAGGCTATCACCTAGCCCTGCGGATGTAGTTTATGGCCCCAACTGTAAAGAATCACCCCTGTTCAAAGGAGTTACAGTAGATCAAGGTCGCCACCTCATGAGATCCGTCACACCACACGCGTTCCTACTATCTGATAACGATCCTGTATTGTGATTGGGGAGGGGATTCTCACTGTGAGGGTGTGTGGGACCTAGCCTGAAGCGGAAGATTCCAGGGATGCCTTTTTGTACATCAAAGTCTTCACAATTATGAGTCACATTAAAAATATATAGCACTCCAACAAAGTAGTAGGATTATAACACTTTAATAACTTATAAATATATACAACGCTCCAACAAAGTAAACACGTTAAAAAAAACTTTTTAAACAACTATTTATATGACATTGCTTTAACCAGGATAGACAAAGAAATGACACAGTGATGTAAAAGTTTCTGAAAGAAATGCCAAGAACGTCCCATGTGAAAGTGAATTTTATCTGGCAATTTTTTTCTTTTCCTTCTCATGAAAAGAAAGTTAATGCCAGGTTCGTTACCTGCCTCATCTGCAAAAAAAAAAGTCTTGAGAGGGACCGAAAAAAATATAGCTATGGTAATCATACCATGCATTGGAACATGGAGAGGTGGCACCCTCTTAATTATTCTAAAGCACAACCTCGAGATTTGGTGGATAATCCCCTTTCGGCAAAAACATCCATCAATGACTTAGCAATAAGTGAGTCAGAGGCAAGGGAAACGGTCCCAAATCTGCAAAAGAACTTTGGGCAGATGAGATTGACTTGTGTAGCATGTTGAAAATTAATTTCATGCGGAGAGATGAGTATTACTTTAATAAATAGATCATATGAAAATCATCAATGTCCAAAACGTCCTAGAAAGTAATTTTTGTCATTTTTGAGGAAGAGAGATAACCTTTAGTGGTACGGGGTCGTTTTCGTTCGAACTAGGGGGGCCAGGTGACATTCCTTCGGGGTGGCTTAGGGGCATTTAAAACAACTTCCCTGATACAGGTAGCATATAAAGTAGAGGGTAAATACCAGGATCTTTATCGATTGCTTCATGCTGTACAAAAATGAAAAACACATACAACAAACCTGGACCATTCATATTTTCAATGTTTCTGCGTACTATACTTTTTAACCCTTAACTAATTGAGCTGCTTGATTTCACCTGCTTTTTAAAAAAAAAAAAATAATAAAATCGGAAACAGTGGCAATTTCTTCGAAACTTACCAATCTACGCGTTACAACTACGTTTGCTTTTTCAAAAACCTTTAATAAAAATGTTGGTGCCCAAATACGGGCCTACAACCCCGTGGGCCGGCCACGGAGCAGGCTGGAACTGTAAATGGGGGAGGGGTATTTATTTGTGGAAAACATAACAGAGTCAGTGGTCGTTGATTTCATAGTAAAAAGTGCGACAAGTGCAACAAAATCATATCGATAATTCATTGTGAGCAAGTACCATTAGTGTCGACAATTCCAACCTTCAATAATAAATACAGTAATCAATGATGCATTAGAACTTAATATCAATTCATTGTTTGAACGTGTAATCAGTACCCGTCCCATATCAATTCATTGTTCGAACGTATAATCAATAACCATCCCGGATCAATTAATTGTCCGAACATATAATCAGTCTTATCCCATATCAATTCATGTGCTAAAAACTGCATACATATCTCATGATATCAAGGCTGAGCAATCGGGCACAACAAGGAGTTGAGAGTTTCATTTGTACCGGCGCCATTTTGGGTGAGGTCAGGAAGGTCCAAGTATAGTCAAAATGTCTCCACCAACTCGTGGTTGGACCGGGACCTCTTTCGGCAGTCCAAAAGTGTTCGTTGAAGGGTAGCAGAGGGGACTGCCGACATGAACCATCAGTCAAAGTGGGGTGGGAGGCAACAATCTCTCCTACCGGGTCATACTGGTGTCCCACCGGAACTGATCAAGTTGGTAGTCTTGCAGGATTTTGGTCATTCCAAGACTGAGGCCGCCGCCGGCATGAGCGCGCCGACGTCCCGCGGCTACGTCGTGGTTGTTCCGTGGGTGATCATGGCAGTCATCCCCCATCGGGGGTCGGGGGCCCCCGTGGCTCTTATAGAATCTTCAAAGTTGAGGAGAACGTTTTTGGACGCAGGACTCATTTTCTAGTTGAACTCAGAAGCGCCGTTGCACCGCAACAGTGGACGAGACCCCCGCTGGGTGAGCGGAGCATCATTGCCTCGCAATAGTGGACAAGACCTTTTGTTGGGTGAGTGGAGCGTTGGGGGTGCTGAGGGGCCCCCACCTGTGGGGGTGGGAGAGGCTCGTTCGAGCCGCCTCTCCCTCCCAGCGCACCCCACGCCGACACCTGGCGTTGATATCCGTGATGTCCGGACCAGGCAATAGGAGGGGGGGGGTCGTAGGCAGAGGCAAGACATCCCCCCCCCCGTGGCCTGCAGGGCGCCGCTTCAGGCCGGAACGGGGAGCTCATATCAAGCACACGTGGGAAGCGGTTCAGCGAGCCCGTCTAGAAGAACACCCTCCGGCCTGGCGGACTGAAACTTCATGGACTCACGCCAGGAATTCAAGGCAGCGAGCACGTCGCCAAGTGTAGGAACACCTTTACAGAATTCAGCAAACGGCTCCTCTCCTGGTGCACCTTACGTGACGACCCTTTTGTTGGGTGAGTGGAGCGTTGGGGGTGCAGCTGAGGGGCCCCCACCTGGGGGGGTGGGAGAGGCTCGTTCGCGCTGCCTCTCCCTCCCAGCGCACCCCACGCCAACACCTGGCATTGATATCCGTGATGTCCGGACCAGGGGATAAGAGGGGGGGGTCGGAGGCAGAGGCAAGACATCCCCCCCGTGGCCTGCAGGGCACCAGAAGAGAAAGGGAGGACCAGCACATTCCGGGCCGACCATCCCACGACTTCTCTGGCTGATGGCGGCTAGTCGGGCCCCACCCTGCACGTGTCGAGGCCTCATCTTCCGGATGGGCGTAACCGTGGACCTGTTGCACTTCGGGAGTTTCCGGAATGGGGGTAGGTATCTGCTGATTTGTATCTATTTCATGTTACCGTTATTGGGCGTGGCGGGCGGTGGGACAGACATGCTTGGAGCGTGGGGGGGTGGCGGAGGTTAGCTACCTCGTGGCTGCCGTAACGTCAAGCTTGGCTTCTCTCACCACTTCCATGTTTCTTATTTCTAGCGAAGTCAAAAACTCATCAGTGGCCTACTGATTTTGTTCGATTTCTTTCCCTTCTTTTTCAAGTGTGTTTCATTGTAAAGTTTCTGTTTAAGAGGATACAGTGTTTACTTCGTATTTTACATATGTCTTCTTTATTAGGGGTACTCTCCGGTTGAGCCAGATGATGTACCTCTAATAAATGGTCCGGGTGGAACTAGTTTCTCAATCAGTGGGGAGTAGATGGGCATGATAGATTACAACGGGGGACAAAGGTCCGCATTACCCACCCTTCACTACTTGCAAAGACTAGACAGAATATTTCTATTCCACGTTATTTGCAAACAGAGAATACCTCAAAAGAACTATTCCCTGAACAATAAATGTCCAGCCAATCAATCAATCAGTGGGGAGAAAAACAGGCATGACGGATTACAACGGGGGACAAAAGTCTGCATTACCTATCCTTCACAATCTGCAAAGGGAGACAGATTATTCCTATTCTTCTCTGTTTGTAGACAGGGAATATCCCAAAGAGCAATAATCAATAAAAAATTAACAACTTTAAGGTAAATACTCACAATATGACTACTCAACGAATTAAAAAAGTAACGGATATAGGTACTTGAGAGGTTTTCTGTGGCAGATAATCTACAATATACACTTGTACATATGAGTCTGATACAGGGCGGATCTCTGTATAACTATGGATAATTAGATATTAGGATGGCATACAAAGCTCCCAACCTTCTTACTTTTTCTCTTAAAGTGTTTCAAATTGGGGACAAATATTAGGCTGTGCTTTAGAGGTTGACGGTGTTGCTCCACTGGTACTCGGGCCTTCTCATGAAGCAGAAGGAGCCGCTCTCAATCTCCTTAACTCTTCCCTTGCAAAGTTGACCGGATTCTTAGTCTGCAACTGCTTCAGCATACTTGCAGTTCCACACAAGTCCTTTTTATTGGGGTCTCCTCTTGAAAGCAGTCTTGCATATGCGGCAAGTAACTTTTCTTGCATTCACCTTTTTTAAGACTTGTGAAAATTAATTTCAAAACATTCAATAAATACGGTGTTACTATGCATTGTGTCAAATGCTTTATTAAAAATATGCAGAAAATGTTCCCTTTATTTGTTGTTAAGGTCTTTACAAGAGAATTTGAAAGGAGAAAGTAGGAGATGAATAACACATGTAGGACGTTATATCTCAAACTGCAAAAATTGATAAAGAGGGTGGACCAAAGTCTGCATGATGAATGCCAGTGGAAGCGTTTCAGGCACACTGCGAAGATTTTTAAAAATATAAATATTGTCAAGTTTTACTTTGACTTGTGATGTTTGATCTCATTTAGTCACTTCAATCTAATTTTAAACACTAATTTTCTTTTTGTTTTGCAGATTAACTACAATACTTATTTTGGACTCCATATTATATGTTGTTTATTATATTATTTTGTTACTTATAGTTCTAGTTATTTATTGTAGTGTTATCTTTTAGTTATAGTTCCAGTTATTGTTTTAATAAAATTTAATTTAAAAAGTACATACGTCTGTTTTTTTGTAGGGGTAGCAGTCATCAATAGAAAAAATATTTATAATTTGAAGTATAATGCTGAAGCTCACTCATTAGCAACACATTGTGGTGAAAGTTTAACCTATGTGCTGACGTAAGTGTTCCATAAACTACTACTATGGTAACAGGCAAAATACTGTTTGGGGGTAGGGTATAATACGCAGGAATACTGTAAAAATAAATGGGCAAGGGCTGTTTTGTTTTCCACTGTTGCAACATAAAGTGATCAATAAAAATCCGATAATCAGGCCTATCAGCGACTAAGACAGCAGGCCGAGTCTCTTTTGCTCAACGGCTCCCTCATGGGACGAAGAAACGCCCTTTTTCACGAAATAGGAATATTTTACTTGCAGGACAGTTGTTAATTTCCTGTGAAAATACATTAGCCTGGAACATTGTTGGTGATAAACTGTAAATGCATCTGGGTCCTTTGCTTAAAAAAAAATATATAAAATATATTTGTGAATTAGAATAAGAATATATGTTACAGCTATAGATATTTGCTATTAAAAAAACCATTGAAATTCACTGAAGAAAACATAGGTTTTAGGCCATATATAGTTAGGGATTAGCATTTACAAAACCTTAATTTACTCGCACAAAACCATTGAAATTCGCATATATAGTTAGATGCAATAACTATATATCGCGCACCCGCAATCCACTGGTGATGATGTCACATATTACATCATTCATGACATGGTCAGTGACATCACTGATGACTTCACTGATGACAACTCAAATGACATCACTGATGACAACTCAAATGACATCACTGACAACATCACTGATGACATCAATCATGTGATAATACGATCAACCTCTTCAGACTCTAATATAACCTTAGATACAATCAGTGTGAACAGACACTCATAGACTGTCACTCATCCATGGAGTTACTCACACACCTAGTCAGTCATGCAAAGAATCAATCACACCTCCATTTCCTCAACTATACAGTTATACACACCTTACTTATTCAAACATATACTAACACATATTTACTCTCTTATACAATTCCTGATACAAGTTTTCAATGATCCATTCAGCCACTCACACATTCACTGGCTCTTATACACAGTAATTTATATATGTGAACTCTCACATGTACTGTGTTTTATATATGTACTTACTTTGACATGTAGCACTGAGATATCCATTCACTCACCAATACACTCGTACACAGTCAACCACCCATACAGCTGTTTCCACATGCAGTTTTGAACCCATAGATCTAGCGAATCAACTGTTCACACATGTATGCACAGAGTCACACACCTCCCAGCCACCCCCACACACACACTCACTCTCCCATACAAATACTTGGGCAACCAATCAATAACCCATATAGTTACTCATATAGCTACTGATCAACACATGCAGCAGTTCATAGAACAACAGATATAATGATGCACAAATTAAGACAGTTTAGTCACTAACCCATGCACTCAGTGAGACACATTTAATCACTCTCTCATACAGTCAGTCATGCACCTACTAAATCCTTCATCCAGACACTTATACATCCACTCATTCTTCAATATGTAAGACATATTTTAACTTTACAGAAACATACAGTCACTGGATGATGTCATCAGTGATGTCATCAGTGATGTCACTGACCATGTCATGAATGATGTAATATGTGACATCATCAGCAGTGGATTGCGGGTGCGCGATATATAGTTATTGCATCTAACTATATATGCGAATTTCAATGGTTTTGTGCGAGTAAATTAAGGTTTTGTAAATGCTAATCCTTAACTATATATGGCCTAAAACCTATGGTTTTTTTCAGTGAATATATATATATATATATATATATATATATATATATATATATATATATATATATATATATATATATATATATATATATATCAACGCTTCAGCCAGAAAGGGTCCTTCCGGGACATATACAGGGCCTCAAAGGATTCTATCCATGCAGACACTGTGTAGCATGTAAATCAAGCTACATGGTAAAAGAGGTTAATATCCGGGGACAAAAAACAACACACAAATTTAAACAATTTCTCACATGTAACACCAGCTTTGTCATTTACGTTCTTGAATGCCCCTGTAAAATGAAATACATTGGCAGCACAACCTGTATGGCCAGAAAACGCATACAAGAACATCTAAGAGCCATAACTAACGTGGATGTTCGATACCCAGTTGCAAGACACTTTCAGGAATACCGCCAATCCAAGTCCTCCTTGTTAAGATATTTTGCATTGGAACAAGTGAATGTGGGTAAAAGAGGGGGTAACCGCACTCTAGCACTCAGAAAGAAAGAAAGAATCCAAATGGATTATGGAGTTAGAAAGCAGATTCCCTGGGGGCCATAACCTTGATGAGGAACTAGCAACTCATCTTTATGAAGATTAATCATATCCTGTTTAGAAGAATCAATACTGTACTGCAATGCCTTTGATATGAATGTTGACATATTTCTTGTAGAGTTTTCTTTTAATGCATATTTTATCGTCTTTTCCAGGAGGAAAGGTAGGGAGAAATCACTTTTTCTTATGCACTGCACATCTTCCCTACCCTTTTCTTCAACGCAATAGGATATCACTGCACTTGATGGAGATAAGAAATTCACTTTTTTTCATGTTTTTTTCACTGTTTTGTATGGAACTTTGACTGGGTTTAAGAATTAATTTTTAAACCCCCCTTCTTTTTGCAATAATATGTATAGACGGAGGCGTGACTAATCAGAGAATGATTTATGTGTAAACTGAGAAGTGTTCATACTGATAACAAATAGAACCCAATGTTATGGACATCACGGGCACTAGTCCGAAAGGAATATAATACATATGTCACATATACTGATATAATAAGGCACTATACCTTTGAATGCATTATAAATCTGCCGGAATATGCGTAATGTGGTATGACATGTGCTGACATAATCGTCGAATATTTGTCATATACTCCAGCTTGTATCCTTGTCTATAGGTGCTCGTGTAATAACCATTAATTGGGGTTGTACGTGTGCCACAACTTGATGAGGAACACATAATATGCTTAAACATCATGATATGTACCTATGTAGGAACTAGCTTAAAATGGCGGATTTGTTTGACAATATGAACCAGACTGACTTTAACCAGGTGTACGTCTTCTATGTCAATGTCACTCTCTCACCTCTGTGTTTACTTAAAGATGCAAAAATGTTCTGTTTGGGTAACGTGTGAACAAGACACACTTTGGTGTCGAAACGCGTAACGTTGACTGAGTAATAAAGAGAAAATTGGGCATCTCTACCACTGAGTGCGCGTAGTGCTTTCAGCACACTGGGACTATTTATATATATATCTATATATCTATATCTATATATCTATATATCTATATATCTATATATCTATATATATATATATATATATATATATAAAAGAGCAGTCCAGGTCCCGTTCAGGTATGGCGGAACCGAAAGGTCAGGACCTCAAAAGCCTCACGCCCAGCAAACAGCAATAGCCTCGCGGAAATCAGGAATCCTACAATGGATGACAGGGAAGACGTTTATTTGAATAAAGGTGACGCGTTTCACTCTAAGACGTTTATTTGAATAAAGGTGACGCGTTTCACTCTAAGACGTTTATTTGAATAAAGGTGACGCGTTTCACTCTATATATATATATATACAAACAGACAAAGCCCTTGAGCTCCAAGAGGTCACACGACGCGCTGCAAGCCATCCGGTTTTCGTGCCTTGTAAAGCTTGCAAGCCTGACCCTCCTTCCCTTAATCATGGACTCCGCACAGAGGGGACAGAAGAGACTCACCGCATTTTCATTTCCTGTCTTTTATTACAGAAAAGACCGCCCTGGTGGGCGTGGCGCTGTTCAAGGTAACCAGCAGCATGCTGGTATGTGTAGTCCTAATACGGCGAGTGTGGCATATCACCCTAAGTGGGCTCCGACCCCCTGTTCATTTGCAGCATTTATTCCTTTGGTAAGGGGAGAGACAGGTCTGTGCACTGTAATTGTCGGACAATGCGTCGGACATGGTTTTTAAATGAAGGAGGGTCAGGTTTGCAAGCTTTACAAGGCACAAAAACCGGATGGCTGGCACCGCGTCGTGTGACCTCTTGGAGCTCAAGGGCTTTGTTTGTTTGAAATATATATATATATATATATATATATATATATATATATATATATACACACACATTTCCACACACTCCCCCGAGGGGAAAGAATAGGTTGCGCTCTGGCTTTCAGTTTCCAAATCTTTTGATGTTTATATTTCCACAGGTTTGAAGTACTCCTGGAACAAACAATTCCAACGTGTTTCAGTCTTCACTGAGACCTTGAGACCGTAAACAAGGTCTCAGTGGAGACCGAAACGTGTTAGTTTGTTTGTTCCAGGAGTACTTGAAATCTGTGGAAATAAAAACATCAAAAGATTTGGAAACTGAAAGCCAGAGTGCAACCTATTCTTTCCCCTCTGGGAAGTGTGTGGAAATTTACGGCAGCCCGGCTCGGTTGTGAGGTAACGCACAGCTGACAGAGCGCCATGCCAGCAAAAGGAGCCAAAGGAAGATATATATATATATATATATATATATATATATATATATATATATATATATATATATATATATATATATATATATATATATATATACATATATTCCTCCGCACTTTCCCTCGTGCAGCAATTGTCACCTTCAAAACAAAAGTTGATTCATCGATAAGGACCACACGAGAGTGGGCCCCATTACATCCTACTCACTCAAAAAGGATGACGACGCTGTGTGCGGTTTTTCCAAATTAATTTTCAGCCCCCATCAAACGCGTTTCGACTGCTCAGTAAACAAGACTGCTGCACAGTCGAAACGTGTTTGATTGTGGCCAAAATACATTTTGAAAAACCGCACACGGTGTTGTCATCCTTTTTGAGGAGTGAGTAGGATATATACATATATATATTCACTGAAAAAAACGTATGTTTTACACACGTTATAGTTAGGAAGTAGCATTTACAAAACCTTTGAAATTCACTGAAAAAAACGTAGGTTTGACACATGTTATAGTTAGCTGGATATTTCACTCATATAAAACCATTGAAATTCCCCCGTTATAGTTAGTTCTGCTAACTATAACTTGCGCGCCCGCAATGCACTGCTGATGACGTTACATATTACATCACTTATGACATGGTCAGTGACATCACTCATGACATCACTGATGACATCTCAAATGACATCACTGATGAAATCATCCAGTGAATGGGTGTTTTTCTGAAAATTAAATATGTTTTATATATGTATATCTGAAGGTTGATGGAAGAAGAATGGGTATATAAGTGTATAAAAGGCTGCTTTTTTGGTGAAAAATAGATTGTATAACTGACTGATTAAGTGTATCTTAATGAATACATGGGTTAGTGAGTAATGTTTAAATACATACATTTCTGTATCAGTCTCTCACTTTCTGTATAAGTGGCTGCATGTGTTGGTGAGTAGCTATATGAGTGATACAGGAGTGTCTATATAGGTTATTGTTTGTTTGATTATCAGTAGGAGTGTCTGAGTGTCTGTATGCTTCGTTGGGAGGTCTTGTGTAGTGCATAGATGCATGAATGAATGACTTACTGCTTTTATGTGTTGAAGGCAGCATATGTGCAGGACTGTATGGGTGGATGAGTGTGTGTGGTGAGTAGCTATATAGGTTATTATTCGTTTTTTTCTGTATGGGTGGATGAATGTATATATGGGTGTGTTAGTGAATGAATGACTGTCTTAATAGTGTATTTGTGAGTAAGTACATATGTTTTAAACTAGTACATATGAGTTATGTGTGAGTAACTATGGATGAGTGTTGTTGTGTAACAGGATGATCAGGATGTATCAGTGTATGAGTACATATGATGAGTGAGTACATGTATGAGTGATTGTATATGTCTTTTGATGAATGAGTGAATGTGTGTATAGATCTTGGAATTACTAAATAGGTGTGCTGTAAGTGGCATTGGTATGTCTATTGTATTGAAATTTTTATTTTCTATTTTTGAATGTGTGTAATAAAGGTTATATTAGGGTGAGAGAAGTTCTGCCACACTTCCACAAGGATGATGTCATCAGTGATATCATCAGTGATATCATTTGAGATGTCATCAGTGATGTCATGAGTGATGTCACTGACCATGTCATGAGTGATGTAATATGTGACGTCATCTGCAGTGCTTTGCGGGCCCGCGAGTTATAGTTAGCTGAACTAACTATAACGGGGGAATTTCAATGGTTTTATATGAGTGAAATGTCCAGCTAACTATAACATTTGTCAAACCTACGTTTTTTTCAGTGAATTTCAAAGGTTTTGTAAATGCTACTTCCTAACTATAAAGTGTGTAAAACCTACGTTTTTTTTCAGTGAATTTGCAAGGTTTTTTAAATGCTAATTCCTAACTATGACATGTGTTAAACCTATGGTTTTTTCAGTGAATTTCAAAGGTTTATTTAAATGCTAATTCCTAACTATACTGTGTGTTGTACAATTGTGGACGAATGTGTGCATGGTTTCATCTCTCTTGATATACGATGGACGTCGGCTCTTTGATGTACAACAATCCTTTAACCCCTCCCACGCTTATGACGGAACTGCTCCGTCATAGCCCTCGGGTGGGCTGTGCTGGTGACGGAGCGGTTCCGTCATGGCCCGCCCGGCACGCCTGCGCGGCGCTGATTTCGCGCCTGCGCTGACGTTCTGAAGAACGGGCAGGGCCATGACGGAATCGCTCCGTCACCAGCACAGCCCACCCGAGGGCCATGACGGAGCGGTTCCGTCACAAGTACGGGAGCGCCGCGCGGCCGCCCCACCCCCTTAGCGCTGCGGCGGAATTGCTGCCGCAGCGAAGGGTTTAATGAAAGTATGGTGTACTTTTTGTTAAAAGTGATAATGAAAAATGAATTATATTCAGGTGTTTCCTTACATAGTACTAAAATAATGGTAATAAATAGTTTGTTTTTTTTACCACGTGGGCGCACCTCCCGATATTTTGTTTTTCAAAATGTGTTTTTTTTGCTTGTCAGGGTTACTTAGGACCCTATGAGAAGCTCTAGGGGGTCAGTGAGTGTCTACCAGGCCTCCTTCTCATGTTTTGAAACTTTTATGTAAATCGGGTTAAACGCCATTTTGAGACGGGGTGCGCGATCGGGTGCACGCAACCCGCAATTTTTTAGAAAAAAAAGAAGCTTCTTTTTGGCCTTGGGGGTCCTTAATGGACCCCCTGAGAAAACCTAGGGGTTCAGGGATTGTCTACCTTGCCTCCTTCTCACGTTTTGAAACTTTTCTGTAAATTGGGTTAAACGCCATTTTGAGCGGGGAGCGCGATCGGGTGCGCGCACCCCGCAACTTTTTAGAAAAGAAAAAAAGCTTTTTTTTGGACTTGGGGGTCCTTAATGGACACCCTGAGAAAACCTAGGGGGCCAGGGAGTGTCTACCTTGCCTCCTTCTCACGTTTTGAAACTTTCATGTAAATCGGGTAAAACGCTATAAGCGCCGTGCGAGCTCGGGTGCGCGCACGGCGCTTATAGTGTTTTACCCGATTTGAGTCATGTGACCCAAAAACAACACTTTTCATTGGTTCATAGTAGTATCAGTTCTAGAATCTTCAGGAACCCCACCCATTTCCCTCACTATCTGTTTCAGTCTTGTGGAAGAAGGACCCTCTCCAGCTTCACTGGCAAGAATTTGAAATGGCTGCCAGACAAGATTCATCTTCATCAGAATCTGATGACCAACATCGTGTTCCTCATCGGCGAGTCAAAGAATCCTTCATTTGGCAATTTCTGTCGCTATCCAGAGGGCCAAAAAAAGGTGAATGCGCCGAAGGTCACATGCAACCTTTGTGACACAGTTCTTTCAAGGGGAAACCCTTCCAAAAAATATTCCTTCTCCATCCATACAATGATTAGGCCTGTGAGGCAAGTTCATCCTCCACAGTTTGCGAAGGCGTCCACCAGAGACCTGGCCAGACAACTGCCACCAGCTGTGGCCAGCACATCTTTGGCGACACCTCCATCTCCCTCAACTGCAGAATTGGACCTGAGGCCATATTTAAAGAAGGTGCACATGAGGTGCAACAAGTACTTCAAAATTCTCGTGTACTCAGAACAGAGCCTTGTGCTTGTTGAAAAGCGCATCATGGAGCATGTGTGCACGAAAAAGCAAATTAATTTCAGTTTTTTGTTGTTCCTGTTAAACACTTTTGAAGTTCAGGATTTCAGTTTGCGTTTCAAAAAAAACAAAAAAAATATAAAACTTTGAAAAAAAAAATACAAAATAACAAAACAAAAATAAAGTTCTTTTCAGAACTAATTTTTCCAAAAAGAGCTCTATTTCTTACGCACTGTGTCATCTTTCTTTTGAATGAATGTGTAGTGTATAAATGACTAACTGAAATGAATGACAAAAATGGAGTAAGGGACTGAGCAAATGAGTGAGGTAAGGAAGTATAGTGACTGAAGAAAGTGAAGTAAAAGAGTGACTGAAACAAGGGGGCAGATGTACGTTACATGGCGCATCTCTGCAAATCAGCAGGGATGCGCCAAGTAACCTACAACAAGCAATACCACCCGTGCGCCACCACTGATGTGCCACATTTACAATATGGCGCACCATGGGGCAAACGGCACAGATGATTGACGCATCTGTGCCGTAAAGGTGTTGCATTGCTGGAGTTGCGTCGCATGCGCGATGCAGCTCCAGCAATGCTCCTGGGGGGCCCATTCAACTAATGCTGCGTCAAACCTTACGCCTGCTTCAAGCAGGTGCAGGGTTTTGACATAGCATTGGCCTAAAAGTGACTGAGTGAAATCTTGGAGATTTCACTCAGCCACTTTTAGCAGGCGTTCCTGCGCAGGAACACCCCCCCCCCTGCACCGGAACGCCTCCTTAAGACGCAGGGCTGTACAACGTGACGCATCTCCCAGATGCGTCACGTTGTAAATAGCCCGCACCATGGCGCATCTTTTGCACCGCCGCTGCATCACAAAAGTGACTCAAAGGCGGCGCAAAAGAGGTGTAAGGGGCTTGTAAATCTGCCCCAAGGTGTCTAAAGGTAGGGTAGTGAGTTAAGGGAAATTAAAAATTATGGGAAGAGCAGTATGGAAACGAAAATAAAGGAGTAGGAGTGACAGAAGGGGAGTGAGGATGGACATATGGAAGGAGAGAAAGAGACAAAGAGAGATACATAGAGTAGGGTAAGGGAGGAAGATGGCGGACGGCTAAGACGCTCGGTCGTGAGTTCCAGTGGTACCAGTGAAGCAAGACGGCTTTAGCATTTTCCCGGAGAGAATACATGGTGAATTACAGCCATTAGAGAAACACAGTCAAGGTAGGGAATGCTCTGAACCCCAATGGTGACTTATTAGTGCTGGTATTGACAATATCTTCAAGAAGCTGTTAAACAAAAAGGGAGGCGATGCTTACCTGGGGGTAACGGAGGTAACGGTGGCTGGTGTCGGCGGAGACGGCAACTGCGGTGATTGCAGCAGAGCCTGTAACCGCTTGTGGAGTCCGCTGCTTGAGATTGAATCCCGGCCAGGGGGGAGGCTAAAAAGTAAAATAACAGCGGCAGCGATTTAGAAAACTTGCATGCTGGAGCGGAGAGAGAGCGGGTTGCATGCGACGCCGGTTACCGGGCTGTGGGCGAGAGCGCAAGACGCCGCCCGGAACTGCAAGAAGACTCTCGGTGGAATCTCTTTTCTCTTCCGGGGGAGAGGCAGCAGAGCCGACGGCACCAGCAAGTGCAGTGTAACTGAGACTCGTAATGGGGAACACAGCCAAGATTGGAGTGAGATAAGCCAAGGCAAAATCACGCTGAGTGAACAAAGGCATACAATAAGGATTTATGACGAGAAAAAGCTTTAAACATTTCAAGCATTTCTTTAAAGGAGAAGCAGGTACAAAATAAAACCCCACAATCCCTGACTAACTGATGCTGGATGAGTAAAAAAGGCCTCCAACCGCCCGATACAGTGGGTCTCCCCAGAGGTGAAGAGTCATCACAAAGCAAACTACCGTACACGGCAATAAGGAAGGAGAAGCAGATAAGCGTGCTTAATAATAAAGTCCCCACAGAAGCACATTCCTCTAGTTCACATGGTGTTCCTAAATTGCAGTATTCAGCTAAAGCTCAAGATATTAAAGGCACAATTGTTTACACGACGAGGTCAAGGAAATTACTGGTAGAGAAAACAAACCCATTAACGCCATTAACTACACAAGACAATATAGAATAAGAAGGAACTAGGTCAGTGTATTGCTTAAGGAACCGAAATTTACTCAAACAAAACACAGTATCAACACAAAAAAAAGTGTGCATCCCCAAGAAGTACAAAGAAGTGGAATTTACCACGATTAGAAGCACTGTCTGAGAGTATAAAAATTAGAGCATCCAAAGCAAAAATCAAGGGGCAAAAAGTAAAGATAACACCATCCTTAAGATCTTATTTTAAGGTGCAACAAGTACTACAGATAAGGAGTGGCCAGTCTGTGGCGGGGGATACTGTTGATATTGCCTCTGAATTAGTTTCAACTTTTTGTGAAGGTGAAGGTGAAGGTGTAGCTGAAGGTGAAGAGAGGTCTCCAAATTTCACGTGGGAAGACGAGGAAGAAGAAGAAGCAGAGGAAAGGGTACTTGCAGTAGATTTCTTGGAAGGTGCCACAGAAGATCAAGGAATACACTTACCAATCATGGCTCAGCCAGTACAAACACCTCACAAATTACCTTTAAAGCCAGTAATGAGTACTCCAATGGCACAACTTGCAGGAAAACAGGCAGACGTAGTAATAACCTCACAAGTTTCAAGTGCGACGGTGCAGCAAATTGAGGAAGAATTTGTGGCAGATCTCCATGAGGAGACATCGGGACAGCAGGATAAAGACCAGAAAGACCAGAAAGATACAAGTAAAATGGAACGGGTAATGGAGATGTGTATGGACAAAATGATGGACAAAATTCTGGGGGAAATGAGAGAGAAATTCTCGATATCCAAAGGAAATCAAACAAAGATTCAAGAGGTAGTTGAAAACTTAGACCAGAAATTAAACGAATTAGGGGTAAGAGTAACGGCTGTGGAAAATGAACTTGGCTCTTTAACCAAAAAAGTGGATTCAAATCAAAAGGAAATACGACAGCTAAAAGACAATGAGAGGGCGATTAAAGAGAAACTGGAATCCCTAGAGAATCAGGGAAGAAGAAACAACCTTAGACTGCTGAACATCCCTGAAAATTTGGAGGGGTCGGATATTAAGACGTATGTTATATCCTTATTAGAGGAATTCTTCCCCTGGGCAAAAGATAGTGACTTAGCAGCAGACATTCAGCGAGTCCACAGGGATCCGTTCAGAAAAAGTAAGGAGAGAAAAGCCCAGAGAAAATTTTTGGTGAACTTTAGGTCTTATGCCTTGAAAGAAAAAATTCTAAATGAAGGATTAAAAATCGGAATCATCAATAAGGATAATTGGTCGTTCCGAGTCAGATCGGATATATGCAAAGCTACACAGGACAGGCAATGGGAACTGGGCCAATTTATGCAGGAATTCAAAAGTTTGGGAGCAAATGTTCAGTTGAAATTCCCTGCGGCTTTGTGAATAATGTGGAGAAACAAAATGCACAATCTAAGGGAACCAAAAGAGGTAGAAAACCTTATCCAACAAATAAAAGATCAAATCGAAATAGAAAAGATTAATAAGGAGTAAGGTTTCTGGATATTTTTCTGTATTACAAAGAAGGGATTACATTCTTAAGAATAAAGAGTGTAAAAAGAAGGGGAAACGCAGGTATAACAAATGTTTAAGAAGTGAGATAACTGGTGAAATGGAGTCCAAAAACTGGTGGAAAACCACCTGAAAGAAGAAAAGGGAGGCTTCCTCAGGGTGGGACTCTAGATTCACACTGTACACTAATTATGTAAGATATTTTTGCACGAGGGTGGGGAGCAAAATAGGGGAAAAAAATCAAAAAATACCCTCAAAATTGGTAAACAAAAGGTATTTGATGAGGACCAGATGGTTCTTTCGATTTCATTTTCAAAATAAGATGGCATTTAATACGGAATGGCAGGAGAAAAGATGGTAAAAATACTCTCATGGAATGTCAATGGGCTTAGAACTCCCAAAAGAAGAAGAAGAATTCTGGAATATCTGAGAGAAGCTGAAAGCGAGATTATTATTCTCTCAGAAACCCATCTGGTGAAATCGGAATGGTCTCAAATGGTAAAAAACTTACGATGGATAGGCTCAAGTATCCATACATCACAAGACTGTAATATAAAAGGGGTAGCAATCATCATAAAAAAATCCCTGAATGCTAAATTGGAGTCTGAAGAAATGGATAGTAAGGGTAGATGGGCAGTGGCTAAAATCAGGATTGAAGGATCTACATTTACGATCGCAGAATATTATGGCCCAAATATTGATGATTCTGCTCCTCCTAAGAAATTATACTCAGAACTGTTGACATCCCCAGCCCCGATAATTGTAGGAGGAGATTATAATGTCATACTAGATCCGAAAGTAGATAGATTGCCTCCTTCTAAACAAATGAACTCACCGAAGATGAGGGAATGGCTGGGAATATACAAAAAAGACTTAAATCTGGATGACATGTGGAAGCAAAAGGGAGAGAAAATCTACCCTTTTACTTTTCACAATAAGAAGCTAGGGCATAAATCCAGAATAGACTTCTTCCTAATAAATAACTTGCTTCGGGGTAAGGTTAAAAGCATTGAGCACCAACCGGCACACTTATCGGATCATTCAGCAGTACTACTAAAACTCTTATTACCACAAATTCCAACTCCGACTAGATGGACACTGGACCGGTCGATACTAACGGTGGAAGATATGGTGAATCAACTTTTAACAACCACCATCAATTATTTTGCAGATAATGATGTGGGAACTCCTAAAAGAGTAACATGGGACGCATACAAAGCGGTAATTAGAGGCAATCTACTCAGTTTGGGATCCTACAAAAATAAGCAAATAAAGTTAGAAATTAAAAAATTAGAAGTAGAAATCAAAGAAACAGAAGTACAGCTAGGTGATGGGATATCTTCGGAGTTAAGAGAAAGACTAGGAGAGAAGAATCGTAAGTTAAAAGAGGACCTGACAGGCTATCTGGAGAATATTGTTCAAGAGAAATGGGAGAACAGTAAACTGGCTAATTATGAGTACGGGGAAGGATGCGGAAAGATGTAAGCATGGAAACTGAAAACGGACAAGACAAGAAATACTATATTAAGTGCATATACTAAAGATCAATCAGCATTATGTGTAGATGATGTTTTAATAAGACAAGAGTTTCTAGATTTGTTTTCAACGATATATAAAGAAGACACAAACCCTACGGAAGAAAACATGAAGAAATATTTAGATGGTATACCTTTGCCAAAATTGACTGAAGAGGAAGTGGATTTTTTGAATAGCTACACATAACAACAGAGGAAGTGAGAACTGCTATAAATAGTTTAAAAAGGGGGAAAGCTGCTGGTCCCGACGCACTCCCTAACGAATTCTACATAGCTCTAAAAGAGCCGTTAATTGCTCACTTGACAGAGGTCATGAACAAGATCTACATGGATTGTGAAAAGATCCCTGATTCATGGAATGACGCAACTATAAGTCTAATATTAAAACCAGGGAAAAATCCAAAGTTATGTGAGTCTTATAGACCAATATCACTACTCAATTGTGATTATAAATTGTTTATGAACGTAATAGCAAAAAGACTATCAAAAGTAATGCCGAAACTGATTGATCGGGATCAGAAGGGTTTCATAAAAGGCAGACAAATTCAAGAAATTACACATGAATTATTAGCTGCGATTGATGTAGCTATCTTGGAGCAATTACCTCTTACAGTTATTAGGTACGATGCGGCGAAACACCATTTAAATACCGGAACTGGACAAAGAAAGTGGCACTATATGCAGATGATCTCATGATGTTCACGGATAACTATAACTCCTCAGAAAAAGCAATTAATGAAATAATGACCAATTTCGGCAAGGTCTCAGGATACTTGATAAATAATAGCAAGACAGAGGCAATGAGTTGGAATAGCAATTCAAAGCCAGCCTTCTCAAAGGATAAAATAAAATATCTAGGAATTACGCTAACCAAAGACCTGGAGAAAATACAACAACTAAATTTAAATACAGTAGTAAAAGAAATGAGAAGACTTTTTAAAATCTGGTCCGGTTTACCATTAAACTTTTCGGGTAAATCAAACGCAGTCAAAATGACAATCATCCCTAAATTTACGTATCTTTTCAATACAATTCCGTTGGAGTATAAAAAAGTAGCTCTTAAAAAAATACAAGGAGAAATATCCAGCTTTATTTGGTCGGAGAAAAGCACAAGAATTGCTTGGAACAAACTTAGGAGAAGAAAAGAACAAGGCGGCATAGCAAGCCCAGATGTGTTTGAATACTATAGAGCTTTTCAGTTTAAAAATTTCAGAACCCTGCTAAGAAAACACTGTGTATACCCAAATTTCCTACAACATCTTACAAATGGAGAAGATTATTTTCTTTTCAAATTTGGCCATCCAAAATTTTTTAAGAAAGTAAAACTGAAGATTCTAAATAATGCGGTCAAATTGTGGACTCAGATTAGAAACGTAGTGAAGATCCCATATTATAGTAATATGGCCCCAATATGGGACTCACCTGGAACACCGGAGTGCTTAAAAGACGCATTATCTAGACCATTCAGACAATTAGGATTTGAAAATTGGGGACAACTTCTATTTGAAAACTCCTTAATATCTTGGGAACATCTACACACAATAACGGAAGGGAAGGTTTCGAAATTTAAATATTATCAATTGAATAGCTGGGCTAATACCATACCAAAAGAAGCAACAGTTAAGGGTAACTTTGAAGAAGAAATGGTAAAGGAATCCACAATAAAAAAAGCGGTATCAAAATGGTATTCTGCGTTAATCGAGGCTGGAGATGAAGATTTAACAATATCAGAAAAAATTTGGAGAAAAGCGTTCCCTAACAAAGATATTGATTTGAAAGTGATTTGGAAAAAATCTTCGGAAAAATGTTGGACGTGTGTGAAATCGGCAGCTTTAAAAAGAAACCATCTGCTCTCAATTCATAGAGCATATTGGACACCAAAAAGATTATCGAAGTTTAAAGGTGCACCAGTAAAAGCATGCAGCAAATGTGGTGAAGATAAGGCGGATGACATTCATATGTTTCATCGATGCCCGGCCCTCATGTGTTATTGGCAAGATATTGGTAAGACACTATCGGCGGTAGTGGAAACACCAATAACTGTAAGTACGCCTTTAATTATTTTTGGGATCCGAACAGATGTCTTAAGACTACGTAAACTTCAAGAAAGCCTAATTTATGACCTGATATTGTTAGCAAGAAGAGAGATTTGCATAAATTGGGTAAAACCAGTCGCACCGACACATGAGGACTGGCTAAACTCTGCTATTAAAGTATGTAGACTAGACAGGAAAGGGAAACGCACCAAAAGATCGCTGTTTTGGGCGATATGGGAAAACTTTACCACCCCTAGTTGATAACCTAGATTCCTTTGTCTTTCTCTTCTTTTCTCTCCGTGCTTCTTTTCGTTCTTTTCTTTTCCTCCTCTATGTTTTTTCTCTTTTTCTTTCTTTCGTTTCCTTTTTTTTCTTCTTTTTTTTTCTTTTGTTTACCAATGATTAAAGCGGAGACAATAATTTCCAGGCAAGATCGGAACTCTGCCGAGTAGCTATATAGCTAGCTCATCTGAGGAACGTTGGAATTATTGTGTAGGATAAAGGTAAATTGGAGTACATTGACTGGTTTAAAGTAACAGCTGGAAAACATATCGGGCAGTGAAGGCAATAATTTGGAAAGACCGTCAAATCTCTCAAATACCTTTTTATCTACTCTTTCGCGATATGAGGTACAAAAAAAAAAAAATTGAGTAGGGTAAGGGGAGTGAAGGTAAAAGAAATGGAAAGATGGTGAGGGAAGGGGATTTGAGGATGATAAAAGCAAGGTAAGTGACCCCGCGATTTTTCGAAAAAAAAAAATCTTTTTTTTTTTTTGCCTTGGGGGTCCCTGTGGGACCCCCTGAGCAGGCCTAGGGGGTCAGGGTGCTTCTACCCTGCCCCCTTTTTGAGTTCTACATGTTTGTTTTTCTGCTTTCTTGTGCCGCAGTCTACTGAGGCACAAGATGGATACCATCAGTTTCTGTTTTAGAGTGTTGAAAGACAGTGGCAGCCAATCAGCATGAAGCTCGTGCACGGCAAGGTGCGCGCACGGTGCGCGCTTATAGATATATAATTGGATTCAACTTTAATTTTCGCAGCAACTACTGGAGGGATTTACACCATTTAAACAAAAGCGTGGTCTGCGTACCAGACCCTACTATGTTCCCAAATTTGGTGTAATTCCGTTCAGCGGTTCGGGCTGTAGCCGTGTCTAATCGTCCTATGCAAATTAACATGGGGAAAACACGTTTTGGGACCCCCCTTTTTTCTCGGCCCCTGCTTGACAAATCTTCCCGAGACTTTCAGGGAAGGAGCGGAGCGGGCCATCTTCTTTGAGAAATTCGCGGAGATTCATCAACCGGCGCCAAAGTTATTCCCAATAGAATGTTGCAGATTTCCTATGGAAACTAGGTCCTAACTATAACTACCTACTGGCGACTGCCAGTAGGTAATATATTACCTACTGGCGGTCATCAGTAGGTACTTATAGTCAGAACCTAGTTTCTATAGGAAAAGCGTTTTTGCTTTTGCCAATATCTTTGGCGCTGTTTGACGAATCTTTGCGAAATTTTCTAAACTAATGGGAACATCCGGTGAGCTCCTGTCCTGAAAGTTTCGAGGTTCTTCATCAAGCAAGGGCCGAGAAAAAATGGGGTCCCAAAATACGTTTCCCCATGTTTATTTCCACAGGAAAAATTGGAACATGCTACAGCCCGAACTGCTGAACGGAATGACACCAAATTTGGTAGCTCTTGGTTCAGAAAGCAACCTTTTTTTTCAAATGGTGTAACTCCGTTCAGTAGTTCCTGAGAAATTAAAAAATGAAAAAATATTGATATCTTAGCACCGAGGAGGAGTCGTGACTCCTCCTGAGCACGAGCTGACTTCTGATTGGCTGCCCACTCCAAACCTGAATGTGTTGGCAGCCATCTTGTGACTCGGTAACAGAGTCACAAGAAATAAAAAAAAAGAAGATAAAAAATAAGAAAAAGGGGTGTTACAATCAAATGAAGGATACGTAGTCCAGAGATGTGTATTATGATCACAGCTTTATTCTTCAGATAGGATCCAAGTTATGTGTAATGCTACGCCACATACAATGCCCCACCAGGAGCAGCCTCCTTGCCGCTCAACCCTTCCACACCAATGAATTCCTTCTTCCACTCAAACACTCTCAACACTCTGATGACATCACATAGATTGAACAGCAAGGGAAAGGGCAACAACAGAGAGGATTCATTAATTACTTACTAGATTATAACACATCCCCCCTCATATGAATTGTAAAAGTACAAGCATGTGAGATCAATATACATACATGCAATATGACTAGTTATAAATAGAATTTGCGGAGGTGGACATACACACATACAAAAAGTCAACGAGCTTAAGAATGACACAAAGCTTCAAAACGTAAGTGTAATATTGCAACCCCTAACCACAGGGTGATACAAATACCTCAACCAAAAACAAGAGTAAATCCAGAGAAGCTAAAAGGCATTCTCTTCTTCCCAAACAAGGGTAAATCCAGAGAAGCTTAAGAGCATTCACATCATTCCAAAACAAGGGTAAATCCAGAGAAGCTAACAAGCATTCTCATCTTCCCAAAACAAGGGTAAATACAGAGAAGCGAAAAAGGAAAGGAGTCTTCTCATGTGCGCACCCTTAACGCACAGTCCAAACACCTCTCACGAGGCAACAACCACTCACAGGGTACATCCAATACAAGTTAGGCAGAGAAGCTACACAGAAGGTAGCCCTCTCATGTGCGCACCGTAATGCACAGTTCAACACCTCACACGAGGGAACAACCAAATGAGAGAGTAAAACCAAAACAGGCAAATCGGAGAAGCTTCAAAAGAAGGAGTCTTCTCATGTGTACACGCACAGTCCCAACACCTCACAAAGAGGGAAACCAATCAAAGGCGTACACTACATGACTAGGGACACTACACTCTCTCTCCCTCTATTCATACAGATACAAAACAAGGACACTGCACTCTCTCACCCGCTCTCATACAAATACAGGATCAGATACTAGTGAATGGTACTATCATCAAATAAGAAACATACATAAAATTGAACCTTAAGAAATGACACAATAAAAGCATTTGAGCACAAACGATAACATTATGAAAACTGCAGTGTCCTGAGAAAACAACAAGCTAAAATAAAGAAGGTAGTCACTGTTATCAGTAAATAGCTAAAGTCTGGAACATGTGAGCCACAAACCAAGAAAACAGTACCTTCGTTCCTTTACGATGTTGTAAGCAGCATTGCACCAGAGTCTCACCAGAAAATAAGAGAGAACTGCATAAAGTATTCCAGTGAAAAAGAAAACAAGCAGATAAACAGGTCGAAATTGCTGCAGACGAGGAACTCTTGAAATGACTTTAAAGTCAAACGTGGATGGCAGGAACAACATGCGGAAGGCACAGGAACCAGACGACCAAAAGAGTAACACCACGGAGGCAAATGCAGGAAGGACTGGTGAACGACGAGGCTGTAATAAACTTTATTGTTCACAGAAGTGAGAAGAAAAAAAAAAACACTTGGGGCCAGATGTAGGTCGCCAATTACCGGTCGGTAACCGACTGGTAGTTGGTTTTTGAGATGTAGGGGGCCCGAATTTTTCAGAATCTGTAAATTTACTGATTTACTGATTTGGTAAATTTAAAGATTCGGTAAAATACCGACTCAGTATATTTACCGAATCGGTAATTCCAGATGTAGGTGGAACTTAAAATAGTGCCACAGGCGCTTAAGAAGTTGTTATTTACCATGAAATACTATCTCATGGTATCGGTATGATTCGGTATTTAAGAATCGGTAATCGGGGATTACCTACATCTGGCCCTTGGTTGGCAAAACTGGGTCCTTCGGTTGTATGCGCTTCATGCATGCAGCACATTGTGAGGATTGTGGCTTCCGCCAACCAAAGGATGGCAACATGCTGCCGAGATAGAGCCAGGTGGCTCACAGCACATCTTTGCATGCAGCAAAGAAAGCAAACGGCAGAGTGCTGTGCGAGAAGAAAGCGGAGCTCGCGCTGGCAACACCGAGACCGTTGAAGGTAGGAGATGGTTTAAATTAAAAATTTTGAAGAAGTGTGGCACAGCGAAATCACAACAAAGTGGGTAAAGGTAATGTTGCGACAAACACCATGCAATGTGCACCAACACAAAAACAAACACTTAGCATGAAGAGGGAAGGCTCTGTGGCACCCTCCACATGACAGTTACAAGGACACCTCAGTGCAGACGCTGCTCTCCAAGACAGATACTGTGTACTCAAAGTCAGGGTATTCCCTTTCCAGCTGCAGCACAGAAAAGTGCAAAATGTTGTAAAACTCTCACCAGGCAAGAGAGTGGTAGTTAGCATCACAGCATTAAAAATTGGGCAGTTGCAGAAGAGCGGTACAAAGATCATGCCAGGGAAACAGGGAGCAGTGCAGACAGGTAGACAAGGAACAGCCCTCCAAAAATAGGAGAGGCAGGCAGCAAACAAGTAGGTAGGAGCAGATCGCTACTCTGGGACTGTCCAAAAGAGCAGGAGGGCACACATCCTCCAAGACAAGCAGGCAGTGGGCAGCAGGCAGGCATATAGGAACTGACACCTTAGATCACTGGTAAAACGTTCCCAAAATCCAACGGGCAGCAGGAACAAACTCAAATCCTATTGTACAATACACTCTAGTACAGGTAAGTAACATCCATGTCACAGATGATGTTCTCTATCAACATGTTACAGGACAGGAACAGTTCAGCAAAGACAGGCAGGCTTTAAGACAACGAAGGAACGTTTAAGACAAACTGGCACTTACTGGTTGGGGCGACCGATTAAAAATGGTCACTGGTGGGGCATTAGGGGTGCCAGGTTTGTTCAAATCGACAGGTTGTAGTTTCTTCAGTTTTAAAAGTCCAATCTCCATTGAATTAGCACACAGGTTCTTTAACATCATTGCCAGTGTTACAATTAAAAGAAGGATACGTAGTCCAGTGATGTATATTAGGATCACAGCTTTATTCTTCAGATAGAATCCAAGTTATGTCTAATGCTATGCCACATACAATGCCCCACCAGGAGCAGCCTCCTTGCCGCTCAGCCCTTCCACACCAATTGATTCCTTCTTCCACTCAAACACTCTCAAGATTCTGATGCCATCACATAGACTGAGCAGCAAGGGAAAAGGCAACAACAGAGAGGATGCATTAATCACTTACTAGATTATAACAGGGGGCAGGGTACAAACACCCTGACCCCCTATGCCTTCGTAGGGGGTCCCACAGGGACCCTCAGGGCCCCCCAGATCTTTGTTTAAAAAACAAAATCAGCCGAATTTGCGCTGGGTGCGAGAACCCGGATGAGAAAAAAAAATGAAATGCTGGCTTCTCCGCTTCGTTTTGCATAAGCCCACGGGTGGGCCAGGTCCGAGAGCAATATCCAAACAATTAGCAGGCCCCCCCGGGGGCCCCCGCAGCCCCGGGGACCACCACCTCCCCGGGTCTAAAAAAAATGTGTGGGGGGGTACTGCCCCTAGCACACTGCCCCTGGACCACCACCTCCTTCATAAACATGGGTGGGGGGGGCCTTGTGGGCCCCCAAACCCCGTGGGCCGCCACCTCACTGGGGCTTAAGTTTAACCCTGGGCGTAGTTTGCATAGTAGCACTATGCGTAGTTACGCAAAGTGCACTTCACACTACGCGAGCTACGCGAACTGCGTAGTGCGATAGGGAAAATGCTGTTCGCACTTATTGCACAGTGCCGGATGCTTTTCCGCACTGTGCAATCATTGCAAACGGCATCTTCCACAGTGCAAGTGGTCATTTCCTGCCGCTAGGGTAGATTTCTACTCGAGCGGCAGTACTCTCAATGCGGACTGGTAGTTTCTCGTTGCGAGCAGTCGCGAGCATACGTGACAGCTCGCAATCAGAAACCTGACCTCCCCGCGTTGAGAATCTTGCCGGGAAGTTTATTTTCCACACTCACGATCGGCAACTTGATGTTGCTGATCGCGAACTAGGAAAAAGTCTCGCTGGGATGTTGATTTTGCTCGCTCGCAGTCGCCAACTTGACGTTGAGGACCGCGAGCAAGCAAAAAATGCCCGTTATGTGGTTTTGCACAGTGCTACTTGCAATTCGCATAGCGCGAACTACGCATGCTCTGGGAGCGTAGCGTAGTTATAAGTCCAGAGTTATTTAAGTTGAATTAAAAAATTTGTGGGGGGCTCCTGCCCCCCCCACACTTCCCTGGGGACCACCACCTCCCCGGGGTGCTAAATATTCAAATACTGGGGTCCGTAGCGGATCCCCGGACCCCGGGGATCACTATCTCCCCAGGGCTTTAAACACTTGGGAGGGGGCCCTTGATGGCCCTGGGGACCTCCACCCCCTGTGGCCGGATCCTGCAATGTTTCAGGGTGCCCACCCTTGGGACCTTACCGTTTGCTATGGCAGGGAGGGAGTACGGCTCCTGCTCTGCTATAGCAAACATTGCTTTGGTTTTTGGTATCGAGAGCAGGAAAAAGTTGGGGCACAGGATGACTTTGCAACAAGGCCTTTTTCTGCACCTCTGTTGGTTCTTTTTGCATTTATCTTGCTTCTTTCTGTGCCTTTCTTCATCTTTCTTCACATGTCCTACTTATGTAGTCATAGTTAGAAATGATCATTTAAAAAACCTTAGAAATTCACTGAAAAAAAACATAGGTTTCAGGGACGTTATAGTTAGAAATTATCATTTAAAAAACCACAGAAATTCACTGAAAAAACTATAGCTTTCAGGGATGTTATAGTTAGTTGGACATTTCACTCGTAAAAAAACAGAGAGAGTGGTATAGAAGTCGCGCTATAGGAAGCGCAGATTACCGGATATTTGTTCCATTTTGTTTGCGCTGAAGGATGCGCCGTCTGTGCTGATGTCACTCTGCAAATAGAGCTCCGGGCTGAGGTAAGCGCTGCCTGTTGGCTGTAGCTCTTGACTTTGATTCTTCCTTGGATGTTTAATAAGGATTCCTCGCTGACGTAAGCGCTGTTCTTACGAATTAGCCCCCAGTAAGGGATTGTTCTTTGGGGTTTCTTGCTCTCGTTTGGACCTTGCCTTCCCTCAAGGAGAGGACTCTTGTTTTTATGACTCTGAGTTTGTTATTTTTGTTCCTTTCTCATCCTACCTGGAACAAAGAGGCGTATAGTGGATTCTGTGATTTCAATCATTATTACTGTCTCAGTAATACACTACAATGGAAGGGGAAGCACCCTGGGACTGCTGGTGTTAGGTTGTCTTTTTGGTATGAAAGTTATTACCTTAGGTATATATGGATATATGTCTTTAGCCTTTTTGTTTGATAGTAAGTGTGATTGGGTGTCTAATATTTCCTGCTTTTTGGTTCTAGGCATATGGAGAAAAGTATCTCTAGTTGGATCTATATTCGTATACAGGAGTGCAGATATCTTCCACATCAAGTTCGCAGGTACTAGTGAGTCATAGTGAGAATATATGAGAGTAGTAGAAAGATATCACATTGTGTAAATTCTTGTGTTCTTTTTTTGCCGGTCTCCCTCTCCCCTCTGTTCCTTCCCTAATCTTTCCCTCACCTGATTACCTTACTACTCTGTGCTATCTTAGCCAGAGTTGGGGACATTGGAAGGTGGACCCCTTTGTGCATCATCTGGAATCTAAGGAGTTCACGTGGATCTAACAGCAATGCACTGCTGATGACGTCACATTTTACATCATTCATGACATGGTCAGTGATCAAGTCTCCCATGAGAGCTGAAACGCGTTATTCCAATTTGCACCAATAAAGAATACTAATACCGCGCAATATCGTTGTCCGTATCCGTTGTTTTGAGTGATTTCATATTACCAACAAGGGGTGGTGAGGGACAGAGTCTCTGAATTAAACAGAATACTCTCACCCAGTCAAGAGATCAGGGCTAGATCCAACACCGTTTTTTAGCTCACTGCACCATCCCAGTTTCAGAACCTGGCTGTATGCAAATTAGTCTGTTCCTGTCCCAGTGCATGATGGGAACAGGGCAAACCAAACTACAAAAGCCAATTCTTAACTGGGAAGGAAACAAGCTACCGGGGACCGGTTTCTGGCATTTCAGCCTCTTCGGCCCGGCTTGCTTGAATCCTGATGGTGCAATGAGCAAGGGACTCACATCTGAGTATACCCTTCCACGCTTAGGGTGGACAAAAATATTACCAACAAGGGGTGGTGAGGGACAGAGTCTCTGAATTAAACAGAATACTCTCACCCAGTCAAGAGATCAGGGCTAGATCCAACACCGTTTTTTAGCTCACTGCACCATCCCAGTTTCAGAACCTGGCTGTATGCAAATTAGTCTGTTCCTGTCCCAGTGCATGATGGGAACAGGGCAAACCAAACTACAAAAGCCAATTCTTAACTGGGAAGGAAACAAGCTACCGGGGACCGGTTTCTGGCATTTCAGCCTCTTCGGCCCGGCTTGCTTGAATCCTGATGGTGCAATGAGCAAGGGACTCACATCTGAGTATACCCTTCCACGCTTAGGGTGGACAAAAATATTACCAACAAGGGGTGGTGAGGGACAGAGTCTCTGAATTAAACAGAATACTCTCACCCAGTCAAGAGATCAGGGCTAGATCCAACACCGTTTTTTAGCTCACTGCACCATCCCAGTTTCAGAACCTGGCTGTATGCAAATTAGTCTGTTCCTGTCCCAGTGCATGATGGGAACAGGGCAAACCAAACTACAAAAGCCAATTCTTAACTGGGAAGGAAACAAGCTACCGGGGACCGGTTTCTGGCATTTCAGCCTCTTCGGCCCGGCTTGCTTGAATCCTGATGGTGCAATGAGCAAGGGACTCACATCTGAGTATACCCTTCCACGCTTAGGGTGGACAAAAATATTACCAACAAGGGGTGGTGAGGGACAGAGTCTCTGAATTAAACAGAATACTCTCACCCAGTCAAGAGATCAGGGCTAGATCCAACACCGTTTTTTAGCTCACTGCACCATCCCAGTTTCAGAACCTGGCTGTATGCAAATTAGTCTGTTCCTGTCCCAGTGCATGATGGGAACAGGGCAAACCAAACTACAAAAGCCAATTCTTAACTGGGAAGGAAACAAGCTACCGGGGACCGGTTTCTGGCATTTCAGCCTCTTCGGCCCGGCTTGCTTGAATCCTGATGGTGCAATGAGCAAGGGACTCACATCTGAGTATACCCTTCCACGCTTAGGGTGGACAAAAATATTACCAACAAGGGGTGGTGAGGGACAGAGTCTCTGAATTAAACAGAATACTCTCACCCAGTCAAGAGATCAGGGCTAGATCCAACACCGTTTTTTAGCTCACTGCACCATCCCAGTTTCAGAACCTGGCTGTATGCAAATTAGTCTGTTCCTGTCCCAGTGCATGATGGGAACAGGGCAAACCAAACTACAAAAGCCAATTCTTAACTGGGAAGGAAACAAGCTACCGGGGACCGGTTTCTGGCATTTCAGCCTCTTCGGCCCGGCTTGCTTGAATCCTGATGGTGCAATGAGCAAGGGACTCACATCTGAGTATACCCTTCCACGCTTAGGGTGGACAAAAATATTACCAACAAGGGGTGGTGAGGGACAGAGTCTCTGAATTAAACAGAATACTCTCACCCAGTCAAGAGATCAGGGCTAGATCCAACACCGTTTTTTAGCTCACTGCACCATCCCAGTTTCAGAACCTGGCTGTATGCAAATTAGTCTGTTCCTGTCCCAGTGCATGATGGGAACAGGGCAAACCAAACTACAAAAGCCAATTCTTAACTGGGAAGGAAACAAGCTACCGGGGACCGGTTTCTGGCATTTCAGCCTCTTCGGCCCGGCTTGCTTGAATCCTGATGGTGCAATGAGCAAGGGACTCACATCTGAGTATACCCTTCCACGCTTAGGGTGGACAAAAATATTACCAACAAGGGGTGGTGAGGGACAGAGTCTCTGAATTAAACAGAATACTCTCACCCAGTCAAGAGATCAGGGCTAGATCCAACACCGTTTTTTAGCTCACTGCACCATCCCAGTTTCAGAACCTGGCTGTATGCAAATTAGTCTGTTCCTGTCCCAGTGCATGATGGGAACAGGGCAAACCAAACTACAAAAGCCAATTCTTAACTGGGAAGGAAACAAGCTACCGGGGACCGGTTTCTGGCATTTCAGCCTCTTCGGCCCGGCTTGCTTGAATCCTGATGGTGCAATGAGCAAGGGACTCACATCTGAGTATACCCTTCCACGCTTAGGGTGGACAAAAATATTACCAACAAGGGGTGGTGAGGGACAGAGGCTCTGAATTAAACAGAATACTCTCACCCAGTCAAGAGATCAGGGCTAGATCCAACACCGTTTTTTAGCTCACTGCACCATCCCAGTTTCAGAACCTGGCTGTATGCAAATTAGTCTGTTCCTGTCCCAGTGCATGATGGGAACAGGGCAAACCAAACTACAAAAGCCAATTCTTAACTGGGAAGGAAACAAGCTACCGGGGACCGGTTTCTGGCATTTCAGCCTCTTCGGCCCGGCTTGCTTGAATCCTGATGGTGCAATGAGCAAGGGACTCACATCTGAGTATACCCTTCCACGCTTAGGGTGGACAAAAATATTACCAACAAGGGGTGGTGAGGGACAGAGTCTCTGAATTAAACAGAATACTCTCACCCAGTCAAGAGATCAGGGCTAGATCCAACACCGTTTTTTAGCTCACTGCACCATCCCAGTTTCAGAACCTGGCTGTATGCAAATTAGTCTGTTCCTGTCCCAGTGCATGATGGGAACAGGGCAAACCAAACTACAAAAGCCAATTCTTAACTGGGAAGGAAACAAGCTACCGGGGACCGGTTTCTGGCATTTCAGCCTCTTCGGCCCGGCTTGCTTGAATCCTGATGGTGCAATGAGCAAGGGACTCACATCTGAGTATACCCTTCCACGCTTAGGGTGGACAAAAATATTACCAACAAGGGGTGGTGAGGGACAGAGTCTCTGAATTAAACAGAATACTCTCACCCAGTCAAGAGATCAGGGCTAGATCCAACACCGTTTTTTAGCTCACTGCACCATCCCAGTTTCAGAACCTGGCTGTATGCAAATTAGTCTGTTCCTGTCCCAGTGCATGATGGGAACAGGGCAAACCAAACTACAAAAGCCAATTCTTAACTGGGAAGGAAACAAGCTACCGGGGACCGGTTTCTGGCATTTCAGCCTCTTCGGCCCGGCTTGCTTGAATCCTGATGGTGCAATGAGCAAGGGACTCACATCTGAGTATACCCTTCCACGCTTAGGGTGGACAAAAATATTACCAACAAAAATCGATTTTGGCCACTATAGGTGTGGCAGGGTATACTCAGACATGAGTCCCTTTCTCACTGCTCCATCAGGATTCAAGCAAGCCGGGCCGAAGAGGCTGAAATGCCAGAAACCGGTCCCCGGTAGCTTGTCTCCTTTCTGGTAAAGAATTGGCTTGGTAGTTTAGTCTGCCCTGTTCCCATGATGCACTGGGCCAGGGACAGACTGATTTGCATATAGCCAGATTCTGAGCTGGGATGGGGCAGTGAGATAAATAACGGTGATGGATCAAGCCCTGATCTTTGGACTGGGTAAGAGTGGTCTGCTCAATTCAGACACTCTGTTCATCACCACCCCCTTTTGTAAATCGATTTTGGCCACTATAGGTGTGGCAGGGTATACTCAGACATGAGTCCCTTTCTCACTGCTCCATCAGGATTCAAGCAAGCCGGGCCGAAGAGGCTGAAATGCCAGAAACCGGTCCCCGGTAGCTTGTCTCCTTTCTGGTAAAGAATTGGCTTGGTAGTTTAGTCTGCCCTGTTCCCATGATGCACTGGGCCAGGGACAGACTGATTTGCATATAGCCAGATTCTGAGCTGGGATGGGGCAGTGAGATAAATAACGGTGATGGATCAAGCCCTGATCTTTGGACTGGGTAAGAGTGGTCTGCTCAATTCAGACACTCTGTTCATCACCACCCCCTTTTGTAAATCGATTTTGGCCACTATAGGTGTGGCAGGGTATACTCAGACATGAGTCCCTTTCTCACTGCTCCATCAGGATTCAAGCAAGCCGGGCCGAAGAGGCTGAAATGCCAGAAACCGGTCCCCGGTAGCTTGTCTCCTTTCTGGTAAAGAATTGGCTTGGTAGTTTAGTCTGCCCTGTTCCCATGATGCACTGGGCCAGGGACAGACTGATTTGCATATAGCCAGATTCTGAGCTGGGATGGGGCAGTGAGATAAATAACGGTGATGGATCAAGCCCTGATCTTTGGACTGGGTAAGAGTGGTCTGCTCAATTCAGACACTCTGTTCATCACCACCCCCTTTTGTAAATCGATTTTGGCCACTATAGGTGTGGCAGGGTATACTCAGACATGAGTCCCTTTCTCACTGCTCCATCAGGATTCAAGCAAGCCGGGCCGAAGAGGCTGAAATGCCAGAAACCGGTCCCCGGTAGCTTGTCTCCTTTCTGGTAAAGAATTGGCTTGGTAGTTTAGTCTGCCCTGTTCCCATGATGCACTGGGCCAGGGACAGACTGATTTGCATATAGCCAGATTCTGAGCTGGGATGGGGCAGTGAGATAAATAACGGTGATGGATCAAGCCCTGATCTTTGGACTGGGTAAGAGTGGTCTGCTCAATTCAGACACTCTGTTCATCACCACCCCCTTTTGTAAATCGATTTTGGCCACTATAGGTGTGGCAGGGTATACTCAGACATGAGTCCCTTTCTCACTGCTCCATCAGGATTCAAGCAAGCCGGGCCGAAGAGGCTGAAATGCCAGAAACCGGTCCCCGGTAGCTTGTCTCCTTTCTGGTAAAGAATTGGCTTGGTAGTTTAGTCTGCCCTGTTCCCATGATGCACTGGGCCAGGGACAGACTGATTTGCATATAGCCAGATTCTGAGCTGGGATGGGGCAGTGAGATAAATAACGGTGATGGATCAAGCCCTGATCTTTGGACTGGGTAAGAGTGGTCTGCTCAATTCAGACACTCTGTTCATCACCACCCCCTTTTGTAAATCGATTTTGGCCACTATAGGTGTGGCAGGGTATACTCAGACATGAGTCCCTTTCTCACTGCTCCATCAGGATTCAAGCAAGCCGGGCCGAAGAGGCTGAAATGCCAGAAACCGGTCCCCGGTAGCTTGTCTCCTTTCTGGTAAAGAATTGGCTTGGTAGTTTAGTCTGCCCTGTTCCCATGATGCACTGGGCCAGGGACAGACTGATTTGCATATAGCCAGATTCTGAGCTGGGATGGGGCAGTGAGATAAATAACGGTGATAGATCAAGCCCTGATCTTTGGACTGGGTAAGAGTGGTCTGCTCAATTCAGACACTCTGTTCATCACCACCCCCTTTTGTAAATCGATTTTGGCCACTATAGGTGTGGCAGGGTATACTCAGACATGAGTCCCTTTCTCACTGCTCCATCAGGATTCAAGCAAGCCGGGCCGAAGAGGCTGAAATGCCAGAAACCGGTCCCCGGTAGCTTGTCTCCTTTCTGGTAAAGAATTGGCTTGGTAGTTTAGTCTGCCCTGTTCCCATGATGCACTGGGCCAGGGACAGACTGATTTGCATATAGCCAGATTCTGAGCTGGGATGGGGCAGTGAGATAAATAACGGTGATGGATCAAGCCCTGATCTTTGGACTGGGTAAGAGTGGTCTGCTCAATTCAGACACTCTGTTCATCACCACCCCCTTTTGTAAATCGATTTTGGCCACTATAGGTGTGGCAGGGTATACTCAGACATGAGTCCCTTTCTCACTGCTCCATCAGGATTCAAGCAAGCCGGGCCGAAGAGGCTGAAATGCCAGAAACCGGTCCCCGGTAGCTTGTCTCCTTTCTGGTAAAGAATTGGCTTGGTAGTTTAGTCTGCCCTGTTCCCATGATGCACTGGGCCAGGGACAGACTGATTTGCATATAGCCAGATTCTGAGCTGGGATGGGGCAGTGAGATAAATAACGGTGATGGATCAAGCCCTGATCTTTGGACTGGGTAAGAGTGGTCTGCTCAATTCAGACACTCTGTTCATCACCACCCCCTTTTGTAAATCGATTTTGGCCACTATAGGTGTGGCAGGGTATACTCAGACATGAGTCCCTTTCTCACTGCTCCATCAGGATTCAAGCAAGCCGGGCCGAAGAGGCTGAAATGCCAGAAACCGGTCCCCGGTAGCTTGTCTCCTTTCTGGTAAAGAATTGGCTTGGTAGTTTAGTCTGCCCTGTTCCCATGATGCACTGGGCCAGGGACAGACTGATTTGCATATAGCCAGATTCTGAGCTGGGATGGGGCAGTGAGATAAATAACGGTGATGGATCAAGCCCTGATCTTTGGACTGGGTAAGAGTGGTCTGCTCAATTCAGACACTCTGTTCATCACCACCCCCTTTTGTAAATCGATTTTGGCCACTATAGGTGTGGCAGGGTATACTCAGACATGAGTCCCTTTCTCACTGCTCCATCAGGATTCAAGCAAGCCGGGCCGAAGAGGCTGAAATGCCAGAAACCGGTCCCCGGTAGCTTGTCTCCTTTCTGGTAAAGAATTGGCTTGGTAGTTTAGTCTGCCCTGTTCCCATGATGCACTGGGCCAGGGACAGACTGATTTGCATATAGCCAGATTCTGAGCTGGGATGGGGCAGTGAGATAAATAACGGTGATGGATCAAGCCCTGATCTTTGGACTGGGTAAGAGTGGTCTGCTCAATTCAGACACTCTGTTCATCACCACCCCCTTTTGTAAATCGATTTTGGCCACTATAGGTGTGGCAGGGTATACTCAGACATGAGTCCCTTTCTCACTGCTCCATCAGGATTCAAGCAAGCCGGGCCGAAGAGGCTGAAATGCCAGAAACCGGTCCCCGGTAGCTTGTCTCCTTTCTGGTAAAGAATTGGCTTGGTAGTTTAGTCTGCCCTGTTCCCATGATGCACTGGGCCAGGGACAGACTGATTTGCATATAGCCAGATTCTGAGCTGGGATGGGGCAGTGAGATAAATAACGGTGATGGATCAAGCCCTGATCTTTGGACTGGGTAAGAGTGGTCTGCTCAATTCAGACACTCTGTTCATCACCACCCCCTTTTGTAAATCGATTTTGGCCACTATAGGTGTGGCAGGGTATACTCAGACATGAGTCCCTTTCTCACTGCTCCATCAGGATTCAAGCAAGCCGGGCCGAAGAGGCTGAAATGCCAGAAACCGGTCCCCGGTAGCTTGTCTCCTTTCTGGTAAAGAATTGGCTTGGTAGTTTAGTCTGCCCTGTTCCCATGATGCACTGGGCCAGGGACAGACTGATTTGCATATAGCCAGATTCTGAGCTGGGATGGGGCAGTGAGATAAATAACGGTGATGGATCAAGCCCTGATCTTTGGACTGGGTAAGAGTGGTCTGCTCAATTCAGACACTCTGTTCATCACCACCCCCTTTTGTAAATCGATTTTGGCCACTATAGGTGTGGCAGGGTATACTCAGACATGAGTCCCTTTCTCACTGCTCCATCAGGATTCAAGCAAGCCGGGCCGAAGAGGCTGAAATGCCAGAAACCGGTCCCCGGTAGCTTGTCTCCTTTCTGGTAAAGAATTGGCTTGGTAGTTTAGTCTGCCCTGTTCCCATGATGCACTGGGCCAGGGACAGACTGATTTGCATATAGCCAGATTCTGAGCTGGGATGGGGCAGTGAGATAAATAACGGTGATGGATCAAGCCCTGATCTTTGGACTGGGTAAGAGTGGTCTGCTCAATTCAGACACTCTGTTCATCACCACCCCCTTTTGTAAATCGATTTTGGCCACTATAGGTGTGGCAGGGTATACTCAGACATGAGTCCCTTTCTCACTGCTCCATCAGGATTCAAGCAAGCCGGGCCGAAGAGGCTGAAATGCCAGAAACCGGTCCCCGGTAGCTTGTCTCCTTTCTGGTAAAGAATTGGCTTGGTAGTTTAGTCTGCCCTGTTCCCATGATGCACTGGGCCAGGGACAGACTGATTTGCATATAGCCAGATTCTGAGCTGGGATGGGGCAGTGAGATAAATAACGGTGATGGATCAAGCCCTGATCTTTGGACTGGGTAAGAGTGGTCTGCTCAATTCAGACACTCTGTTCATCACCACCCCCTTTTGTAAATCGATTTTGGCCACTATAGGTGTGGCAGGGTATACTCAGACATGAGTCCCTTTCTCACTGCTCCATCAGGATTCAAGCAAGCCGGGCCGAAGAGGCTGAAATGCCAGAAACCGGTCCCCGGTAGCTTGTCTCCTTTCTGGTAAAGAATTGGCTTGGTAGTTTAGTCTGCCCTGTTCCCATGATGCACTGGGCCAGGGACAGACTGATTTGCATATAGCCAGATTCTGAGCTGGGATGGGGCAGTGAGATAAATAACGGTGATGGATCAAGCCCTGATCTTTGGACTGGGTAAGAGTGGTCTGCTCAATTCAGACACTCTGTTCATCACCACCCCCTTTTGTAAATCGATTTTGGCCACTATAGGTGTGGCAGGGTATACTCAGACATGAGTCCCTTTCTCACTGCTCCATCAGGATTCAAGCAAGCCGGGCCGAAGAGGCTGAAATGCCAGAAACCGGTCCCCGGTAGCTTGTCTCCTTTCTGGTAAAGAATTGGCTTGGTAGTTTAGTCTGCCCTGTTCCCATGATGCACTGGGCCAGGGACAGACTGATTTGCATATAGCCAGATTCTGAGCTGGGATGGGGCAGTGAGATAAATAACGGTGATGGATCAAGCCCTGATCTTTGGACTGGGTAAGAGTGGTCTGCTCAATTCAGACACTCTGTTCATCACCACCCCCTTTTGTAAATCGATTTTGGCCACTATAGGTGTGGCAGGGTATACTCAGACATGAGTCCCTTTCTCACTGCTCCATCAGGATTCAAGCAAGCCGGGCCGAAGAGGCTGAAATGCCAGAAACCGGTCCCCGGTAGCTTGTCTCCTTTCTGGTAAAGAATTGGCTTGGTAGTTTAGTCTGCCCTGTTCCCATGATGCACTGGGCCAGGGACAGACTGATTTGCATATAGCCAGATTCTGAGCTGGGATGGGGCAGTGAGATAAATAACGGTGATGGATCAAGCCCTGATCTTTGGACTGGGTAAGAGTGGTCTGCTCAATTCAGACACTCTGTTCATCACCACCCCCTTTTGTAAATCGGTTTTGAGTGATTTCAAGCAGTGAACGGTGACAAATTGATTTGTGTATATATATAGATATATGGAACAATCCTCAGCTACCTCTCGCCCGGAGCCCAAATGCAGGAGACCGTTGCGCAGGAAGAAGGAAGGAGACCTCAGGTGCAGTGAGCAATCTTTTTCTTTATTGTACCTTCGAGGAAGCGGCACACAGCATGACGTTTCGGCCTACACAGAGGCCTTGATCACATGACGCACGCTGGGAAAAGGCAATATTTAAAGTGCTAGTGCTGAGTGGGAATACATTCCAATTGGTAGGTTTATGGTCACATGATGCATCTACTTATAGATACTGACAACAGACTGTGAAATACAAACACATCTCGGGATATATAGATATAGATATATATATATATATATATCTCCAAGTCACAGGATTCAACTTCTCCCTCTGGCCTCTTTGTGCGGAGGCTAGTGTGACGGGCGTGTTGAATCCCAGATCCAAATAGAGCAACAATAAGCATAAGCCTATGCCGGTATTGCAAGGTGAATTATTTGGCTACAGCATCCCTGATGTCCAACACGTTTCAGTGAAAGATTTCCCTTGATCATGGGGTATATACATACAAACACATACATAGATGTCTATAAACCTGTATATATTGACTGAAAAAACTAAGTTTAAAGTAATGTTAAAGTTAGGAGAGAATTTCAGTGATAATGTAACGTTTTAATAGCACATAACCACAAGCTCTGCTAACTATAGCTTGTGCCCTAAAATAACTAATATTCCCCCCCCTGGGACAAATGCACCCAACACAACAACTGCTAGTACCCCTAACCTTCCAGGACCAAGTAATGCATCTCGCTCATAATCTGAGTAGGGGTGGCCATTATGGACAGGAACATACCCTAAAATACTTACTAGAGAGTTTTTATTGGACATGTGTGTATCAGGAAGAAGCAAAGTACTGTTTAGCCTGTCCAAGATGCCAGCTGGTGAATCCACCAGGGGCAGCAAGCCCCCAATATGACCCTTCCTTGTAATTGAGGTACAGTTTTGGTGTGTTGGCATGGACCTAGTAATACCACTAATGCCTTCTTCTCCAAGACCTTTGGCAAGGTCCATATACAGTGGTATCGAAAATGACCCGAATGACCTACAGAGCTGCCATCCTACAGAGAGGACGGGTGGTTCAGGTTTATCACGTGAACTTGTTGATGGTTTGGGAGGAGCCAGCACCTGCTACGGCAGACGCAATGGTCTTGATAAGCCATGTCAACACTAGCACCCCTGGACATCCCCATTCAGCCATTTTTAAATGCCCATGGGGGGACGGTAAGGATGGGGGACACCTTGAAACGGACAGAAACAGTAGCTAGTCACAATGTTACCTCAGTACCTCATTTCGAGTATTCCTGGTTCCACAGTACTAGTGGCCTATGACATAATTACTGAGGGGAACCAGGTGGCCAAGCTCGAGCCATATCACATCCCAGCCACCAAAGGCAGGCAGTAGAACAGGGGTGTAGGGTATGCTAGGGGCTGACTCATAGAACCCTCCCAAAGCACTTGGTGCTCACTAGTGGTGTTAGTACCAAAAGGGGATAGAGTCTACATTTCTAGATACACACATGAACACCATCTCACAGTTTGATACATATCCCATGCCCTGGGTGGATACATGGGTAGAGAGATTAGGGGGAGCAGGCATTTAATGTCCATGATTGGCCTCACAATAGGCTATTTGTAGACTCCCCTCACCAAGGCAGCTAGAGAGAAAACAGCTTTTGTGACCCCTTAAGGACTTTACCAGTTCAAAGTCTTACCAATTGGGCTTCATAGAGCCCTGGCCACCTTCTAGGAACTCATTGATGAGTTGTTACGGGCTCACCAAAACTACGCTGCAGCCTATTTGGATGATATTGTAGTATGCAGTCCTAACTGGGAAACCCATTTACAACCCCTATAGCAGGTGTTGCTCACCCTGAAACAAGTAGGTCTTACCTCAGATCTAAATAAGACCACCTTTGCAGCAGAACATATTGAGTACTTGGGGTTTACCATTCACGCAGGCACCATTCTGCCACAACTGAATGAATTTGAGGCTGTAAAAAAGATTCTCTAGCCTGCTACAAAAAGAGAAATACATTACTTCCTGAGAATTGTGGGATACTACCATGTGTGCGTGCCACAGTTCTTTGAGCTAGCAAGTCTCCTCACCCACCTACTGTCCAACAAGCACAAAAGAAAACAAGTGCCATGGATGGAAATACAGGAGCATAGTTTCCAGCAACTAAAGGAAGCTTCATGTGTTCCAACTTTGACTAAATGTTTGTGCTACAAACAACGCCTCTGGTCGAGGATTGGGGGCAGTTCTTTCTCATCCAGTCAAGCAGGGTGAGATACACCTCAACCTTACCTTAGCCGCAAATTGTTTCCCACCATAAAGAAGGAATGTCTCACCATCAAGTGGGCTATGGAGGCACTTCAGTATTACCTGTTAAAGTGTATGTTCATCCTCTTAACTGACCATGCCCCCTTACAAGGTTATTGTTGCATAAAGATACGAACTGTATGGTGCTCTGCTGTTTCTTGTCCTTACAGCCTTTTTAATTTTAAGCCTTCCATGTTCCTGGGAAAATGCGTGGGAATGTGGATACCTTATCCCGTTGTCACATTTGGAAATTGCCTAAATGTACATTCATTTGGGAAGGCAGTGTGATCGGGCAGCTGCCATGCCAGAGAATTCCAAGATGGCCACCGTCATTGACTCAAGGGAGTGAGCTGCCGGCTCCAAGGGCCGATTGTTAGTGGGTTTTCTCTCTGGCGGTGGTGGGCTGACCTTCGGTTACCAACACGGGATCACTTGGGGTAAAGGGAGAGCACTTGTGATGACAGCCAACTACCACTTAATTCATGGATACAGTGACAGGCATAATAGTCAGGGCACCTTCTGAAGGCCATTGACCTTACTGTTTACTTCTCCTTCATCAATTTACTTTGAGGGCAACAATACGCCTCATCTCTGTACCTGAAAAAGACAGAGAGGACTCAGGAATGGAAAACAGGACCTGCACTGGCTACCTATCATTACAGGGGAACGAGGAAGGGACAAGAGGAAAAAAACAGAGCACTTCATAAGGCTCCATGATGGAGTCTGTGCTAACTGCTAAAGGAATAATGGCAAATAAAAGAAAACAAAACCCTATCCACGACCAGTAGTATCTTCAGTAGAGGGATGGGTTACCACAAGGCATTTCTGTACATTTCTTTAATGATTTAGAGGGGCCACTGACGATGGTGCAGTTCAATATATCATGTATTCCGAACAAGAAGGCAGCAGTCAGGCAAGGAAAACTGTAATGGTGGATAAGATTACTAAATCTGGCTGACATGCAGAGGCTGGACTAAAACCTGGAATGGTGCTGAAAGAGATAATGAAATAGGAGGAGAAAAGTCAATGTGAAGTGCATGTGACTGACTACAAAAATAATGAATCCAGACCTGGCAAAACTCATTAAGCATTTTGAATATTTGAGGTCCCCAAACTAGACCAGTGCACTTTTCTAAATCTACTGCAAACTGGGAGAAACAATGACATCAAAGGATACACCTTGTACAATGTACTGCAAGCATGTTTAAGCTTATAACAGTGATCAGACATTCTACTCAGCTGGGCAATTGGACAGAAACAACAGTCAGCCTAATCGATCCCTACAAATATCTAGCATTCACAGTTGCAAGTTACTCTACAATAACATCCCAGTTAAATTAACAGCAGGTCTCCAAAATATCTAACTATCACCTCATATCCAACTTTCTCTTCTAAATAGAAAAGGAAATCATTCTACAAATTGTAAAATCAGCAACTTCTCCACTACAGCCAATAGCTGGAGTACTCAGCACACATTCTACAAGTGAGACTGCAAGGGCTCCATACTAAACCTGGCACTGGGCATAGAAACAAGTAGAAAGCGATCTTGATCATCCACCTCTAACTTTTAACAAAGAACTTAAAAACCTATATTACAGAAGTAATGATGCCTGACCTGTTAAAGAATGAACTCTGTCCCAGAAGTACCAGATGTAGACATACGTCGAATGAGAGAAATATGTGCAAAATATTTTGCGATACTGGAGGCTCATTCTCCTTTTTTCAAAGAATGAACTAGTCGATTCCTAGAAAGGACCACTTAAGAGTCCAAAGAATACTTAATGGTAGAAAACACAGTGATAAATTCTCAATTAATGTAACAATATAGACTTAGCACTGTCCAGGATTTCAAACATCACACGAATCCTTAAAAAAAAGAACAAATCCACAACAATGTAGTTATCATACCATTGATTATAGTAAGTAATGTTTGCAAACAAGTAATGGTCCCTAGCTGACAACGATCAATATATATTAAAATGATAGATCACAATCCTCCCAAAATGGTGCTACTTTGTTTCTTGCAAATTGATCATGTTTACTGTTTGTGACTAATGTTCGCAAACACCTAAACAATATAGAAACTAAGTACAAATAATGTTAAATGACAAAGTAGCGACCAAAAGAAGGGAACAGTGAATTGAAGTTCTGAAAATATGTTCATGTTGTCCAAAAAGGGAAGCCTTTGTCCCGGTTGCCATGTTTGTTGGTGTGAGTCAGCCATATTGTGTATATCACTAGTTGTGTGACACGAAAAGATCTAGATCAGTGGGCTCACAATTGGGGCGGCAGGTAATATTGAAGACAACGGGCGAACAGAGCACTGTCTAAGCCACTACATGCGTGCAAGGCCAAAGTCATGAATGGCTTTGTTCTGGCTTTAAAGATCTCTCTAGATCCAGCTGCCTGGCATATCTATCTACCCAGTGATGTACCACTGCAACATCAGCTGGGTCAAATGGGAAATAGGAAGAAACCTGAGGTGTTCAATAAATTTCATCTGCAGGATTTATTCCCAGCTATTGGCTCATTGTATTATGATTTGTAGATATTTAAACCTCCAGAGGGAAACTTGTACCCAATTTCTACAATACAACATTTACTGGTAATTGTTTGTGTTCCCAGAGTAGGGATAGAGAATGGTAATTGGGAAGGTAGTGAAAACCAACAAAGCTGTAACTTTGTGGGCATTTATGAATCTTCTCTTGTATTGTTAGTACCAAAGAAATGATGAATATTTGCATGAAAACTGAAAATTCCCTCATATTTGATGGGGTCATAGGAGAATAGAAAATGTTAAAATGCATTTGCACTGTAAAACTGAAAGTAAACCAATGTTTCCTCTACCAGAAGAAAATCTGCATAATTAGCACTAGGCATACAAATGGAAATCTAAAATGTTTATATATTTTCATGCATAGTCTCCAAGAACCTTTGTGAATTCTCTTAAAGCTGGATATATTTTGGCCTGGGCAGTGAACTCTGCTCTTTTTGCAGAGTTTGCACAGTTTTCCACACTCTGCGTTCTGCAGAGCTCGCAGAGTTCTGAAAAACTTTGCTTAGCAAGATGATTAGAGTTTTTTCCTTGCTCCACCATGGAGAGATTTCTCAACACAGGCTGTCATATTTCTCAACACGGGTGGTTGCAAATGGTTGCGACTGCTCCCGCTGAGAAACTTTTCGGTCGCATTGAGAAAGCAGCCACTCGGGTAGAAAATCTACTTGAGCAGCAGCACCATCATGCACTGCGCATGGTGCTGCTTGTGCTGATTTTACAGTGCAGGACTGACACCCAGTACTGAAAATCAACACAAGCAGCATGACAAAACGCACTCAGCCGCTTGTGAAACTCCGCTGAGCGTGATGGGGTTTTTTAGTCACTTCGCAGAGTTCTGTGTAGCGGAACTCCGCCAAGGCCTAGAAATAATGTTGTGTATTTAAATCTTAAAAGTGAACAGGGTGAGAGATTTTTCGTTTTTTAAATATATATTTGAATGAACACTTTAGATATTATTTTGATATCTTTTTGTACCACATAATTATATTAGATGACACCTTGTATATAATTTTTCAACAAAGCAACATCTAGTAATCAGTCATTTTCAGGACATGCGCTCTTTACACTTTATATTATTTACCTCAAATATTCTTAACATGTCCTACTGTTTATCACAAGGGTGATCACTTTCTACAGTATTCAAGCACTAATAGCTACATTGAGCTACAACAGGGAGAGTGAAAAAATATGTTGGTAATTGGGAAGGAAGTGAGTCCTAGACATGCAATAAGTCCCAAAATCCTGTCAGGTCAAACACACACTTTAATTTAAACCTAGGATCAACCCCTGGTAGCTATGTGCAAAGTTTACATTAAAACAGTCAAAAGTCAAACCGTCACTCAATTAAAATCATACAACTAGATTCTAAAAATAATGCATATTTCAATAAAAAATATGAAACTGGAGCAACTAAAATCCAATGCGGGAGACCTAAGATATGAAATGTAAATTTTTTAAGGCACAAAGCTGCAAAAAAAAGTATAGCACCAATCAGAGATCACTGTTAGTGGTTGACTGGGATGTAGGCACAATTTCAGGCTGACTGCGAGTGAGCGGAGGTCGGGTACATGAACAGATTGTCCAGATCAAAGATTTTACATTCTAGCTTACCCTTTTTATGGCTGTCTGAATCTCTCAGCGGGACAAGGTTGGACGCTGTATCCAGCAATGTCCACGCAAAGGTGGAGAGATGATGGAGACGGTCCCATTGAAGTAATTGGTTTTGATAGGGAAAAGCTCTGAGCAGGAAAATCAAAATTTTCAGCTTTCAAACTTCTCTTGTCGAGTGGATACTTTTTGCTCCCTCACTCAGTCAAGATATCTTCAGACATAGTCTTAGTTTTGGAGATAATAATTTTCCAGCGGGGCAAGCCTGAAGCTGTAGATGAAATTGGATATCTTTGCCTTGAGGTCCAGCATTCCAGCAGAGGCCCCCAGCAAGGTCTAGTCTGGGGCCAATGTTAAGTAGTCAATGGGTCACTCCAGGAAAAGGCATCTTACAGCTTTTGATGTTTCTGTAGCCACATAGAGGATGCATCAATTAACCTTTAGAGTCCACTTCTTAGTCCTGGGTAGAGATGGAGCAAGTATCCAGTTCTCTCCATGTTACAGACAGCAGGACTGGCCTCTTCTGTTCTGCTATAGGTTCAGAAAGTGTTCTGAAGAGCTGGGGTTGAGAGCCTATTTTTGTAGGATCCGCTAGATATTATGTAGGGGTGACTCCTGGACACTCCCTGAACAATGGACAAGAAGATCCCATATTTGCAGTACACCCTGTTTCCCTAATTGGAAGATATCCTACAGCGCACCTTCTCAGTAAAATCTATCATTGCAGAATCTTTTCCAAACGTGTGCTGATATTAGCTCCCTCCTTCAACAAGACTAAAACCAGAATGCTAAATTGTATTTTGGGATCACAATACCCCCTTCTTCAGGCTTCTGTTAGAACTAACCATAACCTTACAGGTCTTCCCCTGGCCCTTTTTAAGTTCGTGAAGCTTCTGGACCTCCTTGACTGCCATTTCTTGGCTTAAGCTGTGTCACTTTCCTCATCTGAGCCATCCTGCCAGGCCCAAGCCATTGTCTCTGCTGAGAGCAGTAGTTTACATTTCACATCTCATCAAAGCAGCAACGACAGGCCAGCCACAGGCAGGTTAATGCCAATTAGTCTGTGGGGGCTTCAGACTGGGAAGATATCATTTTTTAAAAGTCACTTAGTGTATATTTATCAGAAATCCAAAATCACCATTGAAGTGCATTTTTTATAAATATTTTAAAGTTCGGTTCAGCGATGGCTGTAGCTTATTCTAAACCAAAAATACGGAATAGGTTAATTAACTGCACCTTTTTCATTATAGAGTCAGCAATTACTCTAACAGTGGCTAGGCACTGTATGTACACGCAAACATGAAATTCTAACATGTTTCCATTTTATTTACTAGATACCCTACTTTGAGATAAGCAAGCCTCCTTATTCATTATTTAATAAGTAGGGTTCCATCTTGTCAATTTGGTTATTTTAACAGGTTTGCATGCAGTTTAAAAGCTATAGCAGGCCAGGTATACATGAAGGCCTTCAACCAAGTTTTCTTTCTCAGCCTAGGGAATTGTGTATTTTCCTGCACCAAATACTATGGCCTTACTGGAAAGTTATTGTTGCCAACTGAAGTTTAATCAATTTTAGCACATTTCAGGGGTCAGAGCACAAATTTTGGACTGTGGTGCACTTAGTTCAAATAAAAACTAGCAGCTTTGCCCATAAATGGGGGTGACTGTGCTCAGAGAGGCCCTTTCTTACAAAGATGCACTGCTATTGTAGTGAACGTTAGTTCACTCCTCTTTGAAAGTAGTGTTCAGGTGTGATGGTAGCTTGGGTACAGTGCATACAACTGTATTCTCTCTCTACCCACTAACGGGCACAAAAAGTCATTTATGATAATACATAGATTATTGCTATTTATCTATACAGTCCTAATGTAAGCCGCCACTGTGTCCAAAATGTAGGCACCTTTGGAAATAAGCAAATCTTAATTGTGTAGCCCTAGATTTCATGCCCAACTATTTTCCTGACTTCAATGTTTTGCATGATAAGGAACAAGGATTCATAGAAAAAGATACAATAAAGCACAATGTTATGGGTTGGATGCTCCAGTCTTGTAACGTTAATTCCCCAAAGAATCCCATTGTTGTGGAGCCTGGGGTGGTTTATTCCTTTAGTCCCCTTCTACAGGAGCTGGTATGTTTATGTGAGGAACTGATAACTTCTAATCCTGAAACACCCTATGCAGGGGTGGGGTCTCTAACATCAGAACTGTGAGAGCTTTTATTGGAGTGCTTGCGGAAGGAACAGGTTGACAGTGGGTTCTGTATAAATCACCACCATAAAAATTGAAGTGCTTCCTAATCATTATATATTTTGTTGCTTTATGGGCTCAGAGCGATGCAACATACCCCAAGGCCTATCTATGGGTGCAATGCGAGAATTCTGAATGTGTCGCCATGCTGGGCAACCTTCATATATCTTGGAGGTGTGGTCTAGAGACTATATTGCTGTTGTTGAGGCATGGACACCTTGCTTCTAAGCCCAGCTTTGACACTATGTTACTCATGACAACCAAATACAAACAAATCCATTGGTCCTAAGCGTGTTTCTAACTATGAATATCTGAAATGTTTTATAAATGTAGTAGGAAATAGTTGTGATACATTTGAGCAATAATTTGACTATCAACAAATTTAAAGCATTGTTGCCATATATTGTTTTTGTAACAAATGCTTAGTTTACAAATGTAAGCATTTGAAAAAAAGTAAAATATATTCGGGGCATAATTGTTCAGGCATTCAATAGGCAAATAGTCTTTTAGAAACAGTAGGAAAATGTGTGATCCCAAAATGATGTAGTTCATAATTGAAATTAATTCTTGTGTTATTTTATTGATTTATGTGAAGGTTTTTTATCATTTCTCACAACTTTGGCCTTTATATTGTTCCCTGCAGCACCGAAATAACATAACACAAAGGTCAGTTATAAATACAAATCATTATTTCAGATGTTTTATATAATACTTACTTTGTAGTCCTGCTGATGTGGAATAGTAATTGAATGGGACCTTTGACACCATGTAGTCTTCGGAGAGCGCAGTCAATCTGTCCATTACAAACACTGTTTTACCCACTCCTGCGCTGCCTACAAGCATGACTGGTTTGCTTTTCCCAAGAAGCAGATCTGTGAAATACCTCAGGCACATGATCTCAGAGGTATTAACTAGGACAGCCTATAAAACATCCAAAGAAATAACGATTTTAACACTTTTCCTTTATCTCCTTTTCAAAAGAACAAGTCTTTACACCAAAACTAAAAATCACGATACACGAGAACACAGACACAAACACCCATCTGTTTACTCTTCTTAGCAGTGATTATGTTACACTTATTATTAATAAAGTGCTCAACAGCCTGAGACATGCAGGTGAGCTGCAGGAGGCACTGAGGGCCGAAGAGCCAGGTTCCCCAACACAGTCAAAGCAATGCTTACGCTTCACGGTACATTCACGAATGTACCGGATGCTTACGTGGAAGCTCAAGTGGCTGGGGCAACTTTTTGTCCCATCCTTCAAAGCAGTTCACATATTGGTTTCGAGGGGCAGCCAGGGTCCCTTGTGACCCCGCCTACTTCTCATCCAGACTACCCTGCACCCACTGTACAGTTGGTCAGGATGCTTGATGGGAAGTCCGGGTACTGGTTTCCGTCTGGGAAGCAGTGAGGGCTTGTGCTTGTTACCGTCAGTCGTTCAGGCTCCCCCACTGTTAATGATGCTTCCACTGATTCATGTACAATAACCCTATACCAACTTTTGCTTCCTCTAGACTGTCAGATTTGAACTTCTCAGCACTCTGCTAGAGCCGTTGCCAACTCAAACAGAGCTTGTCGAGGACCTCACTGAATCATCCAATCATAGTAGCGAAGGGAGGTGTGTAAAAAGGGTGGAGACTTAATCAACCCAGGCTTATAACCTGTACTTCTGTGGGGTTACCCACACCTGTGGGCAAATGTTAGAGACCAGCTGATCCATTTAGTTTAGTGCAAATGCAGACCCGCACATCTAAGGGCATCACAGAGCAGCTATTGCTCAATCTTGTATAGCTGAATGCCACTTGTCTTCTTAAGAAGTTGACTATCGACAGCTGGGGATCATGTAACTAGTGACATAACTAGTTAGCATGGAAGAGTCCCACTTATTATTGTAATTAACCAATGAAATTGCTCCACCAACTAAGAACTGCCAGGCACAACCCCCCAGAGAATCGAGAAGGATCTATCAATCTGTCAATCCTTTCCCTGTCCGGGCTGGCTGAGGTTTGCCTTGTTAAGAAAAATATATTCTCTCTGCTCTGCTCCTGGTGGTTCACTTCTTTCAATTTCATTAAGTTTCAGCTTTAAAACCATACTCCATCTGGTACCCAAAGACTTTGGTTTCCCAGAAGTTGCTTAGTGGATCATTGGAATAATGCAGCTGGATCACTAGTCTTACTTTTCCTTTAGTTTGTCTTCCACTGGTATACATATTTCACCAATAGCAGCACAATATGAATGCCCCATCTCTCTTAATCACCCAGTTCTGGAAACCAACAAAATAAATCCAGGGCCATATTTTATTATTCCTAGCTGAAGTATTGAGGTGACTGCCTTGCTTTGAACACACACATTTTTTCAAAGTAAACACTTAGGAACCCTAGAACACTCAGTCAAGACCATCAAGGGTGCACCGAGAGGAAGGGGCTTGGACAGGTGGTTGCTCTCCTTGCAGCAGACTGCAAGCTTGATTTCAGGATCTAACTACAAGCTTTTTAACTGCACCAACTTTAATATATGATATTGGAGCTGGAATTACAATGGCTGCTGGCACTAGACTTGCTCTTTAATTGATCATCATTAAAGGATTTAAAGTGTACTTATTCCAATTATAAGGCTTCAAAACCGCTCTGTATTGTTAATATTAGTCACTAAATCCCAGTGTCGCGAATGGTTCATTTGCATGACTCCTGCCTTCCTTGGATGTGATAACCATTTCTCAGACTCCGTCTATGGAAATGAAATTCCCCGTTACTCATGCACACCATTGTAGGCCCAGATAGTGTCAGGAAAAGTTCATAGGGCAGGCATCCATATATATTGTTGCTGTCACAGGGAGGTTTCTCTAGAGTCTTGAAAGTAGCTGGGCAAGCCTACATTGGACTTATTCTGATGAATACATTCATTCCGTGAGGTCAGTGCTCGTCGACATGTATTAGCTTTAGAATTACCACAGTTATCCCAGTAACAAATAGAGCTCTCAAAAAAACCATAACTGATGTAATGAGCCATCCACAGTTTTACCGTACCTGCAGTGTGTACTTACACTTAATCTTTGAGACAAGCATATGCTCCTGGCAGCATCAGCCAGGTAGTTGCACCCACTGGACGGGAGGACGAGCTGCTTGCCCATCTGGGACCAACCTTCACACCCCTCAGGAGCCTTATTTGGGAGCACCTGGTTGACTGCTGGGGGACAGGAGAATCACACCGGCGGCCCCAATCTTCCTTGCGATAAAAGAAGGGAGAAGCAGGCCAAGGTGCAGTGTGAGCAAAAAACAGGGTGCCCAGTGGGGCAGCCAAGGTTACCCCACGGAATGGTTGTTCTAAGCTGCTGTGGAAATGTGCTGGGTGTAGAAGGGCAATGGGCAGGCATGCAGGGCCCAGACCAACAGGCAGCATCCGGAACTAGCACACTGCATGAAATGTCAGCTTTGCATCCCTGCCTGCTCTCTGGGAAGCAAGGTACAGATGAAAAGCCTATTGAACAGGGCTGGAAGACAGCCACAGACTCAGGCCCCTGGGCCCAGGCTCCAGCAGCATCCTGGTGAGAACAACTGGATGGCAAGGGGGGGCCCCAAGAACCCTGTCCTTACTAATCCAGAGCAAGGCTAACCTCTTCATTTAATTCACGCACATTGAGTGACAGAATGGATCGTCTGAGAAAATGCACCTGAACTCCGGTAGCCTTTGCTAGGCTCAAAGAGGCAAATGAGCCCCATCAGGACTTCCAGCGCAGTCCGACCATCTGAACACGTCATAGCAATGCATTGCAAACAACTAGATGTCTGCCTTCACCCCCCCCTCTCTCCCAGGCCTTAGGGTCTCCATCCTGGGCACTGTCTGACATGACAGGATGGTGCACAGAAACCAGGTCCCTAGGCCTGCCAGAGAACTTCCTATTCCTCTAATCCGTGCACACCGATTAAAAGAGGGGGACATTTAAGAGAATGCATCTGTCTGGCCTCTAGGAGCCATAACCGGGCTCGAAGCTGCAAATGAGCCATCAATAGAACTTTCAGAGAAGCTCCAAATTTTGAGCACTGAGTCACATGAAGCAAAATAAATGTTTTTTTTTATTTGAAGTACAAAACATCACCACTGACCTTGTCATTACATATTTTGCATCATGCATATAGATGTGGTATAAGGGTTCTAATTTTAAAATATGCGAAGGCCTACACATTGCTCATCCTATAATGTTTCATTAGGACATATTTATATCCCTGGTATGTAAATGGCGTGTAAATACTTGTGCACTTCAAAGACCCTTCTTTGAAGTCACCCCCACTTCAAAGGCACCTTTGGCTATAAGTACTGGGTCTCTGACTCCACCAAGGCACTTCTGGCCTACAACTTGACTCTCTCAGAAGAACTGCTGTGCTGCATCAAGGACTGGTACTCTGCTGGACTGCTGACCTGGAAGGCCTGCTTTTCTCTTGTGCTGCCTTGCTGCTCACTGTCTCTGCTGAGGAGAGTAGGACTCTGCTGTATCACCAAAGTGATCTCCAAAGGCATATTGGCTTGCCTCCTGTTGTGTGCGACTCAGGGATATCAAAGTCTGTACCCCTGCTCTTGTGCCTCATTCACTGGAAGTGGACCCAGATACTTGCTTCAGAGGCACCGACCATTCGCTGATTGTGTGAGTAGAAATTGATGCATAGTCCCTGTGGCAGGAGCAGATCCCAGCACATCTCATCGGAACCGCCACAGCACCTGCAGAAAGCGATGCACTGAACTGCGTCTCAGCAGCTTGGCGAGAGATTGACGCATCCCCTCGACAGCACGGAAAAAGCTGGTGCATCACTACGGATCCAACACCAGATTATCTTTTAGTGTGTATCTAGCTTAGGCTGACTAGATTGGTGTTTCCTGATTGGACAGGGTGCATACCTCTGCCAACCAGAAACCCCATTTGTCCCTTAAGCTCACCAGACTCAGTAGACCAAACATATATCACCTTTAGATGGAGTTTTTTTAATAATCTACCTTAAATACAGCAGGATGATCAAGAGAAATGAGAGTAGGCCTGGGCGGAGGTCGTGGAATTTCACTCTGTGGAATTCTCCGGGGTTGCAGAGAAACTCTGCGAAATTCCACAGAGTTCCACAATCAAGGCAGAGTATTGCTCTGCTACCCTGTATTTACCCATTTATGGCACATGAATGTGCAGAACAGAGCACAGCATGAATTTATGCAGAAAAGTGAAAATAACCATCAGAATGTCAAACAAGCTAACAATATATTTTCTGAGGTGTGTGAGACCAGGCAGTTTATAGTTTATCAACTTAAACTGTAAACATATCTAGTGTTAATGCAAAACACAGCTTACATACAACAGTTTTCCAGTGTATAGCTATTTCAACGTTAGAAAGTTTTCTACTGTGCCTTCCTACACCTCAGCCTTAACACACTCACCCAATGGGCCCCACGGCTGCAATTGTAAGATTGATGTGGCAGCAAACAGTCACCGTCTCCCCAGTGACACTGCTATTCACTGTACACAGTATGAAGCATGGTGACCAGATTACTCCTAGGACTGACGATATCAATGGTAGTGAAACTTTTGAATGGACTTAAGTCTCTAAGTGGGCTTACTGTGGTGTCGCACTAAGCAGTAATAGTAATAGCGGGTGAGGGCATGAGCACTCCTGGCTTTTCTGGCTAGCAGCAGCAGTAACCACCTGAGGGTAACTCTACTTCAGTGACCAATCTCGGACTTCGGTGACTCCTAGCATATACTCTGCTAGAGGCAAACTGACCTCCCAGCACCCCTGAAGCTGGTGCTCTTTGGTGATCTCCGATGACAGAGCAGGGAGCAGGGCTGAGTGAGCCATAAGTTATGAGTGGCGCTTTGCAAGCATAATTCTATGTATGTTGTGCGTGGGTGCAGCCATTTTAGATATACATTACTGCACACATATTGCAGCTTTTGCTATCCTCAGCATATTAAGCAGTATACTTTTCTTTTTATCGTGTTCCTTCTGTTATGCCAACAGTACTTTGGCGAGCTCATTGATGTACGAAAATAATATTTAGGATGGTGCAGCGGTAAAATCCGCACTGCAGAAAAGTGCAGAGATTTGGCTGAACTCCGCGCTGAGCGGCAACACTCTGCGAATTTCGCTGGTGGAGCAGAGTTCACTGCCCTCCCCCCAAATGAGAGTGCCCTCCATCACAGGTAACAGATTCCCTATATTGGGGGATGTACTCTGCAGATGGTAAATATCCATTTATGTGATTTTCTCTGAGTTGACTTTGGATTGTATAGCCTATGTTAAGCATAACTAAAGGACAATATAGTCTTTTTCTGGTTTGGGCAGTGATGCGTTCAGAGTTTCCTTACATACATGTGTCAGCATCCCTTTTCCTATGGGAGCCGCACACATGGCTGCCAATCTGGGCACAAGTAGATCCATGTATGTTGAGTAAAAGTTCTCAGACTGAACGTTCTCCACTGGGGCCCTGCATCTGGCTAAGTAAGATCTGGCCATTTTATATCTTGATTTGTAAACAGACTTCCAAGGCTTTCTCTTGTTTAGGAGATAAGTGTTTAGATTCACCTATGCCATATAGCTTTTTACACTCAAATGGTTTATTCCTGATTTTTATCATAATCAATCAATCAATCAATCAAAGGCATTTATAGAGCGCTCTACTTACCCGGAGGGTCTCAAGGCGCTAGGGGGGGGGGAGGGGGGGTGCTGCTGCTCCCGAACAGCCAGGTCTTGAGCTTCTTCCTGAAGGCGAGGTGGTCTTGGGTCAGGCGCAGGTCGGGAGGGAGGGAGTTCCAGGTCTTGGCGGCCAGGTAGGAGAAGGACCTACCTCCTCTTGTCGTTCTTCGGATGCGGGGGACGGCGGCGAGTTGAATTGCATTCTAAGAATAACTGGTTTATTTCATGCTGAGTATACGGTGTCATACCGAAGGGGATGATGGACGGAGTGCTTGAGCAAATCAAACACCCACCCGAGTCCACTGATCTCGGTTTAATCCATCATCATTCCTTAGCTCACTCCACCACCCCAGTTCAGACATGGCCATATGCAAATCAGTCTGAGCCTGTGCCTCATGTGAACAGTCAAGTCCGAACTGCCAAGCCATGTCTTCCCTGGACCAGAAACAAGCATCCTGAGACCAGTTTCAGATTCATAATCCTCAATAGCCAGGCTATCTTGAATCCAGTGATAGAGTGAGCAAGGGACCCATGTCTGGGCATACCCTGCCAACTCAGGGCGTACAAAGTGATACCAAAAGGGATGATGGACTCCCGTGCTCACTATGCCACTGGAGTGAAGCTATCCTGGCTGATGACAGCTAATAGCCAGACACCGGTCCTAGGATGCTTGATTCCGGTCCAGGGAAGACATGGCTTGGCAGTTCGGGCTGGACTGTTCCCATGAGGCACAGGGTCAAGACTGATTTGCATATGGCCATGTCTGAACTGGGGTGGCGTGGTGAGCAAAATAACGATGGATTAAACCCAGATCTGTGACTGGGGGGTGAATGCTTTGCCAATGTGCAACATTCCGTCCATCATCTTGTGTGTCTTGCTGTTCGCCCTATGTGGGAAGGGTATGCACAGACGTGGGTCTCATGCTCACTACGCCACTGGAGTCAAGCTATCCTGGCTGACGGCTGATAGCCAGAAACCGGTCCTAGGATACTTGTTTCCGGTCCAGGGAAGACATGGCTTGGCAGTTCGGGCTGGACTGTTCCCATGAGGCACAGGGTCAAGACTGATTTGCATACGGCCATCTCTGAACTGGGGTGGCGTGGTGAGCAAAATAACGATGGATTAAACCCAGATCTGTGACTGGGGGTGAATGTTTTGCCAATGTGCAACATTCCGTCCATCATCTTGTGTGTTTTGCTGTTCGCCCTATGTGGGAAGGGTATGCCCAGACGTGGGTCCCATGCTCACTGCGCCACTAGAGTCAAACTATCCTGGCTGATGATGGCTGATAGCCAGAAACCGGTCCTAGGGTGCTTGATTCCGGTCCAGGGAAGACATGGCTTGGCAGTTCAGGCTGGACTGTTCCCATGAGGCACAGGGTCAAAACTGATTTGCATATGGCCATGTCTGAACTGGGGTGGTGTGGTGAGCAAAATAACGATGGATTTAACCCAGATCTGTGACTGGGGTGAATGTTTTGCCATAGTGCAACATTCCGCCCATCATCTTGTGTGTTTTGCTGTTCGCTCTATGTGGGAAGGGTATGCCCAGATGTGGGTCCTGTGCTCACTACGCCACTGGAGTCAAGCTATCCTGGCTGATGATGGCTGATAGCCAGAAGCCGGTCCTAGGATGCTTGATTCCGGTCCAGGGAAGGCATGGCTTGGCAGTTCGGGCTGGACTGTTCCCATGAGGCACAGGGTCAAGACTGATTTGCATACGGCCATCTCTGAACTGGGGTGGCGTGGTGAGCAAAATAACAATGGATTAAACCCAGATCTGTGACTAGGGGTGAATGTTTTGCCAATGTGCAACATTCCGTCCATCATCTTGTGTGTTTTGCTGTTCGCCCTATGTGGGAAGGGTATGCCCAGACGTGGGTCCCATGCTCACTGCGCCACTGGAGTCAAGCTATCCTGCCTTATGACAGCTGATAGCCAGAAAGCGGTCCTAGGATGCTTGATTCTGGTCCAGGGAAGACATGGCTTGGCAGTTCGGGCTGGACTCTTCCCATGAGGCACAGGGTCAAAACAGTTTTTCATATGGCCATGTCTCAACTGGGGTGGCGTGGTGAGCAAAATAACAATGATTAAACCCAGATCTGTGACTGGTGGTGAATTTTTTTCCAATGTGCAACATTCCGTCCATCATCTTGTGTGTTTTGAGTATACGGTGTGTCTCCTAGGCCTGGGCAGTAAATTCTGTTCCGCTTGCGGAATTTGGGTAATTTCGCGTTCCGCGGAGAACGCAAAATTGCCCAAAATTCTGCGTTCCGCAACTTTGCGAAATTTTTTGCTTGTTCACCTTCTCAAAATGCATGTTCTAGAGATATTTCCCCCCGAGCATGCAAACAGCAATTGCGAACAGATAAAAAGCATCGCAAACATGCAATTCCGCTCGTTCGGGGAATTTCTGCGATTTCGCGGAGGTTTTGTACCATTTCGCGGAGATTTGCTTAACGCGATTACGCAAATTCCGCCCACCCCTAGTGTCTCCCATTATATTTCAGGTTTTGGTTATTAGCGTTTTCCTAGTATTTGGGCAGGCTACTTGCTTTTTTCCTTCCGAAAGCAATTTAATCATGTAAGTTCTGTAGTTTAGATGACCTAGTTACTTTCCTTTAGTAACACTTTTCGGTAAGAATATTGTCTGGTAGGGACTATCTAGTGCCAAATTACTTACCTCAGAATATTTTCAGGTGTCAGACTGGATCTGGAAATTTTTTAGCAATCCCCCTTGCACGTCGGTAGACAGCATCACTTGGCTCCTCATGGCATTGTTGGTGACGTCCACGCTGGAAATTATGTGTGAGGTACCTATATAGGCACCACATAAGTGCACTGACCTCAGTTCTTAACTGTTTTTTCCTCAACAGAAGCACAAATCCAAGCTGAAGAGGAATGACTAGTGTTCCTGTGAGGTCCTAAATGATCTCTTAATTGAGAGAAGGCAGTTTGCAGAACGGGAACAATGGAGGTGGGGTGTTGGTAAGGAATCCGCGGCTAGATAACGTCTCTACCAGATAAAGTATTGCCAGACGTAACTTGTTAGTCTGATAGAGATTTCTTACCTTAGAATTGACACAAAAGTAATCTCTCCCTTAGCTGCAGCAGGTGTGAAGCCTAGACTCCACCAGGAATGACAGTCCTCTGGTTTCTACCTCCCCCAGATGGCTGCCCCAGACTAGGAGTGATGCACCTGTCATCATAGTGAGCTCTGGGTGGAGAACTACAGTGAGGTCAGCCCAATCTCAGTCCATGAGCCACCACTGCGGGTCCTTTGCAGTTCCTGCTGATATATGGACCAGGTCGGAGAGATGTTCCTGTTGCTGTGCCCACTGGGTCTTCAAGTTCCACAGCAGAGCCCCCATATATCAAAGGTCATGTTTTACCAACAGGATTCAAGAGGAGATAGGAGCCATCAGTCTCAGAGTCAGTCTCACCGAAATCCAGGATAGAGGATGAAACATCAGTATTATAGCCTGAATGCCCTGAACTCCCAATTCCAGAGGATACGCCAGAAACTACACTGTATCCAGAACAACACTAATGAAAGGGAGCATCTGAGAAGAAGTTATCTTTTGACTTTACCATGTTAATAGTGAACCCCAGCCAATGCAAGACGTCCACTGTAGTATGGAGGTTGGAGATGACTGCCTGGGGAGCGCTCACCTTCAACAGCTAATCGTCGAGGTAAGGGAACCTCTGACCTCTAAAAACATTCTGCAACCACAGTCCTCAACTTGGTGAACTGCCGAGGAGCACTCTTGAAGCCAAAGGGAAGAACAGCAAGCTGATAATTCTCCTGTCCCACTCCGAACCACAGGTAGTGTTGGTGGGCAGCCAGGATGGTAATGTGGAAATAGACATCCTGCAAGTTCAGTGACATTATCCAGTCCCCTGAGTCAAGGGCAGATAAGACCTCAACCAGTGTGAGCATCATGACTTTTTCGTATTTCAAGAAGTAATTGAGACGGGACAGATTCAAGATAGCCCTCCATCCTTCTTTGGCCCCAGAAAGTAGCAGGAATATCGACCACAACCTACTTCTGATGCTGGCACCCTCTTGATTTATCCTTTGGCCAGTAGGGTCAGTGCTTCCTGTCGCAAAAGCACAAGGTGGTCCTCTGTCAGCCAATTTTGGGATGGTGGGAGAAGTGGTGAGGTTTGCTGGAATGGGAGAGCGTAACGCTATTAGACAATCTGAAACACCTATCAAAAAGTAGGCTCCTCCTGATACCTAGAACTGCCAAGAGGAGATAATGGCTCTACTTCCTGACCTATTGTAGCTCTCCAACAAAAGAGGTGTGGTAGGATCAAAAGCAAAGGTAGACACACAATAACACACCAAAAGTGATCCTGATGCACACAGATCAACAAAGATAAAAGATCCTTATCAAATGGCGTTTGGCTTAAATGGTGTTTTAACATAGTCCATGCCCAAATACATAAGATGTTTACAAAGGGACTTAGGGATAGAATTCACAATTATAATATGTGTGCTTGCCATTTAGCAGGCAAAGTAAGTTTCATGCATGATGGCTCAAGTTTACCTGTCATACTGAAATGATAGCCCTATATTACGTCAGACTTGTTAGCAAATCTATCCTCCGTCTAGTGCATAATATATGCTAGTGGTTTCTGGTGCTCGGCACTGGCACTTAATTACCAACACCGGAACTTATGACAGCCTGCCACATGGTAGCATTGTTTGCCTTATTTATAGATTAGCCCAACAGTTTTTTATTAATTCAAAATGCAGTAAAAAAAAAAAGAATGATGCCTTCCGGCAAACTATACTTATTGCTTTTGGGGGCAGGAATAGTCTCAGTTGTCACACTGTCAGGTGTGTGATGGCAGTAATTGGGAAGTGCTGGCAGGGTAAATGGATGGTGCAAGCTGTAGTGACCTCTTGACAAGGGCCCTTGCAATATTTCTTTTGTTTCAAATTAAGTAATGCCCCAGTCTCAGTTAATGAGGAAAATATTTGCTTCAGTTGTTTGGGGTAAAAACACTGCTTGCTTAACTGGAACAAGTATTAGCACAGCCCATAGATCTCACCTCAGTGAGAGCTGTTGACTTTTCCAATGTATTTCAGCCTTATGTTAAAGTTATAAAAAAATGCTACAACGTTTTTAAACAGCACCATAACATTGGAAACTAAAGAAAAGTGCCACAGTGCTATTCCTTCTTATGGTGGTTGGCTGGGGGAGCATCAGAGACAATGCGAGAGTGGGGGGTGTGAGGGAATAGGACACACAGACAATTGGGGATTGTATTGATTTGTAAGGAAGAGACAACACAGTGGGTGGGGGTGGGAGGGAATAGGAAACTTTGAAAAGGGGGTTGGAAGAGAAGAGGAAATTCAGACAAGGGGCAGTGGGAGGGAAGTGACCACATTGACAATGGTGGGTGGACGGTGGGAGCAAATTAGTACCACCGACAATGGGAGGGAGAGAGTTGGAGGGAATAAGCAACCCAGACAATCGGAAGTGGGGGATGGGAGGGTAGAAGCAACACGGACAAGGTGGAGTGGAAGAGAAGAAGCAACCCCGAACAACACAAGAAGAACAGAAGCCTACTTCAATCACAGCGTCAGCATTGGAAGGACCCTAATGAAGATGAAACAATATGTACTTGATCCATGCTCCCGAGGTAAAAAGAGGAAATTATGCCAGTAAAAATAAGAGTGACAATGAAGACAACAAATGGAAAGAAATGGGTGGGCTCTAAGCCTCCTGTATACAATATCTCTCGCAAGCGAGAGCACATGTAGGAAATGCACTGTAACAGGTGAGACCTAAAAGAACCTTGCACTCACAGTGGTTTTTTTCTTCCAAAGATGGTTACCAATCTCCCGCTGTCACATGACTACTTTAGCCAAAAATCATGTCTTTAGAACAGATAAATGCTAGTGCTGCTTGACCTCTTCACAAAATATTTTTAAAAACACAAACACAAACTTTTCATTGGTTATTGCTTACCTGTAGGGGCACATCAGAATCCATGTCAAACGTAGGCACGTTATCTGCCCAAGGAACAAATTTCTTGCTTTTGTGATCGAGAAAATAATCAAAAATTGTGCCTTGGGGAGGGAACTTCACAGCTTTCATCTGTTTTGTCCACCAGTGACTAAACACAGCTCGATAATCAGCAAGCTAGAATTTGATGAGAAAAGATGTGAAATATATTTCACAATGCAAAATATTCTATTCAGCCAGAACTACTGCATAGTTCTCAAGTTGTAATCCCATTTAAAAAAAGATATCCAGCGTCATCAACTGAGAAGATAACGCAACATTTAATAAAAACAATACATTTCTGGAGAAAACAATTGTTTAAGCGAGGTCGAATACTCTGGCTTGAATTTATAAAATCGATTTTTATTTTTGCATAATCATGGGAAAATGACATATAACTATTGACTTCAGTGTTTAGGAATCTTTTTTCGAAAAAACAAGGACATTCGTTGAAAAGAACAACATTATTTTATAATTAAAGTTGGAAGTGTGGCATAGATGTTGGAGAAGTAAGAAGGAAAAATAAACTTTTAGGAAGAATATATATTTTAGTTAATAAAACCGACAACAAAATCACTACAACTATTCATTTCATTTCATCTGCCTCACATGGATATGCCCTTGGTCACTGGGAACATAACTCACTGGCAAACAGCTGAGAGGAATTTAAATTACTATGTGTAAACCCACATGTGCTCAAATGTTGGCTCCACTTTAATGAATGTGCTATGTATTACTATACTATTTGTTAGCTCCTGAGCTCCTTAAAGCTGATTTCACAAAGAAGTGTTTTCACATGTGAAACAAATGTTTCTATTGATCCAGCATTTTCTGGGCTCCCAAATCCACTTACGCTTGGTCTCCGATGGACATTTTTAGTCTCACTGAGGGGAAAGGCAGTTAGCATTTAATGTCTTCAATCTAACCCATTTAACAGTGCAACCCATTTGGTTACATAATGAGGACCTGAAGTACAATCCAAAGTACAGGATGGTTCAGTGATCTAAAGTGTCTCAGAAATCAAAGAGTTCCAGGTAGGGGACAGGGAAAAGACAGGGAAAGTTGAATAGCACAAGTATTAGCATCTCATAATCTTAGCCAAGAGACTTCAGTGGGTCAGAAATAATTGTTACTTTATACCACACTTAGGACAGCATTCAAAGGAAACAGAGGTCTAAACCTCAAAGTCAGGAGGTACTTGGGCATCACAAAAAGGGTTGGCAAGGATTCCAATGAAGGTTCTGCATAGAATCCGCAGAAAGGGGTTTTGGAAAAGAAGGCCAGCAGAACCCCAGAAAGGATTGGTGGAGTTCCTTTCCTCAAAAGGAAAAAAAGGCATCTCTCCTAAGTCAGCAGGGGCAGTCGGTATATTTTAATCCATAAAGTTCATAGGTCATCCAGTGTATTGTCTTTGTTCCAATTTCTCATTGCCGACGGCAACGTTTACCAACTGTTCCTCATCAGACATGGGAACAACATTTCTTTCTCACTCCCAAGTCTGTAAAAGAATAGTCCTTTCATTTGTACTAAGTTTTCTCATGTACTTTCTTCAAGGACTGTTTCTCAGGCTATGTATATATCTCCAGTACAGAAATGTATCTGTTCTAAACTAACAATGCTTGTGAATATCTGCAAGAAAGCAACATTAGCAAAATCTGGAAAACAGTATTCTATTAAATGCATCAGGGTGAAATATAGGCCTCAACTATAAAGTCAAGTTAACCATTAAACATTCTGGTACACATTTAATATGCGCTTGCACAATCAAACAAAACAAATATAAACTCTTGTTATCACATGAAATGGCGAAATGTCCAAAGAACACTCAGAAAGATTTATTTTGGTTTTCCTTGGTTTATTGTAACTAGGCAAACTCAGTATATTATTTATAACTTAAACAAAAAATGAGTTGAAGCTGGAGTTTACGAAGTCTTCTTTCCTTACAGGGCCATTGAGGTCATGTCCGCTGGTATCCTCGACAGAAGAAGGAAAAACGCAGGTAAGAACCTATTCTTTCAGTTTTTTTTAATTTGTTTTAGTGAATTAGTGGGGTGTTTTCCTATTCTGCTCTCTCTCTAGTGAAGAATGGTGGTTACTGATAGGAAGTGAAGGGGAGGGAATAGGGTGAACAAAAAGCCTTAAGGTATGGGGGAACTTGCCTCCCTCTTATAATCCCCTCTGTCAAATTAAATCCACGTGGTGAGGCCGCGTCCCTCCTGCAACGCGGCGCGGACTCTGGGTCTTTGGACAGACAGACAGGAGACTCCACTCATCTCTCTGGATTGTCGGATGCAGCTTCGGGTGCCTCCGTCTCATTAGTTACTCTCCTGGGGGGCTTTGCTTCCTCTGGAGATGACGTGTCGGGTGCTTCGTTTCTTGCTTCCGTCTCCGCTGCTTCTCTGCACTCCTGCACTCCTTCCTCTCACGTTTCAATCTCCACACGCCACACTTTCTCTTCAGGCTTTACAGCTCTTCACATGGAGATCCTTGGCCCCATGCTTCTTCCTGCCTCCCGTGGTGGAGAGGAGAACTGAGTCGCCTTTCATCTCTGAACCGCTGGAATCATTGGGTAGGTGACACATCCCCCATCCCTGGATTTTCCTGATAAGGAAAAAGGGGAAAATGTGACAGGCAGTCCTAGCCAGTGAGATCCTTGCCGGCTTTATGATATATTTCAAATTAAAAAGGCTGAAGGGAGAGAAACCACAAAGTACCCAGGGATTGTTTCCTTTGGTTCTGCTTAGCCAAGTCAAGGGAGCGTGATCAGTATACAAGATAAAGGGTTTACCTTTAAGATAGTATGAAAGCTTCTCGATTGGCCATTTAATGACTAAGCACTCCTTTTCAATAGGGGAGTAAGCTGTCTCAAATGGAAACAATTTCCTGCTAATATATAAAATAGGTTTCTGAATACCTTCATCATCCTTTTGCCTACGTCAGAAGCATCTATTTGGAGGACAAAGACTCTCTCGGGTTACTGGGTTAGGAGAGGGTGCTAGATGGTTGTAGCAGATGCTTTTCTACCTAGGTTTTCTCCTGGCCTTTTTTCTGACGGCCACATCTGCTAGGAGAGGCCAGGAACTGCATTGTGGAGCAGGTCGAGCACTTGTGGATGAGTTGGAGTGAGAAATCCCGCAGGTAGACCCCAAGAAGAATATTTGGATGGGTTTGTTTAGGCTAAACCCTGATGGCAGTCAATCGGTATCTGAGGTACCGTATGCACGATCTGAAGCTCACCTTACTGAGCTCCTAGAGCGGGTCTGTGAGTAGATGGCCGACTATGGAGAGAAGGTGGACTCGTCCACCCAGCGCAAGACGTATGTACGTGTCCCGTCCCGTGACGGCACCAAGATGGATCTGTCGGGCACCAAGATTGACAAGGACGTGACTTCCAGCCTGAGGTTTGCATGTGAGCATAATGTGGAAGAGTATGAGGATGAGGTGATAGAATTCTTCTCACACAAGTCTGATAATGTGAAGGACCGGTTGTGCAGCAAACGTACAGATTTTTATGACCATGCGATCCACCTCTGTCATGATGAGCTGTGATGTAGCAGTTCTCTGCTCTGGATGGTTTAAATTTTTTAAACATCTCAAATTCCTTCTGGGTCCTGCATCCAGATGCACTAGGGGGAAATCGGAACAAGTGGTGTAATTCAGAGGAAGTGAAAACTATTTATTCCCTTTTTTCCAACAACAAATCTTCAATATTGCTTGTATTCCATATTCCTCAACCATGTTTCTCAAGGTTAGGCCATCAAGGTGTTTGAAATTCAGGTGTCCGCTGCAAGCCGTGAAGACTCTAGCAACTGGTCAAGGGAACCTTGCCGATGTCCTTGTGATAACATTTCATCGCAGACAACATGTCATGTAATTTTATTCTGTACATTTTACAAAACTGAAAGGCGAAGATGGGTAATACCGCTATTAAAACAGGGGATGGAGACAATGTCGTCCTGCTTTTTTGTATTTGCAGATGTTGGGAAATTGTTATTCTGTTGGATCCATGGTGGGTTTTTAAAAAAGTAAAATCAGAGCCAGAAAATCCCTAATTATTTAAATGTCTGATGTAAAATATACGAGAGAAACACAGAAATGAGATGGTATATACTAAGCACAGCATAATGAATTTTTATTTCCAGGATGTAAAACAAATAGTTATTGTTAAATGAATTTTTTCTATGAAATTGTATCTATCTAATGTGTTTTTATGTAATTTTTAGATGTGTGATGATATGTTTTTACTGCCTGCTTTCATGATTTTAATGCCTAAAATCGAATAGATCTCATTTTGATTGATTGATTGACTCTCTCAAAGTCTGGGGAGGTGGGAATGGGGGAAGAAGTAATAATTTCCATTAGAGTCCAAAAGGCTTCTGTTGCTTGTTCAGAGGAATTTCGGAAACTGGTAGCTGGTGTTCCTTTTCTTAAGAGATCAGTCAGGGGTGCCGCGATGTTGGAGTATTTGGGGTGAATCTTCGGTAATACCCTACCAACCTCAAAAAGGATCCTATCACTTTTTTTATTGGTTGGAAAGGGGATCTCAGTGATTGCTCTGATTTATCGGTTTGGGGTGCAACTAACCCATCTCCTAACAAATACCCTAGGTATTTTTCTATGTTAAAGCCTATTTTCGATTTGTTTGCATTTATGTGGAGGTTGGCTCTCATCAGGTCATTGAAAATTAGTGTTAAGGGTCTCAAATGATCTTCCCACGTGTGGCTAAATATAATGATATCATCTAGATATGCAGATGAGCAGTTATGATGGTTCTTAAAGATTATATTCATTAACCTCTGAAAAGTGGCAGCCCGAAAGGAAGCAGTGTGAATTGAAACAGGTCAAAAGGAGTAGAAAAAGCCATCTTCTCCTTGTCTTCTGTTTTTAGGGGAACTTGACAGTATCCCTTTGTGAGATCTATTGTGGTGATGTACTCCGCATCCCTTATTCACTCAATCAACTCTGGGAAGCCGGTATGCGTCTAATTTTGAGATCTGGTTAACTGCTCTAAAGTCAATACAAAACCTTATACTCCCATCGGGTTTTGGAATCAATACTATGGGAGAGGACCAATTACTTTGGGAAGGCTCTATGATGTTCATTTTTAGCAATTGTTGTATTTCCTTGAACACGGCTTGTCTTCTTTCAGCTAGGATTCTCAGAAAGATTTATTTTGGTTTTCCTTGGTTTTCCTTGGTTTTCCTTGGTTAATTGTAACAAGGCAAACTCAGTATATCCGTTATAACTTAAACAAAAAAAGAGTCCAAGCTAGAGTTTACGAAGTCCTCTTTCTTTACAGGGCCTTTAGAGTTCCTGTCCACCGGTAACCTCAATAGAAGAAACATAAATGCAGGCAAGAACCTATTCTTTGAGTATTTTAATTCCTTTTGGTGAGTTAGTGAAGAATTGTGGTTATTGATAAGATGTGAAGGGGAGGGAATAGGACAAACAAAAAGCCTTTAAGTATGGGGGGAACCTGCCTCCCTCTTATAATACTCTCTGCCAAATTAAAGAGAATGAAAACTAACATCTTATAAAGTCTTCTCAGACTAGTGCTTGAAAAGTGCTCATGCGGACTGGCTCACTTGTTTAATTTGGTCCGTCCCTTTTCTATTCTGCCGGACTCCAGTGGTGGACGAGGAGAACTGAGAGGGCTTTCATGTCTGGACAGCTGAAATCATCGGGTGACAACTCTTTAATACATGTAGTTTATATTACATAAGACAGACTGCAAATAATCAAATTACTCAAAGGTAAGCGTGACTGAGAGCTATATTAAATGTACATACATGTAACAATAGTGCATCCCTCACATGAGCTTTATCAATGTAATTGCACTAACAATTTACACATGTGAAGATGGTTTTAGTCTAAGTTTCAAGCCATTATATGTCATACAGACACTATATATTATGTTTTGGAAAGTTGTGTTTCTTTGTCAGTGAAAGTACATTATTTATTAGACAAGCAAGATTTTCTTATTTATTAAACATCTAAATTAGCATTGTTATACAGTCTTATGAACAGATTCTCTAATTCTAAAATAAATGCACTCTCTAATAGTAATGTTGAGTGTACCTTTTTCTTCAATCATTGTATTAAGTAAGAAACATGTAGTAGGTGCGTGTTAATGTCACATTTCTGCGGACACTTTGTTGTATTTTGTGATGTGTAAAGGGTGGACAATTTTGCGCTGCACTCTGATGGTGAATCAAATCATCATATCAATTTCTTGATGGACAGAATACAATTTGGTTTTCCTCATCATTTTCCATTTAGAATCCTCCAGAAATGTAATGTCATCATAATATTTTCTCTGGCTATCCCCCAGTTCCATATCTGCTCTCTTTCTCTTCACTTGTGCAAGTTTGTATACCTTAATACTCATGGAAAAGAATAATCCACATAGCGCAATTATCAATACGGGTTTCAAGATGCTCCCAACAATTCTGCTCCCTAAGTTTCCAAACCATCTTCCTATAGCAGAAAACCCATTCCCTATTGCTTCCCAAGTACCTGTTGTTGTCAACCCTTTTGAATATTTCTTCAGGTCAGTAATATTGCTAATGTACTTCTTAAGGTCTTCTACTCTCTTTCGGAATGTTAAGTACAACAGTGTTGAACTTTTAACATCCAGCAGACTCTTCCCTCTTTTGCTAGACATCTTAAGCAAGTTGAGTTTGCAAACCATTGATCTCATGGCAACCATCTCTGTATCTATAGCTAGAAATCCTACAGCTGTAATAGTAGAAAATGTCATCTACAGTAGAAAACTTTCTTATTTTATGTGAGTTGAGTATCACTCCCACAAATGATATCAAAACACCAAAAATGACTCCTATAAATGCTCTAGAAACAGCACCTCTTTCCCTCCCCAAGGATAGAGGCCGTCTCGCTCTTCCCAACCTAGGAAGGTACTACTGGGCGCCAGTATTACTCTACTGTAGGGAGTTACTACAAAATACGAGGACTGGTGAAATAAGTGCAGATGAACACACACCATCCATATTTCAGCTGCTTTTGGGCAACGCAAGCCGAGGGTATTTGTGGAGGCACTTACATGATAGCTACCATAAAAAAGTCAAGTTGCAAGACATTATACAGTAGTCTTAAGGTATGGAAAGCAATAGAGAAAATACTAGAAATAGGGCAAATCTCACATTATATTCCTGTAATGGACATTCCAATTCTTCTGCCAACTATCTTTAGGGATAACTGTATAAATAAATGGTACTGGGCAGAAATAACTCATCTAGGATGCCTGTTTACATCACAGGGGATTAAATCCTTTAACCCGTTCAGCGCCGCACAAATTCCTGCGCTGTGCTGAACGTTCCATTGGCCCTATGGAACCATGACGGAACGGTTCCGTCATGAGCACAGGCCAACCGACGCTCATGACGGAACCGTTCCGTCATGAGCATGGAAGGGGTTAAAGTCCTGAAAGATGAATTCAGTCTAGATTGGCAAGACTTTTTTAAATACCTCCAAATCAGGGACTTTCAGCTATGTAAGCCTGGGGGGAGGACACTAGGGGAAAAGTCAACTCTGGTGGAGTCAATTATTCACTCCAGGGACTACACTATCGGCGGAGTCTACGCCTCTCTGATGGCAATATTGCCGGACGACAGATAAAATATCACTAAAGTGGCAAAGCAAACTAGAGATATCAAACGAGGGATTTTTACACACTTACCAGCTAGCTCAAACTATCCTTATCTCCACCAAGCTTCAGGCCCAATTTTATAAAACCTGTTTCTTTTTATACTACATGCCAGATAAAATCGCTAAGTGGGGAACTGGTAAAGGGACATGCTGTCCGAGATGTAAACTATTCAATGCCGACTCTATTCATATCTTCGCCTCCTGTCCTGCACTAATATCTTTATTACAAGATATAGAGAGTTTTCTGACGTCTGTTCTCTATAGAAAGATCACTTTGTCAAGTGAGGTAATTTTATTAGGGGCAGATGACCCAGATAATCCCGGCAGTGACCATGAGCTTATATTTGTCGCAATAGCAGTTTTGCGGCTATGTATCGCATCTGCATGGCTAGATCCTATAGCACCCTCATTCCAACAGTGGTTAGCTAGGCTATTGCCCATGCACAACATTGAGGTAGCCATCTACAAAAGGAAAGGTAAACCGCGCCGCAAAAGGGGGCTTAGGATCTGGACTCCTCTCACACAATGGCGCGCCATACAAAATTAGAGACCCAGTGGGATTGTACTATGTCCTTGCTCTCTCTCTTTTCTTTTTGCCTTTCTAATTAGCTTTCCTTTGGATATCTTACGGTGGTTGTTTTCTTTTTCTCCTTTTCCTCTTAAATAGTATACTTGTTCTTGGAAATTGTATGCTAAAAATGTTTTATTATATAATTATGGTCAATTACAATGTAATTCTCATGAAGACAATGTGTATTATGGTTTACCTGTTCATCACTGAGGGGGGTGGGGGTGAGGGGGGGGGGGGTTAAGAAATGGAAAAATATTGAATAAAGATATATAAAAAGAAAAAAAGAAATAGAACCTCTTTTAGTTCTCATGTGTTGTTACCTTGCCGTATCATCAATTTGTCCTACATGATACATTTTTGGAAAAACTTCTCCCAGATGACATGTTCCATACCATCTGTTGGGTAATCTGTAAAATTAATGTTTCTTACAAATGTAATAAACTCCGGGGAACACAGGATCTCCTCCATCTAAATATAAAACCGAATTTCCTTGAATTTGAAATGTAATGGTCATATTCACAAGACCCTACGGAAATTGTACCAGTTGTAGATTTTCTAATAGAAATGCATAATCTCTCTTTATGTTGTCAATCTAAAGCTAATGCTGCCATATTTCTCACCAATCTATGTTCACTCTCATGTTTAGCGCATTGTGTCATTTTTTAATGATTTGTGGATTTAGCTAAAATGTCTCTCCTCTCTTCTAATGAATTTCTGAATTGCTTTTCTACGTCTGTTAAAGAACAAGTCAAAATGCGCCCATGTGCATAAACTGTGTCCAGTGTTAGTGTGGGTCTAAAGAAATGTCATACTCCCATAATTTTTAGCATCAGGCTCTCTATGTAGGTACTTCAGCGCAGGAATCTCTGAAAAGACCTAGTCATGCTTTGAATAATAATATTGGAAATAACCTTTCCCATAAAACAAGCTCAGCAATAAGCTACAGGAAACTCCATATAGTCAAAGGAAGATGGTAATAGGGTATTCAGCAACTGATGCAGGTAATTGCATACAAACATAGCAATACCTTGCATCCATAGCGTTAACATATTGATAACGCAGTTTAGAAAGAACATTCAGTGAATAATCGCCTCTAGAGGCATCTATGTGTAAGACTTTCTCACCTATTGCAGGTAGACTATTGTCAGTAGGAAGGGAGGTTTGAGGGGCACTTGTATACTTAGGCTCTTTATCATGTGTGGAGAAGTGTGGCTCACTGGTTAGAGGAGGCAGACCTGGAAGCAGAGGTCAGCCCGGGACCAGGGTTCGATTCCCGGCTCGGCGGGGTCTTGAGTCCTAAAATGTCCACGGACTCGACAATTCTCGCTCCAGTGCCTACTCGATTCATGGGTTCACACTCTGCGACTCTGGGCAATAGCTTGCTTAATCTCCACAACGCAGTGGCGGCTGGTGACATTTGAAAGGGGCAGGGCGTAAAATGAAAATCGTACTGCAGACGACAGACAAGCAATGCAAACAGGCTGCTCAGACAGCTACAACTAATTGAGCCTCTTCTACTGGCGCACATTAGCAGCTCAGACGGCTCTGCGCCTCTGCCAGCCAGCGACAAACTACAGGTGCATCCACAAAGCTGCACACGTACAGGCGTCCAATTTACTTCACGCATTGTTTCAGCACCAAACCAATTGAAATATTCTTTGCAATCTATTACGCATTTTTTTATTGTATGCACGGTTCATTAAACAACATTGAAATTTCAGCTTCGAATAATAGTAACCCACCACATTATCTGAATGAACAAAAAGCACCGTTAACCACATTTGCTAAAGCTTTGCACGGGCGCACTACACACTTAAAAGATGGATTCTGTTTACTTATTATTGTAAATGCCCACCTACGCAGCTATAAATCGCGCTGTATCGCGCTAGTCCAATCGTAACTTTTTAAATAAATACGCAGCCAGAACTCTTAAAACAACAATCACTGAATTTTAATGCACAATGTGGTGATCTTGTGCTTCAGCAGCAACATTAACTAGGCACCAACCATCACAACGGCCCGTTAATAACAGACTGACTCGGAATAATAAAATAAAACCATCACAACAGCCCCGTTTTTAACAGACTGACTCAGAATAATAAAATAAAACCATCACAACAGCCCCGAATAATAAAATAAATGTAAAAAAACGTACCTTGGCTTCCATCTCTGACTGCGGACTCGAGTCCTGTCCCGAGACTGCAGACTCCCGCCATCCTGGATTTCAAATGCCTCGTCATCAGAGTCGTCACTAAAGGCTGCAGGCAGCCTCCCTCCCCTCCATGGCAGCCGGCGCTGATTGGTTCGGCCGGCTGCCCTAAATACGTCATTCCTTCTTGTCTCCATGCTTTAGAACGGAGAGTGGGAGGAGGCAGGGGGGAGCGGCTTGCCCACTGTTGCTAATACTGTCTGTTTGGACAGCCTCTCAGGCTGTCCAAACAGTCCGTATTCACAACAGTGGGCAAGCCACTCCTCCAAGCCACTCCCCCCTGCCCTGAGGCTCGACTCGTAAACAGGAAGTAAGTTTGCTGACTGCGTTCTCGCCGTGCAAGAAGGGCAGGCAGAAACAAATGGTAGTTATAGATAAAATAACTACTATTTGTTTCTGCCTTCTTCTCGCACGGCGAGAAAGCAGGGGGGGCGGCGCCCAAACGCCCCCATGGTAAAACCGCCACTGCCACAACGGCCCCTCGCGGCGGGATGCCATGCTTTCACCTTGTGGATACCCTGCCGGAGTTATCTCACAGGGGAATACCAGGACGGGTTCCCTAAGCAATTCAGAAAAGGGGGTGGTGATGAACAGAGTGTCTGAATTAAGCAGACCACTCTTACCCAGTCCAAAGATCAGGGCTTGATCCATCACCGTTATTTATCTCACTGCACCATCCCAGCTCAGAACCTGGCTATATGCAAATCAGTCTGTCCCTGGCCCAGTGCATCATGGGAACAGGGCAGACTAAACTACCAAGCCAATTCTTCACCAGAAAGGAGACAAGCTACCGGGGACCGGTTTCTGGTATTTCAGCCTTCTTCGGCCCGGCTTGCTTGAATCCTGATGGTGCAGTGAGAAAGGGACTCATGTCTGAGTATACCCTGCCACACCTATAGTGGCCAAAAACGATTCAGAAAAGGGGGTGGTGATGAACAGAGTGTCTGAATTAAGCAGACCACTCTTACCCAGTCCAAAGATCAGGGCTTAATCCATCACCGTTATTTATCTCACTGCACCATCCCAGCTCAGAACCTGGCTATATGCAAATCAGTCTGTCCCTGGCCCAGTGCATCATGGGAACAGGGCAGACTAAACTACCAAGCCAATTCTTCACCAGAAAGGAGACAAGCTACCGGGGACCGGTTTCTGGCATTTCAGCCTTCTTCGGCCCGGCTAGCTTGAATCCTGATGGTGCAGTGAGAAAGGGACTCATGTCTGAGTATACCCTGCCACACCTATAGTGGCCAAAAACGATTCAGAAAAGGGGGTGGTGATGAACAGAGTGTCTGAATTAAGCAGACCACTCTTACCCAGTCTAAAGATCAGGGCTTGATCCATCACCGTTATTTATCTCACTGCACCATCCCAGCTCAGAACCTGGCTATATGCAAATCAGTCTGTCCCTGGCCCAGTGCATCATGGGAACAGGGCAGACTAAACTACCAAGCCAATTCTTCACCAGAAAGGAGACAAGCTACCGGGGACTGGTTTCTGGCATTTCAGCCTTCTTCGGCCCGGCTTGCTTGAATCCTGATGGTGCAGTGAGAAAGGGACTCATGTCTGAGTATACCCTGCCACACCTATAGTGGCCAAAAACGATTCAGAAAAGGGGGTGGTGATGAACAGAGTGTCTGAATTAAGCAGACCACTCTTACCCAGTCCAAAGATTAGGGCTTGATCCATCACCGTTATTTATCTCACTGCACCATCCCAGCTCAGAACCTGGCTATATGCAAATCAGTCTGTCCCTGGCCCAGTACATCATGGGAACAGGGCAGACTAAACTACCAAGCCAATTCTTCACCACGTTATTTATCTCACTGCACCATCCCAGCTCAGAACCTGGCTATATGCAAATCAGTCTGTCCCTGGCCCAGTGCATCATGGGAACAGGGCAGACTAAACTACCAAGCCAATTCTTCACCAGAAAGGAGACAAGCTACCGGGGACCGGTTTCTGGCATTTCAGCCTTCTTCGGCCCGGCTTGCTTGAATCCTGATGGTGCAGTGAGAAAGGGACTCATGTCTGAGTATACCCTGCCACACCTATAGTGGCCAAAAACGATTCAGAAAAGGGGGTGGTGATGAACAGAGTGTCTGAATTAAGCAGACCACTCTTACCCAGTCCAAAGATCAGGGCTTGATCCATCACCGTTATTTATCTCACTGCACCATCCCAGCTCAGAACCTGGCTATATGCAAATCAGTCTGTCCCTGGCCCAGTGCATCATGGGAACAGGGCAGACTAAACTACCAAGCCAATTCTTCACCAGAAAGGAGACAAGCTACCGGGGACCGGTTTCTGGCATTTCAGCCTTCTTCGGCCCGGCTTGCTTGAATCCTGATGGTGCAGTGAGAAAGGGACTCATGTCTGAGTATACCCTGCCACACCTATAGTGGCCAAAAACGATTCAGAAAAGGGGGTGGTGATGAACAGAGTGTCTGAATTAAGCAGACCACTCTTACCCAGTCCAAAGATCAGGGCTTGATCCATCACCGTTATTTATCTCACTGCACCATCCCAGCTCAGAACCTGGCTATATGCATATCAGTCTGTTCCTGGCCCAGTGCATCATGGGAACAGGGCAGACTAAACTACCAAGCCAATTCTTCACCAGAAAGGAGACAAGCTACCGGGGACCGGTTTCTGGCATTTCAGCCTTCTTCGGCCCGGCTTGCTTGAATCCTGATGGTGCAGTGAGAAAGGGACTCATGTCTGAGTATACCCTGCCACACCTATAGTGGCCAAAAACGATTCAGAAAAGGGGGTGGTGATGAACAGAGTGTCTGAATTAAGCAGACCACTCTTACCCAGTCCAAAGATCAGGGCTTGATCCATCACCGTTATTTATCTCACTGCACCATCCCAGCTCAGAACCTGGCTATATGCAAATCAGTCTGTCCCTGGCCCAGTGCATCATGGGAACAGGGCAGACTAAACTACCAAGCCAATTCTTCACCAGAAAGGAGACAAGCTACCGGGGACCGGTTTCTGGTATTTCAGCCTTCTTCGGCCCGGCTTGCCTGAATCCTGATGGTGCAGTGAGAAAGGGACTCATGTCTGAGTATACCCTGCCACACCTATAGTGGCCAAAAACGATTCAGAAAAGGGGGTGGTGATGAACAGAGTGTCTGAATTAAGCAGACCACTCTTACCCAGTCCAAAGATCAGGGCTTAATCCATCACCGTAATTTATCTCACTGCACCATCCCAGCTCAGAACCTGGCTATATGCAAATCAGTCTGTCCCTGGCCCAGTGCATCATGGGAACAGGGCAGACTAAACTACCAAGCCAATTCTTCACCAGAAAGGAGACAAGCTACCGGGGACCGGTTTCTGGCATTTCAGCCTTCTTCGGCCCGGCTTGCTTGAATCCTGATGGTGCAGTGAGAAAGGGACTCATGTCTGAGTATACCCTGCCACACCTATAGTGGCCAAAAACGATTCAGAAAAGGGGGTGGTGATGAACAGAGTGTCTGAATTAAGCAGACCACTCTTACCCAGTCCAAAGATCAGGGCTTGATCCATCACCGTTATTTATCTCACTGCACCATCCCAGCTCAGAACCTGGCTATATGCAAATCAGTCTGTCCCTGGCCCAGTACATCATGGGAACAGGGCAGACTAAACTACCAAGCCAATTCTTCACCAGAAAGGAGACAAGCTACCGGGGACCGGTTTCTGGCATTTCAGCCTTCTTCGGCCCGGCTTGCTTGAATCCTGATGGTGCAGTGAGAAAGGGACTCATGTCTGAGTATACCCTGCCACACCTATAGTGGCCAAAAACGATTCAGAAAAGGGGGTGGTGATGAACAGAGTGTCTGAATTAAGCAGACCACTCTTACCCAGTCCAAAGATCAGGGCTTGATCCATCACCGTTATTTATCTCACTGCACCATCCCAGCTCAGAACCTGGCTATATGCAAATCAGTCTGTCCCTGGCCCAGTGCATCATGGGAACAGGGCAGACTAAACTACCAAGCCAATTCTTCACCAGAAAGGAGACAAGCTACCGGGGACCGGTTTCTGGCATTTCAGCCTTCTTCGGCCCGGCTTGCTTGAATCCTGATGGTGCAGTGAGAAAGGGACTCATGTCTGAGTATACCCTGCCACACCTATAGTGGCCAAAAACGATTCAGAAAAGGGGGTGGTGATGAACAGAGTGTCTGAATTAAGCAGACCACTCTTACCCAGTCCAAAGATCAGGGCTTGATCCATCACCGTTATTTATCTCACTGCACCATCCCAGCTCAGAACCTGGCTATATGCAAATCAGTCTGTCCCTGGCCCAGTGCATCATGGGAACAGGGCAGACTAAACTACCAAGCCAATTCTTCACCAGAAAGGAGACAAGCTACCGGGGACCGGTTTCTGGCATTTCAGCCTTCTTCGGCCCGGCTTGCTTGAATCCTGATGGTGCAGTGAGAAAGGGACTCATGTCTGAGTATACCCTGCCACACCTATAGTGGCCAAAAACGATTCAGAAAAGGGGGTGGTGATGAACAGAGTGTCTGAATTAGGCAGACCACTCTTACCCAGTCCAAAGATCAGGGCTTGATCCATCACCGTTATTTATCTCACTGCACCATCCCAGCTCAGAACCTGGCTATATGCAAATCAGTCTGTCCCTGGCCCAGTGCATCATGGGAACAGGGCAGACTAAACTACCAAGCCAATTCTTCACCAGAAAGGAGACAAGCTACCGGGGACCGGTTTCTGGCATTTCAGCCTTCTTCGGCCCGGCTTGCTTGAATCCTGATGGTGCAGTGAGAAAGGGACTCATGTCTGAGTATACCCTGCCACACCTATAGTGGCCAAAAACGATTCAGAAAAGGGGGTGGTGATGAACAGAGTGTCTGAATTAAGCAGACCACTCTTACCCAGTCCAAAGATCAGGGCTTGATCCATCACCGTTATTTATCTCACTGCACCATCCCAGCTCAGAACCTGGCTATATGCAAATCAGTCTGTCCCTGGCCCAGTGCATCATGGGAACAGGGCAGACTAAACTACCAAGCCAATTCTTCACCAGAAAGGAGACAAGCTACCGGGGACCGGTTTCTGGCATTTCAGCCTTCTTCGGCCCGGCTTGCTTGAATCCTGATGGTGCAGTGAGAAAGGGACTCATGTCTGAGTATACCCTGCCACACCTATAGTGGCCAAAAACGATTCAGAAAAGGGGGTGGTGATGAACAGAGTGTCTGAATTAAGCAGACCACTCTTACCCAGTCCAAAGATCAGGGCTTGATCCATCACCGTTATTTATCTCACTGCACCATCCCAGCTCAGAACCTGGCTATATGCATATCAGTCTGTTCCTGGCCCAGTGCATCATGGGAACAGGGCAGACTAAACTACCAAGCCAATTCTTCACCAGAAAGGAGACAAGCTACCGGGGACCGGTTTCTGGCATTTCAGCCTTCTTCGGCCCGGCTTGCTTGAATCCTGATGGTGCAGTGAGAAAGGGACTCATGTCTGAGTATACCCTGCCACACCTATAGTGGCCAAAAACGATTCAGAAAAGGGGGTGGTGATGAACAGAGTGTCTGAATTAAGCAGACCACTCTTACCCAGTCCAAAGATCAGGGCTTGATCCATCACCGTTATTTATCTCACTGCACCATCCCAGCTCAGAACCTGGCTATATGCAAATCAGTCTGTCCCTGGCCCAGTGCATCATGGGAACAGGGCAGACTAAACTACCAAGCCAATTCTTCACCAGAAAGGAGACAAGCTACCGGGGACCGGTTTCTGGTATTTCAGCCTTCTTCGGCCCGGCTTGCCTGAATCCTGATGGTGCAGTGAGAAAGGGACTCATGTCTGAGTATACCCTGCCACACCTATAGTGGCCAAAAACGATTCAGAAAAGGGGGTGGTGATGAACAGAGTGTCTGAATTAAGCAGACCACTCTTACCCAGTCCAAAGATCAGGGCTTGATCCATCACCGTTATTTATCTCACTGCACCATCCCAGCTCAGAACCTGGCTATATGCATATCAGTCTGTTCCTGGCCCAGTGCATCATGGGAACAGGGCAGACTAAACTACCAAGCCAATTCTTCACCAGAAAGGAGACAAGCTACCGGGGACCGGTTTCTGGCATTTCAGCCTTCTTCGGCCCGGCTTGCTTGAATCCTGATTGTGCAGTGAGAAAGGGACTCATGTCTGAGTATACCCTGCCACACCTATAGTGGCCAAAAACGATTCAGAAAAGGGGGTGGTGATGAACAGAGTGTCTGAATTAAGCAGACCACTCTTACCCAGTCCAAAGATCAGGGCTTGATCCATCACCGTTATTTATCTCACTGCACCATCCCAGCTCAGAACCTGGCTATATGCAAATCAGTCTGTCCCTGGCCCAGTGCATCATGGGAACAGGGCAGACTAAACTACCAAGCCAATTCTTCACCAGAAAGGAGACAAGCTACCGGGGACCGGTTTCTGGCATTTCAGCCTTCTTCGGCCCGGCTTGCTTGAATCCTGATGGTGCAGTGAGAAAGGGACTCATGTCTGAGTATACCCTGCCACACCTATAGTGGCCAAAAACGATTCAGAAAAGGGGGTGGTGATGAACAGAGTGTCTGAATTAAGCAGACCACTCTTACCCAGTCCAAAGATCAGGGCTTGATCCATCACCGTTATTTATCTCACTGCACCATCCCAGCTCAGAACCTGGCTATATGCAAATCAGTCTGTCCCTGGCCCAGTACATCATGGGAACAGGGCAGACTAAACTACCAAGCCAATTCTTCACCAGAAAGGAGACAAGCTACCGGGGACCGGTTTCTGGCATTTCAGCCTTCTTCGGCCCGGCTTGCTTGAATCCTGATGGTGCAGTGAGAAAGGGACTCATGTCTGAGTATACCCTGCCACACCTATAGTGGCCAAAAACGATTCAGAAAAGGGGGTGGTGATGAACAGAGTGTCTGAATTAAGCAGACCACTCTTACCCAGTCCAAAGATCAGGGCTTGATCCATCACCGTTATTTATCTCACTGCACCATCCCAGCTCAGAACCTGGCTATATGCAAATCAGTCTGTCCCTGGCCCAGTGCATCATGGGAACAGGGCAGACTAAACTACCAAGCCAATTCTTCACCAGAAAGGAGACAAGCTACCGGGGACCGGTTTCTGGCATTTCAGCCTTCTTCGGCCCGGCTTGCTTGAATCCTGATGGTGCAGTGAGAAAGGGACTCATGTCTGAGTATACCCTGCCACACCTATAGTGGCCAAAAACGATTCAGAAAAGGGGGTGGTGATGAACAGAGTGTCTGAATTAGGCAGACCACTCTTACCCAGTCCAAAGATCAGGGCTTGATCCATCACCGTTATTTATCTCACTGCACCATCCCAGCTCAGAACCTGGCTATATGCAAATCAGTCTGTCCCTGGCCCAGTGCATCATGGGAACAGGGCAGACTAAACTACCAAGCCAATTCTTCACCAGAAAGGAGACAAGCTACCGGGGACCGGTTTCTGGCATTTCAGCCTTCTTCGGCCCGGCTTGCTTGAATCCTGATGGTGCAGTGAGAAAGGGACTCATGTCTGAGTATACCCTGCCACACCTATAGTGGCCAAAAACGATTCAGAAAAGGGGGTGGTGATGAACAGAGTGTCTGAATTAAGCAGACCACTCTTACCCAGTCCAAAGATCAGGGCTTGATCCATCACCGTTATTTATCTCACTGCACCATCCCAGCTCAGAACCTGGCTATATGCAAATCAGTCTGTCCCTGGCCCAGTGCATCATGGGAACAGGGCAGACTAAACTACCAAGCCAATTCTTCACCAGAAAGGAGACAAGCTACCGGGGACCGGTTTCTGGCATTTCAGCCTTCTTCGGCCCGGCTTGCTTGAATCCTGATGGTGCAGTGAGAAAGGGACTCATGTCTGAGTATACCCTGCCACACCTATAGTGGCCAAAAACGATTCAGAAAAGGGGGTGGTGATGAACAGAGTGTCTGAATTAAGCAGACCACTCTTACCCAGTCCAAAGATCAGGGCTTGATCCATCACCGTTATTTATCTCACTGCACCATCCCAGCTCAGAACCTGGCTATATGCATATCAGTCTGTTCCTGGCCCAGTGCATCATGGGAACAGGGCAGACTAAACTACCAAGCCAATTCTTCACCAGAAAGGAGACAAGCTACCGGGGACCGGTTTCTGGCATTTCAGCCTTCTTCGGCCCGGCTTGCTTGAATCCTGATGGTGCAGTGAGAAAGGGACTCATGTCTGAGTATACCCTGCCACACCTATAGTGGCCAAAAACGATTCAGAAAAGGGGGTGGTGATGAACAGAGTGTCTGAATTAAGCAGACCACTCTTACCCAGTCCAAAGATCAGGGCTTGATCCATCACCGTTATTTATCTCACTGCACCATCCCAGCTCAGAACCTGGCTATATGCAAATCAGTCTGTCCCTGGCCCAGTGCATCATGGGAACAGGGCAGACTAAACTACCAAGCCAATTCTTCACCAGAAAGGAGACAAGCTACCGGGGACCGGTTTCTGGTATTTCAGCCTTCTTCGGCCCGGCTTGCCTGAATCCTGATGGTGCAGTGAGAAAGGGACTCATGTCTGAGTATACCCTGCCACACCTATAGTGGCCAAAAACGATTCAGAAAAGGGGGTGGTGATGAACAGAGTGTCTGAATTAAGCAGACCACTCTTACCCAGTCCAAAGATCAGGGCTTGATCCATCACCGTTATTTATCTCACTGCACCATCCCAGCTCAGAACCTGGCTATATGCATATCAGTCTGTTCCTGGCCCAGTGCATCATGGGAACAGGGCAGACTAAACTACCAAGCCAATTCTTCACCAGAAAGGAGACAAGCTACCGGGGACCGGTTTCTGGCATTTCAGCCTTCTTCGGCCCGGCTTGCTTGAATCCTGATGGTGCAGTGAGAAAGGGACTCATGTCTGAGTATACCCTGCCACACCTATAGTGGCCAAAAACGATTCAGAAAAGGGGGTGGTGATGAACAGAGTGTCTGAATTAAGCAGACCACTCTTACCCAGTCCAAAGATCAGGGCTTGATCCATCACCGTTATTTATCTCACTGCACCATCCCAGCTCAGAACCTGGCTATATGCAAATCAGTCTGTCCCTGGCCCAGTGCATCATGGGAACAGGGCAGACTAAACTACCAAGCCAATTCTTCACCAGAAAGGAGACAAGCTACCGGGGACCGGTTTCTGGCATTTCAGCCTTCTTCGGCCCGGCTTGCTTGAATCCTGATGGTGCAGTGAGAAAGGGACTCATGTCTGAGTATACCCTGCCACACCTATAGTGGCCAAAAACGATTCAGAAAAGGGGGTGGTGATGAACAGAGTGTCTGAATTAAGCAGACCACTCTTACCCAGTCCAAAGATCAGGGCTTGATCCATCACCGTTATTTATCTCACTGCACCATCCCAGCTCAGAACCTGGCTATATGCAAATCAGTCTGTCCCTGGCCCAGTACATCATGGGAACAGGGCAGACTAAACTACCAAGCCAATTCTTCACCAGAAAGGAGACAAGCTACCGGGGACCGGTTTCTGGCATTTCAGCCTTCTTCGGCCCGGCTTGCTTGAATCCTGATGGTGCAGTGAGAAAGGGACTCATGTCTGAGTATACCCTGCCACACCTATAGTGGCCAAAAACGATTCAGAAAAGGGGGTGGTGATGAACAGAGTGTCTGAATTAAGCAGACCACTCTTACCCAGTCCAAAGATCAGGGCTTGATCCATCACCGTTATTTATCTCACTGCACCATCCCAGCTCAGAACCTGGCTATATGCAAATCAGTCTGTCCCTGGCCCAGTGCATCATGGGAACAGGGCAGACTAAACTACCAAGCCAATTCTTCACCAGAAAGGAGACAAGCTACCGGGGACCGGTTTCTGGCATTTCAGCCTTCTTCGGCCCGGCTTGCTTGAATCCTGATGGTGCAGTGAGAAAGGGACTCATGTCTGAGTATACCCTGCCACACCTATAGTGGCCAAAAACGATTCAGAAAAGGGGGTGGTGATGAACAGAGTGTCTGAATTAAGCAGACCACTCTTACCCAGTCCAAAGATCAGGGCTTGATCCATCACCGTTATTTATCTCACTGCACCATCCCAGCTCAGAACCTGGCTATATGCAAATCAGTCTGTCCCTGGCCCAGTGCATCATGGGAACAGGGCAGACTAAACTACCAAGCCAATTCTTCACCAGAAAGGAGACAAGCTACCGGGGACCGGTTTCTGGCATTTCAGCCTTCTTCGGCCCGGCTTGCTTGAATCCTGATGGTGCAGTGAGAAAGGGACTCATGTCTGAGTATACCCTGCCACACCTATAGTGGCCAAAAACGATTCAGAAAAGGGGGTGGTGATGAACAGAGTGTCTGAATTAGGCAGACCACTCTTACCCAGTCCAAAGATCAGGGCTTGATCCATCACCGTTATTTATCTCACTGCACCATCCCAGCTCAGAACCTGGCTATATGCAAATCAGTCTGTCCCTGGCCCAGTGCATCATGGGAACAGGGCAGACTAAACTACCAAGCCAATTCTTCACCAGAAAGGAGACAAGCTACCGGGGACCGGTTTCTGGCATTTCAGCCTTCTTCGGCCCGGCTTGCTTGAATCCTGATGGTGCAGTGAGAAAGGGACTCATGTCTGAGTATACCCTGCCACACCTATAGTGGCCAAAAACGATTCAGAAAAGGGGGTGGTGATGAACAGAGTGTCTGAATTAAGCAGACCACTCTTACCCAGTCCAAAGATCAGGGCTTGATCCATCACCGTTATTTATCTCACTGCACCATCCCAGCTCAGAACCTGGCTATATGCAAATCAGTCTGTCCCTGGCCCAGTACATCATGGGAACAGGGCAGACTAAACTACCAAGCCAATTCTTCACCAGAAAGGAGACAAGCTACCGGGGACCGGTTTCTGGCATTTCAGCCTTCTTCGGCCCGGCTTGCTTGAATCCTGATGGTGCAGTGAGAAAGGGACTCATGTCTGAGTATACCCTGCCACACCTATAGTGGCCAAAAACGATTCAGAAAAGGGGGTGGTGATGAACAGAGTGTCTGAATTAAGCAGACCACTCTTACCCAGTCCAAAGATCAGGGCTTGATCCATCACCGTTATTTATCTCACTGCACCATCCCAGCTCAGAACCTGGCTATATGCAAATCAGTCTGTCCCTGGCCCAGTGCATCATGGGAACAGGGCAGACTAAACTACCAAGCCAATTCTTCACCAGAAAGGAGACAAGCTACCGGGGACCGGTTTCTGGCATTTCAGCCTTCTTCGGCCCGGCTTGCTTGAATCCTGATGGTGCAGTGAGAAAGGGACTCATGTCTGAGTATACCCTGCCACACCTATAGTGGCCAAAAACGATTCAGAAAAGGGGGTGGTGATGAACAGAGTGTCTGAATTAAGCAGACCACTCTTACCCAGTCCAAAGATCAGGGCTTGATCCATCACCGTTATTTATCTCACTGCACCATCCCAGCTCAGAACCTGGCTATATGCAAATCAGTCTGTCCCTGGCCCAGTGCATCATGGGAACAGGGCAGACTAAACTACCAAGCCAATTCTTCACCAGAAAGGAGACAAGCTACCGGGGACCGGTTTCTGGCATTTCAGCCTTCTTCGGCCCGGCTTGCTTGAATCCTGATGGTGCAGTGAGAAAGGGACTCATGTCTGAGTATACCCTGCCACACCTATAGTGGCCAAAAACGATTCAGAAAAGGGGGTGGTGATGAACAGAGTGTCTGAATTAGGCAGACCACTCTTACCCAGTCCAAAGATCAGGGCTTGATCCATCACCGTTATTTATCTCACTGCACCATCCCAGCTCAGAACCTGGCTATATGCAAATCAGTCTGTCCCTGGCCCAGTGCATCATGGGAACAGGGCAGACTAAACTACCAAGCCAATTCTTCACCAGAAAGGAGACAAGCTACCGGGGACCGGTTTCTGGCATTTCAGCCTTCTTCGGCCCGGCTTGCTTGAATCCTGATGGTGCAGTGAGAAAGGGACTCATGTCTGAGTATACCCTGCCACACCTATAGTGGCCAAAAACGATTCAGAAAAGGGGGTGGTGATGAACAGAGTGTCTGAATTAAGCAGACCACTCTTACCCAGTCCAAAGATCAGGGCTTGATCCATCACCGTTATTTATCTCACTGCACCATCCCAGCTCAGAACCTGGCTATATGCAAATCAGTCTGTCCCTGGCCCAGTGCATCATGGGAACAGGGCAGACTAAACTACCAAGCCAATTCTTCACCAGAAAGGAGACAAGCTACCGGGGACCGGTTTCTGGCATTTCAGCCTTCTTCGGCCCGGCTTGCTTGAATCCTGATGGTGCAGTGAGAAAGGGACTCATGTCTGAGTATACCCTGCCACACCTATAGTGGCCAAAAACGATTCAGAAAAGGGGGTGGTGATGAACAGAGTGTCTGAATTAAGCAGACCACTCTTACCCAGTCCAAAGATCAGGGCTTGATCCATCACCGTTATTTATCTCACTGCACCATCCCAGCTCAGAACCTGGCTATATGCATATCAGTCTGTTCCTGGCCCAGTGCATCATGGGAACAGGGCAGACTAAACTACCAAGCCAATTCTTCACCAGAAAGGAGACAAGCTACCGGGGACCGGTTTCTGGCATTTCAGCCTTCTTCGGCCCGGCTTGCTTGAATCCTGATGGTGCAGTGAGAAAGGGACTCATGTCTGAGTATACCCTGCCACACCTATAGTGGCCAAAAACGATTCAGAAAAGGGGGTGGTGATGAACAGAGTGTCTGAATTAAGCAGACCACTCTTACCCAGTCCAAAGATCAGGGCTTGATCCATCACCGTTATTTATCTCACTGCACCATCCCAGCTCAGAACCTGGCTATATGCAAATCAGTCTGTCCCTGGCCCAGTGCATCATGGGAACAGGGCAGACTAAACTACCAAGCCAATTCTTCACCAGAAAGGAGACAAGCTACCGGGGACCGGTTTCTGGTATTTCAGCCTTCTTCGGCCCGGCTTGCCTGAATCCTGATGGTGCAGTGAGAAAGGGACTCATGTCTGAGTATACCCTGCCACACCTATAGTGGCCAAAAACGATTCAGAAAAGGGGGTGGTGATGAACAGAGTGTCTGAATTAAGCAGACCACTCTTACCCAGTCCAAAGATCAGGGCTTGATCCATCACCGTTATTTATCTCACTGCACCATCCCAGCTCAGAACCTGGCTATATGCATATCAGTCTGTTCCTGGCCCAGTGCATCATGGGAACAGGGCAGACTAAACTACCAAGCCAATTCTTCACCAGAAAGGAGACAAGCTACCGGGGACCGGTTTCTGGCATTTCAGCCTTCTTCGGCCCGGCTTGCTTGAATCCTGATGGTGCAGTGAGAAAGGGACTCATGTCTGAGTATACCCTGCCACACCTATAGTGGCCAAAAACGATTCAGAAAAGGGGGTGGTGATGAACAGAGTGTCTGAATTAAGCAGACCACTCTTACCCAGTCCAAAGATCAGGGCTTGATCCATCACCGTTATTTATCTCACTGCACCATCCCAGCTCAGAACCTGGCTATATGCAAATCAGTCTGTCCCTGGCCCAGTGCATCATGGGAACAGGGCAGACTAAACTACCAAGCCAATTCTTCACCAGAAAGGAGACAAGCTACCGGGGACCGGTTTCTGGCATTTCAGCCTTCTTCGGCCCGGCTTGCTTGAATCCTGATGGTGCAGTGAGAAAGGGACTCATGTCTGAGTATACCCTGCCACACCTATAGTGGCCAAAAACGATTCAGAAAAGGGGGTGGTGATGAACAGAGTGTCTGAATTAAGCAGACCACTCTTACCCAGTCCAAAGATCAGGGCTTGATCCATCACCGTTATTTATCTCACTGCACCATCCCAGCTCAGAACCTGGCTATATGCAAATCAGTCTGTCCCTGGCCCAGTACATCATGGGAACAGGGCAGACTAAACTACCAAGCCAATTCTTCACCAGAAAGGAGACAAGCTACCGGGGACCGGTTTCTGGCATTTCAGCCTTCTTCGGCCCGGCTTGCTTGAATCCTGATGGTGCAGTGAGAAAGGGACTCATGTCTGAGTATACCCTGCCACACCTATAGTGGCCAAAAACGATTCAGAAAAGGGGGTGGTGATGAACAGAGTGTCTGAATTAAGCAGACCACTCTTACCCAGTCCAAAGATCAGGGCTTGATCCATCACCGTTATTTATCTCACTGCACCATCCCAGCTCAGAACCTGGCTATATGCAAATCAGTCTGTCCCTGGCCCAGTGCATCATGGGAACAGGGCAGACTAAACTACCAAGCCAATTCTTCACCAGAAAGGAGACAAGCTACCGGGGACCGGTTTCTGGCATTTCAGCCTTCTTCGGCCCGGCTTGCTTGAATCCTGATGGTGCAGTGAGAAAGGGACTCATGTCTGAGTATACCCTGCCACACCTATAGTGGCCAAAAACGATTCAGAAAAGGGGGTGGTGATGAACAGAGTGTCTGAATTAAGCAGACCACTCTTACCCAGTCCAAAGATCAGGGCTTGATCCATCACCGTTATTTATCTCACTGCACCATCCCAGCTCAGAACCTGGCTATATGCAAATCAGTCTGTCCCTGGCCCAGTGCATCATGGGAACAGGGCAGACTAAACTACCAAGCCAATTCTTCACCAGAAAGGAGACAAGCTACCGGGGACCGGTTTCTGGCATTTCAGCCTTCTTCGGCCCGGCTTGCTTGAATCCTGATGGTGCAGTGAGAAAGGGACTCATGTCTGAGTATACCCTGCCACACCTATAGTGGCCAAAAACGATTCAGAAAAGGGGGTGGTGATGAACAGAGTGTCTGAATTAGGCAGACCACTCTTACCCAGTCCAAAGATCAGGGCTTGATCCATCACCGTTATTTATCTCACTGCACCATCCCAGCTCAGAACCTGGCTATATGCAAATCAGTCTGTCCCTGGCCCAGTGCATCATGGGAACAGGGCAGACTAAACTACCAAGCCAATTCTTCACCAGAAAGGAGACAAGCTACCGGGGACCGGTTTCTGGCATTTCAGCCTTCTTCGGCCCGGCTTGCTTGAATCCTGATGGTGCAGTGAGAAAGGGACTCATGTCTGAGTATACCCTGCCACACCTATAGTGGCCAAAAACGATTCAGAAAAGGGGGTGGTGATGAACAGAGTGTCTGAATTAAGCAGACCACTCTTACCCAGTCCAAAGATCAGGGCTTGATCCATCACCGTTATTTATCTCACTGCACCATCCCAGCTCAGAACCTGGCTATATGCAAATCAGTCTGTCCCTGGCCCAGTGCATCATGGGAACAGGGCAGACTAAACTACCAAGCCAATTCTTCACCAGAAAGGAGACAAGCTACCGGGGACCGGTTTCTGGCATTTCAGCCTTCTTCGGCCCGGCTTGCTTGAATCCTGATGGTGCAGTGAGAAAGGGACTCATGTCTGAGTATACCCTGCCACACCTATAGTGGCCAAAAACGATTCAGAAAAGGGGGTGGTGATGAACAGAGTGTCTGAATTAAGCAGACCACTCTTACCCAGTCCAAAGATCAGGGCTTGATCCATCACCGTTATTTATCTCACTGCACCATCCCAGCTTAGAACCTGGCTATATGCAAATCAGTCTGTCCCTGGCCCAGTGCATCATGGGAACAGGGCAGACTAAACTACCAAGCCAATACTTCACCAGAAAGGAGACAAGCTACCGGGGACCGGTTTCTGGCATTTCAGCCTTCTTCGGCCCGGCTTGCATGAATCCTGATGGTGCAGTGAGAAAGGGACTCATGTCTGAATATACCCTGCCACACCTATAGTGGCCAAAAACGATTCAGAAAAGGGGGTGGTGATGAACAGAGTGTCTGAATTAAGCAGACCACTCTTACCCAGTCCAAAGATCAGGGCTTGATCCATCACCGTTATTTATCTCACTGCACCATCCCAGCTCAGAACCTGGCTATATGCAAATCAGTCTGTCCCTGGCCCAGTGCATCATGGGAACAGGGCAGACTAAACTACCAAGCCAATTCTTCACCAGAAAGGAGACAAGCTACCGGGGACCGGTTTCTGGCATTTCAGCTTTCTTCGGCCCGGCTTGCTTGAATCCTGATGGTGCAGTGAGAAAGGGACTCATGTCTGAGTATACCCTGCCACACCTATAGTGGCCAAAAACGATTCAGCAAGCGCTTAGATACCGGGTCGGTGATTTGCGCTATATAAATACATGTACATTTACATTTACATGAGGTAAATTCAGAACTATAAGTAGGGCTCCTGATTTTATAGTATTTGTTTTTTAACATTTCCATCTGTATTCATCTATATTGATTTATGGGCCATTTTATCCATATTTATTTTGTGTTTTGTGTATAATGAAGTTGTAAAACTGTACATTTCCATATTTATTTAACTGATAGGACACGCACTCATACTTTGATGTCTATCTTCATTTAAGTATTTGAGCTGACAAATATTACATAACAATATATCCACTAAATATTAGCCTAATACCACAAACGTATGTTGACATATGCCATTCTTTAAAGACATTTCATCCTGTTTTTTAGTTTCCCATGCTGTCCATCTACTCAGCTGTTAGTATACAATTGATGAAACACAGTCACGTAAAAGGAGCAGAATTTTCTTTAGCTTTCCATTTTTAAAAATAAATGCAGACAGATAACACATTGTTTTCTGTCTGTATTTATCTGTAAAAATCCATAAAAAATGGAAAGCAGGGATCCTTAACTATAAGGAAAGCAACTATTCTTATTGTTTGTTTAAAGGGCCGTCCGAGGCACCAACAGACATCGGACTCCTGCAGTAGCCTGCTGGGGTGGGACTCGGTCCCCCAGCATTCCATCTGAGGAGCGGGATGCAGAGCCAGCTCTCCCGGCGCCACTTAGGCTTCCTTGCACTCCTGCAGTGTGGAGTTATTTGTTTGAAGTGCCATCCGAGGCCCCAACATTACCATACTCCTGCAGTCCCCATCGGGGGTGGGACTCGGTCCCCCAGCATTCCACCAGAGGCAGAGCCAGCCCTCCCTACACCACTAAAGCTCCCTAGCATTCCCGCAGTGCGGGATGCCTGGGCAAAGCTCAGGCTAAGGGCGGGCCCGTCTGTGCCTGTTGGAGGCTGGAAGAGGCCCAGCTGGAGCCCCCTCTTGGTCCCTTGACCTAATCTCTTCCCTTTATCACTGACTATGTAGTAAAAAGCTTTATTTCGATACAGAAATATCTTAAAAGCACATAACAATAAAAATACAATTCATGTTATTAATAAAAACACTTAATAAATAGTTAAAAAGACGAGTTAAAACAGTATTAAACCATTTACAGCTTTGAGTTAAATAAAAAGAGAAAAACAAGTGATTGCGTAGGAAAGAGTTCATCACATAGCTTTAAATCTGATCACCCATGCCCAGCTAAGAAATTTGGCTACCCCACACGCCAATACTGTATTAGGGTTAGATTGTAAAATTCTTAGTGCTGGGTCATAGCCTCTGGTCTCTAGTAGGCGACAGACAGGTTTTAGCCATTTGGATCTGGGCTTATTGTAGGCACTGCAGACAAAAAAAACATGTGGAATAGTTTCCAGTTCAATGCTACAGTGTGGACAGGTGGCAAGCGTCTGATAGGGTGGTTTCCATTTAGAGGTGCGTTTACGGACTGGTAGGGTTCCCATTCTAAACTGAACATATAAGGCCCTATCTTTAGGTTTTCTAATGACGTCCATGTAGGGTTCAAGCAAGGGTACGGTCTTATGCAGTCGAAACTCATCGGTGAGTCTGCCCAAGTTATCCGCTCTAGATTCTTGGGCGTCGACCCACAGCCAGTAAGCCCGCTTGACTTCCAGTTTGGATAATGAAGCACCAGACTCCCATGCCACCCATAGGCCAATGGCCATCGAAAGTTCCTTCATTTTAGAGAGCCAGACTATTTTGTGCGACCCCTGCAAGCTCATGACTTCTTTAAGGCCGTCTGCGTAGCTCTCTAGCTCTGGTGTGCGCCACAGGCGAGCCCAATAAAGAAGCGGATGCAGAATTATAAGATCTTTGATGGATCTGCGTCCAAGATCGTATTGAATGGGCTTGCTAGGGGTACTCCTGGGGATGGACAATAGCTCCTTGTAGAATTAGTTTTCGGCCATTACGAGGGGGTCAACATTATTAAAACCTCAGAGCTCTGCCCCGTACAGTGCACTGCCTACTGCTTTTGCAGAATAGATCTCTAAGGCAGGAGCTATGGGTCTTGATACTGAAGATATATGCTCCCTGCTTATGGCACCCACAACCCGTTTATGATTTAACCCCTTCCGTGCGGCCGCGATTTTCCCCGTGTGCGGCCGCCGGCAGAACACGGGCGGGCCATGACGAACCCCAGCCGTCATCAGCACACGAGCACCGTAGTGCATGACGGCTGGGGTTCGTCACCAGCATGGAAGGGGTTAAAATCAGTTTTTCAATGTGAGGGTTCCACTTGAGTTGGTCGGATATCCTAATCCCGAGATAGTCGAACATTTTAACCCGCTCTAGTGGCTCTTCGTTAAGAGTGAGCGTACGATTGGCTTTTCTACTGGGATTAAAATAGAGGAGCTTGGTTTTAGAAGTGTTAATAACCAAGCCCCTTAAATTACAGAAGACACAGAACCGATCCAGCAGTTTTTGAAGCCCCATGGGCGTTTTAGAGACTAGTAGCGTGTCATTGGCAAAGAGCATGGTGGGGACTTTCACACCAGCCAAACTAGGGGCGTCAGCATCAATGTCAGATAAAAAAGAAACCACCCCATTAACGAATAAGGAAAAGAGGGTCGGCGCCAAAACACATCCTTGGCGGACACCTCTGTTCACCGGGATTTTTTCTGTTATCTGCTCCTTCGTGCCCCACCGAATGCGTGCATAAGTTCCATCATGCATGCGGGCCAAGAGGTGCAAAATAGGCAGGGGGAACCCCATCCCATGAAAACCGCCCACAGGCGCCCTCGGGGGACCAGGTCGAACGCGGTCTTCAGATCGATGAAGGCCAAGTACAAACCACCCTTGCTAATCAAGACTGTCTTCCAGTGAAGTAGTAACAACCTGAAAGCCTGGTCTACAGTGCTTTTACAGGCCCTGAAACCCGCCTGGAAGGGGGAGATAATATTGTTCTCCTCTGCCCAGGAGAGGATTCTTTCAAGAAGGACTCTGCCAACCACCTTCTGGCCAGCATCAATCAAGCTGATCGGACGATAGTTGGCAGGGTCGCCCCTAGGCCCCTTCTTATAAATAGGGATCACTTCTGCTCCCTTCCATGAGTTGGGGACTGGAGACCCAAGGAGGAGGGCATTAGTCAGGAAGGAAAAGAATTTGGCCCATTGCTTAGGGCTGGCACAGAACAGATTGCCAAGGATGCCATCCTGGCCCGGTGCCTTACCTTGGACAATTTTACTAATCGCAGACTGACTACTTCTGTGCAGTTTTAACGCAGATGGGCAAGATATTGGTGACCCCCAAGGACTAGCCTTGACTCTATCAGCCACCCGAAGACAAGGTAGGCCCTCTGGGCTATTTTTATTGCAGACCTCCACTGCTTGTTCTAACATCTTTCTGGGCTAGCCTAGTCAAGCATAGGTTGTTTGGTCTTGGGGGTCCCATCCAACTACTACGCTATCTTGCCTTCAAAAAGGTACTGTCATCACCTAGTCAGGTCAAATGGTGAAACGAAAGACAGCGTCAGAATCTCATAAGGTACCAGCAATAAAAACCATGGACTGCTTTTTACAGAGTGCAGCGGAGGTCCTTGACAAGGAAATTGAGCTGGTGGCTCTCCGGCTCTCCCGCTCCCCGACAAATTCAGATGCTCCCATGCTCATCTAGCACATCAAGTGGTCATGCCCCTTCACTGCGCACCCCTAAACTCATGGTGTCAGCAGATCCTCCTTCACTCCCCTATGGTCAGGACCTAGACCATTGTTGGGTTACAGACACACAGGTTGTTGGGGGCGCAGGGCACAATTAGCTCTAGCGATCGTGCCAGACTGTGGGCAGGATGTTCTCCGGTAAACAGGCAGCAACTCGATGTGATGTCCAGAGGGGGCAGTAAGGGGTCGGGGGCCCGAGGCCAAGCAAAATTATCCCTCATCAGGGGCTAGGGCAAAATGCCCCAGGGCGGACAACTCAACATCTATCATCCCAGGAGCAGCACCTGCTACGAAAGATGAAATGGCAACCATGCTGGAAGCATGCATTGGCTCCAACCCTGATGGTGTGGACTCCGAATTTGAACCAATCAAGCAATGTTTAGCCACCATTGAGAGGGAACTTTTTGACATGTCCCAGCATATCAAAAGGCCAGCAACCAAGTCAACAACAGTCATATGGCCCCTTTGGTGGGCAGTGGTCATAAGAGCCTTACCCAACCTGTCGCCCTACTTGGGAGGTTCCTTCAGCACACACCCCCCTGGCATGAGAGCAACATTCCCCCATCCTTTCACCATTGTGGCCTGTTACCCTCTCACCTCCCAAAGAAGGACCACAGGAGGTAGCAGCAGCCCTGGAGACCTCCCGGACCAAGCCCCGTCTTGGTAGCAATAGGACTACCAGGAGGGAGCCTGTGCGAGTAGGGGTTTCAATTTTGCACACGGGGAGCCGGGAATACAGCCCTAGGGCCCAATCACCATCCATTTACCCCCGAAGCGACCCCGTTCGTTATGGTCCTAGGAAAAGTACCCTCTTTAAAGCCCGGTACAAAGAAGAGTTATCAGTTAAAAAACAAAAGTGTTGCAATGGTTGAATAATAACACAACCTTGGGTTTCAGAGTGGAGAGGTATATCAACATGGTCTGGAGGGTTGCCTGGATAAAGGTACTAAAAACAACAGTGGTGGTGACTGCTTAACAATTAATTTCAACCAGCCACACCTGGCAGAGAGGCTTCTCCATGTGGCCATTCACCATGCAACCTTGGGCAATGTTACCACCATTACGGCCCTTCCCTTAGGCTTCTTCTACAGACCCCATGCCCAAGCCATAATCCCAAGCTTATGGCACCCAAGGAGACCAACAGGACCAGTCCATCATGAATGGCAGTAGGTTCCGCCACCCGTTCAAGCCTCCAATGCCTTTTTTCTCTTGGGGTTCCTGGGTAACTGTGATTGACTTGAAGGGCCTGTTTCAATGATTCCAACCATTCCCTCCCTGTAACTGGCCCTATCCTTCACCAGTTGGACCATGGCAACTCTGACCTCATCCCTTGGACCTTAACTACTGTAATCTTATCTCTTGGAATATAGCCGATCTGGCAAGTAAATTCACTGTTGCAGAGTGGCGCTGCTTTGTTCAAACGTTTGACATGTGTTTGCAGGAGACCTGAGCCACTGATAATGCACTTTCTCTGGAGGGGTACAAGTCCTTCTGCATGCCTACTTGCCCCTCCAGGGCTGGCCGACCTAGGGGGGTCTCGCTGTTTATGTATCTCTAAGGGTTAAAGGCTGTTTCTTTGAACTGAACATAGGTAATCCATGTTTGCAGGTCTTGCTAATTTCCCGTGGGCCCAGCGGATTATTGCTCTTGAACTTTTACAATGCTATCTCATCTCTCCCTGTGGTTTGTAATATGTCTCAGTTGGGCACGTCTATGCTTAATTTCAACGCTGCCATTCACCACTCTACACATTTTGTTTTGTTGGGAGGTTTTAATGTCCATCTTTGCAGGGACCCTAGACTGTGGGGTATAGAGTGTTCATCATGTCCCCATCTTTCTGGCATGCACTTTGTACATAGTGGCCAGGGCGACATCCTAAATACCCTAATATATGATTTTGACCTCCTGTCAGTGATGGGTAAACTGGACCCTGACCAGAGGGACATCGCTCTCACCTTTAAAGGGCATTGTAGCAATTCCTTTATCGACTTCATTTTCGTCTCAACCCCCCTTTTTTACCTAATATCCGACTTCTCTTTTAAATCCAGTATCCAAAGCGATCACAACCCAATATGCCTCAGAGCTAGCTGGCCCGCTTTGGGCCAGAAGAGGGCTGGGGGTGGCACTGCAGACTATAGAGAAGGGTAGAAGGCTCAAATTGGCTCAGATCATTCCTGGTTCTCTCCACAAAATCCTCCAAGTCAAATGCCAGAACGAGATCCAGCTCTGTCTGGAAACACAGCCACAGCCTGATGGAATTATTGTGAATGCTTTTGTAACCATCTCTCGCTCTATCGCTGGCCTAATGACGGTCCCCGCTTCCAAAAAGCATTGTGATAGGGCTCCAAGATGGTCTGACTCAGTATGTTCACATGCAGCCAGGAAGCTAAGGGAAGCCCTGCATGCCATACCCCGAGATAGCGCCCAAGTTAGAATCTGCAGAAAGCGGTATTAAGAAGTCCAGTGCAAGCGTAAGGAGGCCTTGAAGGAGGCTGCTTGGAGTGATCTTATGGAAGCCAGCATAATCAGGAGTAGTACTAAGTTCTGGAGTATTGTCAATAGCCCTTTTCCAGGAGTAGATACAGTAAACACTCTGGAAGCCCATATCACAGAGAATGACTGTGCTAGCTATTTTGAGAACATGTTTGGGGGATCTCTGGCTCAGAACCCTCCCCTTGGCATGGGTCCTGAAAGATCAGCTCTGACAGTTTTGGAGGGAGAAGTGGGGGCAGGAATAGTTGGGCTGATGTGCAACAAGGCCCCTAGATCTGTTGGAATTCCTCCTCAACTGTACATCTCCAACACGGAGGTATGGGCTCCCGTGCTGACCTCCGTTATCAACATGGCCGTTAGGTTGGGTCCTCTGGCCTCTTGGGTCACTTCCACCATTGCCCTGGTTTATTAAAAAGGGAACAGAGATAGCACCCACTGCTACAGGCTGATTTCCCAGCTGGACTCTGTGGTCAATGTTGTTGTACAGATCTTATTAGATAGGTTATCCATCTGGGCCTAAGAGAAAAACATCCTACAAGATGTCCAATAATGCTTCCGCCCCTGCAGCTCCATGATAGATCAATGTTTGAATGTATTCATGATCCTGAACAAGTACACAGTCGCCAGCTCAGGCACTATCTTTTTGGCTTTTATGGACCTTTCCTCTGCATTAGTCTGTGTGAACAGAAGTAAGTTCGGGCAAACCTTGCTTTCCCTGGGGGTGGATAGGGACATAGTCCTCTTTTTACAAGATATCCATGAAGACACGTGGGCAGTTGTGCGATATTCGGGTGATCTGAATGTATCACGCCTGTTCCCTATCCAAAGAGGGGCTCAGGCCGTGTTGTTTATTGGTCCCTTTTTAGGTCTCGCGTAGGCAGCGCGTATGTGCTGTCTCTCCGAGACATCTAATAATCCGTATAGCGAGGGTAATCCCCCCTGCTGCTTGCTGGCTACTCGCAATTGGCTTATTTACGCGTTACTGTGATTTCCGGCCTCCCTATTAGTTTCTGGTCCGATGCATCACTTCAGTTTTTATTGGAAGCAGCACCGACCAACTATAGTTTCATTGCACTGCAGGTGTTGGTATGTCATGTTTAGGGACTCCTTGTTTAAACATTTGTAGGCTTTATTTATCAGAACGACGGGTCGCGCTTCTCTCCCTGCTCGACTTTTTATCTGGCGCTCACCCTCTTGCTTCCACATGCTTAGCTGCTCTCCGCATGCGGAAAGACCTCAAGCACCAGCGGCAGGACAACGCAATGCTTAGTCACATCGGCACCCATGCTTGAAAATAAAATAAAAAATTGTTATCGCGTTTGAAATACATAGCGCATCCAAAATGTGCACGTTTAAAATACACACTGCAACGTGGTAGAGCAACTGCGTTTTTCTTTTTGATGCTCTGCTTCGTTGCAGCATGTATTTTAATGTGCACACTTTTGTTGCAGTTTCAATTTTAAACATGCACACACCGCTGTGTGTACGTATCATAAAAACTAAAGAGGGACAATTGTAGTCCAAGCGATGAACCTGTGTGACGGCCATCTTGCAAGTGGGGAGCTAGTCCGAAGTCCAGCCGACAGACTCTTTTGGCATTGGCTGTGAGGTTTTTTCTTTTCTTCAGAGGAAGTTTAGTAGTATACTTAAGTGGCCAGCATTCATTTTGAGCAGATAGGGGGCATTATTGGAAAGCACGGGGATTAATGTGCGGAAGCTAGTGTGTTGTGTCAGTTCCCTGGGGATGAGTGCCGGTCTGCAGGGGTGTGTGCGCCTTTACTTTGTCGGCTTGTGTACTTATCGCTGCTGTTTTCTGCCCTCATGCCACTGATGCGGCCTCTCTCTCTCCCAGGCTCTGCGGTGACTGCACAACCCCCTCCAATATTTTTTATCTCCTCTTTGCCTTTCCCTCTGTGCTGTCAGTGGCCAGCTGCCTTAGCCTGTGCTTGAATTCTTTTGGAAATCAGTCCCTGCAGCCATTAATTAATGTGCTGAGGCTCCAGGTGCCGTGAGGGGCAGGGGAGATAACTGGAGTTCGGGGGAGCCGAGGGTTACCTCAGGCTATAAGTTTAGATGCAGGCTGCAGGGGTGATGAAGACAGCACGCCTTGCAGCTCACACAAACAACTGTGCCAAAAATGTGAACCGAAAGATGCAGCCTAGAGCAGAATCCCAAAAATTAAATGTGTCCCTTTTTACAGTCAGCTGCAATGAGAATTTCGATTTTTAACTCAGCTGAAGCAGCAGACCTCATCTGTTCCTCTCTCATGCAGACGTGATGTAAAGCTACTTTACAAAAGGATGTTTCCATGTATGCCTAATAAACATTGTATGTGAGAGTCACTGGGGAGTCCATGTCTGCTCTTTAGGACGTTCCGCAGCATGCATGCTGTACAAGCGCTACAGAAGAGGCTGACAATAACCTCCCTCCCCCAGCTGCCGTGCAGTCATAGAAATAGATGCACTGCCTGGGGTATTTGGCAGACTTCCTTCCAGGCACATCCTGGTAGCTTCACTGTTCTTACTCTTCTCAAGGTCCAATTCTTTTTCTTTCTAAGTACTTTGATCCCTCTCTATTCGCTTGAGTAGCCTCCTCATTTTAACCCATTGCCTTCCTCTCCACCTCCCTCATCTTTCCCCTCTAGCTCTTTCTCTTCACCTACCTCTAAAGACCTTCTATTTATATCTCTACTTTGCTGTAACTCTCATTCACTCTATCATTCTCTCGTCGCACTACCTCTCACTTATGTATGGAAATGCCGGTTTTTCTATATACCATCTCTCATTCGCTTTCTATCACTTTCAAACCCATGCACTCTCTCTCACATAAGTAAAACAAATTCCATTACTGCACCAATAGCTCTTACCCTAATAAAACAAAATGTGAGACCTATTGCATTGCAAATGCTTGTTTATTTAACATTTACATTATCAACTTAGAGAAAATCCTCTTGGACACTAAGACAAATTATTCCCAGGTAGGGCGGCGTGGCCTTCCAGTTCTGTTGTATGCAGATGATACCGTTCTGATGGCCAGGAAAGAGCAGGGTCTGCAAACGCTTTTAAATTATTTTGTCAATGTTATGGGGGACCAGGACTTGATGGTTAATAACTCAAAGTCCTACATCATGCAAATAGGTGCCTGCTCAAGTAGACCCTATACCTTTAAGGTAGGGTCCATTCCAGTCCTAAGGTCACATTGTTTTGTCATACTTGAGGGTATTGTTAAATGCTGAAATGAAAACGGGCCCGAACTATCTCGTAAGAAAAATTAACTGCAACTATTTTGAACTTTGCTTCCAGATATGGGGAAGATGACCGGTAGGGGCATTATTAAAGCTTTACAAGGCCAAGTGCATCATAGAAGCACTATGTGGCAGTGAAATATGGGGGTATACCTAACCTTGGGAGTAGTGGGCAGAGTGGGGCTATGCGGAGCACCACGGAGTTGAAATCAAACTTCGTGAAACTCGGCGTAGCTCCGCTATGCTACCCGAATCCACCCCCCCTATTACTTTAAACATTTACAGTAGTTAATAAAAAATTAAATACACTTACCTTAAGCGTGCTGTCCCCGGGCTGCCATCCTCGTCTGTTTCCTCCGCGTCCGATACAGATTAAGGAAACTGCGTGGGCCTGCGCTCATGTGGAGTTTCCTTAATCTGTATGGACGCAGAGGAAACTGACAAGGAGGGCAGCCCGGGGAAGGCACACTTAAGGTAAGTGTACTTAACTTTTTATTAACTACTGTAAATGTTTAAAGTAATAGGGGGCAGAGGTGGGTGGCGGGCCAACTCCGATCCCAGTGTGCAGAGTTGTGCCTACTCCGCGTTCCCCACAGAACGCGGAGCGGAATTCTCCACCCATCCTTAGGTATACCACCACAAATGATTTTCAAATTGCAGAAAATACGTTTCTGAGACAGCTTTTATCCGTTCCCCAGGGTACCTCTTGTTCTCTGTTTATGAGGAGCTTGGTCTGACATATATTTCCGACCTGATAGCATATATTTCCGACCTGTGTCTCTTTGGTTAAAAATCTGGGCAGATAAGGAGACAACATTAAATAAAATGGTCCTAAAAGACTGGTTGGTTCTTGATCACTCCTCTCGAGTGCTGTGGTTTAAATATATTGAGGAGAGTTTAACGAGCCTAGGGAGAGGTGATCTTTTTAAGAACCCTGACCTGATCAAAAAGGTGGACTTGCACCATACAAAGGCGGCTTCTTTGCGCAGCAGACCATGGCCAGGGAAAATTAGGATATGGTACTTCCTCATGTTAAGAACCACTCTAACGGTGGAGTCCTACCTACTGGAGTTCTTAAACACATATGACCGATTACTTTTGACTAGATTCCTGTTTGATCTCTTCCTCGTCCACCCAAGGGGTCAGAGCAAGCGCCAAAGCTTGTGGCTCTGTAGCTGGAACTGAATATCTCCACAGGACATGGTCCATTTTACGATGTTTTGTAGTTTTTATGATATCCCTAGAAATTCATTTTTAGTTCCAGTCTTAAAAAAGGGCAATTTTAGGCAGGTGCAACCCACTTTTATTTTTTGACAAATGCTGACTGGTAGCACTGTTTTTTATGTGCTTAACTTTTTTTAATCGGCCATCGGGCTCAGGTCTAATTGTGGCTGAATACTCTGTGTCTCACACACTATTTATGGCACCACGCACTTTGTATAATTTCTCTTGTCTGTTAGTTCATTAAATATTTTTATGAGAATTGATTTATTGTGTTAACTAGAGCAAATCTCTGAGTTTTTGTATCGCTGATTTACTTCTACCATAGGTTATTGTCTAACCTGGCATGTTCCTATGTGGCTTGTTTTATTATATTTTAACTTGTGCTTTTATTGTTTTAACATTGAAACCGAATAAAGATGATCTGACTGACTATTAGTATTGTTGTAACAGAAAATACTCATGCACATATGGGTTTGCTTATAAGGGTACATACATTAGGCTCCATGAGCTCTCTAGTGACAGAACATTTAGATAAAGACTGCAGCACAGTTTTTGCAGTTAGTTCCCACTTACACAGATAGCAAAGGAAAGTTCATAAGTCTCTTTCAGCAAGATATGTATAATGATCTTAATAAGACTTCCTTAGCCCAGCTCTGTGTTCTTCTAAAGGACAACTTTAGGATCCTTCACCAACTTGGGTCTTGGTAATCTTCTTTGTAGTTTGGGAAACTATTAAAGTCAGTCTCTAATAAAAGTGCAGTTCAAATTTGCTAATAATCATGTCCAGAATAAGTTGACTCGGTCTGTTTAGTGGCAATGCAATTTCAAAACTCAGTTCAGTCACAACGTTCAGTTCAAGGATGTGAATTGGTTTAGTAAAAAGTGAAGAATGCTCTCTCCTGGTCATTGGCTGCTAAATAAGTCCATTTAGGTGAGGAATACCTTTGACTGGGTACTCTTATTTTCTTTGATCTCCTCACTGCAGGCCCTTCATCATCACTGTCACTCAGGCCAGATCCATTAGCACTCCCTGGTACATGCACATCAATCAAACTGTGTCTTCCTCTCTCTTGCCTTCTGGGCCAGCTGTCCCTGAGTATAAATCGCATTACTATAGCACTAAGCCGATCACCAGGGTCTAAATCTGGCACAGTCAATACTACTTGATGGGACACTTCTGTATCGGGACAAGTTGACTCTCTCAGACCTTTCATTTGTGCTTAGGCTTCCCATGTACTTTCATCAAGGTCTGTTTCTCAGGCTATCTCTATTACAGAAATGTATCTATTCTAAACTAACAATGCATGTAAATGTGTGTAAGAAAGCCATGTTAGCAGAAACTGGAATACAGTATTTTATTAAATACAGCGTGGTAAAATATAGGCCTCAACTATAAAGTCAAATTTACCATTAAATGGTAAGGTGCACATTTTATATCTGTGTGTACAATCTAACAAACAAATATAAACTCTTTGATACATTTAGTTCATATTGCATAGGACATACTGTAATCACATTACTCAAAGGTGCGACTTTGAACTATGCTGAATGTACATACATGTAACATTAGTGCCTACCTTACATGAACTTTACCGTTTTAATTGAAATAACATTCTACACAAGTGAATATGGTTTTAGTCTAATTTTCAAGCCATTATATGCTATACAGACAATGTAGCACACATTTAGGAAAGATGGGTTTCTTCATCAGTGAAAGTACATTATTTCTCAGCCGAGGAATATTTTATTATTCATTAAACATCTAAATTAGCATTGTTAAACACACTTATGTATAGATTCTCTAATTCTAAAATAAATTCCCTCTCTAATAGTAATGTTGAGTGTAACTTTTTCATCAATCATTGAATCAAAAAAGAAACATATGCAAGGTGAACGTTCATGTCACATATCTGCGCACACTTTCTGTCATATTATGTGACGTGTGAAGAGTGGACAATGTTGCGCTGTACTACTATAAAAAAAAATATACTCCAACGGATCATTTCTGAGTGTATTTGATTTATCATTGTGTAAGTGGTCTTACCCAAGATGCTTAATATCTCAGTATCAACGCTTATTTTCTTAGCATTGATGCTCAGCATAAGCGGCCCTTTGTGCTCACATCCTAATCCACAATGCACCAATTCCTCTTGTAAGAATCCACTTTACATACCCCAAAATGTAGATGTACTGACTTATAGTCCTGTGTGGGGTGTTTCTAGAAGAAACGCCTCTACTATTTTATAAATCAATAAATGAAATACAATATTCTACAAATCAAAATATGTAACTGTAAATATACAATTCCTGCCGAATTTAAAAACGATTGTAAAATAGAAAAGCAGTATTCACTCGTCTAAAATGCAAAGTATTGATGTTTCTAAAAATGAAATTTTTTACAGCATTGCCTTCCATGTAATTTACTTCATATGTAATGTATTGCATCATTTAGAAAGTATAAATACGCACTACTAAAGCCGTTTCCTCAGGATTATTTACAAACGTTCCATTAAAAAAATGAAAACATTTTAAAGTTGCATCAGTTTGTTTAAACCTTTGTGTTTTATGCAGGTGAAAATATTAATATGCAAAAACGTACCTGATCTTGGAAAAGTGCTCCACCAAAAGCCCAAATGCATGCAAATACAAAGTATAGCTCATAAATCTCTCTTGAAGAATCAGGAGACACATTCTCAGGAATAAGGATACACTCCAAAAGAGAACAAAGAGTCTGGAAATGCAACAAAACCGTTATGAGAACAAGTTCTTCTTTTAAACCAATTTAGCCAAAATGAAACCAATCACTTGCCATTTTTAGAGCTCGCATGGTGGACATAAATTACAAAATATATAAAAACAAGTCAAACAAAATGAAGTAAAGAGGCCAGACAGATGTTCAAATACAATGGGGCTAGTTCAATCAATACTCAATATCATAAACTGGAATCTAATGTTTAGTTTCACCCCCATGAATGCTGCAAAGGAGGCTGTTTATCAAATATGCTGGATTAAGCCTGGTTGATAGGTGTCAGATTATTTAATAGCAATAACCTTTACAGTCAGGTCACCCTTCCACAAAGAGTTGTTCTTATGAGCCCTACCAGGTTCTTTGTGTGACGTACAAATCCTCCCAATCTGTGCAGGTGTTCAAGCACTTGTCAAAAAACTGTTGTCCTGAATTTGAGAATCAATTTAGTTACAATCCATTTCCAGTTTTCACATAGGCATTGCGGTCCTTGAGGTCTCTCACTGTGTCAAATTATGGAAGGCAATCAAGAGGTGGGAACCTGATTGCTTACACCTGGCTTACTCAAAACAACGTGGTACCTTCTGGCAGCTGCCTTTCAGAATTGAGTTGTTGGAGAGAAGGATTCTTGTTTGATGAAGGACTTTCTGCTTGAATCACAGCTCTGCCTCACTGCTTGTCTGATCCTATGTTTCCTAGTTTAGTAAATAATTAGAGTAGCTATTCAAAGTGATTTTGTGCTGAATTCCTGTGCAGACCTAGCTCTCCCAGTTTCTGCCTGTTCCCTGTGCAAGCAGCGAACTATCAGCTCATTTCTGCTCCCACTGTCAACTAGAAACAATTCATTTGTTAGGTTTCACCAGCACAGCGCTTGCTCTGTGCCTTTGAAATCCAATGGATTTATTATATCGTAAAAGGGGTTTATGTCCGGCCTTTGCTTCTTATTTTGGCATGTGCTTGGCACATCCCTTTTCTTCTTTCATTTCCATTGGCTGTAGCACAGTATTTTCTTTTTGGCTGTGCTTCTCTTATCAGTGTTCCTTGTCCCAATTACTCATGCTCATCCACTTTTGTGGCTGGATCTTCTTTATTAGGATAATGTTGGGATCTGGCACCTTTTAAATAATGTTTGCGTACTTATCCTGATGCATTTGAAAAAATTATTGTGTGGTAGCACGAACAGCTACATTTCTTTGGTTCTTCAATACTTTCATTCATTCACTGGGCCTTTAAATACCTTTCCCTGGCTGCATGCATTTGTTCCGTGCTGGCATCAGACTCCTATTAAAAAATGATTCTGTACTTTTGCCGATGCATTGGAAGAATAATTTTTCTTCACTTTCTGGGATCAGACTCCATTTAACAAATCTTTCCAGAATACTTGTATTACTTTATTGGGGCTTTAATTAATTTTCCCTGGATGCATGCATTTGTTTGCATACTTAAGCTAATCTTCATTGTTGGTCTAAAATATAAGCTACATGATTTAGGATTGTTTTTGGGCTTCAACTCCTTTTAACTCATCTTTGTATTCTTTATAAAACATACTTTACTATTTTTATTTGTTATAAATACTTTCCGATCCATTTACAACATTAACACGTACTACTGCTATTGGGGATTAACAAAGCTTCATTTTATATTGCAAAACTCCTTTAATTACAACTTTTAGCCAGTAATTTAATTTGCCCCACGTTAACATATTTTAATCAGCAGTGCTTCACACTGTTTAAAGGCCATTAACTGTTGAGCCGTTGGTAACATGAAAACAATATGATAACACATCTTTACAGAAAAAAGTCGGCCACTTTCTGGGGCATATTAACTAGCAATAGCGATAATTATCGCTATTGCTTGGTTAGAGACAAAAATTTACCTCTGAGCTGCGGCGATTTTTATCGCAGATAAACCTTGGTATTACCAAGGTTTATCGCAAATGCGATAAAAATCGACCGCAATGCATGAATATCGCTGAAAAGTCAGCGATATTCATGCATTACCGAGCTAATGCTCTTAAGCATGTTATCCACCTCCCATTGGATAACATGGCTAAGAACTGCTCAGGGCAGGTGTTAGCTTTTGGAGATATTCGCGCTTAGCGCGAATATCTCCAAAAGTTGGTAATAGGAGATAGCGACTGTTTCCAGTCGCTAACATCTTGGCATGCCCACTTTGCATGTCATTAGTGATTTACCATTGCTTGTTTATACTAGACAGCAGGTGGGCATTTGCTGTAGCCTGTTGCATGTGAGTGAGTCACTTCCTGCTCTGGCTTGTTTTTGTCATTCCTGTGTCCTTCTGTGTTGAAAATACTAGTGGATTTTATGTTCATTTTGTATTAAGCCATTTTCTGCAGCTCCATGGCCTTCCCCAGTTAGCGATTCTGTATACTTGGGACTCTATTACAAACAACACTTCACCTGTGTGTGGCCAAGTTCACCTTTACCTGTGATGTGCTAGACAGAGACTGGGATTTTGCACCCTATTTCAATGAATGTGCTGTTCCCAACAGGGGCATGACCTTGAACCCGTACTGAGAACAGCGCGTTAGTGAAACGCACACCAGCTGTTTGAAGCCATTGGTCCATATTTCACTGTAGGTAACAATCTAACCCATGCTTAAAAATGTGGCAAAGACACTCTTCCAGGTGGGTGCAGTGACTGACTACTCACACCTGCCTGTGAATCTGGGCAAATCACTTAATCTCCCCGTGCCTAACAAAAAAATGAATGTGTATCCTCATGTAACGTAACTGGTGCAATGTAAAGCGCTCTGATACCCGATTCGGATTCGGGTCAAGTTCGTGCTATATAAAAATCTGCAAAAAAAAATAAAGAGATATATTTAAATGATTGCAGTCTGGCAATTATAGGACATCAGGGTTAAAAATCCGCCAACAATTTTATTTTCATTTGCCTCTTAAGTTGCTTGATGCCTTTCATCCTCTGTGTAGGGGAACAGTGTCATTCCTATACAAGTATTGAGCATTGTTCATATGACTGCACATGTCCAAGAGTCTACAATGCAATGAATATCTCAGGCATTTATCTCTGAAAATGACTTGAACAGTATATCCAATCAGATACTCCAGAACCTATGGACCCATTGCAATTGACTGAACCCAAAAAGGGGTATCCCTAACAGATATAGCTCTAATATTGTCTATTTCCTTTTAACAGAGTACCGCACCTCGGTCTTAGATTCACGTCCTGCACTTTAAAAGATCATGTCTTCAGCTTTGTGCCGTGTCTGCCCTGCTCTGTTTTCTCAGCTTCTTTCCAGACTTGGAGTCGTAACAGCCCGGGTTCGAGAAGGTTTGTCAGCAAACTGAGCATCTTTTTGGTTTCATTAGCTAAACTCGCTGTGCATCTGGTAGGACGATTTACATAGCACTAATGTAGTGGCCTCTTAACTTCGCAGTTCCTAGCCTATGTATGTGACCAAAAGGTAGAGTAAAAGAAAGTTAAAACAAATGAGGGTTCAATTATTAAATGATTTTCAATTGAGAGCAAACACTTAATTGTTCATAGTTAGAACTTGTCAACACATGACTCACCATCAAAAGATCTGTGGAATACAAATGGGACTGTGAGTCTCATACAAATGTACTACAAACCATCTGGTCACCTTAAGCATAACTACAAACAGTTCAGTTGTACAATATATCATGCTCGCATGATGCACAACATATATCCTTCTTTCACAATGTGTTGTGCAATGCCCTGTTATGATGTTCACTAAATACACCACTATCACAATAGAGACCATGTATTCTTCTGTTGTGAGGGTTACTGTAGGTCAACTGTCCACACAGACACCGTTTACTTCCTCTTCACACTGTGTACGGTGTACCTTTGAGTAATGAGGAGTACCAAATTACCTTTTGACAAAAAGTTTATGCAAAATGTTTTCTGTAATGTTCTATCTATCTGTATGTTTACCCAAGTTACACTTCTTCGTCAACCAGTGTAAATTATTGTTGAAATTCTTTCCGCAGTGTTACCATAGAGTTTTGCCTTCTGTTGCTGAACCTGTTTTTTGCTGACCGTAGGACTCTGTGCACTTTGTGATAAAGTGCTTGCACTCTCCTTTTCGAATATGTTAAAATTGGTATACACCTGATTAGCACCTTAAATTTACTTCCAGGTCCCTATTGTGCGGTATTACCTGTCCCCAGGGCCCAATAATTAAATGTCAACAGTGGTCTGCAGCACTCATTTTGCAACCTACTAAAGTAGCACTGTAAAACATGTATCCAAGCCTGCCACTGCATCCTGGGTGAGCATGTTTAGACTGTCAATTTCACCTGGTCAAACAAACCTTTTGCCAGGCCTCATTTATACTTTTTAGATACTTCTAACTCACCCTGATGATAGACCCTAAATGACCAAAGGGCAGGGTGCAGGATATTTAAAAAGTAGATCATGTAGATTTAGTGATTTGTGGCAGTGAACCCTCCTGGTTTGTATTTCACTGTGGCAAGGCTGGCTCTATCATAGGCTTAACAGTGATTTATAATGCTACATTTAATACATGCGCAATTTAGTTTGGAAGTATCTAGACAAACGGTTCAAGGACTTATTGTAATAGTAATTTAAAATCCAACCTAATGACAAGAATGATTTAAAATTACTACTTTGAAAATGAAATTTTGCATAAAACCAAAATACTTTCTTGCCAGTGTCCAGCTGTCATCCAACCTGATGGCTCCCCTTCAGTGAGATGTGAATTTCTTCCAAATAATGACAAAGGGGGATCTTCCCCTGACAGGATGGCCTGAGGTCTGTTCCTCTACCCTTATTGAGCTTCAAAGTATACCTACCATGTCACTAGTAGATGAAGCTCACACCTAGGCCTGCCTCTCCATTGTCTCCCTAGTCACACTAGCACCAAATCCAATGGGAGTAGAGGAATTGACCCAAACTAGCCTCTAGATCCAGCTACAGGCTAGCACAAATCGTACCCCACAGACTTATTCACATAACACTTCTGAACCTGTGGCGATCTGCTCTTTGAAACCTTAAGACTGGATCTGCTTACTTTGAACCCAGGACCCCAAAAGTAACTACAACGGTCAAGATAAAGATTTCCCCATAAAGTTTCAAAGCCTGAATGTAAATTATCGACCGAGTTAAACCTGGTCCCTGTATAAGACTGGCAAACCACCACGCTCAACCTTAACTTTTGACTTTGACCTTGTGTAGCTTGACTAGATAACCGCAGTTGGTGTTTGCTTTTTGGTGCTATTTTTAATGCAAAATGTAAATATGAATGTCTCTGTTTCTACTTATTGGATCTTTGTGTTTTTGGTGTCATTTTATATAATACGCTTTACTCAATTTTTTTAATTGGTTTGTTAATTTTTTTTAATGTTGTCTTGTGTTTTCACTTTATTACTGTATGAGTATAGTGAAATACTTTACATCTTGCCTTTAATTTAAGCCTAACTGCTTTTAAGCCAAGCTATAAGAAGGTTAAGCACAGGTTTATTTTGTAACACTTGATTATTATTTGAAGTGGGTCTGCATCCTCTTCAATTAATATTCTAATTTCTTACACTTATTATAGTCCAAAATACTATACACATCTCTTCAACAAAGAGGAACACATATGCCTGATATTTTAGTGTACAACTTACTGTGTCAATGCAGAGCATATCACCTTCTGTCACAATGTACATCATATATCTCATAGACTCTGTGATTGAGGATTCTAGGACTCTCATTTCAGAAGAGAGTATATATTTCACATTTAAACAACGTCTGTAGAATAGCCGTCTGTCACAATGTGCACAGTACTTCCATCAACCACAATCTTTACAATAAATTATAACAAGCTATGCCAGTAACACTCACTACACTATTACATACCCCAGCTTGCTAAAATGTGTAATACATATGCCCTTTCTCATAGGGAACAGAACCAGTCTCTATCACAATGGTCACCAAATGCCCATCTATCCCAGCATACGTTATACTCTCATTCCCAAACGTAATAAATACCCCCAGTAAAAAGTGTAACGTATAAATCTAATTTCAATGTGAAATGTGTGCCGCTTTCACCATATGTACTTAATACCATAGGGGGATCATTATAATGCAGGCTACATACCAAAGAGCACAATCTGTAGTGAATACTCGGTTGTACAGTCCAGTATTGTCAAGTGTAGTGCCATTATGTGGAGTGCTGTACAGTGGAGGAGAGGAGAGTGTTGTAAAGTCTATTGTCATCGAGTAGAGTATTGTAGAGTGGATTGCAGTAGAGTAGAGGGTAGTGGAATAGCATACAGTGTAGTAAAGTGTTATATAGTGTAGTGGACTGGTGTCATATTGTGGAGGCAATTGTCAGAGTAGAGCAGCGAGTTGAACAGTGGACCGATGTGTCAGAGTGGAGGATAGTGTTTTAGAGTAAAGCAGAGCGTCGTAGAGTGGATTTTAGTGGAGTGACGTAGAGAACAGTGGAGGAGAGTGTAGTAGATTGGAGCGCTGTGTCACATAGTGAACAGGTGTATTGGAAAGAGGAGTGGAGTGGAGTGGCATGTCTTCTAGTGTCACACAGTGTAGTACAGTGATGTAAAATGGATGGGCGAAGAATGGAGCCTAGTGTCAGAGTGGCTTTAAGGGTAGTACGGTGTTGTAGAGTGGAGTTGCGTAGAGTGGAGTTGTGTACAGTGGAGAAGAATGTCAGACAGTGGAGCAACGTAGAGTGGAGTATAGTACAGTGCATAGAGTGGGGTAAAGTATTGTAGAGTGGAGAATAGTGCAGTGGAGTACACCGAAGTTGCGTAGTGGATAGTGGAGTAAAGTGTCAGAGTGGAGTGGCATGTTGTAGTCTATAATGGAGTGGCATAGCATACCGTCAAGTAAAGTGTCATACATTGGAGTACTAGTCAAGTAGAGTGAAGTGGTCTATGGCACTGTACAGTGTTGTAGAGTGTGGTAGAGTGGATTGGCATACAGTGTTATAGAGTACAATGGCATAGAGTGAAGTGGTGTACAGTGGAGAAGTGGAGTACTGTGTCAAGGAGTCGAGTAAAGTAAGGTGGAGTGACATAAAAAGATGTGTTCAGTGTTGTATAGTGCGCTAGAGCAGCCTAGATGTGAGTAGAGTGTTGTACAGGGGCATGCAGTATAGCACAGTGTTGTACAGTGGAGTATACAAACATAGACTGAAGTAAAGTGTTGGAGAGTGGAATACAGAGGAGTAGAGAGGAGTTGCTCAGAATACAGTAGTGTATCAAACAGTGAAGCTTTGAAGAGTGGACTGTTGTACAGTAACGTAGAGTGAGGTAAAGTCTAGTACAGTAGAGACAAATGGAGGAGTAGTGGAATGTATTGTGGAGTAAAATAGAATAGAGTGTATTGGCGTGTGTTTTAGTTGAATGACATGGAGTGTATTGGCATAGCATAGATAGTAAACTGTTATACATTGGAGTGGTGTCTCATACAGTAGAGTGCAGTGTGTTAGAGAGTATAGAAAAGTGTAGTATAGTGGAATAGAGTGTTGAACAAAAGAATGTACGGGCATACACTGCAGGAAAGTTGGATAGATATGGTTACAGGGATGGATTGGAGTGTCGAAGAATGCAAGAAAGTGTAATAGACCATTAAAGAGCGAAGTTATATAGAGTGGAGGAGAGTGTTCTACATTGGAGTGACATAGAGTGGAGTGGTGTACTATATTGTGACATAGAGTGGATAACAGTACAGTGGAGTTGCGTACAGTGGAATAGCGTGTAGCAGAGTTTGGAAGAGTGCAGTGTAATAGCACAAAGTGTAGTAGTGTACAGTGGAGTGGCGTAGAATGGGGTAGGGTATAATGTATTAGAATTGAGTGGAGTACATTAAAGTGGCATAGTGTTGAGTTGAGTAAACTGTTATAAATTGAAGGGGAATCTCACAGTGGAGTGGAATGCTGTGTTGTACAGTGCAGGAAAATGTCAGAGTGGAGCAGTGTTGTACAATAGAGTGCAAAGTCAGAGTTGAGTACACATTTGGACAGTGGAGTGTATAGGGATAGGGTGGAGTGTAGTCTAGTAGAATGGCGTAGAGTGTAGTAAAGTTTTTTGTGAAGTGAAGTTCTACAGAGTTCAGGAGAGTACACTGGAGTGGTATATAGTGGAATAGCATAAATTGAAGTGTCACAGAGTGGTATACAGTGGAGGGACGTACAGTAGAGTGGTACAGACTGAATTGTTGTACATTGGAGTGGTGTAGAGTATGGCAGCGTATAGTGTGGTGGTGTAAAATGGAGTAGTGTGGACTGGCTTACAGTGGGGTGGGGTAGAGTGTAATAGCATAAAGTGAAGGGGTGTACAGTGGAGTGACATCCAATGGAATAGCGCTGAATAGAGTGGTGTACAGAGGAGTAGGGTAGAGTGGAAAACCATACAATAGAATGGTGAAGATTGAAGTGATAGTCTCCAGTGGAGTGGCGTACAGGGGAGTGGGGTAGAATGGAGTGGCATAGAGTGGAGAGGCATACACTGGAGTAGCGTATAGTGGAGTGGCATTGTTAAAAACTGGATTCCTGGATGGTTGAATTATGCACTCAGGCCAGACAGGAACCACCACTCTTGTCAGGGTAAGCTAGATACAGAATAAGATAGCCTGTGCTCATTCTCTGGTAGCTTGCCACAAAGCAGTCAGGCTTATCTACAAAGGCAATGCGTAGAGTATTTATGCAACACACACAGTCAAACAATGAACACACCACAAAAAGACTCCACACAGGTTACGAAAACTAGGGAACATTATCTGAGCAAAATGAGTCCAAAATGACAAAAATCTAATCTGTCGTAGTCGGGATATGAATTTGTAAAGATTAAATCAAAAGTTGTGCGTAGAAGTCACTTAGGGTCAAAAAGGTTACTTGAGGTTGTGAGAGACGGGCACAAATCCAAAGCTCAGGCTAACCGCAATCAATGGCAGGTCAGCTACAGAACCCACACAGGTCCTACTAATTAAATACCTTGACTGGAGCAAGATTCGATGTCAAGAGCCTATTGCGTAATGGTCGAGCTGCACAAAGAGGTCCTGCATCATTGTCAAACTTTGTTGGTGAGTGCAATGCGTCATGGTTGAGCTGTGCAGAACATCGTCATTGAGATGGCCAGGCTGTGAAACCACTGTGGTCGGGCATCCTCTGCTTCAAGCAGTCGATGCAGTGCATCAGTTTTTAATGCAGAGGCCTAGAGCTTGGAGGAGCAACCTCAGGCAAGGGTAGGACTTACAGAAGGCAGAGTCCAGCAGCGCCAGCAGAATTGTGGGAAGACTTTTGTGTCCCTGGGACTTCAGAAAACAGTTGGGAAGCCATCAAGCCCTTGCATATCACTTAAAGGGAAGGCAGAGGCCTTCCAGTAGAGTCAGAGAGCAGCTTGCAGCAGGGCAACAAGCAGAAAAGCAGTCCTTCCAGAAACGCAGGCCAGTTGAGTCCTTTAAGGCGCGCAGCAGTTCCTCTGACAGAGGTTCAGTTTAAGATCCAGATTTGTCTGATCTCAGTGGGTCAGAGACCCAGTACTTAAACGAAAAAGTGCCCTTGATGTAGGGGTGACTTTAAAGGAACTCTCTGAAATGCACAAGGATCTCTTTAAACGCAGTACTGTCTGCTGGGCTAATCCTGGGGGGTAAATCAGTGCTTTGTGTGCGGTCAGGACACTACTTATTGAAGTGCAAGTGCCAGTCCATCCCATTCCTCCCTGCCCAGGTTGACCCCTCAGAATGCAGATGATTGCAGATGAGTGCTCAGAATGCAGAGAAACCTCACCTTCCTGTGTTCGTGGCTGTCTAGAGGGAATGTACACAGTGTAGAAGTTACCGAACCCAGACATGTATTGGAAACAGGCTGTCAGGCACAAAGAGTAATGTTTATTGCAACCTCACCAGTAAGGAAAATGTATCATTACCATCCCAACCACTTTAGACATGAAAAAGCTACTCCTCCCTGATCAGGAATTACAGATTACAATTGTATTAAGGAATTTCCAAAGCTGGCTTTTGAGAGGGGTAGGTCTCACAGTAGTGAAAACCAAAATAGGCTGTTTGTCACTACCAGGACATGCAAAACAAAAAACTAGAACTCCTACATTTTACATATATAGCACCCTGCACTTAGGGCTACCTAGAGCCTACCTTAGGGGTGACTCATATGTAAAAAAAGGGTGTTTAAGGCTTGGCAAGTACTTTTAAATGCCAAGTGGAAGTAAACTACACACACTGGCCCTGCAATGGCAGCCTGAGGTAAGTTTGAAAGACTATTTATTTATTTTATACATTTTTTATATTTTATTTTAATATCATTTATAATGCGCGCAGCTACTGAAGAGTGTCCCCGCGGAAGCCAAATGATGGGGGGAAGGAACTGGACATAGGGAAACATTTATGCAAAAAGCCAAGTTTTTATCAATTTCCTGAACAACCTTGGGTTAGTAGTGTACCGTAGTGTGTAAGGCAGAGCGTTCCAGGCTTGAGCCACCTTGAAAGAGAGAGAACTGCCCCCCCCACTCGTACCAAACAGAACCGAGGGATCACTGCCAACAGCTGAGAGGCTGAAAGCAACAGTCTTTGTGGAACATAGAACTGAAGCAATTCTTCAAATACAGTGGACCCAAGCCATGAAGGGCTGCATGGGCTACGCTGAGAGCCTTGAATTTGACCCATTGGGCCACAGGAAGACAGTGTAGGTCCAATAAATATTGCTTCACACTAGCTCTTCCGGAGATGTTCAGCAGACCTCTGGCTGCTGCATTTTGTACAACTTGCAACTTCCTCAGCTGGAAGTCTGGCAGCCCTATATACAGTGCGTTGGCATAGTCTAGGCGCAAAAGAATTAGTGCACGCGTGACCATTTCCTTGGCGGCCCTGGGCAGGCAAGGGTTGAATCTTCCTGAGAATCTTCAGTGTACCAAAACCCTGTCCGGCATTTTTCATTTTTTTGTGTGGAGAACCTAAGGTCCTCATCAAACCAGACAACTAGCTTTTTGACAAGCTTACCCACAGAGCTAGGTAGAGGGCAGTTCGTCGGCCAGAGGGCTTCCCTAAACTGCAGGGGAAAAGACTCATACAAAAGAACCTCTGACTTCTCTTCATTACACTTCAGCTGGGCCAGAGCTATCCATTCAAAAACTGCCATTAGACAGGCTTTGGCCTGGACAGGAGAAACATTTGCCTCCCTCCAAGTTAAGAAGAGCTGGGTGTCATCCGCAAAAGCAATGATCATCACTCTCAGTTCCTCTGCAAGATGAATTAATGGGGTGATGTAAATAATAAACAGCAGAGGTCTCAGGGTAGATCCCTGCGGTACTCCTGTGGACACCTTTTGCGGGACATAAGAGGAGGGAGGAGCCATACTTGCTGTGATCGATCTTCTAGGAATGACTTGAGCCAATTCCATGCTTGGCCCAAAATACCGATGTTGGTGATGCGAGCAAGAAGCTAGGAGTGTGGTACCATGTCGAAGGCGGCGGAGAGGTCCAATAAAATCAGAGCCGCTCTGCCACTAGCGTCCAAACACTCCCTGATTGCTTCAGACATCTCCACCAGAGCTGTTTTGGTGCTATACGTAGCTCTAAACCCTGATTGGGCTGGGTGCAAAAGGCCAGATGTTTCTACAAAATTGGACAGCTTTTTGAACACCGCTTTCTCACACACTTTTGCTATGGCAGGCAGAAGCGAGATGGGACAAAAGCTAGCCGGAGAAGATACGTCCAGTGATGGCTTTTTAAGTAAGGGAAGGAGTTTGGCCTGCTTCCATTCCAAGGGTACAATAGCTGTCTGAAGGGACATATTATTCAGGGTATTAACCTCAGGATTAACTACCTCCTCCATGGCAGCCAGCAGCCTGGCAGGACAGGGGTCCACAAGAGTTCCTGATTTTAGCGAATTGAGAATGGTCAGTGAATCCTGGAGAGTAATCAAAGACAATTCTGCTAATGAGGGAGATGAACTAGACAGACATAAACTGGGTCCTGAGATGATTGTAGAAGGAAGTCCTGTCTGGCCTATACTTCCTTATCCCAGGCTGGCCTGAATCATCTGGATTTTATCAATGAAAAGCCTAGACTGTTTTTCGCACCATGTGTCAGAGGTAGGAAGAGTAATGTGCTCGACACATGGGGAGACGAAACTCTAAACAATTGAAAAATATTCGTTGGCGTTATTTTTGGACTGAAAAAATCACTCTGCATAATGGTGACTTTTAGCTACACAAATAGCAGTATAGTAAGCTTTCTGAGCCGTTCAAAGAGCAATTTTACTGAGGGGGCAGTAAGCCAACCTCCAGCTTCTTTCCAACTTTTTACAATGCTGCTTTTGCTCTTTAAGCTCACTAGAGAACCAGGGTTTTGAGGGAGACGTTCTGGCTCACTTTTGAGCGAGGGGAGGGGATAATAAAGCCACCGCCTGCGAGATCCAGTTCGAAAAACTCTCCAGATCTCCCCCTAGATCTTTTGTGACAGGAGGCCGTGCCTCGAGCAAGGCCAAACTCAAGGCAGAAGGGTCTATTCTATGAGACGGCCTGCTCTGAGAGAGGATACTAGCTGATTTGGACATCAGAATGGTGCATGAAAGTTGGATCAGGAAATGGTCCGACCAAGTTACCTGCGAGGTTTTTTAAGACATATCAAAGAAGATAGAACAGACCGGATATAGGATGTGACCCCCTCGGTGCGACAATGAACTAATCCACTGGGAGAGCTGGTCTAGACTCAGTAAGTCACAAAGCTCCCTGGTATCACTCGCCTCCACTCGATCCAAATGGATATTGAAATCCCCAAGAAGTAAGAAGTTAGAAAATCGAAGGGCCCTGGGAACAATCACCTCGTCTAAGGCTTTCAGGAATGGTCCGGCAGGCCCGGTAGGCCTATGGATCAAAATGCCTCCCAGCGTAAAGTGTGGCGAGATGATGATGGAAAAATCAAGAGCATCTCCATCCCCAATTCCCGATACCTTGCCACGATGAAGAGTCCACTTGTCCCTAAAAATAACAGCAGTACCTCCACCTCTGCCATCCTTACAATCTGTCCTATACCCTCTCGAAATGGCTAATTCAATGGCCGGTATTGAGTACTCATTAAGCCACGTTTCCGTTATAAAAAAATAAGTTTAGGAGGTCATCATAGAGAAGTTCCCAAATGCCCTGGGTATGTTTGACCAAGGAACGATCATCAATCAGGGTGGCCGGAAAGCGCTGACTCTTAGTGGTAGCTCTAGATAGGTGAGCAGAACGAGCTACTTCCACCACTTTGGGACACAGACCAAAGTTAAAGTTCTCACACATCCTACCATCTTTATCCAAAACACTCCATGAGGTGGAGCACTTACCCCCATGCTTATCAAGCGCTAGCAGTACAGCGCAACTGTATATGTAACGGGGTCTATGTGCATGAAACGGGCAGCATGGCTAGCGCTAGCCGCTTCCAGGATGCTGATGGGCGCAGACGGGCTTGTCTTAGGCGCGCCTGTGGTGCATCAGTACCACATTCATATTTCAGTACAGAGCCCCCAAAACAACTAGTCCGTGCCATGCCTAAGACGGCAGCCTTGTTGTCCACCTCGGCAGTATGCCGAAAGAGTAGCGCGAGCCACTCCTCTAAAGTGCGGTAGTGCCGTTAGTAATTGCAAATATAAATTCGATTTTAAACGTGTACTATTTCAGTTTAAAAACGAATACAAATTCAATTTTTAAAATGGGTGCACATTCAATTCAATTTTAAAATCAGGGCAAAACAAGGGATAAAATACAGGAAAGTGCTTGAGCAGCCTTTTAAATAAAGTGCAGAGTGCAGCAAAACACAAACTGACACTCATAACTACCAGCACCTAATGGCCCACCACTACTTCTGTGGGTGGCACAATAAGCGCTGCAAAGCCACTAGTGCCATTTAATTTACGTGCCCTGGGTATATGCTATACCACTTTACAAGGGACTTACAAGTAAATCAAATATGCCAAACAGGTGTAAACCAATGATATCATGTTTAGAGGAGAGATCGCATGCACTTTAGCACTGGTCAGCAGTGGCAAAGTGAGCAGAGTTCTTAAGCCAAAAAAGGTCAGAAAAAGAGGAGGAGCTTGGCACAAATGTTGGGTGAATCTTCAGAGAGGGCCATTCTCCCCCCCCCCTGGGCTAAATCCAGGTTAGCCTAATCAATACCTTGATGGACTTCCGTGCTTAGGGTGATGGGATGTGGACAATGGCCCACTACTGCAGGGCACTTGTCACTTCTATCCCTTTCTGAACCCAGTTGGATTCCTGTGCTAAAACATGGGGAATCTTTCACCTTACCCGTGGACCCCATCTGTGCAGCACCCAACTTTAACTTGCTCAAAAATGCATCCCTGTAGGCAGATAGTACCACTATGGCCAACAAAGTGATGTGGCCCATTCCACCCCTTGGGTCTGACGTCTGTTACCAACCCAAGGAATACTCTGTACATAAGCACAGCAACCAACAGAAGATGCCGACAGCTGTCAGTGTCTAGAGCCAGGCCCCAAGCCATCCAGGGGTCTCTGTCCTCTTTGGTTTCTCAGAGTGGGGTGCTGCAGCCCTAGGTACTTCGTACTCTTTCTCTTCTCCACCTCTTACCAGTTTAGGGGAGGTATCCTGCAACTGGTCCTTCAACCCAGGGTATGTTCTCTTGATCTGGACAGGAGTCAGGGGTGAGTCACTCCTTCCCATGACCCTGCCACCTGGGCTTCTGTATCCTTCTCCATGGACTGGTACTGCCAGAAAACTGAACTGTCAGGGCGCTCGTGGCAGCCGCACTGCATGATTCTCCCATCAGTTCCGGTGTGCTATCCTGCAACTGGTCCTCCAGCCCAGGCTGTGTACCCTTAGCATGAATATGTGTCTGGCACACCAGGATAGGATTTCCAGGGGAGTACACGTACCACTCCAAGGAAAACACACTAAGTACTTGTGGGCAACAGTCTGCGTGGCGCAGGTTTCCCGATGCCCGTCTATGGGACCTAAGATGGAGCCCCCCAGGCCAGAATTGGCCTCACCAGTGTCAGTCTTGAGGTGCTCAGATCTCAGAGCTGACAACCCTTGATACACTAGTTTTCCCACTGTGGACTATCTCCTCCTCTTACCCATCCATCGGGGCTTCTGCCCCCTCCTCTGTGGAATAGTACTGCCTGAAACCAGAACTGATTGAACACTTATGGCAGTTACCCCTCCCTCTCCAAGTTCTCCTGACACTGCAGGGTCCTCCTCAGTGGATGGTCTCCCAGCACAGGCTATGCTTCCCTGCAGTTGAACCCTCTGGGAACTATCCAGGCTCTGGGGCTTAGAATAGGGCACCTCACTCCACCTCTCTTTCTACTCTGATATGGGACATGTGACCCTTGACCCCCGCCCACTATACTTGGACCATCTAGTTTACTGTGAACCTCCCCCAACCTTAGTTGAAGGAACGAGAGCCAATCCCATTTGGATCTCTCCCAAAAGCCTTTTCAGACACTCTGGTACTCACTTAGAGGTCTGCCTCATTTTCAAATTGCCTGGGGTCAGAGAACTCACACTCAACAAGGTGTTGGCATTCACTTGGAAAACAATGACTGAAAAATTATTTTCTGGCAAACAAATTGTGCAGCCCTTAAAAAGTGTTCATACCATGCTACCCTTCACTCAACCATCCAGTACTCTGCAGAAGTACCACACAAAATCCTCCCATGAATGGTTAGGCAGTTTGTGAATGCCCCATAACCTACACCAGAGGTCGTCAAATTGGGGTTGGACTCCCCTCAGGTGATCCCAGGGAGGGTGGCGGCAGGACTTGGCCAAAAGAATCCTAATGCTCATAACTGTGCTTTGTTTCAGCTTAACAAAATGAGAGGAAGTAATCAGCTCTGTAATGGGCCATCACTAACATCTTTTGTCATTTATATCATGGCTGGAAGAAGGTGTCAAAAAGAAAGGGACTCTAAATATTCCTCAAAACTTCCACCTCCATTTCTAATAATCACACTCTGGATAATTTATACTTTATATAGTCCTGTCTGACCAGAATAGTATGTTTGGCAAGTATGTATTTGATTGCATTTTTAAAACAATAGTAGAACTTAACTGCAATGTTTAAATAAGCCGAGACATATTTAAACATTGGCAGTTTAATAAAATAATAGAATTTTTTTTTTGAGGGGGGAGCCCTTGTGATTGTTCTTCTCACTGGAGGGGGGCATGGGATTAAAAAGTTTGAAGACCACTGACCTACACTCTTGTGGGGTGAATTCATACTTCTTAACCAGGGCCTCCTTCATGGGGGGTATACCTCAACCTGTCCTCCTCTTCAATGCCAGTAGGGTATCCCTCTCACCACCAGGAATAGGACTCTTTATGCCAGCATCCAAATACTCCTCGGGGATCATATGCACCTCTAGAGCTACCTTGTATGCCTGAATCAACTAGTGTATGCCACTCGCCTCCTTAAGGCTAGGCACCAAGTCTTTGGCTATGTGAGGTGCTTCTTCAGCATTGAATACAGTAGTTTGCCGCCACCAATATTGTTGTTGCTGGACCCTATCTAAGGGGCTCTGATTTCCAGTTCCTTGAGATTTAGTTCATGAGCCCACAAAGCCTTTCTCTTTTCCATGGCTCTGTCAGCCTCAGCTGCTTCCATGGCAAGTTTATCTCTGGCTACGGCCCTTCCAAATACATGTAGGTTCATGCTTGAGGTCCAGACTGTTGGAACCTTTCTTTACAGGCATCCCCTCTCCTTGCAGAAGCTCTTCTGATTCCTCATACTGCAAGATGGCAGGTAATTGAGATCCATTGGAATGCTGTAAAGGTTTCACTGGTCCCAATTTGATGAAGCAGATTTAGAAAAATTACCAATTTGAGAGAATAGAAGAATTTGAATTCACAATGATATTTGTATAGGTTTGTCGTGAAGAATGTGTTACTATGGTATTGCAAAAATAAGTCCTATCCTATTTGTGCTTGTTTCTGTGCCCTTCTGGTTGCCTAATATTGTATTTTATTGGACTCGTTTTGCCCCCATTGTCAATTTGTACGCTTTTGCCTTCTGTTCCCTCCCCGGTCCCACTTCCCATCGCTGCGTCCTCTGCGGCCCTGCTCCCCTCTCCCATTCGTATATTGTGCTTGTTTCTGTTCCCTTCTGGTTGCCTAATATTGTATTTTACCCTCAAGGCAGTTTATTATACTCAGGCATGTAATCATACCGTTCTGATGATGATCCCATTATCCTTCTAAAAGGGATATAAACGTCGTCAACCTATGAAACATATTTACACGTTAAACCATTGCGTAAAAACCAGTATGAATATTGTTTAATGAAAGCTTGTCATTTATCATCATTGATTTTAAGCCTTCTCTGTCTTTCGCCTGAAATACTAAATGTCCAAATGTAATTGTATTTTGTTTATGTGTAGGGCGCAGGACTGGGTCCCATTCTATTTTTTTGCTTGCTCTTGAATATGTCTCACATTTCTTTGATTTATTAAATTGTGTGTCCGGCTGGACATCCTGCAATATAGTACTGATCCTAGTCTATATTTATTATTGTGTTATAATGTTTCTTAACAACTGTTGTTTATAATATAAAGTTGACACCCAGGGTCCTTACTTACCTTGCGGGTTCCCTTGTTCACCATAAAGCAGACAACAGAGAAACAGCAGCCCTTTTCCTCCTGGACCTGTCAGCCGCCTTCGACGCGGTCTGCCACTGCACACTAGGAACACGCTTACACGACGCCAGGATACAAGAGAAGGCCCTGTACTGGACCACATCCTTCCTCTCCGGCAGAACAGAGAGCATCCGCCTCCCCCCTTCCGCTCCAATACCATCGAGATCATCTGCGGCGTATTCCAGGGCTCATCCCTCAGCCCGACGCTGTTCAACATCTACGTGGCACCCCTTGCCTGACAGCACGACCTCAACATCATCTCCTATGCCAATGACACCCAGCAGATTCTCTCCCTCACCAAAGACCCTCATACCAACAAAACCAACCTCCATGAAGGAATGAAGGCCGTCGCCGAAGGGATGAGCAACAGTGGACTGAAGCTGAACTCGGACAAGACGGAGGTCCTCATCCTCGGATCCACCCCCCCAGCCTGGGACGACTCCTGGAGGCCGACCACACTAGGAACAACCCCGACACCCACTGACCAAGCACGCAACCTAGGGGTCATCCTCGACTCCACCCTCTCCATGACTAAGCAGGTCAACGATGTCTCCTCCTCCTGCTTCAACACCCTCTGCATGCTCCGCAGGATCTACAAATGCATCCCCACCGAAATGAGAAAAACAGTCACCCAGGCCCTCGCCACCAGCAGGTTGGACTACGGAAACGCCCTCCACGGAGGAACTTCGGCCAAACTTCTGAGACGGCTGCAATGCATCCAGAACACCTCTGCACGTCTGATCCTCGACATACCCCGCCGCAACCACATCACACCCCACCTGAGAGACCTGCACTGGCTCCCCGTCAACAAGAGGATAACCTTCAAGCTCCTCATCCACGCACACAAAGCACTCCACAACACCGGACCAGCATACCTCACCAGACGATTCCTCTTTACACCCCCACCCGCCAGCTCCGCTCCGCCGGACTCACCCTCGTCGCAGTCCCCCGCATCCAAATAATGACTGCCGCAGATCTTTTGTCCACCTCACCGCCAAGACCTGGAGCACCCTCCCCACCCACCTAAGGCAGACCCAAGACCTGCTGGCCTTCAGAAGACCCCTCAAGACCTTGCTTTTCGAGCAGTAACAGCACCCCTCCTCCCCCAGCGCCTCGAGACCCTTATGGTTAAGTAGTGCGCTCTACAAGTGATATGCTTGACTGATTGATTAATCCTCACCACTGATCACCAATGTTAGTAATGGGTTTCCTGGTTGGCTGAAGTATGCACCCAGGCAAGGCAGGTTCCACCACTCTAGTCAGGGTAAGCTAGTTACACAATAAGATAACCTGTGCTCACCCTCTGGTAGCTTCTCAAAAGCTGTCAGGCTTATCTACAAAGGCAATGTATAATTTATTTGTCCAACACACACACAGTACACCACATAAAGACTCCACACTGGTTAAGAAAATAGAAAATATTTATCTGTGCAAAATGAGAACAAAATGACAAAAAATAAATCAGTAGAAGGCGAGATATGAATTTTTAAAGATTAAATAGAAAATAATGCTTACAAGTCACTAGCAGTCAAAAGGTTACTTGAGGTCGCTAGGGATTGGTAAAAACCCAAATTTTAGGCTGACTGTGATCAGCGGCAGGCCGACTACAAGACACAGATCGGTTCCGCTGAAGAAATACCTTGGCTGGAGCAAGATTTGACATAGTGAGCCTACTGCATCATCGTCGAGCCTCACAAAGAAGGCCCCACATTGTGGTCTAGTTTGTTGAAGTGAATTCAATGTGTCATCATCAAGTGATGGAGAGCTTTGTCGTGGAACTGCTGTCATCAGGCACTTGAATCTGGGCAACATCAGAGGATCACTTGCTCCGCACGCTATCAAACCATGCCTCCGTCTTACTAGAGCTCACTTTGCCACTCGCAGCCCCCGAGCCTTCACTTAGCGTTTGCCCCCTGGGTGTTCGGTAGACACAGTGTTCCATTACGGGGTATGCACCAATATCATGAATTACATTAACAAAAAGGAATTGGTGTCTTCCCCGTTGACTCATTGGGAGGCTTTCAAAGTAGTTATTCGGGGTTCATGTGTTGGGAAACAATCAGGCATTGCATGGTGATACACAAGCAACTCACTAGGCTCGAATGTGATCTACGCTCCCTAGAATACTACGCCTTCAAAAGCACTGCCTCCATGGCTAGAATTCAGGCAAAAATAACTGAGGTGAGGAGGAGGCCGCACACAAGACAAGATATCTAATCTGCGAGGCAGTGGTGCGTCGGTACGAGGAGGGGTGACACCCCAGCAAGACACTAGCTGGCATCCTCAGCAAATCCTGGGCCTCTCCCTATGTGATGGAGCTCCTAGATGAAAGGGAATAGTGCCAGCCCGTTCCTATGAGCTCTTTCAAACAATGATCTCCTTCAACTCAAAGATTCATGCAGCAATGCTGGTTCATGACTCTGAGGAGCAGGCTGCATACCTAGACTCCATCCAGCTGCTCTGGCTGGACCGAGCCCACTGGCCTTATCTGGACTCTCTACTCATGGATGAGGAGTTTGTGCAAGTCATTCAGAGACTCCCAGGTGAAAAGGCGCCCAGGCTGGATGGACTAACCACCTCCTTCTATAAGGAATTTGCTCCCATACGTACTCCTCATTTACTAGCAATGTATAACAAATCTCTGGATATTGCGGAACTACCAACACCCTTGTGAAAAGCAGTAATAGTGTCACTTTTCAAACTGGATATGCCAGCGGACTGATTTGTCTCCTCCCAGCCGCTGCCCATGATCAGTGTGGATAATAAAATATCGCTAACACGCTAGCTAAACACCTCCCCTGTGATGCTTACAATAGTGTGACCAGATCAATCTGGATTTATCCCGAGCCGGTCCGCTTCGCACAACATTGGTCCCCATGCACACCCTAGACCTTCAACTCGCTAATGTACTTTTGGATGCCATGAAGGCATTTGATTGCTTTGAATGATCGTACATCTTTCTCCTACTTGCACGACTTGCTCTTAGTCCTCGCTTTATTCACCAGATCCAGCTCCTCTATACATCCCCCACTGCCCGTATCCGGCTCAATGGAATGTTGTCTGAACCCTTCCCAATCACTCGCACAACACGCCAAGGGTGCCCACTATCTCCAATCTTATTTTCTAATGTGATGCAGACCCTTGCAGCCAGGCTGCAGCAGCACCATGCACACCGTAGCTTTGGCTTCACAACTAGAGGCCTGGTAGTGTCAATGTATGTAGACTTGTGGTGGGTCGAGTTAACAAAGTTGCACTATGCGGAATTCCATGGACTGCAAAAAACGTCAGTGGAATTCCAGTGATTTTCACTCCACCCTGGTTGTAACAGGATTCCTTGCATCACGCCTCTCTGTCATCAGTGAGTGCAGAGGCCGGTGAGGTTCTTTTCTATGCAACTTTCAGATTTGTGACTCACTCTCTTATGGGTCACCACATCTTTAGGAAAGGTAGCATGCTACCTCCATGCTGGTCCTTTGGAGGACCTGTTATGACCATGCTGTGGCGTGGCTAGAAGGCAGGATCCCTGTATGGTCCCACATGCCACTATCTGACACAAGACAGATAGCCATCTGAAACATGTTTATACTACCTAAATTCCTGTACCTCTTTTTAAATATACAGCTCCCACTTACCACTCACTTCCAGCAGTGACTGCAAACTAAATTTTTTACGCTGGTCTGGGTTGGCAGGCAACCCAGAAATTCCTGGGAAATACTCATCTTACCGCTTGATCATAGGGGGTGGGGGCTGGGTGCACCTGATATGGTCCTGTATTCGCTCAGAACCCTTGTGCATTACATTTACTTCTGGATCTATCCCACACAATTTCACCCACACATGACTATCCAGGCAGATTATGCAGCACTGTGCCCTTTGGCTACAGCACTCTGTGTAACCTACAAACCACTGTAAGCTGAGATAAACATGGTGGAGTGCGTGAGCTGGGATGGGATGGCATGAGGTGGCGCGCTGAGCACCTCTGCCTATCTGTGCCTTCCACACCTACCTATCAGGTGTAACCCCCTACTACCACACAAGGTTACCACGTTGAGGGTGCGGGGGCACAGTCTTCTAATCTTTCTTAATCTACACCCAGAGGACCACTTTATATCCCTTCTTGAGGCCACCAACACGACGCATCCCACTGCACTAGAGATCCTTCTCTATTAGCAACTTCACGCTTCTTGCTGCGTGATACACAACACCTTCCCATACTCCCTCCCACTTTACAAGCTCTGGAACACATAATCATCTACCCCTCACCTTTGCAAATTTGAAACTCACCTCTACTCTATCGTGCAAATCTCATGACAGCACCTGTCCGGATGACGTGCGCCACCTGGGAATCTGACACTGGTCACCCATCACAGATTCCAAATGGTCCTACTGCTGTGGTCATATAACATCCATATCCCCTAACTGCAGACTGCGGCTAATACTCTTTAAATTCCTACACATGCTATACAGTACCCCGATACAACTCCACCGAATAGACCTGGCGGTGGATGTGTGGTCTCTTTGCTGCCCCTCAGGCCTCCTTCTTACACCTTGCATGGGAGTGCTCGTGGGTGGCAGACTTCTAGGTTGGGGTGTTCTCTGTCATACATTCTATTACATGCCATTCCGCACCCCAAACTCCCTTGATAGGCGTCCTGGGATACGTCAAATATGTCCCTCATGGAGACCGTTGTCTCACTGCCCTTCTCCTGAGTAAACGTCACGGTGCTGTGCACTGAGGCAAATGGCCTGCCCCCGCAATATAGGCATGATTGCAGAATGTGACTTGCTGTCAGGATCAACTATCGACCCTTTGGACATTTGAGAACCTCCCCTGCCCTTCTTGCACCAAAAACACATAGTCCCTCTGCCAGTGATGGAGGGACCCCCTTCAGAAAGTGACCCTCCATCCTCCAGGTCTAGAATCCACATGCTGCAGGAGCTGTGCTGAATCCTGCGCTTTTATGCCCTGTTGACTGAATCACGGTGGCTGGGAGACAAACTGTCATTCGCCCAACTGACTGATGGTCAGACTATAGTGCATTTTCAAACCGGGAAATGATATGTTGTATCGTAACTGCTGTGGTATCCCGTTGGAGGGGTTAGTGCGGTACATTTCATTGTACAATGCTTGTCTTCTGCCGTGCCGCTGTCTCCCCCTGAGGCCTGTTGATATTGAGCAATGTTGTTTATTATCAAAGGCCAATAAAGAAATAAAGAAAAAGTTGCCAAATATATCTGTGTCTGTCATTATTCGAACAATGCTGTCTAAGAGCAGCCTGGTGTTAAGTTTGACACTGGGGTAGAGCAAGCCCTTTTGATATCTTGTGCTATACTGATATTGTATCAATGGCATTTGTTCCTTAAAAATCTTATGTCAGTTGTTGTGTGCCTTGATGTAATTGCTGAAAAATGCACCCAAACCTTAGCCCAGTCCTGTGGTACCGCACTGGAGTGTTTAAACACTTCATAAATGTCCATAACAACCGAATACTGTTTAACAAGTGTTATGTATTTACATAGGGAAGCTTCCCACATCCATGTATGAGTAGATGCTCTGTTCGGGGAGTTTTCTTTGCATTTTGTGTCCTGCAGTCTTGGTTTTATAATGGGATAAAAAACACTAACTGCCCCACAATTAAAAGAAAAAGTCTACCCAAGCACAGACATGAGAAACAAGGCAGTGTTATGCTTATCTCCTATGAAGGTTATAACGATGTACATTATAGTGACAATTATATTTATGTATCTATTCGCTTTTGAATGCTATAATTGTGTGCTTCTTAAAGCAGCCTATGCCTATTAGGACAATACTCATTTTATCCTCTGCTTTCATTGCATGAACATCTAACACACCACCAACAACACAATGTTTATTACTTAAACATGTCACTCATGTTCTTGCCGTACTGCTCACCTGTACCATACTGTGCTCAGGGATCGGAGTGATGGTTTTAACAGAGCTTGTTCTCAGTTGATCCAAGCAGGCTGGCACATACTTGTCAAACAGGATTGTCAAATTGGCTTTTTCATTCTGGTGACTCCTTTCATCTATCCAGCTGGTAACATAGCTGGAAAAAAACACTTTGGATTAGCAACATAGAATGTAATGTTAGGCACTGTCTAGTGAAGGTTGATGAATCTAGTGATGTTGTTTTGTGATCTCTACAGTGTTTTTTTTTTTTTACAAAAGACAGTGGTCTTTGCAGACCAATATTACAGTGGCGGCTCCTCCACTAAGGCAGAGGAGCGTTGCCTCACTGCTTTTAAACAGTGTAACTAAGGAACAGTGAAATAAAAATAACTGGATGTTATTATCATTTTATTGTTCCCCACCTGCTTTGAGGGCTGGTGCACAGGGCTCCTCTGCTCTCAGAGCAGGACAGGGGTGGAGTGGTTTACCCTCTTCCAAGTGCGCAATTACGCTTTGACCGTCACTCTCAGGCCGGCCAAACTGTCATGCGCACTTTACATGTTCTCCGTGCAGGCTGCTTTACAGCCTATGTGGATAACATGCCCAAGCCCCCAGCTCCTGTCTGAGTGCTGAGCCACGGCGCTCAGACCAATCACAACGCTGCTTTGCAGTGTTGTGATCAGACAGGGGAGCCTGGAAGTGTGCTTCCTGGTTCAGCAGAGTGCAACAGAGAAGAGATGTGGGACACAGCGATACGGTAAGTGGTTTTATTAATTACTTTTTTACATCCCCTCCCTTGCCTCACCACCCCCGATCCCTGCTGGCCGCCAGTGCAAACTTATTGTCCTCTCTCAACTTATCAGTTCTCCCAGACGTATAATTAAGATCAACGCTTACTCAGCGCAGAGCCCAGCTCCTGATTTATTGTGTTTGAGGGTGCAGATTTAACTTAATGAAGCAACAAAAGATGCTGCTTCGCACTCAGCTGTGTTGCACTAGGGGGCAAGAGCAACCCAGAGCCTCATCTATTAAAATACAGTGCTTCGGCTCTCTTCCCCAGTGCTGGTGCTCAGAAAGGATGCCTAGACCCACCACACCCCATTTCTATTACCGAATATTATGTCTAGACAAACCTTTATATTTTTCACACATTGGATTCGCTCTGTTCAGTACAGCACACAAGCAATGTGTGAAATGTTAGGAGAAATTACAGGATTTCTCCTAGTAGCACCTGTATCAAGAAGGCATAACTTTTTTGCTAAAAGTCCTGTCTAACAAATTTAGTAGATAGGGCTTTGTGTCAAAAACCATGGGCCACAGAGAGTTAATACCCGGGTACCGCTGATGAGAAGCCCCCTTGATTAAAAACAGCACGAAGTGCAATTTGCATTACTTTAAGGGTACTTTCCATTTTGTCCTGGAAACTAAATACTTTATCAACACTTTGCTTTTTGTCACTTTGCATGAATTTGTAGAGGCTCAAAGTGTTGATAAGTCTGCTCCAAAGAGTCTAAACGTCATAGATATATATCAGAATTTCTCCAAATGAATTCATGAAATGCAGACAGCACAAGTCAGAAATAGTGATCAAGGATTGCCTTTTTTCTTTCTGACTTCCGCTGTCTAAAGTTCATGCTCTAACTTGGAGACTCTCTGGATCATATGCATGAACTTTAGACCCCTCAATACCAAAACAAGCAGTGGAAAAGCCAATAGGTCTGGCGTTATAGGACAAACCTCTGGCAACTCTCGTTTTTACAAAACTTTATTGTTGGAGAAGCCTCTGAGAATCACAATAGTACTCCATGAAGGGAACTATTTTGTGTGTGGATGAAAACCACATCTCCTTCAGAAAAGAACTTAAAACCTGGCTATTCGACAAATAATGAACCCCTTCCCCTAGCGCCTGGAGACCCACTGGGTGAGTAGTGCGCTATACAAATGCCCGAACTTGAACTTGAACTTGGCTGAAAACCCCTAAAAGTAACTATGCCATGCACATTATTTTAGTAAAATCAAAAGACCTTCAATAACACAGACCTAAAAAAGTCTATAATTCTGCAATTGCCTGCCAGATTCTTGTCTTTGGGAAAAAAGGAAAGACAGCAAGGAACAAAGTAAGAAAGAAGGCAAGAAAGAAGAAACCACGGAAAAGAATGGTAAGGAAAGAAAGAAGAAAAAAGGAAAGAAAGAGGGAAAGGAAGAAAGAATGATAGAGTGAAAAGGCCAAAAGAAGGAAGAATGGATAGAATACAGGGAAGAAAATAAAAAATACAAAAGACCAGAATGAAAAATGAAAGTGAAGAAAGAGGGAAGAAAAATATGAAAAAAAGTAGGAAACAAAAGAAAAGATGGAAAGAAAGAAGAAAGAAGGAAAGAAAGAGAAAGCATGAAAGAAAAGAAGAAAGCAAGAATAACGAAAGAAAGCCAGAAAGAAGCATAAAAAAAGCTAGAAGAAAAAAGAAAAGGAATAAAGAAGTAAGTAAGGAAGGAAAGAAAGGAGGAAGGAAACCAAAAAGGTGAAAAGAATGATGGCAGGAAAAGAAGAATGGACGATTTAAAGAAAGAAGGAAGACAGAAGGAAAGATGCCAAGAATTAAGGAAACAGAAAAAAGGAAATAGCAAAAGAAAGGAAAGATGAAAAAGTAGGAAGGAAAGATAGAAATATAGAAGAAAGAAAAAAGAGATGAGACAGAGGGAAAGATGAAAAAGTGGAAAAGAATGAAAAACGAAAGAAGGAAAGAAGTAAGAAAGGAAAGAAATCAAGAAGTGAGGAAAGAAAGAAGGAAAGAAAATAGTATGATAGAGAGCAAAAAGAAGGAATGAAACAGAAGGAATAGGGCAGAAAAAAAGGATAAAAAGGCAAAGAACGAAATAAAAAATGTAATATGAGTGCTGCAAATGAAACATGATAAATGTTGTTTTTCTTCCTGGACAAAGTTTATTAAGGAACACGTGGTGAAATTGAGTCCAGAATAAATGTGTTGTGAAGAATTATCTGCTTATAAATTCACATTTATAATATTGAGGCTTTCAGTTTGTGTACTGCATGAATAGTAAAAAGAGAATAACGTAATACAGATCAGTTTGAAATGGATGCAATCTATTATGTTGGGACATACCAGTTGTCAGATAAACAAAGGGCACTTCAAAAGGACTTTACAAAAGCACTGGTAGCAGAGAAGAATTGAGAAAGTGTGGACTGTGGTCTTATTCACATCTGGTAGAAAGGTCCTGTTTTACCTCAGACTCTAAACAGAAAGGCAACACTAAAGTAATTATAAAATGAAAACAAAAACAATGGTGCTGAATTAAACTACCTTATGTGTGGATGTGCTAATTTTGAAAGAACAAAGTACATTCACTCAAAGTGGAGCTAACCAGTGGTTGAAGTAGGCTAACACATTTCCCCATGATGTATGCTGTAGTGGGCGGAAGCAAAATGTGAATGGGACAACTAAAGATCAATGGATGAAGAGAGATGGTAGTTGAAAGCCTCCTTAGTTAAGTACAACACAACAGAACAAATATGAAACACACTACATATACCATGACAAAATAAGAGACAACACAACAAAACAACACAGAAAACAATGTTGCTGTATTTTTTGTGTTTTCAGTTACATTTGTCAGTTTGTTGTCACAATAATGTGTGTTATTTTTCTGTATTGCTATTCTGTTATAGTTGTACTGTGTTACTGTTGTATTCTGTCATTGTTGTTTTCTGTATCTTCCGTTGTTGTTTCAACAAAAAGCTAATTTAAGACCTGTCTACACAACATTTTTGGGTTAACTTGTGGTAAAAGAGCCTGAGCAATGGTACTGTACCACCTTAAACAGAGGTAAGTGGATGTTTGTCACCGGAACTTTAAAGGAATTTGCTGCTTTTGGATGGAACTATATAAGCATTTTTGACCTTTCTAAAGTAAATGATAACCTAACACAACAACATAATAAAATGCCACATAACACAACTAAATATAACAGGCAACAGAAAAATAGTCAAAGCAGAACAAAAGACACTTACTGTACAACACAACAGTGCAGTGCAATAATGCAGCACAAAATACAACCACATAAAAATGTCAGTGCAGCCCATCCCCAGCACAAAAACTGAAACACAACAAATACACACAAAGATGATCAAATCTGCACTCGTAATATGATTTCAAAAGAATTTTGCCCCAAATAATGCTTTGTAATCGGTCCAATGGTGCAAACCAAGATACCAATTGTACTAAGACCCTATCACTCTTTCTAAGCTAGAGGGTACTACTCGACATTCTTTGCTTGCGTCCAAAGTGTACTAGTAGTAATAACTTTATTGTATAAATCACTGGTTACAATAAATCCTAAAACCAAGAAAATCTTAATATCCTATTGTAAAACTCAGATTCAATACAAGTATGAAAGCAAACTATTGTTTAAATCGACTAGTGAATTATACAACCAACTTTTGCACACTTGTTGGTTGCCGATTAGCATTGCGGTGAAACCGCATCCTCCGGGCTGGCGGAAGCCATCCCCGGGCCGGAGGATGCGGATTCACCTCTGCGGTGATTGCAAAGACCCCCCGCCAGATTAGGATGGCAGGGGGTTCATCTGCGGACATGAAGACCGTCCGCCGCTTTTCCGCCGCGGTCCCGCAGCGGAAAAGCACTAATATGGTGGCGGTGTCTATTAGACACCACCAGCCATATTAGGATTCATGCGGAAACATGCTTTTCCACTGTGGGTTTTCCGTCGGTGGTGTTTGGGGGCCCGTTGCGGGCCCCCAGGGTGTCGGGGGTTGGGGGGTGCACATGCGGGGTACCTATGGTACCCCCCAGCATTTACATGCACAAAGCGGCAGGCACCGCGCGGTGCCTGCCGTTTTGTGCATGTAAATGTTAAACATGCATTTTTACCTTGCACAAGGTTAAAGGAACAGGATGTGACTGCCAGGGTGGCGGTCACATCCTAATTTGCATGGAGGGACCGCCGCTGCCCATGCGGACGATCCCTCTTCCTCGACATCCTAATGACCCCCTTGTTTAGGATGAGCATAAGATTGATTACATTTGATAATATTGCTGAATTAAAGAATTATTGTGAACATTTAAAATAAAAATGTACAACCTCTTCTATTATTCAGACCCCCTGTAAAAATACACATACAATGAGATTATAGAAAAACAGACAGTAATATATGTTGAAGGATAAATTATGCTACCTACTTTGTTTTAATTGTATAGGATTGTTTGATCATTAGAGAATAATCGCCTCGCTAGATGCTCTAAAATATTTCTGCAGATACTTCTGAATAACCAAGGCTTTGGACCTAGGCAAATATTATGACCTACCAACTAAACATTGTAGTCACATATCCTACATCCTGATAAACCAGGGCAGGATGTATTTCAAGATCCTTCAAATTGGTAAAATTGGATATACGTTAATCTAAAGCTACCTCAAAAAGTATTTACATGAGATTCAAGACTCGAAAAAATATATGGTTGTCTCACTGTAGTATGGGAATCTAAAATCAAGTCTATATGTTTATATTTCAGGGATTTTAGGAATTCTTCCTCCCGGCTACTGGCCAATAGAAAGGTGTTTATTTGTCTCTTAATAAAGCCCTTGGGCGTATCACTAAGAATTTTTTTTTAACTGGGGAAGTGTTTTTTCCTCCAGTGAGACATTTAATGTTGAGATTTTCAGACTATATTTTGTATCCATATTGGTATTTAGCTCATCGAAAATAAGCCGCTTGATGGAATCTGCATTGGTTCAGCTGCATCACAAAATTTAAATTCTTGTTGCTGATATATGGAGAACTCGAAATGATGGGATATCCAGTATGAGACATAGCATATTTTGTGGGATTGCTTGCTGAACATTAAAAAAGGATTACATCGCTTTTACGTACGTTCAGGACTGAAATAGGTCTTACATTGAAATTCTGTGATCTGTATAGTAGTAATGGAGTTATTTTAGAATTCAACACTTTGATTGACCGAAGTCGCGCCTAAGTCCAGCCCGTCTGCGCCCGTCCGCGGCCGGACGGGTCCAGGAGCCAGGGATGCTGTTACTCCCCTTACCTACTCCCCCTCTGCCCTCAGGAATTTACAATATGCACATTGCGTATTGCCTCCGGAGAGCCAAGATCGTATTTCATCACTTGGTATCGCGCGTAAAGCATTTCTCCCACGTCCCAGCTGTAAGCCCTCAGCCTGCCCCAGTACTAGCGAAACGCGCATCCGCTTACTATACTTAAATACACGCTCATTTGTAAAACAACAGGCTGACCTCTTTCTTCTTCTTATCGATGAACGCCCTGACATCCTTCTAATCACCGAGACCTGGCTGACTGATGATTCTCTCCCTGATATCCTGGCAGCATTGTCCCCCGATTACTACATGTTCAACATGAACCGACCCTCGGGTCGCGCTAGTGGTGGGGTGGCAGCTGTCATACGAAAGGAGCTCAAATTCATCTCCACGTTCTCTTTCACTCTTGCCGATGTGGATAACCTTATCATCAGCCTAGAAACTGGGGAGGGAGCTCTTACCCTTATTGTTCTCTACCGCCCCCCTCATCCTATGCCTCTGTTTCCTGTAGCTTTTAGCGAACAGCTAGCCAATTTGATTACTTCATCTGCACAAGTCGCTATCCTCGGCGACTTCAACTATTGGTACAATGACAGCGACGCCAGCCCTCATGAGTCCGAGCTGTTTGAAGTTCTTTCCAACCTTAATTTGATTCAACTTGTTACTTCTCCTACCCATATCAGGGGCCACATCCTAGATCATATTTGGACCCACAACCTCACGCTTTCCTGTCCTGTGATCACTCCTTGTATCTGGTCGGACCATTACATGATCAAGACTCGATCACAGTTAAGGGTCGTGTAAAGGTCCCTCCTCTGGTGGGGGGGGTTGCTCGAAAATGGAGCGCCCTCGATTCCCAAGGCTTTCTTTCCTTCTTGGCTGAGACTTGCCCCCCGCCGCGTAGTGTCGCGACTGTCCACACACTGGAGGACGATTCCTCTAGTTGGGTCACCAAAGCCAGCTACCACTTCCCCCCCTCTCCAGATTCCCTCGCTCCCGGCACAGCAAGTCACATAAGTGGTTTAATACCACACTGAAAACGCAGCAACTCGAACTTCGCCAGATGGAGCGTAGGTGGAGATGTAATTATTCTTCCATCGATAGAGAGGTATACATCGCTGCACGAAAAAAATATAAAAGTGCAATTATAGCAGCAAAATCCTCACATATTTCTGAAAGGATCCTAATTGCCCCTAACAGGTCCAAGGAGATTTTCAGAGTCATGAGTGAGCTCACGTCTGATGCCAGAACACTTTCTCTCTCAGGCCCCTACCCAAGAGTCCTGCAACGCCTTAAACAGTATTTTCATTAAAAAAATTATCAAGATTAAGAACACTATTCCTCCCTCCTCTCCCGCCGCCATATCAGCCTCCTCTCCTGGAAACCCATTTTCACTGTCATACCTCCCCCTCCTTGACCCTGACACTCTGGCCAAACTCGCTGTCCGAGTCAAATCTGGCTCGCCCAATGACTGTTGCCCCCCTTCTGTCTTCCACGACATTTGCCTTGCTCTGCCGGATTGCACTTTGACTCTGTTAAATACCTCCCTCGAGACGGGCACGGTGCCTAACTCCTTTAAGGAGGGTGTCTTGGTGCCTCTGCTGAAAAAACCTGGAGCCGACCCTGTAAACCTTGCCAACTATTGGCCTAATTCCCTTCTGCCCTATCTGTCCAAACTCTTGGAGGCACATGTCACCAGCTGCCTCTCTCAATTTATCGAGTATTCCAACTACCTCAAACCTAATCAAGCCGGTTTTAGACCAGCCCACTCCACCGAGGCTGTGATTCTTGCAGTTATGGACTCTCTGATGGGTAATGCCGATCAAGGGGTGCCCCAGGCGCTCGTCCTATTGGACTTGTCGGCTGCATTCAACACGGTGGACCATAACACCCTTCTCCACCGTGTCGAGCAGGCCGGCATTCGGGGCCTGGCCTCTGCCTGGAATAAATCCTTCTTGTCGGACAGAACCCAGGCGGTCCGTTTAGGCCCTTTGACAGCCACTAAGGAACCATCCACCTGCGGAGTGCCCCAGGGATCTTCTTTGCCCCCTCTGCTTTTTAAACTTTATCTCCAACCGCTCATTCACTCTTTGAAGAGGTGGGACATCATCGTCTTCAACTATGCGGACGATCTGCAAAGTATCTTCCCTCTCATTACCCCCAATGCAGCTCTTGATTGTCAAGCGGTTATGTTACACATCCAGCAATGGATGAATCATAACCAGCTCAAGCTGAACCCGGGGAAAACAGAGCTAACCTTCCGGGTAACAGCCCAATTCACTGGGGCCCACAGTTTTGGCCGGTGGAGCTTGGCTCCCCGCTTGTTCCGGCTAGGCCGGCAAAGAGTCTGGGGTTATCATTGACACAGAGCTCTCCCTCAAGCCCCAGGTGGGTGCTTTGTGTCATCATATATGTTCCAGCTAAGAAAATTCAGGAAAGTCGCCCACCTCCTTACATTTAGGCTCTGATACAAGTCCTGATTGCCCTGGTGCTCTCCCACCTGGACTTCTCAAACTCCCTGTACCATGGCCTACCCAAATTCCTTCTCCATAGGCTCCAAATTGTGCAGAACCAGGCGGCCAGACTGGCCTATAAAATCCCGAAGTGCCAGTCTGCGAAACCGATACTTCGCAAACTCCACTGGCTGCCGGTTGAACAGAGGGCTGCTTTTAAGATCGGCTGCCTGAAATTTAAAGCTATGTTCGGGACCTCTCATGCCTTCCTTAAATCCCTGATTACCCTCTACTGTCGGCACGCAACCTACGGTCTTCTCATCGTCAGCTTTTAGTAGCCCCCCCAATCAAACTCAAAAAATTCGGCGGCCGTAGATTTGCTCACTTGGTCCCCAAACTTTGGAACCCGCTGGCCCAGCTGCTTAAATCTTCTAACTCCCTTCTTGAATTCAGAAAACTCCTGAAAACTAGTCTCTTCACACAGTCCAGTTAGACCCCCTCCCTCGTATCTCCCAGCACTCAATCAGCGCCAGGAAACTCATGGTGTCAGAGCGCTATAGAAATCCCCCTTAAGATAAGATAAGATAAGATCAATTGCCCTTCCTCCATAGGTTCTTGCAAACCTTTTGATGTTGTTGATTACTATTCCAAATTCCTGTCTCTTTGATTGAATATGCAAATTTCATTGTAATTTATCATCTATTTTCAAACTGAGATACTCATAAATTCTTACCTTGTCAATTTGTGCCAAGTCGATTTCCCATATGTCTTTATTATAATTTCAAAAGTACATTAATTTTGTTTGATTGACACAGAGAAAATGCTTCATATTAATTTTGGAGTCTTGATATTTGAATTTGAAGGATTCTCGCAGTTATTGCAAGATTGCCAAATCATTTGCGTAGGTTAGATATGTTATTAGATGTTTCTCTAATTTTGGTGGTAGAAATTCTGTGTGATCCAGATATTTGTGAAGATACGAGATATAAAGGGAAAATAAAAGGGGTGCCAATATGCATCCTTTTTTGAGACCGCTCTGGGCATAGCTTTTGAGCGAGAGAGAATTCCTATCTGACAATTTAATCTGTAGCCTATGTCTTTTTGAAGCACCTTAATAAGATGGAGTAGAGATTGGTCGACTCCCTAGTTTAACAGCTCGGACCACAAGAGAGAAGGGTTGACCATGTTAGCTGCTGTAGTTAAATTAGCAAGCATGCAATGAGCACTGTCCGTCGAGTGCATTCTGAGGCAACATTGTCAAAGTTGTGTTGTTAACAATGGTAGAACAACTGGTGTGAAAACTGGACTGATAACAAGTTACTAAGCTCTTCTTGGTGGCTCAATCGTGCACATTTTGGAGCAGGAATTTTGCAGGTATTTTGCAAGGATCTTCCCGTCACAATCTAAAGTCACATCGTTTGCACTGTAGTTTGCTACTTATAGTAAATGTAGTCCTTTTTTCAGGCATATAATATCTATGCAGGAAATTAAAGTGTATCAGTTATATTTATAATTAAATGGTATCTCCTTCACTTGCACACAGCAGTAGGCACAGCTTTTATCAGAAATGTATTGTCCCATTTCTTCTTCCTATCAGTGCTTGGGTCTGAAGGGAAGGTGAGGTGCACAAGCAATTGAGTACTGGAATGAGATAGACTTGTCTAAGTCACTACACAGTATATATGTGGGAAGTAATAGCTTTTCAGTAGGGACATTGAGGAACTCACCAAATGCAGCTCTGGCAGCTGATCGCAGTCTTTGGTAGAGCAAAATAGCCAATGCTGTGCTTCCTCCTTTAAGCCTAAAGTTCTAAATTCCTATAACGCATCCCCCTTCGAAAAAATCTCCCAGTGCCGTATTACCTATCATAATTAACAGTTTCACAGCTGCCTTCTCCATTGTGGGAGGTAATATTAGATTGATGGCAATGGGGAAGAGCAGAAAGTATGACATTTCAACAACGAAGTGGCATGCTAGTTGCCACTAAGCTTGACAGGTTATACCAATTATATTCACATCGTCAGCCGCAACACGGGGCATGCAAATGCAGCTAAATTCGACTTTGAGAGGAGTATTGCATGCTCATGTTTGACATGTAGAACTAATGAATACGTTGTACTCCAGTATTTCAAGTAGCATGCCAAGTGATATACATGAACGTATGGCACAGCAACACCTTCCTCTCTCATAGGGCATTTGTGCACTCCATCTCATACTATACAATCAGACATCAAGAGGGAAGGAAAATAATGCACACACTGCATCCTCCAAACATGTAGCACATTTAAACCTAATAGACACAGGGCACAAAAGATGAATACAGAAGAAATTAGTATTCTGTAGTTATTATCCCAGGTTGAAATACCAGATCCAGTTTTTCTGACTGAGGAAGCCTCACCACGTAATGTGACTTGCTTCATCATAGGCTTCCTCATTCCAACCTGGCACGACGATCCTACCAGGGCAGACTCTACTTTATGGGTATGATACATTCTTGATTAATCTTAATTCTTGATAAAGTCTTGATAAATTATAATTCCTGGATAATTACAGGGTTCCAGATAAATATATATTATGGAAAACCTATGTGATTTTCCTTTTTTGGTAGGTACCCTGGATATGATTAAACAATAAAGGGGGATGTTTCTGGGTACTATGACTCTCACGTCTATTTTTCTGTCCATTAACCCCTTGCCCGCGGCCGGAATTCCACTCCTGTGTGGCACATTCCGATCGCGGGCGTGGTCATGACGGCTGGGAGCCATTATCAGCACACAAGCACTGTGTGCCTTGACGGCTCCCGGCCGTCATCAGCATGGAAGGGGTTAAAGGTCTCTGGCATTCATCAGGGCTAATGAAGGTAGAGATACATAATTTCACCTAAACTAACATAGCACATCTACATGGAGGTGAAAATGGGACTTCCTTCTATCCTTCAATGGAGATGGCAGCCCAAAATGGGTGAGTTCTTTGTAACATTGTCAGATGCAAAAGCGGAATCTGTCCATGTACCTACATCGTTCTCCCTCGGTCTGCTGGATTCCGGCAGACTTAGGGAGAATGATGTAGGTACAGGGACAGTCGCCATTCTTTGATGAATGTGGCACTACAGGAGCCGTCCCCGACATCTGACCATGTTCTGAAGCACTCACTCAAGCTGGGCTCCATGTGAGGAAAGTAGGAAGTAAATATATACTCCTCCCTATTTTTGGGGGGGTGTAGTTGCAAATATGGTTCAATTGGTCAATATTCTGCAGGAATATAAAAACATTTTTCACAGGGAAAGGCTAATCTTCCCAAAAGTCCTTCTTAGGAACCATAATGGTAAATCTCATCTTTCATACCACACTATGTAGCACTATTGGTGAAAACCAGAACAATTTTAAATAATTTTACAGAAATAGTTAAGAGTTTGAATCAAACGTTCTATTGGAGGGTTTAGATGCAAATGGTCTCTTAGAAGGACCTAAAGTCAGGTTTATAGGATTTTAATGGGCTCCAAATGATTGTAGTGTTACTCAGTGGCAAAATGGTCTATTGGTAAGCATATTTGTGACACTGGTTATAACTTTTAAGCTGTAATTTCTAATTACAAAGGAGTAGCTGTCCCATGTTTTATATCTTCAGAATGGTAATAGCAGATCATTTTTGCTGGTAAAGTTGGATTTGCCAATACTATTTTAGAAATGCCACTTTTAGAAAGTGGACATTTCTCTGCTCTCACAGCTCTGTGTGCCTGCAGCCTGTCTCCAATACATGTCTGGGGTGGGGGACAGCTACACTTTTAACATTCCCTCTAGACAGCCACAAACAGGAAGGTTAGGAGTGACTGATTACTCATCTACATTCTAATGCTTATCCTGCACAGGAATGGAGTGAGGGCCCTGTACCCACACAAAGGGTTGATTATCCCCAACTGACGGCAATGGGCCACGGCTGGGAGGAAAGGACCTCTGTGAACTTCAAAGATCCTTCTCTGAAGTCACCCCCACTACAAAGGCACAAATGGGTAAAAAGACTGGGTCTTTGACCACAGCAAAGCAGAAACTACTGGACCTATGAAGAACTCTGCCAGGAGGAGGGACTGCTGTGCTACTAGAAGGACTGTCACTATGCTGGACTATTGCTCTGAAAGAGCTGCTTTACTGTGTACTGTGTTACTCTGCTGCATTCTACCCTCTGTCCTGCTGAGGAAAAGGACTGGACCCATCTTACTTGAACCCAGAGTGACTCGAAGAGCATGGTGGATTACCCTTGTTCTGAAGTCTCAGGGATATCAAAGACTTCCTACAACCCTGCAACAGCACCTGGACTCTGCCAACCTAAACCTGGGCCTTGGAAGTGAGGTTTTCTGTGTTGCAACTCTACGCATTGGTGGTGATGCGTCATCGTCATTCGGAACTGACCAAGTTCAACCACAGAGAACACATCCCCGTCTTCAGTGCTGCTCAGTGCCAAACTTTCCCCAAGTGCACAGCTCAACAACAACCCATAGCCCATCTTCAGTGCTGCTTGACGATGAAGCTTCACCAGAGTGCGCAGCTCGAGAAAGACACATCACTGACGAATCCCTCAGATCGACGACGATGCATTGCCTCCCTGCTCCTCATTTCAATGTCAACGCAGACCCCATCCAAAGGTACTGTTTCAGTGGGCAAAGGCTGGTCCCTGTATCCGACCTGCACTCCATCACGGTCTGCCTTAACTTTTCGATTTTCCCTAGTCAAGCGCAACCAGATATCCCCAGTTGCTGCTTTAAGACTAATGCCCAATATTAAAAAATATTTTTTTAAATCCATAACTCTGGTTCTACTCATTGGATGTTTGTAATTTTGATCTTGTTTTATTAATAAAGTTATTGTCTATTTTTCTAACCTGGTATGGAGTCTTTTTGTTATTGTGTTTTCATAGTGTTGCTGTGTATTGCACAAATGCTTTATACATTGCCTATTTATATAAGTCAGACTGCTCTGTGCCAAGCTACCAGAGGGTGTGCACAGGTTATCTTTTAGTATTTATCTAATTTACCCTGACTAGGATTGTGGTTCCTGCTTGGACAGGGTGCATACCTCTGCCAACCAGAATCCCAATTTCTAACATCCCATAAGTGAATACTCAGGTAGGGATCTACCAAACCCGGACAATGTTCTCTATATTGGTCAACATGTTTCTGCCCTCAAATAACCATTATCTAAGGTTAGGTACTAGATCCTGGTGATTTACAGACTATTAGGGGCCATAATAAGGTATGCACCATGAGCCCCTTGACAGGGACACCTTGAGTAGAGAAGTGAGACCCGACTTTTGTGGGTCCTGAATAAGTGGATTTCCTTATGAGTTTTGGTGACCACTTCATCAATTCATTATTATTATTATTATTGTGCACTGATTGCCATTACAGCAGCAATTACAGAAGGGAATCAGTATAGCTCCTGATGAATGCCCCCACACCTTATGTAAGGGTTATTTAAGGGCAGAATTGCACTTTGTTTTTAATTGTACATTTGTTCACATCATTTGAGCATTTGTTAGCCTACTGCAATTGTTAAGCACTGAGGTTAATGCACCTATATTTGCCTCACAGTGGTTTCACACCGCATTGCTACTTGAAGATGCATTGTGATATCTTCTTACTGACCAGCATACGGATTTCTCTGTAAATGTCTATTACCTTCTCAATCATATTTCACATACCATTCCTTAATCTTTGATAGATATTCCAGTGGAAGTTGTTGAAAGTGGTAGGTGAATTTCAACAACAAACCCGACTTCCAAGGGAGTTCTTCCCCATGAAAGGTTTGAAACAATAGGCTAAACTTCACTTTTGTATGGCACAGTTTTCCAATACATTCCCTAAAATGTTTTAAGTTTAAAATGCAGTCCTAGAAGGACACTCCATATTCCAATTATTCATGCTGCATCAAACATGTAAGGTGCTCCAAACAGGTATTGCAAGCACAAGAGTATTAGGCAATATATAGAGACAAAACAGCACATTTTCAGTGCAGGTATCCTGAAAGTAACTAAAAAGTCAAAGGACACAGTTGAAATATTCAGCGTATGCAATTTCATCTGCGCTACTATACATTTCTAAATGTCAATCAAGCCAACACGGGGCGTGGCTTGACGCCAACAGGGATGGCCACCTGATAGTGCAGCTCCATGGTGGTTCGGAAGGAACACTCCCCTTCTTTAGGACAACACTTTCCTGCAAGTTTACTTATGGGAGTGCCTGCTGCAGAAATGTTCCCTGACCTCGGATTGCACTCGTTTTGCTGCCACGGTAAGTGGAAAGAACTACACTTTTTTACGTTAACGCTCAGCATTTTCCTGACAGGAATAGTGCCCGCCATTTGGTATTTGCCAGCATGTGGAGTTTGTGGTTTTCTCAACATGCTACAAATTACGAGAATTAAATTGGCCTATACACCCAAGAATGGCTCACTGGTTAGAGGCGGCAGACCCAGGAGCAGAGGATGGCCCGGGACCAGGGTTCAATTCCCGACGCAGTAGGGTCTTGGACTAGGGTCAGCGGAGTCGATAATTCTCGCCTCTGTGCCTACTCTAACCAGGGAACACACTCAGCAACTCTGGGCATTAGCTTGCCTCATCTCCACAACGGCCCCCCACATACGCCGGGGATGCCTGGTTTCACCTTGGAGATACCCAGTAGGGACCATCTCACAGGGAAAGCCAGGACGGGTTCCCCAGCGGTTTACAGCGCAGAGATACTCCTTCGGGAGTCGATTCTAGCGCTTTAGAAACCCACAATCAATCAATCAATCAAGGCATGCTTCATAAGCCTATTCTGGTGGCGTTCTTCAAATATACAGTATACCCTTCCACAAAAAGTGCCAGCAGCAAAACAATTACCTCCTCAGAGCTGAAGGCTTTGCATAGCAGTGTGCAAATGAATCTATACATGACATTCACCTTAAGAACAAAGCTCCCAGAATGTAGAACTATAAATATTTCAGAATCTAAAAGTCAAGTTAACTATATGTCACATACTAAAAGCAAGCAACACACAAGCCTGGTACCAAATACCAACAGTAGAGCAAGCAACAACCCCACCCATAACCTAGCTATTGGCTAATTAAACGAAAAGCAAACTTGACAAAGAACATTACTTACGGGCTCCAGCCAAGGTCTTGAGGATTAACATATAGAATGCCCGCTCTAGAGACTGTTGCGGGAGTAGCAGTCCTTAAATGGTGTATCTCAAAGAGAAGGCGCATGGACGGAGTAAGGGGAACACGCTCATTGCTCGCCAAGGTGAGGATCTATCGCAGATTTCAAGCAAAGAGAGAAAAAATGCATTTGTACACATTATTACCTTTTTTAGATCAACTGCAGTTGTGTCGGTGTATAGTATTTACATATGTAATCCCTGCACTAATTCTTACACTAACTAAGCAAACCTAACATTGTAATAACGCATTGAAGAAGGGACTTTCCTTGTAGCAAGAGGTGCATGCATTCTATGTGAGTTCAGAACAGTAATCGAGATGGTTTCACTTTTTTTACACAGTGGAATAGGTATGAAGAAATGTTAAAACATGGTTATGCAGAAAAGCACAATCTTTACAAATACGTGGAAAACAGTAGGTGTCATGACTTTCAAGAACAGAATCCTGTGCTGGAGCCAGCTAATAAGTATTTGTGTGTATATTGTGACAAAAGGAAAAGGGGTTATTAAAAAGAAATGCAATTATCAAAACCTCAACGTATTCTTAAAAGAAATATTTAAGACGAACAAAGGTAGAAGCCTACATTACTGTGCTTCTGGATTGGCGGTTATTGGTGGGTGGAGCAGTAGAGCTGAAAATCTCTTTTTTGAACTTTACTACAAAAGTACGGGCAAAGATCTGTGTCTTTGAAAGTGGGAGTTTTAGATGCGAGTGAAGCACGAAATCTTGGATTAAAACACTCTGAAAACTGGGATCGGGAGAACCCCTCTGCTGAACAGAATGGATTAGTAAATTTAAACTGCACCCTCCAAGAAAAGCTTAATGAAAAGAGGCCTGAAGATGACATTTGTGTTGCAAGTGGTTAACGTAAAAATCTTACACATCAAAATACTGCATAGCAGATCGTTTATATTTTGCATTTTTATAGCACCACCTTGGCTGAAGTGGATTCGAGAGCTTTACAAGAGAGACAGTCTTCGTTACACTATTTTGTTATACCTGCACAGTACAATATATGCATATATGCACCTGCAACAGTGATTAGTGAACAGCACTGTCTCTACAAAAAAAACTACGGTATCCAAACATTAAACTCTCTGTTAACATAAACCAGCAATTAAAACATGGAGTCAGCAAAGTAAAACCATCAAATAACATACAGTGACTCAATTACAAGCTTCATATCATGTTGCATCGACCACCTAACAAAAAGAAATAGACTAATTAACTCTCTGTCATCAAAAGCTAAATGGGCAATGTAGCAATCAACAAAAACAAAATGACCGTGATGGACAGCCCCTTCAAGCAATAGCAAACCATGAAATACACATGAACGCCAATAGCAGAAAGGGGCTAACCCAAATCCCAATCTCTCGCTCTACTTTTTACTGCAGACAGCTCTTCCATACAGCTAAATCTGTCTGTATCCAGAGGTAAACACGAAGATTCTTCTAAGCTGTGCTGAAATTTTCTTTTAATTTTGTAAGAATCCGAAGTTGTATTGTCCTATGACTGAAAGTCCATTTTCAATTCTCTCGCTTAACTGCTCTATTCGAGCATGCACCAAGCTAGAATTTAAGAAGCATGAGACACAACCACATAGCTGCTGCACATTAGATTTGCACTGGTGAAAATGGGTTGGTGACTGTGGGGACACCACAGAGAAAACTTGAAATTTTAACAGTCCCTTTAGAAATACATAGGGTGCCGTATTTAGATTGAGTCCCGAGTTTACCTCGATGTCCAGAAATAGCCTGGTGATGTCAAGCTGAGCTTCACACTTGAACCCACGCCCTACTAGAACATGTAGTTACTAGTAACGACTAAGAATCCTTTGAGGCTGAGAGCGTTTCAAGGAAAGGTGGATTTGCTACATGAACATAGTACTACTTTTAACCACACAAAAGGGTCAAAAGCCGTTATGAAAAATCCTCCAGTAAAAAAGAGCCTGGCAAAACGAGGTAGCTTGTTCCAAAGGCCCAGTTCTATGGAATTTAGTCACATTTCACAAAAGCAACTAGAAGTTTAAGTACCAGTGGCATCCCATAAAACTTCCTGAAAAGAGATAGCATAACCCAATGGTCCCTGGAGATGGGTCCTTACGAAAACCATATTCACAAGACCTGAACCCCAATGGCTCCAATGAATCATGGGACAGGATTCTCAGCTTTTGCAGTTGCAGAGCCGGCACAGTAACATGAATTCCTAGAAAACTCAGGTAATGCCCATCCTAGGTAAGGAAGTGGGATCTGGGGCATGCGAAAGGCAGAATGTGAAAACTATGATATCTTGTCCTGTCAAGGAGAAGGCTATATCAGCAATGACAATGCTAATAAACATTTGAAAACAAAATACGCATCCTAAAAGATAAAAGCAAAACAAAAATTCCACATTCAAACTTCTCCTTATATAAAAAAAAAACCCATCAATATCCATTGATAACAGGACGTAGTAAATTAAAAACCAATTAACATCCTTGTCCTTCTAGATTATGGTCACACCCAGTGGTATATTTAATCTATAATGGCATTTCTTTCAGCAGAAAAAGACATGTAATATACCCACTATCAGCACACTATGACAAAATGGAAAATGAGTAGGCACATATTAAAGTTCCTCACCTTGTTATCATCCATGACAGTATTAAGAGACTCAATCCACATGGGATCTATATCGCCATCTAAAACAATCCACTTTGGGCCATCATGTGAGATATTGGCTTGCTCCCGCAAAAGGGACGAGAAAAGACCTTACATAGAAAAAAAAATGAAGTATTAGATGGAAGGAAATGTTTGAAGGCGTAGATCATTATTAAGAAATCATGCAGCTTAGATAAACACCTTAAAGAAACAGGAACTCAAATAATAGATCGGTAGAAACTGACCCCGAAATTAAAACATGCTGCTAAAAAGAGTGCTTCTCGCTTTTTCACCTAGCTCTGTCCACCATTCTACCTTTAGAGTGCCAGGGAAGTAGAGGTCACATCCTCACATGCAGCGCTGGAAATATTTCTCTTTTCGGGAGCCTTCTTGGGCTACTAGAAAAGAACTTCCCAGCAGCCTAAGGCTTCTTTCTGAAGGATCATTAGTGCTGATTTCATCACAACTGAACCTGAAAGTAAAAAGAGCTATCTGACTCCTTCAGCTTTTCTATTGATTGGTGTGTGGCCACACAGCTCAATGCCAGAGCACAGATTTCAATGGAAATATTTGGAAAGGTCAGACTCTTCCCATTCCAGTGGTACGCCTCCCTAGTGGAACTGTACCCAAGGGGTACCACAGGAGGATGATCCCTAATCAAGGATACATCCACTAAACATCAACGCCATTTTGTATGGGTGATCCACCCCCTTGGTACAATGCATAGCTTCCATTATGAACCAGAACCATATCAGACTCTTTGCCCACCCATATTTCCCAGGCACAGACATTAAAATTAGGAATTGTTGGATGAAGGGACTGTCCGAGCATGGGACAGTCCCCACCAACCCTATAGGTCAAGACACTCTTTAGCTACCTAGGGGGTGCATATTAGGTTTTACCTGAATCTTTACAACCGCATGGATACAAAGCAGACTAGACCACCAGGGAAATAATGGAGAAAATAATTATTGGATAGGAGGCTGGCCCATCCTGGTATAAGAATCTTGCACTTCTCGGGTGAATATTGGGGGTCAGACACCTGATGTGGGGAGTGCTATTGGAGCTGGGCAGGCCAAGCATTGGACTGAAGTTTTAGGAATAGATTCTAAGCACCAGGTGCTAGTCCTTATAGTGGTGTAGGGTTGATGCAACATTTCAAGATGGGCTGTTGAAGCGTAGTGAAGTACCAGGAAATACTGTAGGCACTAGAGGCTGTGGAGAAATAGTGAATCAAATTTCAAAGAAGATTGCCAGGGCTACACTGTTGCAGGTTAGTGGTCTACCTCAGAAGCTTCTTTACATCTTCTTTCCCTCAGTGCAGAACTGGACATGCAACAGGGGCTTGCTTGGAGAGAGCAACAATAGAGAGAAGACAAACTATTTTCTTCACAATGTAAACTTCTCAGTATGGCTGAAGGCTCACGGGGAACTTCAGTTTCAAGCAAGATCCCACTTTTCAGGTAGTAGATCCTCAGCAATTCCAACATCTGCTTGGACTTCCAAAACAAATCAGTTGGTGCCAAGTAACCAAACTGTCAGAACTTGAGCAGTACATTTACTTTGGATGGAACCAATCATGCCCATCTTCACCTTCCTTCTGTCGGAGTCAATCCAGATGGTAAGTAATATCCCTATTGCTGAAAGTGTCTGAAACTCTATGGTGGTGATAGCTGGCAGACACCCCATAATGGTATCAGGAAAAGTTAACTTCTTCCAAACAGTCCTTCAGCTAATCACCATCTGTTGCTAGGGGTTAGCTTTTTATTTGCTAGATGTAACCCCACAATGAGAATATGGCCAAGCAGCACAATACTTGTAGGGGTTATGATGTCCCGCTTTGTGAGTGGGCACGCACTGAACAGCAGTTTATCCTTCAGGTACTGTATCACTCATAGGCACATGCAGCATATACACACATTCCATGCACGCACTGCTCAGTCCTCCAGTATCCATGTATTGCTCCCTTCCAAGGCATATATAAACCCATCGTAAATAGACCACTTCTATACTGTGCACTCTGCAGCCCTTCACACCAGTACAATCTAGACCATGGGTGAGTTAAGCACACAGCAGCAGAACTTTAAAAGTGAGTGAGCCTATAGTGCTCACCATGGTGGTTAAAAATGACCTGTACACTCCTACTGATGACTTAAAAGTATGCTGCCCCCAATGCACCTTTGCTGCTTACTCCTGATAAATCCAGTAGCCTTCCACCACTGTGAGTGTAGTGATTCAGCGATCCCTCCTGTTCCAACAAAACCATATTCTGTGAGGCAGGCCTATGTCAAGGCACACATGCATGATATGTATTGCCAAAAATCAGCATTATGGATCCAGACATCAGTGCAGTTGATCAATAAGGCCTGGGATATACGTCCGTTCCATACAGAGACTTTTCGGTCCCAACAGTTGCGATGTTCTGTTCTTTAAAGAGGTGATTATTGAACTCTTTCCTAAATTGGAGATGAGTTTGGGCAGTAATGATGGATACAGGGATGTTGTTATTGATCTTGGGTGCATAGATGGAAAAGGGCTGCTGCCTTGTTATTACAATTCTTAGTTTCCAGTCTGATGAAGTCTGGGATGTTGTTAATGTGCTGTGAACCACCAGAGATGGTGGAGTTGTCTACAAGATAAGAAGCTAGGGGCGGGTTAGGACTTTGCAAATAATGCAACTGGTTTTCAAAATAGTGCAGGCCGGAAAAGATGTTATATGGAGTTACGTCATGACAGCGATAATATCATATTCCTTAAGCCCCAGATTGAGATGTGCTCCAATGTGTAGGATGCTCTTAAGTGGACCCAGTGAGAAGTCTTGGAGGCCATGAAGCAAGGCATTGCCACCATCCAGACGCACAGCTATGAGGGATTGAATGGGAGTTCTGAAGTCATTTCCTGAAAAAAATTGTTTCACATTCTTTAGAAGAGCTCTGTTACCAGGCTGTCATTGTTTTTTGGCAATGTATTTCTGAAGGGCGAGGTTGGTGTCCAGGGTAAATTCCAGTGACTTGACGTTTGTGAAAGTTTAGGTCAAAGCCATCAAGTTTCATGTCATTGAGCCAGGTTTGTTCTGTTTCTTGTTTTTTGTTCATGACTAGTTCATAGTATTTCTTTTAAACTTGTGCACTACAAATTGTTCACAATCAGTGCTGGCAAAGCAGGCACTTGCATCTTTGCATGTCTGGACATGTGCTTTCCTTTCTAACTCTCAATCTACACAGCTTAGTTAAAACTGCCCGGGGTGCACTACTACTCTGAGTGCCAAGCAGCTTCAGACCGTTGTTGATTGCCTTCATTTGCCCATGTTTTCATGTTTATTCAGATTTGTGTAGGTCTTAAAGGATGGAGGCAAGTGTCTTCTGGCACATTTCAGTTCATGTCATACATGAATATTTGGTTGTGTATTCTTCTACATGGAAGGCTGTTAATGGGTCTAGTTATCTAGTCAGGCTTTCAGAATAGGTCATCAGAGCTCAATTCAGAATGATTCTTGCAAAGGGAAGGGGCGTTCAGATGGAGCCTTGCTTAGCATTGTGGCATGGCCAGTTCAACCAGAATATGTGTCTTAGAAAAATGTGTTGTACGTTGAATATCTGGGAGAATGAGAAACTTGCTTCCAGAAACTGACTTGTAGGCTATATTCACAAAAGTATGGGTAGAGACTTGCATCTCCAGCTGAGCATTTACATTTTGTTTTCTTTTCACAACCATTCCTACGAGTACACCTGGGAAGCGGAACGAGGTGCAGCTTTACAGGTGTACTTCTTGGAACCTCAGAGGGCATCTCTCAAGGGGTCATATTTACTCTATCCAGAATTCTAAAGGGCTCAAAATTCCACATAGGTTGTATAGATTCCCTGTGCAAATGCACACTTTTATTTAGTGGCCACATTGTTATACTTAAAAAGGTCAGAGCATAGAGAAAGTTTAAGTTTTGCTCCAGACCTATTAATCATGCTTTGTAGGAGTAAAGTATAATGCCACATACAATGTGTGGCTTCACAGGAGGGCCTAATTAAGGACTCAAAGGGGTATTATTTTTCGTTTGAGGTCAATTAACACTTGGGAATTGGATCTGTACAAAAAACAAATGTGTGATTTACACATCTTATAGTGTCTACCTTTTGGTGAAACACCTGCTGTATACGTTTTGTAGGACAAATATATACTTGCCATCTTTCCATTCTCTGGTGGCGTGATGTATGAAGCCAAAAAGCTCATCAGTAGTTACAGCTTTTGGGTTCAGGTCATTCCACACTGGCTTTTGTTTCATGTTTATGTAAGTTTTGTTGAGGGTCTTCAGAACCTGAAAAGGAGGCATAAATCAGTTAAGAAAGCATGAAAATGATGACATTGTTAAAAAAGGCACTGATACTAGGGATGGTGAAATTTTAATTATGCCAGCATAATTATAGGAATTTCACAGTACATTTGTTATGTCAATTTCCCGAAAATATGTAATTTCATGTAAGTACATGCCGCTCGTGTAAGAATTTACTGCAATGGTTAAAATTTAACACGAACACATGGGTTAAAATAAAACGGTTTTTGCAGTGCTTTTTCGTTTAATGCATCCTTGTGCCAAAAATTGATAAAAGGACTTAGCACAAAATAACGGATTTGCATTTCAAGTAGTTTAACATAATTTTGCTGAACTTTCACATACTTGTATGCCCAAATATTGAAATTAAACTGATAATGACTTATGTTCTGAAGAAATTTACAAAGACATACTGATCAGAGAAAATGTGATGCCACCGCCACACACTGGCAACGTCCCTAATTAGTAATATTTTGTAATTTGCCTTGCAGTGCTACCACTCCAGCAAACTATAAATAACCCCAAAAGTACCCTGAAATTCAAAGATACCGATCTTAAATATATTGTGTCTTATCTTTATAAAATATTTTGTGGATACCAACCAGACATCTTACAGTTTACTTAGCCTCTAAAGAGTAATCCATCACTGACAAACCTCTATATGTTCAAGACAAAAGTGGGGCAATGCTGGATGGTAGGAAGTTTTTGGATTCCGGATGTTTTTGTCACATAAGTACAAGGATAATGCATGATTTCAGGCAAAGTTTGAGATCTGCAGGGCATTGTGGGCAAGAAAAACTTGTGGGACCCGTGCACGGCTCACCACGCTGGAATCCCCTGGTTGTCTAGTTTTCCAAAATGTCAGTGTTTGATAGGTTTCCATGGGTGGCGGTCGAGCACTGGTCCTAATTCCGCATCTACCTCTATTGCTGATTGCTCTGCTTTTTGTAATTAAGGTCTCTTGGCGTGGTGTGCTTGTTAAAATGTAGGCTTTGGTCAATTAAACCTGGACAAGACCTCCTCTCTCACATCTTGCTTTTGGAGTGCAACTCATCATCTTTTTGCCCAAACCCTCCTTCTCCATTTTTGTCCTCATACTATAACTCCTGCGAACACTTATACATTTTTCTACTATTTTACCACTGCCCACACAAATCTTCTGCAGCTAATTCTCCAGACCAATATTTGCTCTGTTTTATTCCTATCCATTTGTCCATTGTACTTCCTACTAGCTTTCCATGTAGGATCATAGTAAATAAAGAAAAACACAATGAAGACCCTTTAACGTATTTTAAATATGAAACATTGGTCCAATTTTTTTTTTTAATGAAACTTTCACTTTTACAATTCCTTATAGTTGTAAAGTGGATTATTCCATTTGGGATGGATGAGCCTCCAATTTAACATAACATCTTGTTAGGTCACAAAGTTCAATGAGAAAAACTGCTCAACTACTAGTAGCTATGGCACAGCTGCAAATAATTCTTCAGAGACAAGTGTGTAGAGCTCAAACGTACCAAACAACATTACAATAAAGAAGATACAGAAATGAAATTCTCAATCCAATTTTGAAAAATCAATAAAAATGTAATAATAAAAATAAACAGTAACCATATTAAGGTTACAGGAGATATGATTTTTGAAGTACTAAAAATGCCTAAGGTACAAGTGAGGGAGGAAAAGTCACCGCTAAGCAGTACAAAGTAAATAGAGGAAAGAAGCCGCCCTTGCACCACAAATAAAAACAAGCAAAACTTAATAGCAAACTGTCTGCCTTAGAGAGGCTGGAGTCAGGAGTAGCCTCTGTAATATTATTCAATGCTCGTACAGTGCAATGCTTTCAATTGTTCTGGTGAATTGATATGTATCAATCTAGGCAACACAGCGTAATAGGTGGTCGAAATGAACTGAGCTAAAACAATAAAAGTGATGCAAGATTGTACATAATATTTCTTTTTATGGCATTTTCCTTTTTTAGATATTATCGTGGCTGCTCCAGAAGAAGGCGCTGGTTCGCCGAAACGCGCGTAGAGATTAATTTAGCCACATTTTTCTCATTATAATTGTGTTTATTTTATGTAATCTTTAATTGTTGGATCATTTGCCTTTTTTAACAATGGTGTTGTATATTCTTGATCTTTCGAGTTACATGTGTTAAATATAATTAAATATAATTTGTGATTGTGCATTATTATTTCAATGTGTTTTTAAAAATTTGTGAATAAAATTGTACTTCCCTTTTTACAAAAAACCAATGTTTTAGCTCAGTTCATTTCGACCACCTATTACGCTTTGTTGCCTAGATTGATACATATCAATTCATTTGCTTTTCCCTGGTCTAGGAACTCTATTTCCATGCATTCAGGGGGTCCTTGATAAATATTCACGTTCAATTGTTCTGGTACCATTCTGTGAGACTCAATTCACAGCTCTGGATGTGAGACAGACCTCTCAGCCATGGCTTAAGACAACCAAGAATCTAAATTTCGTGAAAATAATGGAAAGGTCCCTTTTAGTCTTTCCTTAAGCTCCTTGGTGCTCAAGACAGTCTTCTAGAACCCCAGGACTTTCTCCACCTTGGGCTACCATAGAGGTCAGTGCAGTCAATTACAAACTGTCCACCTGCTTCTTCCACATAGGTTGGGGTCCTTTTGCCTTAATCAGTGAAGATGAGGCTGGAGTAGGACCATAATAACATAGGCTGTCTTCTGATAAAATATTGAAAACTAAATATCTCTCATAACTATATTTTCCCATTGAAGTGAACAATAGAAATTCTACACCCATTGGAGTGATAACGTTATAAACACACTTCAGTTACTCAGCACCAGCCTGCATAAAACTTCTGATTTCAAAGACAAACTACCCTCATTAAAAAGTAATTGCAATCTGTTTGCTAGATAATAAATCGGATGTCAGACAAGAAATGGAAATTGGGAAGAATTTTTCAAGCACAAGAATCAGTCTTTTCTGCATTCTGTAGCTGTGAAAGGAAAACTCGAACAAGGACAGAAGACGCAGCTATTGGCCTGCGGGATTTCGGAAGTACCACCATACACAATACTGCTCCAGAAGTGGATGTATATATATTAGATAGCTCAGTTATAGTAAATATGCTACCTCCCAAATCTTGTCAAACATTTGATGATTACGGTTTGACAGTTTTTATATCTCACATAGAAACTCAATCAAGGAATGTGAAATGATTGGATCTTATGTGGGAGATATATATTACTGGAAACATCAAGCAAAGAGTTAGAGAAAAAAGAGGTGAGGTTCTTTGCAAGCCACTTAAATCGAACACTCCTGCACCCAAAGATTGGCATAGTTTCCTTTGTCGAAACAAAAACAAGACAGTTGTTTGATTTACTGAGTAGGCATGTGCAACTTATTAACATCAAAGGGAAGCAAGTAGTTATCACCTGTCAGGATAAAGTTGCAAGTTCCAAACCAAGGCCAAATTTTGAAATGATATCACCTTGCAATCATGAGAAAGTGGGCACACAAGTTATGCTTCATTCTTTCCAAGCAGTAACTGAAGGTCATTCCAAAATAATCATTCGTACAGTTATTACCAACGTAGTTGTTCCTCCTATTGATTGATTTTAAAACATTGGATGTCAAGCATTGTGGTTAGCATTTGGTACAGGAAAACGTTCTGCTACATACTAGCTCACAGTATTGCAGCAAGCTTATAAGTTGATGTATGTGAATCTCTGCCCTTTTCCATGCTATTACAGGCCGCAACACCACATTGGCTTTTCATGGGAAAGGGAAGAAAGCAGCTCATGACACCTGGATGGCAGTATCTTTTGCTACTCCTGCATTTACATTTCTGCAGATTGACCACATTTTGTTGATCATGCTCACCTCGGAAATGTGGAGAGATTCATTGTACTAATGTGTAGCAGCACTTGTACATAGCATGAAATTAACTATGCGTGCCAATTCATGTTTGTAAGTGGCAACAGAACTATTGAAAACATCCCACCTACCCAAGACACTCTTCTTCAACATATTAAATGATCTGTACACGAAGAGGGCCGTGTCTGGAGTTAGACTTTAGTGCCTATGCAAGAATTACCAAATGTAAATGATTGGGGCTGGAAGCAGATTGATGGAGTAATGGTACCAAATTAAACAACCATTCCAGAGGCATCTGAGGCATGCAAAGAACTTATTTGTTGTGGGTTCAAAAGCTTGTGCCCAAATCAATGCAAATGGTCAAATGAGAGCCTCCCATGCACGGACCTTTACTTTTGCAGCGGAAACAGATATCAAGATTTAGACAGTATATAAACTCGAATCATCATTGTTTCATAGTATAGAAATGTTATCAGGGTTTAATATAGTCTTAAATTGTTTAATTTAAATGGAAACATTATCCACATCGTCATAGTATGTGTTGTAAGGATATATATGATGCAAATTATAAATATATTTTCGCTACAATGTATGTTACTTATTCCTGGCACCCTTATTGATGCCCATTTTGATTTTATATTTATGACACCATAGTCTAGATCCAATATGGTCATGCACATGACATGCACTGATGTGTACACATGAACTTTTGTACCAAATTTAAGGCAAATCGGAAGATTTAAAATGATTTTTTTTATAGTTGGTGGCCATATTGGATTTCGATTAGACTATATGAAGTCATAGGCAAGATACGCTGGGGTCTTGCTCTTATATGATTACTATTACAAACAATAATGTCTGTATCAACATTCAGCTTTCTATCAAAAAGTGAACGATTTTTCAGTCTAAACGCCATATCATATAGTAGAACTATTTTACAGCAGCTCACTGCTTTCCACCAGGGAATATTTGCAAATTGACTTCCTTTAAGCAAAAGATAAAAAGGTCAAGCACCCTTACATGTATACTGTATGTTAATTAGGCCAATGCGAAATTTCAATTACACTTACACAAAAAATGGGAATTTTGCATTCCATCAAATTCACAAAAGTTACACTATTTCGCTTAATTCTTTGCTTGCGGGAATCTTGTTTGAGCAGAAAATTCCTTGCAGAGAGACATTTTCTGCTCAACCTCTCTTCAGCTGGTATTGTTTGTCTCCACCGAGTATGACCTCACATGAAAATTTCACACAAGTTACTAGCAAACCAAATTTCGAGCCATTCATATAAGTGTATGTAATGTTTGTTAAACCTCACAAAAAATGACACTATTCCAGACAACCCTAATCATAATATTTTACTTCTCAAGGCCAGGGAAAAATGTTTTATCCCTTTCACTCTAGCATGCTATATTTTCTCTCTTACAGATCTTTGTAGAGCTGCGGCCCAAATTTCAATGGAATAACCAAATAAAATTTGTTGTTAAAAAAAAAGGTTAGTGCTTGGACACCTTCCGAAGAATAAAAAATGTGTTGTAAATGGGTGGGACCATTAATATTGTAGACATCGTCCATTGACCCCAGAATTTTACTTGTGGAAGAAATTCTACAGTATTTGTGTTTGAGGTGTATCTGAAAGGATGTTGTTAACAACAGTTTCCCTAAACATTTTGGTTTTGTGACAGGGTATGACCAGAATGGTAGGGGCTGTGTTCCTTTGAAACTATTCACAAAAACTCTTTTTCAAAATCCAGAAACAAAGGACCTATCTGTCTTGTCAAGTCACAATTGCAGAAACCCCAAACAGCATAGCATCTACTTCTAACTGTGCAGAAACTTTGACCATGTGAACAGTGGCATTTCACTATTTGCCAGCTTCCTCAACGCTTACATTTACATTAATGTACTGAACTGAAGCCTCTTCCTACCGGTTATCTTAAATTACTATAAAGGTATGGTATTTTTACTCCCTATAGGACAGGACTGCAGTGGTTGTGTCCTTTACGTCCAACCATGTTTGTTACTTGTATGCATTGACTAGACAACAGTAGCAATCAACACTCCAACCCACCTGACAAAAAAAAACTAACATCTCCCAAGTTAAATACAGGACTCAAAGTCATGAAAAAAAATCAAACCTGAAATCAATAAGTTCAAAACGTAAAATACCAGAGGTAAAGCCCTCTTGTGCACTGTACTCAGTAGCTAGAATAACACACTAATGCAAATAAGGTTCACTCCTTTTCTCATCCGGTTAAGAAGCTGGAAACATAGGTCCTGCAGGTGCACTTCATAAGCCACTAACAATGAAACTAGGTGTTCATTTTACTACTGGTGAAAAACAAGGAAGGGGTCCCTAACACCTCTCTACACCCACAAAACCTACTTTGTTCATTAACTTAAATCTTTACCTACTTCTGCAAATATGTTCACTGCTGGAATGCCACAAGTTTCAACATATTTATACAGTGAGAGTTAATCCTTGGAAAGCTTCTGTAAAGAATCTTTTCACTGCCAAAGCTATGTCTAAACATTTTATGTCTGTTTTACCCTGAAATGCATGTCCTGTCAGATTTTGCTGAATGGATGGGTTAAAATTTGACACTTTACGCGTTACGATGTGTGTCATTACAACAAATGTTTTACATCCCAAAATCCATTATGACGCATGTCGTTACAACGCATGTTATTACAACGCATAACCCATTACAACGCAATTACTATTCTAACTCTGCTGGGGCGTTACTTTGGGGAATGCGTTGTAATGGATTATGCGATGTAATGACATGCGTTGTAATGGATTTCGCGTTCTAAAACATTCGTTGTAATGAAACGCGTTGTAAGACGTGCCTTGTAAACAATGTTTTCCCTTATAGATATAACCTCAAAAGTTGAGTCAAGCTAGGTTCTTCTGGTTGGGGTGGAACATCAGGAAGGGCAATGTTACTCTGTGATCAAGCATCCATAAGGAGAGAAAGGAGCCAGGCCTTAGTGTGCTCAGCATGGGGTTAGCCAGGGGCCCAAGTTCAATGGTAGCAGGCCAGCCGAGTAAAGGCTGAAACACCAGACGGCCCCTCAAGCAGGACTTGTGGAAGCTTTGCTATGGGTTGTTAATGAAGTGGGCTGCCATAGTCTTATCCATTTCTACCATCATGACCTGAAGATTAAGGATTAGCAAATGCTGGAGAAGAAAAAAAAAACGAGATTAAAGGTAAGAAGAACTGGCACTGGAAAACGGTCCATGCCGGAGGCTGAGGGAAATTTGTGGAGTGGTTTGGGGAGGTATAGATAGAGCAGGGGCATTGAATATGGGAGGAGATGAGGAAGACCAACACGGCGATGGTGGCTCACAAGCCATCCCACTACTAAGCTTATTTGAAGAGGAAGAATAGGAGCACAGTGCATTGGGAAGAAAGGAGCAGATGAAGAGGAAACCAAATGCTAGAGGACATAGAAGGATAGAGATCAAAATGAAATAGTTCAGTGGTCTTCCACCAAAAAGGCTTAAAAACAAAAAATGAAGTGGGAAATGGGTGTGGCGGAGGAAGGGAAGAAGGAAAAAAGTACATGGTTCAAGGGTGAAAGGTGGCATGTAGGGGCTGTGAAAGAAGAGAAGAGGGAAGGGGAATTTCAGGAAGTATCAAAAAAACAAGAAATGAGGCGGGGAGGAGGAAGAGCATCAAAGGGAGGTACAAATGCCTTAAACAGAAGTGTGTGTTCCTGAGTACACAGGAACAGCATAAGTTGGCAAAGCTCGGAACAAGAAAGTCGTGCCAATTCAGCTTTCATTTCACAAGATAGACTACTTTTAGAAATCTAATGTTAATCAATTTTCAACTTTTGTTCTTGGGCATTGGAAATAGTGGTTGAAACCTTTTATCTCAAGGAGGATTTTGAAGTGTGGAGTGATGAGCTAACAATTCCTCAGAATTTGCTTAAACATCCAGTGCTGATCTGTTCAACTATCCTGCCTCAAGGTCTATGATACTTAAAGAGATCTGACTTCTTGCAACCGTTCAGTTAAGGTGGTGAAACTCTTTTTACAGGAATGTCCTGCACTCTGATACACCCCTTAAACATTTAAAGTTATCAGGTTGGACAGAGGTACTATGAAAAACACAGGCACATAGTTTCAGCATGGGTATATTGGTGACCTATTTTCTCTTTGAATTTCCAATTTATGCGTGGATTTATTTTTATTGCTGCTATGCAATAGTTGGTTTTACTTCCCTCTTCGAAGGCTATCCACTGATGCTGTGAAAAGCTAGCAAAAAGAAGTGTTACTGTAGAAGAGGTTCAGAGAAGAGATATGGAGATATCCGGTGAAGAAAATAGATAGAAAATGTCTTGTAATGTGAACTGGTGCAGAATGCATTGTACATAGCCCCTCAAATTGGACTGTATGACTAATTTAGCTGCACAACCAACTCACTTTACTCTTGCCTGTTCCAGCATTTCCCACCACAAAGACTGAGTGACGCACTGCCAGCAGCTCCTGAAGCTGAACAACCTAGAAATATAATTGGGAAAAAGAATGAGAGATGAGAGAAAAGACAGGTTTTCTACATTGTTTTTTTTTTTTAGTCAATAACTAAAATAATTTCCAATGGTCTACAAGATTCAACCATTCCATTCCGTGAAAAATGCATTGATATAACTATTTATGCCTTTTATTTTTCTTCTCCTCCCAATCCCCACCACCAAAAAGCACTGAGGATTCATCGTTTTATTACATTCCCTTACCATTATTACATATTCTATCCAGATTATGTACTGTCCTGAAAAAGCAAAAATGCATAACCGAGACTTTGGCAGTCCTATGAAGTAGTTTATTTTTAAATATTCAGGTATTTCCCTTTTTTACATGGTTAGCTTTGGGTCCTCCTTTGCTACTAAGCAAGCATGTGTTGTACTATAATGTGTACTTAAGAAAAAAATAAAAATAATATTCCTTCAACTAGATAAAAATTTTGAGAAAAAAGACAACATTATTCTTATGTCACACAAGGAGCCCTCTACTGAGGGATACTTTCGGCAGTGATAGTCAAGCTACCCAATCCAATACTTATTAAAAAAAAGTGGCCTGTGAGCTACCCACTAAACAGTGAAAAGATACAAAATAATATGAATTTGTAAAACCAAACAACACAAACCAGAAAAACTACTAATCAGCTCTCCACAACAAGCACTCGATTACTATTTTCCTAAATTCAACCCCATTATTTTTCAACGTTTTAGAAATATGGAACAAAGTATCAGTTCACAACTCTACAACCCAAACTGTGCCGCTTATTCTGTAAGGTAGGAGTTTTTTCTAATATAGACTCCCAACATCACAAAGTTCAACGAAGTATTAATAAGGCCTCAAGTAGGCAACAAATTCACCAATCCTAAACTCCTATGCCTGATACTGTGTGTAGAAGAGGCAACATTCCAGAGTGGTGATCCTGGATTGCAGTGTGTATTTACCCTACCAACATGTATGACAAAAAATATATGGCTGCCAGGAGCACGTTGTGCTCCAGCTGGACTGCAGTTTAACACTGCAGTAAAATATGAAAACGAAAACTATCTTTACATGAAGGAAAACCTCTGTTCATATATTAATAAATCGCCCCTAAAGGGTGCCTTGTAAGGCCACTTGGCTGAGTACTCAATATATATATATAAAAGTGCAACGTACATATATGGATACTGGTGCACTCAAAGTGACTAAATATGCAAAGCACTTATTACTGTGTAAATTAGCTAGATCCTCCGTGAGCAGGCCTAGGTATAATTACAAATCCTAAATTCTATCTGCCTAAAAAAAATTTTGCAAGATGTTTCAAAGTTATGTTTCACCTAGTTTTCAAAACTAATTTTATGGTGAAGTAATTTATATTTTTGATAACTTTAAAGGAAAACTAACATTAAAAAATGTACTGTGCTGCCTTAAAATCGGTTTTCGAACAGGTGTAATTGCGCTCACCACCAGAGGCTAAGTACACAATCCTGTCTGGAGTTAAAGACCCTTTTTAAAATAGCCTAGCTCTGTGCCAAGGAATGCAGAGTTGCTGTCAACATCAGGTCACTTAACAGGGATTAGCCATCTGGAGGGCGGACAGGAACAATTGGTAGATCCAAGGACAGCTTTCACACTTTCAGATTTGACTTGAAGGTACTGAATGAAGCTGACAGGATCTGCTCCCATTTATTCCCAGTGCATTCCCAGGATTTCTGGTTTGAGTCTTATTAGGTGGAAACAGTTCCTGGCCATAATAGAGCCATGAGACATTTTCTAAATAAAGGAGTGGTTTAGGGCGATCCTGATTCCTTTCTGGTGGAAGAAGAGGGTAGCCAAGTGGGATTTCAGGCTTCTGGACTTTTTTGTTTTTACAGCGCAGTAAATGTATTGTTCTGCAAAAGGAGGTGGCATAGTCTGAGAAAGTATATGTTAACTGAGCAGGAAAAATTCTCTAATCACTGGCTAGTTCACAGATTAAGAATGGCACCTCACCACCATGTCCTCAGAACATTACTGGTCAGTACTATAAGGCTACATTTGAAGAAAGACTTGATAGAATAAAAGAAGACTTAGGGACTCTCGACTTCTGTGGCATCAAAGAACAGAAGAGAGACCTGGTGTATAGAAACCTTCCTAGAGAACTTAAGGACTGCAGACGATACCAGAAAGAACATTTCCAGCCACTGGAGAAAAGTGGACAGTAATTTTTTCCATCTCTTGAGGATCACAGGGTGGTGCAGAGGCTTGCCCAAGGGAGAAGCGCCAAGGACGTGCATACAAAATGTAGACTTGTCACACTCAGAGGTTTTTGCTATGATGAAAACTGGTTCAGCTAGACCTCTAAGTAAACGACTCCAGCTTCCAGCCTTGGCCCTCTAAAATAATTTAAGAACCCAAAAAGTGATTATATATGATGGTAAAACTCTAGAATGAGGTGAGGAGGAAAACTATGTCAGCTGCATAGGGATATAGGCAGTTATAAAATCCAGCGTAATGCCACTTGGAGCTTCTGGTGTCAAAATCAATGTCTTCAGTGGAAGGGAGATGATGTAGTCTCCAGATTCTAATGATCTTGACCACTGTAAGATTGATTTAAATGAATTAGGCTAAGTCAAAAGGTAAAATCCTTGCCTGGAATGACTTGCGGGCGTATCTGATCTCTTCTCCATTGCAGCCACCCTGAAATTGCACCCAAGTCCAGGTCAACCATGAACTGATTTTTCAATGGCACTTTCCTTTTTCTAGCTGTTTTTGCCATAAAATATTAAAACTTCAATGTCATCTATCTAATGCTTATTGCTTCTTATAGTATTATTCATCTCCTTATTAAGATTCTGCAGATATATATTATAGTCCTACTGATGTATTTTTTGCAATTGTTTTTTTTAAAAATGTCAACAACAAAAAATAGTAAACTTCTTATTTCTAGTTCCCATTATCCAACTGTAAAAGGTTTGGCTTATTAACATTTTCTTCATATCTTTGAATTAGTTTGGGATTTTTTTGGGAGAGTTTTTTTTACACTTTAAACATTTTAGTGGTGTTTGGACATAACATACATTTCTCTAGATGCTGCTTGGGCCATAGCTACCAGAAGAAAGAGCAGAGTTTCACTGAGACTTGTGCTGAGACTAAACCGGGTTTGCTTATTGAGTTGTTGAGGCTCCCCCTTCCCATATTATTGCCCCACTTTCGAACACTGCAGTCCTAGCTAAATATATATTGCTCTTGAAATTCCATTCTCCAAAAAGCATGGAAAGGGAAGGCACAAGGTAATTTCAAAAACATAATTAGACCCAAACTACTACACGCTGCCATTTGAAGTTTGCAACTGCAGAGATTACTTTTCTACCATGCAAATACTATTTTAGGAGTTGGCAAACTTTAACCGGCTCCTAAAATAAGTTGAGACTCCATAAAAAATTGGCATTTGAAAGGGGTGCTTTGTAGGCGTGCCTTCTAAATTCTGAATTGGAATGAGATGTAGGCATTTTTGCAACCGAAATCCTGTTTCAAAACACTGAAACGTTACTTCTCCCAATTTGTTGTGGTAACCCATTTGCACAATGCAAGGGGTTCCCTTTGGAAACTGAACCACTTACATATACACTTCGAGCTAAGCTGTTTGAACAAAAAACTAATTAAAAATTTATTTAAATTCAGTACCTCAAAGATGTGAGGAATCTGTGCTTCGTGTAATGTCGTTATAGAGATGGATGTAAAATGCACGTCACACTAATACATGGAGGCAAGGTAGCAACATGATCATGAGTTACTGTCTGGTCCACCTTAAGCAGAAATATTTTAGGGAAAGACTGAATCATCAGGTTTTTTCATTTCTCTATTCTCACATGAACATGAAACTTGTCTAATGATTTAATTGTTACCATATTAAACTGCGGAGTGTGTCTGCCCTGTAGTGCCTTTGATACACACTATACAGAGTACATTCAGGGCACACACACTGCAATATAATTTACCCTTCAGGCCTACTGCACCTGCAGTTATTTTGATTGGAACTCTTAAGGGGGTGTAATTAAATGCAAAAGCTTTTACTTTGAGAATAAAGCTCTCTTCGGGCTGCAGGTGAAGCTCCAGGGTGGATTGCCGGACCATCTGTTCAAAATGCATGTCACGCTTCCTGGGTACGTCCAAGGCCGGAAACAGGTCACTGATCAGGCCCATGAAAACAGGGATGTCATCTGTCACTATTTTAGGCAAGTTGAAGTCTCTTAAAGCCCGCATCAGAACCTGAAATCACAGAATGACATGATACATTGATATTTTAGTGCTGGAGTGGAATACAAATGTGAATATTAAACCCTTCTGTTGTACTATATTTGAATGCAAGGTTTTAATGAAAAAGTTTCTTTCAGCACCATGGAAGGCCAAAGCTGTGAAGGCAAGTGCTACATAATAAAAATCGTTCTCATAAAGACGAGGGAGTGGATGCAGATAAAAGAGGTGAGCACATCTACAAAGGCTATATACGGATTGTGTTTAATTTTGCACTTTTTGTTCAATAAAAAGTCTGATAATAAAAAGCGAAAACATGAATGTTACCCCTTTCACCTTAATAGAATACCATATTTTTCTTAAATGTTTAAGTACATATTTGTATAATGAGAAGGTAACATATAGATATGGTACTGTTGGTTGTATGATGGAACAACATGGTCATTACAATGAGCGCAACACTACCACACAAGTCTTTATCACACATATGCCTTTGCCACTAATGCCTTTACAATGAAATTTGCATTGTGGAGGTATGTACAGGAAAGACATATGCGTGGTACAAACTTACCAGGTAAGTATAACCTCAAGTTAAAATATGCATATTACCTACTCGCAGTTGGCAGTAAGTAGTTATAGTTAGGACCATAATTCCATAGGAAAAGCATTTTTTACTTCATTTTAGGATTGTTAACAACATTTTTTCCAAAGAAATGGCCCGGCGATTCTTGTTGCACTTAGGAAGTTTCAAGGCGATTCGTGAGGCAGGTGCTGAGAAAAATTAGGTTGAATAAAGGGTGTATATGCAATGTTAATGTGTAATTTGTAACCTATGTAACTCTCCTCATGTAAAGCGCTCTGATACCTCCGGGTCTAGCAAGGGCTATATGAAACTCAAGTAAATAAAAATAAATAAATAAATGTTAATTCCCATAGGATCTGTCAACACGACTACAGCCCAAACCACTGGATGGAATTAAACCACATTTGGCAGGCAGCTACCCTTTCTGCCAAAGATTGTTCTTTTTGTTATTTGGTGTAAAACCATTCAGGAGTTTTTGAGAAATTTAAGAAGAAAAGGTTTGTGATATCTGTGATCGCTATCATTTACAGAGAAGTTGTGATTAACTGGCACCAATAGAGCCAACCAAAATGGTGCGATTGGCTTGCCACACCCGGAAGAGAAAGTTGCAGCTGGCATTTATGGATCAGGCAACGGTTTCTGGTGCTGAAAAGTTGTATGAAAGGTGGTATAAGGGGTCAGGGTGGAGGTACTCTGATGCCATGTTTGACATATGGGGTTGTTAGTGACACAAGTTATGTGTCTAAAATAGATTTTTTGGAACATGTGCAACATTTGAGAGTACGCTGCAATCGTCAGCACGACCCCCCAGTGTAACATCGTTGGAACATCGGGTGAAAGAAGACAACAAATATATAGATGTACACACACTTTCCCGGACTTATACTTAGGCACTCACTCACAGACAGTTATGCACGCGCAGACACACCCATTAAGAAACTTGTACACCCAATAACAGTTGCATTCCGATACGGACATACCCATTTACAAATCTAGTCAAAGACTCATAAAACTGACTCGGAGACCCACTTGGAGACTCGCATACCCACTCATTGATGTATGTAGTCACTCAGTAACCCACTGAGACACTGATGCACCCTGTGACCCACTCAAAGATTCACTTAGACGAAGGGGCGTGGCTGGCTGAGCTGCGGAATGGCAGCATCTTGAGCGAGCTCTGCCGGCTGGGACATGATCCTGCATTAATCCTGCTCACGACATCGCTGTGGCGGTGTGACTGGGGCGCCCTAAACTGGGGAGGCACTGGTGTCTGTGGCGATCTCGGTTTCATCGCGAAAAGATCTTCACTGCTGCGGATTTGACAGCGGGACGGATGTGGCGGTGAGAGCGAGACGGCGGCAGCAGGTGGAGAAGTGACCAAACACCCGCCTTGCCTCCTACTCGAGTCCGTGGATTCGTAGGCCCAACCCACCAAACAGCGCTTGGACCTTACCTGTGATAACAGGTCAATATTGGAGAGGCTGAGCTGTGCGCCGGACCTAAATGCCTGTTAGCGGGTCCCTTGGTGCCGAGATAAGTATGGTGGTGGTGTGCCGAGACTTGAAGCACGGAGCGGGCGGCCCCATTTTAGGAAGAGCTACTGGCCGCAGAGGCGGCCGGTGATCGGAAGAGAATCAGCGCTGGTGCGATCATGGCGTGGGGGGAGTGAATATTCGCCTCCTTGGGGGCAGATCCTTTTTTAAAAGTGAGCTGCTGTCATTGCTGCTTATGGAGAGGCGAGGTGTGATTTACGGTGGCCAGGTGGGAGGTGACATACTCCTACATTGAAGACAGAGGCGGCTGGGCATTGACGATGCACGCCGGACACCCTGGGTCCTGACGTAGCGAGGTTGGGAGGAGAAGCTGCAGTGGCTGACGGTAATGCCCGGGGATTCCGGAGGTGCATTTGGATCCTGACGTGAGCAGCTTCGAGAACTGTAGTGACTAGCCATTTTGTTAGCCGGACCTCGAGTGCGCTATTGAAGGGGAGCCCGACTTTGCCTTCCTAAATCGTGAACTTGATAACAAGGTTTGAGGTCCGCCCATATAACAGCTGCTGGTGCTAGGTTGCCAATGCCCCCCGCTGCTTGCATGTGATACCTGGCCCCGTGGACTCCAGGTGAGAGTGGTGTGAGGGGTGGAAGCTGTCCTGGTGTCTTGGCAGAAAGCTCTAGAAGCCGGATTGATTATGAACTGATGCTAGCCTGTGCTTAAATGCTGCATTGCATTGAATATTTCACATTCTCGTCATAAGGGCATGAGCTAGGTGGTTGTGGGGCACCTTCCCCTGTGCTGCAGCATAACGTCTGCTCTGGTGTGCATATTTGATACTGGGGGTGAGACTCTGAACTGCTTCCCCGGGCTGCCTGCACCACACTTGGGTTGGTTTGAGTGCAACATAGGTGATATCAGGAAAAAGCTAAAAATCTACCACCATAGTGGCCGCCTGCATCACCTGCGACATAGTGCTTGTGCTTTGTGTTGCTTAACAAAGACAACATGGGCAAAACAGATGCTTAACAGCCAAAGATCACTTTTGAAAATAAGCGCTCCAACAGGCATGATGAGCAGGATTCGGATGCACAGGACGCTGCAGGTCAGGATGGGCAATCGGAAGACCATGGAGAAGACCTCAAGTCCTTAATGCTAGAGATGCGCTCCAGCCTGCTCAATATCGATACGGAATTAGACGTTTTGACCTCACAATTAGACTCTGTCAAATGCCAAGTCGCCACACATGAAACCAGACTAGATTGCTTGGAAAATAGACACACTGAAATTCACGAGTTCTAAACTGAAACAAAAGAGCAACTACTGCAAATGGATAAACTGCTGAGTATTTTAAGGGCAAAGAATGATGATTTGGAGGCACGGTCGCAGAGGAACAACCTCCCCCTTATTGGCATTCCGGAGACAACCGCTATCTCTAAGATGGAAGTGTTTGTGACGGATCTCCTCCACGAGTTGTTCGACCCCCACCTATCTCCAGTGTTTGTGGTTGAACGGGCGCACAGAGCACTGGGCCCGAAGCCACCCGTGGGCGGAACACCGCGACCAATACTGGCCAAACTGTTAAATTACCAGGACAGAGACCTCATTTTGCATCTGGCAAGGGAGAAAGGACAGATCACTCAAAGGAAATAACATCTCCTTCTATCTGGATTTCACCCAAGCGGTTCAGGCGGCACATAGGGAATTTCTCCCAGCTAAACGCCTTCTTTTGCAAGCGTAGATCACCTACTCTCTTTTATACCCAGCAAAACTCAAAGTCTCATATGATGGAACTGCACATTTTTTCACCGATGCTAAGTCTGCACTAAAATTTGCCAAGCATGTGTGCGGTAACAAGCAAAAAGCGGCTGGAGTTGGGCGGGACCACAGTGATAACCGGCTAAGTGATAATGATTGATATGTCCCAAATGCACTTTATTGCCTACGCTCTGATATGTTGCATGTGCTCTGTGCTCTTTTGTCAGTTCTCAGACATGTTGGTCCGCATACAGTTAGATTTGTTAAAGCTTTTAATGCAGTGTCTTGCTCCCCTTCCTTCCTGAACACATATAAGCATTGGAACACTCAGCCACACGCTATACTGCCACTGGCGTGTCTGCATTGCGCCCGGCCACCCTGGTAAACGGGGAGTATGCCGGCCTCACCATGCCCTCTTGGGGAGAATCCCTATGCTTGCTTTGTTGAATTCCACAATTGGAATTGGGTGGGGTATGACACAACTTAATTGGGGGGTTGGAGTGGGTGGGGGGTGGGGAAGGGTGTTTGGTGTCTCTCTTTTATACCAGTCTGCATATGTTATATACACTGTGAGGCTACACTGGAGCATTCATTGTCACTGGAGGCTGGGGGTGAGTAAAATCATTACGCGGCTGTTATAGTGGCACACACGGTCACCTTTAATATTCTGAATGATGGCAGGAAAGCTATACTGGTCCACGCTTACTTAGCAAGGCATAACATTGATATATGCTTCCTACAGGAGACACATCTTAACGTACAACCATCACAAAAAACTACGGCACACTAGATGGGCGGACACACACTCTGCTGTTTATTCAAATTATGCTAGGGGTTTGGCAATACTCACTCGCAAGGGTATAGACTGGAAAGGGGAAACTGCCTATGTTGATCCTGGCCGAAGATGTATTATCTTGGGTGGGTGCTTGGGGGGGTAGACCTGTGGTGTTGGCAGCTGTATATGGCCCGAATGTTGATAGCCGTGATTTCTTTTGCGATATTTGGTCACAGATAGTCTCCAAAGGCTGCCAGACAATAATTTGGGGAGGGGATTTTAATGCAGTGCTAAACGATGATTTGGATAGACACGGTGCATCACAACCTTTCCACCCACATGCTAGTTTGGCCTTAAACAATCTTTTGTCGGAGGGTCCCCTGTTGGACATCTGGAGGGTCAGGCACCCCGAACTGAGGGAGGGGACATGCATATCTGGTCACCACGCCACTTTGTCCAGTTTAGATATTTGGTTGGTGTTGGCAGATGTGGCTGCGTGGACACTTGAAGTCTCCCACCTGGCACGATCACTATCTGACCATGCTCCATGCTTACTTAAATTATCATTGCCGGATTTGCCACCACGTATCTTCACCTGGAGGCTGCCCCCCCATGCCCTACTAGACAAAGTTTTTAAGGAAGAGATCAGGATGGATATCACCAATTAATTTGCTTTTAACCCTGGTTCTGTAACAATCGAAGCCTCATTGTGGGAAGCATTAAAGGTGGTAATTAGAGGGAAATGCATAGCGACAGCGAAGTTGAAGGAGAAGCTCTTAGAATTTTCAGAGGAGGCGCAAAGGGAACTTAAATTCCTGGGCAAATACGCTGAAGCAAGACGCTATGGAGAAGGGGATAGGCCGGGACGCACGCTAGCAGGGATGGTTCGTAAATCTAAATCTGCTTCATTTATACATGAGATTAAAGGGGCCAGACGCCATACCAACCTCATGTCGGAGTTGAAATTGACGCGGTTGCACCGATCCCGCTTGCAGTGGTGCTATACCAAAAAGTTCAGCGCCCCAGGGAAGATGTGGATACAGCCTGCACGTTGATATGGGCGTGATGAGAACTTCAAAAGAGAGCTAAACTCCCAGTACTGTATACGCCTTACCTCTGCAACGCAATCCGATGCTGCCTTGTCTGGTGGAGGGTGTCAGTAGGGCCTTATCTGGAGATGTACAACTTCGAACTTTTGCAGATCTATACGCTGAGGGTCAATTCAGAGCCCCCCCCCCACGAGAGCAGATGAACAAGAGGTGCCCTTCATGGAAAGGTTTATGTATCACAAGTTAAAAGCTGCATGCCACACACTTTGGGAGGAGTTTCCTGAGGAGCCCCCAACATTGCACGCTTTAGATAATATTTTAACGCAGACCTCGCCACGAAAACTGGTGACATGTCTATATACCAATATGCAAAACAATGCCCCGATACTTCAGCCGAAATCATTGCAATTGTGGAATAGTGAATTAGACTCTCCCATGACAGACGAACAATGGGATTTTTGTTGCAGGCAGTTGATGACACTCTCCCCGAACTATAGATTACGCCTTATCCATTTTAAATTTTTACACAGATTTTACAGGACACCTATAAGTCTCTACCGTATGCGCTTAAGGGAAGATGAGAGATACTGGCGCTGCGGGTTTGAACCAGCGTCCTTCTTGCACATGGCATGGGATTGCTCGAGATTGACTACATATTGGTTAGATATATTTGATGGTAAATCATATCATTGAACGAACAGATGCCCCCTCCCCACTCTTGAGCCTACTGGGCTTTGTGCCCAAAAGACGCAAACTACATGCCCTCCTCTTGTTGTATGCGTGGAGGCAGGTCGCTATTCGCTGGGGTTGAAAGAGGGTGCCCAACTTCAAAGAATGGTTGGCTGATGTTACATATGGCCACACGCAGCTGGGAGAATATTGGGACCTAATGCCACCAACTTTGAGACCAAAAAACATATGGGAACCTTTCTTACACTGGGCACGCGCCAGGGACAACAACACAGCACCTGACACTGAAAAAGTGGTTACATGATATGCCTGTGGAGTCAAGTGGCCTGAGTTGCAAATGGAAATTGGGGTTGCTCTGTTGCCCGCTAGATGTTTGAACAGACCTGATGCGCATCTGCGATAAGTCGGTCTCCAACGTTTCAAGTCATTTAAATCGCTGTACATGTGATGATAAATGCTCCAAATGTGTTGTATATGACTTTGTATCACCCAACCTATACATGTGTACTTTTAATTGGAATCTCCTGCAGGTGTGGCTACACTGTGCAGCTATTGGATGGATGATTTTTTTCTTTTGAATATGAACATGCTGACTGGTAACTGTTTTTTGGGACCCTATGCCTGATGTTTCTGTTATTGTTCTTTCTGTACAAAATCAATAAACACAATATAAAAAAAAAGATTCACTTAGACACTGAGACACCCATTTAGAGACCCATTCAGACAAGGATGCACCAAATCAGAACACTCAGATACTCAAACATCCACTCACAGACACACTCATATACTGATGTACGTATTCACAGAGCCATTGAGGTACTGAGACACCCACTCGCAGGCCCACTGAAACACTGATGCACGTACTCACAGACCCACTCAGACTGAGACATCTAGAGATACACTCAGACCGTGATGCACCCACTCATAGACGCATTGACACACTGACACAGCCACTAAAAGACCCAGTCAGATACTGATTGATCCACTCAGAGACCCACTGAGCATCTGGTTTACCCACTATGAGGTCCACTCAGACACTGATGCCCCTAGTGGAAGACTATCTGAGAAACTCAGACACCCATTTTAGAAGCCCACTCATACAAAAATGCATCCTCTGATAGATCCACTGAGACACTGACGCAATCACTCAGACATCCATTCAGACACTGACCCACTCACAGACACACTCAGACACTGCCCCCCCCCCACTCAGAGACCCACTGACTTACTAATGGATCCATTCGGACACCTACTGAGAATCTGATACAGCCACTTATAGGTCCACTCATATACTGCCACTATCATTGAGAGACCCACTCAGACACTGACCCACTCACAGACGTACTCAGACATTGGCCCACTCAGTCAGAGATCTACTCAGATACTGATGGATTTACTCAGAGACCCATTGAGACTCTGAAACACCCACTCAGAGGCCCACTGACACACTGATGCAATCACTAAGAGTCTTTTTGAGAAACTGACCCACTCACAGACTCACTCAAACACTAACACACCCACTCAGAGATGGACTGAGACACTGATAGATACACTCAGAGGCCCACTGAGACTGTGATGCACTCACTCAGACACCCACTCATACATTTATACACACATTGGAAGACCCTCTCAGATACTTAGACACCCACTTCCAAGCCCATTCAGACCCTAATGCCCCCTCTGACAGATCCACTCAAACATTGATATATCCAGCAAAAGACCCACTGAGACACCGAGGCACTGGTCTCACACCCTCTCAGAGACTTAGATACACAATTATAGACCTACTTTGAAAGTGATGCACCCACTAACAGACCCAATGAGAGATTGACATACCTAGTGACAGACTCAATAAGATACTTATACACCGAAGGAAAGACTTAGTGCTACAGTGATGAACAGAGTGACAGATCCCAGTGAAAGTGTTTTGCATCTGTCATAGGCAGATTGAAGGAGTCTTACATGTTCTGTATAGAGTCATGTTGCTAGTAATATATCTACTGTGTGATAGAATCCATTTTATAGTTATAAATTATGAATGTTCTGGTGACTATTGAATTCCTGCTTTTGTTTCGTAATTTTGCAACTATGGGGAAACATTATAATTTTTTTTTTTTTTTCTAAATAATACAAATAAATTACTTTAACCTCCTCCGTAGGAAACCCCTATTCTCAAACACACTCTCCTCTACATATATAGATGTGTTTTAGACTTTCAAAAAACCACATCGTCTTCATGAATACCGTCTTCATTGCAACGTGTGGTGATGCCGGGAAAATGGGGAAACCTAAAAAATTTGTTTTTTTTTAAATACTATACAGATATTTTACTTTAACCTCCTTAGTAGTAGACCCCTATTCTCAAAAACAGTTAACACTACATGTATATATATATTTTTTTCACTTTCAAAAAAACAACACGGTCTACGTGGGTACTGACATCATCGCAACTTCCGGTGACACCAAGAAAACTGAATTTTAGTATAACTTAAAAAAATGCTAAAATAATACTTTAACTTTTATATCCTCATCAACAAACCACTATTGTGAAACATTGACTACAGTTTGTAAATATATGTGTTTTAGAGATTAAAAAAAACATGTGGTCTTGGAAATACCAATGGCATTGCGAGTTCCGGCATCAGCATAAAAGATAAAAAAAAAAATTTTTAATAAAAAGTAAATACAAAAATAATTGTTAAAACACCCCAATACCAAAGCGCTATTATCAAAGATTGTCTACAGTGTGTGACTATGTGTAAGATATATTTTTTAACACAGTGTTTGTGAATCTTGATGTTATGGTGAATGCGATAGTGCTGCAAAAATAGAATTATAAAAACCTTAGAAATTCACAGAAAAAAACAAAGGTTACAGGGATGTTATAGTTAGGAAATTGAATTAAAAAAAAGTAATTCACAAAAACAAAACAAAGGTTACAGAGACGTACATACAAAGCCAGGAAAATCCAGCAGTTTTAGTTAACTGAGCTAACAATAACGTATGCCCCTGCATGGTAAGGGTTTTTGGATTATAGGAATTTTTAGGGTTTAAGGTGGGATAAGGGTTTTTGATGGTAAGTCATTGTTTAGGGGTTAGGTTGGGTTTCGGAGTTTGTGTGGCAAGGGTAATTTTAGGGTTTAGGGTGGGTATGGGTTTTTGATTGGGAAGGGTATTTTCAGGGTTTACAGTGGGCACAGTAGGTCAGTGTTGGAGTGCAACTGTGAGTGGGTGTATACATTTCTGAATGGATGTGTCTCTGGGTGCATAAAAATCTGTGAGTAAGTGTGTAAGTGTCTAAATAAAAGCCAGTGCAGGTGTGTGAATATATATATCTATTTGTTACCTTTTTCACCAATATTCCCTACAATGTCATGATGTTCATGATGTCCCTTGGGGTGCCCTGACGATCACTGCATATTTACGAATATCACACATGTTCTAAAAAGTCATTTTTGGCCCACATAACATGTGACATTAACGCCCACATTTGTCAAACATGGGGTTAGAGTACCTCCACCCTGACACCTTATATCACCTTTCATAAAACCTTTCAGCCGCAGAAACAGTTCCCCAACTTATAAAATGGGAGCCAAACTTTATCTTCAGGTTGCGGCCAGCCAATCACACCATTCCTGTTGGCTTGCATTGTCACGATTAATTGCTACTTCTCCGCGAAAAGATCGCAAACACAGATATCACTAACTTTCTCTTCTGAAATGTCTCAAAAACCTCTGAACAGAATTACAACAAATAACAAAAGGCACAATTTGCTGGAGAAAATCTAGCTTTCTGTTCAGTGGTTCGGGCTGTAGTCGTTTTGACAGGTCCTATGGGAATTAACATTGCAAAAGCAGACCTTTTTCAACCACAATTTTTAAGCTCTTGCTTTATGAATCAGCCAAAACTTTCCACGTGCAATAAGAATCACAGGCATATTAGTTGTAAATTCCTGCGTGGTAAAGGCCTGCGGTGTTCAGACTGCATGGTTTCCCAATACGGTCTCATTTTCAATAGTTTTGCCTAAGTAAAACAGCTTTATAATAAGATTGTAAACCGAAATCCAAATTCTCATCTTTGACATAATCCAATCAGCTAGGGAGTATAGCTAGGGACAGCAGATCTTTGCATTGCAATTGTGAATCAATAGTATTCACATTTCTGAGCCAATGATAAAACACGGGGAGCTTGATTACTAGGATGCACCTGCCATTGGTCATACACATTTGTTTGTTACTTTTCTAAATTACAATATGCCAATGTGGCCCTCAATATGAATGGCTACTTAATTACTCGATATAAAATCATTTACTTCAGAGCTCCTTATATCATCTTTTGTGTTAGCCAAGTCCTGTTGCTCACTCTTGACTTCTCTGTTGATGGGAAGACCCTTTTGAGTTGCAAAGCAGATGCCTCTCCTGGGAACTTCTTTTGCAATTTATAGTTAAATTTCACTCCAGAAACCTGCCTGGTCGTATATGCATTTCAGGCAGTGGTATCAGGGCCGGACTGGGAACCAAAACTGGCCCTGGCAAAGTGCTGGGCCGGCCCCTGAGGTGCCGCCAAGCTCTTTGCCGGGGCAGATTTTGGTACAGGGCCGATTTTGCAGCTATGTAACAAAAACGGCCCCCAGGGGCCCAAAAACAGCCCCCACCAGTGAGGCGCACCAGGGGATTGCCCGGTGCCCGCTATGGCCAGTCCGGCCCTGAGTGGTATGTAAAGGTACTTTCACCTTCTCAAATCGATACCATGATTTAAGTTGTTTTTTCCCATTTCTACCCCTGGAAAGTTTATTTTCAAATTAAGGTTGCTTAAATAAAATAAGCCATCATTCGAAATTTATTTATTATGGACAGATTTATTTCAGAAGAGGCTTGGACTATTAGCCAGTAATCATTTCATTTCATTTCATTTAATCTTTAGCATCAGCATCTTGGATTGGAAATACCACATAAAGACACTGTTAAGTCATTTGAAAAATACTTTACTTTTTTTCCATTCCTTGTAACACAAGTCACATATGAAACTGGCAGGGTCGCCAGTGTAGGGAAAAATTGTTTTGGTGCACTGGCTGTTAATATTTTATTTTTTACAGCCAGTGCTTAATTTGTAAAAACAAAACAAATAATAAGTGCCAGGGCCCTTGCCAGGAGGCCAATGCACGTTGCACCACCCACTGACCCTGCCAGGGCTGACAGTGACAATACCAATGCAACTACTAACCATCACACTCCAACAGATGTGACAATTCAGACTATTACAAGTGCCCAACACTCCAAGGATGGTCTGCGCGGCAGTAACAGTTCTTTTTAATACATATTGAATTATTAAACAAATGTCATATTGTTCATTTCTAAATTAGACATCGCCACAATGTGCCAGACTGTCTTAAGTGCCAGTGTTGGCAGTAAAGTGACTGACCTGAGAACCGGAAACCACTGGTTCAAATTATGCACTTCTTATAGTTACAACCCCCTGATCTGTGAAACATTTGGTGATATACATAATATGACAGTGCTGCGCTGGAGTGAAGGGTAAATCATTTTTAAAAAAGAGCATACTGGGTATGCTTTCAATTCAGCATACTTCATGCCAACTGTCCCATTTTTGCAGGGCCAGTCCCAGCAAGTTGGAGATTGCCACGAGTAATATTGTTGCAGAAATTGTTTCCCTTTATTACAAACTTGCTTTACCCTGCCACGCGTTGCTGTGGCTCAGTCTGGTTAAATGGAAGAGAAAGAAAAGAGTAAGCGCATGTTTCTAACATGTTTAATTTCACAATGCCTGTGGGCACACAATATGTTTTGTGACTATTGTCACGTTGTGTATATATAAACACGCGCTAATGTTGCAAAGTGAACCAACTCCTCCCCGCTCCACCCACTTCCCGGTCTGACATCCTGACACCAACTGTTCATCCTAATATATGTAGACTATTGTCTCTATGCGTCCTTTCTTAATGTTACAAAGTGAACCAATTCCTCCCCCTACCTCCACCCACTTCCTGGTCTGCCATCCTGACACCAACTGTCCATCCTAATATATGTAGACCATTGTCTCTATGCGTCCCTTGTATTTTTTGCACAGTAACCAAATTAACAGGGTCTGTTTGGCCTTTCGATGAAAAACATGCGCGTATTGGACATGCGCGTATTCTAATCCCACGTTGTCTATATATAAACATGCGCTTAATCGAATCAAACGTTGCTTCAAAATTTCAAATCAATCGGTGAAGAACTTTCAAAGATTTAAGATTTTGAACAAAGGAACATTGATATTTTTATGTGTCTGTTCGGACTTTTGATTAAAAGCACGTGCCTATTCCACACGCGCGTATTGGAATCCAATGTTGTGTATATAAAAACACTCCACTATTCGAATCCAACGTTATGTCAAAATTTCAAAGCAATCAGTGAAGAACTTTCGGAGATTTGCGATTTTGAACAAACGAAAATTTACATTTTTATTTATATAAATAGGTATGAAAACAGGAACTTTCTATCTGCAGCAACCCTGTTGCACAATTGGCTCCTAAATTCTGGAACTCTCTTCCACCCTCACTTAAATTCCCCAATTCGCTCTTCCAATTTCGCAGATCCCTGAAAACATGGCTCTTCCCACAATCTGGCTAACTCCCCCTGCCTATCCCCAGCACTTGATCAGCGCCAGGAAACCCACGGTGACAGAGCGCTTTATAAGCTTACCGTAACATAACATAACATAACATATGCTGCAAAGTGTCCTGGGAAATGTTTTTCAAATATTGGCAACTATGATACTTCAGTGGTGATGGGAGTCCATCATGGCCAGGTCGGGTCCCACCTTCATTATATACAAAAAAATTATTGAAGGTAAATCATAAATAAACTTCATTTCACTAATTGCTGATTGCTCAACTCTGGTCGTTTTATAATAGAAATAAAGACATATTATAATAAGCTTAGTTTGCTGCGTAGTCATTAGCGAGTACCCGGGCTGGGGAGAATGCTACTACTGGTGACGAGATAGTTGATAAGTAACCCAAAGTTTGACAGTGCGCTCCAAGAGAGTTTGCCATAGTCCGCAAAAATGCTCTTGCATGACACATGCACCTCAGTCAAATTGCTGAATCAAGGCTTTGCATATGTCTATGTCTATGTTGGGGTATTTGTAAAGTGCACCTGCTACTCCAAGGAATGTCCTGTTGTTGGATGCCTAAAGGTAGCACTGGGCTGAATAGAGAAGGAGAGATTATGGGCTGGAACAGAGCGTATCCTTGATGTTTCTGAGGGACAGGGGTAGTTTATTCCAGAGGGAACGACTAAGGAAGGAAAGGGCCTTACTCCCGGACTTGACTTTTTTAATGTGAGGGGTGTTGGCCAAGAGGAGGTTAGAAGAGAAAAGATTTCTAGATGGGATATAGATTGAGATTCTGCATTTAAGATAGATGGGGCCTATCCTGTATAGGGCTTTCTGAGTTACAAGTAGAGTCTTAAATAAGATTGTTTCCTTACTGGGAGCCAATGAACACTCTTCCGAAGGCTGGAAGCATGAGCCTTGCGAGGGAGCTCAAAGATAGATCGGGCAGCAGCATTCTGGACTAGCTGAAGTCTGTCCAACAGATACCCTGGCAGGCCCAAGTAGAGACCGTTTCCGTAATTGAGGCGAGATGCGATCAGGGCCTAGATCACCTGCTGTCTGGCAGTCAGAGACATAAAGAACAAAACCTTTCTCGCCAGATTCAGTAAGGCAAAACAGGAGCCCGCCACTGAATTTACCTGGGTATGGAACAGCATACGGATGTCAAAATTAACACCCAAGTTTTTATGTGGATTCAAAGCAAAATTCCAGCCTGTGTAAAGTATTTGAAGATAACAAAAACTTTAGTCTACACATCTTTGGACAAGAACCTGTTGGGACAGCTGTAAAAAAAAGGTGCTGCTCTACTGCGCACCCTAAAGGTATACATCTTACAGATTGATAACGCTAAAGGAAGATACAACCAGTTTTGAAAGAGCAGCAAATAGGAACAGACAATTTGAAGATAACGCTGCAATCAGAAGTGCTGTGAGGCAGAGATCAACCAGGTGCCAGACAGTACAAAGATACGTCAAAATACAAAGCAATTCAAATACAAGAAATGGTCTTCTGCTTACCAGAAAGGAGTAAGGAGAGTCATCATTCCACAGCATTGGGTGGTTTAGCCCTAGAAGAAGTGCACAGATTGTGTATACGGAGCTGTCGATACCCAACTTTACTACTTATTCATGACCCCTTGTTGTAGCATTGCACAACCCTCCCTAGTATACTGAGCCTGGGTTTACACACCATTTTGACAGAGCATGTGGGTAGATTTGAACTACCTAGTCGTTGTGAGACTGATTGAAGCTCCCTTCTATTGCGCTTCTCCTTAAGGTTACAAGACCCGTGGAATCACAGAAGCAGCACATTGGAATTTAAGCTCTGCAACACTGAGTGGGTCACAAAACTTTTCTAATTGAAGAAGTATTGCACGATGATCCCGTTGACGGACGTATGTGTTACATTGTACTTGCTGTGTACCTTTAATGTTTTGGAATGTTAATTCACTCTGGATTCCTGCCAGAATGTTGTACTGGCACTTCACGATTACCTTTGGATCTTCTTGCATACTTGAGGTTTGTCTCTTGAATAAACCTTCACAAAGACTATCTTTTTTGTGTGTATTTGTACTTTTCAAAAGTGGCGACGAGAGAAGAAACGACCCATCTTTGTTTTCAGTATTTGTTTGCTCATTTTTCTTGGATTTCACAAAACCGGACATCATTTTCTCTTCAACCTGTGCGCAATTTAATTTATTTCCAAACACACATCTTGAAGGACTCCTCTGCAAGACGCTTCTACAACGCTACGAACGCTGAATAATACGCTGCAAAAGACGCCTACACGCAACACTCTGATTTCAACAAGACGTTCTCCGTATCAATTACGAAGATTTGACAAGGTGAGAGTGGCGTTTGAAAGAAGCGTGAAGCGTACATCGTAAAACTGCAATTTTAAACGCGTAAAAGCGGCAAATGGTGTTTGGAAGAAGCGTGAAGCGTGTATTGTAAAACTGTAATTTTAAACGCACAAAAGCGGCAAAAACGAATCTTTGGCATTTTACAAAACTTTGCACGAGCTGTGTATATTTTCGAACACATTGGAATGTTAATTCACTCTGGATTCCTGCCAGAATGTTGTACTGGCACTTCACGATTACCTTTGGATCTTCTTGCATACTTGAGGTTTGTCTCTTGAATAAACCTTCACAAAGACTATCTTTTTTGTGTGTATTTGTACTTTTCAAAAGTATGCCCTGTGCAGATTAGCTCCTGATCTATTTACGTTTAACACATTAGACTGGTCACATTGCCATCATTGAGTTGGGTATAAGAGTGGGTTACCCGTGTTATTTCTGGATGGGAACACTTAGTTCTGGCACTCTGTTCTTAAGTTTCTGTTTCTTTTTCCCTGTCCTGCTGGTTCTAGGCCAAACAACTAAGTCCTGATGAGACCCCTTTAATCATTGTGGGCCGAAACATTGACATATCCACCTGGGTTCATATACCTAATGCGATTTTGATGGATATGCATTGATTGGCCATCTGTTCTTTTTTGAAGTTCTTTATTGAACCTAGGAACCTAGGTGCATAGTGTCTTGTGTTTATGTTGTTTATTTTCACACATTCGCCAGAGCACTGCATTGTTTGCACTTTTTATATAGTGATATATTGACAATTGCAGAGGACTTGGATAATATACATCATCTAAGGAAACCCTGGTGAGACTTGTTAATTTATGTATCTTGCTTTATGTACTCAGAATATTTCTCAATATTGTTACAGTAATCACATTAATTGTGGGATTCACACATTTATTGGGTGATTCCCACCTACTGAATGATGTACTTTCCGAAAAGGCATTAAGACATGGTTGTTCAATGAATAAACTCTTTGTCCCCTTCTAATCGAGTGCAGGTCCAGGGCCCGGGGTAACCTCAGGGTAGCTGTTGCGCAATATAAATTCATTAAATAAATAAATACATGTATAAAGAATTACAATGGTCCACTTGGTTGTTTTGGGCTGTTCTTGTTACATTTCACAGTTGCAATTAATTGAATTGAATTGAATTACGCATTTGTATAGCGCATGGCTACCCGGAGGCATCCCAGTGCTTTAGACTCATTCATTCTCTGAGGTTTAAGCGAACAAGAAGGTTTTTAGCAACTTTCTAAATCCTAAATGGTTTACTTCCATTCTGATTGATTCGGGGAGGTTGTTCCATAAATTTGTGACTTGTAAGGAAAAGCGTCTCCCCCCCGTACGCACTCTCCTTGTTTTGGGAAACACTAGCAAATTTTTGTTATTGGATCTCAGAGTCCGCTTGGGGTTATATGGGCAGAACATTGATTGAAGAAGTGCTGGTCCGATTTTATTGACTGCCTTGTGTACCATAGTCAAGGCTTTAAATTCCACCCTCTGTTGCACTGGTAGCCAGTGAAGCTGGTGCAATCCAGGCTTAGCGGATGACCTTCGTGGGACATTCAACAGCATTCGTGCTGCACAATTCTGTACTATCTGAAGAATTTTAACTGTCACTAGAGGAGTCCCGAGGTATAGTGCGTTAGCATAATCTAGCCGTGATAAGATCAGCGCTTACACCATGATCTTCCTAGCTTGAAAAGGAAAAAGCTTAACAATTTTTCTCAATAGCCTGATCAGAGCGAAGCAGGTACCGGCTACCTTCCGGGCCTGTACCGCAAAGTTCAGAGCTGGGTCCAGCCAGACACCCAGGCTCTTGATTTGCTCCTTTGGTGGGGCGGCTGGCCAAGGCTGGCAGGCCACCAATTTTTAACAGTGGTGGGTGGGTTGTATCCCAGCATCATCACCTCCGTTTTCGCGCCGTTTAGCTTTAAGAAGTATTTATCCATCCATTCATGGATCTTGCCAAGGCGGGTGGAAAGATTATCATACAGGGCGGCTTGAGCAAGGAACACTTTTGACTCCTGATGGACTCCGGAGGGCACAACAGCTGGCAAAGCACAAAGTCAAAGTGAATGACTTTCATGAGCAACAAAGGCCAGACACAGTCTATCTGACTGAGACATGGCTCAACGAGGATGCCTCCCCTGACATATTGCAAGCCATTTCACAAGGCTACACTGTTGTCAGACAAGAGAGACAGTTACGGGAATGGGGGGAGGGGAATTGCCATAATCTTTAAAAGAGCTCCACTGCTCCCTCCCTAAACCCTCCATTGAGGGCTGTGTAGCTCCCTTTTTGTCCCTGGCTCTCTCAAAAAATGCTGTGGTTTCAGGAGCTCTCATCTAGCATCTCCCAGGACCCGTGTCAAATTTTAACACGCTACTACCTAGGACACTGTCTCTCTAGCTACGCCCTATGCTAATCTGTTGGTTTTAGGTTTATTTTAACATTCACCTGGATGACGCCAACTGCCTGGCACCCAAAGCCTTAATTGGTGGCCTAGAGAGTCAGCAACTTGTCCAGCTAGTGCTCACCCCTACACACACACTGAGGCATATCCTTGACCCTGTGCACACCAATATGGCACATATTGAAACTGCACCATCCATTCCACTGGCCTGGTCAGATTACTTGGCCATTCCTAAAAATGTATTCCATAATATGATGCCAGTACATCTCGCTCATGCCCCCACCTGGGAACGAAAATGGTTCAAAGTGACCCCTGAGAGGCTCAATCAAGCACTCTCAGACAAGCACAAGACCATATTGCCCCTTTGGTTAAACAAGTCCCACAGAAACAAAAGCCTTCAGAAGGATGGTTCAATTATGAACTTTCTGGCCTCAACAAAAAAATATAAGCTCCCAAGCGTCTCTGGCAGAGAAACTATGACCCTTGTTGTAGGACGGATTATAAAGTGGCATTATAAGCACATCACTAGATTATAAATCAGTTCTGCTGAGACTAATATTCTCAATTAATTGAAGCCATCAATAATTCCTCTTGTGCAATCTTCTAGATTGTCAAATCTCTCACCTCACTATAATCCATCTCACCCTCATCTCTTCCCTCTGAAGAAAGCTGTGATGCACTGACCTTTTTTTTCTCTGAAAAAGTGGAGAACATTTACATCTCCTTTCCAGTGGAAGCTAGAAGTCACCCACACTCAGGGACATGGTTTGACTCTTCAGCTGATAGTGTCTAGCTTCTGCAATTCTGCCCAATCCAATTCATGGAATGAACTTCCCTATGCTCTGCCATCAAATCTGGCTCTCCAGCAGACTTAATTTTTCCTTTTATCTTGGAGCAGGGCTGTGAGATAATTCAACCTCTCTTGTGTGAATTAATTCATATCTTACTGTCCTCTGGCCGTGTTCCCAGCACAAATACGACTTGGTGGTCCCTCTCTTAAAAAAACGTTACTTGACTCATCTAAGGCTGAAAACTATCAGCCTATATCATTGCTGTCCCTCATTTCCATGATAGCGGACAAATATGTGAATAGGCAGCTCTCCAGTTTTCTGGAGAACAACAAGTCCCTGCACAGGACTCAATCAGGCTTATGCCCCTCTTACAACACCAAGTTTGCCTTGCTGCTAGCCTCTGAGTCTGCACTGCAGATTGTGGATGAGGGCCACACAGCGGCAATTCTAATGCTTGACCTCAGTGCTGCGTTTGATACCGTATTCCATAATATCTTGGTCAAGAGGCTCCGGAACTGTGGCACTGGTGGCAAAGCACTGCTTCAGCTGATCTCATTTTTGCATGGACGTACTTTTCAAGTCTCACAAAAGCCATTTCACTCGATGAGATGCTCCCTTCAGCAAGGAGTGCCACAGGGCTCTTCACTGAGCTCAACCCTTTTTAATGTCTATGTCTACCCTCTGGTGGAAGTCATTGAGCACTTTGTTTTTACCATTATTTCAAATGCTGAGGACACACTACTTTTCATCCCCTTGTCTCAGAACAGTGAGCTCAAGGCCTCTTCCCTCTGTGCTTGCTTGTCAGAGGTAGCTGCTTGGATGGACCTTAACTTCTTGAAGCTGAATGCCGGAAAGACAGAGGGATTGTTCCTGGGCAAGCACCTTATTATCTGGTCCAACCCCTGGTGGCCTCATTCCCCTACCACCTCCTAAGCCCGATGCCCAGATTGATGTAGTCACAGAAAACTCTTTTGGGATTCTGAGATCCTTGTAAAAAAAAGTCCATCTCTTACCTGAGTCTGCCCAAAAACCTGTAGTCCAGGAACTGGTTTCATCCAGGCTCGACTGCTGTAATGTTCTCTACTTAGGACAATCTCGGTCCTGTTTGAAGAAGTTTCAATAGCTCCAGATTGTGGCTGCTCAGGCACTTCTCAGCCTTCCCAAGTTTGCCTCCATCAGCACCGCACTGAGAAAACTACATTAGTTACCAGTGAAGCAAAGAATTACCATCAAAGCTCTCTGCTATTGCTGCACAGCTCTTGCTTTTCAAGGCCCTCTTACCTGCAGTCAATGATTTCACCTTATGCAGAGTCTAGGGATTTAAGATTGACCGAAGCAAAACAGGCCATCATTCCAAATTTTAAAAAAGCCAGAATTGAGGAAGCACTTTCAATCATCTTGCACCAAAAGTCTGGAATCCCTTCCTGCAGAAATTAGGATAGCTCTTTCTGAAACTTTTTTCATGAAAAAATTGATAACATGGACCTTTGAATCTGGCTAAGACCTATCCAGGAATAAGGGCAACACTTTTTCTCAGAAGCCATTATCCTAGTACTAGGACACTTCATGAGAAGTAGCTATGCGAGTTACAAGACGCATTATTATTATTATTAAATCTTCCATGGGAATTCATTCCATCAACTTCTTACCATTGGGTTTGTGTTTCATAACTCATAGGTGCTTGCTTTCCATTTGCTGTCTTTATTTGTTATTAGGATGTCCAGCTTAAGTAAGTCCCTTCCATGGAGTATTGCCTGTCTACCTCTCTCCTTGTATTCTTCCATGAGTGATCACCTTCTCTAAACAGGCCTTTACATTTTGTACTTATCTTGTCACATTTACTAAGCATTCAAAGACTGAAGTCAAATATCAGGCTCTGCCTCCCGATGGAACTTGATGTTTACTTTTTCTCTGACTTTAAAGTAAGAGGATTTTCGTGACAATCTTGCTGGGGTTGTAAATGAAAATACTTTTTTTCTACCACACAACAAAATGTACATGTTTTTAAATGAACTGTGTGGATATTTTAGAATATATCAGAATTTGGAAAGCACAAACAAAGCACATTTTTTGTAATTCTGAAGTGTGGTGAAAACAAATATTTTAATATGATCAAATCAAATCAATACACTAGGTGATGTAATTTCCACACATCATCGTTTGTGCGGTGTACATTGATTTTATCACTACAACGGTATGTCTTTGCAAGTGTAGTGATCATTTCAATTGAAAATGTGTTATCTGTAATGGCAGTGCGCTACCGCACCATGCATACTCCGCCAGTCCACTCTATAACACTATACTCCACTCTATGCCCCTACACTCTATCCCACTATGAGAGGCCACTTCAAGCCACAGTACTCCACGCCACACCAATCCACGCCACTTTTGACACGCCACTCCACTCCACATTACATGTCACGCAACTTCACTCCACTCTATGTCACTCCCCTCCACTCTCCGCCACTCCACTCTGTGACGCACACTTTGCGACACAACATGCCTCACTACTCCACTCTATGACAATTTAATCCACTGTACGCTATGCTACTCCAATTTAATCCACAGCCCTCCACTCTATGACGCTCCACCCAACTCCTACTACATCACTCCACTTTACAAGACAGTACTCCATTCTACTCCATTACACTACTCCAATATGTGCCACTTCACTCCATGGCACTCCACTCTATGACACAATACTTTACGCCACTCTACTCCATTCTATGCCCCTCTAATCTTCGCCCATTCACTCTGCTCCACTGCATGACACTCTACTTTCCTGTGGCACACTACTCCACTCTATGTCCCTCCACTCTATGGCACGTCAGTCCATGCCATCCCACTCTATGACAGGCCACTCCTCTCTACGACAAGCCACTCCACTCTAAGCTACGCAACTCCATTTTTCCCCACTTCACTCTACGTCCCAACACTACGCCCCTCCATGACAGTCAATGCCACTCTAATAATTTGCCCCACTCTACGAAACTCCACTTTACTCCACTCCACAACACTTTACACCACTCTATGACACTCCACTCAATGCCACTTCACTCTACCCTAACACTCTACTCCATGCTACTCTACAACACTCTACGACGCTTTACACCACCCCACTTTACTCCACTCTATGACACACTACTGCATTCCAGTACGCCACTCTATACCACTTCACGGTATGCCACCCTATGCAAATTCACTCTATGCCACTTCACTCTGCTCCACTGTACTCCATTCTACACCCTTCCGTTATACACCCCTGCACTCTGCTCCAGTCTATGAAACTCTGCTTCCTCCACAACACTATACTCCATTCCATTACACTCTACTTCATTCTATGCTACTGCATGAAAACCTACTCCACTCTACCCTACACCTCTCTACTCCACTGTACACAACTCCCTCTATGCTACTTCACATCACTCACCTGAATGCCACTAACTTTTAGCCATGCTGAAAAGCAGCCACGCTAGTGTACAACATTGCTAAAACCCCTTGGCAAAACCAATAGCTCTTGCATAGCTGAGATCTATTGGCTTTTCCAATGCTTGTTGTCTTTATTTGTGGAGGCAAACGTTGCTACTGTCTTTCCATAAAATTAATGTAATCCATTGTGGGACAACAAAATGAGCCACTCGTGAGTAAATCATGATTTATCAATGTCGGTTTGAATGGGGCTGTCTTTTATTCATGAAAAACCCTGCAGCAAACATACGGGAGGTCAGCTGGCCTGTGGTGGCAAGAAGAGCTGAGAGACCTAGGACACTGAAAACCAGTAGCAAAGAATAGCGGTCATGGGCCCGAATAGAACAATAAGCCTAGTTAAGTAGTAACAGACATGAATGAGGTTCAGCGGGCCCCTCACACCAGTGGACCCAGTGCCCCTGCACTTCTGCATAGGGTAAGGTGGGTCTCTGAGAAGAGCACTGACACGGATACCACCAGCTGTGGGTCTCCTGGCATCAGGATCGACTATTCCTTTGTGACGGGCAAAAATCCTGCTGAACATCAGCTCACGTCTCCAACGTATTCAAAGGTCTGGTCTTGCTGTTTACGGTTTCAGCATGGGTGCAGAAAATAGGTTAGCTAGCGCATACAAGCTAGCCAGAACAGTGATTTCAAGAGGTATTTGTTTAACAGCAGTGGCACCACAACTGCTTCAATTTTTTGAGACAATTTCCTTCCTGATTGAGCTATTATTGACAGAATTATTACAGTTAAACGTTCACAATTCACGATGGACATTTTTTTATATACCTTTTTATTGATTTTGAATTATAGGACAATGCAGATCATGCCAGATGACTGCCACATAACAAAAGTAAACCGTTACCATGAACCCAACAGTCTGTGCATGCTTTTTACAGGGCCTTAAATAACCATATCATCCTTCCATCTATCAGGAGTGGCTTCTGCCAAAATAAACTTGTGGGACAGCGCAGGGTGGGGTGGCAAATAAAAATAATTCAAAAAACACTTACCTCATGCTGCTGCTCCTGCTGCCAGCCGCCTCCACCCAATAAAGACGCTGCTCTCAGCATAAGAGCAGCTCCAGCATTGGTCTGAGCAGCCTGGATAGGCATTCATTAAGTGACTGGTAGTCTTTGCCATTTCTCCACCTGGCTGTACAATACAGCTGGGTGGAGAAATCAAAGTATGCATGATGGTCTGACCGGTCTAAGAAGGCCTGCCAAACCTAGTTTGCGCACTTCCAGGGCCCAAAAACTCATCCCCCCAGCTGGCTGTTACTCAGGATGCCCAGCTCGCCCTCGGCTCTGCCGTATTGGCTGTCAGAGAAAAATAAAACTATAATAAAATTCTTTTATTATCATTTTATTTTTCTTCTGCAGAGCCTGGGGCGATGCACCACCGCCATTGCAGAGGAGCCGCTGCTGCCATCACTTGAATTACCACTTGAATCACATAGGATAGGCCCTTATGTTGCACAGTGAACGTCTGTGTCATATTCACCCACACTGATCATTGTACACTAGTTTCTCTGTCACTTTCAGTAGTCTTTTGGCCCGGATATTGCTTAAGATCTTTGTGTCTATGTTAATCATGGCCAAAGCCAAAATGCCCGTAAGTACATCAGCAGCTGACCTACTTAACATTTTTCCGGATAGACCTCTAGACGTTTATCCACCAACAAGCCAGTTTATGGTTGGCACATGTTCATGGGTAAGTCGTTGCTACCGGAAATCTTACCTGTCAGCATTTCCAGTTTGGCTAGCACTAGTTCTGCCCTGGTTATCCTTTCTTTTACAGTCACTCTTTGGTCCGAAGTTAATCATTTTAGGGAGAGGAGCCTTAAGTACTCCTGTATATTACTTTTCCCTGCTTGGCCCGATTGCAAATATAATTTATCGGAAAACATAATTTTCCGATGTGATTTTCCCCTTTTCAATAACCAGGCCAGAAGAAGCCTGTCCGTTTTATCATCTATATCTACAATGTATTGACAATGCCGTTCTTTTGTTTCCATGATTTCTTCAAGTCTATTATGGGTGCCACACGTAGGTTTGTAGCAGGCGGCTGCTGCCAAAATAAACGGTGTGTGGGTGTGGGTGTGTGTGTGTGTGTGTGTGTGTGTGTGTGTGTATTCGTGCGTGTGTGTGTCTGTGGGTGTGTGTGTACTACAAGCAGCTGATGTCCTCATCCCATTCGCGAGTGGAAATATTCAGATACTTTCTGATGACAATTTAGCAATGTACTGCACATTTCTATTTCTTCAAACTTGAGCATATATCAGAATTTGTAGGCAGTTATGGTATGCGTGCTAATACCTGAACAGTCTCATAGTGCTAGAACTGACAAAAATCCTCTCTGAGGAGGTTGGGAATTAATTATGATATTTCAGAATAATGCATGTTTTTGATACTTTGCGGAAAGGTAGTAGCTGGTTCTGTGCTTGAGTATTGAAGTGCAAAGAGTTCCTGTGTTTACCTTTAACAATGGAAAGACAGTGATCACCAATTGACTGACTTCAAAATCTAGGCATGACTAACAGCCTGGCCCTGCCAGATCTTAAATAACTGGATGGACGGCAGTGAGGAACTTTGAGCTCGCCTTACAGAAGACCAAAGCCATGGTAAGCCCTGAGGACCAAGCACAGGCATTGGAAAATGATACAGGCTGGTACTGGAAGCCAATCTAAGTTCTTAAGAGCATCCAGAGGTTGAAGCGCAGCCAAACAGGCCACAGCATTCTTTATATGCGGAAGACGCATCAGGACATATGTAGGTCAAGCTAAAAACATAACATTACAATAGTCCAGGTGACTGAGAATGGTCGGCTGGTCCCGTAGATGTCATGTGTGGTAGTGAGATAAAGTAAGATTTTTCATAATTTTGAGAAGGAAAAAGCAAGATGAATAGGTTTAAGAATATTGGAGGTGGATGAAAAATGATAAATCATCACCAAGAATAAAACTTAAATTCCAGATATACGGTGCCAAATCAGAGGAGGAAACATATATGGTTTGTGGAACAGAGAATATGTATTGGAAAGTCATGCTAATTTTAGAAACAAACATGCGTAGTACTTGACATTTTTTCACCACCTCATCAGGAAGTCAATAATGATCATATTGTTCAACTACAGAAAACATTTGGATACACACCTGATCCTCAGGTCTCTTATGATCTCCTCGTCTAAGAGATCCAGCTACAACCAGCACTGATTTCACAGCTCGCAGCCCCCAGTCATAATGGTCCTTGAGACAAAAGAAAGACCAAGCAACATACTTTTAACATCCTGTAAGGCTCCTAAAGATTTAGCGATAAAATAGCAAGATTTAGAAAAATCAATGCACCGACAATGCAACTGGTTCATACTCTTTATGAAGCATGCACCAACATAAACATCATATCAAACATTGACATAGATGACACATGAAGGCAACAAAGTAAACAGAACAGCATACCCTACAGGTATCAATGCATACAGCTCGGCAGATGAACAGGCACGCAGAGCACCTACCATACCAACATATTGCATAAAGTACTAGATAAGTAACCTCCTTACAAAACACACCTTTTTGTTGTTTAGGTTGTTTATCCAATGTTACTACAAGGCTGTCTGAAAATAATACCTGTAACAGTAGTGTGGAAAGAAGGAAACACTGAAGAGTCTGAATAGACTAATCTCTCCCTAAAGAGAGATTCAGTCAGCAGTTGGTTTTTGTTGGTTGGTGGGCAAGGACACAGCAGAGGAAGAAAAGGAGCAGCATGAGATGAAAGATGGGACCTCATGATCAATAGAGATATGAATCAAGGGCGGGCAACCAGAATGAGGAATTGAGGTCTGATGGAGAGTTAGGAAAGAAAGATTGTAACAAGAATTTCAGGGAAGGCCAGCTACCAGTGACAACAAATAATTATACAAAGGCTTGCACACACAAACACGGACACAGAAATCCCATACCTCATCGATGCAGACAAACAGCAAACAAGCAGGCTCTAGATGTTAGGAAATATGAATCAAGGGGGGCAACCAGCATGAGAGATTAGGGTCTGATGGAGAGTTTACAAGGATGATAGGTCATGCCATGAAGAGCCATGTACAAGTGTCAGCAGACAATTACACAGAGGCTTGCCTACACACACATACAGGCATCCTACACATCATCAATGCAGTCAGACAGTAAACAAGCAGGCTCACATAGAGGGACGGGTGCATGGACAGAAAGAGCGATGGGTTAATGTTGATATTTTCACGTAATCTTTAGACTTGCTGCTGATTAAATACAATTTAAGATAGAGGAAAGGTTAGTGCCCATGCCCAATTAATCCATGAGCCGTTCTTGAGATATTACTTATATTGGACGACCAAATACTTTAGTCTGTAAATCAATGTAATCATTGTTATATTTACAGTCATTATCTGACAGTGAAAATGCAGTTCTGTCTGCATGCCCTTTCTATCACTGGCAACTTTACTGTATTAATTTCTTATATTGCCATGTAATGCCTTCTTTCATGTAACACTAACTTATGATGCACGCTTGTCAGGTCAATCTTTTTACAGCACACACTGTGTATCCAGTTCTGGACTTTCCTTTCCAAATCATTGTTACAAGATGTATTGGTTACTTGAAGGAAACTGTTGTAACTAATCTCCCCAAATGGTATGCCCCTCCACCCCTTTCCCTATGACCCTTTTGGTATGCCCCGTCCTGAAGCTTGCCATGGAATGTTGAGACACTCTCCAGTGAGGAGAGTGGATGGTTAATAAATAGACCTGTTTCACCTTCACTGGGTCTCTGGATCTTATTTACAACACTGGCAACAGACTGCGCAGGGGGCAGAAGTTAACCATTTCCCCTTTGAGTACTCTCTCCACACAAGAACACGCAAGAAGAATTGGAGCCTTGCGGGGAAAGAAAAGAAAAATTTTGGACTTCGTGAGATGTCAGCGATCTAGGAACATTGCTGATAGAAGAACACTCTGCATTTGAGGATTTGCTGTCGAAAAAGTGACAAGGAGCGGTGTATGGGAGGTGAGAGATCCATCTCTTTTAGCGGGGTGGCACTAGCCCTGTGGTGCGATCCCTCCCAGCTGTCACCCGTCCCTGTGTGAACCTCAGGCAGTGGATGTTTGGAAAGAAGATCTGACGTGTGGTAGTCCTGTGCCTACATCTGGGCTGGCGTCTTATGAATTGTTACTACAGTACATCCTGTTCGAATTGGAAGTGCAGACTGCCGTAGCTGTTAGAGTGCCATCCTGTTTACATCGCGCTATCGTGACTGACTGGGTTCCTTCGGGGGTTCTAAGGTGTTCTTGGCTGCCGTCAGGTTGCGCATGCTAGTACTGAGAAAGTGCACCGCTATGAGGTTCTTCAGTTGTAAGGAAATAACAGTGCCTACCTGCGTTTCAGTGACATCGTCTGCCGACTGGGGTTTGCGCCTGTCCTTCCTGCTTGTGTTGTGCCTGCGTGATGCCGTGGTTGACCAGCTGCCCCGGAGTGCCTGAGAGGGTTGGCGATGTATCCTCGTGGAGGCTGAAGTAGGCATACACGGTCGGTGTGTCCCGCACTGTGGAGTTTGGGCAGCAGCTGCCTCTTCGCCGCGTTACGGAGAGCTGGGGGCCAAAGACACGGAGAGTCCTGTCAGCGCATCGGAGTTCACTTTGGCCGGATACAAGAGACGCTCCCCGGCACACCAACAGCAAAGGGCCGGCAGTTTGGGAAAAGTATTAACCCTTCACACACATGGCAAGGAGAATCCTGTCAGCGTCCCAGAACTTCCTCTTGACTGTTTCTTCAGACGTTCCCCGGCGCACCAACAGCAGAGGGCCGGTATTTTGAATCGAAACATTAACTCTTCATGGTGAAGGAATGCTGATTTATGCCTTGTTCAGTTGCTGTGGTGGGCGCATCTTATGTTAAAAAATTAACCTCCTGGCTCTGTATATTCCCACAGTAGGGTTTTCTCAAATCGAATGAGGGGTAGGAAGCCAGTATATCTTGCTAGGATTTTGCTTTTGGAAAGAGTTTACAGTCATATGTATCTTTATTGTCTCTACTACCGTGTTTACTTTTGGAGAGAAACCTATTAGTGTCCTCCTAGTCTATCCATTGTCACCTGTTGGTATTTCACCTAAAATATTCTGTGTTTTTACCCCTTATAAAAAGCCACCATGGCAGCAGCTAGTATGAGCCAACCCCCACCCTTTTTGAATGAGACAGGGTACCAGAAATCAGCTGGAAGGAGTGGGTGAAACTTTTTGAATCTTATTTGATAGCTGTGGGTGGTGAAAAGTACAAGCCAAAAAGGAAGAAACACATTCTTTTACATAACCTAGGTAGACAAGGACGTAAAGTATACAAATCACTTCCTATGCTAGAACAGGAGGGTGAGGATGAAACTGGAATAGATGTTTATGAGCAAACTATGGTGAAATTAGAAAAACATTTTGGAGACAAGATTAATGTAGTGTTGGAGCGCCATAAATTTTTCAAAAGATGTCAAGAGAAGCAAGAATCCGTGCAAAATTTCATTGCTGCATTGTGGGGTTTAACACAGCTGTGCGAGTTTGGAAATTTAACTGATTCCCTAATAAGGGATCAGCTTGTTAGGTGTACCAATAACCCACGCATTCAGGAAAAGTTGCTAGCTAAAAACCCAGGGTTAAGAGAAGCCATTGAGATAGCGAAATCTGTAGAACACACGGCTAGGTGCATTAAGGAGATGAAGACCAATGGGGAGGAAGTAGCTTCTATAAAGGAGGAAGAAGATGGTAATGAAGTATGTAAAGTCAGGTCCAAAGAAAATTACGGTGTGAGAGGAGATCAAAAGTAGAAAGGTCCCAAGTGTTACAGGTGTGGCAGCAACAACCATTTTGCAACCTTTTACCAGTGCCCTGCCAGGTTTGTTACGTGCAAAAAATGTAATAGAAGAGGGCATTTCGCCAGAGTATGCAGAGATGGTGAACAACATACCAGAATGGACGGTAGAGGAATGGAAAAAAATGCACCCAGGGAAGTTAAGTGCATAGAACCTAGAAGTGGAAAAATAATATTACAGGTAAAAGATATTGGTGGTACTGTAAATGCTGTTTACCCTTAATGCGATGTTTTCCTTGATGGCCAATGTGTTGAAATGTATGCTGATTCATGCTTGCCGTACACCTTACTCAACCAAGATGATTTTGTGTCCATGAGAAATTGTGAAGTAAAACAGTTAAAAATGCCTGACATTTCTCCTACAGGGTATAACAAGGGAAAAATACCGTTAGTGGGCATGAAAAATGTTCATCTGCACTTTAAAGACAGGGAGACCTATGGTCCAGTGTATGTAGTCGAATCAGGATCAAATTTACTGGGATGGGTCCACCAAAAAGAGCTGGGAATCATCCTAGATCCCAATAGTGCGGAGCAGGTTTTACTCACTGACAGGTCCAAGGGGGAAGGTAACATATGTGATGAATTTGGACAACTATTCAGGGAAGAGCTTGGATGTCTATACATGTTCCAACATAGAATCAAGTTGAAACATAATGCTAGACCAGTTGTTCACAGACTACGCCCTGTACCCCTAAAGATGAAAGTACCACTAGAAGAGGAGTTGCGCAAACGTTGTGATTTGGATATAATTCAACCTGTGACCTGCATTGAATGGTTGGCCCCGATTATCATCGCAGCCAAGGCCAGTGGGGAGGGAATTCGTCTCTGTGTGGACTTGCGCAGCCTCAACGACAATATATGGGTGGAGAGACATCCCTTGCCGATAATCAACAAGATGCTGAGTACCATGGGCCCCGCAAAATATTTTAGTGTGATCGACCTCTCAATGGCCTATCACCAAATTGAACTTCATCCTGAATCAAGGCCCCTCACGGCGTTCATCACCCCAGTGGGAGCATTCATGTTCAAACGTATGCCCTTTGGCCTTGCGTCTGCGGCAGCCATCTTCCAGAAAGCAATGCAGAAAATACTGGAAGGAATAAAGAACACCATGTGTTTCCAGGACGACATCCTCGTGTACGGACAAACCGAGGAAGAACACAATGGGGTCGCAAGACAGGTATTCAGCAGACTTATGGAGGCTGGTTTGACTGTGAAGAAGGAGAAATGCAAAATAAAAGTGAGGGAGGTGGAGTACTTAGGCCACAAGATCACTGAAGACGGGTTCAGACCGAAGGGCAGTTTAGTTCAAGCTGTGATGGAAGCACCTAGTCCCAAGAACAAAGAGGAACTAAGGTCCTTCTTAGGACTCTTAGAGTATATGTCAAAATACATGGACAACTTTGCAGCCAAGTGTGAGCCAATGAGGGAATTGATGAAGAAAAACAAGGATTTTCAATGGAACAAGGAGCATGATGCTGCGGTCAAATCTCTTAAAGAGGAATTGGTAACCTCCCCAGCATTAGGAACTTTTGATGCATCTAAAAAAAACATTCTTACAACGGATGCTTCTAACAAGGGCTTGGGTGCAACACTCATTCAAAAAGATGGAAAAGAGGAAAAAATCATTGCGTTTGCATCCCGGAGTCTTACCAACCCAGAGCGGAACTACTCTGTCATTGAGAGGGAGGCTCTGGCCTGTTTCTGGGCTGTCAGACATTTCAAGTTTTTCTTGTGGGGTTTAAGGTTTTCCATCCGAACCGATCATAAACCCCTCACCTTCATTTTCACCGTGAAGGGATTAGAGAATTGTACTCCTGGCATCAGCAGGTGGATCTTAGGGCTGGAACACTATAATTTCAAAGTGGAATACGTGCCAGGAAAGGAAAATAAGATCGCGGACTTCCTGTCAAGGTCACCTCAACCAGAGATGGGAGAAAAGGAAGAAGCCCTAGACAGTCCTATCATGATGACAGAAACACCTGCTATCACGGAAGAGGAATGGAATAAAGAGACTAAAGATGACAAAGAAATAGATGTGCTGAAGAAGTACATGGAAAACGGATGGCCAAGCAAAAAGAGTGAACTCGAAGCTAGCATTGAAGAGTTTTGGGAAGTGAGAAATGAGCTGAGTTTCATAAAAGACAGATTATATCGTAATCTCAGAGTGATTACCCCAAAAGGCCTCAGGAAGAAGGTCATTGACTTGGCACATGAAGGCCACCTTGGCCGCAGCCTTACTAAAGCCAGAGTCCGGTCCAGTTTCTGGTTTCCCACGATGGATGCCATGGTTGAACAAGTGGTTACAGATTGTGGGGCGTGCGCTAAAAGCGACAAGTCTAAAACTATACAAAAAGCACCGTTATCTCCAGTGGAAATACCAATCAAGCCATGGAGCGTTGGCCATGGACATTATCAGGCCTATGCAAGAACTAGGAGAAAAGAGAAGATTTATGCTGGTGTTAATTGATTACACAACCCATTGGATCAAACAGAAGTTTGTCCCCTCTGTCACAACAAAGGCTGTGATTGAGTTTTTGGACGGAGTATTTGTCGAAGAGGGCATTCCGTTGACTTTGATAACAGATAATGGAGTGCAATTTTGCTCGGAAGAGATGCACACGTTTCTCCAAGGTTTGAACATCAAACAGGAGACCACTGCCCTATACTGCCCCAAAGCCAACGGGTCAGTCGAACGAGCTAACAGAATCATAAAGGAACACATCCAATTGGCGGCAACCAACAGGCATGATATAGAGGTGTCCCTTAGAAGGTGCTTGTGGGTGTATCACACCTCCCCTAACAAGGTCACTGGCATCTCAGCCTTTGTAGCACTGCGGGGGCGTGAACCCTGCACCAAGTTAAATTCTGGTTGGCTGAGTGGGGGCGAACCCAGGGTAGCGGACCAGGAGGCAAGAGCAGAGAGAGTACAACTCCACCAGGATAAGTACAAACGGTGGTATGACAATAAGCATGGGGTGAAAGATTATAAGTGATAGAGTACAAGTGAGGAAGAACACCAAAGTGGGAGCAACCTAAAGTAAATTTTACATGCCTTGTAGAATTGTTAAAGTGCTCAAGAATGTGGTCCAACTTGAGAATGGCCAATGGTGGAGCTTTAACAAAATTGTACGTGCACATGAGTAACGTTCTGTTTATGTTCTTCTCCTCTTTATGATGCTTCTGTACCGCCCTATTTGGATGGGGCACACTTGTTCCTTCCTCTGTATCACCCTATAGGAAGGAGATGTGTTCTAACTAATCTCCCCAAATGGTATTCCCCTCCACCCCTTTCCCTATGACCCTTTTGGTATGCCCCGTCCTGAAGCTTGCCATGGAATGTTGAGACACTCTCCAGTGAGGAGAGTGGATGGTTAATAAATAGACCTGTTTCACCTTCACTGGGTCTCTGGATCTTATTTACAACAGAAACATACCCAAGAATTCGCAGAATACAATGATTGTGTATGCTTTGTTAAATTAAAGGTCAGAGCCAAATTCATGATAGCTAGAGGTATGAAACATTTGTGTAATTTGGATTCGCATAATGACATGACCTTTTGGAAAAATGAGGCAAATTTACGCCTAAGTATGCAAAATGCAAATGTGTCCTTTAGCACTATATTTAAGCGTCAAAAGCATCCGTGCATCAACTTTTGAGACAAGGATGTTGTCAGCCCTGTCACTTTTAGAGTGGATTTCCCCCAAACATTTTGCCTTTACATTTTTGCTGATCTCGTTTTTGCTGGCCTTAGGACTGTGCACTTTACCACTGCTAAATGTTGCTAAAGTGTGTGTGCTCACCCCGTAAACCATTGTAACATGTGGTTAACACCCAATTGGCACATTTCATTTATTTATAAGTCACTAGTAGAGTGGTACTACATGTACCCAGGGCCTGTAATTCAAATGCTACTAGTGGACCTGCAGCACTGCTTGTGCCACCCTTTTAAGTATCCTTTTAAGCTGTTCTCAAGCCTAACAGTGCAGCATATGAATGTAGCTTTAAACTGTCATTGCAGCCTAGCAAAACCTTTTGCTAGGCCAAAACCTTTCTTTTTAATACACCCTGAACAAGCCATAGGTCGGGGTGCAGTGTAGTCAGTTGAACATGTCTTTTCATATCTTTGTAGTGAAAAACATTTTAATTTGTTTTTCACTACTGCAAAGCCTGCCTCTCCCATAGGTATCATTAGGATAACTTATTACATTTAATGAGTGATCATTTTCAATTTTGAGCAGAACAGAGTAGGAAGGTCAAGTTTGGTGTCTTATGCCCACATGCATCATTGAGAATTGCATTCGCAAACGGTGCGAATCGCAATTTTCGGCCGTTTGCGAATGCAATTCTCAAATTTGGGATGCATCATGCTTTTCGCAATTTTAGGAATCGCAACCATGTTGCGATTTCTAAAATTGCGATTGTATTTAAAAAATCACAATTTGAGATTTCTTAAATGCAATGCATGAACATTTTTAATTTGCAAATTCGCAAATAGGAAGGAGTAAATTAGCATGAAGTTGACCTTCATGCTAATTTGCAAAAACTTTCAAAAATGCACAAAAATGCTTTTTTGAAAGTTTCATGTTACACACACACATGTCCTTGGGACATGTGTGTGTGAAACTTGGACTTAAAGTTACATTTCAGGGATGCAGGGGGGGGGGTCCTCTGGACCCCCCTCTGCACCCTTGAAAATGCATTCACAAATTGCGATTCGCAAAATGCTAATCGCAATTTGTGAATGCCTTCCCATTCATTCCTATGGGCCTCTTGGCCCATAGGAATCAATGGGAAGGGATTCCTTATTTTGCGATTCGCAAATTGTGAATTGTAATTAAGGAATTTAAAAAAAATCGCAAATAAAAATGCGATTTTTGGATGCACAGCAATTTGCGATTTCTTAATTGTGATTCCTTAATTTTCTCAATTAAGAAATCGCAAATGCTAACTTTGATGCATGTGGCCGTAAAGAACTGTTAACTAAAACTCTCTTTAATGGGATGGTTGTATTTTAAGTCACAATTCCGAAAATGCCACTTTTAGAAAGTTTTTTTAGAAAAACAAGTGCCACCCCCACCAATTGTCAGTGCTCTTAACTGCGAGCAAACAAATCAAAAAATGAATTACCGATTTGTTTGGTATATTTATTTTTACCTGTTGCTTTAGAAGATTCAACATATAAGCTTAAACGAGTTGTCCGAGGAAGACACTCAACATATAACCAATACTAGACAAAAAAAGAATATATATCACAAAATTCACGAAAACAGTTTCAAACAAGGGGGAACACACAATTAGTGTAATACATATTTCATAACCAATAATCATTTAGTAACATTCATTTCATAGTGAATGATCATTTAACAGTATTCATTAGATTGATCGGAACATTTGCTCATCCAAAAACAATATGTTCTCAATGAAGGAGACACGTTCTGGGAAAAACAATGGAAGAATGCAGACAAATTAATCAAATAGCCAGTGAAACCAAGAAAACAATTATGTATTCTCTGTGCATTCCTCCAATGATGCCGACGCGTTTCGAGACCGTGAGACAAGTTAACGGACTCTCATCAGGAGATTATATACGGTCCAGCCTACCCCACGTCCCGGGACCTATCTCCTTAACTTTCAACACTTTTAGAAAGTTGGCATTTTCTTTTCTTTTTTTTTTTTTTTTTTTTGTGTCCTCATTTGCCTTACCCCCTGCTTAGGAAATGCCAACCACCTTGCGTGTCCCCGACCAAGAGAGGGAACCAAAAAAATGATACCCATCTCTGGAACTGGACTCCGAGATATTTTACTGGTGGCAGAGAAGTCCCAAGAAGAAGGGGAATTTAAATTCTTACGCTGACTCCATCTAGGTATGTCTCAACCTGAAGGACCAAAAAACCGTATCGAGGCCAGACCCGGTCCAAGGAGTGTTGGTGGCATAATCATAGGACCCGGGGAAAAAAAAAAAAAAAAAAAACCCCGGAACACTATCTCCACTGTATCAACAGATCCCAAAAGGCCAGATTACGGTTATTGCAAGCTCTAGCCATGTCCACCTTTGATGTTTCATATAAAGACGTGAGCCAGTCCGAATATATTGGAGCAGATTTTTCCACCCACCGTATGCAAATCTGCCTCCTAGCCAACAGAATAGCATAAAACAGAAAAGATCTTGCTTTGCCAGAAATACTGTCCTCCATTCCAAAGATGATTAGTGGCAATGAAATTACTAATGATGTGTTCATAATGGAATTTAAAGTAGACAGCACTTCCTCCCAGAACTGACCAATGTTGGGACATTCCAAGAACATGTGAATATCTGAAGCTTCTGGTAAATTACATTTATTACACTTCTTGTCTGGGAGAAATTTGGAAAGTCTCAGCGGTGTTATATAAGCCCGGTGTGCTGTGAACAGATGGTTGCGCCTCAGCCATGATGGCTTCACCACTTTATAGAGCAGCGCAAAAGATCCTAACCATATCTCCTCACATTGTAAGCCCATTGTCTCTCCCCACAATTCATCTGGAAGGGTGAAATCCCCATCGGTTTCCTCCAGAAGCTGCCAATACCAGAAGGCCACCTCCTTACCACCCCTAGGTCTTTCTAGTAGCAGCTGCTCCAGGGAGCTTGATTTCCCAAATAGTACATCTTTGCACCGCTGGGCTCTCCCCCAGCTTTCCAGCTGGATGAATTTAAATCTAGAAAATGCTGGACCTATACGCTCATGTAATACATCCCAAGGAAGTATCGATCCGTCCACCAATAACTCTCCCCATCTAGCAATTCCAGCTTCCTCTAGTGGGGAAGATAAGCTGTCCCTAAGACACTCCGGTAAACCCGGGGAGTCCCATATGGGAGCGAAATTAGAGTAGTAAGACAGCCCCAATCTTCTTCTAATGGCTAGCCAGCCCCTAGCCCATGACTGTATGATTTTCAGTCTTATTTTCTTAAAATATTTCTGGCTCCCAAATTTAAATAGAAATCCGTCAGCTGGTAGATTTGCTCCGGTTAACATGGCTTTATACATTGTCACCTCCAGAAGACTAGATGGTGTTTTTAGTAACATCCTGGAGTAGGACAACTGAAAAGCCCAAGCGTAATACACTAAATCCGGTAGGGCGAGGCCCCCCTTCTCCCTTCTCCTCCTCAACTTCTTCCACGCAATTCTAGTCGACTTATAATTCCAAATAAAGGAGTTAAGCTCTCGCTGACATCTGTCCAACATCTTCACATCAAACCCCAAAGGAATGGCACCAAATATAAATATAAACTTGGGAAGGATAGACATTTTTATTAAGTTGACCCTACCCATTATAGAAAGTGGCAAGTGAGTCCAAGATTTCAATATGCCCTTACATTCCCTGGAGACTTGATCTAAGTTAGTTTGGGCAATGGTTCCGATGTCTTGGGTGATTCGGATCCCGAGATAGCGCATAGAGGTGGTGATGTTTATGCCTAACCGTGGGTCCGGAATATTCCAGACCATAACCTCGGTCTTACTTGAATTGATATTATAGCCCGAGATCTTGCCGAACTCTACAGCCTTCTGAATCACGGCAGGGAAGGACAACACCGGATCCGAGGTAAAGATTAAGATATCATCAGCATATAATGCCGTCCGCCTCTCCCACTCCTTAAACTTGAATGATGGTATATTTTCGTCTGCTCGCAAAGCCTGGGCAAGCGGCTCAATGTATAAATTAAAAAGGAGGGGAGAAAGCGGACAACCTTGCCTCGTACCTCTAGTGATCTTAAAGGGTTCTGTCAATATCTCATTAATCAGCAGCCTAGCCGAAGGGGCTCGATAGAGCAAGGCAATAGTTCTGCGAAAGCCCTCCCCAAAGTTAAACCTTTTTAACACATCATTTAGGTAGGGCCAATTGACCCTATCAAAGGCCTTAGCTGCGTCAAGGGTTAAGGTGGCCAGTGGAAGGGAAAAAGCAGAGGCAATATCTATAGCCCCTACCAAATCATGTGTAAGATCTGAAAGATGGCGTCCCTTAATAAAGCCTTTCTGGTCATGATGAATAATGGTGCCTATTACCTTACCCATTCTTGCTGAAAGTATTGCAGCAAAAATCTTATAGTCGCTATTCAGCAAATATATTGGTCTATAGGACCCACACTCTGATACGTCCTTCCCTGGTTTGGGAATAAGAACAATTGTGGCCTCACCCCATGATTTTGGCGGTGGCTTTCCTTCCCTAAGGATACCATTAAAAAGGGTTGTCATTACTTGGACGATATTCTCCCCCAAGACTTTATAGATCTCCCCAGGGAGACCGTCTGGACCAGATGCTTTCCCTTTTTTTACCTGTCTTATTGCTTCCTTTACCTCTACCTCTGTTATTGCAATCTCTAAACTATTGCTCTGTGTTGTTGATAAGGTTGGGAGCAATATTCCATTCAGCCACGTGTTTCGTGCCATCTGATCATCAGGTAATTCTTCCCTATAGATAGTCTCAAAGAATTCATAAAAGGCTTTACCTATCTCATGACTAGCTAGGCATTTTCTTATCCCAACGTATTGGTGCCTTCAGCCCACTCCTAGGTCACATTACTAGGTGTAGCTGGCAGTAGACACTTGTGCATTACTCTCAGACAGTGAGACAAAGGGGGAACAGATGTTGGCAGGATGAGCCATCTCTGGCTTGATGAGGTTGTTGGATCTGTCAATTACCACACTTGCACATCGCAAAGCTCTGCCTCAGCACACTCAAAGGGTTTGACACTAGTCTTTTGTTTCCCCAGACAAGTTGGGGCCAGGGGATGGAGGAGGCTCCAGACACCCCAGGGTGGGAGCTTCAGGAAACCTCTCCTACTTCAAAGCTGGCAAAAGGTATAAATATTACACCCTCACACCCAACTCTTCAGTACACCTCTGGACCTGTGGATACTACAGAAGGAGAACTGTTGTGCTGCTCTCCTGCAAGAAGCACTGCTACTCTGCTTTCCTGCTACTCTGATGCCTTGCTTGCTGAGTAGGAAGACTAGACCTTTACATATGATCCCAGGCTGAAGTGACACTAAGGGCCGGCTGACTGACCTGCTGTTCTGAGCTACAGGGACATAATATGCACCAAAGGCCTTCCTTCATTGGCCAGTTGACCTGCGTCCTGGTCCGTCAACTGGACCTGCCTGAGACCTGCCTGCCTCTACTGGAATGAGTACTTAATTCCCAAGTTGTGACCCTTGATGTGGCATCAGTTGAGCTTGTCCTGAAGTGTTGGGCTCTTTGTTACAGTATAAAAGCCCTTCTTTGCTAAGATCTTGCCATCCGCTCCAACCACCAAAGCGGAGCTCCGGTAAACAAGACTCTTCACACTACAGCAGCCACTAGAGGCATTGGGCACTTCGCACTACAGCATCAAAAGCCCACGGTGACAGCCAGCGTGAATCGCCAGCAATGACCAGCTATGACGCTGGACAGGCTTTGAGGTGCAGCGGCGACCATTTGTGATGCCCATCCTGCTCTTTGCACTCCAGCGATGACCATCCGCATCACTTTCCCTGCTCCTCACTGCCCAAAATGGACTTTTCCGTGGGACTTTGAGAAGGTACCTTGACTAACCTGGTCCCTGTATCCAGCCTGTGCTCCATCGCGGGCAGCCTGAACTTATGGCTTTCACCTGGTATTGCATGGACAGATAACCACGAGTGGCACTTTCTGCTTTTAGGCACTATACTTACCTTTTGTCTCATTTTGTGTCAAATATTTTATTAATTTTTACTCTATTTTTCCAAATTGGTGTAGGATTTTTCTTGAGTTGTGTTTTCTCTTTATTACTGTTTGAAATCCTGCACAAAGTTTTTACATATTGACTCTACGTTAAGCCTGACTCCTCTGTGCCTAGCTACCATATGGTTAAGCACAGGTTAATGTGTGGTCTCCTTGTGACTTCACTCTGACAAGAATTGTGGTTACGGCTTGAGTAGGGTTTCAACCCCCCTACCAGTAACCCAATTTCCTCCAGATGCATTTTGTATTAAAATTACCTAAAACAGCTGCCTGTGTTCTAGTTTTTCATGTTGTTCCTGTGCTGCTGCACCATAATTTTGTCGCAAATGTCAGCATATCTATGCGACGTGGCTTAATTTTTAGAATTTCCCATAAGCAGTGTAATTTAAAAATAAAAAAATTATGCGGATTACCCTGTTTTAATGTATATTTCGCCAGGGCCTTATCCTGACCTCAGCAAGCGAATCATGCCAGATAAACATTTAATATTTTCACATTTCTAACTTCAAAAAAATTTGACTACATCTTGGCAATCCAGAGCAGAAAGAACACAATGAAATACAGCTATACAAATTATTTCAGAATGTTTAATTTCCTAAACATACGTTTGGTGTTACAGTTGAATTTCTCATGTTGTACTTTTCATACAAATCAAATAGGTTGATCCTTTAGTAAAAAGATGAAAATTAATTACAATTGTTGCACAGTTCCTTTTCATTCTTTTAGCATGCATACCTATCTTCATCTCTTCATTTTTGTATAGATGACACTAGCTCCTGTACATCTTTCATTCTTTACTGAGGAAAGTTGTAAAACAGAGCCATGCTTAAAAGGAAGACAGTATATCATTCAACAAGCGTAGGGTCACAGATTTCACAATAAAGGCCTGCCTCAAAGAGCACTCATCAAACAATACTTTTCTACCAGAGACAGTGGGGCAATAATAAAATAAATAAATAGTATGTAAGCATAGTAGAAAGCTGAACACCATGCTTAACCCATGCTACTCGCATGCCTCACTTGTTCAAACAGCCACAAAGCTATTCAACCGCACAATCACCTAATCCTTTGGATATTTGCACGTCGGAACCATGGGCAGGCAAAATGTGCATGGCAAGGCAGTAGCTTTGAAGCAGTGTGACTACAAGCGTCCCTTCCCCTGTTGAGCTCATCGGGCCAGATTTCGGCTAAAGAGATCTGAAAAGAACAAATACCGATGGGGTATCGTATTATATGTATGTTTCCTTTCCTTTAGGATTTATTAAGAAGACCTTTGTGGTGTCACTAATAGGAGTGGTACTAGAGATCAATGGTATGGACCTGAAGAAAAGCCTTGGGGTAATGGCTTGAAACATGTTGACCGTGAGATACACACACATAGACGTGTGCCTCTCCTTTCCCCATTATTAATAATACCAGCAGGAGGATTGAATACATATTTAGTTCTTACTAAGCCAGTTATTTTTAACTATATGGTAGATTCTCCAACTCTTACACCATCATTTGCTTTATAGTGTCCATCTCACGAAGTACTCCCTCCTCCTCTTTGGTGGCAGTACGCCATGCCCCGCAGCGGGACGGGAAGATCCCTATGACGAAGCATTCCACCATGAGACATCTTGATGGGTGAGGGTTATTTTAAGAAAACTTTGTTTTCCTAAACAATAAAGAATATTTGATAGATAGCCAATTTCAGCACAGTGGGACTTTTCTTTGTTGTCCTCTGTAGCCTGACATCTTTCTCCCCCCTTTTTTTCATTAACTTGCAATAATTAGTCATGAATGTCGCAAGTGCCACTAAGAAATGCCGAACATTTAAAAATGTTATTTTAATTTCTCACACTGTTCAACAGACAACAACTATTCAGCATGCTGTACTGTGCTCGTTTTAGCATGCCAGAAACCCGTTTAAACACCGAATCTTCCACCGCTTTGCTTTAAACCATCCTCCATTTTATACTTGTCAGAGGCAGATTTAGATGTCTTACAGAGCTCCTGCAATCTCTACAGAGGCACACACTGAGATCAGCTCCTGGCTGTAAGCGCCATTAAACGCATTTACTGTTGGATTGTAACACTTATCAATGAGTCATGGATCATGACGTTTCGCCTTGTACAAATTGGCAGCCCACTTGTGCAGCAAAAAGATGAGCTCGCATAGAGAGAGAGTCATAGTTTTTTCCAGATGTTTTTACCAGCTGTTTTCTGACTTCAGAAAACATAACATTTTTAGCATTATAGGTAGCGATTGTAAAAAAAAAAACTGGTCCATATTTATTATAGTTAACGTGATGTAACTGCCATCCAGAACACAATTATCATTTCACATACCATGCGTTACTTTGCAATTAGGTACACTTCAGCAGACTCCATGCTGTTCAACTGTGCCTTTTAATGTTTTGTAATGATATACAACAGCACATTTAGATAGAGTGTCATAGTATATGAATTTTGTGTATCATCTTTAAAGAATTCGGCAGTTTTAGACAATGGAAAAGTACAACTCACTTTGATAGGCTCTACATTCCACTCAACAACATTTGGCAATGCCAGTAGGTCTGGCTTTAAAGCAATGTTGTATGGTAATGTAAAGCATTACAAGTAGATAACATTAAAACGGATATGTATTTACGTGGAAGCAACAAACTGTAGAGCGGCAATGTCACGCGAGCTATAAAAAACAGGCGCTATTCTGTTCTTGCAAATGAGTAGAAGTGTGGCTCTCATTTAACTGATAAAATGGCTCAGCTAATTAATTGCTCGTTACTGACCTATGGAATGGTCAGGAAATATCCAACTCAGCCTTCCATCTTTTCGGGTTAGGAACTTACTTAACACATATTACATTGGGAAATTGTAAAATTAGCTATTTACAGGGATTGGAGACACTGTGCACCTGTGATATTGCATATAAATACACTCTCTCTTTTATCCATGGCGATGAAGGTGCTAGTTAGTCTTTTTTTTCTAAATTGAATGACTGCTACCATGTTAATGAGGCTAAATAATGCAATACTAAACAGATGTTTAAATTGCCAAACTCAGTGCAAATGACCTTCTCTGGCTTGGTTTCGACCCTTTATCAGTAGTTTGTTGTACAGTATTATTTTTAGTGTTCGTGCAGAAGAGCAACGATTTGCATCGGGTTCCTGGGCAACGTAACTGAGGGCATGTTTGAAAAGGGTGGTACTTGTAATACAATCTAGATAGAAAGCGCTTATCAAGTGCATGAGGTTTGGGGATATGCTCTAAAGAAAGTGCGGCATGGCCAAAGTGATTTAACAAGAATTAGAACTTTAGAATGTTGGGCACTCCATTACAGACAATGGAGTCCTCTGGGCTTCTACGGGCCAGTAGAAGCCCTCCAAACAACATTCTAATGTTGTTTTCCATTCACAGCTGTTGCTATGAGTTAAGGCATGTCGAGGCCTGACCGTATTTAAATCCCCTAGGGCTCCGTTTTTACCAATTAGAAAATTCTTCCCTCTGGTGCGGATGGTTCTAATAGCCTTAGAGCCCTCCTAGCGGGCCCTACAGGCCATTAAAGCCCGGCTCCCTTGTTAAAAGACCTCGCCTTTGGCTCGGGCCTTTAACGCTGGAGTGGGCCTTTAATGACCCCTAGAGCCTGCTAGGTCGGGCTCTACGGCTATAGTGTTGCAGAGTTTGTGAATTTTACATAAACATGCATGCATTTACCTTTCACATTAGAGGTGAACAGCATTGAAAGAAGCTCAAACTTTGTGGCACTGTAATCTACCAGAGAAAAATATATGGCGTACAACGGTAAGCAGTTCTTAATATCAGTGAGTGGTTGTAGAAGGGACCCACCAGCCCTCCGGTTTGGGGCCAACACTTATTTTTCCTCAAAAGACATTGTGACCACGAGCAAGAGAAGATAGAATAACCATGACAAAGGGAGACAGCAGGGAAGAAAAATAAGCTGAACGCGTAGGATGAAGAATCATACAGTGTATAGTGGTGGCGGAGGGCATTTAGCAACTCTGACATTCGGGAGCACTAGTGGCAATTTTCTGAGATATCGTTGGGAACCGACCCTTCTTATTTTACAAAGTAAGCCCTGACCATAAGTGGCTGAAGGCCATGCACTGGAGTAACTGTTATGCCACTGGAGACATCAATAGGGACTCCACCGAGTAGTTAAATTAGCGAAGGTCACTTTTAAAATAGGATACAAAACCTATACAGTGTTCATCTAGGAATGACAGAAGATCAGGCTCTGCAGACAAAGAAAGAGAGAGGGGAGGGAGAGGGGGAAGATGTAGTGGGCCATGCCCTAAAATAAGGCAACAAACCGACTGCTAGCGAACACAAAAAAAATGAAGCAAGTATGCCTAGAGTGCCCATATTGCAACACATTCAGACCCTGCATCAAAACACTAGCACTAATGTAATTCAGACATAAAATTCATATTCTCTCTAAAAATATGAACACTTACTAACACACAATCATTCAGGATACTTTGGGTGTCTATAGTGCATTATGCTCAGGAGTGGGGAAAGGAAACATGCGGGAGAGTGAGACTTTGGATTCTTCTCCAGCATACAAAAGACCTATTACAGAATTGATTATTCCTTCATTGACAATACTGTGACCTCTAAAATTCTTGACACTGACATAGGTACTAAGGTACTCTTGGACTACTCCCCGGTTATCAAGTAGAGGAAGAGATGACAATGGAGTTGAGTTGTTAGCACATACAAGTTATTCAGGAAGAGTTCTAGAAACACTTTTGTCAAATTGGCGTTCTCTACTGGCTTCTGTACATACTTCCCAATGTTTGCGTGTGAATAGAACTAAAGGGACCCACAGAAAACATGAACCATATAATTGTTCTATAGTAGTGGTGCTCGGAACAAATTTTTGTAGAAATATACTCCCCGGTTATGATGCACCTAGATTTAATGCTCCCCTAATGCCTGACCTCGGTCACAGGCCTGCACTCTGCCCGGCAGCTCAATGAGCACCTTCACCGCTGCTGAGCCGCCAAGCCTGGGTGTTCGAGGCTGCCCCTGCCCGCCTGCTGCTTCGGGGTAACTGTTTTCTGCATAACTGTTTTTCTCTTGCCCATTTAGTTGTGCCCATTTTTGTTGTGCTCCTTTGCCTAATATTGTGCTTAGCGTTATTGTGTACCCAGCTTCGTCGTGCCCTTCTGCCTATTATTGTCCTCTGCGTGATTGCCTGACTGCTCTAACCATGTTTCTTGCCCATCCTTGTGGTGCTCTTTTCCTAGTACTGTACTCTGACTTATTGTATTTCTCCTGTCCCTTATAGTACACTGTTGTCCCGTCCTCTCGTGTTCCTATACTCCCATACTTCCACCGTACATACTGCCCCTCTATCCCCCTCATCGTTCCCTTCTCCAGATTCCCACCGCTGCTAACCAGCTGCCCCTCCCCCTGCCCATGCCCATTTCCCACTTCCCAGCGGAGTGTCCCTCCCCACCCCTACAAAAAGCCGACCGCCGTGCGGTCGCACCAAAGGTGCACCTAAGGCAAGCCCGTCTGCGTCCCGACTGTGGCCAGCGCCAGAAACACTGGCTCCCCAGAAACCCGCCGATACAACACAGCCATGCTCCTCGCACTCAATCCCAGAATACATACAGACTGCCAGAACTCCTCACCGACCACAACCCACGGAGCGCTCTCCTGCAGACACTGCCATCGCTCCTTCACCATCTACAGTCCCCCGCACCCACCACAGGCCCACGGGACGCCGGGGACACCAAAGGCCTGACGTACATCCTCCTCAACGTGCGCTCCCTCCACAGACGTGCTGTACAGATCTGGGAACTGATTGACTCCCTCGCGCCCGATGTCCCCTTCTTCACGGAAACCTGGACCAATGCCACCTCCTGGCCCAACATCGCCGCCACCTTCCCGACGGGTACAAGATCCAGAGGAAGGACCGCCCAATCTGCCCAGGAGGAGGACTTGCCATCACACACAAGTCCTCCCTCCGACTCTCCACATCCAGCACGAGTGACCCCCACTCCAACACAGAACACCTCCACTTCCAGATCCAGACGCTCCGTGGCACCCTAGCCTACAGACCCCGGGCCCCCACGGCCCAGCCACACTGGACTTCACCGACCTCGTCAAACCCCACGCCATCACCTCCATGGACTACATTCTACTCGGAGACCTTAATTTCCACCTCGACAACCGAAACAACCCCGACTCGATCGCCCTCCTCAGCAACCTCTACGCGCACAGAGCAGGACACACACTCGACCCATCTTCGCAGGAGGGACAAACGTCCGTTTCAGCCACACCACCCAGCTCCCCTGGACCGACCACCACTGCGTACATTTCACCGTCAGCACCACCACCGCACCAAAACCAGAACCACGCCCCCCACAAAGTAACTGGAGCAAAATCACAGAGGAGCATCTTAGCACCAAGCTCCTCCTAGACCCCCCTCTACCACGACCAACGCCAACTCTGCAGCCAATAAAGTTAATTGATGGATTGCCAGATGCCCCAACCAGGTCGCCCCCCTCTGCAACCCTGCCAAACAACACCCCCTGAGGGCCACCTGGTTCACTACCGAACTTCAGGTGCAGCCACAGACGCCTCAAGAAAATAAGGCAAAACCGGAAAACCATGGAATCCAAAACAACTATAGGCGCGCCCAAAAGGAATACCAACAGCTCATAAGGGACACCAAACGGACCTTCATCAAGAACAAACTCGACACCAACCCAACCAATGCCAGAGAACTCTTCAACACAATACAGCAATTCATCAAATCCCCCTGCGGGGCACTGACGTCACACCATCCCAGGAACGTTGCAACAAACTCAGCACCTACTTCAATTATTGTACTTTAATCTAGGACCCTAATTCGATATTCCTGATTCATGCCCTTGTGCGGTTATTATCAAAAATATCCTTACAAAGGCATAAGAATCATATCCATATTCAGTAATAGCCCATGCAGTCCAAAGCACAGCACGGCTACTACCATCGACTCCTAGAAAGCACAACACGTTCTTTAAACAAACCAAGCCTCCAGCAGCCCGGGAAATTCCCCCCTGCTTTTGTTTTGATTTGAACAAGAACTCCTGGAGTACAGCAAGAACTGTTAGTTCTTAGTGACGTCTTATGTCCAAGCTTACGTCAAACCCAGCACCTTTCACTCATAAAATACCAACAGTTGCCTTAAGCAAACACACAGTGGTTTGGAGCAGAGCAGCTATCTACTTGCCCGAGAGCCCAGCTGATGCGAGAGCCCACGGAAGCCGCCCCTCCCCTTTGACGCGCTGGAGAAGCTACTTTTTCTCACGCCGAGAAAATCCAGCTCCGGTGTTCCCGAGTCACCCTTGCGGGTTCCTGGGAGATCGAGTCCTGAAGAAAGAGATACCAGACCTCCCACATTCTAATACTAAGGTACGGAGCCGACTAAACCCTTAAAGAGAATTCTTGAATCAGATCCTTGGCAAAAACAATCTTAACCAACTTAACTTAAACTGCTACTTACTTACTCCTTCCCAAGTATTAGGCTTAGGTCATGCACATCGGGGTAGGCGTAGTTAGAAGCACCAGTTGAGTACGTTAGTCAATGGTTTTATGTATGTATATATATTTTATCTATTTTAAAGTATCATATGGCTAAGAAACCATATCTATGCTTTTACAGTATTATTTCATAATACTACTTTTACTGTACGCACTTTACTTCAAAATAAGTATTGCAATTGTGGCAATTCATTTCTTTTGCATGAGAAAGAAGACTGCTCAATAAAATAACACCTTTTATTGAAAACACCCGTCTCTCTATTTCTCTACACTCTGGTGAAACTAAGTATGCACGATTGACTGAGTGAAATAGCTGTCTATTGTTTTCACATGACTCTAGAGATACACTCTATTCTGAGGGAGCAAAGTTGTCATGTTTGTATGGTTGTCAGAAGCTAATCCCTTCTTGTCTAATCCGGAGAGTTAACTCTTTCCTGAACATTCCAGAAAGTTTCTAGTGACCTCTGAGCTAGCTGGCGAAACTAATTAGGTATAATATAGTCAGTAGAGACCTAGTCAACCTCAGTCCTATGTCTACACTGCTGTTTATATTATTCCAATGCGCAGAGCCTATTGGGAATATAGGAACTACACTACATGGTGCCCAACGTTTGGTAAGGCGATAATCTAACGCAAGACACTAGAGTAACTCAGTCGTGCTTTTTCACACAGAACCCTTTTTCCGTAAAAACTCCAAAAGACGTCTGGAGTGGGTGAAAGGTTAATATCCGCCGGAACTTAGTAGGAAGAGATTTCTATGTATTAGTTTTTGGTTTAGTCAATGTTGAAGGATACAGTGTTCCAAAATATTGTGCACCTAATCTTTGTTTCCTTGAAACTTGATCTGCAACAAAAAACTTTCTGTCAGTAAAAATGTCAGAAAGTGAAGAAGAAAGGGAGCAAGCTAGAATAGCAGCTCTACTTATAAAGGATGACACAGCCATCCAAGAAAATGACCCGAGTGTTATACTCATTCCGGTCAATGTAAGGAGAACTATAACTCTTAAACTTATAAAAAATGGACTGACATCACGTGGTGGTACAGTCAAATTTGTGGTAGAGGCCCATGAATATCGGCAGACAGAGGTATTCTATTCATGGATACACTTTCCTGCACCAAACTCTATAACAAAATCATTCCACTATTACAAAATAGAGGAACCTCCGGATTTATACACTCCTTTCGAGGACGTTGAAATCCCGCTAAATTACCAAGAGCACCTGCTCTGGTTTAATGGCGCCCTAAAACATAATAATTACATCACCAGGCACGGTCCACTAGGCAGACCGGAAGCAACGGGCCGGTTCTAGGCAGTTACGCAACACACCCAGACATCGAAACAATGTCAAGCGAAGAACTCATAGTTAAAGTGAAAGAATTAACGAAGGCATACAGAGAACTAGTTCAATTAGCAGCATCTGTAGCGATCCGGCAGAAATTGAAGGAGACAGATATAGCGGAACAACCATTTGAACTTGCCAGAATCATAGAAAAATCCTATGAAGAACTAGGAAGAGATAGTTTGGGTGGGAAACCGGTAAAACCCCAACTAACGGAAAATCCTGAAAAAACCTTTATTAAAAATAATCTGAATACTCCAAAGAGGAGCTGGGAGGGTAATAAACAGTCCACTCCCAGGGAAAAACGATTCCAGTCCAGAGGAAGGTCTCCTCAACGGAGAGAAAAATCTCCAGACCGAGGAAACAAGTCTCCCCAAAGGGAGCCCTCTGAAAAAAGATACAACCTTAGAGATAGGGATAAATTGAGAAAACCTGATAGATATCAAGATATTGATACACGTCCCTCGCAATCCCTCTCACTCAATCTTTCACGATCTTCCTCACAGAAATCGGAAAGGAGGGGACGATCAGAACACAGAGAAGAGCACGTCAAGTCCAAAGACAAGGAACCTGCTCATCAAAGTAATAAATCACAACATCCCAGAAAGAAGGTAGCATGTATAAAAATTAAACATGCCGAGGATTCTGAGGACACAGCTGAAAAACGGAGAGTGGGCCCAGACAATGCTAGACAGTACAACAGAAGTGACCATAGCTCGCAAGATCCGGATGAATCACCTGGAGACAGTGGACAAGATTGAATACATTCAGGTGGAAACTGCAGATACCAGGGTTAGCAAACCCCATAAAATATACGAAATAACATTACGTATAGAGGGGGACAAGACGAGGAAAGTAAGGGGTCTCTTTTGGGATAACCCTTCGAAAGGCTATGACATCCTGTTAGCTGAAAAAGACTGTCCACCAGAGTTTGTCAGGGAGTGCCCTCATGGCGAAGAAATAATTATGCCTGACTTCTCTAATCATATACCAATTCCTAAAAAATATACACTTGCAAGAAAATGGGCAGTAGCCCAAGCTCCAGCTTTATATAAAAACCATGTAGGATGGGATGAGGATTCACCTCACCACAAAATCCAGTTAAAAAATCAACCCACTGTACAAAGGCAGTACCCAGTTAAACAAGAAGCTAAAAAGCAAGTCAAGGAGATTTTAGATCAACTTGAATATCAAGGGGTGATTGAAACATGCACCTCACAAATGAACAATCCTTTGTTTCCTGTCTCCAAACCAGACAATTCATATCGTCTAGTTTTGGACTACAGACACCTTAACTCCTGTTGTAAAACATTTGCAGTACAAAACTCACACAGTGCTGCACTAATGAATAACATTGTGCGCAAAAAATATAAAAAAACATTAGATATCTCTAATGGATTCTTTTGTCAAAACATTGCACCTGAAAGCAGGTACTTGACAGCTTTTTCAATAATGGGGTCACACAACACTTCTGTCGACTCCCACAGGGATTCAAGAATATCCCAGGATTATTCTCAGCGAGGGTAACAGATTTACTACAAATACACGATGATGAGGCATTATCCTATGTCGATGACATCTATCTTACAGATGATGACCTGGAGACTCACTTAAAAAGAGTGAACACCATAATACTTGGGCTCGCTTCAGAGGGTTACAAATTCAACTTTAAAAAGTCCCAAATTACCTATCTAACTGTCCTATTTTTAGGATATGAATTATCAAGTGAAGGCAAGAGCCTGGCAGACAATTTCTTAGAGAAATGTGTTGTACTCCAAGCACCAAAAACGCTGAAGAATTTACAATCTATACTAGGTTTCCTGAATTTCGGAAGAACATACATACTAAATTATGCAGAGAGAGTTAAACCTCTCTATGAATTAATAAGACCTAATTTCAAACCAATAAATTGGACTCAGAAACACACAGAAATTTTAATATCACTACAAACAGACATGTTAACTAAAACAAAATTGCAAACACGCGAAAACACACGCAATCTTGTAATCCGAGTCATCCCAGGAAGATGCGGATTCACATAACTGACCTCTAATGAGGGAGAGACGGTACCTATAGCTTACAAATCACATTTGTACACTAAAGCTGAAATGAAATCCAGTTCTACAGAAAAAATTATGATAGCGGTTCAAACTGCTGTAGCAAAATAAAGAGCCCAAGCTCAAGGCAGAAGGATAACTGTTTTTACAGCAGAATCAGCCCTTGAGGCATTAACATGCACACGCAATTTAAATGCTGTGGCATTAGATCCGGAATGGATACAATGGGAAAATTCTCTTACTGCAGAAGACGTGAAATACTATTTTGACCCGAAACTGAAGAAACTAGATAATCTAGAGTACGAACAAGAATATCCTCTGCCAATCGAAATTCTGCCTCTAGAACAGTACACATGTGTAATCTACATGGACAGATTTGCACAACACTACGAGGTAGAGGAAAAATTCTACAATGCAGCGTGCACGATTGTTAAAGGTCGATGGCGCTCTGGTAAGTTCAAACCGATGATTACCAAAACTGAATCAGTCAGAAAATGTTCAGCTCAGCGAGCTGAAATAAGATGTTTAAAGATGGCGCTTGAAAATGCCGATCGTGAATTCCTGACACTAATAGTGTGCGATTCGCATTTCTGCGTCAAGTCTTGCAACAGTGACATGCAGACATGGAGCAAAAACGGTTACAAAGATGACACAGGTGCCACAATAAAGCATAAAACACTTTGGAAACAAGTAGTTCTTTTAAAGAAAGAACTACAGAAGACTCAAGTGATACACGCACTAAGTCATCAACGTGATGACGTTCGCGTTGCAGGGAATTCATTGGCTAACACAGCCACAGCGGAAGCGGTTCAACCGACTTCCGTAGCCACAGAAAAGCGTTCAGAAAAACACATAGATGGGGAAACCATGCTTGCGGTAAAAGCCTCATTAAAAGGCAATTATGCAGCATTACCTCTCAACTATCCACTCAGTAATACCTACATAATTGATGCAAACTCCGTTACGTTTGCTCAAATCCCTAGAGAAAATTGTAAATTGTTGTGTCTTGTAAAGCGCACTGCTACCCGGAGGCCTCGTAGCGCTATAGACCGCTGGGGAACCCGTCCTGGCTTTCCCTGTGAGATAGTCCCTCCTGGGGGTTTCCAAGGTGAAACCAGGCATCCCCGGCGTTTGTGTGGGGCCGTTGTGGAGATGAGGCAAGCTAATGCCCAGAGTTGCCGAGTGTGCTCCCTGGTCGGAGTAGGCACCGATGCGAGAATTATCAGTCCGCTGATCCTGGTCCAAGACCCTGCCGCGTCGGGAATCGAACCCTGGTCCCGGGCCGTTCTCTGCACTCGGGTCTGCCGCCTCTAACCAGTGAGCCACACCTCTCCACGAGTGGGGGCTAGAGTAATTCCAAACACGAACCAGAGAGTTTTCTTGATTGAAAGTGCACACATGGGACTGGGTCCGATGCACCAAGAGATCTTGACATCTTTAGTAGAATTACAATCAGAGTACTGGTGGCAGGGAATGAGCGTGCAAATTTACAAATTTGCAATGGATTGTCCAGACTGCAACAGAGATCCTAGCTTTGAACCGGACCAGACTACTGCCCTGACATCTTTGTTAGAAAGCTTCAGGCTATATATGATACAGAAATCCAACCAGAGAAATGCGTCCCAATAATTATTAAGACAAATTAACTTCAATATGTAGACCAGCAGCATTCGGCTGACGCCAGAACTGTTATAAAAAGATTTGCGAGTCTTTATCGGCATGTACGCAATTGGCATGCTACATTCTGTTCTGAGTCCTGCGTTTAGCTCTCGAGCTTACAAAGAAGCCATGAACAGCATGGGCATTGCATTGCGGTACTCTTCTCCCTTCCATTCTGAGGGAAAATGCGGTAGTGGAAAGAAAATACCGGGACATAAAGCAAGCTATAACGGCGAGGGTATTAGGTTTGGGTAATGGGTGGGTCAAACATTTAACAAGTGTCCAACGTAGTCTTAAAAATCTGCCAAGAAATTCTCTAAAAGGTCTCACTCCATACAAACTATTGTTCGGTACTAGAATGCTAATTCAGGATCTTGACTGTCACACTTCAGTGGTAGAAGAAAAATGCTTTGATATCAAAGACCGTTTGGCTGTTTTACAGGATTTAAATGAAACAAGAAAAAGCCTGAGTAACATAAAATTGAAACAACAGCCAACAACCACTGAAGAAAAACAACCTGTCCCAGTAAGACCTGTCTGGATTCCAAAGATTGGGGATCTGGTCAGAGAGAAGATCGCAGTGAAGAAGGAATTTGGGCCTTCTTACAGAAAAGCTGTACCTGTCTTAGCCATCAGCGGAACGAGATCAGTTGTACTACCGCCCCTTCCTGGTAAAAAGGAGAACCGAGTTGTATCCATCGACCTGGTAAAACCACAATCATGTGGCCAATAATAAGTAGTAGTCCCAGTGGACTCCCAAGAAATAGCAGAATACCGAAATTTGCTACAATCCAAGAGGCTCATGCTGAGAGACTAATCAAATTTGGTAAACCTGCAGTGAATAAAAAAGGACTATGCAACAATGCCATGGAACTTGTGCCTCTTGAAACCTAAAATTGAAACAGTTTGTCAAGAAACACCGATCTACAATGATGTAGCCTCTGACTATTCTAATGAAACAAAGAAAAAGGCAAAAGCAAATGAAAATCCATAAAAAATCCCAACAATTGACAGAACTGCATCTGGCTACTTCATCAACTTCAACGACTTCTCAGAAGATCCAAGTGAGCATGAAGAAACGCCTGCAACAAAAACTTTCAAAGACAAAATAATTGAACTTTCTCTCCAACTAAAAGAAACATATCTGATTTCACCATGGATTGAATTTTGGATTGTGTTAGGTGTACTTACTCTCCTGTTTTGGCTCATCATGTTCTATGTTTGGGAAAATTCATTGATGGAAAATATAGTACAATGGACACAGCAAGTCAGAACATCAACTTGGTGCTAAAGCCTCACACATCCTCCCACATCGAGAAAAGAGAACTGTCATCAGTAAACATCTCAGCCAAACCAATACCCGATGGGGTAGCATGGGACAGAACTGATTATGACATTTTTGGCCCGGTTGAGCTCTTGAAGTATCCACACCAGATCAAGGTTTCATTAAGTGACTTTGTGACACCAAGTACTTTCTCTGAATATTGGGACTTTGAAAACATTAATAATATGATGTCAGATTTAGTAATGTCAGTCAAATTTACTGAACATGATTACTTACAGTGTTTATCGAATTATGAAGAGTTATACTGTTATAACCACTTTGGTGATCACTATTTGCATAAAACTGCACAGCCTAGAAATGTTTTATCTTATAACCAATGGGAACACTGGCCAACACCGCCAAAAGGCAGCTCGAAAAAAAATTATGAGAAATTCCAGTGCTTCTCAGGGTTTAACAACAGTGATCCAAAAACGTTTTATTTGAAAATGTTAAATAGGACAGGAATGAAAACAATGTTGACAAATACTAAATTGATTTATTCTGAAAATTTTATGACAAAATGTCTACATTTGGTTTCGAATTTTGGAAAAACAACATTGAAACAAAAACGATCTGGGGTACCAAAGAATGGCAAGTACAAGGCCTAGAAGCATTATTTAGGACCTGCATGATCCCAGAACAAATGATATTTTTGAATGACACAATTCAACAAACTACTTGTCTTGGCTTAGCTAGGATAAAAGACTTAAATACACCGTCTATTCCGAAACCCATAACTGATAGTAATAGCACTACAGATGTGGAGATAGACATATCCCATATTTTTCACCAAAACAGAACCCATCCTAATTGGAAAAAGTGGTTGATCTGGCCAACAGACTCGAATAACTGTTAAGATAGATTCCTGAACAAAACACAGGGGTTAACAATGACCGGGCCAGACCCAAGATACTCCCAGAGACAACATCCAGGGATAGTTATAACATACAGTGTAGGGAAACTATGCCTTGAGTGGCTACAGAAATCCACACTGGCTGAAATTAAGCAACACTTGACTTTACTTAAAGACGGTGCTGACTTGCGTGATTTCATAATGGGACCACGCAAACAGCGTCAAAAACCTGTCATAGCGGACGGTATACACGCTGCGTACAACGAAGCTTGGAAAGTAATGCAAATTGAAACAGCAGAAAAAATACGAGAAATTGATCGTATTAATTTGGAAAAATCACTTTCTGTAGTGGACAATGGGTTAACGATTGTCCTCCAGAATATATACATTGGACAGCATTGTATCATCTGCTATTGATATAATAGAACAGGACTTACTAATGTTACAACATGGACAGTCTCAATTACGTTCTATTGTACAGCTTGGTTGGATGTTGGAAAATCTGCGTTCAGGCTACGTACCATGGCGTTTAATCAACACAACGTCATTATTTGGCACAAAAAGGGGCAGATTATACGATTCTGAGCATTGAAAAACTTGAGAGAATACCATTGACAATGTCAGAGAGACCTGTCATTCAATGGATAATACACAGAACAATTTAAATTCCGATAACAACTTTCCAGTTTAAATACTGCCAAGAGTATATACCTGCAGGCCAATATGAAAAGTTGGGTTAAGAATACATCAAATCAACATGGGATTTACCCTATACACACAGGTGTTATAGTGAAGGGAAAAAGGATGTATTCCTTAGTGGTAACAAATGTAAAAAATCACTAAGCGGTACACTTCTGTGTCAAGGTATTAACTTGCATGGAGCCTGCGAAGGGTCTTCAAATAACCTTTCATGTCACCTGCATGGCACGCCTGCAAAACAGATAGAGCCATTTTTCAAACAGCTTAGTAACGGGAGTTACATTTTAATAAGTGGCCACAGCTGTTGTGGGATGGGGCCAGGGAAAGCTTATCTTGTGACCGTAACTTCCAGGGTCGTTTGCTGTATGCAAGTATTGTATCCACACAGTAATCCAGATATAGGGGCTGCGTTATGGCCTTCATTGAATATCTCTTCTATTCGAATTGATACTTTAAGCAGAATGAAGTCTATTCTTTTACAGACAACTGTGCCTCTAACGTCATCCAAAGAAACGTATGATCTGCAAATGGCAAGGACATCGGCAGAGATACATTCTCTTTTATTGACAAATTGCCCGCGCATTTCTCAAAAATGTTAGGCCAAATCTTAAACATGTCTGATACCAGTGGCATTGCACATGTATTTAGGAATGTTTTTTCGGGACTGTTAGCACCCTTTGAAACAGTTCTGGGCATCTTCCCGAATTTTGTCCATTCTGTCTTTGGCGGCCTACCCTTAATCTTGGGACTCTTGGCAGGAATTTTATTTTTGTTCCTTCAGCTCTGATATGGCAAGCCAATCCACAGACAAGACTCTAGCAACGATGGAAGAAACGATCCTAGCAATACGATACCGAGACCGTATCACTAAGGTCCTCGGATTGGCTAAGAGATCTAACTACAAACTGGTTTCTTTCATTCAGACCAATCTGGCAGGATTGCATCTTACTTGTGCTTCGATGTCTGCTATGCGGAGAAGAATGCGTGTTAGACATCTGTCTTACACAACCATCAGCAGTACCAAAGGATATCGATACTTTGCTAGGTCCAGTAACGACTCATGCATCGTGTTGTCCCCAGCGGCTACCTATTCTGATGACGGCATTCGTTGAGACTTCACCACTACGAGTAGGTGGCAGTGAGGTACGAGAGGAAAGCAGCACCATACAGGTACAACCTTCTGTGAGCATTGCTGATCCAAACATCGATGATAGCAATCACGCTCCAAACTGCACAGTCACAGCATTTTTGAACTTGGTCGAACTTTCACCTGATGTTGTAGACCATTTTTTTGCGAGTCTGTCTGATATGATGTTCTCTCCAGTCAACGAGAATAATTCTTGAAAAACAATGATCACACAGCGTTCCCTGAACTCTGAATTCGGCCTTCAGTTTTGATAAACAAAGCTACTGAAAACATTTGAAACTATTTTTTCCCCTTAAAACGAAATAATTTTTTCCATTTCCAAAATATTTACTTTTTTTGGCACATGGTACTCTGCTTAAAGTAGAACTATTCTTAGAGAACAGAGCTTCTATTTTTAGGATACTAGAGACAATATTTTTAGCCTCTAGCACATACAGCATTTTGTATAAATATGTGATGGAATGGTCTCCACCTTCTTTTCTGTATTCAGAGCCATTTCATGTGTAAATTATCGCAAATCATTCAGCTAGTATATATATGCATTTTAATGAGTGATGACACTGCTTGAAAAGCGTACAGTACCAATACTAATTTTCGTGTATTTACCATATACCATTTCAAATGCGAAATATGTATTTTGGGGTGGGTTGGAAAACACGCATGCATTGTTACATGTTTATTATTGCTTAGTGTTTTAGTAATGATGGACATTAATCCGTGGAGTGGGTGTTGTATTTCTATCTAGGACCCTAATTCGATATTCCCAATTCATTCCCTTGTGCAGTTATAATCAATAATATCCTTACAAAGGCATAAGAATCATATCCATATTCAGTAATAGTCCATGCAGTCCAAAGCACAGCATGGCTACTCCCATCGACTCCTAGAAAGAACAACGCGTCCTTTAAACAAACCAAGCCTCCACCAGCCTGGGAAATTCCCCCCCTGCTATTGTTTTGATTTGAACAAGAACTCCTGGAGTCCAGCAAGAACTGTTAGTTCTTAGTGACGTCTTATGTCCAATCTTACGTCAAACCCGGCACCTTTCAGGTATAAAATACCAACAGTTGCCTTAAACAAACACACAGTGGTTTGGAGCAGAGCGGCTATCTACTTGCCCGAGAGCCCAGCTGATACGAGAGCCCACGGAAGCCGCCCCTCCCCTTTGACGCGCTGGAGAAGCTACTTTTTCTCATGCCAAGAAAATCCAGCTCCGGTGTTTCCGAGTCACCCTTGCGGGTTGCTGGGAGATCAAGTCCTGAAGAAATAGATAGCAGACCTCCCACATTCTATTACTACAGTACGGAGCTGACTAAACCCTTAAAGAGAATTCTTGAATCAGATCCTTGGCAAAAACAATCTTTACCAACTTAACTTAAACTGCTACTTACTTACTCCTTCCCAAGTATTAGGCTTAGGTCAGGTACATAGGGGTAGGCGTAGTTAGAAGCACCAGTTGGGTACGTTAGTCAATGGTTTCATGTATGTATATATATTTTATCTATTTTAAAGTATCATATGGCTAAGAAACCATATCTATGCTTTTACAGTATTATTTCATAATACTACTTTTACTATACGCACTTTACTTCACAATAAGTATTGCAATTGTGGCAATTAATTTCTCTTGCATGAGAAAGAAGACTGCTCAATAAAATAACACCTTTTATTGAAAACGCCCATCTCTCTATTTCTCTGCACTCTGGTGAAACTAAGTATGCACGATTGACTGAGTGAAATAGCTGCTATTGTTTTCACACGACTCTAGAGATACACTCTATTCTGAGGGAGCAAAGTTGTCATGTTTGTATGGTTGTCAGAAGCTAATCCCTTCTTGTCTAATCCGGAGAGTTAACTCTTTCCTGAACATTCGAGAAAGTTTCTAGTGAACTCTGAGCTAGCTGGCGAAACTAATTAAGTCTAATATAGTCAGTAGAGACCTAGTCAACCTCAGTCCTATGTCTACACTGCTGTTTATATTATTCAAATGCGCAGAGCCTATTGGGAATATAGGAACTACACTACACCATCAGAAGATCAAGACCCTCTATGACCACTTCAGCGACCACACACCGTTCACCACCCCATCCCCCTCTGATGACCACCAGCTGACCATCACCACCTGGACCCCCGCAATGGTGGATCTCATCACACGACCATGATGAAAACCAGATCTGGAGCACCCACGGACCCCTCCCGACATCACAACTACCCGAAGACCACCACCGCCATCGCCCCCGAACTAGGACAGACCATCAATGCCTCCTTCCAAGCCAGCACAGTCCCTGGCAACTGGAAGAAGGCAGAAGTCAGGCCCTTTTCCAGAAGCCCACGGCTAACCCCACGGACCTGAAGAACTACCAGCCCATCTCCCTGCTCCTGTTTGCTGCCTAAGTCACTGAAAGAGTCGCAAATACCCAGCTGACCACATTCATCGAAGAGCACACCATCCTTGATGCCTCCCAGTTCGGATTTTGCAGCAACCACAGCACCGAGACCGCCCTCCTCGCAGCCACGGACAACATTCGCATTTTACTCAACCAGGGACACACCACAGCACTCATCCTACTTGACCTCTCGGCGGCTATCGACACATCCCACACCACAACCTTGCAGCCAGACTGCACAACGCCGAGATACAAGGAAGTTCCCTTAACTGGATCTGCTCTTGTCTCTCCGGTCGAACCCCGAGGATCAGACTCCCCCCTTTCATCGTCCAACACACAGCGATCAACAGCAGAGTACCACAGGGATGATGACTCAGCCCCACGCTCTTCAACATCTACATGGCCCCCCTTGCCGCCATCATGGGCTCAACATATTATCTTACGCCGATGACACCCAACTCTTCCTCTCCCTCACAAAGAATCCCAAAGAAGGAAGGAATTAAGGACGTTGCGACATGGATGAAGGAAAACAGCCTGAAGCTCAACACGGAGAAGACTGAGGTCAATATCCTGGGACCCTTGACCTCCGCCGGGGACAACACGTGGTGCCCCTCCACTCTTGGGATCCTCCCACTTAACAGACCACGCCCGGAACCTCAGCATCATTCTTGACTCCTCCCTCACCATGACACGCCAGATCAACGCTGTTGCCTTTACCAGCTTCAACTGCCTCCCCGTCCTCTGAAAGACCTTCAAATGGATCCCAACTGAACACTGAAAAACCGTAACCCGCTCACTCATAACTAGCAGACTGGACTACTGAAACACCATCTACGGCGGCATCAACAGGACCCTGCTACATAAGCTCCAAACCATCCAGAACGCAACAGCCAGGCTCGTCCTCGGGACCACACGACACAAACGCGAGACGCAACACCTTCAAGACCTTCACTGACTCCCGGTCGAGAAGATAATAACCAACCAGCTTCTCACCCACACCTACAAATCCCTCCACATCGGGCCCAAATACCTCAATAATAGAGTCAGTTTCCACGCACCCAAAAGAACTCTCCAATCGGCAGACCTCGCCTTAGCAGAGACACCCAGCATCCACAGAAGCAGAACAGAAGGAAGGGCCTTTTCCTACCTCACAGCCAAAACCTGGACTGAACTCCCGGTCAACCTCAGACGATCCCCCAACCTGCACATCTTCCGGAAGGACCTCAAGACATTGCTCTTTGACTGATCCAGAGCTGCCTACCCCCTGCACACCTAGCGCCTTGAGACCCTCACGGTTGAGTAGCTCGCTTTATTAACCCTTGATTGATTGATTGATTGATTGACACAGGGTAGATTGTTCATCAATGAAATTGCATTTTGTAACCAGCCCTGTGTGAATCCATTAGAGAGACTATAGAGAACTATTTTAAAGAAAAAGATAAATGGAAACGTTGACTTGAACCCAATTTGGGACATGGCCAAGGTAGTCATTCTAGGAGACCTAATCTCCCACATGACTCGATTCAAACAACTTGCAACCCAAAAGAAGGTGGAGCTTGAAAGTTCGAAACAAAGAATTGAACTTCACCACAAAGTGCCTCCCAACAAACCACAAACAAAGTGGTTCATAATAAACATATAGAGAACTACAGGCTGCACGAGGGAAGCTAGAGCATCTCCTGATGAAAGAGACAGCAAAGAAAGTGCTTTATATAATTCAGAAATATTATGAGAAAGGTATTAATACAAGTAGGCTATTAGCCTAAAGAATTGTGCAAACGCCATAGCAAAGATACCATTCTCATCAATTCTGGATGATGCAGGGCTTACATTTACAACTACATCCAATATATTCAAGGCATTTTAGTCATTACTTGAGCTTATATTCTGCGCAACCAAGACAGTTATTCAAAATATTTTCTCTTACCTGATGCTGGGCATCTTGAGCTCTCATTATTTGATGACCCCATAGCAGCGGTTGAGGTAAGGGTTGACTTAAACCAAATAAAGCACCGGGTTCAGACATAAAATCAGCATCTTTTTACAAGGCACATATCAACATATTGGCTCCCCCACTCACAATTCTTTACAATACCACTTTGCAATCGGGAGCGCTCACTCCAACAATGACTAAGTCTACCATAATTCTCATTTTGAAAGCCGATAATGATCCCACTTCCGGTGGCTCTTATTGGCCGAACGCTTTCTTGAATTTCAATGTGATGATTTTCACATCCATTTTAGTCTCCCACATGCAAGATGCCAAACCTTTAACAATATAGTCGGAAAAGTCAGGCTTCATTAAACATCGACAAGCCACAGATAACACCAAGCTAGTAAACAATTTAATAGATGCATCCAACAAACATACTCCACGAATGGTCCTTCTCTCACAGGATGTGTTAAAGGCCTTCGATAAAGTGAATTGAAAGTTCATAACAAAAGAGCTCGCTAAAAAAGGCAGGACCTGTAATATCTCCAAAATCAACATGATAACCTTAGTGCACCCGTCTTCCCATCTAAAAATTAGTGATGAGTTATCTGACAAACTGCATCTAGCAAGGGGTACAAGTCAGAGAGGTCAGTTATCCCCCCTCGTCTTTGACTGGTACAAAAAATAAAAGCTAACCCAGAAAACAGGGGCCTTCAGTTGGGATTAAAGATAAATTATGCTAAATCATCCGGATTAGGAATATTGGACCCCACGGGACTCAATAAATTGACACCACAAAGAGCGGGCTTTGTTTTGGGTAATCATTCACTTCATTAACAAGGAATCACTCTCACAAATGACAACACATCTACAGAGCCACAATCCCACCACTACTGGACCTCCCATATAAGAAATTATACAGATGGGGAAATTGGAGATTTCCTGGTTGGGATGTGTTGCTAATGTCAAATTGAATTTCCTACCCTGGCTCCTGCATGTCCTTCAAGAGCTTCCACTTCCATGCTCACCAGAATTCTTAAAAAAGATCAAAAATAAGCTTCTGGCAGTTGTTTAGGATAACAAACCACTAAGAGTATCTAGGCTCACTATGTTTATAAAACCAGAGGACAGTGGTGTGGGGATGCCTAACATCATGGGTTACGCATTGGCTGCTCAACTACGGCCAGCTCTAGACTGGTAACAAACCCCCATACCACACTAGCAGTAGCACACCATTATACCAAAACTCCCGTAGCCCACATTTTGTGGTTATCCAGCACTCACAGACTGAGCCCCAATACTCTGCTCCACTCCACAGCAATCCTCCTAGGGAATTGGGAGACAGAATCCCAGTCTTACAGCCTGACCTCCTCCCATCCCCTATGAACCCAATCACCCATGATCCTGACTTCTTGCCAGGCCAGTCGGGATGAATTTCTTGAGTTGTAATGATAATAAATTACAATTAGGAGACTTTTATATAAATGGGATTCTAGCAGACAGAGACACTTGCATAGACCAGTTCCACCTCCAACCACATGACGAATAAAGACTGACTCAATTGCTACACTGGAGGAGGGATGGTGCTATACAAAACTAAAACCCTAAGGGATCAGGCTCCATTTGAACAACTGTTCTACAACTTAAAAATCTGGAGACCTCCCAACTGTACATAACACTAAACTCCCATAGGGCCCATCCCCCCCAATCACATGTCGTCTGCATGGAACAAAGATCTGGGCCAAGAAATACTAGAATAAACTTGGTGATGGGTGTGGACCAGGGCAGCAAAATCAGATGAGTACAACATAAAGAAATGCATACAAACTCCTAACTAGATAGTACCTCACCCCCACTCGAATGAAAGCAAATAATGGTAAAGCTGACCTCTGCTGGAGAGGGTGCAGAGAAAAATGACATGATGTGGTGGACGTGCCCAAATGTTCAGACTTTCTGGGAAGAGGTGACTCAGGAAGTGGAGGGGATCACTGGTGCGAGTCTGCTAATGGACCCTCTAGTCCTGCTGCTGCAGGCCCTGGGGGGAAATTCTGTGTACACTCTGACAACACCACAGGGCAACATGTAATACCTTCTGCTAGTGGCTCGCCTGACGCTGGTGCAATTTTGCAAACAAGCTGTATCCCCCACCATTGCATGTCTGGTGGTCCGAAGTATGGTCTGTTTAAACAAGACATACCACATGAATGCGAAAAAACCTTGGCACCCCTTTATGAAGTCCAGGAATAAATAGAGGGGGAGGGGCTGATAGGCAAGCCAGCTATTCTTTATCGATCAGGAATAGATGAAATGTTCTCAACCCCAAAGTCTGACCAATCAGATGAGGATGCATAAACCACTCTACAACGTCACTCTGACAATACTAACCTAGATTGTAAGGGGTCTCACCAGAAGCCCAGTCATCATACAACACCATATTAATTGTGTAATGTGTAACTGGGACATAGATAAATAAGATAATATTCTGTTTGATGTATACCATTTGAATCTTAGATGCTTTTGTGATACTGCATAAAATGAGACCTGTGGATATAAATAAAAGAGAGGAAAGGATGGCAACCCGACTGAGCTCAGGATTCATCGTTCTCCAATGGTGTTTATCAATTAGCATTAGGAATTCCACCGGTTAAATTGTGGAAGCAGCATCTCCAACATAATAAGGACAGGACTTAAGGCAGCAAACACCTCTAGAGAAAATATTGAGGGCATTCCACTTGCTGTGCAGTGGACATGTACCCGTGAGTAGCAATGGATGACCTGCTGCTGCTGGTCAGCTGTGCACTTGTGATCCCCTTATCAAAATATACACTTGTATAAGTTTTCACCATAATCATGTCCACCTGACACCTATTTGACACCCGATTCCTCAGCTATAACTTTTGTTCTTTCACACGTTGCTCTGCAGAGTGTTACAGTGTTTGCCAGATTTAATGATAAGTCCATTGTTGGAAATGACCATGTTTTGTGCAGTGTTCCACCAGATGTCTACCTTCTGTAAATGCGCAAGTTTTTGTTGGCCACAGGACTCTTTATTTCTGAAAACCTGTGGTGAAGTACTTGTGCCCTCCATTTTAAAAGTGGTAAACTTGGGATACATATAACTGGCACATGTAATCTACTTATAAATCTCTTGTATACAGTAATACAGGTATATAGAGAGCCTGTAAATTACATGCTACAAATGGGCTGCAACATTCATTGTAGGAACTACTACAGTAGCACTGTAAATCAGGTTCTCACGCCTACCTCTGTAGCCTGGGTATGCAGTTTTCAACTGCCATTTAGAGTTGGCAAAATAAACATTTTGCAAGGCCTAAACATATTTTTTAATACTAATACTAATAAGTCACTAATAAGGTAGGCCATAAAAATGTCCATAGGGAAAGGTGCATGGTATTTAAAAAGACAGATATGCACATTTCATATGTTACATGTCCTGAGAGCGAACATGTCCCAACATTCTTTTTCACTGTAACAAGGCTGGCTCTCCCATAGGAAAACACTGGGTTACATTATAACTACTAATAATTATAAATTTCAATTTGGGAGCAGCTAGAAAAACTGATTTATGGACTGATTTTAATAGTCATTTTTACAAGAGTTATGAATGTAAGTGTTGATCAACTTTGTATGACTGTAGGTTCTTCCACTAAATGTGTTTTCATCATTGTCTGTTTTATGAAAATGTCATTTTTATGAATATTGTACCCTGTATTGTTTGTTTTCTAAATTGTGTTGAATTGTTGGTGAACTTTAACCAATGAATTCTTTCAAAAAAACTTTCTTAAAAATAAAAGTGATTGAATCTGTGAACTGTGTCACCATAATTCTTTGCGCGTAGGAAACAGAAGTCAAATAGAGGTCTCAGTACTGGCTCTTGTGTTGTTTTGTAGTGCCAATGAGGCTTGGCCTTACTGTGGGAAGCCCACACCCAATGTTGTTTTTTTCTGGCAGTCTGACATGACTGTTAATGGCTCTCCTTTGGGGTATGTGTATTGCTCCCAGATAGTGAACAAAATATTTGGGTGCGGATAGGTGTTTTTATTCCTTGAGCAGGATTGCCTGGGGCTTTGTGCTTAGCCACTTCTCAAGCTTCAAGGGATGCCTCCCCTGTCACAGGCAGTTGTAGTTTAGAATGACCACAAGGGAGGGTTTGCTCATTGTCAACGCCACACTTCTTGGTGGGCACCTGGGACTCTTACCCATGGAAGAAGGGTTCAGCCAAGGTGGATTTAGACAGAGGAGGGCACTGTAGGATAGTTTGGGGTAAAACACACAGGAAGTGCTGTAAATGTTAGTAGGTTCTTCCTTAGTAAATTTAATCCATTGGTTAGGAGCGGTCATGAGTTTCTCCCACCCAAAGGTTGGCACTAGGCATAAAAGTGGTGCCCCCAGTATCCCTCTCAGATGCTCCTGAACATTTGGAAGATTCAGAAGGACTGTCCTGCTGTCTGAAGAAGGAAAACTATATCTGCTTGCCTTGAACCCAGGACTCTAGAAGTAAATGTAAGGGTCAGTTGGCTGTCCCATTTGAGATATGGGGACACAACAAGCTTCCAGAGGCCTTTTCTGTAACTGCCCAGCTGACCAGTTCCAACTGGACCTGCCCTGGCCTTTATCCTCTCCTGGAGTCAAGTGTTGAACCCAAAGTGCGGTCTCCAAGGTTCTGAACCATTGGCTGGTGTCCAGGTATACTCCTTCTGAAGTTTTCTAAAACCTTGGTGTGAGGAGGAGCCCGCTGCTAACCCCAGTATGATCCCTTACCTTGACATTATCGATGGCGGAAAGTACGAGACTCCCGCAGTCACCCATGGGTTAATTAAACCAGACTCCTCTCCTATACAGAAAGAGGAACGTCCGAGGATGGGGAAGGACCAATCGGAACTGGCCCAAGAGGCGGGGCCGGCTCCTCAAAGAAGGAAGCAGGAATAGGACTGAGAGCGCGAGGAGCAGGAAGGAGAAAGCCGGAACCAGACCGAGGACGCGGAAGAAAAGCCTCGACCAGAGGACCGAACGTCCATCAGCACAGACTTCAGCAGCATTGAGGAAGAAGACGCGGGACCCGATACCTGGACCGAGGACTGGTGGACACCCCCGGAGGACACCTACATGCTGCCGTAACTCTGGAGAGTTACGGCACTCGCGGTATGTGCACCGAGAGAGGGGTAGGAAGGGAGGGAGAGAAGGGGTTGTTTTCTGTGAGTTAGATATCCCACAAGGAGCAGGGATTATATTTGTGTTGTATTTTAGGGTGGGGGCGGCTTTGTGGCTTGCGGACACCCAAGAAGGGAACCACTTATAAAGTGACCAATTTTTTTATTGTTTAGTAAAATTCAAGGGACCAGCTAACAAACCGCCGTATGGCAATGCCGGTCCAGAGCCAACGTGCATTTGGGATTTAAACCCTCATTTACTTAAAGTGACCCCAGATGTTAAAGAAAACAGACAAACAACTCATGGTTTTTAAAAAAAATATTTCATTAGAGGAATCTCTGACTTTGTTCTAATTCACTGCCCCTCAGTACGTTCACTTGGGTGTGTTCTTACCCCTTTTTCTTTCCTGGTGACGGCCCTATCATTTCACCAGCTTCTTACTGTGGAACATAAATACTTACCGCCAACCATCTCTTCTTTTCCTTCAGTACCCTGGGGACGTTACACTATTCACCTGGAGAGAGATACTCCTGAAGAACGGAAGAAAGAAGACCACCAACCACATCTGTTTATTATTTTATTTTACCTGTGTTGATCTTCAATAAACCACGCTATCATTGATCCATGTATAAGACCTCCTCGATTCTTTTTCCGCCCGTCCCTCTCACACCTGGACTTGAAATCCTTTTGTTCTGGGGACAGGGGACCAGGAGAAACTTGGCCAGCTGATTCAATGAAGAGGCAATGCAGCAGGACTAAAGATTCAGGCTGCTCCTGCTACATTGTTGTCCACAGCAGAAAATCCAATCCAGTGGGAGTTCGATTTAGAAGGTATCTATCCTCATAGAGTCCTCATTGGCTAGAGCCTGCAACATTGTCCGCCTGGAAGAATCTGAGCTCCAAAAAATGACTAAGTCTGAAAGTAGAAATCTTCGCCGGGAAAAAGCGCAAAAAGTATCTGGGAAGTGAGGGACCTTCTCTGAGTGCAAACTTCAGCTTACCTGCTCTGATCTTTCCCGCCAAATGTCAATGGCTTAAATGGCACCTCGCCCAATGAGGTGGAGACCTATTTGGCCACAGCCTGCTGCAATGCCCTGCAGAGGGAATTCCATCCCAGAAATCTAAGTCTTTGATTTTACCCTGGTCAAGTGCAACCAGATGACTGCAGTTGGTCCATAATGCTCGATGGCGCTATTTTCAACCTTAAACTGAATGATTCTTTTTTTTTACATTTTATTTATGAAATATTCTCAATTTGATATATTCTGGTATTTTGCCTGTGTTTTATTTTCACTTTATTACTGTTTGAGCACTGCATACATATTTTACACATTGCCTTTAAGTTTGGTTAGCCTGCTTTTATGCCAAGCTACCACAGGGTTAGGCACAGGTTTATGTAGTTACTTTTATGGTTCACCCTGACAAAGATTCTGATTACTTGAGGCAGGTTCTCTCCCCCCGTCAGCGAATACTTCAATTTCTTACACTTATAATGTTTATGCTGCTGTACCTACATATGCAATGCACATAGTTTATTGTTGCGTATAAGCAATACAAAGCTTTGCCCTTCTCTTCATGAGACACATGAGACAAACACAATAGGCCCTAAATGTTGGAGTTTCCACAACTTAACTTCCTCGTGTTAATGTTCTCACACAGTATAAACTCAAAACATTGTCTCATGCACTTTTTTGCACTCTGTGAGAATGGATATAAAAAGGCCTTATGCTCTGTACTTCAGCTAGAGGCGGATTCAACAATTCAGGCAGCTTTGTCTCGGAAGACATCGGAAATATTTTCCAGACATAACCCAGACCTATCCATTGGCTGTGCTACCTTTGGATGTATTTAGCTTTGCTACAGGTATGTATCTTATACGTCGCTACTCATTAGGACAGAATGTTATCTGCTAGCAATTAGGGTGCTAAGCAATGTAGGGAATATAAGCATCCTTATATGATTCATGGCTGTTTTATTATATTACTCTTATCATAATGTTATGTTTTTGCCAATATTTTGCTATGTATATTCTGCACTAAGTTGGTATCCAACAAAAACCATATTACAAGCATTTCTAACTTTTGTGTGAATGTCAAATTGAGAGGGCGATTTGGCTGAGAAACACTCACAAACAGCAGGCTGGTTCGCTGACACGACTGACTGCAGGTACCTACAAGTAACTTCAGTCTGATATATTCATGGGGTAAGCAGCCAATGGGCATTTGTTAGTTTCTTCTACTCTGCAAGATGCACAACTTATACCCTTCACGAAAACAAGCCTACATAAACATAAATCAAATAAACTTTCATCGGTTTCACATCGGAGAACCATAAAAGTTACACAGGTTACATATACATAAAAACAGTGAAACAATAAAAACATGATTTAAAAAGTAAAACCCCATACACAGTTCATAGATAAAACCCTATACCCAGCCTCCCAAGATATTCAGAACCTAAAGTGCAAAGTGCCTGAAGAACATGGCTTCCTATTGTATTTGTTTCATGGTGCAAGCTAGGCCTTCCAAACTAATGGATCCTACATAGGTCATCCTTTGTCTAAACATCCATAAAGGTCCTGGATTTCACAAAAGCTTTTTAAAAACCCACACTATAAAATTAATACAATCCTCTTTCAGCAGTTGAAGATACATAAAAATACACAACGTTCTAACAAAATACCAAAAGAATTCAACCACCAGTAAAGAGAAGCCAAAACCAAGCCTGTGTCCTAACAAAAAGGCACAATAAGCAGACACACTCTGTTAAAATAGAAAAACTGACATTTCACAATAATTTGATTTCCAAAGTGCTCCAATATCATTAGAAGAGACTTGTTGCTAATGCATTTCTTTACAAATTGAAGCCTTTCAAGATTATTATCCAAAAAACTTTGCTTGGCTAATTCATCGTATGGTATGCTTGTACATCAGCAGACAAAACTCATATGCCAAGAAATGGAATGAAAAGAGCAGCTAAAAACGGTACTTTTGCACTTGTAAAGGACAAGAGAAAGTTCATGAGCAGTAAAACAAACAACACAAGCTACAAAAGAAAGAATTGTTCACTTGAAGTACGGTCTGGATATATTTGTAAATGCCACTTATTTTTGATTTTTTTAATGAAGTCAAGTGTTTTGTAATGTGTGTTGCCTTCAGTGAGGGGAGAGACATTTCAAGATGGCTTCACCAGTTACCAAGAAGTCCCGACCTGCCAATCCTTGTAAAGATTGCTTCTCACCTATGACCAATATTGTAGAGGTGCGATACATGTGTATAGGGTGAAACGTGGAATGTAACTGGATCACTAGACTTTTGGTACTAACTACTCCTCTTCCATGGCCCCTCTCAACATATTCCTGAGTCACTCCTGGCTCCAGAGTCAAAGGCTGGATTTTGGGTGACTCCCTGTACTTCAAGTTACACTTACACCCAACAAATAGTACAAGACATTCCCTGACCCACAACCCACTTACTGTGACCTTCACTTTGGTTCCAGCTTTGAGAGACATCCTGCTCACTGGAACAGCCACTAAAGCTGCCATTTGCTCATGAGGGGGTCTTGGCACTGTTTTTACACCAAGTCGGAGCTTGAGTTGCCATTGAGATCACAGGTCAACGCGCAGCCCCTGGATTGCCTCATGGCTTGGTTCGTGATCCCTGGGCAAGGAAGGTTGGCCACTGAGTTGCCTCCTGGTTCCAAAATCACTTTCCAGACCTTGATACAGCTCTTAGTTCCCCTCACCTGAGTTACCTATTGGCCCCTAAGACAGCTCTTCCCTTTAACATCTAACTCACCTTCTGGCCTAGATTTACTACTGCCCATTGTCAGCACATGTTAGCTTTCTGGCTTCAGAGTCACCCATGGTTTCCTTTTCTGATCAGATCCTGATTTGCCTATTGTCTCCCGAGTCTGTTTTCTCTGGTGCAAAGTCAGGAGCTGAGCTTACTCCCTTCTTTCTCGTATTGTGGAACATTGACAAGCACAATCCACATACATGAAAGGCCTCACCTTTCCACCAACCAGATTTGGATCTATGCAAAACTCTACAAACCACCCCATATGCAGGCTGAATGAAGCTCATGCATTCAATCCTGTTGTCAAAACAGTTTGGTTCCTCTGTTTCATCCAAGATCTCATAGCATTACTCCATGTTGACCACATTTAACAACAATCCTCCACGAATTTGTAACCTGCCCCCTCAACCCGTCAATCACCTATTCTTATTTTCTTCCCCATTATTCTTTAACCAAATATTTATCCATCCTTAAAAAGCCAAAGACCTACTATACTTGTCTAGTCTATCCACCACAAAGCTTAGAAATCTTGTTGCATGCTCTGCCAGATTCCCTCACACTGCCTTGCTCTTTACTCAGTCACTCAAGTACCCCTGCCGCCATAGTTTGAAGACATTATTGGTCATATTATGACTAAATAGAAAAGCACACAGCTAGTCTACTATCTATTCAGTTGCTTGCAGTCAACTACCTGAAACTATCTTGTTGTAAATGAATCTAGGACCCTAGTGTAAATTTTCCCGATTCATGCCCTAATGTAGGTATACTTCATCATAGCCTTACATAGGCATAGAGGTCACTACCATATTTGGCCTAAGCCTTTCGGGCCAAATACAGCATGGCTACTTCCACTAAGTTCCGAGAATCAACAATGATTTCTTGGAAAACCCGCCTTCAGCAGCTAGGGACTTCCCCCTGCTTGAATATTGAGTTCTCCAAGAAATCCAGGAGTTTTCAAAGAATCAAGCCTTTGAGTGACGTTATTAAATCCAATCATTCGCCAAACTCAGCACCTTCAAAGTATAAATATGCCTAGGTTTGCCCAGACAAACACACAGTGGTTTGGAGCAGATCGACTATCAACTTGCCCAACGCCCTGCAGCAACAAGTGCCGAAGGAAGCCGACCCTCCTGCTGACGCACTGAGAGACTCTGTCTTTTCTCTTGCCGAGAAATCCAGCTCCAGTGTTTCCGGCTTACCCTTGTGGGTATCTGGGAAATTGAGTCCTGAGAGAGAGATACAAGACCTCCTTCATTCTAAAACCAATGTACGGAGCTGATTGGACCTCTTAGAGAATTCTTGGAATAGATTCCTGGCAGAGAACTACTAAACTTAGGCTACTCCTCACTTACTTCTTCCCTTGTACTAGACTTAGGTTAGGTACACCAGGGTAGGCGTATTTTAGAAGCACCAGTTGAGTACTTTTAGTCTTTATTTATTACTATATGTATTTTATACATTTTATGCACTTTTATGGCTTAGAAACCATATCATGCTTTTACAGTACTACTTTATAATACTGTTCATATTATAGGCATTGTACTTTATGACAAGTATTACGATTGTAGCAGTACATTTCTTATGCTTGAGAAAGAAGACTGTTCAATAAATACTTTGATTGAAAACGCCAGTCTCTTTATCTTCTCAGCACCTCTGGTGAAATGAAGCATGCACGATTGACTGAGTAAAATAGCTATCTATTGTTTCCGTGACTCTAGAGATTTATTTCTTATTCTTGGGAAACAAAGTTGTCATGTTTATGCGGTTGTCAGAAACTAATTCCTTCTTGTGAATTCAAGAAAGTTTCTAGTGACCTCTGAGCTAGCTGGCACTCATACTGAAGTTTAATATATACGATAGAGACCTAGTTGAATTCAGTCCTACGTCTAAACTATAGTATATGTTATTCCAATGCGCAGAGCCTATTGGGACTATAGGAACTACACTACATGGCGCCCAACGTAGGGCAAGGCGATAATTTAACGCTAGATACTAGAGTAACTCAGTCGTGCTTTTCACACAGACCCCTTTTTCCCGTAAAATACTCCAATAGACGTCTGGAGAGGGTAAAAGGATAATACCCACCAAAACTGAGTAGGACGAAAATCCTATGTATTAGTTTTGTTTTTTTTTTCAACGTTGAAGAATACAGTGTTCCAAAATATTGTGCACCTAATCTTTGTTTCCTTGAAACTCGTTCTGCAAACTTTCATTAAACAATGTTGAATAACGGCGACAAAAACGCAACCAGTGGAGCTGCAGTAGATGCGAATCAACCGGGTTTAGACGTTACAGGGTTTAATGAAGAAGACGATGATGCTATAATCATCCCGTTAAATGTAAGAAAAACCATAACTAAAAAAATTATAGAAAATGGGGTATCATCAAGAGGTGGTAAAGTAATCTTTTTTATAGAGGCACATGAATATCGGCAGACAGAGGTATTCAATTCATGGATTCAATTTCCTGCAGCGAATGCAGTAACACACGAGTTCCACTACTACAAAATAGAGGAACCTCCAGCGGAATACGTTCCTTTCAAGGACGTTGAAATTCCAATTAACTTAATAGGAGCATCAGCTCTGGTTTAAAGGCGCCCTGCAACATCAAAATCGCATTACCAGGCTCGGTCCACTAGGTAGACCAGGAGCAACATGGTCGGTACTAGCCAGCTACACACCAAATCCTGACATTAACGGAATGACAGGTCCAGAACTGTTAGCTCAGCTGAAACAGTTAATTAAAATACATAGACAATTGGTTCAATATGTCATGCAGACTTTAACAGTCCAACAAGCTGTAAGGATTCCACAGCACACCCTTCACCAGGGGAACACAAACAAAATTACACCACAGACTATACAATCAGTCATTGGTAAATTGTCCGCAAAAAGTGAACAAATTCCGTTCTGGTTAGCTCAAAAGATTACTCAAATAGAGGCAGTATTCCCTTATAGGACACCTCATGAGAAACACAGAATTCTGGCAATCTGTTTACCAATGGGGATAGCACCACATGTGGAGGACTGTGACACTTGGGGCACAGTCTTTGCTTCAATCTACACAAAAACACACGGTGTACCATCCATGGCGGTAATACCAGATATTCTGAGGCAGATTCAAAATGAATACGGTCCAGAACTGGCCTTAAATCTAGGTATGAAATTACTGAAAGATTTCAAACAGGTCTCAGCTATATTATTAGCTAACATTAGAGGTGAAGCAGCATCCGTGGCAATCTGCTAAAAGTTAAAAGAAACAGATATAACAGATCAACCATATGAGCTTGCTAGAATTATTGGAAAATCTTATGAAGAATTAGGAAGAGATAGTTTGGGTGGGAAACCAGTAAAACCCGAATTAACAAAAATCCTGAAAAGGTGTTCATTAAAAATAATCTCACTACTCCTAAAAAGAAGTGGGAAAACCCTAAACAGACTCTTCCTAGAGAGAAACGTTCTCAGTCCAGAGGAAGATCTCCTCAAAGGGGAGGTAGGTCTCCCCAAAGGGAGCCCTCTGAAAAAAGGTATAACCTTAGGAAAAGGGATAATTTGAAAAAACCTGACAGATATCAAGATAATGACACGTCCCTCTCGATCTTTTCAGACTTCCTCGCAGAAATCGAAAAGAAGAGGACGGTCAGAACACAAGGAAGAACGTGTCAAGTCCAAAGACAAAGAACCCGTTCACCAAAGCAAAAATGCTCAATTCACAAGAAAGAAGGTAGCAAGCATAAAGATCAGACATGCTGAGGATCTTGAGGACACAACTCAAGAACGGGGAGTGGGCTCAGACATTGCTAGACAGCGCAGCAGAGGTCACCATAGTTCGCAGGATCCTGAAGGATCATCTGGAGACGGTGGACTTGAATGAATCCATTCAAGTTGAAACTGTAGACACCAGGGTTAGTGTACCTCACAAGTTATATGAAGTAACACTCCGGATGGAGGGGGACATAACTAGAAAAATAAGAGCACTCTTTTGGGAAAAGCTCTCTAAGGGCTATGACATACTTCTAGCTGAACATCACTGGCAACCTGAATTTGTCAGGGAGTGCCCACATGGCGAAGAAATATTTATGCCAGCTTTCTCAAATCACATTCCAATTCATAAAAAATACGCATATGCCAGAAAATGGGCAGTGGCCCAGGCTCCAGCATTATATAAAAATCATGTAGGATGGGATGAGGACTCTCCTCACCATAAAATCCAGATAAAAAAATCAACCTACTGCACAAAGGCAGTATCCAGTTAAGCAAGAAGCTAAAAAACAAGTCAGGGAGATTTTAAATCAACTTGAATACCAAGGGGTGATTGAAACATGCACCTCGTCAATGACCAATCCTTTGTTTTCTGTCTCCTAACCAGACAATTCATATCGTCTAGTATTGGATTACAGACACTTAAGCTCTTGTTGCAAAACTTTTGCAGTACAAAATGCACACAGTGCAGCATAGATGAATAACATTGTGCGGAAAAAATATAAAACCACATTAGATATTTCGAATGGGTTTTTCTGTCAAAACATTGCACCTGAAAGCAGGCATTTGACCGCTTTCTCAATTATGGGGACACAGCGACAATTTAGCTGTCTCCTCTAAGGATTCAAAAATAGTCCAGGGTTATTTTCAGTCAGGGTAACAGACTTACTAACAACGTACGATGATGAGACATTATCCTATGTCGATGACATCTATCTTACAGACGACGGCTTGGACGTACACTTGAAAAGAGTGAACACCATAATACTTGGGTTCGCATCTGAAGGGTATAAATTCAATTTTAAGAAATCACAAATTGCCCACCTCAATGTCCTAGTTTTAGGCTACAAGTTATCAAGTGAAGGCAAAAGCCTGGCAGCTAACTTTCTAGAGAAATGTGCGCTGCTACAACCTCCAAAGACGCTGAAAACGTACAGTCAATTCTAGGTTTTCTGAATTTTGGAAGTACTTATGTTCTGAATTACGCAGAAAATCGGAACGAGACTGGAGAAAAAACTTCAATCCTATTAAAAAGACAGAATACAAACTTACTATTCTTAACTACAAAAAGGCACTTAAAATTGCACAAGCCAACTATTTCGAAGAAAAAATCCAATCATCCGCCAATTCATCAAGGGAGACTTTTCAAATCACAAAAAAACTTCCCAAAGCACCTGACCCTCCCCCTCCAGTGGAGCCCTCAGCTAACCGGTGCAATGAACTTGCTGAATTTTTTGACTCAAAGATCAAAAATATTCTCAATTCCCTCCTGTTACAAACTTCTGACGCTCCCCCCCTTGTCAACATGCTCAGCCCCAGTTCCCAAACATCAGTACATCAACTGACCCATTTCGCCCCCCTAACTATAGACTCTCTTTCCGCAATACTACACTCGATCAAAAGTGGATCTCCAGACAACCCCGCACCCTTTAACATCTTAAAATCAGTTGCCCCTACCATTCTTCCCTACCAGCTCTGATTAACACCTCGCTTCTCCATGGTGTCGTCCCTCCCAGCTGGAAAAAAGCAATTGTCAAAGCCCTAATTAAAAAAACGCATCTTGATCCACTAGAGCTGAGTAACTTTCTGACGATTTCACTGCTCCCTGACATAAGTAAGATAGCCGAAAAATGTGTCAACCGTCAACTCTCTGAATACCTTGAAACTAATGGCCTTCTAGAACCCTCCCAGATGGGATTTAGGCTGGGCCAGAGCACAGAAACCGCGTTGTTGGCGGTTGTCGAAGAAGCAAGAAAGATCATAGACTCAGGAGGATCAGTGGCAGTGATCCTTCTAGACCTTAGCGCAGCCTTCGACACCGTCAACCACGCGGTACTGGCCCTTAGGCTCAGAGACCTTGGAATCACAGAGACGGCCCTATCCTGGCTGGAATCCTTCTTAAACGATAGGTCCTTCCAGGGAGCAGATGGTAATTTCATCTCCAATCCCACCGCCATCCATTGTGGGGTCCCTCAGGGGTCATCCCTGAGCCTGACCCTTTTTAATGTTTACATGTCCCCCCTTGAGAAAATTGTCACCCCTTTCGGGATCAAGCTGCTAACTTACGCAGACGACACCCAATTGGTAGTCTCCCTAAATCAGCAAGATCAATCTTTTACCAATCTCTACAACTGTCTTAGTGATATCACTAAATGGATGAACATCTCACATCTCAAACTCAACAGTGAATAAACAGAGATACTGGTTCTAGGCAATCAGTCACTCTTTCAAACCGAATTCCTGTGGCCCCCCTGTATGGGTTCACCACCTACCCCTAAACAGGAAATCAAGAGTCTAGGAATTTGGCTCGATGAAGGTGTCAACTTCTCCACCCAAGCAAGGAAAACGGCTGGCGTGTGTCATGGCCTTCTAAGGACTGCTAGAAAAATTCTGCCCTTACTTCCAGCACAATCTCAAAAACTCCTTATTCAGGGCCTCGTGATGTCCTGCTTAGACTACGGCAACGCTCTCTACCTGGGGGCCCCCAAAAAAGTACTAGCAAAACTTCAGACAGTACAAAATTCCGCCGCCCGTCTTCTCACAGGAACCCATCGTCGCTGTTCAGCCAAACCTGCCCTGAACGACTTGCACTGGCTACCAATCCAGGAGAGAGTACAGTTCAAGGCACTTTGCACTACATACAAAATTATCCACGGAAAGGCCCCACCTATTCTAAAAGACCTTATCACTCCCTACAATACCAATAGAACTCTCCGATCCTCAAACTGTAACCTGGCATCGGTACCCAGAATCAAGAAAGCCCGCACTGGAGGGCCCAGCCCAACCTACTCTCATTTCGTAAGGCACTCAAGACCTGGCTGTTCCCATAAAGCTTCCCCTTTGCACTTTGTTTCTATCACTAGCGCTGGGACGCTTACGGGCAGCCATGCGCTTTACAAATCTGTAAAATAAATAAAATAAATAAATAAATAAAGGGTTAAACCTCTCTACGAATTAATCGAACCTGATTTCAAACCAACTAATTGGACTCAAACACACACATAAATTCTGCGCTCAGTCCAAACAGACATGTTAGCAAAAACACAATTACAGACACGCGAAAACGTGCGCAACCTTGTGATCCGAATCATCCCAGGGAGATGCGGATTCACGTACCTGAAATTTAATGAAGGTGAAAAGGTACCAATTGCTTACAAATCACACTTGTACACACAAGCAGAAATGAAATTCACTTCTACTGAGAAAATTCTGACAGCGGTTCAAACTGCAGTAGCAAAGGAGAGAGCCCTTGCACAGGGTAAACGCATAATGATCTTTACACCTGTACCTGCCTTAGAGGCAGTGACAAAAGCAAGCATTCCAAATGCAAAAGCTTTACATCCAAGATGGATACAATGGGTTAACTCTCTTGCTGCAACAGATGTTGAATACGTGTTTGACCCATACTTGAAAACACAAGAATTTCTCCAATACGAACATGAATGTCCTCTGCCGACTGAGATTCTGCCTCTAGAACATTACAACTGTATAATATATACAGACGAATCAGCACAACCCGCAATTGGGGGTAAACAAGCCTATAGTGCTGCGTGCGCGATTGTTAAAGGTCGCTGGCGCGAAGGCAAATTCAGACCTATGGTCACAAAAACTCAATCACTCGGAGACTGTACAGCTCAGCGAGCTGAACTACAGGCTTCCAAAGTGGCGCTTTAAAATACCGATCGCGAATTCCCCACACTCGTAGTGTGCGATTCGTATTTCTGCGTTGAATCTTATAACGATAATTTGCAGAACTGGGTTAAAAACGGGTTCAAAAATTCAAAAGGTGGCACAATCAAGCATAAACTGCTATGGGAACAAGAAGTTCTTTTGCAAAAAGAACTACAAAAGACTCACGTGATTCACACACCGAGTCATCAGCGTGATGGCGATCACGTTGCAGGGAATTCATTGGCTGATGAAGCCGCGAAGGCAGCTGTGCAAACGGCTTCCGTAGCTACAATCGCTTGCTCAAAAAGAGTAATAGATGGTGAAACGTTACTAGTAGTAAAAGCCTCTATGGAAGGCAATCATGCAGCGTTACCTCTAAACTATCCACTCACGTATACATACATAATTGATGCAAACTCCGTTCCTTTTGCTCGAATCCCTGGAGTGGGGAACAGAGTAATTCCAAACAGGAAGCGGAGAGCTTACTTGGTTCATGAAGCACATATGGGAGAGGGTCTGACACATCAAGGGATCTTGAAATCTTAGAAGAGATGTACTGGTGGCCAGGAATGAGCATCCAAGTTTACGAATTTGGAATCAACTGTGATACCTGTTACAGATATCATAGCTTTGACTACTACCAGATACCTGACTACATTGTAGCCAGCCCAGTTCATATGCCTTTGTTAGACAGCATTAGACTATCTACACGCAGACGTCATCATGAACAGATACAGTCCCACAACTACTAGGACAAGATTTATTTGGATGTGGCCCCAGCGCGCGGCTGACGCCAGAACTGTTATAAAGGATTTGCGAGTCTTTATCGGCATATACGCAATCGGCATGCTACATTCTGACCAGGGTCCTGCGTTTAGCTCTCGAGCTTACAAGGAGGCCATGGTTAGCTTGGGCGTTGCATTGCGGTATTCTAGTCCCTTCCATCCTGAGGGTAATGCGGTAGTGGAAAGAAAAAAACGTGATATAAAGCAATCCATAACAGCTAAGGTATTAGGTTCGGGTGAGGGGTGGGTCAAACATCTAATAAGTGTCCAACATAGTCTTAACAATCTGCCAAGAAATTCTCTGGGGGGAATCACTCCATATGAACTACTATTTGGTACTAGAATGATAATCAAAGACCTCGATTGTCAAACTTCAGTGGTGGAACAAAAACCCTTTGATGTCAAAGATCGTTTGGCTGTTTTACAGGATTTCAATGAAAACAGAAGAAGTCTGAGTAACACGATACAAAAGCCAACAGCCACTGAAGAAAAAACACCTGTCCCAGCAAGACCTGTCTGGATTCCAAAGATTGGGGATCTAGTCAGGGAAAAGATAGTGGTGAAGAAGGAATTTGGGCCTTCTTACAGAAAAGCAGTACCTGTCTTGGCGATACAAGGAACAAGATCAGTAGTACTACTGCCCCTTGCTGGTAAAAGGGAGAACAGAGTTGTGTCCAACAACCTGGTCAAACCACAATCATGTGGACAGTAATAAGTAGAAGGCCTAGTGGACTCCCAAGATGTAGCAGAAGACCAAATCTTGCTACTCGCCAAGAGGTTCAGACTGAAAGACTTATCACGTTTGATAAACCTGCAGTAAGAAAAAAAGGACTATGCAACAAAGCCATGCAACTCGTGCCTCTTGAGACCCAAATAACAGTTTGTCAAGAAACACCTGTCTACAATGATGTAGCCTCAGACTATACCAATATGACAAAGGAAGAAGCAACTCCAAAGATGAATAACAATCCTGATGCAATTCCAACAATTGACAGAACTGCCTCTGGCTATTTCATCAACTTTGATACATTTTCTGAGGATCCCAGTGAACCCGAAAAAACACCAGCAAAAAAAACTGTCAAAGAAAAAACAATAGAACTCTTTCATCAACTTGAGAAAATATATCTGGTTTTACCATGGATTGAATTTTGGATTGGTTTAGGTGTATTTTTTCTCCTGCTCTGGCAGCTTTTAGTTTTAAGCTTGGGACAAATGATAGATGGAAAATACAGTACAATGGACACAGCAAGTCAGAAAATCCACTTGATTCTAAAACCTCACAAATCATCCCATCGTGAAAAGAGAGACTTGTCATCAGTAAACATCACAGCCGTTCCTATACCTGGAGGTATAGCATGGGACAGAACTGATTATGATATCTATGGCCAGGTGGAGCTGCTGAAGATTCCACACCAGTTCAAGGTTTCTTTAAGTGACTTTGTATCACGCAGCACATTTTCTGTTGATTGGGACTTTGAGACTATTAATAATATGATGTCAGATTTAGAAATGTCTGCAAAATTTACTGAACATGACTATTTAGAAGGGTCATCATATTATGAACAAATGTATTGTTTTAATCATTATGGTCACCACTATTTCCACAAATCTGCAAGTCCTAGGAATGTTTTTACATATAATCAATGGGAACATTGTCCCACACTACCAAAATGCAGCTCAAAAACATTTCATGAAAAGTTTTCATACTTCTCAGGGTTTAATATTAAAAATCCAGAAAAGTTTTATTTCAAAAATGTAAATAAGACAGGAATGGCAAACTTTTATGCTCAGCTGTCTACATTAGGTTTCGACTTTTGGAAAGACAACATTGAGACAAAAACTGTCTGGGGGACGAAAGACTGGCAGGTACAAGGTTTAGAGGCCTTGTTCAGAGCCTGCATTATACAAGAACAAATAATGTTTTTAAACAACACTATTCAACAGACTTCTTGTCTTGGCCTGGCTAAGATAAAAGATTTAAATAAACCGTCTATACCTAAACCCACTTCTGAGAGTAATGATACTACAGAAAAGGAGGTAGACGTACTATATATGTTAACACATAACAGAACTAATCCTGATTGGAAAAAATGGTTAATCTGGCCCACAGACACCAATAACTGTCATGATAGATTCCTGAACAAAACAAAGGGGTTAAAACTGAACAGGCCTGATCCATGATACTCCCAGAGACAACATCCAGGGATAGTAACAACATACAGTGTACGAAAACGATGCCTTGAGTGGCTAAAGACATCCACACTGTCGGAAATCAAACAACACTTATCTTTACTTAAAGAAGGCAATGATTTGCGAGATTTCTTAATGGGGCCTCACAAACCACGGCAAAAACATTTCATATGTGCCAGTATATACGCTGCGTATCACGAAGCTTGGAAAATAACGCAAGTAGAAACTGCAGAAAGAATACGAGAAATTGATCGTATTCATGTAGAGAAAGCTCTCTCTGTAGTGGACAATGGGTTAACGACTCTGTCCTCCAGAATATATTCTTTGGACAGCATTGTATCCTCTGCAATTGACATAATGGAACAGGACTTGCTAATGTTACAACATGGCCAGTCTCAATTACGTTCTATAATGCAGTTAGGGTGGACGTTGCAAAATCTTCGTTCAGGCTACGTGCCATAAACACAACGTCATTGTTTGCTGTATTTAACCTTACAGATAAACAAATCTCTTTGGCACAAAGAGGAGCAGACTATACGGTGCTGAGCATTGAGAAACTGGAAAGATTATCATTGACAGTTTCTGAGAAGCCTGTCATTGAATGGATAATTCATGGCACCATCATGATACCAGTGACGATATTCCAATTTCAGTATTGTCTACAGCAGCGTTTCCCAAACTGTGGTCCGCGGACCCCCAGGGGTCCGTGACACATTCCCAGGGGGTCCGCCGGACTGGAGTGCCTTCCGCCATCAATACTGAAGCGCTAAGTGAATCCTGTTGATTCACGTGCAAGCTTTAAACTGAAATAAAGGTACTTCACCTTTAAATCTGCAAGTCTCCTCTTTATAATTTCTTCAAAAACACGCGCACCTTTCAAGCGCCTATGCGCTGCTACAAGCCCTGTGAATGACAGCGAGGGGCTCTGGCTGCACAGTGCGCAGAGGCTGTGTGTGAGATGGTCTGTAGCAGACAGCTCAGATTCAGAGATCCGGTCTCAGGAATTCAAGGATAGCGAACCGGTAAGTTTCCTTGAAGTTGCTAAAAAAAACGTCCTGAAACTTTGGATTCCAGAGGCTGCAAGCAGTGTTTGTCTCGTTTATGCGCAGTGATTCATCTGCCAGCAACAGCGATACCAGACCAAGTTATTGGCGGACGTGGCTATTATAAGTAGAACATAACGGTGGTTGCAGCATTACACCGGGAAACCGCCCTATCACAGGCCGAGCCTTCCTCGCCACTCTTAAGTGTTTGAGAATAAAAGTGCATTTCCCAATCTCTTCTTCTCTGTTTATTTCCAGACTTGCAGCTCCTCATCCCCAGAGAGCGCCGGTAGAACAAGTCTACTCCGCCATAGGGCAGTGCTTCTGATTATGTTATGTTTGGTTTTGTCTTACAGTGGACAGTATTTATGTCCCACACATTAGTAAAGCCATCTCAGGAGCGTACAGGGCTGCTGCCAGCGCTCTCTGCGCGAGGTATACCAGATTCTTGAGGCTTTCATTGGTGACACATTAACCCTTTTCATAGCGTATAGGCAACATTCGTGGAAAGAGGCCATTGCTGCTAGGCAGGCGTCAAGTGACAAACCTTATCTAGTTCAAGTTCAAGTTCAGGAATTTGTAAAGCGCACTACTCACCCAGAGGGTCTCAAGGCGCTTGAGGGAGAATGGGTGCATTAATTATCGAAAAGCCAGGTTTTTAGCTGCTTTCTGAAGGAGAGGTGGTTCTGTGTAAGACGGAGGTGAGTGGGGAGAGAATTCCAAGTCTTGGCTGCTAAGTAGGAGAAGGATATTCCTCCCATGGTGGATCTATGGATGCGCGGAATTGCGGCGAGGGCTTGATTGGATGATCGTAGTTGGCGGGTGGGTGTGTAGAAGGATAGTCGTGTGTTGAGGCATTCTGGTCCTAGGTCGTAGAGGGCCTTGTGTGCGTGGGTGAGGAGACGGAATGTGATTCTCTTGTTTACGGGGCGCCAGTGGAGGTCTTTCAGGTGACCGGAAATGTGAGCATGACGGGGGATGTCCAGTATGAGTCTGGCTGAGGCGTTTTGGATGCGTTGGAGTTTTTTCTGTAGTTTGGCTGTGGTTCCGGCGTAAAGGGTATTTCCATAATCCAGTCGACTAGTGACCAGTGCGTGGGTGACTGTCTTTCTTGTTTCGGTGGGGATCCAACAGAATATTTTTTTGAGCATGCGTAGGATGTTGAAGCAAGAAGATGAGACGGTGTTGACTTGTCTGGTCATCGAGAGAGATGAGTCTAGGATGAAGCCCAGGTTACGTGCGTGATCTGTAGGTATGGGTGCTGTACCCAGGGCCGGTGGCCACCATGAGTCGTCCCAGGCAGAGGGGGATGATCCTAAGATGATGACTTCCGTTTTGTCCGAATTTAGTTTTAAACGGCTGTTCTTCATCCAATCGGCTACTTCTTTCATTCCTTCATGTAGATTGGTTTTGGCGGTGTTTGGGTCTTTGGTGAGGGAGAGAATCAGTTGGGTGTCGTCTGCGTAGGAGATGATGTTGAGGTTGTGTTGTCGCGCGATGGATGCGAGGGGACTCATGTAAACGTGGAAGAGGGTGGGACTGAGCGATGATCCTTGTGGTACGACGCAGATGACTTCGGTGGCCTCTGATTTGAATGGGGGGAGGCGGACTCTCTGGGTTCTTCCGGCGAGGAACGAGATGATCCAGTCCAGAGCTTTTCCTTGTTTTCCGACGTTGTAGAGGCGTTGTATGAGGGTGCTATGACAGACTGTGTCGAAGGCTGCGGAGAGGTCAAGTAAGATGAGGGCAACTGTTTCTCCGTTGTCCAGTAGTGTTCGGATGTCTTCTGTAGCTGCGATGAGGGCGGTTTTGGTGCTGTGTTTGGCTCGGAAGCCGGATTGTGAAGGGTCGAGGGATTTGTTGGATTTGAGGACGGCGGCGAGCTGACTATTGACGGCTTTCTTAATGACTTTGGCCGGGAAAGGGAGGAGTGAGATGAAGCGGTAGTTCTTAAGTGCTCTGCTGTGGGTTTCTTTAGGAGGGCGCTGAGTTTGGCATGTTTCCAGCTTTCCGGGAAGGTAGCGTAGTTGAAGGAGCAGTTGATGACATCGCGGAGATGGGGTGCGATGATGGAGTCTGCTTTGTTGAAAATGTGGTGGGGATATGGGTCGGTTGGTGAACCTGAGTGGATGGAGTTCATCAGGCGGATGGTGTCTTCAGTAGTGATTGGGTTCCAGGCGCAAAGGTTGTGAGAGTACTGTTTTGGTTCGGAGATGGGTGGAGTGGTCTGTTGTTCGGACTGGTTTTCAAAACTGTTATGTATGTCGGCGATTTTGTTGTGGAAGAAAGAGGATAAAGAGTCGCAGAGGTCTTGGGAGGGAGAGATGTCGTTGGTGCCGGCGATGGGGTTGGTAAATTCTTTGACGATGTTGAATAGTTCCTTGCTGTTGTGGGCGTTGTTGTCGAGTCGATCCTTGAATGCTGATTTCTTGGTGGATCGGATCAATTGGTGGTGTTTGCGGGTGGCGTCCTTGAAGGTGGTCAGGTTGTCAGTGGTTGGGTTTTTTCTCCAGGTTTTCTCGAGGGTACGACATAACTTCTTTGATTTCTTAAGGTCATCGTTGAACCAGGGGGCCTTTTTGCTACTTTGTTTGATCTGGTAGTTTTTCAAGGGTGCTAATTCGTCAGCGCTGTGGGTGATCCATTGTGTGAGTTTGGCGGCAGCTTGGTTTGGGTCCGATGATATGGCAGGAGGGTTTTGGTTAAGCGATGTGAAGAGTTGGTCGGTGGTGATTTTGTTCCAGTTTCTTCGAGGAATAGGTTGTGGGGGGTTGTGAGTCGTGGTCTTTTTGTAGCTGAAGTGGACGCAGCTGTGGTCCGTCCAATGGAGAGCAGTGGTGTGATCGAAGGAGATCTGTTTGCTGGAGGTGAAGATAGAGTTGAGCGTGTGTCTGGCTAAGTGGGTGGGGGTGTCAACAAGTTGTTTGAGTCCGAAATTGGCCAGGTGGTCCAGAAGGGTGGTGGTGTTGCTGTCGTTTTTCTTTTCCCGGTGGAAGTTGAGGTCTCCTAGTAGCATATAGTTCTCGGATGTGAGGGCATGTGGGCTGATGAAGTCAATGATGTCTTTGTTGAATTGTGTGCGGGTTCCTGGTGGTCTGTAGATGAGGGTGCCTCTAAGTGTGGTCCTGGGGTCGGTGTGGATCTGGAAGTGAAGGTGTTCGGCGGCCGCGAGGTTGTCGTCGGAGCTGGTCGTGATTCGTATGGTGTTCTTATGGACGATGGCGATGCCTCCTCCTGTTTGGTTGGTGTGGTCTTTTCGGATGATCTTGTAATTGTCCGGGATGGCTATGGCGATGTCGGGTGCTGAAGAGGCGTTCATCCATGTTTCAGTAAGGAAGGCGATGTCCGGCGATGTAGTGTCGAGTAGATCCCAGAGTTCAGTGGCGTGTTTGTGGACCGAGCGGGTGTTAAGCAGGATGCACATCAGGTGGTTAGAGTTGGAGCTGTGTTTGGAGGACGTGGATTTGGTGTGGGTTCTGATGCAGGTGAACTTGCAGGAGAGGCAGGCGAATGGTCCATGTGTGTGTCCTGGGGTAGCTTCGCAGCATTGTGGTGTGCGTCCGGGGTTAAGGGCAAAGAGGGTATCGGCGTCGTACGTTATGCGGGAGGAGAGGGTTTTGCTGGGCGCGGTCCAGGCGCGGACGGGCGTAGACGGGCTTACCTTTGGCGCACCTTCGGCGCTTATGGGGCGCGACCGCTGCGGATCTCGCGTTCGCGGATTTTGCGGATTTGCGAACTCGCAATCCGCAAAATCCGCGAATTCTCGCTTATTTGCGGATATTTTTCTTTTTTTTATGTTCGCACGGGTTTCCGCAAGTTCGCGAGGGTTTTGTACAATTTCACAAATTGCGAAATTGTACAAAACGCGTGCGAACTTGCAGCAACCCTTGCGAACACAATAATATGAAGAGAAAGAAGCTCCTGGTCACAGGAACAGCACGGGGATTGCGCTCATGAAAGTCAAGGATGCAAAGGCTTCTACCCAGCATCACAGCTGACTTTCCACGGTAGATTTGGGAAGAGGCACACCTGTCCAGCCTCGAAGACGCTCATGATTGTTTTTGGGCTAATGAATGAGTCACTGAATTTGAGCATCAACTAGTTCGAGCGACCATGTGTGTGTTACTATGCAATCGCCCCGAAGGGCGCAGGGGTCCCTTGAGTGAGCTGTCCATCATAGTGGGTGAATGGCAGGAAGACGGTGCAAACCGCGAGTGGGTGCGCGGGGCCAAACGTGCGGGGCTTCCATGCGAGTTCACATGCCTCTTGTGTGCATAAATGGTCAGAGAAAGATCAGTTCAGCAGATGAAGAGAAAAAGCTCCACAGGAAGGGTCACAGGAAGGGCATTTGTAAATATTTTAGGATGGCGCCAGCAAGCTGCCAGCGCCATCCTAAAATACTTACTAAATTAGCTTCAACAGGAAGCTCTAATAGATAAAATAAAGCAGTTGCGAGCACCTGCTTTATTTTATCTATTAGAGCTTCCTGTTGAAGCTAACTTAGTAACTATTTTAGGATGGCGCTGGCAGCTTGCCGGCGCCATCCTAAAATAGTTACAACAGGGCAGGCTTGAACTTTTGCCCCCGGAAAAATCCGCTGCTCGCGGATTTGCGGATTTTCGGTAAATTCGCGGGAGTTCGCGGATTGCGAATTTACCGAAAATCCGCACAATCCGCGAGCGGAACGGATTTTCCGCCCATGCTTACATGTACCCTGTGGGTTCAGGATCGCTCATGTATTTTTGACAATCTCATGCTGGCTGCAGTCCACAAGCCTTTCTTTCTGGATCTTGGCAGAAAGGGCCCTCTGTTTCTTCACACTGGTCCATAGAGCTACCTCCTTCAAGGTTACTGTAGAGGCGATTTTTCCAGTATTTATGTCTGGTCCTTGCAGATAAAACCCCTTTGAAACATCGCTCTGGGCACAGCTTTTTTCTTAGTCCAGATAAAGTACATCTATTGGCTGGATGGGACTTCGGGAGACTGGTTGGATCTTGGGGTCAGACAGAACCCAGGCAGTCTTTAAAATATGTACACTTTCCTTATCTGGGCCCAGTGCATGTATCCTGGCTTGCTTCCAAGACTCTCTGGAAGGCAGGCTGTGAGGCTGGTCTTCATTCCTAAAGTTACGTGAGTTAGATTGACCTAAACCGGATACTCTCAGCCATGGACTCTGGTTGCTAGATTATGGCCAACACTAAACAAAGGGGGTGGATTTCGTGGACTGTTTGGTAAGCAATTTGTTATGTCAGCAAGATTAATAAAGATATCCAGAAAGGGAACAGGATTTTTGAGCTGCTTCATCCTGTTTTCCATATTACACCTATCATCTTGTATACACAGTCTTCCTGCAGTATCACAACACTCGTATGAGATCACTGATGATTTTATTCTCACTGACATGAACAAAAATGAATGTGTGTCCTCATGTAACGTAACTGGTGCTATGTAAAGCACTCTGAAACCCGATTCGGGTCAAGTTCGCGCTATATAAAACTCTGCAAAAAAATAAAGCCAAAACACCACCGGCACCTCGGACCAGTAGGAGCACGTGAGTGTTTAATTAACATTGAAAAGTTAGTCGCCGAGATGCAGCACCATCCTTCCCATTAAAATGTTTTTATTTTTGCATACTTTTCATGATAAAATAATAAAAGCTTTAGTAATGCAACTATTTGTTTGGTATGTACTTGTTTGTGTATTTTTTGCGAATTACTGTTTTAATTTTTTTAATTTAAATTGTAAAAATTGCTTGGGGGTCCCCGGCCACCAGTAGTGATTCAGTGGGGGTCCTCAGGAGTCAAAAGCTTGGGAACCACTGGTCTACAGCATATACCAGCAGGCCTGTATGAAAGGTTGTGTAAAGAATATATTAAGTCGACATGGACTTTACCTTACACACACAAATGTTGGGGGACACCCCCGCGCCGCACGGCCACCAGCTGCTGCGTGTGCCCCTTGCCTGCCCTCTGCCTCGCTGCTGCCTCGTTTGCCGGCTGCCGCCGCTGCGAGCGTTTTTTCCCTTCTTTTGACCGTTTTTTGTGCTTGTTTTGTTTTACTTTGTTTAACTCTCTTTTTCCTCTGTTTTTTGCGGAAATTTGTGCCTGTTTGTTTGATTTAGCATTTTCTTCCCGTGTTTGCCCTCCTTCCTTGTTGTCCGCCTACCGCGCCGCCCCCCGCCCTCCCTTCCCGCCACCGCCGCTTGTCCCCGCCCCTTTTGTCTTCTGTAACCCTCCCCGCTCCCGCCTCCCAGCTGCTCCGCCCACCCGCGCACTTGGCCTTAAATGGCGACCGTGCGACGCAGGTGAGTGTGACCCACTTGTGGGACACCCCCGCGCCGCACGGCCACCAGCTGCTGCGTGTGCCCCTTGCCTGCCCTCTGCCTCGCTGCTGCCTCGTTTGCCGGCTGCCGCCGCTGCGAGCGTTTTTCCCTTCTTTTGACCGTTTTTTGTGCTTGTTTTGTTTTACTTTGTTTAACTCTCTTTTTCCTCTGTTTTTTGCGGAAATTTGTGCCTGTTTGTTTGATTTAGCATTTTCTTCCCGTGTTTGCCCTCCTTCCTTGTTGTCCGCCTACCGCGCCGCCCCCCGCCCTCCCTTCCCGCCACCGCCGCTTGTCCCCGCCCCTTTTGTCTTCTGTAACCCTCCCCGCTCCCGCCTCCCAGCTGCTCCGCCCACCCGCGCACTTCGCCTTAAATGGCGACCGTGCGAACGCGCAGCGGTCACGCGCAGCGGGCGCGCCGATTGTGCGCCGAAGGCGCGCCAAAGGTAAGCCCGTCTGCGCCCGTCCGCGACCGGACCGCGCCCAGCGCCAGGACCCCTGGACCTCGAAGACCCCGACCGACCCGCCTGACGTACTCAGCCGCCACCCTCAGCGCTCTCAACACCGGCCGACACCCAGAATGCCATCAAGCCACTCCTAGACGTACCAACGGACCTTTCAGCTGCCACGCCTGCAAGTTCTCATGCATCCGATCCTGCCCCGCACCCACCAAGCCGAACACCAGCAGTACCCACCTCAAGTGCATCCTGCTCAACACCCGCTCCGTCCACAGACACGCCATCGAACTCTGGAACCTCCTGGACGCCACAGCCCCTGACGTTGCCTTCCTCACGGAGACCTGGATGAACGCCTCGTCAGCTCCCGACATCGCCATCGCTATCCCAGAGGGCTACAAGATCGTCCGGAGGGACCGCAACGCCAACCAGATGGGAGGAGGCATCGCCATCATCCACAAGAACACCATCCGTCTCACGACCAGCACCGACAACACCCTGACCAGCGCCGAACACCTGCATTTCCAGATCCACACCAACCCGAACACCACCCTCAGAGGCACCCTGATCTACCGACCCCCGGGACCACGCACACAATTCAGCGAGGACATCGCCGACTTCGTCAGCCCGCTTGCCCTCCCCTCCGCTGACTACATCCTCCTGGGAGACCTCAACTTCCACCTGGAGAACAACAACGACCACAACACCACCACCCTGCTCGACAACCTCGCCAACCTGGGACTCAAGCAACTGGTGTCCACCCCCACCCACCTTGCCGGACACACACTCGACGCCGTCTTCTCATCCAGCACAGACATCGACTTCAGCCACGCCACAGAGCTTCAATGGACGGACCACAGCTGCGTCCACTTCACCTTCAAGAGAACGACGACCCACCATCACCAGCAACAGGCCGCCCGCAGAGGCTGGAACAAGATCACAGCAGACCAGCTCGCCACCTCCCTGAGCCAGCACCCTCCTGCCAGCTCAGCGAACCCCAGCCAGGCCGCTGACAACCTCACGAAGTGGATCAGCAACTGCACGGACGAACTCGCCCCACTGAGGACCCCGCCCAGCAGACCCGGCAGCAAGAAGGCCCCATGGTTCAACGACGAACTCAAGAGCTCCAAGAAGAACTGCCGAGCCCTCGAGAAAGTCTGGAAAAGGGAACCGACACCGGACAACAGGACCTCCCTCAAGCTTGCCACCCGGAAGCACCACCAGCTGATCCGCACCGCCAAGAAAACAGCATTCAAGGACCGGTTGGACAACAACGCACACAACTGCAAGGAACTCTTCAACATCGTGAAAGAGCTGTCCAACCCCAGCGCAGGAAACAACGACATCACCCCATCGCAAGACCTCTGCAACTCCCTCGCCTCATACTTCCACAACAAGATCACAGACATACACAGCAGCTTCGACAACCAACCAACGCACACCATGACCGAACAACCACCCCCCACCACCACCCTCCACGCCTGGACCCCGATCAGCACCGAAGACACCATCCGCACAATGAACTCCATCCACTCCGGATCACCGACCGACCCCTGCCCTCACCACGTCTTCAACAAGGCCGACGCTGTCATCGCACCCCACCTGCGAGACATCATCAACACATCCTTCAACACCGCCACCTTCCCGAAGAGCTGGAAGCACGCCGAACTCAGCGCTCTACTCAAGAAACCAACAGCGGACCCCACCGACCTCAAGAATTACCGCCCCATCTTGCTTCTCCCGTTTCCAGCCAAAGTCATCGAGAAGACCGTCAACAAGCAGATGGCCGCCTTCCTCGAGACGAACGGATCCCTCGACCCCTCACAGTCCGGCTTCCGAGCCAATCACAGCACCGAGACCGCCCTCATCGCCGCCACCGATGACATCCGGGCCCTGATGGACAATGGAGAAACAGCGGCCCTCATCCTCCTAGACCTCTCCGCGGCTTTCGACACGGTCTGCCACCGCACCCTAATACGGCGCCTCAGCAACGTCGGAATCCAGGACAAGGCGCTGGAATGGATCATCTCCTTCCTCGGCGGAAGAACACAGAGCGTCCGCCTACCACCATACAAGTCAGAGGCCTCCGAAGTCATCTGCGGCGTCCCCCAAGGATCTTCTCTGAGCCCCACCCTCTTCAACGTCTATATGAGCCCCCTCGCGGCCATCGTACGCAAACACAACCTCAGCATAATCTCCTACGCCGACGACACCCAGCTGATCCTCTCCCTGACCAACGACCCCGACGCCACCAGAGCCAACCTACACGAAGGGATGAAAGAGGTAGCCGAGTGGATGACGACCAGCCGCCTGAAGCTGAACTCGGACAAGACGGAGGTCCTCATCCTGGGCTCCTCACCCTCCGCCTGGGACGACTCCTGGTGGCCTCCCGCCCTGGGCACCGCACCCAAACCGACAGACCATGCACGCAACCTGGGCTTCATCCTGGACTCCTCCCTCTCCATGACCAGGCAAGTCAACGCCGTCTCCTCGTCGTGCTTCAACATCCTACGCATGCTACGGAAGATCTTCTGGTGGATCCCCACAGAGACCAGGAAGACCGTCACCCAGGCCCTCGTCACCAGCCGACTGGACTACGGCAACGCCCTCTACGCCGGCACCACCGCCAAGCTCCAGAAGAGACTCCAGCGGATCCAAAACGCCTCAGTCAGACTCATCCTCGGCATCCCACGAACCAGCCACATCTTCGGACATCTGAGAGACCTCCACTGGCTCCCCGTCAGCAAGAGAGTCACCTTCCGCCTCCTCACCCACGCACACAAAGCCCTACACGACCAAGGCCCGAGCTACCTCAACAGCCGAGTCAACTTCTACGCTCCCAAACGCCACCTCCGATCAGCCAACCACGCCCTTGCCGCCGTCCCCCGCATCCGAAGAGCGACTACAGGAGGAAGGTCCTTCTCCTACCTGGCCGCCAAAACCTGGAACTCCCTCCCTCCCGACCTGCGCCTGACCCAAGACCACCTCTCCTTCAGGAAAAAGCTGAAGACCTGGCTGTTCGAGCAGTAGCGGCACCCCCCCCCCCCCCAGCGCCTTGAGACCCTACGGGTATGTAGCGCGCTTTACAAATGTCACTGATTGATTGATTGATTGAGGTATTCCTTACTGGTAGAAATTGTAAAAACTCACTAAGTGGTACACTTTTGTGCAAAGGTATTAATTTACATGGAGCCTGCGACGGTTCTGCAAATAACCTCTCTTGCCACCTGCACAGTACACCCTCCACAGTGATAGAACCCATTTTCAGGCAGCTATCCAATGGCAGTTATGGAATGTTGAATGATCACAGCTGCTGTGGCATGTTGCCAGGAAAACTTTATCTCGTTAGTGTGTCGTCCATGGTCACTTGTTGTATGCAAGTATTGTATCCAATGCACAAGACAGACAGTGGGACGGCATTATGGCCTTCGTTGAATATCTCTTCTATACGCATTGATACTTTAAGCAGAATAAAAGCCATTCTTTTGCAAAAATCTGCGCCACTGAACTGGTCTAAAGAAACGTATGATCTGCAAGTTGCGAGGACATCTGCAGAGATACATGCATTATTATCAACAAACTTCCCAGTACATTTCGCAGAAATGTTAAGTCAAATCTTAAACATGTCTGATACCAGTGACATCGCACATGTATTTAAGACGATTTTTTCAGGACTGTTAACACCATTCGAAGCAGTCCTCTGCATTTTTCCAAATTTCGTGCACTCTGTGTTCGGCGGCCTGCCTCTCATCTTACGACTCGTAGCAGGAATTCTATTTTTATTCCTTCTGCTCTGATATGGCAAGTCCGGTAACCAACGATACCCAGACCAACATGGAAGGGACCCTCCTTGCCATGAGGTATCGTGAAATGATTACACAGATTCTTGGCTTGGCTCGTTTAAGAGATCTGAACACAACCTGGTTTCTTTCGTTCAGACCAATCTGGCAATATTGCATCTTACCTGTTCTACGATGCCTGCTATGCGGAGAGGAATACGTGTTGGACATCTGTCTTACACTTCCATCAGTCCTGCCATCGGATGTCGACGCCTTGCTAGGTTTGGTAACAACTCATGCATTGTGTTGTCCCCAACGGCTACCAATCCTGATGATGGCATTCATTGAGGTCTCACCAGTAAGTCTAACTGAGTGTGAGATACGAGGATCAACAGGCACACAGGTACCATCTGATATGAACGCTGCTAATGCGGCACCTGGCGCTGACGGCAATGCTTCTCATCTGTGCACATTTGATCTGCTTGATCAAGTAGTTCCACTTTCACTTACTGTGGTAGACTATTTCTTTGCCAGCCTAGATGATCTGATGTTTTCTCCTGACACCGAGAATAACTTTTGATTCATGCACACAGCGTTCCCTGAACTCTGAAATTCGGCCTTCAATTTTTGAAAACAAAGACTGCTAACTTTGGAACTCTATTTTTTCACAACCAAATTGAATTTTTCTCTCCAAAAACATTTGAACTTTTTGGCACAGACTAATCTGCTTAAAGTAGAACTATTCTTAGAGAACAAGAAATTCTTTTCTTTTTTGAACACTGCCTAGAGAAAATATTTGGCCTTGTCCTCATATAACAATTAACATGATATGTTATCTTATGAAATGGTCTCGACCTTTCTTTCTGTATTTTAAGAGCCATTTTCATAAATGTAATTTCATTATTCATTCAGTTTGCATATTTAGATACCATACTCTATGCTTGGAATTACATCACTTCCTTAAAATGCGTACTGTAGAAATGCTCAATATTTTTTCTTTTGTACAACCATTTCAAGTGCATTTTTATGTATTTTGGGGTGGGATTGTAAACACTAGCTTTAGATATGTTCAGTGCTTATTAGGTTAGCTTTATTGAACTTAAGATTGTGAAGTGGGTGTTGTAGATGAATCTAGGACCGTAGTGTAAATTTTCCCGATTCATGCACTTATATAGGTATACTTTATCATATCCTTATATAGGCATAGAAATCACTACCATATTTGGCCTAAGCCTTGCAGCCCAAATACGGCATGGCTACTTCCGCTAAGTTCCGAGAATCAATAACGATTTCTTGGAAAAACCCGGCTTCAGCAGCTAGGGACTTCCCCCTGCTTGAATATTGAGTTCTCCAAGAAATCCAGAAGTTTTTGAAGAATCAAGCCTTTGAGTGACGTTATTAAATCCAATCATGCGTCAAACTCGGCACCTTCAAAGTATAAATATGCCTACGTTTGCCCAGACAAACACACAGTGGTTTGGAGCAGATCGACTATCTACTTGCCCGACGCCCTGCAGCAGCAAATGCCGAAGGAAGCCGACCCTCCAGCTGACGCACTGAGAGACTCTGTCTTTTCTCTTGGCAAGAAATCCAGCTCCAGTGTTTCCGGCTTACCCTTGCGGGTATCTCGGAAATCGAGTCCTGAGAGAGAGATACAAAACCTCCTTCATTCTAAAACCAAGGTGCGGAGCTGATTAGACCTCTTAGAGAATTCTTGGAATAGATTCCTGGCAGAGAACTACTAAAGTTAGGCTACTCCTCACTTACTTCTTCCCTTGTACTAGACTTAGGTTAGGCACACCGGGGTATGGGTATTTTAGAAGCACCAGTTGAGTACTTTTAGTCTTTAATTATTACTATATGTATTTTATACATTTTATGCACTTTATGGCTTAGAAACCATATCATGCTTTTACAGTACTACTTTATAATACTTTTCGTATTATATTCATTGTACTTTATGACAAGTATTACGATTGTAGCAGTACATTTCTTATGCTTGAGAAAGAAGACTGTTCAATACATACTTTATTGAAAACGCCAGTCTCTCTATTTTCTCAGCACCTCTGGTGAAACGAAGCATGCACGATTGACTGAGTAAAATAGCTATCTATTGTTTCTGCAACTCTAGAGATTGACTTCTTATTCTTGGGAAACAAAGTGATCATGTTTATGCGGTTGTCGGAAACTAATCCCTTCTTGTGAATTCGAGAACGTTTCTAGTGACCTCTGAGCTAGCTGGCACTCATAATTAAGTTTAATATATACGATAGAGACCTAGTTGACTTCAGTCCTACGTCTAAACTATAATATATGTTATTCCAATGCACAGAGCCTATTGGGAATATAGGAACTACACTACAAACAAACAAACTGCAAACAAAACACTCTTTACACCCTCCAATCAGAATTCTATCACAAGCAATCAAACAAACCCATCTTCTTTCAGGTCTATTTCTTCCCCAGGGTGCAACATCACCACTTCTACTCCATCCTGATAGTCACAAATCGTTTCACAACCTTTGACATTCTGATAGTCACAAATCTTTTCACAGCCTTTGACAGATACCTCTATATGACTAGCCCCTATTTCCTCCCTCTCCATCATTGGAAAGATTATTGCCCAATTTCCTTTTTCTTTTCAGATTGACAATTTTTATATTCAGACATATAAGTGAGATTCCCAATATTTGGCACCTATCCTTCTCTTCCATTCCCTCAACACATCTCAGAAGTATAATCCCCTCCTTTAGCTTATCATGCTATCTGTTGGTGGATTATACAGTATAATTTATACCCAAATACTATTTTCCTCCTTTTCCCGATAACGGATCAAGATCACAGCATGCCTCCGAGTTATTACAACAGGATTACTATTCAATTTACTATATTGAACGTCTAAACAAATTAAACACATGCAGTTCCTTAGGCTCATGACAAACACCACTATCTATACCCTTCTCCTTCTCCCCCACCCCAACAGCTTCTCAGTTCCATCAGGCAGAAACCGCATCATCAACATTAACAGACGCAGGAGACTAAATAGCTTTATCACATCCATCTCTACAACTACTCACTCCCCTAATTGTTTAACATTTGCAGGATCCAACTGCACCACCCAGTCCTATCAGCCAACATAGCTCTTATCTCTGTAGTCATAAAGAAACTGAAGTACTGTAAACGTTTCAACTTCCTCCCAACAAATGCTTCCCTCCACTTCATTTTCCATCCTGAAGCCGATGGCTGTGCACAGAACAAGGTGCTTTTCAAACTCCTAGTTCACTGGATCACATCATCTACATTGAACAATGACTAGAGTTGTTCACAGTGCAAAGGGTGGCATTTCATATTTCACCATGCACAGTTAATTAATTGAGTTACTACAGCTGTCTAAAAACACAATAAATGAGTTGTTGCAATGGGAGGTCTTCCGCTTCACTTTGTCTGCCCCTTTCCGCTTTTCTTCTCAGGAGTCTTAGACTTTGACAAGCCCATAACTTTCCTATCTCTGAACTGCTGCTCGTCTCACTCCAGCAGCTTAACGGTATTGGGCCAGGCACTACACAAAACTCTCCTCTCTCTCAGGCAGGCACATCTGGGGCTTATGTGAGTTAAGACAAGCAACATCATTTTGTAACCCTTGTGTCTGTGGTAAACAGGGAAGCCCTGCTGCAGATTTGTCAGATTTTCCAACACTTACCCGAGGATGTCCTCGGGTCCTCCACCATCATTTTTGGTCATTGAAGCCCCATTGTCAGGATATTACAAACGGGTTCCCATTACATGCAGCAAGAGAGAAAATAGGCACCACAGAATGATGAAGTAGGCGGTAACCCAGGCATTAGAGCAATGGCCCAAGGTAGTATTCTCATTGTGAAAATTGTTATTTCCCTATAAGGAAAGAGCCAATTCAAGGTCTCAAGAGGTTAAATTTAAGTATCCAATCCTTCAGAGGAGGAAGATAGGTTATGGCCAAACACCATATTCAGAAACCATGCATGATGACATTTTTTCCTAACTTGTTGTCTCTTGTGTGCTTCCTAAATAGGGCAGTAAATTAGAAGCTTAATACCCATAATACCAGGGTACAGCAATCCTAAACCTGACCTTCTTGGAACATTTTACTCTTCATAATATCAATCCAGTGACTAAAAGTGCAATAATGATCAGGGGTGCTGATTTGATTCGATTGAGCGATTTATAAAGCTACTTCCCAAGAAGTATCTACGAGCTGGAGGGAAAATAGCTCAATCATTTTCACACATCTCTTAGCTATCAAGGGCAGGATAAACTTTTTTGAACCTGTTAGACCGGCATCCTTCGTGTGGTGTTCCCTCAAACATTTTGCCTCTGGTTTGAATTCGTTTTGTTGGCTTTAGGACTCTGTACACTGTCAATCAATCAATTAATCAATTAGAGGTTGGTAAAGCCAAACTTCTCACCTGCAAGGATCTCAAGGTGCTGGGGTGCAGGAGGATCTGCGCCTTTGAGTTCTGGGGTCATTCGAAGAGCCAGGCTTGAGGTCCTTCCTGAACTGGAGCAGTGTGGGAGCTTCCCAAAGTTGGAGGGGGAGGTCGTTCCAGGCCTTGGCTGCGAGGTAGGAGAAGGACGTTCCTCCAGTTCTGGACCTGTAGATGCATGGAACAGTGGCCAGAGAGAGGTCAGCTGATCAGAGGTGTTTTTTGGGTGCGTGGAAGGAGAGGCGGTTATTCAGGTATGTTGGTCCAGTGTTGTGGAGGGCCTTGTATGCATAAGTGAAGAGTTTGAAGGTTGTTCTTCTTTCAATAGGGAGCAAGTGGAGATTTCAGATGTGTTGGGTGGTGTGGCTACGATGGGGGATGATTAGGATCAGTCTGACTGCTGCGTTTTGGACTGTCTGGAGTTTGCAAAGCAGTTTCTTGTTGATTTTGGCATAGAGAACATTGCAGTAGTCCAGTCTGATACTGACAAGACCATGTGTGACAGTTTTTCTGGATTCAGATTGGATTCATCTGAATGTCTTTTGGAATATGCAGCGTGTGTTGAAGCAGGCTGAGAAAAAGGCATTGATCTAGAAGTTCATTATGAGCGATGAGTCTAGTATGTTGCCGAGGTTTCGTGCGTGGTCCATCGGGGTGGGGGGTTTTCGAGGGTGGGGGGGCGCCAGAAGTCGTCCCATGCGGAGCGGGTGGAGCCAAGGATGAGGACTTCTGTTTTCTCAGGGTTGAGTCTCAGGCAGCTCTTCTTCATCCAGGTGGTGACGGTTTTCATCTCTTCTTGTGTCTAGTGATGTTTTGGTTTGTTGGTGAGGGAGAGGATAAGCTGGGTGTCATTGGCGTAGGAGACTATGTTGAGCCCGTGATGGTTGCGAGGGGGGCCATGTAGATGTTTAAGAGGGTGGGGCTGAGGGAGGATCCCTGGGGCACTCCACAGTTGGCCTTTATTGGTTCCGAGAGGTAAAGCAGGATTCTGACTCGCTGAGTTCTGCCTGTGAGAAAAGAGTATATCCAGCTGAGGGCCTCTCCATGGATGCCGGTGTCGTTGAGTCTGGTGGCTAGTGTGCAGTGGGATACGGTGTCGAAGGAAGCCAAGAGGTCCATGAGGATGAGGGCTGCTGTTTGGCCCAGGTTGAGGAAGGAGTTGATGTCATCGGTAGCAGTGAGTAGGGCAGTCTCGGTGCTGTGGTTGCTGGGAAATCTGCACTGAGAGAAGTCCAGGGCATTGCTAGCTTCGATGACGTTTACTAGCTGGGTGTTAACTGCCTTTTCGATGACTTTGGCTGTGAATAGAAGCAGGGAGATGGGCCTGAGGTTTTTGAGGTCTGTCGGGTCTGCGGAGGATTTCTTCAGGAGGGGGTTCACTTTGGCGTGTTTCCAGTCATCGAGGAATTTGGAGGTCTTGAGGAAGCAGTTGATCGTCTGGCGTAGTTTGGGTGCAATGGCCATAGCGGCTCTGTGAAAGTTGTGGGGTGGGCAGGGGTCTATGGTGCTTCAGAGTGGATGTTCTTCATGGTCTTTGGTGTCATGCTTCATCATCGGGGTCTTCCCACCCCTCTAACAGGATGCGGCGTGCTGCGACCTACAGCTACGTGGGAGCACTTATAGTTAATAACTATGTGTGGTGTGTGTGTATTGGGTGTATTTACAAAGTGAGTGGTGGGACGTGGTGAAGGTTTAAAAAGTACCTGGCCGTGAGTTATACTTGAAAAAATGTATTCCCAACTCCGGCTGGTACTATTAAAAAGAGTGCAGTGTGAGGTAAAACCTGTCGTGTTAATGGAGAGAACCTCTGGTGTCCGTCGACATGTTTCGGAGGCAAAGCTCCTTCTTCAGGACGGGGGCACAACTTCCCCACCTTACTCACGTTTTTTTATCAAATTGTAATAAAAATGATAATTCTTAAAGGTGAAAATACTGAGGCTATAATGTGCCTCCAGCGGTATATTGCAAGTTCAATGACCTGTAGGAAAAAGAAAAGATGGTCACCCATGTACCGGGTAGTTCAAGCAGGTGCAGTCACCTGGAACCGTACCATGTGCTTAAATAAGCCCTGTAAAGAAAAATACTGACAAAACATACAACAAAGATACACAAATTACCAGAATATTCTGGAAGTCAGGGTCTTACTTATGAAGCTTGTTTGCTTGCTTCATGAGCAAACTAGGAACGTCTGGGGTGTTGCTTTTTATGCAATCTGAAGTGAGAGATAGTTTAGGAATTAAAGTACAATCTCACTGACTTAGTTGGTTTTTAAACAGGAGTTTGTCTGTTTCATACTCACAGGTCCGGGACACACTATTTACCGTCCTACCCCATACGTTGCTCCGCTGGTGTGAGTGGAGCTTATGGCCAACTCCTTTTATACCCGGCTCCTGATTGCTGGTGTGGGTGGCCGGATATGCATACATGACCAAGTATGGGTTTTCCGATATTGACAGGTTAATTGCATGCCCTAATTGACCAAATAAAGGTGTTCCGTTGTGGTCAGGTGATTCGTATGCCCTTGTATGGCATATCCGTGTGTAGCTGAACAGCTGGTACTCACATGTCTTTTCCTATGCGCATGGGCAAAGATCCTACGCGCATGCGTGTTAGCGTTGGTCTGCAGTTTGTTCGAGTTTAGACCCTTGTAACACGGATTGGTATGAATACCAAAGTCTGGTTGTTTCTTCTTAGGACTATGGGAATTATTAATGGCCATGAAACAGTAAGTCAGTAGTCTAGTGGGAGCGTTGTCCCCACGGTACGTCATCATTCAGGCCCGTTATGTGGGTGCCAAGACGGAACACCCATCGTTGTTCCTTTTGGAAGAGTCCTGCCTCAGAAGCTAACTGTTCGATGACTGTCCACTTCAGGTCATTCACACAATGTTGTGCGGTCAGGTAATGTGTGGCCATTTTTGTTGTACTTTATTTGCAACGTACATTGCTTTTGTGCTCGTTCATTCGTATTTTGACTGCCCTTGTGGTCATACCCACATATTCCAGGCCACAAGGGCAAGTGATGAGGTATAGCACATTTTTGGAGTTACAATTAGTCATCCTCCTTTGTTCCCATGTCGTTCCATTCTGGAAGTTAAGTCGGGAGCTTTTTTGTGTGAGGTGGCAGCTACTACAGTTCCCGCAGAGAAAATGTCCTTGCACTCCTATAGATGGTTGTGTCACCAAGGGTGGTTTGGGTCTGGTATGTACTAACATATCCCTGAGGTTATGTCCTCTTCGATGAGCGAACATTGGCTTTTCAAGATCAAGTTTGCCGCATGTCAGTATGCTCCAGTGTTTGTTAACTATCTTCGAGACTTCATTTGACATGGTGTTGAAAGTCGTCACGCAGATTGGTCTTTTCACCTCAGTGGATTCCTTTCGTCAGTCTTCTAGAAGGGCCTCTCTGTTATTGTTCTTTGCTCTTTTCAATGCTTTGTTAATGATTTTGATGGGGTATTGTCGTAGTTTCAGTTTCTCTTTCAGATCTCCGGCTGGTGTTCTGAAATCAGATACATCAGTGCAGTTGCGCCTGAGGCGCAAAAATTGGCCGGAAGGTAAATTTTCTCTGAGGAGACGGGGGTGAAAGCTGTCAAACCGTAACAAACAGTTCCTGGATGTCGGTTTGAAATGGGTGGTTGTTTTCAACCTTCCTCCTTCTGCGTGTATGTTTAAATCCAGAAAGACCAAAGTATGGTTGGATACCGAGCTTGTGAATTTTAAAAAAGCATTTTGGTTGTTGAGCCAGACCAGAAAGTCATTCACAGATTGTTGGTCACCTTCCCATATAACCAGAATGTCATCTATGTATCTTTTCCATGACTTTATGTTATCTCTGTAAGGGTTCTGGGTGTGGAGTATTCTGTTACTCTCTAGGTGGTGTACATAAAGTCCGGCCAGACTAGGAGCAAATGTACTACCCATGCTGGTGCCATGGCTTTGTTGGTAGATGGTAGTTTTATATTGGAAAAAGTTTTTTTGCAATGCCAGGGATATGCATTCCAATAGTAGACCTCTCGGTGTTTGGTATTTCCATGGTGTGCTGAAGAGGACCTCTTCAATGATCATGAGTGTTTCGTCGTGAGGCAAGCTCGTATAGAGACTTTCCACGTCCAGACTGACTAGTAATTGCGTTTGAGGATCAAAAGTCATGTCCTGTAGAAGTTGAAGAACCGACTTGGTATCTTTCAGGTAGGTATTGGTTGACTGTACCAGGGGGCTTAGGAAGGCGTCTCTGAATTTAGACAGAGGTTCTAATATGGATCCTATGCCTGAAACAATCGGCTTCCCTGGTGGGTTCGTGACGTTCTTATGAATTTTAGGGATGCAGTAAAAGTAGGGAATACGGGGTGATGGTTGTGCAAGAAATTCCCCTTCCTTTTTACCGAGCCAGTCATGTGCAAATCCCTCTTCAATCATGCCACCAATTTTTATTTGTAGGCTCTCTGTTGGGTCTTGTTGCAGGATCGTGTAGTTACGTCTGTCTGCATGCAATCTCATGCACTCAGTGTCATATGCCTCAGTAGTCTGTAGAACAATGGCACCACCCTTATCAGCTGGTTTGATTATGATGTCCTTATCATCAGATAGTTCCTTGATGGCTTGTTGTTCCTCTTTACTTGTGTTGTGGAACGTCTTTATAGTTGATGAATTGAGTTTGTTGACGTCTGTCATAATCGCTTTTTCAAACGTCAGTAGCTCAATTGGAAGCATAGAGTCTGGGGGGGTGAACGTGGACTTGAGTCGTACGCCAGTATCAGTTGTCGAGGCAGTTGATGGTTTGTCGAGAAAAAAGGTCTGTAATTTCAGTTTCCTGATGAAGTCCTGCGTTTCCATATTTAATTTGAAAATGCCTGGTTTTTGTGTTGGCACAAAACCGGGGCCTTTGTTCAGTACCGTTGTCTGTATCTCGGTTAGGGGTTTAGGAGTTAGATTCACTACTAGGTCCCTCTCTTGCCGCTGGTTGACGGTTGGTTGGGGAGGGAGCCTGTCATGCTCCTGGTCATCCGCGGGTTGCCTGGATCCTGGTCTTCCCAGGAGACATTGTTGCCTTTCCTGTTCCTTCCGCGGGGTCCTGGGCGGGTGCCTAAAAAAGGCTGTGGACCGTAGAATCCGCCATCGAATTCAGGATTCCATTGTGGATAGCCATGGCCTGTGTTAGGGGCGCCAAACTGGAATGGAGTGAACGGTGTTGGTCCCATGTATTGGGGAAAATGAGGAGGGTATCCTCGCCACCCTCTCTGTCTTGGAAATTGTTGTCTTTTCTGTCTCCATCCGCCTCTATTAGGTCTATACCTTTGATTGCCACTTGAGTTGGAGCCTGATGAACCATTGTCGGAACCATCACTGTCTACGTCACTGTTCTGGTTTTTAGACACATAGTCTAGCTTGGTATATGGGTATGCCCCCTCCGGTGTGAATTTATCTTTGTCCTTTTTTAGTTTGTTAAACTTGCTTTGTTTTAGCGTGTATTCGAACTCTGTCATTTGTTGATTCAGTTCATCTAACCTGGCTTTCAGATCAGCTGGAGATATATAGGTGCTTAATTGTACCTCAATCTTCTGGATCTCAATTTTTAGTTAATGTGTAATCCTGGCTGCTGTCTTCACTATAAGGACAAGCCAGTCCCTGGTGCAGTGCCAGGAGATGAGCGACCACTCCTTTTTGAACTGCATATCAGACTGAAAAATAAATGGTTAGTTTTTGACGATCAGGCCTGGTGGTCCCATTTTGTTCCTGAGGTACTCGGTCATAAGTAGACCATGTAATGCTGCTTTAATTTGATTTCGTCTCAGATTGACTATCTCGTTCCAATCGTTGATATTAGGTCCTGTCTCTGGATTACTGAGGCCTTCAAAGGGATTGATGGCCGTTAGAATTTTGTCGATTTTGTCTTCCCCAAACGTAAGACCATGTTCGTCCTCCATTCTGATAAGACCGCTGACTCCCTAGCAATCTAGTGTATGTGTGACTATGTGTATGATCTGAGAGTGAGACTCCAGCAGCTGTGCGCTGCCTAGAACGTACAAAAACAAGATGGGGAGGTAGAGCAAAGTAGAGAAGGATTCTTGCTCCACAGACTACTTTATTAAATAAAGAGAATCCAACTCCAAAAACGTGAGTAAGGTGGGGAAGTTGTGCCCCCTTCCTGAAGAAGGAGCTTTGCCTCCGAAACATGTCGACCCACACCAGAGGTTCTGTCCATTAACACGACAGGTTTTACCTCACACTGCACTCTTTTTAATAGTACCAGCCGGAGTTGGGAATACATTTTTTCAAGTATAACTCACGTGCCAGGTACTTTTTAAACCTTCACCACGTCCCACCACTCACTTTGTAAATACACCCAATACACACACACCACACATAGTTATTAACTATAAGTGCTCCCACGTAGCCGTAGGTCGCAGCACGCCGCATCCCGTTAGAGGGGTGCGAAGACCCGATGATGAAGCATGACACCAAGGGGCCTTTTGGTGTGTGAGGGGTATTTTACAAAACACTAAGTGCTCCAACATCACGCGTTGAGCACTTCTCCGTCTCTCTGAGTTGGATTCTCTTTGTTTAATAAACTTTAAGGTGCACTGTCATGCGTCAAGTCCAATTGAACAGGCTCTGTTGGGTTGCATCACTAGAGGGGGAGATGGAGCAGAGCAGAGGCCTTGGTTGTCAAAGTTGTCATAGATCATCTTAATCTGAAGGTGGAAAAAGGTGCTGAGTCTGTTACAGAGGTATTGGGAGGGTGGGACATCTGCTGTTTTGTTGTAGGGTTTAGCACATTCCTTGATGATGGGGAACAGTTCTTTGGTATTATGAAGGCTGGTGAGGATTCTGTTTTGAAAGGATTTCTTCTTTATGGATTTCATGAGTTGGTGGTGTGCTTTGGTGGCTGCTCTTAGGCGGCGCATGTTTCTGAGGTTTTGTTGTTCCTCCATGTCTTTGCATCGTTAGCAAGAGTGTTTGGAATCTTAGAGATCAGGGGTGAACCAGCTTGCTTACTTGATGTGTTTTCCTGTGGCTTTCTTGAGGGGGCGAGTGTATTGCTGCAGTTCAAGATCCATCGGTGGTAGTTGCGTGATGCGGTGTTATCGTCTGGTGTAGTCGGTGATGGGGTGCTGATGAGGGAGGAGGTGAGCTGGTCTTCGGTGACTTCGTTCCAGCTTCTATGGGGAAGCGGTGGGCGTGCTTTTGTATGGTGGGTTTTTTGAAGAAGAAGTGGATGCACTGGTGGTCTGTCCAGAGGAGTTCCATGGTGTGGCTGTTGGAGATGATGTTTCCTTTTGCAAAGATGGGGTTGAATGTGTGTCCCACTGTGCTTGGGAACGGAGACTTGTTGCTTCAGTCCTATGTTGGCAAGGTTCTCTAGGAGGGAGGAGGTGATAGGGTCGTCGTGGTTGACCACGTGGAAGGTTAGGTCTTCAAGTATGATGTAGTCTGTAGAGGCGAGGGTGTGGGGTGGGATGAGGTCAGTGATGGTGTCAGTGAAAGGAGCACGGGGGCTGGGCAGCCTGTAGTTGAAGGTTTTAGAGAGTCGTTTGAGGGTTGGTCTGTTTCTGAAAGTAGAGGTGCTCCATGAGGGTCGTAGTGTCGTCCGGGCCGGTGGTTGTCATGCAGAGGGTGCTTTTATGGACAATGGCGAGGCCCCCTCCTGGGCAGATATGGTGGTCCTTCCTCAGGATCTTGTATCCATTGGAAATGGCGCTTGTGATGTCAATCATGGATTTGGTATTGGTCCAGGTTTCTGAGAGGAAGGCAACGTCAGGCGCGTAGGTGTTGAGGAGGCCTCAGATTTCTATTGCATCTTTGTGCATGGGGCGCAAACTGAAGAGGATGCAGTTGAGTGGTTTGTGAGCAGTGAGTTCCGGAGGCTGGGGGCTGCTGAGGTGGGTGAAGGTGCAGTGGCAGTGTAGCTGCACTGCCTCTAATCAGTTCTAAAGTGCTTGTGCACTCTCTGGTGATATTGGACTATGCCTACTGCCTAATTGGCACATTTAATTTACCTGTCAGTCCCTAGTAAAAAGTACTATCACTCTCAGTACCCAGGGCCTGTAAATGAAGTGCTAATCATGCCACCCACTAAAAGTAGCACTGTAAAACATGCCTCTGGCCTGCCACTGCATCCTGTGTGGTCAGTTATAAACTCATAGGGCAGATGCACTTTATTTAAAAAGTAGGACTTGAATACTTGGGTTCTACATGCCCTGCCAGTGAAAAACTCTTCCAGTCATTTTTCACTGTTGTAAGCCTATTAATTGTATTTTAAAATCCTCTTTAATGGTGAAGACGGATTTTAAGTTACAATTCTGAAAAGGCATCTTTTAGAAAGTTGACATTTTCTTGTCCCAACCAACTCTGCCTTCCTACCAGTGTCATGGGTCACATGACTGTTAATGGCTCAGAGGTTTGTGTGTTACTTCCAGACAGTGACACATAAGGTGTTTCATGTGGACATGATGACTAGGAAAGGCTGTACCCTGCCCCATGCACACTTCAAAGGGATATGCCTACAGCACACACAAAGAAACCTGACACCAGGCCTGCCCTGCCTTTAACGATTCAAAAAGGGGATGGTGATGAACAGAGTGTCTGAATTAAGCAGACCACTCTTACCCAGTCAAGAGATCAGGGCTTGATCCATCACGGTTATTTAGCTCATTGCATCACCCCAGTTCAGAACCTGGCTATATGCAAATTAGTCTGACCCAGTGCCTCATGGGAACAGGGCAGACCAAACTACCAAGCCAATTCTTCACCGGAAAGGAGACAAGCTTCCGGGGACCGGTTTTTGGCATTTCAGCCGTCGTCGGCCCGGCTTGCTTGAATCCTGGTGGTGCAGTGAGCAAGGGACTCATGTCTGAGTATACCCTGCCACACTTGTGGTGGCCAAAAACGATTCAAAAAGGGGGTGGTGATGAACAGAGCGTCTGAATTAAGCAGACCACTCTTACCCAGTCAAGAGATCAGGGCTTGATCCATCACCGTTATTTAGCTCACTGCATCACCCCAGTTCAGAACCTGGCTATATGCAAATTAGTCTGACCCAGTGCCTCATGGGACCAGGGCAGACCAAACTACCAAGCCAATTCTTTACCGGAAAGGAGACAAGCTTCCGGGGACCGGTTTCTGGCATTTCAGCCGTCGTCGGCCCGGCTTGCTTGAATCCTGGTGGTGCAGTGAGCAAGGGACTCATGTCTGAGTATACCCTGCCACACTTGTGGTGGCCAAAAACGATTAAAAAAGGGGGTGGTGATGAACAGAGTGTCTGAATTAAGCAGACCACTCTTAGCCAGTCAAGAGATCAGGGCTTGATCCATCACCGTTATTTAGCTCACTGCATCACCCCAGTTCAGAACCTGGCTATATGCAAATTAGTCTGACCCAGTGCCTCATGGGAACAGGGCAGACCAAACTACCAATCCAATTCTTCACCGGAAAGGAGACAAGCTTCCGGGGACCAGTTTCTGTAATTTCAGCCGTCGTCGGCCCGGCTTGCTTAAATCCTGGTGGTGCAGTGAGCAAGGGACTCATGTCTGAGTATACCCTGCCACACTTGTGGTGGCCAAAAACGATTAAAAAAGGGGGTGGTGATGAACAGAGTGTCTGAATTAAGCAGACCACTCTTAGCCAGTCAAGATATCAGGGCTTGATCCATCACCGTTATTTAGCTCACTGCATCACCCCAGTTCAGAACCTGGCTATATGCAAATTAGTCTGACCCAGTGCCTCATGGGAACAGGGCAGACCAAACTACCAAGCCAATTCTTCACCGGAAAGGAGACAAGCTTCCGGGGACCGGTTTCTGGCATTTCAGCCGTCGTCAGCCGGCTTGCTTGAATCCTTTTGTCCACCATAAGCGTGGAAGGGTATACTCAGATGTGAGTCCCTTGCTCATTGCACCATCAGGATTCAAGCAAGCCGGGCCGAAGACGGCTGAAATGCCAGAAACCGGTCCCCGGAAGCTTGTTTCCTTCCCAGTATGAGAATTGGCTTGGTAGTTTGGTCTGCCCTGTTCCCATGATGCACTGGGCCAGGGACAGACTAATTTGCATATAGCCAGGTTCTGAGGTGGGATGGTGCAGTGAGCTAAAAAACGGTGATGGATCAAGCCCTGATCTTTGGACTGGGTAAGAGTGGTCTGCTTAATTCAGACACTCTGTTCATCACCACCCCCTTTCCTGAATCTGCCCTGCCTTTAGGCAGCTTAGAGCCTTGACCTGGAAAAGGGGAAGAGTCTTCCAGAACCAGTGTTTGAGTAGGACAGGAAGTCTCCACACACAAAGTCTGGCACCAGGTATAAATATTGGACATCCAGAGCCACTCATCTGAACACTCATGGACCAGTAGAAGTTTCTTAACCCCTTCGCTGCTCATGAGGAGCTCAGCTCGTCATGCAGTACACTGGTCGTGTGCTCATGACGAGCTGAGCTCGTCATGAACAATGGGATTTCAAATAAATGAGCACCGGGGGGAAATTCCCTTAGCATTGATGTGGTTAAGGAGGACTGCCCTTTTGCTCTGCTGCTTGAAGGACTGCCTTGCTGTCTAATAAGGAAGATTGGACCTGCTTGTCTTGAACCCAGGCTACCCAGAGTGAATCCAAGGGTCAGGTGGCAGACCTCCTGTGTGAGCTAGAGGGACACAACAGGTTTCAGAGGCCTCCCTGCAACTGCCCAACTGACGTGTGGCAGCTGGACCTGCCAGTACCCTGCTTCTGGCCTCTGCTGCAGTAAGGCCTGATCCCCAAAAGGTCGTGGACCTTTGACTGGTCTCAGTAGAGTCTCCTCCATGAAGAAAATGTGAAAATCCTCAAGTTTTGACTTCTCATGACCAGGCCCATTCATGCAGAAACTCTGCCACCCATAATGACCACCAACGTGAGACTTGCTCTTCACGCCGACAGAGACTATCTGCGATGACCGGCAACGTGAGACCTGTTCTCTGTGCTACAGTGATGAAAACCAATATAAAGCTCCAGAAACAACCTGATTTTCTCTATACAGCAACACCCGTCAGCAATGCTCAACCTGCTTTTTGAACCGAAATCCTCTTTCTCACTTCCTCCTCTAACGCAAATGGAAATCTTTGCACTGGACTTGAGAAGATAGCTCTTCAGCGGTACTAATCTGGTCCCTGCATCCGACATGCATATCAACCCGGTCAACCTGGACTTGTGACTTTCCCCGATCTAGTGTAACCAGATGACTGCAACTAGTGCTTTGTTCCTTTAGGTGCTGTTTTCATTAAAAACATTTAAGTTGAATAGCTCTGGTTCTACTAATTGTCATATTGTTGTCTGGTGTCATATCATTCCTGGCTGACTGCTGAAAGATCTTCATGAATACTTTGGTTTTTCATTTCTATTTTTAAAAAGAGTAGCGGAGCAAACAGAAGGGCCTCCTACATGCTCTTAACCAGGATGCCCCAGGCTGCTTGTTATTGAGCCAATCAGACCGAGACTATGCCTTATCGTGCCGTTAAGACTGTGGCATTAGAGCAATTAGGATTTGACCTGAAGAAGGAAACCTGTTAAGAGAACGTTGGTTAAGAAGACACACCATTGGCTTTGTATTATAGAGACAGAAGGACACATGTCACAGATGGCTATGACCCGACCAGCGCAAGAAAAGGAACATTATGCGATTTATTAACCTACAACAATTCACCAATGCCCTGCACACCTGACGGCAAGTTTGGATCCAACACAACCCTCGAACAGCACTTACAGAACAAGTTAACATGGCCACAGTCCCTCACCTGGCCAAAGGAACCAACCCCACACCTTCATCCAGACTAAGAATGTGTGCGAAATTCACATAATTTGCGTTTGCTTAATTACGCAGAATGTTTGTAAATTAGCGCAAAATATCCTTAGCTACATGGAATGCACATACATAACGTCGTACTATATTTTAGCATGAAATGCATCCTCACTTTCTATTTTACTCAAGAATGCATTTCGTAGTAAAATTATAGAGCAAAAACAAAAGTGGTGTGAGCAATAGCCACTAGCATTCTGGCTGTTCGTGTTTGCGGTAATATTTTGCCACAAACAGTACATGATTTGTCATATTTTCAGGAATTTGCCATAAGGGAAATCCTGAAATTAGGCAGATTTTGGCAACATCATTTAAAATTCATCATGGTCTAATGGCGACTCACTGCTTTCAGATCTCAATTAAAGGATCCATTCAACTCCAGGTCCATCAAGGAGCAGTAGCAAAACGAGAAAAAGAAAGACAAATATATCTTCCGCTTTTCTTGCGGCCTCAGTGCTACAGGTGCCGAGAAATATTTTGACCTGGAGTTCATGGGGCTACAAAGAGACTCTGTCAACCACTTGAATAATGTCAAATCTACTGAACTCCTCTACAACCCCTTTCCATCACTGAAGTTCCCTACGAGAGAATTATCATGATATCAGAGACCTTAGAACCATCAAAAAGGGGGTACGAATACATCCTAGTAATATTTGACTATGCCACTCAATACCCTGAAGTGGTGCTGCATCAGACAACATTTAATTTTACAATTGAATGAGCTCTACTTCCCATATTTGCGTGAACAAGATTTATTTTCAAACTAGACCATGTCGAATCAAATCCCCTCCATTTTGTCGAGATTGATTAAAGATCACTATAAAACTCTGCATATTAAACTCATACATACCTCCTTGTGCCATCCTTAAACCAGCGGACTGGTAAAGCTGTTTAATAGCACTTTTCAGAGCATTGTCATCCCTAGCCCAGCAACAATGGGACAATTAACGTTCTTAGGTTGTAAAGGCAATCAGAAAATTACCCAGGGTTCCCAGGACCTATTCAATGTGTTGAGGGAAGAGTGGGACTAAAAATGTAGACATCAGCAGTCAAAATTGCAATATATACACCTTTTAATAGACTGTAAAGACAAAATGTGAAAAATAATTTGGAACATGCTTATGGAAATATGATAGTCCATTGTGACCCTCGAACTTGTGTACATAACTTTTGTATCGGAGAACCCGTCTTGGTACTATTGCATATTCCAAGATAGATTTCTGGTTCAATAGAAGGACCCTACGCCATACCCAAGAGAAGGTAGAGACCACCAGAACAAATATCAAGTAAACCTTTAGAAGACATGGTATGATCATAACCCCATCAGCTATGCAGTATTATTCTACAGCTTGAAAAATGTCCTCCTTTTTCCGTTTGCTCTTGGGCAGAGTACCTAAAACTGGATGTCACTCAAGACTTTTCCCCAACAAACTGGGTTTCTGGAACATTTCGTCATCTCCTTTTGGTTATTCTGCTTAGAAATCGTGGAAGAGCAACAGGGACTGAATATGCCATTAGCGTCCCTCAGTTAGACCTGGCAGCCTTACAGTGGTATTCCCCTCAACGTTTTGCTTTTACCCCTTCTGTCTTACTGAAATTCGTTTTTATTGGCCTTGGGACTCTTTACCACTGCTAACCAGTGCTAAGGTGCTTGTGGACACTCCTTTAAGTATGGTAAAATTGTCTTACACCCAATTAGCACATTTAATGTACTTATAAGTCGTAGTAAAGTGGTACTATATGTACCCAGTACCTTTAAATTACTACTAGTGGGCCTGCAGGACTTGTTGTGCCACCCACTTAAGTCGTTTTTTAACACATCCCAGGCTTGCCATTGCAGCCTGTGTGCAGTTTTAAACTGCCACTTTTACCTGGCAAAAACCTTATACAATGCATGAGCATTACATATATATATATATATATATATATATATATTACCTACTGGCTATCGCCAGTAGGTATATATAGTTAGGATAAATTCCCTATGGGACTTTTGAAAATTCTATGTCTAATAACTTTGGCGTTTGTGGACGGAATCGGCTGAAATTTTCAGGAAAATGGCACATTTTGTTTCTGAGCAGCCCCTGAAAATTTGGTGGGGTTTCGTCAAGGGGGGGCTGAGAAAAAAGGGGGGTCCCAAAACGCGTTTTTCCCATTCATTTTTCCATAGGGCGGTTGGACTCACTTTTAGCTCGAACGGCTGAATGGATTTGCACGAAACTTGGCAAAATTGTAGGGACTGTTAGCCCGATGTGCCTTTGCTAGGTCTCAATATATGTGCTCCAGTAGTTTTTGAGAAATTAACGTTCAAACCAAGATATATATCTGTAACAGCGCTCTGGGCAGCGATCCGGTCCGCTTACTTTTCGCTTATCGGAACTTTGCGCGCAGAAAGCTGATTGGCTCTCCGGTGTCTGTCAACATTCTAAACAGTCCGGAGCGGACGCCATCTTGTCTCTCGGTAGGATCGAGAGAGAAGAAGAGGTGGAAAACGAAGGGGGAATTTAATGAAAGGGGGCAAGGTATCCCCCTCTTGACCCCCTAGGAATGTTGTTGGGGTTATTAAAGGGTCCCGTGGGGAAAATAAAAAAAAAATGATTTTTCACGGTAGAAGCGCGGCCGCGAACTGGTAGCGAAACGGGAATTCGCCATTTTGTGCTTCGTAAATTAAATTACTAGTTATAAGTGGGTGCGGGAGACGTATCCTAATCCCCTATGTTTCCTGAGGGTGGGTGAGGAGGCTGATATATGTTGATACATCTCTTCCAGCGGCTGTGCGTGAGCTTTTTTTTTTTTTTGCTGCGTGACAGTCCGGAGCGGCCGCCATCTTGTCTCTCGGTAGGATCGAGAGAGAAGAAAAGGTGAAAAACTAAGGGGGAATTCAATGAAAGGGGGCAAGGTATCCCCCTCTTCACCCCCTAGGAATGTTGTTGGGGTTATTAAAGGGTCCCGTGGGGAAAATAAAAAAAAAAATGATTTTTCACGGTAGAAGCGCTTCACGGGCCGCGAACTGGGCCGCAAACTGGTAGCGAAACGGGAATTCGCCATTTTGTGCTTCGTTAATTAAATTACTAGGTATAAGGGGGTGCGGGAGACGTATCCTAATCCCCTATGTTTCCTGAGGGTGGCTGAGGAGGCTGATATATGTTGATACATCTCTTCCAGCGGCTGCGCCATCTGGCCTTTTTTTCGAATGCCACAATTTTGTCGTGCACGGCAGCCATTTTAGATGCCAGGCTGGTCCCAGGCTATCACCTAACCCTGCGGATGTAGTTTATGGCCCCAGCTGTAGAGAATTCAGACATGCCAACCCTCCTGATTCAGGCATGTGACTACTGATTTCAGTGCTAGTCTCCCGCCTCCCGATTTCTGCAAGCAAAAACCCGGGGGCATATTACGAACAACTAGCGATAATTTTTGTCTCTAACTTGTTTAGAGACAAAAATTATCGCCGCACATCGGCGATTTTTATCGCAGATAAACCTTGCTATTATCGCAGAAAAGTCAGCGATATTCATGTATTATTGACCTAATGCTCTTAGCCATGTTATCCACCTCCCATTGGATAACATGGCTAAGAACTGCTCAGGGCAGGTGTTAGATTTGGGAGATATTCGCGCTTAGCGCGAATATCTCCAAAAGTTGGTAATAGAAGGTAGCGATGTTAGGGACTGTTTCCAGTCGCTAACATCTTGGCACGCCACTTTGCATGTCATTAGTGATAAATATCACTGACATGCAAAGCGGGGCCCAAGATGGTCGCTATCTCCTTTTAGCTGTCACTAACTGGTGTTAGCGACAGCTTGGTAATAGGGAGATAATTTTATCTCCGCTTTCATGGCTTTTAAAGCCAAAAAAGCGGAGATAAACCCCCTTGATAATATGCCCCACGATTCCTTGGGGGTTTCAGCTGACAGGGCTTGGTATTGTGTTACATGGTTATTTTTCCATGAAACGTCAGAGGGTCGATGCAGGGGTTCTAGAAGAGGTGATAAACCATTTAAGCCTCATGAACAAGCGCATGGTCTTTTAAAGATTTGTGAAGTACTCGGGGCGGCGGTGTGTGTGTGCCGTCTTTCAGGAGCGGGCGGGGGGGCACTGCCAGCAACTTGCCAGGTCAGGTAGTGTTCAACACGTGCATCACCCTTTCTCTGTCTGCTATTGCGCTCCATGCCTCGGAAAGGTAAGAAAAAGAACGTGCATTTGAGTTTGAAATGTCCGATCCTGCAGCAGCACACTTCCAAAGCCCACACATGACAATAACCCGATTCAAGGCCCCATTCACCCGTTTTTCAAAAAATAGATAACACTCCAACAAATTAAGGTTATAAAACTTTATTAACTTTTAACGATAATGAACAGAACAAAAACTAAAAACATTTAAACATTTATTAACACAAAAAGCAACAATGGTTAGAAGCTGTCTTTTGTGCGAATAGTCCCAAGGCAGCACAACGTGCAGAGTTCTGGACGGCACCCAGGTGATGTCGCCTGGGTGCCGCACTGGTTTAGGGATCCTACAATGCTGCTCCGAAAATTGGCGTGGGGCGTCCCGGGTGGGGCGGGGGGAGGCCTCGTCAGTAGCGGTCTGTTGTGCGAATAGTCCCAAGGCAGCACAACGTGCAGAGTTCTGGACGGCACCCAGGTGATGTCGCCTGGGTGCCGCACTGGTTTAGGGATCCTACAATGCAGCACAGAAAAACAGCGTGGGGCGTCCCGGGTGGTGCGGGGGGAGGCCTCGTCAGTAGCGGTCTGTGTCCAGTGTCACATGGCTGACACAACATGTACGACAGGCACCCAGGTGATGTCCAGTAAACTGCCGCACTGGTTTTGGTATCCTAAAATGCTGCTCCGAAAATTGACGTGCGGCGGCCCGGGGGTGGGGGGGGAGGCGGCGTGAACGGGCCTCCCCAGGTGGCGGCCATCTAGCTGAGTTGCGCTCGCTCTTGCGGCCACAGCGTCTCGCTCACCATGTTGTGGAGTTGCTCCCACTCTTGCAGTGCAGCGATAGGCGGCTGCCACATGGCTGTCAAAATGGCGGACGGCTCTTCGGTTTTGGGCCTGGTCCACTGAAATGGCCCTGGGACACCTTGGAAGTCGGACGCTTGCCTGCTAGGGCTTGGGCTCCATTCTCGAAAAGCGTCCCCTCAGCCGTGAAGATTGTATAAAAGTCTTGGGGGCCCCCGACTCCCGCAGGCTTCCGGTGGGGAGCGGCTGCCATGATTGCTCGCGGAATGACCACGACGGAGCCACGAGATGGTGGTGCTCTCATGCTGACGCCAGCTTCAGTCTGAATGATCCAGAAACAAGGTGGGGCTTTCATCGTTTGGGAAAAAAAATGTTCTAAACCAATGAAAAGTGTTATTTTTAGGTCATATGACCAAGCCTTCCATCTTTAGGAAACCAAAAGTAAAATGAACCAATGAAAAGTTTTATAAACAAGTCACATGACCTGTTCTGCGGCATAGGGCTACAAAAAGCGTAGAAAATCCGTTGGCACGTGAGGCGGCGTCAGTAGCGGACCGATGTGCGAATAGGCCGAAGGCAGCACAACGCGTCGAGATCCGGATGGCACCGAGGTGGTGTCCAGCAAATTGCCGCACTGGTGTGGCCATCCTACAATGCTGCGCCGAAAGACGGCGTGTCCAGCTGAGTTGCGGTCACTGTCAGTAGCGGACCGATGTGCGAATAGGCCGAAGGCAGCACAACGCGTCGAGATCCGGATGGCACCGAGGTGGTGTCCAGCAAATTGCCGCACTGGTGTGGCCATCCTACAATGCTGCGCCGAAAGACGGCGTGTCCAGCTGAGTTGCGGTCACTGTTGCGGTACAGTGACTCGAACGCACCGAGATCCGGATGGCACCGAGGTGGTGTCCAGCAAATTGCCGCACTGGTGTGGCCATCCTACAATGCAGCGCCGAAAGACGGCGTGTCCAGCTGAATTGCGGTCACTGTTGCGGTACAGTGACTCGAACGCGCCGAGATCCGGATGGCACCGAGGTGGTGTCTAGCAAATTGCCGCACTGGTGTGGCCATCCTACAATGCTGCGCCGAAAGACGGCGTGTCCAGCTGAGTTGCGGTCACTGTTGCGGTACAGTGAGTCGAACGCGCCGAGATCTGGATGGCCAAGTTTCAAGTTTCATCTGGCAGTTTTTCTCCATCCCTCCTGGATCAAAGAAGGTGAATGCTAAATATGCCACCTGCCTCATCTGAACATATGAAGTTAACTTGTATACACTGTGGTGCTATGCTGTCCTATGGCAACATGAGCATCAACCTGATGAATACGGCATTCGAAAATCATAAATGCCCTAATGCACCCAAGAAGTAATTTTTTTTTTGCTCCAGTTGAGCCGTTTTCAATGCCTGTTTTTTGTTGTTTCCCCTCCATCAAGAACAAAACAAAAATACAAGGCGCTAAGATCCGAATGGCAAGTCCTGGATGTTGAGTGCCTCAGTTGAGAGTTCTGAGCAGTGCTTGTAAGACTGTCTGAAGCTTATTTGCACCTGCTGCAGCTTCACTAGGTCCGGCGGAACTTTTTTCCTTTTCCTTTCTGCTTCTTTTCCTACAATGCGTTTCATGTGAAGACACGACCAGGTCCCTGAATGTGTGCAGGGGGACGCCATTGATTGAATGAAAATGGCGGCTTGACACAAAGCTGACTCAAGCGTTACTGTTGGTGCTATACAGACAAAAATTGGTTTTCAGTTTGTACATTCTTCAGGTTTTTTTTTTCCATCCAAGTCTGATTGAGAGTTTGTAGAAAAATGGCTTCAGATTTTCCACATACTACTCTTCAATATTCTTCCTAAATGTAACAATGTGAAACTCACTAGGAGAACGGCTGTTTCTGTTTCCTTTCAAAATGCTGCCACCAATATTTTCTGAATGGAAGACACCATCTTGTAGCATAAAGGGCCGAAAGGGGTTCTGGTCTGGCCGATGGTTGGTGGAGACATTTTGACTATATCTTGGACCTGCCCGGCCTCGCCCAAAATGGCGCCGGTATAAATGGGACTCGTAACTCTTTGCCCGCAAATGTATATCTAGAAAATGTTATTGTAAGTGGCCCTGTCGTATTTTAATTACAAAATGTACGTCCACCGATTCCGCAACTGTTAGACACCTTTGTTCTTGTCACCTAATGGCCCGCTCGTTACGTTCTTCTACAGTGTAAATGTCTCCTCATCATATACGATTTCAGTTTGCTCCGTGGCCGGCCCACGTGGTTATAGGCCCGTATTTGTATACTGACATTTTCACAATAAAGGTTTTTAAAACAAAACACGGTAGTAGTATTTTCATTTGTAAAGTTTTTACTTTTAGTGACTGTTTTCGAATCAGTAAAAGGCAAGTGAAATAAAGCAGTCCAATTACATGACGGATAAAAGGTATAATATGTAGGAACGCAGTAAAGATAAATGGTCAAGGGCAGTTGTGTTTTTCATGTCTGCAACATAAAGTGATCGATAAGAATCTGATAATCAGGCGTATCGGCGACTAAGACAGCAGGCCGAATCTCTTTTACTCAACGGCTCCGTCATGGAAGGAAGAAACGCCCTTTTTCTCGAAAAAGGAATATATTTTACTTGCAAGACAGTTGTAAATTTTCCGGGAAAGTACATTAGCCTGGAATATTATAACATATGTTTGAAAAAAAAATATTGTTCGAAAATAATAAAAAGCGTAATTTTTAGGTCATATGGCCAAGCTTTTCATCATTAAATTAACAAAAGTAAAATGAACCAATGAAAAGTTTTATTAACAAGTCACATGACCTGTTATGCTTACGTTACGCGCTGCGCGCCGCGCCTCGGATCACTTCCGGGTGCGCTAACGCGGCGTGTCATAAAACGCATTACGCGACAACGTAGGTCAAGAATATAGTCTAAATGTCTCCACCAACCAGCGTTCAGAACACAACCCCTTTCAGCAGTCCAAAAAGTTCTGTTAAATGACAACAGAGGGGACAGGCAACAAGAACCATCAGTCAAAGAGGGGAGGGCAAGTTCTTCTCTTCCGGGTCATGTTGGGGCGCTACCGGAACTGATCGAATTGGTAGTCTACAGTGTTTCTGGATGTTTCAGACTAAAGCTGGCGTCAGCATGAGACCACTACCATCTCGTAGCTCCGTCGTGGCCATTCCACGAGCAATCATGGCAGCCGCTCCCCACCAGAAGCCTGCGGGAGTCGGAGGCCCCCAAGACTTTTGTAGAATCTTCACGGCTGAGGGGACGCTTTTCGAGAATGGGACCCAAGCCCTAGCAGACAAGCGTCCGAGTTCCAAGGTGTCCCAGGGCCATTTTAGTGGACCAGGCCCAAAACCGAAGAGCCGGCCGCCATTTTGAGAGTCCTGTGGCAGCCGCCTATCGCTGCACCGCAAGAGCGGGCGCATCTCAACTACATGGTGAGCGAGACGCTGTAGTCGCAAGAGCGGGCGGAAAACAGCTGAATGGCGGAAGAGGCACAGTGTAGCAAAAGCGGGCGGAATGGCAACTAAAACGATAAAGGGGCGCCCCACTACAGCTTGTCTTCAGGTCAAACGGATTGTGGGACAAGGTCCAGAATTGAAGAGTCATCAAAAGGCAAAAAGTTCCGCCGGACCCCGGGAGCCGGCCGCCTATGTCGGGGGCGATCTCAGGCTACACCAGTGCTATAAGACTTGGGGAGGGTGTCGGAGCCAAGCGTCTTCTCCGAGTCCATGGCCATCACACCGCCCCTCAGGGGCCTCCGTCAAGCTGTTTAGGAAGGTAACATATCACATTGTTTTCTAATGCAGTCAGGTCCACAAACGACACTCACTTACTTTGAGAATAGTGAAGCTGCAGTAGGTGGAAATAAGCTTCAGACAGTGTTACAAGCGCTGCTCAGAACTCTTAACTATGGCACCCAACATCCAGAACTTATGCTATTTGAGAATGGTAGTGACATCGAAGCATCTCAGGGACCAAAACCATTAACGTACTTTCACGTATGAAAATCTTACTTGGGGAGGGGGCAGGAGCGAAGCGCCCCCTCCCAGTCAGCGCCACCACACCGTATGTTGAAAATCTGAAGCCATCGTTCTACAAAGTCAACCAAACTTGGATTGAAAAATCTAGAAAAATGTACAAACTGAAAACCAGTTTTGGTCTGCATAGCATCAGTAACAACGCTTGAGTCAGCTTTGTGTCAAGCCGCCATTTTGATTCAACAAAGCACAGGCATTGAAAAAGGCTGAAATTCAGAACTCTAAACTATGGCACCCAACATCCAGGAGCTTGCTATCCGGATCTTGGAGCCTTGTGCTGTTTTCGATCTATTCACACATCGGTCCACTACTGACATCATCTTATAAACCAACGTTATGTAAATAGTTTTTTAATAAAATGTTTTACCCTGTTTCTTTGCTGGTGTGTTGTCTATATTTTTAATATTTGCATAGGGTTTGTCGTTATTTTGTGCGGGATGGGTGATGGAGCCGAGCTGTCTTGCAGCCCTCATGGTGTGGAGCTCAGTTCATCTCACTATTTTCGTATTTCTCAAGAAGGGTTGTTCCTAATATTTCTATTTTAGCGAGGTCAAAAAGAGATCCAATTAGTGGCCTACTGATTTTGCTCGATTACTTTTATTTTTTTACACGATTTTTCACTATCTGCAAAGAATAAACAGAGTATTGCGACTTTGTGCTTGTTTGTAAATAGAGAATGATCCAAAGAGAACCAATTCTAAAACAGTAAATGCTTGGACAACAATCAATCAAATGGAGAGACAAGGAGGCACGACGGATTACAACGGGGGTAAAGGCCTGCGTTAACTACCCTTCAGTATCTGCAAAGAGAGAGTACTACTAAGGCAAAAGAGGGGAGGGGGGGGGGGCAGCGTTCAAAGCACATCAGCGTGCATAAATACGAAAATGTTTTTATCTATCATGTACTTGACATTTTAAAGCTTTTCATATTTGCTATTAAAAAACCAATGAAATTCACAGAAAAAACCATAGGTTATAGTGGATATATAGTTAGGAATTTGCATTTACAAAACCTTGAAAATTCAATGAAAAAACCATAGGTTATAGGCCATATATAGTTAGGAATTAGCATTTACAAAACCTTATTTTACTCGCATAAAACCATTGAAATTCCATATATAGTTAGCTAACTATAAGCGCTAACTATATATCGCGCACACGCAATCCACTGCTGATGATGTCACATATTACATCATTCATGACATGGTCAGTGACATCACTGATGACATCTCAAATGACATCACTGATGACAACTCAAATGATATCAATGATGACATCTCAAATGACATCACTGATGACAACTCAAATGACATCACTGATGACATCTCATTTGTCATCACTGATCACATTACTCATGTGATAATACAATGAACCTCTTCAGACTCTAATATAACCTTACATACACTCAGTATAAACAGACACTCACAGACTGTCACTCATCCATGGAGTTACTCACACACCTAGTCAGTCATGCAAAGAATCAATCACACCTCCATTTCCTCAACTATACAGTTATACACATCTTACTTATTCAAACATATAATAACACATATTTACTCTCTTATATAATCCCTGATACAAGCTCACAGTGATCGATACAGCCACTCACACATTCACTGGCTCTTATGTTCAGTTATTTATATATCTCAACTCTCACATGTATTGTGTTTTACATACGTACTTACTTGCACATGTAGCAATGAGAAATCCATTCACTCACCAACACACCCATGCACAGTCAACCGCCCATATAGCTGTTTCCACATGCACTCTTGAACTCATACTCCTAGTGAATCAACTGCTTACACATCTATGCACAGAGTCACGCACCTCCCAGCCACCCACACACACACTCAGCCTCCCATTCAAATATTTGGGCAACCAATCAATAACCCATATGGCCACTCTTATAGCTACTGATCAACACATGCAGCAGCTTACACAACATCAAACATCCTGATGCACGAATTAAGACAGTTTAGTCACTAACCCATGTACTCAGTGAGACACATTTAATCACTCACTCATACAGTCAGTCATGCACCTACTAAATTCTTCATCCAGACACTTATACATCCACTCATTCTTCAATATGTGAAACATATTTAAACTTTACAGACACATACAATCACTGGATGTTGTGATCAGTGATGTCATCAGTGATGTCACTGACCATGTCATGAATGATGTAATATGTGACATCATCAGCAGTGGATTGCGTGTGCGCGATATATAGTTAGCGCTTATAGTTAGCTAACTATATATGGAATTTCAATGGTTTTATGCGAGTAAAATAAGGTTTTGTAAATGCTAATTCCTAACTATATATGGCCTATAACCTATGGTTTTTTCATTGAATTTTCAAGGTTTTGTAAATGCAAATTCCTAACTATATATCCACTATAACCTATGGTTTTTTCTGTGAATATATATATATATATATATATATATATATATATATATATATATATATATATATATTATATATATATATATATTCACAGAAAAAACCATAGGTTATAGTGGATATATAGTTAGGAATTTGCATTTACAAAACCTTGAAAATTCAATGAAAAAACCATTGGTTTTAGGCCATATATAGTTAGGGATTTGCATTTACAAAACCTTATTTTACTCGCATAAAACCATTGAAATTCCATATATAGTTATAAGCGCTAACTATATATCGCGCACCCGCAATCCACTGCTGATGATGTCACATATTACATCATTCATGACATGGTTAGTGACATCACTGATGACATCACTGATGACATCTCAAATGACATCACTGATGACATCACTGATGACAACATCCAGTGACTGTATGTTTCTGTAAAGTTAAAATATGTCTTACATATTGAAGAATGAGTGGATGTATAAGTGTCTGGATGAAGGATTTAGTAGGTGCATGACTGACTGATTGAGTGAGTGATTAAATGTGCCTCACTGAGTGCATGGGTTAGTGACTAAACTGTTTTAATTTGTGCATCATTATATCTGTTGTTCTACAAACTGCTGCATATGTTGATCAGTAGCTATATGAGTAACTGTATGGGTTATTGATTGGTTGTCCAAGTATTTGTATGGGAAACTGAGTGTGTGTGTATGGGTGGCTGGAAGGTGTGTGACTCTGTACATAGATGTGTGAGTAGTTGATTCACTATATGTATAGATTCAAAAGTGCATGTGCAAACAGCTGTATGGGCGGTTGACTGTGCATGAGTGTATTAGTGAGTGAATGGATATCTCAGTGCTACATGTCAAATTAAGTACATATGTAAAACACAGTACATGTGAGAGTTGACATCTATAAATAACTGTGCATAAGAGCCAGTGAATGTGTGAGTGGCTGCATGGATCATTGTGAACATGTATCAGAGATTGTATAAGAGAGTAAAGTAAATATGTGTTAGTATATGTTTGAATAAGTAAGGTGTGTATAACTGTATAGTTGAGAAAATGGAGGTGTGATTGATTTTTGGCATAACTGACTAGGTGTGTGAGTAACTCCATGGATGAGTGACAGTCTGTGACTGTCTGTTTACACTGATTGTATCTAAGGTTATATTAGAGTCTGAAGAGGTTCATGGTATTATCACATGAATGATATCATCAGTGATGTTATCAGTCATGTCAAATGAGATGTTTTCAGTGATGTCATCAGTGATGTCATTTGAGATGTCATCAGTGATGTCATCAGTGATGTCACTAACCATGTCATGAATGATGTAATATGTGACATCATCAGCAGTGGATTGCGGGTGCGCGATATATAGTTAGCGCTTATAACTATATATGGAATTTCAATGGTTTTATGCGAGTAAAATAAGGTTTTGTAAATGCAAATCCCTAACTATATATGGCCTAAAACCAATGGTTTTTTCATTGAATTTTCAAGGTTTTGTAAATGCAAATTCCTAACTATATATCCACTATAACCTATGGTTTTTTCTGTGAATTTCATTGGTTTTTTAATAGCAAATATGAAAAGCTTTAAAATGTCAAGTACGTGATAGATAAAAACATTTTCGTATTTATGCACGCTGATGTGCTTTGAACGCTGCCCCCCTCCCCTCTTTTCTCTTAGTAGTACTCTCTCTTTGCAGATAGTGAAGAGTAGTTAACGCAGGCCTTTACCCCCGTTGTAATCCGTACTGCCTGCTTTTTTCTCCATTTGATTGATTATTATCCAAGCATTTACTGTTTTTCAATTGATTCTCTTTGGTTCATTCTCTATTTACAAACAAGCACAAAGTCGCAATACTCTGTTTAGTCTTTGCAGATCGTGAAAAATCGTGTAAAAAAATAAAAGTAATTGAGCAAAATCAGTAGGCCACTAATTGGATCTCTTTTTGACCTCGCTAAAATAGAAATATTATAAACAACCCTTCATGAGAAATACGAAAATAGTGAGATGAACTGAGCTCCACACCATGAGGGCTGCAAGACAGCTCGGCTCCGTCACCCACCCCGCCCAAAATAACGACAAACCCTATGCAAATATTAAAAATATAGACAACACACCAGCAAAGAAACAGGGTAAAACATTTTATTAAATAACTATTTACATAACGTTGGTTTATAAGATGATGTCAGTAGTGGACCGATGTGTGAATAGGTCGGAAGCAGCACAAGGCGCCAAGATCCGGATGGAAAGTCCTGGATGTTGGGTGCCATAGTTCAGAGTTCTGAGTTTGAGCCTTTTTCAATGCCTGTGCTTTGTTGTTTCCCCTCCATCAAAAACAAAAAAAAAATATAAAACTGTGCAAAAATACAAAAAAAACAAAAAATGTTTACAAAAGCCGTGCTTGTAAGACTGTCTGAAGCTTATTTCCACCTACTGCAGCTTCACTATTCTCAAAGTAAGTGAGGGTCGTTTGTGGACCTGACTGCATTTGAAAACAATGTTATATGGTACCTCCCTAAACCGCTTGACGGAGGCCCCCGAGGGGCGGTGTGATGGCACGGACTCGGAGAAGACGCTTGGCTCCGACCCCCTCCCCAAGTCTTATAGCACTGGTGTAGCCTGAGATCGCCCCCGACATAGGCGGCCGGCTCCCGGGGTCCGGCGGAACTTTTTGCCTTTTGATGACTCTTCTATTCTGGACTTTGTCCCACAATCCGTTTGACCTGAAGACACGCTGTAGTGGGGCGCCCCTTTACCGTTTTAGTTGCCATTCCGCCCGCTTTTGCTACACTGTGCCTCTTCCGCCATTCAGCTGTTTACCGCCCGCTCTTGCGACTACAGCGTCTCGCTCACCATGTAGTTAAGTTGCTCCCGCTCTTGCGGTGCAGCGATAGGCGGCTGCCACAGGACTCTCAAAATGGCGGCCGGCTCTTCGGTTTTGGGCCTGGTCCACTAAAATGGCCCTGGGACACCTTGGAACTCGGACGCTTCCCTGATAGGGCTTGGGTCCCATTCTCGAAAGCGTCCCCTCAGCCGTGAAGATTCTACAAAAGTCTTGGGGGCCCCCGACTCCCGCAGGCTTCTGGTGGGGAGCGGCTGCCATGTCTGTTCGTGGAATGGCCACGACGGAGCTACGAGATGGTAGTGCTCTCATGCTGACGCCAGCTTTAGTCTGAAACATCCAGAAACACTGTAGACTACCAATTCGATCAGTTCCGGTAGCGCCCCAACATGACCCGGAAGAGAAGAACTTGCCCTCCCCTCTTTGACTGATGGTTCTTGTTGCCTGTCCCCTCTGTTGTCATTTAACAGAACTTTTTGGACTGCTGAAAGGGGTTGTGTTCCGAACGCTGGTTGGTGGAGACATTTTGACTATATTCTTGACCTACGTTGTCGCGTAATGCGTTATATGACACGCCGCGTTAGCGCACCCGGAAGTGATCCGGGGCGCGGCGCGCAGTGCGTAACGTAAGCATACCAGGTCATGTGACTTGTTAATAAAACTTTTCATTGGTTCATTTTACTTTTGTTATTTTAATGATGAAAAGCTTGGTCATATGACCTAAAAATTACGCTTTTTATTGTTTTCGAACATTATTTTTTTTAAAACATATATGTTATAATATTCCAGGCTAATGTACTTTCCCGGAAAATTTACAACTGTCCTGCAAGTAAAATATATTCCTTTTTCGAGAAAAAGGGCGTTTCTTCGTTCCATGACGGAGCCGTTGAGTAAAAGAGACTGGGCCTGCTGTCTTAGTCGCCGATACGCCTGATTATCAGATTCTTATCGATCACTTTATGTTGCAGGAGTGGAAAACACAACTGCCCTTGACCATTTATCTTTACTACGTTCCTACATATTATACCTTTTATCCGTCATGTAATTGGACTGCTTTATTTCACTTGCCTTTTACTGATTCGAAAACAGTGACTAAAAGTAAAAACTTTACCAATGTAAATACTACTACCGTGTTTGATTTAAAAACCTTTATTGTGAAAATGTCAGTATACAAATACGGGCCTATAACCACCTGGGCCGGCCACGGAGCAAACTGAAATCGTATATGATGAGGAGACATTTACACTGTAGAGGAACGTAACGAGCGAGCCATTAGGTTGCAAGAACTAAGGTGTCTAACAGTTGCGGAATCGGTGGACGTACATTTTGTAATTAAAATAAGACAGGGCCACTTACAATAACATTTTCTAGATATACATTTGCGGGCAAGGAGTTACGAGTCCCATTTATACCGGCGCCATTTTGGGCGAGGCCGGGCGGGTCCAAGATATAGTCAAAATGTCTCCACCAACCATCGGCCAGACCAGAACCTCTTTCGGCCCTTTATGCTACAAGATGGTGTCTTCCATTCAGAAAATATTGTTGGCAGCATTTTGAAAGGAAACAGAAACAGCCGTTCTCCTAGTGAGTTTCACATTGTTACATTTAGGAAGAAAGTTGAAGAGTAGTATGTGGAAAATCTGAAGCCATTTTTCTACAAACTCTCAATCAGACTTGGATGGAAAAAAAAATCCTGAAGAATGTACAAACTGAAAACCAATTTTTGTCTGTATAGCATCAACAGCAACGCTTGAGTCAGCTTTGTGTCAAGCCGCCATTTTCATTCAATCAATAGCGTCCCCCTGCACACATTCAGGGACCTGGTCGTGTCTTCAGATGAAACGGATTGTAGGAAAAGAAGCAGAAAGGAAAAGGAAAAAAGTTCCGCCGGACCTCGGGAGCCGGCCGCCTATGTCATGTGCGACCTTTGGCCACACCAGGGCAATAGTGAAGCTGCAGCAGGTGCAAATAAGCTTCAGACAGTCTTACAAGCACTGCTCAGAACTCTCAACTGAGGCACTCAACGTCCAGGACTTGCCATTCGGATCTTGGCGCCTTGTGCTGGTTCCGACCTATTCACACATCGGTCCACTACTGACATCACCTCATAAGCCAACGGGGCACCCCACGCCGACTTTCGGCGCAGCATTGTAGGATGGCCACACCAGTGCGGCAACTTGCTGGACACAACCTCGGTGCCATCCGGATCTCGGCGCGTTCGACTCACTGTACCGCAAGAGTGACCGGAACTCAGCTGGACACGCCGTCTTTCGGCGCAGCATTGTAGGATGGCCACACCAGTGCAGCAATTTGCTGGACACCACCTTGGGCAACAGTGAAGCTGCAGCAGGTGCAAATAAGCTTCAGATAGTCTTACAAGCACTGCTCAGAACTCTCAACTATGGCACTCAACATCCAGGACTTGCCATTCGGATCTTGGCGCCTTGTGCTGGTTCCGACCTATTCACACATCGGTCCACTACTGACATCACCTCATAAGCCAACAGGGCACCCCACGCCGACTTTCGGCACAGCATTGTAGGATGGCCACACCAGTGCGGCAACTTGCTGGACACAACCTCGGTGCCATCCGGATCTCGGCGCGTTCGACTCACTGTACCGCAAGAGTGACCGGAACTCAGCTGGACACGCCGTCTTTCGGCGCAGCATTGTAGGATGGCCACACCAGTGCGGCAATTTGCTGGACACCACCTCGGTGCCATCCGGATCTCAGCGCGTTGTGCTGCCTTCGGCCTATTCGCACATCGGTCCGCTACTGACGCCGCCTCACGTGCCAACGGATTTTCTACGCTTTTTGTAGCCCTATGCCGCATAACAGGTCATGTGACTTGTTTATAAAACTTTTCATTGGTTCATTTTACTTTTGGTTTCCTAAAGATGGAAGGCTTGGTCATATGACCTAAAAATAACACTTTTCATTGGTTTAGAACATTTTTTTTTCCCCAAACGATGAAAGCCCCACCTTGTTTCTGGATGTTTCAGACTAAAGCTGGCGTCAGCATGAGAGCACCACCATCTCGTAGCTCCGTCGTGGTCATTCCGCGAGCAATCATGGCAGCCGCTCCCCACCGGAAGCCTGCGGGAGTCGGGGGCCCCCAAGACTTTTGTAGAATCTTCACGGCTGAGGGGACGCTTTTCGAGAATGGAGCCCAAGCCCTAGCAGGCAAGCGTCCGAGTTCCAAGGTGTCCCAGGGCCATTTCAGTGGACCAGGCCCAAAACCGAAGAGCCGTCCGCCATTTTAAGAGTCATGTGGCAGCCGCCTATCGCTGCACTGCAAGAGTGGGAGCAACTCAACAACATGGTGAGCGAGACGCTGTAGCCGCAAGAGCGGGCGCAACTCAGCTGGATGGCCGCCACCTGGGGAGGCCCGTTCACGCCGCCTCCCCCACGCCCCCCCCCTCCGGGCCGCCCCACGCCAATTTTCGGAGCAGCATTGTAGGATACCAAAACCAGTGCGGCAGTTTACTGGACATCACCTGGGTGCCATCAACATCTCAGCACGTTCTGCTGCCTTGGGACTATTCGCACAACAGACCGCTACTGACGAGGCCTCCCCCCGCCCCACCCGGGACGCCCCACGCCAATTTTCGGAGCAGCATTGTAGGATACCAAAACCAGTGCGGCACCCAGGCGACATCACCTGGGTGCCGTCCAGAACTCAGCACGTTGTGCTGCCTTGGGACTATTCGCACAAAAGACAGCTTCTGACAATTGTTGCTTTTTTGGGTGAAAAATGTTTAAATGTTTTTACAGTTTTTGTTCCGTTCATTATAGTTAAAAGTTAATAAAGTTTTAAAATCTAACTTTGTTGGAGTGCTATATATGTTTAAAAAATCGGGTGAATGGGGCCTTGAATCGGGTTATTGTCATGTGTGGGCTTTGCAAGTGTACTGCTACAAGATCGGACATTTCAAACTCAAATGCACGTTCTTTTTCTTACCTTTCCGAAGCATGGAGCGCAATAGCAGGCAGAGAAAGGGTGATGCACGTGTTGAACACTGCCTGGCCTGGCAAGTTGCTGGCAGTGCCCCCCCCGCCCGCTCCTGAAAGAGGGCACACACACACCGCCGCCCCGAGTACTTCACAAATCTTTAAAAGACCATGCGCTTGTTCATGAGGCTTAAATGGTTTATCACCCCTTCTAGAACCCCTGCATCGACCCTCTGACGTTTCCTGGAAGAATTAGCACGTAACACAATACCAAGCCCTGTCAGCTGAAACCCCCGAGAAATCATTGGGCATATTATCAAGGGGGTTTATTTCCGCTTTTTGGGCTTTAAAAGCCAAAAAAAAAGAGATAAAATTATCTCCCTATTACCAAGCTGTCGCTAACACCAGTTAGTGACATCTAAAAGGAGATAGCGACCATCTTGGACCCCGCTTTGCATATCAGTGATATTTATCACTAATGACATGCAAAGTGGGCGTGCCAAGATTTTAGCGACTGGAAACAGTCCCTAACCATCGCTATCTCCTATTACCAACTTTTGGAGATATTCGCGCTAAGCGCGAATATCTCCAAAACCTAACACCTGCCCTGAGCAGTTTTAGCCATGTTATCCAATGGGAAGTGGATAACATGGCTAAGAGCATTTGCTGGATAATGCATGAATATCGCTGACTTTTCAACGATATTCATGCATTGCGGCCGTTTTTTATCGCATTTGCGATAAACCTTGCTAATAGCAAGGTTTATGTGCGATAAAATTCGCCGATGTGCGGCGATAATTTTTGTCTCTAAACAAGTTAGAGACAAAAATTATCGCTAGTTGTTGGTAATATGCCCCCGGGTTTTTGCTTGCAGGAATCGGGAGGTGGGAGACTAGCACTGAAATCAGTAGTCTCACGCCTGAATCGGGAGGGTTGGCATGTCTGGATATTCTACAGCTGGGGCCATAAACTACATCCGCAGGGCTAGGTGATAGCCTAGGTCCGGCCTGGACAATCGGACACAGAGGAAGAGAAGTGTCAGAGGGTGCGGTAGTGAATAGAGTGAAAGGGAGGTGTCGGGCGGGCACAGGGAGTGATTCTCAGAGAAGAGCAGCGCAGATGGGGGGAAGTATATGGCCCATGCATGAGAGAAAGAGCGGGGGTGACCAGTGCGTGGGGGAGATGCTTGCGAGGGTGGGGAGCCATGCTGAGGATCGGCGGCGTGCAGAGAGTGGCCCTGGTCAAGGCATCTAAAATGGCTGCCGTGCACGACAAAATTGTGGCATTGGACAAAAACGCAAGATGGCGCAGACAATGTTTATCAATAAGGATTCATTTATAACAAAATATTTACTCGCAGTGACAAAATGGTGGTCAACACTTCCTGATTTCCATCGAATCGAACGTTAACAAACGTCACGCAGCAAAAAAAAAAAAAAAAGCTCACGCACAGAGCAGTTTTTAGCCATGTTATCCAATGGAAGGTGGATAACATGGCTAAGAGCATTTGCTGGATAATGCATGAATATCGCTGACTTTTCAGCGATATTCATGCATTGTGGCCGATGTGCGGCGATAATTTTTGTCTCTAAACAATTAAAACGAAGCACAAAATGGCGAATTCCCGTTTCGCTACCAGTTTGCGGCCCAGTTCGCGGCCCGTGAAGCGCTTCTACCGTGAAAAATCATTTTTTTTTTATTTTCCCCACGGGACCCTTTAATAACCCCAACAACATTCCTAGGGGGTCAAGAGGGGTATACCTTGCCCCCTTTCAATAAATTCCCCCTTCGTTTTTCACCTCTTCTTCTCTCTCGATCCTACCGAGAGATAAGATGGCGGCCGCTCCGGACTGTTTAGAATGTTGACAGACACCGGAGAGCCAATCAGCTTTCTGCGCGCAAAGTTCCGTTTCGCGAAAAGTAAGCGGACCGGATCGCTGCCCGGAGCGCTGTTACAGATATATATCTTGTTTTGAACGTTAATTTCTCAAACACTACTGGAGCACATATATTGAGACCTAGCAAAGGCACATCGGGCTAACAGTCCCTACAATTTTGCCAAGTTTCGTGCAAATCCATTCAGCCGTTCGAGCTAAAAGTGAGTCCAACCGCCCTATGGAAATTAACATGGGAAAAACGCGTTTTGGGACCCCCCTTTTTTCTCGGCCCCCCCTCGACAAAACCCCCCCAAATTTTTAAGGGCTGCTCAGAAACAAAATGTGCCATTTTCCTGAAAATTTCAGCCGATTCCGTCCACAAACGCCAAAGTTATTAGACATAGAATTTTCAAAAATCCCATAGGGAAAAAATCCTAACTATATATACCTACTGGCGACCGCCAGTAGGTAATATATATATGATGTGATCAAGGTCACCGTGGAGTGACCGAAACGCGTCATGCTGGCGAAATCGTGTGAATAAACTTGAGAAGAATATTACATCTTTGCGCTGTGGAGTGGTTTGTACCTGTGGCATCCGTTTTGGCGGATAGGATCTTGGTCCTGACGTGAGGCAGCGGAGCAGGACTTTGAATTGCATATATATATATATATATATATCACATCACACTTCCTTTGGTTAAAAAGGATATGGGCGCACTCCTTTTGATTTTCCACAAGTTTCATTTATTTTCAGTTTGTTAAGGCAAATGAAAGCACTCGATCTACGCGTTTCGAAGCTCCTGGCTTCTTGCTCACGATCAACTTCCGGTAGCTTGTCTCCTTCCTGGTAAAGAATTGGCTTGGTAGTTTAGTCTGCCCTGTTCCCATGATGCACTGGGCCAGGGACAGACTGATTTGCATATAGCCAGGTTCTGAGCTGGGATGGGGCAGTGAGATAAATAACGGTGATGGATCAAGCCCTGATCTTTGGACTGGGTAAGAGTGGTCTGCTCAATTCAGACACTCTGTTCATCACCACCCCCTTTTGTAAATCGATTTTGGCCACTATAGGTGTGGCAGGGTATACTCAGACATGAGTCCCTTTCTCACTGCTCCATCAGGATTCAAGCAAGCCGGGCCGAAGAGGCTGAAATGCCAGAAACCGGTCCCCGGTAGCTTGTCTCCTTTCTGGTAAAGAATTGGCTTGGTAGTTTAGTCTGCCCTGTTCCCATGATGCACTGGGCCAGGGACAGACTGATTTGCATATAGCCAGGTTCTGAGCTGGGATGGGGCAGTGAGATAAATAACGGTGATGGATCAAGCCCTGATCTTTGGACTGGGTAAGAGTGGTCTGCTCAATTCAGACACTCTGTTCATCACCACCCCCTTTTGTAAATCGATTTTGGCCACTATAGGTGTGGCAGGGTATACTCAGACATGAGTCCCTTTCTCACTGCTCCATCAGGATTCAAGCAAGCCGGGCCGAAGAGGCTGAAATGCCAGAAACCGGTCCCCGGTAGCTTGTCTCCTTTCTGGTAAAGAATTGGCTTGGTAGTTTAGTCTGCCCTGTTCCCATGATGCACTGGGCCAGGGACAGACTGATTTGCATATAGCCAGGTTCTGAGCTGGGATGGGGCAGTGAGATAAATAACGGTGATGGATCAAGCCCTGATCTTTGGACTGGGTAAGAGTGGTCTGCTCAATTCAGACACTCTGTTCATCACCACCCCCTTTTGTAAATCGATTTTGGCCACTATAGGTGTGGCAGGGTATACTCAGACATGAGTCCCTTTCTCACTGCTCCATCAGGATTCAAGCAAGCCGGGCCGAAGAGGCTGAAATGCCAGAAACCGGTCCCCGGTAGCTTGTCTCCTTTCTGGTAAAGAATTGGCTTGGTAGTTTAGTCTGCCCTGTTCCCATGATGCACTGGGCCAGGGACAGACTGATTTGCATATAGCCAGGTTCTGAGCTGGGATGGGGCAGTGAGATAAATAACGGTGATGGATCAAGCCCTGATCTTTGGACTGGGTAAGAGTGGTCTGCTCAATTCAGACACTCTGTTCATCACCACCCCCTTTTGTAAATCGATTTTGGCCACTATAGGTGTGGCAGGGTATACTCAGACATGAGTCCCTTTCTCACTGCTCCATCAGGATTCAAGCAAGCCGGGCCGAAGAGGCTGAAATGCCAGAAACCGGTCCCCGGTAGCTTGTCTCCTTTCTGGTAAAGAATTGGCTTGGTAGTTTAGTCTGCCCTGTTCCCATGATGCACTGGGCCAGGGACAGACTGATTTGCATATAGCCAGGTTCTGAGCTGGGATGGGGCAGTGAGATAAATAACGGTGATGGATCAAGCCCTGATCTTTGGACTGGGTAAGAGTGGTCTGCTCAATTCAGACACTCTGTTCATCACCACCCCCTTTTGTAAATCGATTTTGGCCACTATAGGTGTGGCAGGGTATACTCAGACATGAGTCCCTTTCTCACTGCTCCATCAGGATTCAAGCAAGCCGGGCCGAAGAGGCTGAAATGCCAGAAACCGGTCCCCGGTAGCTTGTCTCCTTTCTGGTAAAGAATTGGCTTGGTAGTTTAGTCTGCCCTGTTCCCATGATGCACTGGGCCAGGGACAGACTGATTTGCATATAGCCAGGTTCTGAGCTGGGATGGGGCAGTGAGATAAATAACGGTGATGGATCAAGCCCTGATCTTTGGACTGGGTAAGAGTGGTCTGCTCAATTCAGACACTCTGTTCATCACCACCCCCTTTTGTAAATCGATTTTGGCCACTATAGGTGTGGCAGGGTATACTCAGACATGAGTCCCTTTCTCACTGCTCCATCAGGATTCAAGCAAGCCGGGCCGAAGAGGCTGAAATGCCAGAAACCGGTCCCCGGTAGCTTGTCTCCTTTCTGGTAAAGAATTGGCTTGGTAGTTTAGTCTGCCCTGTTCCCATGATGCACTGGGCCAGGGACAGACTGATTTGCATATAGCCAGGTTCTGAGCTGGGATGGGGCAGTGAGATAAATAACGGTGATGGATCAAGCCCTGATCTTTGGACTGGGTAAGAGTGGTCTGCTCAATTCAGACACTCTGTTCATCACCACCCCCTTTTGTAACACGATCAACTTCCTGCCATTTTTTTACAATATTTAAGGCATTCACTTAGATGTTACATCATTTCCTGAGCCTAACCGCCTAGCATTGTGGTTAATGCAGTTTTTATATAAAATCAACTTAAATCATGAAATCTTATCAAGTTGTACATTGGAAAATAATGACATCTTATTTTCAATGTTTTTTAACGGGTTTCAATTATGCATCCCTTTAGTCTTTTTTGGATATTAAGTCAGTTTTTCATTTGTTTATCCTGGGTTACATTTTGCACCTTCCTTTTATTCCTTCTTTTGATTCCCTCCAGTGGGATTTGTTAGTTGGTGCCAGTTCGATTTCAATCCCTCCAGTGGGATTCGTTATATTTACATTGTTTTTGAAACACCCTCGATCTCACCAGGATTATCAAATTTTATGTTCAGTGTCCATTTACCAATGTTGTTTGATGTTACTGCAACATACATTAAAATAGATTCATAATGTTCTTATTCAAAGGTGAATATATAACTCTTCTGATTGATTCAGGCCGTACGGATTTAGAGTTCTGAAATCTATTATGTGTCGTGATTCTTTTTGTCTTAGGGTTTTTTCTCGGTCCCCTCCTCGTATGTGTTTGGGTATTGTCTCAATTCCAAAGAATTTCAGTTTCAGCCAGTCTCCATTATGTGCCTGTTCCATGTGTTTAGCCACCGCGTTTGCTCGGTCTTTATGGATGGTGGCTTTAGCGTGTTCCATGATGCGCTTTTTTAACTCACCCTTTGTACTACCCACATACATTAGTGGGCATGGGCATTCTATGCCATAGATGGTAAATTCGGTTTTGCAGGTGATTAGCTGGCGTATCTGCCAAGTCTTGTTGTTTGGCATCTTGACCTCTTTGGTTTGTTTTGCGATTTGGCACATTTTACATCCGTGACATTTGATAAAACCAGTGGTTTTTAGCCAATCCTTCTTATTGTCATTTTTAGTTTTACAATGGCTATGGATGAGATGGTCTTTCAAATTTGGAGCTCTTCTGTAGGTTACCGTTGGATGTTTTCCCACTATCTTGCCTACTGTCTCATCCAGATGTAATATTCGCCAATTTTTCCTCAGAATGTTTACAAATGTTTTGCTACCTTCAGAGAAGTCTGTGATTAATCTAATTGGTTCTTGTTCATCTTTACTCTTGATTTGTTTGTTTAGGCATTCCACTCTGGGTTTCGCATTTGCCCTCTTCCAGCATTGTTCAACATTCCCCTGATTGTATTTGGACAACCAAATCCAATCAACTTCGCACAGAAAATCAACTGCAACCAATGCCACCTTGGAAGCAACAAGTTTCCATCAAAGTTCATTAATTTCAAGCATTCCCTACGGCGAATTCCTCCGAATAAAACGGATATGCAGTGAGGAAAATGAATGGCAAAATCATAGCGAGGAAACAAAGAGAAGATTCAAAAACCGCAAATACAATCAGGGGAATGTTGAACAATGCTGGAAGAGGGCAAATGCGAAACCCAGAGTGGAATGCCTAAACAAACAAATCAAGAGTAAAGATTTCAAAACAAAGTGTGAACACACAGTGTAAACAGATATGACCCTCTCGCCTCAAGTAATCAACAGAAGTTAATGTGCGAAATGTAAAACTCTCTTTTGCAAACACTGTTACATTACGTATCTGTGCAAAATGTAAAACTCTCTTTCGCAAACGCTGTTATATTTTGTATACTCAACAAACCACTAAGTTATTATTACCCACTAAACATTTAAATGTAGAACTCTCTTTTGTTAATGGACACCTCCCGCTATTGCGTTTCGTTTCCACTTCCACACGCTTGCTCAAAGTTATTACTATCCATTGATCACGTTTAAAGTCACCTTAGACCTCACTTGCTTCGTGAAACGCTATTCCAGTTTCCCTTTCTCTTCACAGTGCCATCTTACGATCTCTGTGAAGTCCTTCTGCGTTGCTAATTAACTCTTTGTTGTCTTCAAAATGGCCACTACATACTGCGTCACTACGCATGTTCCCGTCGTGCTCTGTCACCACACACGTCACGTTGCACTACTGCGTTTTACGTCACACTTCAGACATCGCTGCAGGCACACGAGCACCCAAGGCAACATGAGCCTCAACGCGCGCTGCTCAATGTCAAAACTTCAACTGAACTCCACGGTATGCATTTTTAAATGACGCACGTTTTGAACGCTAATGGTCCCGTTAACAAGTCAAATCTCTCCTTTCTCTTCTCTTTTTTTTTTAAAATTTCAACACACTCTCACGAATTGCGAAAATTTCCACTAAGGTGAAGTTACTTTAAAACTCACAATTTGCCGTCTTCAGTTCGTTTTCATAAGGGTCCTTCTCGACAATTCTCTTATTCCTCTGCCCGTTCCTTTTCTCAGGCAATTCTCCTTTTTCTCTAGTTGTTCCTTTCCACGGACAAGCAAAACCACAATCTTTGGTTCACTTCTTTTCTGAATATACTCTTTTTCCACGCGTTGTTCTTTTCCACCAACAAAGGTTCTACCTCACTCTGTACTATTCCGCTAGCCAATCGTCGCCATCTGTTGTAGGGGAAGAACACTGCTACCAATGATTTGTGAATCAATCATTAATATTTATTAAGAGTAACAGAGAGTAGTTGGTGCTCCCATAAAGGCTAGCAGGCAACTGTCAACCAAGTACACAAACACAGAACACCATCCTCACCAAGAATCCAAATAGAACATAGCTCTTAAAGTGCAAGGTACAAACTAACCCATATACAAATACAACATGTTCTCAACAGAATTGTAATTTAATATCCTCTCTAATGGTAAGATCAAATGTTAAGTCGTAATTCTCTAACGCATCTGCAGGCACAAGCTAAGGATCAACATAGACTTGTAGATACAAAATAGATCAATGTATCACTAGCTATGTATGGTAGTTATGGTTCCACATGATGTGCAATAGTAAATGACAAGGTGTTTTGTCTTACATATGTTGTTGTTTCTGTTATGCTGGTTCCTAACGCTATTTGTAATTTGAGCCAACCAACTTCTCTTTGTACTGTATGAACTGTATTTCAAAGTGTTTTTGTGATCATAATTGTGATTTTTTATGTTTTTAAAAAAAAAATGTAAACTGAAATCTTTTTTGATAAAATACCATTTGACTTTACGAATTGAATTTAGAATTTTACAAATAGTAATATGATGTATTATGGGGATGTTAAATATGCAATAGGCATAGTGTGGGAATTGTGCATTTAATACATATTGTCTGGTCAATGGGATTATCTTTTTTCTTGTAATTCTCTAAATGCCACTTTTATCAAGTTGACATTTTCTTGTCCTAACCATTTGGGGTCTGCAGCCTGTGTTCTGGGTCACACGACAATGTGTAGATGGAGTTGGCCTTTATTTATTCCTCCCAGACAGTGTCCCAAAAGGGGGACTGGGTGTTGGCTGGATAGATGGATGTGAAGATGTCACCTACCACACTTGCAATCACGAGGGGCTGCCTCCTGCACTCACAAAGAACTTCACACCAGCCTTTTGTCCCCCCAGATATCTTGGGTCCTCAGCAGTGGAAGGAAGGAAATTCCAGACCAGATATGGGTTGAAGTCTAGAAGCTTCTCCCAATTCAAAGCTGGAACCATGTATGAAATGAAATTAAATTAAATGAAAAGACCATTTATAAAGCGCAGTAGCTACCCTCAGGCGTCCTAGCGCTGCAGACATCACGCTGATTACAAAACAGTTTAAAAGCTATTCTGGTTTGTTAAAAAGCAGGGTTTTTCGGAGTTTATGGAAGGTGAGTAATTTAGGCTCTGATCTAAGTTGGAGGGGGAGGGAGTTCCAAAGCCTGGCCGAGTTGTTGGCGAACGAGCGGCCTACACACCTGGCTCTCTTGAACCTAGGTATCACGGCCAGGAAAGCGGATCTGGATCTGAGCTTTCTGTTTGGGTGGTAGGCAGTTATTAAAGATTGATTGATGATAGCGCGTGTTCCTCAGAAGGCTCAGTGGGCGATGCACATTGCTTTAAATTCAACTCTCGCCCTCACTGGGAGCCAGTGGCGGTCCTTTTGTCTGGGTTTGACCGGGAGTCTGCGGGGGATCTGGAGAAGGGTTCTGGCTGTGCAGTTTTGGATGATCTGTAGTTTGTTTAGGATCGTCTGGGGTGCACCTAGGTATAGGGTGTTCCCGATGTCCAGACGAGATAGAATCAGACCCTGGACCATTATCTGTCTTGCATGAAAAGGTAGCAGGGGAAGGATTTGCGCAAAAGTCTTAGCAAGCCAAAGCAGATGGCTGAGAGTTTGGCTGCGTGGCAGTTAAAATTAAGGGATTTATGTATGTATAAATATTGGACTCTGAAACCCACTCTTCAGAATACTTCTGTTGATTGCGGACTTTACAAGAATGACTACCCAGCTGCCTGAGGACTGTGCTGCGGCCTGAAAACTTCCCAGCTGTTTAAAGACAGCCTAGCTGTTTGAGGACTGCCCAGCTGCTTGAACCCAGGACTACCAGAGGGTCTCTCAGGGTCAGTTGTCTTGCCTCTTGCTCTGAGCTACAGAGAACACAACAGGCTCCTGACCAGCGACTTCATTGGAACCAAAGAACTGTGACGCATCCCAATGCAAGTACGTACATTGCCAGCTCTAGACCGATGGCTACAACTGAACCGATGCAGCTTGCTGCACTTTGGCGCCAGACCTCGCAGAACAGCTCCTAATCGGCAGCTTCAACAGTACCAACCCAGTTCGATGGATCTAGATGCAGCCCCATACCGGTGGCATCATCGACCTAACACAGCATAGCACATCTCAACATCAGCATTGTAGCTCCTGATTGACAGCTTCGACAGCACCGACCCAGCGCAACACATCTCAACATAGGACCACGCATCTCGGCTCCCGTTTGACAGATCCTTTCAACAGCACAGCACGCAGAATTTGAATCTTGATTCGAACTACACAAGGTACTATCTCATCAGGCCAAAGGTGGCCCTGTGCCTCTAGTGCGCTCCATCGTTGTTGACCAGAGCTTGTGACTTTGTCCAGGTCATTTGCATCCAGATATTCGTAATTTGGGCAAGTTAGTGCTATTTTAAAAGCTTTGAAATTGCATATCTACGGTTCTACTGAAGGAAGTTTTGTTTATTTTGTATTGTGGTTCTATTTTATTATTGTTTGAGTGCTGAAGCCTACTTTATACATTGACTATGTTAAGTCTGACTGCTTTTGTGCGAAGCCAACAAAGGGGTAAGCACAGGTTACTTTAGTGAACTTTGGTGGTTCACTCTCAAATGCACCATTGAACTGACTATCCCATTCTAATCCCAGTAGGAAGCTTCTACCATGAAAGAAACAATATGCGAAGACAGAAAAAGAATGCTTAGCATTAAAATGGGTAGTAGATTCACCTAAGTGTTTTTATTGGGGTACTCCTGCATCCTAATTACTACACAAGCCTCTCCTCTACCGCAGACAAGTATGTCATGGTGAACTCTGGACTGGCAGGAAACACAGCGTCATTTTGTAACACCCAGGTTTGTGTTAAACACAAACATTCTGCTGCAGATTCATCAGATTCCTAGCACTTACCTAGCCTCTTCCCTCAAGCTCAATGCCAGGATTCCTGGTGATTGAAGCCCCATTACAAACAGATTTCTGAGGTTGCAGCGAGAAAGAAACCTGATGCACTAGGCAGAAAAGGATGTGGGAGATGGGAGACAGAAATTAGAGGCATGTTCCTGGGCAAAATACATTTAAAGCAGTTCTTTCCCAATAGATCCTTGGGGGAAACAAATGAATTTTCCAATCCTCAAAGGAAGGAGGCAGGCTGTTGTAAGATCAACAGGAAACAGCCGGACGCATCCATAAAGTAAGTAATGTGGATTTATTCAAGAACACAATTAAGTAGACACAACGCCAGCTGACCTCGCCACCAACTGACTTGCTAAGAACATTCCTCTAGAACATTGAACACACGCAAGTATTCTGGAAGGGTGGGGAAGTGGAAACACAAAGAAAGGGATAACAGCAACAGGTAGCCATGTTGTGAGAAGTAGTAATGTACAATACAGGTCATGGTCAAGTGCTCCAAATGGATGCCACTTAGAAATATATAAGGAGAGACATTCCCCAACTTGATGTATTTTGTGCTTGCTTATTACCAGGGCCAGTGACCTAGAAGCTGAGGAAAATGTATGTACAAGAGAACATTGGTCTTGAACCTATTTTTCCAGGGGGTATTTTACTCTCCATTTCACCAAACCAGTGACTGAAACTGTAATCGTTTCCAAGAGTGATGAAAAACTGCCTGAATAAAAAGAATGTTGCATCCCATTTGCACTGCAGGCGCTGTCCTCATATCGCCACCATAATCAGCTAACAGTTATCAAATCAGAACGCCTCAATAAAATACACTGAACATGGCTTTCTTCTGTGTGTGATAAACTAAATTGTAATAATTATTAACACAGCTCACAAAGTCTTGCTGTGACACAGCATTCAATGGTTGTTAGTACAGAGTAAATATTAATACTGCAGAAAATCAAGGAATACACATTATATGTGACACAAACACTGCCAATAGAAATTATCCAAACATCACTCATAGTTGGCAGCTGAATGAAGACCGAAGACAATAGTCTTGTTCGGCTTCATTGAGGAATTCTCCTGCCCATTCAACGTTCAATGCGTTTTACCATTTACACACCATGCTTACAACTTGCATCTCTCACCATACACAGATCCGCCCCTTTTGTTTGCTGTCGACACCTGGTTTTCCTTGAAAACGTGTTAGAATATGCTGCAGTGTTTATGAATGATTCACACTTGGGACAAATTGCGTAAAGTGCCCAGCTAGAACGAATTAATTCAAACTGGATATTTCAGACAGTTTACATAATTCGGCCAGATAGTTTTATCATCCACTTCTGCATTTTTTATCCAAAAAAACACATATGAATAAAAGTGGAATGCACGCAGGCAAAAAGCAGATTCTGTTGTCGGATTTATAATGTCAACTTGATGACTACTTACATCTTCTCGAATGTAAAAAATGCAATTATTCAGAGAAAATTGTTTTCTGCACTTCAAAATATGCAACACGAAGCCCTGTCTCCTGAGGCTTTTTACATATAGAGCGCATTCTCTTTGGTTAATCCTATGCCGCAGAACATGTGATGTATTGAAGAAGAACGTGTTCCTTCGTTTCCTCACCCTAAGGTTACTTTATTCTCAAATGCGAGACCGGCTCTGGCAGGACTCCTGTATTCTGCCACCTCATGGAGAGGCCACTCGTTTTCCTAGCTGTTTTTGCAGGCATTTACAATGTTTTGAAATTATTTTAGAGCGGCTGTTGAGTGTAAAACTTCATCAATATTGCTGCAAAATTTCTAAACATAGGTTTTCATGGGGGTGGGGGGGGAGTGGTGCAAAATTTGATCAATTAGCTTTTGCATATTTATGTGAAATTCGACAAGATTGTGAAAAATTACGAAAAATGCGAACCCAGCAATTTTCGAACATGAAATTCATCCTCACACCCATTTTGGGCATGACAACATATTTTACATATACAAAATAGCACAGAAAACAATAGTAAGAACTGTGATGTAAAATTTAAAAATTACACCAGCATAATGTAATTTTGCCCGCGTCCAGTTTTTGCTTCACAACCCATGTCATAAAAATGCAGCAAGTCATGGTCCAAGCAAAATTCATAACGTCTCCACTTGAATAAGAGATTTTCGGTGAATCATTTTCTGTCAGACACTTGCGCTATTTGGTTTACAAATTGTTGATTATTTTACACTGCACCACACAATAAAACATCGGCAAATCTTTACCTGTTTGGAAAGCAGTTCCGCGCATAGAGAGTAGAGTGTGATGAACTTCCTAGCTAACAAACGCGCCTCAAGGAACCCTTCCGCGATGAGCATTATTTCACAGATGAGCTCTATGTCAGGCACCACCATGGCACAGGGTCTAGAATAAATGATGCAATTCAATGTTCAAACCCTTTGTCAGTAATAGTAGTGTTTTTTTAAAGATTTTTGTACAAATAGACTATTAAACTGATTACTAAATAAGTTAAAGAAAAATATTGACTACTTAACAAATTGTAAATCATCAGACTGCATAAACCTTTTTAATAACAGATATCATTGAGTTCCATGGTACCTATTTTATTGGCATTAGAAGTATAACAACATGTAATAATCTCCTTCTGGGTTGTACAGTGAGGCCTGTATGAATCATGCCCAGGGCTGCAGAGACTCGGGTTCTTATTCTTACCTGAACCAAAATTACAAAGAACTGACTCCTTTCTTAATTTCACACCACTTCATCCACAATTCTGGTTCTGTTATGAGCATGCTCCTTATTTAATAATTTCTGAGGATCCCATAGGATAAAAGGTTTTCCTATGAATATTTAAATATAAGCAAAATGCCAAACCCAATGTAGTTAGATTAGAAGAGGGTAAAACATTTAATAGAATCAGGCTTTATTTGCCTTGTATATTTTACAGGTTAGTGTGTACAAATGTTATATAATGACAAAGCTAGACTAGAAATGTTTTAAACTTCATATTGGGCAGGAATTTTAGATTTATATAGTAGCCAACTATTTTTTGCTAGCTAACGCTCATGCATTAGGAGCAAAACAATTTCTGAAATCCCCTCAGGTCAGTGATATCAAGAAAGCTAAACTTTTCTAAATCATATACTTTTATCAGTAATTAAAGCCTGCAATTTCATAAATAAGAAAACAATGGGCATCTTTCATCCTTTCTTGTGAATTAAATCATGTGGTTATTAACCTATAAAGCACTAAAATGATCATCTTTTGAATACAGTTATGAGGCTATATCCCTGGCAACTGTGTAGTAGAGTAGAGTCTCCCATTATAAATACATGGGAGTTGTTCTAGAAGACAGAGGAGGGTGTCAGCAACTGTCTCAAAATCAAGGACTCCATGTTGCTTACCTTTTTCCCACCTTAGTTAATATGTTAGAAACTGCTAAAGGTTATTTGTCCAGTTTTTTCAAACAACCCATGGCAAAGCCTTTAGGTTGCATTGAATTGTCCTTAAACAACTCCCTCAGTGCAAATTAGATTGATCTAAACCTTCTCAAGCATATTCATATGTTCTATCAAATATTGCCTCACTTTAATATATGCTAAAAAGGGCACTTTGAAATCACTAGTGTGGAACATGTCTTTTGCAGAAAGCAAACATCCCAAAAGTTCAAAAAGGACATATTTAAATTTAAACCTAAAGTCTCTACAAGGTCAATCACTTTTTGAAAGTTCCTTCCCATAAGCAGCTCCAAGCAAGTTCTGAAAAAAAAACCTTGTAGAAATTCGGTTTAGGGAAGATCAGGAATCTTCTAGGAAAAAAACAAGGCTTGGATAGTGATCAACAGCTATAAGATCTTTAGTGCGTAGTCATATTTATACTCCACTTTTCCCAAGTATTTCAAAGTGAAACTGCTCCTTTTCCATCTGAAACTTTTTCAACATCAGACTTTTTGTCTGTATAAAAAAAAGTTGCAGATTATGTTCCCAAAATTGAATATCTGTTCCGCAATGCATATGTCTCCAGAAATAATGCCATTGTGCAAGAGATGGTTAAATACACTTTTTAATCAGTTTAATATTCAATCTTGCTCTCATGCTCTTCTTTTCTGTCTGGTAGAATGCTACCCTCAGTATGGCCGGGATACCCGTCACCCCCTCCCAACACAATCCCCAAGGATGGGAAGACGGACACAGTTCTTGACTTTTGGAAGGCGGGAGGGAGTTACCCTCCCGGCCGTATTTATTAAAATATGAAACAAAATTAAAACATTAAAATAACAGTTTCATATCATGTACAATTTCATTTTCACATTACGATGTTTATTGGCTAACCTTAACACAGCTCTAATACAAAGGTTCTCCTAGCCGATTCTAAACATCCTGCAAATGCATATACTCAAAATTAAATTGTACATCCTAACATTACGGGCCAACGGCAAGGTCGTAACCGGTGTCAGATCCCTAATACCAGAACTCCCCCCCTTACTTGTGAGGGGCGGGCGCACAGAGGACTGTACCTCTGTGCCAACTTCCAATTTCCCTTGTCTTAACGGGGGCCCCATATTTACTCGACGCCATCTTAGTGGTCGTCCGAGGACTCGTGTGAGGTGTCTAGAAGGTAGCGTAGACCCCCCTCCCACCCCACACTGCTTACCACATCCGCCGTCGCGGATGTCCTGGCCCCGGGAAATTCCCAGGAGGGGCCCGTAGCCCCTCCTCCCCTGGGAGGGGCCTATGACCTCCTTCCCTTTCGGCGGCCCCCTCCTTAGAGGGGTACCGCCTCCCCGTGTGAGGGGCCAATGGCCGCCTCCCCCCGGGCGCTCCCATCCATAATGGGTGGCGCCCCACCTCTAGGGATCTTCCAATTACTGCTCACCGATCATGACCTTACCGCCCGACCAAAAATTAAATACGACATTTTGAACCTAATGAGAACGGAATAAACGGTTAGACTGGATACTACCCATAACCTTTATTTACACAAGTAACACATCATTCAACTAGGCCGTGATGCATCGCCTAAGAACATGCTAAATAGCAATCATTTTATTATCCTCCAAACTGACAATCCAGACTTTATTAAAAACAACCTGTAAAAGAGATAATATCACCGTTAAACGACTTTATTGCAGTACTAATCGTTGCCATAAGGGGCTGGTGGGTGGGTCAAAATTGGCTCCTTGTTCCGTCTCGGGCTCACGTGCAACGAGGAGGTGCAGCTTCCAAGCACAGGAACAAGAGGATGCTTCCTTAGGTTGTTGCTCTTTTATTCTTCCTCGGGAGGGCATGTACCCTCCTCCGATCCGCCTCCGGGGCGTGGCCAACGGTGTAGGTGTCTAGGACAACCCCTCTTGGGCGGGAAAAGGCGCGCCCCGGCTACGCCGCTTCGGGCATACCAGCCGAGACACGCCTCCCACCCAAAATGGTTTCCCGGGGGGGTCAGGGCACCCTACCATACGTTCGGGGGGACCGAGTGGTCGCCCCTTTCCATTCTCATTGTGTTTTTATTAAACTTATGGTTTTAGCTTCAGCTGCCATAAAACGTTTGGATATAAGCAGAGCATTAAGTATAAATGCTTGCTGAGAGCTTGTATTCTGAGGCTAGGCTTGCTCTTTTTTATTTGATTTTTAATCATTAATTTTTATTAGCATCAGGAACATGTATCATTGTTTTTTAATTTTCATCTGTTTATCCTTTTTGAATTGTTAGGCCTATATTGTAAACTTTTCTATTAATTGTACATCTTAGTTCGATAAATTTGGTTGCCAGCAGAGCATCGAGGATGTTTAACAATTCAACAGCAAAAAAAAATAAGATGATGGACGGAGTGCTAAAACTTTTCAGACACTCACCCCCCAGTCACAGATCTGGGTTTAATCCATCATTGTTCTTCTGCTCCCTAAACCACCTCAGTTTGGACTCGGCCATATGCAAATCATTCTTGACCCTGCTCTTCATGGTACAGTCCAGCCCGAACTGCCAGGCCAGACCCCCCCTGAACCGGAAACAAGCATCCTGGGACTGGTTTCAGGGTTTCACCCCTCATCAGCCAGGCTAGCTTAAATCCAGTGGCAAAATTAGCAAGGGACCCAGTCTGGACCTACCCTGGCCACACAGAGCAAACATAGCAATCCACAGAACATACATTTTATTTTCCCACTCAGTACATTAAAACTATGCACACAATGTATGCAGAATTTTTCTGAAAGCATGTGCATCTATTAAAACTGATAGAATGAATGATAGGCGGGACTAAACTTAGATCTAAGTTTAAAGACTGACTGCATTATTTAGACCCATTGGTCATTTTTAGCTTTCTTCAGGGCAGCTTTGATTATCCTAGTAATGCAATGTGGGAGACATGCATTCACAGCAACATGGCATGCTAGTAGCATCGCTCCTCTCAAGAATTTTCTAATTTTGATAGATTATTAACTGCTTGAAGAGTGCCAAATATTAGTTCCCTAATATAACTTGGTTAAGTCTTCATACAAAATAAAAATCATGCATAGGCCACTGAGTGGTGAAATAATTGTTAGAAATATTATATAGTTGCATAATAAAATGTTTTGTGAATTAGCTCCGATCAACCTGACCAACAGAGTTGCCCAACCCTGGCTAACACGAGCAAGCTATTACAGTTGGAAGATAAACCAATACCACTGTAACATGTTTGCATTGTTTTTCTCATGGGGATTCAGGCAGATGTGTCACATTACCATACAAAGAGAGAACAAAACGGTTCAGAAAATGATGTTACAATAATAATAATAATCCACATTAGTAAAGCGCACAATCACCCGTAAGGGTCTCTAGGCGCTGGGGGGCCGTCAGGAAGATTAAGCAAGCTATTGCCCAGAGTCACATGGTGCTGGGCTAATCTGCCGCCGGTGTCGGGGATCTAAACCGTGATCCCCAGATTCCGGAGTCAGTCGCCCTAGCCGCGGCGCCACACCTCTTCATGTATGAATATGTGACGTTACAACGCCACATATTACATTGCTGTAGGTAACAACGCGGACGTTACATCGTCCACATTACCACGCATGGCATTACAACGCAAATCAATTCTACGACTTGCACTAGATGGCGCGCTGGACTTAGGAATAGTATAAATTACTATTCCTACTCCAGTTAGCGCAGCAGCAGGGAATGTGTTGGACTTGAAATCCAACACATTCCCTGGTGTTGCAGGCCATCTAGCGCAAGTCATTGAAACGACTTGCGTTGTAATCCCATGTGGGGTAACAACGCGGCGATGTAATGTCCGCGTTGTTACCAACAAGCGTAGCACTGACATCATTGTAAACGCTGTCTCCCATGTTGTATTAGGCTTCAATTATGAACCATCCTGCCATTGATACGGAACATCATGAGAAGGGATAAAAAGGCTAAGAGAAATAGGTTACAAAAGGTTAGGTCCCACCACTAGTAAATATGTGAAAACGTGCACAGACATGTATACTTCCTGAGGTAAATAATCACATTGTTCACAAGTGCTTTGGAACTTTTTTTTTAACTTACATGAGATAAGGGGTATATCAGAAATGTGGACTGCTGAGTGCACCACTATTTGACGGATGGGAATAAACAGCCATGATCTTGGAAATTATCAGATAATATTGTGGACAGAAACCACCGGAGATTCTTGTTATCCTGTATTCCTACCCACTTTCTCGAGTGCAGGCCATGCTAGCTTGCATACTATACACCATTTGTTGTACCTGGATTACTTTTATTACAAATAATATTTCCATCTCTGCACTGCAATACAGCTGTGGTCAAGAAGAAATGTGTGTTGAAACATAAACAAACTACTAGCTGTGAAACATCTCAAACTTTTCATCATCATTAAATCATTATATGCAAGAGCCCAGCAGATGAGGTCATATACCTGAAAAGAGCCTTCAAGTTCTCAGGCAACTCTGTCCGACCAGCATAACCAGGATTCATGGTGATAAATATTCCTACTGCTGGTTTCAAAGTAATTATTTCTCCAAGAAAAATAAATCTGCCACAAGGAAAGAGAAAAATTATTAGAAGACATTGTTTTAAGAATTGGATTTTCCCTCTGATAAGCATTCCCTCCCTATATGACATGGTACATGCCTCTCTTTCTTGTTCCTTATTGCATCTTGTATGCTCTTCACTTGCACTGCCACAACTGACAGAACTTCTACGGAGATTCGGTTAAATTCATCAAAGCATCCCCAAGCCCCAGTTTGGGCCAAGCCTTTGTAGATGTTTCCTATGGACTGAAAGAAAGACCTGTTACCATGTAAATCTGCATCACAGATGACCTGATGTGCTCCAATTTTATGCCCCTTGCTGTACCTTATAGTCCATCTGCTCAGAGCAGTTGAAGACGTAGACCATCACTCCTAGTGCACGACCCAGATCTTTAGTGGTTTCAGTTTTCCCGGTGCCCGCTGGGCCGGCAGGTGCACCACTCATTGTCAGGTGTAGGGACTGGGTCAGGGTAATGTAACACCTTTGAGCAACAGAAACAAAAACACTTTACCACAATGGAGTCTTAATTGAGTTTATGTTCCATTTATTGTTACTGTAAAAAATATAACATGCTGGGGCCATATCACATAAAGTGCTCCAGGAGCGCAACTGGCACTTGTGCCCGCTTTGCATGCCCGAGGCACTTTGGTATTACAGAAGGGGCAATACAAGTGACTGTGACCCCTTCTGTAATACCAATAGCGCTGGAGCACATAAAGCACCAGTGGTATCTTCAAGGGGGTGTTCCCTCATTTGCATGCAAATGAGGAAAACCCTTTGCCTCAGCGTATGCGCCATATTACTGACGTGGGAGCAGAGGCGAAAAAGCCCTCAGGAGGCGCACATGGTGTACCTCCTGAGAGTCAGTGTACCCTCCTGAGAGCAGCCCTCTTCAGGGGGTAAAGGAGGTTTTTTGGACTGCACCCGCCTGCAAGGGGATCTCTATTCCTCTTTAAAAGTGCAAGCGGGTTGCCACCTGCACAGGGAAACACGGAGCGGCGTCAAAGCAGCCGCTTTGTATTTCACATGAAGGTGCTGCCCCAAGGGCAGCATGAGTTCGCAGCTGCGGTGCGGGGAGCTCATTCCCATAATGTGGCGTATTTTCTTTCATTGCACTGGGCGCAACTTTTTAAAGGTGGGCGCGATGAAGGAAAATACGCTGCATTTGTAATGTGGCCCCTGGTGTGTCCATACCAAGACTACGGTTTAAGAAGAGTTCAATAGAAACAGTTACAGTATGCGTAGTACACTAGACTGCTGAGCAAGGGATGGGTACTGCTTTGGGCTGCTTACTCCAGTCCGAGTAAGTGCCTGGAAACAAATTTTTACATACAAGGCAGTTGTATACTTGAAGCACGATCGCACCTACACGAAATCACACTCGTACATTTGTTCAAAACACGACACAGAGGCAAATACGTTTCTGTCCAGTGGAATCATGAACTTTTACTTCTATATGTTATATAGGTAATATCTAACATTGTGAGAAGGATTTTCCAGAATTCTTAGTAAATGATTTAGTAGGCCAGAGCTGAACAACAAAAGTCAACAGATAGTCAAAAAGTGAAAAATTGACATGAACCATGACAGATGGAATGTTCTGCAGTGACACAACTGCAACAATCACTTAATAACAGAGCATAAGCGAGTGCGTGGCAACCTATACCATAACAGTATGCTACACCTGTGTGGCCTGCAATGGCAGCATCTATATACTATTAAAAAAAAACACCACCATACATGCCAATAACCAGTTTAATATATGAGCTACATTAGCTTTATGCACACGGATGTGTCTGCATCGTAATTTTCCAGTGTCAACTACAACATACTGACAGGATATTTTAATATTTAAAAACGTATAAATGGCTAATATTTAACAGTATTTTCTGTTGCTCTGCATTGTCAGGACATACTCTTCAGTATATTAAATTTGCTGCACTTTGATGTTGTTTAATATTTGATGTTGACGTTGTTTAATAAACATTTTAGACAAGGAAGTCATGATCGCAAAGTACAGCAGACAGATTCTACAAATTATTGAACAAAAGGCACAAGTCGCGTTATTCAAGAAAGATAAGAAAAATGATAGCCACTGTGTTTCTCTTAAATTTAAAATCATATCATACATTGACAAATATTATTCTGACTTTTTCAGCATCATTTTGGCGATATCATCATGCCAATTATTCCCTGTGCGCTCATATTTCTTTGATTAGGAGAAAGTATACATAGGAAGATGGAATTACTGGTGGTGAACTTATTTATGAAAGGTCATTAGAAACATTATTGTAAATTTGCTTTTAGGAAATTTCAAGCTTCTTATCTCTTAGCAAAAACGACTGAAATTCCTAAAGTCCTATTTCAGTTGATGGCAGACAATGAGTAATTTAGGATTTCCTGATGAGTATGAATGTACTTATAATTTTCTTAAAGCGCCTGTAAGAAATGTAGTTATTGATTGAGAGGGGTGGAAGCCCGAATCAAGCAACAACCATAATCCTGGTCAGGGTGAACCACAAAATTCACTAAAGTAACCTGTGCTTAGCCCTGACCTCTGGTAGGTTGGCACAAAAGCAGTCAGGATTAATTTAGAGGCAATCTGTGAAATTTGTATGCAGCAAACAACTAGTAATAAATTGAAAACACAATGCAAGAAAATCCAAACCAATTTAAAAACAGAATAAATAAATGATTAAATAAAATGGCACCAAAGCAAACAAAATCCAATCAGTAGAACCAGAGATATTGAGTTTTAAGTTTTTTTGTGAAAATAGCAGCAACAAGCCAAAAAGCGTCACTTGCGGTTATCTTTTCATGACTCAGGGGTTTGACGGAGTAAACAAGTTTAGGCCTACCGCAATTGAATGTGGGTCAGATAAAAAAAAACGGGTTAGTCCGACTGAGAAGTTACCGTCTCTAGTCCGACGCAAAGAATTCCATTCATGTTGGAGAAGGCTGCGTGAAGAGCAGGCCAAAAGTCATGGACGGTTGTTGCTGTACCATGAACATACAGTTGTCGCTGGAGCTTCACAGTGGTGGATTGTTGCGGACCATCACTGTCAGTGCGAAGTGCAGGTCTCGTGTTACAGGTGGTCATGAAGAGCTGGTCTTGCCATTCCTGGTCGCGAAGAGCTTCAACTTCAGGATTTTGACCGATTTTATTTTGGAGGAGCTCTCACAGATGCCAGCAAACAGCCCAGGACCTGGAGGGCGCCTCTTAGAGATCAGGACATACTCCAGCAGATGACAGTAACAGGGCTCAGGCAGGTCCAGTAGCAGCTGGTCAATTGCAAGGCAGCCTCTGGAAGCTTGTTGTGTGTCCCTGTAACTCACAAAGGAGGTCAGCCAATTGACCCCTGAAGTCACAAAATAACACTGCACAATAATATAGGGTCGCTAAGACTTTGAATGTCAGACTTGTTCCCATCTTTCAAAACAGCTACATCAGAAGGCTTCATCCTATAACTTCTTACCAAGTTGAAACATATCAGGTCCACAGCCATTGGGAGAGTCTGGATATTCCCACCCTGAATCAACACTGGTGAACAAAGGATCCTTGGCTGGTGCCACTTGTGCCTGTCATTTCGTTGTTTAAGCTACTGCCACATTCTCTCTATTCAGGGAAAACACTTTATTTTCTTTGGCACATTTTGTTTAGCTTTAGCTCTCCTTGAAGTAACCATTGTTTGTGCTTCACTGCCCTCACCCTTGCATTCACTCAGCTCCTCAATTTGACCTTCCATCTCTGAGATAGAGCTATCAATCTTGTCCCAGACTTCCAAAACAGGATGCTTCACTAATGAGGTTTGCCTGGAAGTTCAATGTTCCACCCCCTCCTTTTTTTGTAGGACCCTGGGGAAAAGTGCTGCCCACCATTCCTCTCCTTCATTTATTTCTCCCTTTTAGGAACCTTTCCCAGCATTTTTCTCAATTCAAGGATTACACATTCAGTAGGGTCTAACACATGTGCCATCATCAATATGACCTCCAGCAGTAGTGTTAAGGGAACAGTTGTTCAGCGTAGCTTTTATACACATTGCTCCAATAAAGTGTCTGGTCCCAAGGTAGCTATTTCCAGTACCTGTCCAAACTCTGTCAGAAGTAAATTCAGTTTTCGGGTGTTGGTGTGAACCAGGGCTACTGGGTCTCTTCGGTCCAGAGCAGGATATTCTGACAGGTACAAAGTGGCAACTGCTAGCCAAACAGTCACTATGGTGCCCATCACCCCTAGTGCCACTGCGTGCTTCTCTGTTTTGCCAGCATTAACTCAGCATCACATGTGGAGTGCCATTAGACAGTGATGGTCCTCAAATCACATTGAGTAGGAACCAGAATAAATAAATGTCCGCTACCCTGTTAGTGTACTTTTTGTGTCACCTATGCATCTTATTCAACCTTCTACACATAGAAATGGTGCCCAAAGGCAGGATGTGTGTTGTGACCCATTTTGTTTTTCTGGAGTTTTATATAGCTCGAAATTGACCCGAAGGTATCAGAGAGCTTTACATGAGCACCGGTTGCATTACAGATGGACACATTCATTTATTTTGTTAGGCACGGGGAGATTAAGTAATTTGCCCAGAATCACAGGATGTTAAGCATCCCTGCCGGGACTCGAACCCGGTTCCCCAATGTTGAGGTCACCTACTCTAGCCGTAAGGTCGCATCCTCACCTACCCATCCTTAAGATCAGTTGAAAACAAAACAATTAGGCTCAGGCACAAGGGTTTGGTGCTGCCTCAGCTTTTCTAGACTGATGAGCAAGTACCACAACTTTGAATTTAGCTCAACCAGCTTCAAATCAGTATAAATGTGTTTACCTTTACATATGTGATGGTAAGAAGTGGTGCATTTTCTACACACTTATACAAGCGACCTTTAAATGTAGGGCTCTTCTTAGGGTATGCCCAAATCATTCTGCTTGACCATGTGTGCCTATATGAAATAGAGCTGCTGTGCAGTCTAGTATTACTCCAACCTCATGAACACATTGTTGAAACAGTCTCCAACAAATGTAATCCATTGCCTGTGACAATGAAGTTTTATCACTGCTGCTGCTGTTTCTGTTAGCAACACCTCTAGCCAATTGAGTTGCCATTCAAAGGACAAAAATGAAATTTCAATTTATGAGTCCCACAAAAGGTGTTTGTAGTCTTTTCTACAGGGCCAACTACCATACCTCATATTGCCTTTTTCATGAGGGCAATTTCCAGGTAGCCTCATTCAGCACATGCAACACACATAAATCATTGAACCTTACAAAATGCAGCCCACTTTCATAGTGAGCTCCAACGTCTGATGTCTACAGTGGACATACTTTTAGGAAACTCTGATGACCAACCTATCAGTATGGACTCCTAGACTTGAAAGAACAGGGCATCACTCTGTATGATTTAGCTACACATTCAGTGATCATGTGCCGGTGAAACGGGTCTGATGTTAGGTGTTCATTGTTTGCTCACAAATCACATCCCTCCCATAACTTTAAGATGCTATGCAGTTATGTCATCTGTGTTGCTACGTTGATCATGTGGCCAAAACACTGCACATAGAGAATATCTTTGCAGCAAGCTTGAAACCCACAAACTGGGTCATGTGATCTATCCCAAGACGAAATTTCTGCCATTAAGGTACAATGTACACTGCTAAAATGCCGAAGTGAATACCATCTCTTTTCAGTTTATCCCTGTCTTTGTTAGGCCATCGGCCATCGGCTACTAAGTGGTAATTCTGCAAGGAGAATTGCTGCATTCCCCAATCACTGGCTTTACTAGATAAAAGAGTAAAGGCCTACACAGCATACCAATATTACATAATAAATGTCCTAAACCTATCTTTACACTCAGGGATTTACACCAAAGAAGTCATGCTTCCAAATGATGACGAATCACAATTGTTGATGTGGCACATACAAGTTTGCCCTATTTGGACGAAAGCTGTGGTAGTGGTGTACCAGATCCAGGTGTGGTTTGAGTTGCAGTATTGTATTTTTGTTGGTGCCTTCGGTTGTTTTTTTCTAACAAGAATACAGGAATATTGAAATGTGCCAAAAGGTCCATATGTATTCAACTCACAATCTTGCAGTTGGAGCAAGCATGTTGCTACATTGTGCCAGAGATACTCTGCTGTCGGTGACTAGTCAATCTATGCTCACATCATGTAGCATTATATAAACCTTGTTGAATGTTGATCATTAGTAGAGACTAGGTCTTTTGAAACACACTTGAGTACAAATCTGCTCGCTTTAGACCAATCTGGAGTACATCTTATTGCATAAAGGAAATGCAAACATTTCACCCGATGGTGAGTCATTAGTTATTCAGAACATGCATGTTAGGATCAACAATCTGAAGTAATTGGCATGTAAATGTGAACTGCTGCAAAACCTATTCCCTGTCCAATCTGCTTAGTAGTTAGTCTAGATCAATTTATTCAACCAATGGGTGGAAAAAGAAGGGAATAAGGGGTTTTGACAACAGAGAGTTGTCCTTGGGTATATTGTAGGGGCCAATGGCCTACAGTGCGGGAAACAATTAAGACCAAAAAGATGCAAGAAAAACTATGAGGACAAGTCTGAAGGAAATGTCAAAAAAAGTAACGCAGTCACTAGCCCGGCTTCCAATCTGTATGAAAATCAGGACTAAAATGAGAGTCTGAGGTCTCACATAGAGATCCTGCAGGAGAAACCACAGGGTATCATAAGAGCCATAGAAGAGCATTAAGGTGTTCCCAAACCAAGATGAGAAAATAAATGAAGAAAACATTTCTTTCAATCTTTAAATATGGCACCCGTCTTTACTATGCAGCTTCATTCTAGACCAGTATAAGATGCAGAGAACATGCATCCCCAACTACCCAGCTATCAATGAAGTCAGCTTCCCAGACCCCTGTATGGCCAATCCGTGGAGGATGATGACACCAGGGAAGGCTATTAACATAGGGCAGTGTGCTCTCAAGGCGGAAATCCCATTATTCCTCCCAAGCCCTGCTCTGACTCAAATTCCTCCCAAAGGGAAAACAAGAAGCATAACATCCGATAAAGGGGCAAGAAAGGCGAGAAGGAACTAAGGCAATATGAAGCTAGTAAGGCGTCAATTAAGAAACATAGCTGACTCCATCTTGTTTAGATTATGTGCCTGCATCATTACAGTATATGAGCACACAGCAGCGCTAACAGAAGACATTGTAAAACGATATTTCGCAGAGGCGATCTTTCCAGTGTTGTGAGAAATGCTAGGGAGGATGCCTACAGTGTTCTGGTCTCAGACTTGTAGCTGTGTTTCAAGGGTAAATCTATGGTGGAAAGAACGTTGTTTTTCTCGTCGGTGTTATCAATTGTTCCAGAATGAGATAGTAAGTATTACTATTGAATGCTTACTGTTTCTCCATATGTGCTGCCTGTAAATTTCTATTGCTTGTGAAGAATATACTATTCATGCTTAGTGATAAACAGTTAGATATGCGGTAGAAGAGACTGGCTTTAGATGTAATTTCGGTTGGAATGAAACACTTGGCTCTTAAAGAATCTCCCACCTATGAACATTCATTAAATTGAGATTCCACAAATCAACTGGCTTAAAATGAAAGGGGAAAGAGTGGGTGTGGTGAATATGTCATAGATTATAGTCTGTTGAGATCTCTTTTTGATCTTTTTGGGGGGAAATCTTTTTTATTGCTTTCCAATAACCATAGCAAGAAACATCAGACATTTAAATCATACAGCTGCAAAAATTAGATACCTTACAGGCTGAGGGTTCAGTCTTAGAGGATCCCATGCGGCAAGTCAGACACTCCAACACTAGTATTCCTCCCACCCCACATATCTTATCTTGGACATCGATTCCCCCTAAATTAGAAAATTTCGCTTGTATAACCAGTTCATTTGTCTCTCTCATTGAGACAGGGAGAGTATGTCTCTGCAACCCCAGGCCCTAGAGAAATCGCAGCATACAGTGATCAGTGCATTATTACAGAAGAGTATTGTGTACCTACCAGGGTGGGTTTTGTTCCTCCCATATTCCCAGTGTAGCCAATACTCTAGCTTGCTATTGGAAGTCTCCACCACCTCCGATAGATAGTCCTCCACCCACTTCCAGAAAGGCTGTATATATGGGCAGTCTCACAACAAGTGAACCATTTTGCCCTGCTCACCACATCCTCAAAGAGATCAGTCTGTATCTACCTTGTCAATCTGGTGAAGTCTGGTCCAGGTAATATATGTGCCGTGTAGGATCTTCAATTGTATTAACATTTATCCAGCTTTAATAGCCACCTCACCAGGGTGTGTGCAGGCCATGCCCCAGTCCTCGTCCTTTAGCGTACCGAGATCTTTGTCCCAGCACACTCACAATCTTTCAAGTGAGGGCTGACAGTTGGCTACCAGTATCCAATATGAGTACAGATTGGGCACAGCAGACGTCTATATCTTAATCGGGACTCATCGGGGACTTCGTGTAGTATGCCCCTGTATTCCGTAAGATTGGACCCCACCTGTTGGTTGCAATAATGTTGTGAAGTGGTCATCTCATACTGGGTCCTCGAGTAGGCAAAGGGGAGTAGTCCCTCCGGTCCCCAAATATTCCCAAGTTTAGAAATGCCTATCGGGTCCCATTGGTGTTTCCAGTCAAATCCCTGTAAGGCCCTCAGGGTAGCCAATGCCAACAGGGGAGTTTTCAAATTGGGCTTACACTACCAACCCTTCTTCCTGGTCGCTGTTTTACAAATCTTTTAACACTATGTCTTCTAGAACAGGTGTGTGTGGGGGGTCTGCATCCACCATAAAGGTACAAAGTATATACCTCTGGGGACAACCAATGTCAATCTGCCCTCCATGAGGGATCAGAATGTGGAAACAAAGCCCAATCATTGACCACCTGGAGTTGTGCGGCAAAATACTTCAGCCACAGATTGGCAAGCCGTTTCCCCCACCGTAGGGGCCTCTAGTCAAAGTCAATAGTGCAATGCAGGGGGGCCCACGGTCCCAAGGTAGGGTTTCTTTAGGTGCTTCTACTGATTGGAAGAAATCATCCGGGACTTTGATGTATTTTGGAGCAGGTAGAGGAACTTGGGAAGTACATTCATTTTAGGTAGGTAGCCCTGCCCGTCAGTGATAACAGGAGGGATCTGCAATGCCCTATACTTTACTAGCGCTTTGCTGAACCAAAAGCAGAGGCGCGTTTTTACTCGTGATCATTTCTCTTTGCCCTGACCTACTTCCTGGAACTTAAAAAAGCTCCACAGGACACTCACCTGCTTTCCACCTCCAGAGAGCACCGGCGGCCGGCTGGGTGCTGATCGTCTCGGCGGGCTCTCAGCGGCCCGGGGCGCCATCTTGGGCTGGGTTGGTCAGGCGAGTGACATCATCGCCACACCCCCGAGATCCGCCCCTACTTAGGAGACACATCCCCGCTATCCAGTGTTTGCAGGCTGGCGACCCGGTGGCAGGGGGTCTATGCCTGTTGCTGAAGATGCGGCGATATTGTGACTGTGACCTGGACACTTTGCACAGTGATTTTACTAGCGCTTTGCTGAACCAAAAGCAGAGGCGCATTTTTACTCGTGATCATTTCTCTTTGCCCTGACCTACTTCCTGGAACTTAAAAAAGCTCCACAGGACACTCACCTGCTTTCCACCTCCAGAGAGCACCGGCGGCCGGCTGGGTGCTGATCATCTCGGCGGGCTCTCAGCGGCCGGGGGCGCCATCTTGGGCTGGGTTGGTCAGGCGAGTGACATCATCGCCACACCCCCGAGATCCGCCCCTACTTAGGAGAGACATCCCCGCTATCCAGTGTTTGCAGGCCGGCGACCCGGTGGCAGGGGGTCCACGCCTGTTGCTGAAGAAGCAGCGATATTGTGACTGTGACCTGGACACTTTGCACAGTGATTTTACTAGCGCTTTGCTGAACCAAAAGCAGAGGCGCGTTTTTACTCGTGATCATTTCTCTTTGCCCTGACCTACTTCCTCGAACTTAAAAAAGCTCCACAGGACACTCACCTGCTTTCCACCTCCAGAGAGCACCGGCGGCCGGCTGGGTGCTGATTGTCTCGGCGGGCTCTCAGCGGCCGGGGGCGCCATCTTGGTCTGGGTTGGTCAGGCGAGTGACATCATCGCCACACCCCCGAGATCCGCCCCTACTTAAATGGGTCTCATGTGTCAGGGCAGCGGGCGCGCCGAAGGCGCGCCGGAGTTGCGCCTGAGTTAAGCCCGTCTGCGCCCGTCCGCGGCCGACCGGGGCACGGGGCACACCACTATGCCTGCCCTCTTGCATACTCCTGTTTTTCCCTTATCCATCTTCATGATTCCACGCTCCCCCCCCCCCTGAGTCCGCCCCCAGGCTTGCTTCCTTGGGTTTGTTTACGGCTAGAAAGGTCTTTCCTGAGATTCCATCTCTCTCGGGCGCCTCCAGACCGGTTGACTTGGTTTCCAGGTCTAGCTCTCCACCATCTGTAAGGGCCAGCAAACCTAAACTATCAGTGATTTAACTCAACACTCGCTCCCTGGTTAGCCATCAGCTGGAAGTTTTCCATCTTCTGGGGTCCGAGCAACCTGATATTTTATTTCTTACCGAGACCTGGCTCACAGAAGACTCTTCTCCCGACATTTTGGCTGCAATCCCGCCGGGCTATTACATACTTCAAGTAAACCGCCCTTCTGGCAAATCAGGCGGTGGTGTTGCAGCCATCATTAGGCATCCAATTCGTTTTTCCCCAGTGGTCACTACCAGTATCCCTATGACCTACTGCTTGGTGCTTAGGCTGGAGCAGCCAGGTTCATCTCTGGTCTATCGTCCTCCCCAGCCTATGCCCAGCTTTTTCGGCCCAGTTTGGTGATCTCATCTCCCAGCTTGCCATCAATAACACTAACATCCTGGTCCTAGGTGACTTTAACTACTGGCCTTCCGATGCTCATGAATCCCCTTGTTCTTTTGCTTTCTCCGACCTTATGTTGGGTCTGAACTGTACCCAGCACATACTTTTACCCACTCACATTAAGGGCCACATTTTGGAGCAGGTCTGGACCTCCTGTCTGGACATCTCCACTCCCCTCATCCTCCCAAGTCCCTGGTCAGACCATTCCATGATTACCTTCACTTTAGCCATGCCCTTGCCTGTTATCACTGTATTAGAAACCAACTTTCCCGAGCATAACTGGCACAGGGCTGACCTGAGCAAATTCACCTCCCTTCTTAGCACATCCGTCCCCTCTAGCACTGGATCTATTGACTCTCAAGCCCAGGGCTTGACCTGTTGGCTCACTTCTGCCTCCGACTCTGTGGCACCCTTAAAAATGGTCAAAGCCAGGCGCCGCCATGATGCCCAAAGGTGGTTTACTGAAGATCTCAAAGCCCTGAAACTCGGGCTTCGACAGGCCGAACGGCGTTGGCGCCGGGGCTATTCCCCTGAAACCAAACTGATATTCTCTTCTCTGCTTAAAAAGTATAAGCTAGCTATATTCTCAGCCAAATCTTTTTAATAATTGTAAATATTTTAACCTGATGCACTTTTAATTCAGCCATAGACCTCTCTGCTTGTTCTGACGAGATTACTTCGTCACAGGGGTCCTTGCTCTCTTTCCCCCGGCGCAGCCGAGCACAGCGCTCTCGCCGGCCGGGAGAACGCGGAACCGCCATCTTGGGGGGAGGCAGGGTAGCGCTCCAGCTCCTGGACGCCTCCCGCCCTCCCTCGCTACTTAAGGATTGCTCACTCATCTCCTAGCAGATTACCTGTTTTCACCCCTGAGGCGGAAGCCGGGGGCATTTCCTTCTCTCTTGACCTTTGTACTGAAAGCAAATCAGCGTGAGTGTGAAACAGAATTTATGTATGCATGGGGATTATTACCTGGCTACAGACGTATTTACGATTGAGACTATTTTAATAATTGTAAATATTTTAACCTGATGCACTTTTAATTCAGCCATAGACCTCTCTGCTTGTTCTGACGAGATTACTTCGTCACAGGGGTCCTTGCTCACTTTCCCCCGGCGCAGCCGAGCACAGCGCTCTCGCCGGCCGGGAGAACGCGGAACCGCCATCTTGGAGGGAGGCAGGGTAGCGCTCCAGCTCCTGGACGCCTCCCACCCTCCTCCCACTCTCAGAAGGATATGGATAAAAGCAAGGGGTCATCTCGATGGCGCGCCAAAGGCGTGCCTAAGGCAAGCCCGTCTGCGCCCGTCCGCGCCGGACCCGCGCCCAGCGCCAGACCCCCTGCATCTCGCTCCCCAAATATCTCCTGGTCCGCTGATCAACTTTTTCACCTATGCCAAGGCGCCTGCAGCCCCGCCACCTGTTGTAATCCCCAAAGCCTGGAAACCTCCACCTATTCTTGCTCACGTTGCAAAATCTCTATTCCCGTTTCTCTCAAACCGATTCTTCAGTCTATGAATGCTACGAATCGCCAGCCCCCGACCACCTTAGAAGCAGCCTTAATAAACTGTAGATCTTTACCCGCGCACGCCTCTGATATCTGGCTGTCGCTAGACACTTACAACTGGGACCTATTATTTCTGACAGAAACTTGGCTCAAAGACTCAACCAATCCAGACATAAACATGGCCATTCCCCATGGCTACCAACTACTAGGCATTAATCGAGATTATTCCAAACCAGGAGGGGGCCTCGCTGTAATCGCGAAATCCCACCTAAAATTGAATATTACGAAAATTCCTAATCTTGGCCTTATTGAAGCCATGTACTTTACAATCATGGACTCCGCAAGTATTATCCTTGCTGGTATCCTGGTTTAGAATCCCCCCTCGTTCACCTCCTCATCTCTCAATGCCTTGATGCACTCAATCGCGGACTTCTCACTTAAACACTCCCACTTTACAGTGCTGGGAGACTTCAATCTTCATATTGATAATCCTTCTTGTGCACAAGCTTCTTCATTCCTAGAAACCCTACAAGGACTCACTTTGTCCCAATTAGTAAAAGGTCCTACTCATAAAGCAGGCCACACACATGACCTTATTTTCACAAATCATCCTGGTATCTCTTCCCTCCCCCCCCTCCCCCTCACCTGGTCAGACCATTTTCTTCTTCCCATTGTTATTACCTGTCTTTCCTCACCCCTTCCTTCTTCTCTTAACAGAGTTAGTGGTCGTAAATGGACCAAAGTCACCTGTGAGTCCATTGATTCCTGTTTTCAGTACCAATTTAAGCAGTCGGAAGACCTTGATAAGGAAACAGTTAGATATAACTCTGCCCTTATTTCTGCTCTGGATAACATTGCCCCTCTAGCTCCTCTGGCCTCCTCCAGATCTCGTCCTTCCGCCCCCTGGTTCTCCCCTACACTACGTGAGGAAAAGAGCAGGTGCAAACAGTTGGAACGCAAATGGCGCCAGGCCTATGACCCCACTGCCAAACTGGCCTACAAAAATGCCCTAAACAAGTTCCAAAAACTTAAACGCTCCTCGATGAGAGCCCATTTCTCAAAACTCATCCAACAGGCGCAGAACTCCTCCAAAACCCTCTTCACCATTGTGAAGGATTTTGTGAATCCCCCTGCTTTGAAAACTCCATGTGTTCCCACCCAAGTCCTTTGCAACGGTCTCTCTGATTTTTTTCAGGAAAAAATCATCAAACTCTCTTCCTCCTTTGATTCCACCTCACTTAGCCCCCAGTCAGCTCTTTCACATCCCTTACATTGCTCTTTTAATTCTTTCAGTGAATTAACCCCTGAATCAGCGTTGCCTTTTTTATATAAAGTCAAGTCTGGCTCGCCATTAGACCCAGTCCCTGCCAAAGTAATGGGCAATCTTGCCCCTGTTTTAATCAACCCTCTCCTTTCCATTTGGAATTCCTCCCTGGCTCGTGGTCAATTTCCCTCGGTCTGGAAACATGCTAGGCTGCTTCCCATCCTGAAGAAACCTGGTGCTGTACCTTCACAATTCAGCAACTACCGTCTGATTTCGCTTCTGCCTAAACCTGCCAAAGTGTTGGAGAACGTGGTTCAGAAACAATTGGCTTAATATTTAGAGAGAAATCAGTTGCTGCACGATACTCAGTCCGGTTTTAGAACCGGCTACAGCACCGAGACTGCGCTGCTGGAGGTATCTGAGACTATTAGGGAATCAGTGGACAGGGGCGAGGAGGCCATGTTGGTCCTCCTCGACCTGTCCGCTGCATTCGACACTGTATCACATGACATACTCACAGCCCGTTTACAACAATTGGAGATTGTTGGTACAGTCCTGGCTTGGATTAAATCCTTTTTGTCCGGACGGTCCCAAAGGGTACTGATGCACCCATTTGAATCAGAGGATAAACCCCTCATATGCGGAGTGCCTCAAGGCTCCGCCTTGAGCCCTCTTTTATTTAACGCATACTTGGCCCCGCTTGCCAGGGTAGTTGAGTCTTGGGGGGTCAGGGTGGTCTCATATGCTGATGATACTCAGCTTGTTTTTTCATTCAGAGACCATTCTGTCTCCCTCTTCTCCAACTTCAGAAACTGCCTTGGCAATATCTGCGCATGGATGGCTGCTAATCATCTGGCTCTAAATACGGACAAGACTGAGGTTCTCTTTTTTAGCCAGAAGTCTACTCCCCCTGCTAACTTATGGTTGCCTACCGTCCTGAACCCCCCGCCCACACCAGTGCAGTCTGCCCGCAATCTGGGCTTTCTATTCGACAACACTTTGTCCTGTAAAGCCCAGGTCAATAAAGTTTCAGCGGCCTGTTTTAATAAGCTGCGCATGATCAGGAAGATCTTTCCTTATCTCCCCCAGTCCTCCCGCAAAACGATTGTCCAGGCACTTATCATGGCACATCTTGATTACGCTAACAGCTTATATGCCGGTGCCCCCTCTATCTTATAGACTGACTACAAATTGTTCAGAACGCGGCAGCAAGGCTTATTGGTAACATCCCCGCCCGCAACTCGGTCAGAGGATATCGAGATGAGCTACACTGGCTTCCTATAGCCCGACGTATTGATTTCAAAATCCTGATCCTTGCCTTCTGGGCAATTCATGGAACTGGTCCGGCCTATCTGAGCAAAAGACTCAAGATATCTTCTTCAGTAAGGCATTTGAGATCAAACAGCCTTCGCTTACTGAATGTCCCCAGATTTAGACTTGCCCGTAGTGGTGGCAGAACTTTCACCGTTATAGCAGCCAAGCTCTGGAACAGCCTTCCTCTGGACCTTAGGTTCATTGAATCTGAGCAAGTCTTCCGACGCAAACTAAAAACCTTGCTGTTTACCAAACGTTGATAAAAAGCTCCTCTGTAGCCCTCGGTCTTTTCTGGATGGATCTGAACCAGGCAACCCTCTCTTGTGATAAACTTGTAATCTTAGCGCCGGGACACCCCCTTTGGAGGTAGCCGCGCGCTTTATAAGCGTCTTAAATAAATAAATAAATAAATACTTCTCTAATAAAATTTTGGAATCAGCCAACAAATCCAGGGACATATTTTCAATTGTTGAGGAACTATCCAACCCCGAAAGAGTAACTATTGCACCTCTCCCTTCCCAGTCACTGTGTGACTCTCTTAATCAATTCTTTGTCGATAAAATAATTAAGATTAAAAACAGTATTCCCGCTCAAGCCTCGCTTGCCCTCCCTCAGCCTGTTGTTCTTGGTCCCCCTCCAGACTCCCACACTCTAACCCAGATTCCCCCCATCTTGAAGGAAGGCTTTCTTGCCCTCCTACACAAAGTTTCCTCTGGCTCTCCCAGCGATTGCTGCCCTCCCATAGTTCTCCGCGAAGCCTTCACTGTCTGCCCCGAACCCCTCCTGGCCCTTTTGAACAACTCTCTTGCCATGGGCGAGGTCCCTCGCTCTTTCAAGCAGGCAGAGGTGGTGGCCATTTTAAAGAAACCCTCGGCAGACCCTTCCATTATGAGCAACTTTCGGCCCATCTCTCTCCTCCCTTTCCTCAGTAAGGTTCTGGAGTCACATGTTACTCAGACTCTCAGCGCTTTCATTGAGGAATCTTGCTTTTTGGATTCCCAGCAAGCTGGGTTCAGACCTGCGCACTCCACAGAGGCAGTTATACTCTCTGTGATGGAGGAATTGCGCAGAGGGGCCGACGCCAACATCTCTCAGGCCCTGGTGCTTCTGGATTTGTCGGCCGCCTTCGACACGGTTGACCATGGTATTCTTGTCGACCGTGTCGGAGAGGCCGGCATCCAGGGCACCGCCCTTGACTGGATCCACTCTTTCTTGTCTGACCGCCAACAGGCAGTCAGACTGTCCCAATTCTCAGCAGACCAGGTCGGGCTGACCTGCGGTGTCCCGCAGTGTTCCTCCCTGTCCCTACTCCTTTTTAATTTGTACCTGGCTCCCTTGATCCGCTCTCTCCGGAGGTTGAATGTCACCGCGTTTAATTACGCGGATGACATTCAACTGGTCTTTACCATCGACCCTTCGGATGAATCAATATCCACTTTTCAAACCTCCCTCTGCTTCATTAGTAACTGGATGAGCTCAAACCATCTGAAGCTCAACCCCGACAAGACCGAGCTGGTTCTTGTCGGGGGGCCCTCTAATCCCTGGCAACCCTCTTTTTGGCCGTCAAGCTTAGGCAGCCCCCCTAGCCCAGTGAACTCAGCTAAAAGCTTAGGGGTTATCATAAGTAGCGATCTTTCTATGAAACCCCAGATTAGCGCGGTAGTGTCTTCCAGCCACTTTCAGTTAAGGAAGATTCGTAAAATCTCTCGCCTCCTCACTACTGAGGCCCTCACCCTGGCCCTGTTAGCGTTAGTCATTTCAAGACTTGACTACGCAAACGCACTTTACGTAGGCATTCCTGACTACCAAGCCAAGAGACTCCAGCTGATTCAAAATAAGGCTGCTCGTCTCATTTTCCGCCAACCCAGACACCAACATGTTCGCCCTCTTCTAAAAAGTCTTCATTGGCTTCTGGTCACTGTACGCTGCAAGTTTAAATTAGGCTGCATAATCTTTAAATCCCTTGCTGGCAGTGGCCCCTCTTTCATTTCTTCTCTCCTTCACCCATATGTCCCTTCACGCAACCTTCGCTCGTCTCAGTTGGCTCTGCTATCTGTCCCAAGATTCAAGAGGAAGAAACATGGTGGCCTCAGGTTTTCCTTTTTAGCCCCCTGTTTCTGGAATGCCCTCCCCCTCCATCTAAGGCTGTCTTTCTCTTATACTAGATTCAGATCCCTCCTCAAAACTTTTTTGTTTACTGAGGCCTACAATTAGCTTTGTCCCTCACTTTTTCTCTGCCCCCTCAGCACAAGCGCCAAGAAACCTTCAGGTGTTAGTAGCGCTATATAAATTGTTTTAACATAACATAACATAACCTATATCTGCTTCGTATCCCTTCAGTGTCTTGTTCAGGTTGCATTCTGGAAGGTCACAAGATCCGACATAACTGAGACCCAGACCCCCAGGTATCAGAAACCGTCTGGAGCTTACCTTAGCAGGTAGGTACGCCCAGTCCCCCATGAGGGTTAGAGGGACAGGGAGGCAATTGAAACTTGACCGATATATGCCAGCTGATAAATATCCCTTGCTATGTACCAAATGTGTCAAACATATGCAAAACCCTGAGGACTGACTTCATGGGGTCAGCTAAATACAGTAAGACAACATCCACATAGAGGGAGAGAACATCTTCCAAATCGTAGGTCCACCGTAATCCCTCAAGTTGGGCGTCAACCCTAACAAAACCTGCCAATGACTCTAGGACCAATGCAAAGAGCAGGAGAGAATGCAGGCACCCCTGCATTGTCCCATAGCCTTTGGGGAATTCCTGGAATAACTACCCATTCACCTTCGTTTTGGCCAGCAGATTACTGTACAGCAGTGGGATCCAGGACAAAAATTCCCTGCTGAAGCCCATTTTGTCAAGGACAACCAATAGGAAGTCCCATGATACAGAGTCGAATGTCCTCCTGGCATTCAGGGAGGCCAGCACTGTTGGATCATCCACCTCCGCCCTCGCACCAGACAATCCAACTCATCTGGGTCCACCAGTTTGTCAATCACTTGCATTAGTCTGTTTGCTAGTACTTTCCATAGAATTTCGACCTTGTATTAAGTAGGGTGATTAGGCAGTACAAATCAGTGATCCAGGAGTTTTTCCTCCTTGCGGATCATGAAAATTGTGGCAGTTCTCAAGTCAAGAGAGAGCTTGCCCTTTTTCCTGGTCATGGAGAACATTGTTTCACTGTCTCTGTTACTAGTCGGGCCAAACACCAATTTTGGTGGTTGGCCATTGGGTCCCGGGGCCCTCCATCCCCACAACTGAAATATGGCCTCACTGATCTCCTCAGTCCAGATTTCTCCTTCCAAAGCTTATTTGTCAGCAGGGGATACCCTAGAGTGGGAGGTTCGCCAACAAAGGCTTTTTGGTCTGCAGCCAAGTGGCACTCTCCCAGGCTGAATAGACCCAATAGGTGTGACGCGATGGTTTTGGAAAGGTCATAGCCCTATAGTGCAGAACCTCCTGGACATTCATTAGGTAATGGATCCACCTCCTCCCATCCTCTTGCTGCACTAACCACGCAATCAGTTTCCCTGCCTTGCTAGTAACTTCATAAAGCCAGTGTTTGGATTGGTATTGGTCACTCTTCCACCCAGGTGTGGTATTTCTCTCTAGCTAGGGCCATCCGGTGGATTTGGTCAGGTGTAGGGGGTCCAGCCCATTTGGATATGCACTGTGCTAAGTGTGCTTTTAATTAGGTACCCTCGACAGTTTTTTTAGGCCTCCCACATTGTGACATCAGAGGGGACCCAATCTTTCAACTCCCATGGGTCCAACCTACAGGTCACCCAACCTCATTTAATCCACCCCTATGCGTGTATGGAGTGGTGAGTTGTCAGCTATGCCCCTAGGCAGATACGTGGTATAGCAATATCGCTTTCCCTGAATCTGAGGGACCAGGAGGTGGTCGAATTGGGACATGGAACCTGCCAATCTGGCCACACGAGTAGTAGTGGTTCACAGGCCTTGCTTCCACCTCATGTCTATTAGGCCCACTACCGATAACAATGTTTTCAGTTGTGTGTCCTTGCCTGATAGTCTCCTACCACGAGTAATTCTATTCATATCAGTGTGTAGTAGGTTCAGGTCGACCCCAAGGTCTTGGTCAAAGGTATAATCTGTGTCAGCGAGTCCCGAGCCCTCTTCAACATTTCTGTTTGTAGGCCCGGTGGGAAATACCACTAGGTGATCGCAATCTGTTCCCCATTCCATCCCCCCAGGTTCACAGCACAACAGCTGTCTGGGAGGGTTCAGTTCTTCAGGCCTGCCAGGGGAAAAGACCCCTCACCAGTATACTGACCCCCCCCCAGAAACTGTGGTAAATCCCAAGTGAGTCAGCCACTGATAGCGCATCCATCCCAAGAAGGTGGTCTTTTTACCCACTTAGTGAGTTTCCTGTAAGATGATTAAGTCTGAGTTATGTCTATTCAATTATTGGGATAGCACCCCTCTCAAGTTTACTCCCTAGGCCATTCATATTATTTCATGATGGCAGGGTGAACCCCCATTATTCTCCCCGTTGTCCAACCCCGGCTTTCCCACTCATGTTACTAGAACCCTTAGTCCCTTCTGAAGTGTCATTCCTATGCTGTGTCAATGTCAAACCCCATAAAACACCCACACCAAACAGCCTCAGGCTGGTAGTGTAGAACTACCCACTCCTGCAATGGCTGTGGTACTTAGCTTTATGAAATGTTTTAGGGAGTAGCCAGTTGGTACAATCATTAAACTGTATGACACCAAGTGTGGTTCTGCAGTGACTTTAGTGGTATATTGTAGCAACATAAGGGGTTATATGGAAGGACATTACTAAGGGTGGATGATAAATTCTGCTCCACTGGCAGAGTTCCTGGAGTTTTTCCCACTCCGTGTTACGTTTGTAATGCAGAGTTCCGGTAAAACACTGCCAAAAGTCGCATTTCATGGTTTTTTCTCACACATGGATTGCCAACAGTAAGTTGGAGAGCATGAACGAGATTTGCGCATCGGTAGAGTGATTTTCGAGCGCTATGATTGCACCCAGCAAGATTTTCTTAAAGAGGGCCATTGTGACTGCTCTCGTGAGAAAGCTGCTGCTCAAGTAGAAAATCAATTCGATCGTCCGCAAACAAACAGCCCATGAGGCAAGTCGCATTGTGCCATCCATGCTGAGTTTGCATCACGAAACAAAGTCTTGTGCTAAAAATCAGTGCGAGCAGCGTGACGTGCTGTTTCTGCCTGCTCGCGTAACTCCGTAAAATCTCATCGAGTTTTCGTGGAATTCTGCGGTGTGAAACTCCACAAGTTCCAACCACCCCTAGACAATACTGCTATACATTTGGTCAGAAACTATTTCTGTAGTAGGGTCCTGGATGTACCGCAGAGCACAACTGGTTATGGGGCCCACCATGAATTAGAGCTACAGTACTTATCGAATATCTAAGCCGCCCAGCCTTTGCTGAAATGCTTTCCCACATGTCCAGAATGTCATCTAAACAGGGTGATTTGGGGCGTGGCCAAGATGGCTGTGTGAGCTTTAATTGCGCTCCATCCCCACCAGGCCTATAGCATTGCCAAAGCACCTGATCAACACCAGTTCCAGCCCCGGGAGACTCCCCGCTATGCAGCAGACCATAAGGCCTGACCCTGGGGGCCACAAAAGCAGAGTGAAGCCCCCCTAAAGATCAGTGATCAGTGCCTGGAATGGCTGGGCGCAGGAGCAGTGAACAGCCCACCTTGCCGGACTCGCTAGAAGAGAGCAATCGGCCTGGCGGAGCAAGCGGGGACGCTGTGGCTTCATCGGCACTCGCTCACTGGGGAAATAAGGGGCACCCCCCGGCCCATTGGGCCAATCAGTGAAATGAGGAGCAGGTGAGACGTGGCCTTGTCAGGGCCCAGCGCATGAACTGCAGGCCTGGCAGCGGTATCGCCGCAGGCAGTGCAGTGCAGCAGAGGAAAACGAAGCCCGCATTGGAGGCCTCAAGGAGTTTGTCCCAGAGAGATTTTCCCCACAGCCTTACGTAAGGGTCGACCATGGGGACCACAGAGGCAGAGCGCAGCCCACCTGGAGATGAGTGATCAGCGCCCGGGACTGCCAGGCGCAGGAGCGGTATCCAGCCCATCCTGCCAGATTTGTGGAGAGTGAACAAGCAGCCTGGCATAGTGAACAGGGACCCTACAGCTGCATCGGCACCAACATGAAAGAAGTGAGGAGCAGCTGGCAAGGGGCCTCGTCGGTGTATGAGCTGCAGGCCTGGGAGCGGTCTGACCACAGGTAGCACCTTTGAGGCCTGCGGGCCTGCATTGGAGGCCTCTGGGAGCTTGAGGTTGCTGCGCCAAGCACAACGCTCCCCCCACAAAAGAGAAGTCGAAGAGGTGGCCTACATAGGCTTGGCCACCAGTGGGAGATTCTCGGTGCCTGCAATGGGGCATGACCCACGGTGCCTGCCCCAGCACTGACATTGTATTGAGGCAGCCTGAGGACCGCTGCCTACCGAGGGAGTAGTTTGAGCCGGTGGGGGTGAGGCTTGTGTACCTCCCCAGTAGCTGACCCTTGGCACAGTGCACAGAAGCAACACAGCAAGCTTAGAGTTGTAGTGGATACAGGCCACAAAGATACAACATAACATAAAAAGGGGGACAGCAGCCTGATAGAATTCACCAGGATTGATGTAGTTAGACGTCATTGGCCATTTCAGAGCTTTTACCAACCTACACCAAGCTCCACAGATCACCACTGGCACCTGGGGTTTTCCTGCTATAGCGTCCCCTAACTCATTTAATTGAACCGGGTCCCCGTATTTTACCCCCCAGAAGCACAACAGCTCTATACTAGGCAACTCTCTGTCCAAGGCGGTGAGCGGATACAGCGAGGCCTGGATGAAGGTAGACCTCTGAAGCGGCCCAGCGTGAACCTTGTTCAGGGGAGTGCGCATAGGACTTGGATTGCCGTGGTGTGGAGGAGGCTTGTGGGGAGCCTCACACCTGTATGCTCCTGTACTTCGGTCTGCCTACTAGCCTTTTGGTGTGCCCAGCACCACCTTGCTGCCCTTGGGGCATTAGGTGAGCAAACATGGCACCGGCCAAATCGAAGAACATTTGCTCAGTTCGAGGTATTTCATGGACTTTATGGTGGATTGGTAATTTTGGAATGGCGGGGGCATTGAGACTAAAAACTGTTATATGACTCTTAGCACCTTGGTTGTCCCCCTTTGCAGTGTCCCTCCTACTGTGATGGATTATGCCTATTTCACATAAGTTAACATTTTCATTTGTTCGGTAACATTGTTGGTGTTTATGATGTTTTGTACCCCTTCTGATGAGCCAGCCTCAAAAGGTCCTTCATACATACGTACCAATGGGGAAACCGCCTTCCTACTATGTACCATCTGCACCACTCGCATGACCAGGGTGACATTTGCTTGATTTTTCAAGGCTTGCTCTCTTCCCTTTCACCCTGGAGACTAAGATGATTAGCCTCAATATTCGAGGCCTCAACAACTCTATCAAGAGATTGGAGGTAATTTTCCTCCTGGAGAACACAAAGAGAGACATATGTCTGCTACAGGAGACACACTCCTCAAAGATACACACAGAATGCACACTAAGAAGTTCCCACAGCAATTCTGGTCCTCGGGGAGGGGAAAAAGGAGGGTGGGCCCATTCTCCTCTCTAAACACTTCTCTGGTACAGTCTTGGGTCCTATTGCAGGAATTAAAAGTGGCCTGCTGACACTCCAGGTGCAGCTGGTCACATTCCATCTTACAATGGCATTGATTTACACCCCAAACTAGCAGGAAAAGCACTTTCTAATACATGCCCTAGCCAGTGTGTTCCCTACCCCAGATATGGCATTGGTGGTGGGAGGGGACCTAAACATAGTGATGAATGCTAAGCAGGACCGATCAGGCCTTAGATCTGTTAACACAGGGGCTCTCTTTGCTGGGGTGGCCGGAATGGCTGTAAGAGTGCGGAATGCAAGATGTTTGGCACTCCCAGCATCCTGGTGAGAGGAACTACACTTTTTATTCCAGAGCCCATGAAACATATGCTCGGTTAGATCGGTTTCTGGCATTCCTGTCTGCATGGGTTGGGAACGAGCGCTCAAGTCCTCCATTGAGGCCCACTCGCTTTAGGACCACGCACACATAACGTTAACCCTACACACTTCTCCCATCCCTACTCAGGTACCTCCACGAGTCAATGATACAGTCATCGGCGACGGTTGCAACACTCAAAAACACTATTCGAGAACATTGAACTCTTAATGACACAGGAGCAGCACACAAAAATAAGATGAGAAAAGCTAGGAGGAATGACCTAAAGACTTCAGTGCTTGAATTATAATCTATTCATAAATGCACCAGGGCTAACCTGATCTGGAAGCAACTCAAGAGGGAACGCCTATATACTTAAAAGATTGCTCTAGATAGAGACGAACATGCAATGTTACACCTAAAACAGAAATACTACGTAGGGACTAACAAAGGAGGTCGCAGGCTCATGCATCACCACCGCAGTAAGCAATTTGCACAAGCAGTTAAATCTGTCCGAATGGCCTCTGAGGCAGTAGTGACAGATGCATTGAATAAGTGATTTCAGCGATTACCTGCCTGATGCCTGAAGCCTCTGAAGTCACAGGGACCGGACAGGTTCAGCGAGGCAGTCTATAAAACATTTTGCTTGGAACTCGCCCCCATACTCACTCGCACCTGTTTAATTCCTTTGCCGAAACAGGCTTCATGCTTCGATTTCAGTTATCCCTAAGCTCGGGAAAGACCCAAAGCAGTGTAGCTCATACCACCCAATTTCGCTTCTGAACATTGACGTGAAACTGTTTGCTAGCGTACTAGCCCACCTTCTCAATTCCCTGATGCCCGACCTCATAAACCCGGACCAGGCAGGGTTTATCCCCAGTCATCAGTGCAGGGACAACACTAAATGTATTTTCCACTTGATAAACAAAGTACACCGACCTCAGGAAGAAGCCTTGTTACTGGCAGTGGACGCTGAAAATACGTTTGATAGAGTGCACTGGCCGTATCTTTTTTGTGACTCTCAAGCACATCTGCATGGGCACGAGCTATAGGAGTTGGATTTCGAGCATCTATAGCTTCCCCAAGGCAGCGTTCCAAGTGAATGACATAAGGTCTAGCGGCTTTCCTAGAGATCGAGGCATAATGCAAGGCTGTCCGCTCTCGCCGCTTCTCTTTACTCTTTATATGGAGCCCTGGCGCAGAGATTAGGAAAACCCTAATGCACCTGATCAGCCTCTACGCTGACGATGTCATGTCATTCACCCAACCTCTAACTTCTTTGCCGGCTATTGTCGCTGAACTCTAGGAGTTAGGAGCGTCTTCGGGCTGTTTGGTAAATATGCAAAAGTCACACATTTTAAATATCAACAATAAACCGCACACAGAATGTGCCTTTGATCTCAGTTTGATGTCCACTGGGTCACTCAGGATCTCCCATATTTAGGCCTAGTCCTAAGCAAAAGTCTCCTTGAAACCGCATAGACCAACTACTCTAAGCTTCTCGCTCTAATTCGCAAAGATCTGACACAATGGCAATGACTTCTGCTCTCATGGCTTGGTAGAATAGTTGCTGTGAAAATGAATGTTCTCCACAGCACCCTGTACATTTGTCAGAACCTTCCTCTATCTCCACCTTCTGGCATGATTAATACTCTTCAAAGGAAGATTGAGAATTTTATATGGGGGGAAGCGAAACCTAGGCTGCAGAAACAGCTCCTACAGTGTTCAAAACAAGAAGGAGAGCTTTCAGGACCCAACATGTCTCGCAATTACCAGGGGGTGCAGTTGCGTCACTTGGTGGAGTGGAATCGCCCACTAACGGTAAAAACATTGGGCCTTCATGGACCAGACAATAGCAGGTTCACACATTTGGAGGGAGGTGTGGCTGCCTCAGTCTTACAGAGCATGGGCACTCTATTCCTCACCCAACACCTCAGATCTGGGTCAAAGTAGCGACTGCGGTGGGACTCACCACGTTTCCTTTGCACATGACAACCCTATTTTCAAATCCGGAATTCCCTCCAGGCATGACCTTGAGCGCCACCAAACGATGGGTATTGGGCGGGTGTAAGCACATGGGATGTCTTTGACCACAGACAATTTCTGTGTGATAAATTCGTTGCATTTTGAATTTTTTTTTTAATACATTGTTACTTTGTGTGAGAACTTGCTGCATCACATGTTTTAATGGCTTTTATGAATAAATGTGTAAATTTATGTGAAATGTTGGTATGAACAGAAAATAATATCTTTAAATAAAAATATTTTTTGTAAACAATTGTACATTTAGTGTATACATCCTTATTACTTATCAGCACTGATAATTTAAGATGTTTTTAATTCAAGGCTAGCTAAAATTGATTGTAAATTTGTCAATCCGTATGCAACTTGAGATACGTACGTTGGCTCAACCGTGCGCCCCTCCCTTGAACCCCCCAGAGACCTAAGTCTCTTCTCTCAATATGTGAAAAGGGAATCCTTAGTTTTGTTTACACAATACCCCTCCCTTTTCAGAAAAAGGGTTTCTCCTTCTTACTTGAAGTGTTTGACCACTATGGCCCCATTCCATTTGATTAACTCAAAGTGCACTATGCCTTGCTGGAAACAGACCATTTCACTAATATGCAAATGACACATTGGGTGCTTAGCTCAGACACATGGCCTAAGGCAGGTAGACCAATGACTACATTTGAGAAGTGGCTGTTCCTTAAGGAAGACAACAAGAAGATCATTTCAGAGATCTATCTCCACCTGACAATGGCGACACAAAAATGCTGAATCCTGGGGCAGAAGTGATGGGAGGTAAAATTAGGCTGATCATTATCAGATAAAGAGTTGGACAATCTTTTCTATATAGCGCATCACAGAGCACACACTACAGGATATATGGACAGAGCATACAAGATCACTTTATATTGGTACTACACCCCCACTCGTATACAGAAATGGAATGCCCAACGTGATGGCCCATGCTGGTGGGGCTGCAGCAATCCTGGCACACTACTCCATCTTCTTTGGGCACTGCCCGAAACATACTAGATTCTGGGATCAGATCCTGGATGACATTGACAGAGCTTTTAATACCACAATCCCCATATTCCCTGCATACACTCTACTGGGACTCCCCAATGCACTCACGTTCCCACTCTGCTCGATTAAGGGAAAGCAGATGGCTTTGGCACTTAATGCCGCACATAGAGTATTGCTGACTAGCTGGGGCACAGACAAAACCCCAGACCACCGGCAGTGGCTTCATCAGCTACGGTCACTGCTGAGCATGGAGTTACTGTCAATGGTGACCTGTGCGGATAATTCTGCATACACTACAATCTAGGCCCCCTTCGTTGCTATCCTTGCCTCTGAGTTTTGGGAACGGACATGTCCTAAATATCTATGGTTACTTCCAGACACCCAAGAAGAGGACAAGCCTCTTGGCAGGACTTAGGGTTGACCAAGACCGATGATATCTTCCCTGAATGCAAAATTTTTAAACCACTTCCTTGTTCGGAAGGGACTGGGGTGGGGGTGGTGAGATTTTAGGTTTTTCTACCCTTATTTCGGGGTAGGTCTTTTCATGTTTGAAATTTGACTGCCTGAGCAGTTTTGCATGTACGATGGCACTTCACTGATGATAACCTGAGACAGAGCTTGGCTCTAGTCAATAATATGCATGTACATTGTTACCTATTCAGTTCTAAGCACCCTCTCCTGAGACACGGCCAGCCCATGACGGGTTGTAGGCGACATGCTGTGAAACCATTATCCCTAATGTACGAGTCAGTATAGGGCTGCTTGTGCATGATACACCTTATCAGAATTCCCGGCCCACCCACCAGGGCAGTAGGCATCATGCTGTGTAATTTCTTTTCTGATTGCTCTTCCAATAAAAAATTTGATTCTAAACAGGGTGATTCCTCTGGCCTGTTTGAAAATGGATAACTGTGCAGCCATTGGATGGCTAAAATTTGTCTAGCAGTGTTTAAGATCGTTGGGAAGGGGAGTGCTTTTTGACAACCCTGAGTCAATTGTTATAAAAGACATCATTTGGACAAAAATAATTTTAAATTATGGAATGATACATTCAGAGAGGAGGCGGCATTAATTAAAACAACAGTTAGAAGTTACCCCTCATTGAAATCCTCTCCCCATTGTGAACCATATTTATTGTCAGTAAGCAATGATTATCACTGTTGGCTGTTAACATAGTTTCATTGGGATTTCACATGTAACCTTTTAGGCTGCAGAGGGGGAGTTTCGTAATTGGGATCCCTGCGGTTGCAATAACTTATCTCCACAGGACAACCTACATTTATTTATGTCCTGCAAGTTTTATGAACAACAACAAAAGGCATTTATTGTTCCACTTTTGGGTTTCAATCAGGTTCATCCAGCAATACAATATTTGGAAATTTTGCACAGTGACTACATGACATTTTTGATTGGGTGTTTATCAGCTGCTGTGAATAGACATAGTATTTCTTTCAACAATCCAAGGTCTAGCTTGTTGAAGACTTTTAATGGGCCAACCCTTTTAGAGGTAGCACCTTGCTCTCTATACTGGTCTGCACCACTTGCCCACTGGGTTTTTCATGCGTTATACACACTAACGCACAATTAAGTAACCCATTTTTCTCTTACCTGAAAGCATAGCAGATCCATTAAGGTTTTTTTTTTCTCGGATTTGAGAATTTTGATTGTTTTTATGAGCTGAAGAGGTTTGTTTGTATTTTTCTTTTTGCTGTATGTACTTGTGTATTTTGCTGGGATTGTAAGGAGGATTGCAGATATGCTTCCTGAGTTCCACTTTGATATTGTCGAAGGAGCAACTGCTGGACTGCACCTCCAGCGTAACATTGGGTAACACTATGATCGTGTGGTTCTCATAAAGGAGCAGACCCCGCTGCCAGGCCACTTTCAGTACTGTGTCCATGTCCTTGAAATGCAGGAAGCGATCAACTATGGATCTCGCTCTCGCTCCATGGTTTGGTGCAGACCTGGGTATTTTGTGCACCCTATCAACTGAGAAATTCACTGAGGCCAGCCTGGTAATGAGGAATGTCTCCAGAAATTTCTCCACATTACTGCCTTTTGCTCTCTCTAGGAGACCCACAAATCAAGCACTGCTGTGGTGTGACTTTCCTTCAGCATCTTTGGCACATGCGTTCTGAAGTTTGTTTGCTTCATGAAGGTTGCAAATTTTGACCATTAGGGTTTTTATATATCTGGAGTGCTCTTTCAGGGTGTTTTCCATCACTGTCACTGGTTCCGCCATTTGGTCCATGTCCTCCAGTATCAATGTGATGCTTGTCACTATAGTGTCTATTTTGTCTATGTTTGTCTCCAGGGGCACCTTGGAAGCCTGGACGGCCTGTAGTAGTTCCTCTTATGTAGGATCAGGAGGCTTTACCCTGTCCCTTTCTGGCTCCATCTTGTCCCAGGGGTTGCCACTAGAGCATCCTACACAGCCTCAGAGCATGTAAATGATTACACCACACAAGGAGTTTGGTATTACACTTCTTTATTCCTCAGTGTGCACTGTTATTCACCAAATGTCTCCGCTACGGGCCCGTGTGGTTAATGGGGCATCACCAAATACCAGTGCGATGAAAGTCTGTTCCCCTGGGTCTCTCTTGGTTCTTGGCTGTGAGGGTAAGGCCCGTTGTGCTGCAGGGCTCAGTAGTCACAGAACCTTAGTCTGTACCTGTCCATGCGGGCCCGATGCACCTCTTATCTAGCTGGCTCCAGTGCTCAGTTGGGGTCCAGTGAGTGAGCCGGTCAGCCGCCGCTTGTCTGTGGCCTCTCCCGGCTAAGGTCAGTCTATAAGAGGAGCAATTTTGGTTGTCTCAGGATTCTGCAGACGAGTGGAAGGAGGGCAAAGAGAATTCCATGCTGATCTCCACCTCTGGGCTATCTCTACTCGCTGTCCACCATCTTGGTTTTGCAGCCCCCTGTTGGGGTGGGCGATTGTGGCAAAGCAGGGTGTCGTCACCGCACAAGGCTGTCTTGTTGGGGTTACCCCTGGTGTCAGGACAAATCAGGAGGTAACAGCGGGGTAGGACTTTGACAGTTGCAGGTCGCTCGGAGTGGGAGCTCACCCACTTAGTACAATCTTAGCTTGGTATCCGACTCACGTCTCCTGTTTTTGATTGTTTTTTAACTCTTTTTATTTATTAATAGCCACCATTTCCTTTCTCCTTTCATTCACATACATTGTGAAAACTGCTAATAAATAACACTGGACAGGTGGTTTGGAAGTAGAAAATAAATAAGTGGAAGCGTTTTTGTCCAGACCCCACCTACCTGTTGTCTGAAACAACTCGCTAATGTCCTTCATGGCGTGAAAGCTGATTTTGGGGCAATATATCAAATAAGGAAACTGAGCTATGGTCGCATGGCAAGTTAACTTCATATTTCCTAACTTTTCAGGCCTAAACAATCGTTAACATAAGAGTTTCAGACAATTTGTATTACAACCTTCTGTAACCAAATTAGGAATATGAAAAGAAAGCGAAAACAGTGCCTGAGTGTAAAAAAGTGAATACATTGGTTACATTTGAAAATGCTTAAAGTTATATAACTTTGTATTAAACATTCAGTTTCATGTTTTTATATAAATAAAAAAGTAAATCACTTCTAGATTATCTCGCCTCATTGTCAATTACTCTTGGTGTGACCTGGGAAAGTCATTCTTCAATCCGATTGTATTTGCTCCTCCTACAATAAATGAAAGATTTGTGTATCAACTTGCACACTATTTTGTATTTTTTAATGAATATATATATATATATATATATTCGGAATTGCTCGCTTCAGCCACCAACTCCCGTAGGGTCAGAAAAGAAAACGAGGCAGACCCTTCTTAGTGCTTTCGTTCAGTTTATTTCACCAGTCCTCACGACGCGTTTCGGCAGATCCCTGCCTTGATCACATGAGCAAAGAAAAGTATTTATTCCGTTGTGATGGCCTAGACGAGTTTCGGTGGTATTTCCGCCTTTTTTATATATATATATATATATAGCAGCTCCGAATTCCTAACGATACCCAGCCGGGTTCAGGAAAGCAGCACTCACGAGCACAGCAGTGTATTAGCAAAGGGGTTTATTTATAACAAACGCGTTTCGGGAGCGAGCTCCCTTCGTCAGTATTCACATCGGAAAACAACGAGCGGCACCATTATCTATGTTTGTAAACAGTCATCAAAACAAACAATGGACTTTGCCACAAATACAACATTAGGCGCCATCTTGAAGTGTATAATACACATATGAGCTAGATAGAACTGCTAAAAAGTCAGTTACAGCAATAATAACGCCGTGTATCAGCACAAATTCAATTCTCAGAAATCAACCACATGTGATAAATAATCGGAAACAATATAAATCCGAACCTCGTGGTCATGAGAGCGAGGCGTTGTTAAACACAACACAATCCATTGACAATGGTCACATAATGTGTGTGAACAAATCAGGTAAATCTTGCCGTGGATCGGCAATTGCAGCCTCTTAAGGCTGCCAAAATAAAGGTGTGAACCAAACAAAAGCAATTCATCAAAGCAAATGTGAATAGTAATATAGGTGCAACTCCAATCATAAACCTGTCTTGTCCAAATTGTACTATATAATACACTGCTGTACTCGTGAGTGCTGCTTTCCTGAACCAGGCTGGATATCGTTAGGAATTCGGAGCTGCTATGTTAACGCGGACACCATTGCGGTTAAGCACCCGCTTTGAAGAGTGACTCGTTCCTTTGGTGTAATTTGGAGCTGGATATAGATATATATATATATCCATACTGTTTAGCGAAAGTCATGCCGGCGCCTTCTCAGTTCGTGGCGGGCCTCGACGGGGTATCGCTACACCCCTTTAAATCCAAGCAATTTACCGTCTTTACTTCGCAGACAGAGAGTCGAGGCCCAGATAGCTTTTCAAGTGTTTTTATTCCGCAACACTAACACTCAACGCGTTTCGCAGCTTCTGCCGCTTTCTCACGAGTGAATAGCAGTGTGATACAATAAAGTTTTATACAATAACAAAAAAGGGTTCATCATGTGACTTTTCAAGTGAAAGTGAAAACATACTTTTTATCTCATTTTACTTTCTTTTGCACATTTGATTATGGGTTATCAAGAATAAACTAAACATTCAAGAAAACATATTATTTAACTATGCTGATGAAACATATTAAAGTGATTTAGCAGTACTATTTGTAGAAATTTAGTCAGTTATTCAACACGGACTACCATACCCATAAGTCAGTGGTTCTTACGTTGGTAACAGTGATTACTGCTCCTGAATTGCTTCATTCAGATTCACATTTTCAAACGTTGTACTGCACAACAACGCAACACCCTTTAGGCTGGTTACAGGCGGATGAAACGTTCGGCATTACATTTGCTCATGAATGCTTTTGACCGTTTCATTCCACGCACAATGCTTCTACACTAATAGTATTGCTTAGTGGGTCTGCTGTTAATGCATGAAGCCCCTGTGGGCATATTAGCTTGAACATTACTGCGTACTGACGATCCTCACTAGTGAGTGACCCCTCAATCATAGGGTAATGTCCTCTTGCGGACTACCATACCCATAAGTCAGTGTTTCATAGGTTGGAAAAAGTGATTACTGCTCCTGAATTACTTCATTCAGATTCACACTTTCAGACGTTGTACTCTGCAACAACGCAACATCCCGAGGGTTGGTTACAGGCGGATGAAACGTTCGGCATTACATTTGCTCATGAATGCGATCTATCATTTCATTCAACGCACCATGCTTCTGCACTGTTACTGTTGCTCAGTGGGTTTGCTATTTGTGCATGAAGCCCCAGTGGGCATAATCCGCTTGAATACTGCTGCGTGCTGTTGATCCTCACTAGTGAGTGACCTCTCAATCACAGGGTAATGTCCTCTTGCATCAAGCCCCAGTGGGCATGATGCAAGAGGACATTACCCTGTGATTGAGAGGTCACTCACTAGTGAGGATCAACAGCACGCAGCAGTATTCAAGCGGATTATGCCCACTGGGGCTTCATGCACAAATAGCAAACCCACTGAGCAACAGTAACAGTGCAGAAGCATGGTGCGTTGAATGAAATGATAGATCGCATTCATGAGCAAATGTAATGCCGAACGTTTCATCCGCCTGTAACCAACCCTCGGGATGTTGCGTTGTTGCAGAGTACAACGTCTGAAAGTGTGAATCTGAATGAAGTAATTCAGGAGCAGTAATCACTTTTTCCAACCTATGAAACACTGACTTATGGGTATGGTAGTCCGCAAGAGGACATTACCCTATGATTGAGGGGTCACTCACTAGTGAGGATCGTCAGTACGCAGTAATGTTCAAGCTAATATGCCCACAGGGGCTTCATGCATTAACAGCAGACCCACTAAGCAATACTATTAGTGTAGAAGCATTGTGCGTGGAATGAAACGGTCAAAAGCATTCATGAGCAAATGTAATGCCGAACGTTTCATCCGCCTGTAACCAGCCTAAAGGGTGTTGCGTTGTTGTGCAGTACAACGTTTGAAAATGTGAATCTGAATGAAGCAATTCAGGAGCAGTAATCACTGTTACCAACGTAAGAACCACTGACTTATGGGTATGGTAGTCCGTGTTGAATAACTGACTAAATTTCTACAAATAGTACTGCTAAATCACTTTAATATGTTTCATCAGCATAGTTAAATAATATGTTTTCTTGAATGTTTAGTTTATTCTTGATAACCCATAATCAAATGTGCAAAAGAAAGTAAAATGAGATAAAAAGTATGTTTTCACTTTCACTTGAAAAGTCACATGATGAACCCTTTTTTGTTATTGTATAAAACTTTATTGTATCACACTGCTATTCACTCGTGAGAAAGCGGCAGAAGCTGCGAAACGCGTTGAGTGTTAGTGTTGCGGAATAAAAACACTTGAAAAGCTATCTGGGCCTCGACTCTCTGTCTGCGAAGTAAAGACGGTAAATTGCTTGGATATATATATATATATATATATATATATATATATATATATATATATATATATATATATATATATATATCCTTGTACTCGACTCACACCACTAGAATTCCTTTTCCAAAGAGACGAGGCGATCCCAATTGCGTGCTGAATATTTTTACTTACTTTTTCTTGCCCAGCACCGCCGCCATGACGTGTTTCGGTCCTACTCGGACCTTCATCACATGACATGTTACATGGGGCAGGCCATAAATTTAAAGTGACAGTGTATCATAGTATGAATAAACATGGACAAAAGACTTTCAACCTGCCAAGTAGCTGTAAAATACGTTTTCTTTTTGTGCAAAACAATGCCAATCCTCTCTGCAAATCATCAATAAATATTTAAATATTTAAATATTTAAAATATCCATGATAAAAGCAATTTGATCAGTTTAGCAAACAGAAATCATATTCATCAAACATGATTAATTAAAATCTATGTAGAATTTCTTTTAACAGGCAATATTCCGATCATGTCTCAACAAGGTAACAATGAGGAAAGCTATATTAAGCACAGTGGATTATAGCAGCTTCGGTTATACTCATGGTAATGTACATAGGTATGAAGCCCAAGTGGGCATTCCTAGTTATTTGTCCACAATAAAGTGCAACGTGTATCTTAAAATATGTGCAAACCCTAAAACCAAGTATGTGCAAAACAGTGATTAAAATACTGTACTTCTTATTTGGCTGTCCGCAAAGATAGTTCATTAACAGACACATGACAAAAATTAATTACACAAATTAAATATAAATGGATTAAAAGACTTTCAATCATAATCATAAAAAAGTGTAAAAATCTTCACTAGCGTTCAATCCATTCGGTGTCTTTGTGTCTAGTTCAAGTATATATTTTGTTTCCAACATTCTCAATTTCATGTTACAGTCACCACCATGTCTCAATGGGGGTATGCAGTCCACCACATAATATCTGAGCTCGTCAGGGTTCTTGGCATGCACTGCATCAAAATGACGAGCTACTGGGTAAGATTCATCCCCATTTTTAATCGCGTGTATGTGCTTGAGTATCCTCTTATGGCACTGAAGTTTGGTACTCCCCAAGTACCGTAGGCCACAAGGGCACTCCAGCACATACACTGCAAACTCCGTCTTGCAAGTTAATTTTTTGTCAATTTTGATGGGTCTATTCTTGAAGGGGCTGTGATATTCTGTCTTATTCACACCTTGTTTGCACGCCTTGCAAGTGGCACATTTAATTAAGCCCTTGCTCCCCGTAATCCATAAAGAATTAACCCTTACCTCAGGACTGTTGGAGACCAAAGTGTTACTCATGGCACTGGCCTTCCTAAAGGTTAGGTTGGGAGAGCGTGTAAGCTTTTCACCCAGTGTGGGGTCATTCTTGATAAGAGGCCAATTCTTATTGATGATTTTCCTAATAGCAGGATGTTGATTACTATACATTAGAATTAGCCTCAATGGTTGTTCCTCACTTGGGATATCATTAGCTATGCTTTTGGTCACCAGTCCTACCCTGTGCATTAGCTCTATCCATGGCTTTATCAATTGCTTTTGGACTGTATCCCCTCTTAATGAATCTAGAGCGACACTCTGACTGAGCTTTAAAACAGTGAGTATCAAGGCTGAATATTCTTCTGATCCGCAACATCTCCCCGTAGGGGATGCTACAGATCAGATGTGCCGGGTGGCTGCTCTCTGCATGTAGCACTGAGTTCCCGGCCGTACTTTTTCTATGCAGCCTGGTATTCAAAACACTTTCTGAGATAAAAAATCTCCACATCCAAGAAAAACACAGAGGATTTACTGATGTGGCTGGTAAATTTCAAATTCATATTATTGACATTCAAAGAGTCAACAAAAGTCTGTGCCTCACTCTCTGTACCCTTCCATATAAATAGCAAAGCATCAATATATCTATACATGTGGGCTACCTGGTTATTCACAAATTCATTGTCCTCCGACGATAGGACCTGCTCCTCCCACAGCCCCGTATGTAAGCAGGCGTAGCTGGGGGAGAAGCAGGCCCCCATTGCCACGCCCCTGATTTGCTGGTACACTTGTTTCGCAAACATGCAGCATATATATATATATATATATATATATATATATATACATATATATATTTTTTTTTTTGAACACTGACGAAGCCTCCGGGCGAAACGCGTCTGTTGTGGGGGTAGGGGCTTGAATAAACTCTTGTGAAAACGAAGGTATGGTGTGCTGGTCATCTGTCTAGCCGCAATTGTAGTGGACTGTTCAGAAATATATATATATATTTTTATATATATATATATATATATATATATATATATATATATATATATATATATATATATATATATATATATAGAAAAACAAAGGTTGTCCTCTCGAGATGCTGCACACAGCACGGGGTTAAGGCACACCACATCACAGGCAGCAGGTAGGTTTGCAGGCTGTATGTCGTCCAACAGCCAAACGCGTTTCGAGCTCTCTTGAGCTCTTGATCACTGGCAATAAAGAAAGTAGGAGCGGCATTGAGAACAACTTCTTTTATTCAAATGCGGAGTCCCGCCCCAGTGGGCGTTGTGGAAAATGGCTTGCTGGTACTGATAGTCCTTTAGTACAGCCACATGAGACTCTAGTAGTTCTTTAACCAAGTGGTTGGCGTTCCTACTTCCCAATGTAATTAAAATCCGTGTATGGTGAAAGGCATACTGCAACTGCATTCCGCTGCTAATGCAACTGTTAGCGAGGGCCCCTCTGTCCATGACTCGTGATGGTGTTTTACCAGCACGCTGGATCTGCCTACGGGCGTCGTTTCATCTCGCGGCCGGACTAGCCGCTTACTATTGAAAAACAAAGGTTGTCCTCTCGAGATGCTGCACACAGCACGGAGTTAAGGCACACCACATCACAGGCAGAAGGTAGGTTTGCAGGCTGTATGTCGTCCAACAGCCTAACGCATTTCGAGCTCTCTTGAGCTCTTGATCACTGGCAATAAAGAAAGTAGGAGCGGCATTGAGAACAACTTCTTTTATTCAAATGCGGAGTCCCGCCCCAGTGGGCGTTGTGGAAAATGGCTTGCTGGTACTGATAGTCCTTTAGTACAGCCACATGAGACTCTAGTAGTTCTTTAACCAAGTGGTTGGCGTTCCTACTTCCCAATGTAATTAAAATCTGTGTACGGTGAAAGGCATACTGCAACTGCATTCCGCTGCTAATGCAACTGTTAGCGAGGGCCCCTCTGTCCATGACTCGCGATGGTGTTTTACCAGCACGCTGGATCTGCCTACGGGCGTCGTAGCATCTCACGGCCGGACTAGCCGCTTACTATTGAAAAACAAAGGTTGTCCTCTCGAGATGCTGCACACAGCACGGAGTTAAGGTACACCACATCACAGGCAGAAGGTAGGTTTGCAGGCTGTATGTCGTCCAACAGCCTAACGCGTTTCGAGCTCTCTTGAGCTCTTGATCACTGGCAATAAAGAAAGTAGGAGCGGCATTGAGAACAACTTCTTTTATTCAAATGCGGAGTCCCGCCCCAGTGGGCGTTGTGGAAAATGGCTTGCTGGTACTGATAGTCCTTTAGTACAGCCACAAGAGGTCAGTATTACGGACTACCAGGACCAGCATGCCGTCAGCAACACCCACATGGGTGGGGCTCTTCATTACCAATAAATAAGGTTGTTCTTATATCCCCTGCTTCCTGCCTCCGTTCCTGCCAGTGATCAAGAGCTCAAGGGAGCTCGAAACGCGTAGGGCCTTTGACATGCATGGAGCCTGTTGTCAGCTTGGCTGCCTGTGGTGATTTGTGCGAGTGCCCTGCTGCGTGTGGTGTCTTCAAACGGGGCAACCTTTGTGGAAAAATATAAAGCGGCCAGTCCTGGTCGCGAAGATACCCCGGCGCTGCTTTGGCGTTTCTGGAGCGCTGAATGCTAGAGTGCTCTGAGAACAGCGGGGAGCCTCAGCCGCAGGGAGATATTGGCTACGGTTCAGCAGCTCTTTCATGTGTGTCACCTTACATGGATGAACATTTTTTATGGAGACTGAGAAGGGGGAATCCACTGGGTTAAAGAACATTTTTTGAGTCTGAGAGGGCAGTATTATGGACTACCAGGACCAGCATGCCCTCAGCAACACCCACATGGGCGGGGCCCTTCATTACCAATAAATAAGGTTGTTCTTATATCCCCTGCTTCCTGCCTCCGTTCCTGCCAGTGATCAAGAGCTCAAGGAGCTCGAAACGCGTATGGCCTTTGACATGCATGGAGCCTGTTGTCAGCGTGGCTGCCTGCGGTGATTTGTGCGAGTGCCCTGCTGCGTGTGGTGTCTTCAAACGGGGCAACCTTTGTGGAAAAATATAAAGCGGCCAGACCTGGTCGCAAAGATACCCCGGCGCTGCTTTGGTGTTTCTGGAGCGCTGAATGCTAGAGTGCTCTGAGAACAGCGGGGAGCCTCAGCCGCAGGGAGATATTGGCTACGGTTCAGCAGCGCTTTCATGTGTGTCACCTTACATGGATGAACATTTTTTATGGAGACTGAGAAGGGGGAATCCACTGGGTTAAAGAACATTTTTTGAGTCTGAGAGGGCAGTATTACGGACTACCAGGACCAGCATGCCCTCAGCAACACCCACATGGGTGGGGCTCTTCATTACCAATAAATAAGGTTGTTCTTATTTCCCCTGCTTCCTGCCTCCGTTCCTGCCAGTGATCAAGAGCTCAAGGGAGCTCAAAACGCGTATGGCCTTTGACATGCATGGAGCCTGTTGTCAGCGTGGCTGCCTGCGGTGATTTGTGCGAGTGCCCTGCTGCGTGTGGTGTCTTCAAACGGGGCAACCTTTGTGGAAAATTATAAAGCGGTCAGTCCTGGTCGCGAAGATACCCCGGCGTTGCTTTGGCGTTTCTGGAGCGCTGAATGCTAGAGTGCTCTGAGAACAGCGGGGAGCCTCAGCCGCAGGGAGATATTGGCTACGGTTCAGCAGCGCTTTCATGTGTGTCACCTTACATGGATGAACATTTTTTATGGAGACTGAGAAGGGGGAATCCACTGGGTTAAAGAACATTTTTTGAGTCTGAGAGGGCAGTATTACGGACTACCAGGACCAGCATGCCCTCAGCAACACCCACATGGGCGGGGTTCTTCATTACCAATAAATAAGGTCGTTCTTATATCCCCTGCTTCCTGCCTCCGTTCCTGCCAGTGATCAAGAGCTCAAGGGAGCTCGAAACGCATATGGCCTTTGACATGCATGGAGCCTGTTGTCAGAGTGGCTGCCTGCGGTGATTTGTGCGAGTGCCCTGCTGCGTGCGGTGTCTTCAAACGGGGCAACCTTTTTGGAAATATATATATATATATATATATATATATATATATATATATATATATATATATATATATATATATATATATATATATATATATGCTGCAACAAAAACTTATATTTATTGGCCTTCTACAAAGCAAAGACGTTTTACTGACAGTATTGTTGTCCAGTTAGTACAATTACAGGTCTTCCTTTGTTTTTAAAAAAAAGGACAATTTCCTTTAAGTCGTTAGTAGTTGAAATATATATCTAGACAGAGTTCTCGAAAAAGATTGAGCAAATGCCCATTGCTACCACTTTCCATATGAGTTGTGTGAAGACCTATTTTACTTATTATTGTAAATGGCCATATACGTTGTGTAAATATATCTTACCTGTCAGTGAGTGGGGTGATAACAAGGCGAGTGGTGTTTCCCAGATATTCATATGAGTATTGGAACTGGGCATCGCAGATGTTGGCGAAACAGTGCTTTAAATTGTCATCAAATCGGTGGCGCAATTGTGACAACCAGGCAAATTCCTGTGAATTTGTTACCTTAGAAACAAATTGAAAAAACATCATTTGGCGACATACTCTTCATTTTGGACAACTGCATTTATTCATTTTTTGGCTGTATAGTTCTGAATAAAATTATGTAATACCTTTAAATAATAAATAGTCTAAATGCTATCTGTGGGATATCAATGTTCAGCCCCTCCCAGGAAGAAGGACAGAGACTGGGGCTGGTGAACTATTCTTTATTGTACATAAAGATTAGGGGATAAGGGGAAGCTGGTGTCCTTGTTGCTGTGCCGCAGTCAGACCTCTACTCCACGTCACATCCTCCCACCATGCCTTGCAGCGGGTCACGTGACGCTGGAGGCTAGACCATGACACTACACATCTTCCTTCATAACAATGGCAGACAAACGGTAACTGTGGCCCACAGGTGTGGGAGAAGGAAAGAGAGAGAAAGAGGGAGAGAGAGAGAGAGAGAGAAAAGGAGAGAGAGTGTTCACAACTGAAAGTGCCCCTTTCGTCTGCGTCCTGGCTTGGCGGACAAATTGTTGGTTGTCTGGGTGACTGTTCCACTGCACCGGCTGCATTTCCGGCCGCCTCCGTGGGGTCTGTAGCTGTAGCTGCCGCTCCCACGATGTAGGATCTTGTTGCACTTGGCCATTCTGGACTGTGACCAAAAGTTGGAGTCGCTCAACAAGGCAGAGTGGGTGAAGCTTCTATGACCCGCAGGGGCTCACTGAACGTGATGTCCCCTTTGAGTCCTGGTTGGCCCTTTTTGACTGGGACCCAATCGCCCTCCACCAGTGCGGCTACCAGCACTCTGCTCCTTTTGTCGTAATGTACCTTGTAAATGCTTTGAGCCTTCTCTATGTTGCTGCGGACATTGCCTGGGGACCATTTGCTCTGGAGTCCCATGGTCATCCAGGCTGTGTTGTCTCTGGTGAAGGGTACTCTGTGGATCTTAAATGGGCTGTATCCTGTGAGGGTGGGTGTGATGCGGTAGGCCCATACTGTGCTTCTGACTGCGGACTCCCAGTTCTTACCGCAGCTGATGACTGCTTGGATTGAGCCCATGATCACCCTGTTAAAGGCTTCCACTTGGCAGTTGCCCGCTGGGAGGTAGACTGGCGTGCGCTTCGTCTGGATTCTGTTTCGGTTGGTGAAAGCTGTCCACCTGGCTGCTGTGATATGTGGTCTTTTGTCGCTGCTGATGGACTTAGGGATTCTCACCCTCAAGAAGATGGTGGTGAGTAAGGTGATGATGACGTTGGAATCCACTGATTCGCTGATTTCTACTTTGGGCCACTTGGAGTAGTCGTCCATGATGACGATGAGGTGTTTGGGTGTACCCCAGGTATCTAGGACAGGACTACAATATTGATGGACAAATCCTCCCATGGGTTGTTGGGAGTGGAGAACTCACCCATGGGGGGTCTCAGGCTGATGAGGGTTTTGTCCGCCCTAACGCAATGGGCACAGTCTCTCACTAACCTTTCCACCTGGATGTCCATGGCAGGCCTCCAGTACAGCAGTTTTATCAGTTTTTTGGCTTTTACGATGCCCAGGTGGCCTTTGTGGTTGATGTGGAGAATGCGTTCATATAGGGCATTGGGGGGCACCACTTTGTCGTCCCACAGCAGAAATATGGGGTCCTCAACAAGAGAGAGTTCCTCACGGACATTCCAAAACTTCCTGAGGTTGCTCTTGGTGGGCTTCTTCTCCAGCCAGCCTTGCGTGACGTACAACTTGACTTTGGAGAGTTCCGTGTCCTGCGTGTCGGCTTCTGCCCAGTACTGGGCACTGATGAAGTGTTCCTGATCCGTCATGAAGGTGACGCTGTAATCGTCCCAATCCAATGATGTGACGGGGTCTAACATGGCTGCCTCCTTGCTTAGGAAATCCGCCACTCTGTTCTGTGGCCCCGGGATGTAATCAACATCATAGACGAAGTCCAGCACATGCAATGTAATTTTGGCAATGCGAAGAGTGGCTGTCACATTGCCGCTGGATGTGAGGACTTTGATCAGGGGCTTGTGGTCGGTGCGGAGAGTGAACCGTGTTCCCCACAGATACTGTCGGAATTTTTCCATCACCCAGATGACCGCTAGCATTTCCTTGTCAATCACACAGTATTTCTCTTCGTTTGGGGTGAGGGAGTGCAAAGCGAACCCCATGTGGTCTTGGTGCAATCAGGAGCCCTCTGGGAGAGGGCTGCACCCAGTCCTTTGTCACTGGCATCCGTGGTCAGGATGCTGGATGCCGCGCTGTCAAATCCATGTATGGGAATCGCCTCACAGATATCTTGTTTGATGGCTAAGAATTCCGCTTCCGTCTCTTTCGACCAAGAAAATGTATTCTTCCCCTTGAGCAGTTGGCTCAGGCTGTGCGTCTTGGTCGCGAAGTTCCTGACGAACTTGCTGTAGAACTCTGCCAACCCTAAAAAAGAGCGAACGTCTTCTTTGGATTTTGGGTGGGGGGTGGATACAATGGACTCACTCCACGTTTGCAGATTTGGGGGTGATGCCCATGTCATTGATTTCATGCCCTAGGTATGTGACTTTGGGGAGACCAAATTTGCATTTCTCTAATTCAGCCGTGAGACCATGAGCTGCTAGCATGTGTAGGACAGTGTGAAAGATGTTGTCATGTGCCGCTTTGAACTTCCCCATGATAAGGATGTAGTCCTGAAAGTAGAGGACTACGTGGACACCTTGGAACAGCTTGTGCATAACCTTCTGAAAACAGCAGCCACGGATGCGAGTGCGAAGGGCATGCATCGGAACCTGTAGCATTCAAAGGATGTGATGAAGGATTTGAGATGTCGACATGATGGGTGGAGTGATACCTGGTGGTAGGCGTCTTTGAGATCAATGGTAGAGAACCTCTGGATACCTTTGGTCTGGGTGAGCAGTTTGTTTATTTTGGGCAATGGGAACTTGTCCACAATGATATTTTTGTTGAGTTTGCAGAGATCAATGCAGAGGCGAATCTTCCCGCTTTGTTTTTGCGCCACAACCAAAGGGGCGAGCCATTCAGCGCATTCAATCGGTTCAATGAGGCCGCTGTCTTCCAGGCGCTTAAGTTCTAGTTGTACTCCTTCTCGACAGTTGAAGAGGATGTTCCAGACTTTGTGGGAGACTGGTACCACTCCGTCCTTAAGTACGATCTTGTGGGAGAGCTTGCACGTCTTCCTGGTTTGGTCGCTGAAGACAGTGGGAAACTCTGCTTGGAGCAAGGCCGGCATTGACCTGTCATCCATCAGGAGCACTTGAGTGTCGACGCAGGGGTTGAGCTGGATGCAGAGCACTCCTTGGTCTGCCCAACCCAAGACTGATGGGCCCTTCTGTGCCACGTACTGCTTCGCTGTGGTGTGCCTTCCCTTAAATTCAAACCGGAGCCATCGGAAACCTACCATGGGCATCGGTTCTCCTGTGAATGTGACAGGATGGACATCTGTGGGGTGAAGATGATCTCCCACGATTTGGGCAAAAGTCACATTCCCAAATCTGTTTCTGGATGATGGTGTATGGTGAATCGGAATTCACCACAATGCTGACGTGGACGCCCCCGAGGGATAACTGGCAAGAGGGTTTTTTGGTTGCGCCTCCACCTATTCCTAAGATGTGATCTTCAATGCAAAGAATGCTGTCCCGTTCAGAGAGCTCTGCTCCGTCTTGATCATCGGAGGCACCCTGGACATATTTCACTGCAGTGTTTCTGGGTCTCTGGGGGCAGACCTTCCCGCAGTGTCCTGTGATGCCGCCCCTCCCAGGAAGAAGGAGCATTTGACGTGGAAGGCCGGGCATTTTTTGTCATTGCCAATGTGGAAGCGGCTGCCACATCTGCAACAGGAACCTTGTTTGCCCTGAGGGGCACGACAGGGACCTCTGCCCCTGGACTGTCGGGTTGAGGCAGAGTCCGTAGGGTTTTTTGGTGGTTGCCTTTTCTTGTCAGTGATTTTGCATACCGTGGCTTGTGGTGCAGTTTCTTTCTTGGCTGCTATAGGACATCGTTTGGATAGCTCCGCTCGTTTTACCATTGAGATGATTTCTGGAAGGGTTCCTTCGCTGCTTACCCAGAGCTTTTCCTGGACGCTCGTGTGGGTGGAGTGCATGATGATTTGGTCCTGTATGATTTCATCGTGCAGGGTGCCAAACTTTCAGTTGATGGACAGTTTCTTGAGGGCTACTACGTAGTCCTACACAGATTCAGATTCTGCTTGCTTCCTTTAGAAGAAATTGAAGCGGTCAATGGCGTGCATATCACGGGCTGGTAATGGCTGTCCAGGTCGTCGAGAGCGTGTTGGAAAATGTCATCGTCAGACGATGGCCTGGCCTTCTTCACCATTTGGGCGAACACGCGCAGACCCTCTGGCCCCAGGTTGTGTAATAGGATCTACTTCTGCCATTTGCTGTAGATTTCCTCCTCGCCTTCATACAAGAATACCCCTTCCAGTCAGCCCATTTCATGGCTGGTTTCCTGGGCTTAGACAAAAAGGTCACTAGATTCGTCAAGGAGAAGGTCTGGGCACACATGTTGCGTGTGGCGTGGACGGCGATGGATCCTCACGTCGCACGTAGTACCCCAAGGAATTCCTACCATCTTGGAGGGGTGCACGCCTGTGCGGGCCAAGAGGACGCAGCCTGCTGAGTTGTAGGAGGCAATGTGCTGCTATGGGGCATCTCAAATGCTGGTGGGCAGGCAGCTTTGTGACCCTGTTGTCTCTGAGGATCGCAGGGGGCCAGCTGACAATACTTGTGTGAGAGTGGAGGCAGGGCAACCAGCCCTCGTGAATGGCATGGCTAGTGCGCACCGAGGTACGCGCCGAGGTCGCCACGTGCTGGGAATGGCGACACGAAGGTGGCACTGGGAGTGATGTGCCCCTGTGCACAGCTTTGCAGTGAACCGTGTGCACACTTTGTGATGAGGCCTGGCGGTAGCTGCCCCCCAGGGTACAGGCTTTACACTGCCGTGGTGGATTCCCTTATACATAGGCCAGATGATGGCCGCCCTGTAGTACCGGCCGTGCCACAAAGAGGAGAGAGTGGGTCCCCTGCTGCGTGCCGAATTGCGCGCCGATATTGCGGCTGAATGTGGCCTGGCGCTGCCCACTGAGTTGCACTGAATTTGAGGCGAAAAGGGGGCCGGGCGCGCGTGCTGAAGTGCACACAGAAAATGGAGCGGAATGAGGCTTGGCGCTGCGTGCCGGAATGCACGCTGAATGTGAGGCGGCTGGAGGCCGTGCGCCGCTGAGGCACTACAGCAGCTTCTGCTTAGCGGAAGCAGGAGGGGCGCAAGCAGCTATGCGCATCTGTCGCAGGCCTCCCCTACCTGATTGAGTCCGGCGGTGGTAGTTTACTCCTGCTCGTCGCCACTGTGGGATATTGATGTTCAGCCCCTCCCATGAAGAAGGACTGAGACTGGGGTTGGTGAACTATTCTTTATTGCACATAAATATTCGGGGGTAAGGGGAAGCCTGTGTCCTCGTTGCCATGCAGCAGTCAGATCTCTACTCTGCGTCACGTCCTCCCACCATGCCTTGCGGCGGGTCACGTGACGCGGGAGGCTAGACCGCGACACTACACTATCTATGCTACATTCTCCCTATATCTTAGTGTACCAATTTATCTTGTCCTTTCATAAAATTACAAAGTTTCACACTTTACACTTGGCTTATTTTAAGACTGCACAGTTTCACCTCTTAGAAACACCCTGTAGTTCCTCCCACGTTCTCAGGTATGTAAGTTACCACAACATCCAGCTTCCACTGTCACTACAAACCAATGTGGGTTGCAGCTTTTATAGCGTGCAGTGATAATGCCAACTTGTTCACTACAGGTCAATGCTGCAGAACCACCACAAGCTGTTAGCAAGTAGACCAATTTCCATGGGAACGAAGAAGAATCCCTCCACCTCCAGGACACAGAAGCAAGGATGCGATATGAAACACACCCCTGTCTACTGTCCCCTAAAAGTATGAGGGAATAACCCAAGGAGTGTCCACCACTCTCCTCATAAGAGGGGGTCAGCTTGCAGTAGGAAGAGTCTCAGGTGGTGGTCCAGGCTAGGAAACAAAACCAGGTTGCACTATGTAATATACACTCTAACTAGACAATGCAGTAACTGGTTAAAACATTGACATGTGTGGTGCACCAGGTATTCTTACCCCAAATGAAGGTCCGGATCTCCTTATCGATGAGTTCAGGGAAGAGGGACTTTGGAAGACCCAATGAACTGGTCAGAACAGTCAGAACTCACAAAGGACTCACACACCAAACACTCAAAAGAAAACAATAGAGGGAGTGAGGTGTACTGCCTGGCTGTATAGGGGTCTGAACAGCGGAGCAGTAACACTCTCAGGAGGAGAGACACCCAGCCCTCAGGGGCATCCAGGGCGGAGCGCTCTCTCTCATAAGGTAGCAAACACAACGGGGTAAACATAAAGGATGCTAGTGTCACAGAACTGGAAGGTATAAAATAGTGTCGAGCAGAGCGCCCGCAAAATGCGTGAGGAATGGTAGGGAAAGGAGTCGAGCAAGACGCCCGCCAAATGCGTGAGAAAAGGTAGGGAAACAAACCATGCACTCTCGAGCGATAACGAAGAAATGCCGAAGACCGGCAAGAACTTTCTCACAGCGTTCAAGGAAGGTGAGACACTGCAGGAAGGGGTTGGAGACCAGCAGCAGAAAGGTGAATCTCCACAAACGCCCAGCGGGATTTGCAGCACGCCACGGAGGACGCCGACATGAACCAGGAAGAGGAGAGGGGGCGTGGTACTGGAACAGTAAGCCAAGCAACGGCTACGTTCCGACGCGTCGCCTTAAGCGCGCTAGGGAGCGTCAACAAATTGCAAATATAAGATAAGGGTTAGGGTTATGGGCGAAATACCGGAATCTTAGCAATCCCACATGTCACTGTTCCTAAATCCTAACACAAGCAGCTTAAAAGCTGAATGGAGATGCAGCTGTCTGAATGCTACATACAAATTCAGCAGTCTCAAGCGAACTGTTATCTTTGTCCAATGAAATGAAATAATTTATTTGATTCAGTTCTCTTACGAGAACAACAAATTTTGACAGTAAAAATTACAATTGTACAGATAAAATTAGCGATCGAATATGATTTTAAAAATGTTTCTAAAAAGTTGTACATATTAATACACACAAATTCGTTAGGTGGAGCTTTGCAGAGGGAGATCAGATTCTGGACAGAGTTTATATTACATTTTGTTTTGATTGGTGTGATGTATCTTGTCCTGGCTTCTACAACTGACTTGTTTGGACAGACAAAAAGGACGTGTTCCAGATCTTGCACCCCGCATTTACACTGAGATTGGACCCCCTTTTTTTTTAGCGACCATTTAAAAGTGTGTGATTTCAGGGGTAATATCCCAAGCCGTAGTAAAATGATGCTTCGCCTAACTCCGTGGTTAAAGTCAAAGTTTGCTTTATTTGGTTAAAAAGTTTAAAACCATCAAAGCACAGGACAGTATTTCACTTCACAATTGATCATGTTTACATATCACGACTAGCACAACTAGATACATTACAATATAAAAAGTACTTTACATTTGGCAAACACATATACAGCATAAAAGTTTGTCACCCAATAAAAATTATTTATTATTAAAAAATACAAAATTCATCTGATAGTCTTCACAGCATAAAACTTTCAAACATACTGGGGGCAATTTTACAAATAGGGTGGAGGAAGGCTATTTAGGGTAACAATAATTTCTTGCTACATCTCATAGCCCCAATAATGTAACTCAACACCCCAAAACATACCACAGCAGTCCCGAGCATTTGTAAATAGACAAAAGCTGGTCTGACCTTCTCAAAATTATACCCTCTTAACAATGGCAAGATGAATTTTTTACGTGGCTATACATAAAACTTACAGAAAAAGATCATGTACAGCACGTTTTACTCAGAATTATTATCACATGGGCATGGCCCTAAAGTCCCACTTTTAGCAAACTCCCTAGGGAAAGATAGCAACGATGGTAGCATGTTATGCTTAAAACTTAGTAAAGCAAACAGATGGAATGGCTTGCTTATATAGGTAAAGTGCGACTGTATCTCCCTCCCTGTACTTAGCATGACGAACTTTCTAACCAATGGTTTTACTAATTCGTCTGCTTCCCTTTGTGACTACACCCTATTCAGGAATTGGGATTTTACTGCTTTGATTGCAATTTTACTTAAAGCCCTAGGATTTGTAAACAGATCAGAGCTACCCATTGAATCCATTTGAGATTTAATATAATGGATCCAAGGTATAGCCAAGGCCTTATCTAGGGACAAACAATCTTGAATAATTAGTTGATTTAAATTTGGAGCTTGCTGTGCCCAAATTCTTAGCCATCCTAGTTTTGGCACCACAGCAATCTGATCAGAAATATATCCAGCCCCTAGGTCTTCATGTATGTTAAAGGTAGCTGCAGATTGAGGGAGTGACAACACTTTTCTAAAAAAGACATTTTCTGCAGTTTGGATCTCACTTACTTCAGTATAACCCCAGACCTCACTACCATACAACACCATGGGCATACATTTAGTGTTATAGATTTTCATAAGGGCCGGTAATGGCTTACAGCCTAAACATTTCGCAAAGCCCAACAGGGCCCCTGTGGCCAACGCTAGTGTGTTTTTTTTCAGTGCACGTTGCATCGCCCATGACCTTCTATCATCAAATACAATACCCAAGTATGGGAAGGTAGGTACTTTAATGAGCGCCTGCCCTTTGCAGAAAAATTATGACTTTTTCGCCTGTCCACTACCTAATGACATAGCATGTTACTTTTTAAAATTAGTTTTCAAATCCAAAGAGTCCACAAAATTAATAAAGCAATCTAAAAGTGATTGTAATCCTCTTGCCGTCCTAGCCACTAACACAGCATCGTCTGCGTACAATAGGGCGGGAATCTTTTTTTGGCCAACTCTCGGGATGTCCTTGCATGCTGAAATTAGGACATCACCCAGCTTGTTTATATAGAGTGTAAACAGCAAGGGAGCAAGGATACACCCTTGCCTTAGCCCTCGCTTTACTGGCCAAGCATCCGTCAAGCTCCCATTCTCATTGTAGCGAACTGCTGTGCTTGTGTTCTCATGGATATCCGCTAGGAAGGATATCAGTACGGGGTCCAGCCCTATGTCAAACAGGGAAGTCCAAAGTTTTTGATGATTTACAAGGTCGAAAGCAATGGACAGATCCATAAAAGCTAGATGTATGTCCCCCTGCTTTGCGACCGTGTATTTCCCTATCACAAGATGTAAATTGAGGCATTGACCAGCAGTACCTCTTCCTTTTCTAAATCCGTACTGTAGATCCGAAATGACAGCCAGTTTGTCAGTCTCTCCAGTACGGCTTTTCCCATTATTTTAGCAGCCGAATCCAAGAGAGAGGTCGGACGATAACACACCGGGTCCTCTCTTGAACCCTTCTTAAATATTGGGACAATAACCGCCTTGCCCCAAGACACTGGGGGACCCACTTTAGTAACTGCGTTAAAAACAGAAGTTAAAATCTTTGCCCAATATTGAGGATCTGCCCTGTAAAGGTCTGCGGAACCCCGTCCGGGCCTGGGGCTTTCCCATGTGCTGTGGACTCAATAGCATCCAAGACTTCTTCCTCACTAAAATTAATTATACTTGCCCGTATAGAATCACCTAGAATCATACAAGATTAATTATTTATATCCGTATAAAGACCACCAAAGTGCTCCACCCACTTTTCTGGTGGGATGAGGCAGTCCTTGTTTGTATTTTCTGTCTCATTAAACAAAGGACTATTAATCACTTTCCAAAATTGAGTGCTACTTTTCAGAACACTTGCTTTGGAAAGTTCTTCCCAAGCCATATCTTTTAGCTCGATTTTTCTCCATTTGATAGCCTTCTTGCCTCAGCAATCCTCTGGGAGTCCTTACCAGGCTCCTTTAGTAGTTCTAGAAGCACTATGTGAGTATCAGTCAAGGCTTGGTTAAACCAATTTTCCAGTTTCTTAGGCCTTATTTTACTTTTCCTAGTCAAATTAGTTGCTACCTGTTCTGTGATACGGTTAAAAGCACAGAGGATATCCCTTGGATCTGAGCTTGCACCTAAGCATATATTTAGATCCTCAGGTTTACTACTGTACAGGCTTTCCAGGAATTCAATAGGAGTAATCATCTCCCACCTTAATCTACAGCCTTGACATTTAGGAGCTATATTTAAATTTGAAATAGTGGCAGAAACAACTTCATTTTTAAGGGCCCTGATATTAATATCCAAAGTGAGTGGGTTATGATCACTAAAACCATTCTGCGTAACCGACAGGTAACCTATTGTGTTTCTCAAAAGGCAAGACACTAAAATATAGTCTATAATAGACTTTTTGCCTTGACCATTAAACGTTGGGACAGGGGGCTGAGATTCCCCTTCCACTGGGGCAAACAAATAATTTGCTGATAAAAAACTCTCCAGATACAACCCACTCTTAGTATGTTCAACATGAGTATTCCCAAATGGGTCATTTTCAAAATCCATATTCTGAAAACATTGCATATGTGGTTTAGATTGAAGAGGATATATTGCTGCATTTTTTTGAAGACTATTGTGTCCGCGTAATGTTTATACTTTGAGAGATCGGAACAATGTTGGATATCAAGGTTCATGCTTAGACTTGGGGTTAAGTGCTTTAGACAGAGTTTCAATTGGGCTGGTGACCCCAAAATTTTAACATATCCAAAGTAACAGTTGTTAGTTTAAAAGCAGTAGATAGGTTTTTACAGAACACATACTTCTGAAAATCTTGCTCAAGTGTCTGAATTTTTCACAGTTCTCTAATTATGTTTGTGATCCCTCTGGTGAAGGTGCTGACTAGCGACAATTCCAGCCTAAGAGATTGGACCGGCACTGCTTGCGGCATCCTAATTAGTTTCCAAAGGATTTTCCCTTCTTTGATGTCGATTTGTTTCCATTCTTTTGTTGGAATATGTTCTATTGCATATGATAAAACGGCAGGGATTTTAGATCTATATACCTGTAACAGGGAAAAAAAGTGTCTTTGGCCGGTGGAGGGCCCCTAAGTGGACGTCAGCTTTACGACCCATTTTTAGGTTTTGCCTGCAAATGCTCACGTAGTGAGCATTCGCTAAAAAACCTATTGAGTTCTATATATGATCGATGACCCGCCTCTGCCTCTCATTGGCTAGCTCCATAAATGGAGGCTAGCCATTGGGAGACAGAGGCAGTCAATCGCGCTTTCTCTTGAAAACGCGATTCGGGGGCGTTTCTGGTGCTTTTTTTAAGCCCCGCCCCTTTGTCCCGGGCCGCGCTGCGATTGGCTGCCGGCCCCGGACACCCCCGTGACGTCATTCCCGGGCCGCGCTGTGATTGGCTGCCGGCCCGGGACACCCCCGTGACGTCAGCGAATCACAGCGCGGCCCGGGACCTGACTTGTTTTTTTAGCAGGCGGAGATTTGACACGTTCTCTCTCTCTTTATTATTATTATTTTTAACTCGTGCAGCTTCTTGTTGGATGCCCACGACTAATCCTAAAGTAGAGAAAAGCATTAATACAAGAGGCTAAAATCAGTTTTGCTCAGCTTACTGCTGTGGTCTCTTTATTCCAAGACAGAAGGGTTAAAAACTCCCGCCAGGGTGCAGAAACTGGGTGGTCTGTGACAAGCCAAGCCAGCGATGAGGTATACGAGTCCAGTGATTAAGGAGGAGTCCCGAAGATAGCCGAAGTCCAGGGGATGAAAAACACAGAGTGGATGGGATTTACATCGGAAACGCTCTGCTAAATTCGTTGACGGATATCCTGAACTGAATGTGCCAAATACATCGGAAACGTTCGGCTTACTTCGGAGAATTTCGCGTATTGGCTTCGTATGGTTCCTCTGGGTTGCCGTCTCTTTCCGACATATTGTCCGCAGGACGTAGGGAACCGACCGGGGAAAGGAAAGAACGCCGGCAGAGATGGGTGAGTGTTGATAGCATACCCGGGGCCAAAGACAGGGCCAGGGTAACAAAGAGAGGCTTGTAGGCATGTAAGAGTGCGGGGAGAAGCGGGAGGGGAATATTGTAAATGTGCAGCCGGTGGTAAGCTGCAAGGCAGAGGAATGAAAGTGTGCGCGAGCGGAGTCCTCTTTAATACTCATATTCCTGATTAATATGTCATACAACAGAAACGGGGCCCTGAAAGAATAATTTATGAATGACTAATGTATTGTCTCAATTAAAATCAATACAATGAATCGCAGTAAATCAGAGAAGAGAAAAGAACAGATTTTAAAACGTGTAACCCGCGAGGACCCGAAATAATAAGTCTATATGAAACGACCCAAGATAAAATAAAAATATGTATCAAATAGCTGTCCAGCTGCGATAATAATAATCAGAACGTTCATGTCCTTCTCTGTCTAATGGCTGTACAACTTATTTTGATGAGTTTCGGAATTGTATCCCAATACTGTCCCACATCATAAACTACCTCATCAGGGGGTGAGGTATACAGTGTGTTCTGGCACTCCTTGAACAGTGCATTGATCGCGTTCTCTGTGTTAACAGCTAAGTTATCCTTCTCTCGTGTAGCTCTTATTGGTGTTTTTAGACTTGAGGAGCCAGGCAAGCATTCAGCCCAACTTATCCTCTTCAGCATGCTGTTGAGCTACTTATCCTTTGGGACAATGATTGCATCATTTGGTCGTTTCTGGCAAGTCATTCTCTAGTATTCTGATGCACCCCTTAAGGGAGGTTTGCTCATTTAATATGGCTTGTTATTAGTCTTTTCTCATTCCTATTTTGTTTCACTGCTGTTCATTTATGCATTTTCACATGGCGATCAAATGCTGAGGCATTGGACACAAGTGTCTTTCCCCGAACGACCCCAAAGATAATAATGATTCCTAGAAAGCACTTCATTAGTATTTCATCAGCTGTTCCTCTGTGAGAGCTACGTCCAAGTGCAGTTTTTACATTTCATGGAAGGGGGAAGGCTTCAGTGTGAATGAGCACATGTTAGGGTCATGTACTTAGGTAAACGGACCCAGACCGGCTGCAGCGAGTTTCCCTCTGTTTTCATGTGTTGTCAGTAGTCTCACAAACATTGCACTTTACAATGTGAACAAGTAACAGTCAACAATAAACAATAACGACTGCTAGCGGTCTTAATAAGTGGTGAACATTGGAAGCTTCAACAATGGTGGTGGACAGATATTGTCAGTGGATGCTCTGGCGCGTATATTCAGTGCGGGTTAGTCTCAAGCTCAGCCCAGGTAAAGGCTGGCATGTACTTGTCACTCTGCTGCTTACACGTGAGTGCTGAGAGGTGATGGGTCCGGGTTACGTACCGGACAGCTGAAAGAGTGTAATATCAATTGACCAAGGATTACCTATCCAGATCGAGCCTTGCCTGCCCCCATGCCATGGACCAGTGGACAGCAAGGCGCACTTGCCTTTGCCATGCATGAAGAACTGCTTGGCACCAAACACTTTACCTCAGATGGCAAGACCAGGCCAGGGCCGAACTGTGAATTAAAAGCAGTCCTGGAAAACTGTTATACCTTTTTCGCTCTTTTCCTCCCCTGGGACTGTCTCTCCCTTTCCATCCTTCCATTATTTACCTCGCTCCATCTATCTCTTCTTCCTCCATGAGCTCTTTCTTTAATCCACGAGGAGCTGGAACAAACATTGGCAAAGCCAATAGGTTTTTCCTATGAGAAATAATCTATCGGTGTTGTCAAAGATTTTTTTACATGGCTTAAAGTAAAATTTAAAAAGCACTATGATGTGGCAAGCATTGACACCTCATAGTGGGCTTTTTTTTTAACTTTAAGTCATGTTTCACAGCAGCTGAACTTCGGTGCAACATGTAAAAAACAAGCATTTACAATGCAACGGTTTCGCCTTTGGAAAAGTTAGAGCTATTGGCAATGTAAATGACAATGCCATTTATTTATCTGTTTTCAAAACCAACACATAAATACAAATTTTGTCATTTACAATGCCAATAGCTCAAACTTTTCCAAAGGCGAAACCGTTGCATTGTAAATGCTTGTTTGCAAGTGAGGCTGATTGTGCAGGGACTGAGTGAAAATTCTCCCGAGATATATATATTCTTTAACAATTTCCAATGGTTTTCCCCCTAGTGTCCAATTATATTTGACATGGCTCTTCTTTCCTGTAAATGGGACAAATTTTGTTTTGGTAACATTTGGAATTAGATAGTGGATTTTAAATGATGCAATCTTAGGGGGAAAATTATTGGCTTGCTTTAGGGTTTCCGGTAGGTCGCTCAAGTATAGAGAAAACAATAAAGGAGCTAAAAGGCACCCTTGACGCAGGCCGTTTAGAGTTGATACTGGGCAGGTAAGACCCTTCTCCCGCCCCATTTGAACTTGGCACCATGTCCCAGAGCACAGTGATGTTATTAAATGGAGGAGATTTTGTGGGATTCCCATTTTCTGCAGTTTGATCCAAAGCTTGTCTCGGTCGACCCTGTCGAAGGCGGTCGTAAAGTCGACAAAGACTGCGTACAGTACCTGCAACTTTTTGGTCACATATTTTTCTAATATAGTTTGAAGTACTGCAATGTTGTCTGTGACCAAGTGTTTGGATCTGAATCCGGATTGATTGAGTGGAATGGAGCCAGTTGGAAATGCCCACTCTTTAAGATGTTCTAGGAGTGATGCCGCAAAAATCTTCCCAGGTGCGTCTAGTAGAGCGATCTACCGGTAGTTACCGGGGAGCAGCCTGGAGCCTTTCTTGTGGATGGGAATTACGATACTACCCTTCCAGGACTTTGGAATTTCCCCTGTTCCGAATATGTGGCTGAAGAAGCGTGCTAAAAACTTGCTCCACTTCTTTGGATTGTTTTTTTAAGACTGTGATAGGAATTTGATCTGGACCCATTGCGGCCGATGGTCTTGCCTTTTTTATATAATATTCTATTTGAAGTGGTGATGGAGCCTCGTTATATGTGCTTTTCTCCTGTCCTCCGTTATATGGCGTTAATAAGCCGCAATTTGACTTTTGATTTCTTTTGTATAGATTGGTGATGTATGATTCCCATTCTGAAGGTGGTACAGGGTTTGCTGTTAGTGTTTTTTTCGTTCCCGTTTCTGTCGCTATTATGGTCCAATAGGCACGTTTTTCCTTTTGTGTCGCTGCTATCTGTAAGTCTACTCATTTTTTGTCCTGTATCTTTTGTTTTTCCTTTACTTTTTGCCTTCTACAGCAGTTTTTTAACTTGTTTATTTCTAGTTTTCTTGTTTCAGAGAAGTGGAGAAATTGTGCCCTAATTAGTTTGTTTAGTTCCGTTGCCCTGGGTTCGGTGTTCCGTCTTTTATTACTTTGTGTTTTTGTCCATCTTTGTTTCACAGCGTCTGCAACGATTGGACCATATTCTTGACCACTGCTTCAAAGCTTGTTATTGGGTTTGAATGATGGATAATTGTTAATAGATTTAGTTTCGCGATTAATTGGGTAGTTTTATCAAAAGATCTGGAATTTCACATTACTCGACCTTGACCTGGGTTTACCAGTACTGTACTGTGCAATTCCATTGTATTCACTGGAGATGTTCGTTTCAACATTAGACCCGTTTTTAGTTGTAGGATTGCATGATAGCTTCCTTTCTCAAACTTGATTTGAAGTTGATGGGCGGATCAAAAGAGGCCTATACTACAGATCATGTAATCGAGTATTGATACGTGAAGGCCGCCCTTTCTTGTGTAGGAAGCCGGGATGTCTCCTTCGATGTTACTATTTAGAATTATTCGATTCAGGATAGCAAGAGATGATAGTATGATTTTCCCTCTCTTATTTGATTTGCTTCCTGGGGGAAATTGTGGTGTGGGAATTGCCAGTGCTTGTTCTTTTTCTCCTGACTCCCGTTTTTCCAGTAGGTTGTTAGAAATTTGCCCATTTAGGTCACCTGTTAGGAGCATTAGGGGGAAATCCTGTTTTTCGACCACCTTTTTAAAGTCCTCAAGAATATTTAACACTAATCCATCCGATTTTGCTCGTGGGGAAATATAAACATTGAAGATGAGCATATTCAAACGTTTGGTTATGTCTGGGCCAATTTTGATATCTAGGTATGATTTCCTGGTTCCAATAACATTCTTCGGATAGAAGAATTGCTATCCCTCCTTTTGCTTGCCCGTGGGCAACCGGTTCTGCTGGAATATCGTATACGAAATAGTCTGGGTGGTCAAAGTTTGTAGTTGCCCAGGTTTCTTGTAGAGCCACTATCCCTGGACGATCTTGCATTATTGTTGCTAGTTTTTCATGGGATTTCCCTGCAACGTTCTAGGAATAGATGGTTAGACTGTTGCTAAAAGGGTCGCTTGATTACGTGTCCCTGTTTTTTTCTGTTTAGGTTCTCTGCTATCCATGCCAATGTATTATCAGTGGCTGCTTTTTCCTGGTTCGGAGAATTCTTGGTCCAGCTTCTCCTTATTCTGTTGGGGATTGAGACTGAGATGGCTTCTTTGTTTGAATTGGACCGGTCTTTATTGCAGTTTTGGGTTGCTACCACATCCTGATGTCTAGTTAAAGGGGTTTCTGGTGTTTGACCTTTTGTCTCTTTTACTGGGGCCACATCGAATCCACATTTATGAAGGGTCTCTGTTTCTTTAAGGATAATTGCAGGAATGACTGGCGACCAAAATTCTGCTATAGCTGTTGTCGTACTCGTTGTCGTACTCGTTTTATCTGGGAAAAAATACTAGTTTGATGTCGTTTCTTGCTAGTGCCTGTAAGGGTTGTATCCTTTGAAGAAGATTTTTTATTCTTTCTCGGTTTAGGGGATCTTCGCCAGAGGGAAATAGGTCTGTAATTTCCACTCTGCATATAAATTTCTGCGGTTGGATAGGCGTCTTCCTAATCGGTAGAGCTTGTTGTTGGGTTTCCTTTTGTATCCATGGTTCTCTTTCCCAGTTTCTGGGAACGAAACTTGGAGTGGTGTGATTTAAAGGTAAAGAGTGAACTGTTTTCGTCTTTAAAGTCGAAATATGATCACTTTCTTCTGTAAGGTTATTGGAAAGTTTACCATGCTTCTATTCTGAGGTCGTTGGGTTAGCTGATGGCGTTTGTAGATATCTTGTTTTTCGAACCTTCTGTTTTGCTAACCTTCTGTTTTCTCTTTTCTGTGCCCGCTTCCGACTGTTTACATTTGTTTTCCCCTTTTTTACTGTTGTTTGCCGGGGAGAGGAGATTAGTGACATATTTGTTAGGATTTCTACTGTTTTTTGTTTAGTCGTGTTTAACCCTTTTGGTGGGCTTGTTGACTTTAATTTGTTAAAAATTGAATAGTATACTATGGTCTGTGCTTTCGTATTGGGCTCTTTTGGTTCCTTAAAAAGATTTCTTAATGAGTAGGTTTGATTGTGTATATTCTTTACGTTGTTTTCTATTTGTTTGCATCTTTGTCCAATCACAATTAACCTTTAATCAAGACACATCAAAATAATGGTCAATGAGTCTTTGTGGCGACTACATGGCTCCATACATCGTGCTCAAAAGAATTCCTACATTTTACAAGTGATGAACCTACTGTAAAGCTACTTCCTGTAGAGTAATGAAAGTTAAGCATGGGAAGACTTAAGTATCTTTGTAATAGTGATCTATTATGAGAGAGGGAAATTCATTGCGTCTCACGCTAAAAACCAAATCAGAGTTCATAAGTTAATAGGTGAATATTGCACTTGGTTTTGTAAAAAGGTTGGTATTTAGCATGACTGTGATGGAGCAGGGTTTTCGGGAAAATAAAACCTGCTCGGATTAAACCGTGTGTAGTAAAAATTATGCGGAAAAGGCCTAAGATGAGGGAAAATGCTCCTGCGCAAGCGTGTACTAAAGCAATAATAGTAGGCTGCAAATGCTTTTCAACTAACGAAAATTAAAAGGACTAATGCTGCTTTTATAAATGTTATTGACATCTGCTAGGAAATGGGTAATAATTAATCTTGGTTGTGCAGAGATAAATGCAGCATTGGGTTGGTGCGTGGAGAAAAAGTATCATAAATGAATAATAAATGCCTGTGTCTTATGGAAGTATGGTTTTCTATTCTGCATGACAAATAATGGGTCAAGGAGTCGGCAGAAAATAAAAACATTTAAAAGATGAAAAATCGAGAGTGAATAAGGAGGTGGAACATTATTCGGCCCTTCAAATCCTGAGTGCCTGCGAAAACTTGTATGATAGAATAATGTGACAAACTTAGGGAAGCTCCCCCTGCATAGAAGCGCTCAGCGAACAAAAGTTATACAAAGTTTGCAACATTTGCCGGAGTAAAGGAAGAGAAGAATGACAGAGGTTCGAATATGTATTTCATGGGTTGATGTTTATGTCATTGATTAAATAAAACAATGGGACATTTATAAGGTCGGACATGCTATACACCTCCTTCCTGAAACAATAAAATGTGAAGAAACCCTTTCGCTGAATACATGTGTGGGTTGGACATTTGGGTTTTAGGTTATAATTGAGGTGCCTGGTGGGAGGCTTTTGGTGGTTTGTAGGAGACTGACCCGTGAGACTGTTGGGAGATCGTTGTTATCGTCGGGTTGCTGTTCTGTTTACTGATTCCTGACTTAGTCTTTACCTCTTCAAGGGGCCTTGCTGCTCTCATGGCCAGAGAGTAGATTTCTTATCCCTATTTGTATTAGTATAGATTGAAATCTGAATTTGCATAATCAATTGCAAATGTTTTTTGCTTCTGAATCTTTTGTCTCTTCGCCTTTTCACTCCCTTATGCATTGTCAGTGATATGGATTTGTCATTTTATCTTCTGATTTTGTTCTCCATGTGGCAATCTATGAATTATGCTGTATGTTGGTACTAAAGAGCATTTATTTAACATTATTTAGATAAACATTATACATTTACAAATGAGTATCTTTATTAGAAGTGATTCATTTCAGAGCATTGTTTTTCCAAATGTAATGAACTATATAAAGATTGCATAGCCAAATTTAGTATATAAGAGATGAGAGTACACTATTAGAGTCTGGTATTGTTTTTTGAATTACACTAACCCAGCGTGTCGGGACTTGTTGGGTAATGGGAATTGGGCCCTGTCTTTAGAAAAATGTCTAGTCCTGAAACGCTGGATCAACTGCTACTAGCTGGGTGTGATAGAGATCGTTAGAAATGGTGGTTTCTAGTTGGCAATGGTTTGCACCTTTGTCCAAATAGGCACCCTTCCTTCTAGTCAGGATAAGGGGGATACACTACTGAAATAACCCCTACTCACCCCCTTTGTAGCTTGGCATGTGCAGTCAGGCTTATCTAAGAGGCAGTGTGTAAAGCATTTGAACATAACCAACAGTAATACAGTGGAAACAATACAAAAGGACACCATACCAGTTTTAGAAAAAATAAGCAATATTTATCTGTGCAAACAAGACCAAAATGTTAAAAAGCCAACATACAGTAATCAAATATATGCACTTTGCAGGAATGACTTTAACATGCAGTTCCTTAAAGCCAGTAGCTCTTTACGGGCTGCTTGTGGCAACCATCGGGGTTGAGATGTGAAGCATAGTGGAACAGCATGTTGTGTCATCAAGTTGCAGTGCAGGCAGCGGCTCGGTGATGGTCATCCAGCAGTGTCCGTGAGACCAGGCCTGCGGTGAGGCAGTGCTCATGGCAGTGCTGACAGGTCACTGTGCATTCGACAGTGCCAGTTGATAGGAGTTGGAATTGGTTAGCTCAGACTGCAGTGTAGGGCAGGGTGGTGGGGACTTACGAGCGGTGCCTCCAAACCACGGTGCAGTCACTGGTGTCGAGGTCAGCGTGCAGCGACATCATCGGTGAGACCAGGGCAGCAGAGTGAAGCGATGTGGTGCAAGCAGCGGATCGGTGGTGTCGTCCAAATCCAGTGAGTCAATACACAACCCAGCAGAGGCACACAGGATGGCTAAACAAGAAAATACCTACTTTCTAAAAGTGGTATTTTCAAACGTAGAACATAAAAATCATCTTTACTTAAAGATGCATTTCTACATTCTGAGTTCATGAATACTAAACTCCATTCCTCTATTTTGTCCCAATGGGAAGGTATACTAGTAAAATGTTTACAAAGTATTCCTCATCCAGTCCTATGGGACAGATAGCCTTTCAATAGTGAAAAACGAGATACACTATAGTTCGCTATCAGGACATCACACACACACACCTACATGTCCTACCTTTCAAATATGCTGCACCCTGCCCATAAGGGTACCTTGCGCCTACCTTAGTGGTGACTCACATGTAATAAAAGGGAAGGTTGGGCTTGGCAAGTGGCTGCACTTGCCAAGTCGACATGGCAGTAAAAACTGCACACAGACACTGCAGTGGCAGGCCTAAGAACTCTTTGAAAGGCTGCCCATGTGGGTGCCACAATCAGTGCTTCAGGCCCAATAGCAGCATTTGATTTAAAGGCCTTGGTACTCTCAGTGCACTTAACTAGAGACTTACCAGTAAATCAAATAGTCCAATCATGGAAGCTCGAATCCATAATACAATTTACAATAGGAGCACTTGCACTTTAACAGTGAAAAGCAGTGAGAAAGTACGCAGAGACACTAAATCAGCTAAAACAGAGTCAAAACCGGGAGGTCAGAAAGCAAAAAGACAGAAGAAACATGCCAAACAATGCCAGGTCTAACAGGGATACTGAAGAGTAAAAGATGTGAAGAAGAGACGGGGAATTGATAGACTCAGATCATAATTGACACTAACTTTGTAGGGTATTTAAGTTAGCTCAATGCATCCGCAAACTTTAAAATCCACGCATTTTCAAGTGCCTAAGAATAGGAAACAATTGCCTCATGATTACAAAAAGCTAAAGTGAGGTCTCTGTGGCACTTACTTTCCTCTGCCAAAACTAGCTAGTATATGCATGGTCAGTATCACTATTTTGTGCATCAACTCCCATATTTTGTTTATATTGGGCTGTAATGATGTGTTCTCTTTTAGATGTAGCCAGGGAGATCTGTCTAAAGAGCCTAATGTGTAAAAATATCTATCTATCTATATATACATATCTCTCTCTCTCTCTCTGTCTCTCTATTAGCATTTAAATTAGTATTTTAAAAACCTTAGAAATTTACCTAAAGTCATGTTACAGTTAGGAATTGGCATTTAAAAAAACGTAGAAATTCACTGAAAAAACCATAGGTTTCACACATGTTATAGTTAGCTGGACATTTCACTCATACAAAACCATTGAAATTCCCCTGTTATAGTTAGTTCAGCTAACTATAACTTGCGCGCCCGCAATGCACTGCTGATGACATCACATATTACATCACTCATGACATGGTCAGTGACATCTCGAATGACATCACTAACCACATCACTGATCATCATCCAGTGAATGTGTGTCTTTTTGAAGAATAAATATTTTTTATAGAAGTATATTTAAAGTATATTTAAAGGTTGATGGAAGAATAAACATGTAAACATGTAAATAGGTGTCTAAATGTTTTTTGTGTAAAATTGATTGTATAACTGACTTATTAAGTGCATCTTAGTGAATACATGTTTTAGAGAGTAATGTTTAAATATGTAAATATCTCAATCATTCACTACATACCCGCGAGGGTCTCAAGGCGCTGGGGGGGAGGTGGGGGCCGCTACTGATCGAACAGCCAGATCTTTAGTATCCTCCTGAAGGTCAGCAGGTCTTGGGTCTGTCGTAGGCTCAGTGGGGAGGGTGTTCCATGCCTTGGGGGTGAGGTGGGAGAAGGATCTCCTGCCGGTGGTTGTTTTTCAGATGCGCGGGAGGGTGGCAAGTGAGAGGTCGGTGGAGCGTAGCTGGCGGTTGCGGGTGTAGAAGGAGAGCCATTTGTTGAGGTAGGCTGGGCCGGTCTTGTTGAGTGCCTTGTGTGGGTGGATGAGGAGCTTGAAGGATATCCTCTTGTTGATGAGGAGCCAGTGCAGGTTTCTAAGGTGAGGGTGATGTGGCCGAGTCATGGTACCCCCGGACACTGCAGGAGCCGGCCCTGGGGGCTAGCGGTCCTCAGGGCAACCACAAGGCTCCAGGAGGGGGGCCACGCGGCCCCCCTCCCAACATTTAAAAGCCCTGGGGGTAGTGGTCCCTGGGGCTGGGGAATCCGTCACGTACCCCCCAATTTAAATATGTAGTAACCGGGGAGGTGGCGGCCCCCGGGGTGTGTGGGGAGCTTGAGCCCCCCACACAGGTTATGTTACTTTTTCTTTTTAAAAGAAGCCTTGGGGCTGCAGAGGGGTCGTGAGCCCCCCTCATTCATCATGTTAAAGCCCCGGGGTGGCGGTCCCCAGGGCTCGGGGGGCCTTAGAGGCCCTCCATCATTATACATTTAATCCCCGGGGGGCAGTCCCCAGGGCTGCGTGGGGGGGGGTCATGTGCCCCCCGCTATAATACATACTTTGCCCCAGGGGGTGGCGGTCCCCGGGGCAGTGTAGGGGGGATTGGGCCCCCCGGGGTCTAATTAAAATGAAAGTACGGGAGCCTGCGCTTCGTTTTTTGGGGCGGATCGACAGGATACACGTATCCTACACGCATCCCGTGATTTAAAAAAATATATATACAATTTGGGGGGCGTTGGGGGTCTTTGTGGGACCCCCAAAGCAGGCCTAGGGATTCAGGTTGTTTGTACCCTGCCCCCTTTTCTTGTTTTTCACTTTTCTTTTTCTGTTTTCTTGTGCCTCGGTTTTACCAAGGCACAAGATGGCTGCCAACACTTCCTGGTTTGGAGTGTTGACAGCCAATTAGCATAAAGGTTGTGCACGGGAAGATACGCGTATCGTACTCCGTCCACAGATATATCTATGATTTTACTTTTGATTTTCTCAGAAACTACTGCACGGATTTACACCATTTAACAAAAACCGTAATTTGCGAATCAAACTCTACCTTTTTGTGTAATTTCGTTCAGCAGTTCGGGCTGTAGCCGCGCTTAAAGGTCCCTATGAAAAATTGCATAGGGAAAACACGTATTGGGACCCCCCTTTTTTCTCTGCCCCCGCTTCACAAATCACCGTGGAGCGGGTTATCTTCTTGGAGAATTTTGCAAACATTTGTCGACCGGCGCCAAAGTTATTCCAAATAGAATGTTGCGGATTTCCTATGGAAACTAGGTCCTAACTAGAACTACCTACTGGCGACCGCCAGTAGGTAATATATATATATATATACATATATATATATATTTCCAAATGTATTTCCAATTGAGATCTAGGGAGCTTCAACAAGCTGAGAATAGTGTGGTCTCTGTAGCAAACGCTTAGGACCCCATGCAGTCTGTTGATAAACCAGTTAAGCATCTTAATAGATTTGATTGCAGACCGTATGCTTCATCAGAGTAATGCAGCCTTTAAATCATAGGCGTAGTTGTAGAGAGCAAGTTGTTTTCTTAACCACATTTGTAGCAAAAAACAGATGATATACAATTTGACATTGGGAACCCACAGTAAATCGGGGTAGTTTCCAGTACAAAGGCCAGAGGTAGAGTAAGGGGGTGATTTAATGTTTAACAGATAAGGGACATGTAGTAGAAACTGCTGATAATGCACCCTAGTTAGAGTTTATAGATAGTACATATTCTAAATACAGTGAATGAGGCATCAGACAATTTTTGATGAATGTACCGTATTCATCAAATTCTAACTAATCCACTAAGTGTCTGATTTAGAGTGCAGTCATAACAGAAAGCTCTCCATTTTAGTAGAAAACTTTGACTTCAGAGTAGAATCCACTTTGTGAATTTCATCTATGATAGAGATGGTTTTGTGGAGGAAGTTAATGTAGTGGATTATACTGCATATATGAATTTCCTGCGAGAAGTGCTAGAATTTTCTTTTAAAACTGAACTCTAAATAAGTCAATAAGAAATGCAAATGTAGATATTATCACAAGAATGTGGACAAGACCACCTCCCAACAACATCTAATAGCAAAATATTAATATACATCAATAGCAGAATAGGGGGGGGCGTGGCTTGAGCGCCGATGGTGGAGGTCGTCTGAGCGCTCGGCTCCGCGATCGAGCCGCCATTAATCCTGATTCCCGGGCGACACGGGCGCCCCGACCCCCGAATCGGAGAGCGCTGTGGGTGCTGAACCGCGAGGCGACTTTGGAGACCTGTAGCGGGGCCCGTTCGAGGCAAACGAGAGCCCAGGAGGCGAGCGGAGCGGGGCTCAAGATGGCGCCCGCTCCATCTCAATGGTCCTGAAGCGGCCCGTGGGCCTCGGAGGACCGGAGCCTTCGGCAAAACACTTTCTTATTCCTATCCCCTTTACAGGGGCGACGCCAGTGCAGACTGCCTGGGCGACTGGAGATACCTGCGAACTTTCCAAGCGGTGCCCATCGGGACCGTCGCTCAGCCGAGCCCTAACCTCGAAGGGTAGAGGGAGCGGCCGGACACGACGTCCTGCTCAGAGCGTCACTGTCCTACACCATCTTGGCCCTCGGAATCGGCAGCGTGTGGGTCTACTTGTACCACATTGGGAGAGATTTGAGCTCAACCCGGGAATTGAGGGACAGCGGAAGTGGCTGGATGGAGCTCGGTCTAGTCGCCTGGTGGTCGGCGAGGCCTGCGGCCGGTGGTGGAGGCGACGGTGCCTCGGGGAGATCGTAGACCCCGGCGGTGCCTCATTGCCTGGTAGTGTCCCCTCCCCCTCCCCCTGCCGCACTTTTGCTTCCAGGAGAGAGACTGCTGACCCCCGCCCGACCTATTGCTTCTGCGGACTGGCAGAGGAAAGAGTTTGTTGGGTGCCAGCGCCATGGGGCATCCACGACGGACGCCATTGCTACCTGATCCCGGCGACCTCGCCGAGCCTGCGAAGTCCCACTGGACTCTCATATTCTCGACGGTCGGACAAGCCCCTTCGGGAGAACACCCAATTTTGTGCAATTGATGTACGAATAGTTGTGATATCTCCTATTATGACACCGGGGTCCGACCAGCGGCCCGCATCGGCACGGCTCCTTCGGCGACAACCGAAGACACTCTGGTTGACCCTCCCTTGACTGGACGCCCTTCGAGTCCTCCACTGGAGTCCACGGCCGCAATGGGGAAGCCGAAAAGTACCAAGGGTGGCGCTCAGGCCGCCTCGGATGTGGAGGCACCTGATGAAGACGATCGGCTGGATCCAGAGAGGTCGGGGAGCCCACACCAACAACAACTCGACAGGATCTTGGCGGTGATCACTGATACACGATCGGCCCTCCAACAAGACATTGCCCAAGTCGCGACGAGCCTGGGCTTGCTCAGGGCAGACCACGGCAAGCTCTCGGACAGAGTCAAGGAAGTGGAGAGTTTGGTGAGAATCTTAGAACCCACACAAAAAACTTTAGCTGCCGCCATGAAAGAAGCTCTGTCCCGCATAGATGCTCTGGAAAGAAGGGCGGAAGACGCAGAAGGGCGCAATAGAAAGAACAACATCTGCGCGGTGGGCCTACCGGAAAAAATTGAAGGTGGTGACATGGTGGCCTATCTGGAGGATTGGCTTAGGACTGTGGTGGCGACCAAGGGGCTTTCCTCCTTCTACACTTTGGAACAGGCGGACAGGGTGCCAGCCAGACCGCTGCAACAGGACCGATCCAGACGCCCGGTGGTGGCGCGGCTACTACATTTCCGCGACAGGGATTTACTTCTCAATGCCGCCAGACAAAATGGGCCATACCAGGTGGCAAACAGTCGAGTGAACATTGTTCCAGATTACACCTATGAGACCCAGCGGAGGCGAGCCTCCTTCTTAGCGATAAATCGAGAACTGAGGAGTGAAAGCATCCAGTATTCTCTGCTATTCCCGGCAAGGCTCCGCATCATCCTGGACGGCACAACCAAATTCTTCGATACCCCGGAGGACGCGTGCAGCTGGCTTGAACTATACAGATCTGGCAAAGATGGCTTTGGGTTCTCCTTCCAGACCACCTCAGAGACAGGCCTACAGCGGAGGTCTAAAAGGATCTGGAATCGCGAGGTAGACCTGGCCGACCCTCGACAGTGGAGACTACGAAGGAAAGGCGAGGGGTGTTGGAGATGGTATCCAGTATGTCGGGCTCCCAAAGCGGACCCATAATTGAAGACTCAGAGCCTGGCGGGGGTGGAGGCCACACGGACACGGAGGACTCTGAGACTGATAGCGTGAACCTCCCTGTGGTCACCCCAGAGACGGCAGAGGGCCTGCTTGATGGACAGGGATGATTTTGGGTGAGCCGGTTCCAGTTGGGGGGGCGGCGGGGGGGGAATCTCTGTGGGAACTGTTAGGCAACTGATTATTAGGTGGGTCGGGGTCACACCCTCTTTCGGCCCTCATAACTCAGGGCTCAATCGCACTTCGGTAGCTTTGAGGTGCGGTGACCCCCTGTCGACGCTCGGCCCCCCGCTTTGCCCTCAAGGCACGCCTGCGGTGGCTACCGTCAGGCTAGTTTGGGGAGTTTCTTTTGCGGGTGTGGTTTGGATGGGAACTGGATGGTACTATTTGGGACCTGTTCTGGGGAGGGTGGGGGGGGAAGTGTTCGGGGGATGTTTTGTTGTTGTTGGGGGGAGGACTCGCCATCGGTACGGGGTTTATACTGTGTTTAACTGTACTTGAGCTTTGCTGGGGGGGGCTTGATGAGATACCATGGGATAATGGCTGATTTATCCACCTTGAAGTGCATCACCTGGAATGTACGAGGCCTGCATTCCATGACCAGGCGGCATAAGGTCCACGCTTACCTGGTACGCAGAGGCGTACAGATTGCACTACTACAGGAGACACACCTTACCAAGTCAGAGGGATTAGCGTTGCAGCGTAGGTGGAGAGGGCAGGTATACAAAACCACATACTCAGCTTATGCTAGGGGCGGGCTGATTTGGGTGTGGGCAGGGGTTCCCCTGCAGGTGACTAAACACACTGTAGATCCGGAGGGGAGGTTTGTGGCCATTGCTGGCAAACTGGGGGGAAAGGATTTGAACATTTGCTGCATTTATGCGCCTAACGTGGATCAACTCGCCTTCTTGGCTGCGCTGTCGGGCTCGCTGGCCCATTACTTATCGGGACCTCTCTTGATAGGGGGAGACTTCAACTCGGTGGTAGACATCGATCTCGACAGGTCTCACCCTCCACTTCCGGACTCTCCAACCCACCGGGTAGCCAAGGGTAGATTGGAATCGCAAACTAAGTGGGGACTGACGGATATTTGGCGAGCCCAGCACCTAGATGCCCGAGACTACTCCCACTTCTCCGGCATGCACAAGTTGCATGTGCGGTTGGATGGATTGTTGGGATCGACGGAACTAGTTTCCTCGGCCGCGAGGTCTGAGTATCTGGCGAGGACCATCTCCGACCACAATCCTCTATTGGCCGACTTTAGGTGGCTTCCGGGTACCCCCTGTGTTCCGACCTGGTGGCTGCGCCCTGAGATATTGGAAGATCTGGTGTTTCGGAGTGAACTAGAGGACCGAATCGCCCAGTACTTCACGGAGAACGAGGGCATGGCTGGGGCGAGGGCCATTGAATGGGATGCATTTAAAGTGGTGGTCAGGGGCTATTGCATCACAAAGAAGTTGGCAATGCGACGGGTCCTTCTGGAGGACCTAGCTAAGGCTGATCAGAAACTCCGCGAAATGAAGCTCCTCCATCCCGGCCGCCCGGAGCTTCAGCAACAGACTTCGGCAGCGAGGGAAGCGGTAGCTGTGGAAGTTGAATGACTTCGTAGTTTCGACTACAAGGCTTATCTGACTAGGTCTCTTGCTGAGGGTGATAAATCAGGGGCGCTCCTGGCTTGGCTGGCCAACCCTACGAGGCGTACTTCTCCTACGGTGGCTATGCGAGATGCGGAGGGTGTAGAGGTCTATACCCAACCCGAGATCCTTGGTTGCTTTCTGCGCTATTATGAGGGACTGTACCGAAGTAGGATGTCACTGGACACTACCCCTAATGACGATTTCTTGCATGATTTACCAATCCCCGCCCTGGAGCCTGATCAGGGGAAAGACTTGGGGAGAGACGTGGAGCTGGGGGAGATCCGCAGTGCCATTAAAAAGATGGCGCGAAACAAGACCCCAGGCCTGGACGGGCTCCCAGTGGAGTTCTACTCCACCTACGTTGACCTTCTGGCCCCACGGCTTTTGATAGAGTATAGGGAGGCGAAGCGCCTGGGGCACCTACCTGGCTCGATGCGTGAGGCCCTGGTGGTCCCCCTGCTCAAACCCGATAAGGAGGGCAACGACCCGACGTCTTATAGGCCGCTCTCGATGCTTAGGGTCGATTAAAAGATTTTGAGCAACATCTAGCCTCGAGATTGCTGGGTCACATGGGCTCCCTAGTGCATTAAGACCAGGCGGGGTTCATCCCTAAGCGTAATACTACGATGAACATCCGCCGCCTGCTTCGCCTGCTGGAGGGGGACCATGTTGAGGCCCCCCATCCCATGATCCTCTCGATTGACCTGGAGAAGGCTACTGATAGCCTAGAATGGGAATACCTCCATAGAGTGCTTGGTCGCTTTGGCCTGGGGGAGGGGTTCCTGCGGTGGACCGCGGTGCTATACGCCTCAGCGATGGCTAGAGTACGATCAGGCCAACTGATTTCCCAACAATACCCAGTGGAACGAGGCATGAGGCAGGGATGCTCACTGTCCCCGCTGCTCTTTGCGCTCGCGGTGGAACCACTGACTCTGGGGATTCGCACTGGGGCCTATTACAGGGGACTGCGGACCTTGTCGGGGCAGCAGTACATTTCCCTTTACTCTGATGACCTGTTGCTTTTCCTAGAGGATGCGGGAGAGGCCTTGGCCGGGGCCGACGCAGTACTCACTACTTTTGGTGAGCTGTCGGGCCTCAGGGTGAATTGGGCGAAGACTTGCCTGTTCCCGGTTCGCGGGGGAGAGCCCCAACCCGACACTCCCAGGGCGATCAGATGGGCGCCTAGCTGCCTTAAATATCTGGGGGTGTACATTTATCATAGCCCTGCTGACATACTTGAGGGCCACATCTCCCGATGCGTCCGGGCGTTAAAGGGTAGGATGTCCTTCTGGGCCACTCTGCCACTATCGGTGGCGGGACGTATTGCACTACTGAAGATGGTGGCGCTTCCTCGGCTACTATATTACTTCAGAACGCTTCCGGTCTGGATTCCGCCGAACGTATTCCGGAGCTTGAACTCTTTGCTCGTGGCGTTCCTTTGGGGATCGGGCCACCGCAGGGTGGCGCTCAAGACCCTAATGAGACCTAAAGCGGAGGGGAAGTTGGCTGTACCCAACTTTGAAACATATTATTTGGCTGCCCAACTGCAGACCTACACCCAGGAGATAGCGCGGGAGTTTTGTGGCCCAGAGGAGGAGCGGGGGTTGGGCATACTCAGACACGTTCTATCATACATCGCACTACAACAGAGGATGGCTATGAGGGACCTCACACAGGAGGAACGCACAATACGATCGTGTTGGAACCGGGTGCATCGCAAGTCGGGAATGAAACACCCTTACGCCCCTGAAATTCCACTAGGAATGCTCACTGCACTCCCGCATGGTGGCGACTGGTCGCAGCTGCGGGTTTGGGAGGATGCGGGGATGCAACTCGTAGGCAACCTTTACAAGGATGGAGTGCTGATGCCTTTCCAGGCGCTCCTAGACCGCTTTGACATCCCCCGGGGCGACTTCCTGCTTCATGCGGCGGTCACAAGAGCACTCCAGGCGCACTGGCAGAATGGTTTTGAGGAACCACAGACGTCAGCGGCGTGTCAATATGTCATGATGGCGGCGGGGACGGTTAAAGCCGTAACATGCTTGTACTTTAGGATGATCAATGAGCGGCTACCCCCACTGGACACACTCAGGACCCGATGGGAGGCAGACATAGGGAAGGACATCCCAGAGACCACGTGGGCCCAGCTGATGCGCTGGGCCTGGAAGAGCACGCGTAACGCTCGTTTCCAATTGGTCCACTTTTACATACTGCATCGCGCCTACCTGACCCCGGAAAAAATACAGAAATACTTCGCCTCGGACACGGCGGCCTGCCCTAGATGCCAGGCGCTTGGGGCTGACCTCATTCACATGTTATGGTCCTGCTCCGCTCTGTCCTCGTATTGGACGCTGATAGGAGACACCCTTAACAGGGTCACTGAAAGGTCCCTACAGTTTGACGCTGCGGTGGGGATCTTGCATTGGTTTCCCCATACCCCCAAAAATAAAGTTTCTAGTAAATGTATTGACATGGGGCTACTCTTGGCGAAGCGGGAAATAACCAGACACTGGAAGGCACGGGTAGGTCCAACAGGCACTAAATGGCGCAATTAACTCCCTAAATGGGCTGAGGGCGAGAGCACCTTGAGATATCAGCTGGCGAGGCGGCAGCAGAATGAGAAGGCGCTAGAATCGGCACAGGCATGGGAGACATTGGTGCAGGCCCTGCGCGACCACAACACACCCAGTGACACCGATAGTGATGATGGTGAGCAGCCTACGCCCCCATAGAGTACTAATGACGCTGTATTCCTGTCAGGAAGGATAATGTCTCCTACCACATGCTCTCTACATGTTTACCAGTTCACCGATGGCGGGGTGGGAGGGGGTTGGTGGACAGAGGGTAGAGGGAGCGTTATCAGCTTCCGATTGCACTGAAGACTTATTGCACTCAAGGTTTGGGACTCAATCCTCTGGGGGTTGTTTTGTTTACCTGGGGGGGAGGGAGGGATTTTTCCTATTGTTTAGAAAAGCAGAAGTAAACCTTTCATTTACGACTGGTCATCACTGGGCGGCCGCTGGACCCACATGCATCGATTCAACATAAACGCCCCCGACCTCCTGGTTGTGGGCTAAATGGCTGTGTACTAGTGTTATTTCATCGCCGGTGTTTACAACACCCATTGCCTTACAGTGGACCAACATGTAACTTTGTCTAATTCCTGCAATAAAAATATATTTTAAAAAAAATCAATAGCAGAATAGCATAAACTGAGCATTACTGCTGCTTAGTTAATTAATAAATTTCCAGCAACATTTGTACACAATGTATTACACATAGTTGTGAGAAAAATAGTTATCTCCAGCATCTTCTTGGATGCCTACCAAGTACAAGGTCATAATAGCACACTATTGTCTGATTTGGATAACCATCCTTAAAGTTATACAAATGGTAGAGAAGAAGATGGTGGTATACATACTACTAAGCAATTTTCCAAAGAATTGTCAGATCTCCATGCAGGGGTGCCTTGTTGAGGAGAAGGATGCAGCCTACCTTTAGGTATAAGGAACTGGAGATGTTACCCATGCTACTTCTTAATTCTCAATGGAATGGCCAGCTTTGAAAGATTTTACAGCCCTATCACAGAAGAGAATGTGATTTGGAATGTAAGCCTAGCACTAACATGAGACAGAGATAGGCAGCCTAATTCATGATCTATATTTAGAGGGAAATTATATCTCTAATCTAGGAATCTATGTACTGCAACTACCAATGTGTAAACTGAACTTCTGTGTCACGGTTTCCTTCTGCAGATGTTGTTTGTACGGGCCCAAAGAGCAAAGAAGGACTGGCTCATTATACCAACACGTTGTAGTCAAGCGTTCTGTTGTCACAGAGCAGACAAACACCTTGGCCACAAGTGCTTATTGACCCGACTTTCAAGTGGCAGTGATCTACACAGCGAAACAAGTTTACTGAGAAGTTTGTTTTAGAAAGGAAGCAAGAAAAACAGCATGGCACCAGAAAACAGGTTTGGATACAAGTGTAAAGGAAAAGAGTGATCGTAAAAGACTCTTACCATAGGCATTGTGACAACAGAGTAATAGGTGGCCTGCAACACATCATTGAGTGAAGACTTTCCAAATTTCTTCAGACAGCCTTGGAGAATGGTGGGCAACATGGTGAAATAAGTGTTAACACTTTCAGTTTCTATATTCCCAGTGTCCGAGCTTTTGTTTCACATTTTTATTAAGGGATCATTTTTGGAGGAGAACCCAACTGAACGGCCTGCATCACTACTAACAGCTCCTCCTTAATGTTGTTTTCATGGGCGGATGCCACTATATCGGTCTTTTGTAAGAAGGGCAAGCAACCAGAGCTAGTTGGATCTTATCGGCCGATATCTTTATTAAACACCGATAATAAAATATACTCTAAAATACTAGCTAATCGTCTATCTGAATGTATGGTCTCTCTAGTATCACACTACCAACATGGCTTTATACCTAAAAGAGGGACAGTTGAACATGTTAATAAGGTTATCACTTTATTTGATATTGCCATGGTAAAAAAGACTGATCTTGCCCTTATTTTGCTAGACGCGGAAAAAGCGTTTGATCGGGTGGGCATATTTATGGAAATTGATGGGTAAAATGGGGTTTGGCCACAAATGTATTATTGCTACACAATCTTTATACCTCAACCCGATGGCCAAGATCTCTGCCATGGGCTTACTTTCGGATACTGTCCATATTACACGTGGCACACGACAAGGATGTCCCTGCTCCCCTCTTTTGTTTGCCCTTTATATTAACCCTTTTATTGAACAACTGATTCGGAGTATTTTGATCCCACCCTTTTATGTGGATGAGTATTTTTTTTCAGTTTTTGCCTATGCTGATGATATTGCAGTGGTAACTGTAAAACCTGACACTGCAATTAAAGAAATTGAGCGGTTGGCGAAGGATTTCGGGCGAGTAACAGGATACAAGCTAAATGAAGCAAAAACGCAGATCCTTTGCTCCGAGACTGTAGTATGGCAAGATACTAGGGTTGTCAAGGAGGTCACATACCTAGGAATACAAGTGAGGGCAAACATGACTGAATTAGTCGAGGTCAACTGGAACACACTGATGACTAAAATTAGGAATTCTTTGAATAGATGGGAACGCCTATACCTCACCATTATTGGCCGGTCCAATGTGGTAAAAATGAATGTACTACCTAAAGTTTTATACTTATTTAGGTCAATTCCATTAGAAATCACTAAAGATAAGATACAGGCACTACAGTCAAGATGTGGTAAATTCATCTGGAGTCCAGGGAGGCCGAGACGGGCAATGAAGTTTATGACTCTACCGTATTTGAGGGGAGGAATGGGGGTGCCAGACTTTATTTATATTATATAGCTTGTTTTTTATTGAAGATGAGGGTTCTGATTACTGGAGGGACAGGAGCTGATGTAGCTGTCACCCCTACCATCTTTGAAATGCAGTTAGGTCCATTTGCAAAAAAATCATTAGTTAAGGAGATTGACGGGAGCTACTACAAGCGTACTCGCTTTAAGGTAGTCCTAGGTGCCTTTAAAGTTTGGAAATGGTTTATGAAAACAACGGAGATAGGGAAAATATCTTATTATACGCCTTTTAATGCACATAGGCTCCTCCCAGGCACTTTTCTGGACGATATGGCTCTAAGTTGGCAGCAGAAAGGGGTAATGTGGTTAGGAGATATGTATAAGGAGGAAGGATTTGTTGGACCAGTACTCTTTTCCTAGAAATTTTTTCTTAAAATTTTTACAAATTCGAGACTATTTGGGTCGATGTAAGGGGACATTTCAGCAAAACAAAATTGTAGAAGGAATTAGGAGACATGTAAAAATCGGAATGATATATCAACTACTACTTGTGGGTAGAAGCGACGATATGGAAAAAGTGAAGCAAAAATGGAAGGGTGATTTAGATGACACAGAAATAGAGTTGGAAGATCTTTTAATACTTTCTAAGGAATCTTTAATGTCTGCAAACTTAAAAACTCAGTTTTTTAAGTCATTGTATGATTTATATTATACTCCGATTCGAATGGCTAAATGGGGAGCAGGAATTGAAGGCAAGTGCTTTCGGTGCGGAGATAATGATGCTGGGGACGTGCATATTTTCAATAGCTGTGTCAAACTCCAATGTTTTATTCTAGATCTTGAAAAATTCTTATCTTTGGTAATTAGAACACCTGTAGCTATCACCCCAGCAATGCTATTGCTTGGAAAAATACCGAAGGACAGGCCTTCTGAACTGTTATTTCAACATCGGCATTTTATATTCTTCGCGATGACGGACTGGCTTCAGGAAAAACCGCCGGATTTTCATCAATGGCGTGCTAAAATGTTTAGTTTATATAATTTGAAGTGGGGTCTTTTTCTATTAAGGGGTTGAGGAAAAAAAAGACTGGGCATAAAGATTTGGAGTGCTTTTCGTGATTACTATGAGAACTGATTTGTTATTCGCTATCTACTTTGTACTTTTTCTTGTTTTTCTGTAATGTCCCAGGAGAGTATTGGAATTTTGAACTTGCTATTTTGTATGCAATTTTCCTGTGAAAGAACAATAAAAAAAGGGATCATTTTACATAGTCTCCAGAGTTGGCTGTGGTATAGGTGTTTGGGGTAAACCATTTAGGGAGAAAGCTGCTGTTAGGGAAGTGTCAGCAATAACACCACCTCAATATTTTTTGGCAAAACCAGGGGTTCCAACTATGGAGTGGGGGGGGTGGATAGATATTTTCGACAACTACTTGGAAGCTCTAGATGGACAGGAGTTTAGCTCCAGAAGGAAGAAACTCATATTGTTAAGGTCATTGGGAAAAGAAGGGCAGCATGTATTTAAATAGTTACCTTTGGCACTTGATAATGGGGGCATCAATTTGAGGATGCTTATGAAGAGGCACAGAAGAGGTTGAAGGTGAGATTTGCTAAAAGTTCAAATGTAGCTATGAGAAGATACAAATTCTATACTCAACCACAGCGGGTAGATTAGTCCATAGAGGAGTTTGTTACATGGTTAAGGGAGCTATCTATCAAGTGCAAATGTGGTGCTTTAACAGATGATTAGAGATCAACTCATAGTTCAGTGTAGAAGTAGATGAAAAATGCAGGAGAGATTGTGGGCAGCAACAAATCCCTCTTTAAAGGATGCCATGGAAATAGCGAAAGTGGTGGGGGAATTTGAATATTGCATGCAAGAAATGGAGAAAAAAGATGGAAAAAAGGAGGTGATGTTACATCTGTTGAAAGAGAAGTAGCCTAGACAGTGTTGGTATTGAGAGGGGACAAACAAAAATGTTTGAGGTGGCAATTTTACCAAAAAAAACAAAAGCAGCAGTAGGTGTGGTAGCAGTTATCACACATCAGACACCAACTACTGCTATGCTATAAGGAAAAAATGTAGGTGATGTGGACAAAAAGGGCACTTTAGCTAGGATGTGTAAAAACAAACACAGAGACAGAGGGAAAGTAGCCACAATAATGGAAAATACCTCAGATGTTTATGGGCATGGCATTAGATAGGGTACTAAGAGTAGCGAATGTCAGGAGCTGGCAGACAGATTAAGTAAACCGAAAGCACAATTTAGTATCAAGGGGAGAAAGGTACAGATAATGATCGACTCAAGGTCATTGTACACCATTATATCTGGTGTATGACTGTGGCCAAAAGACATCAAGCCCGGTTGTACCAAGGAGAACAAATAGACATCATAGGGTACATGCTAAAAATCATCCCCTTTAAAGACAGACAAGTAAAGGGTAAACTGTATGCAGCAGAATCTGGACCACTATTTTGGGGTGGTTCCATCAGTATGACCTACACCTGATCATTAATCTTCATGCACCCACTCAGGTGATGGCGTTAGAAGACTTCACGCTAGAAGAAATTTTATTAGGAACAAAACATTTTTTTCAGGGATGATATGGGTGAGTTGAAGTGGTATGTTCATGAGATTAAGTTGAAACATGGAACTGTACCCTTACTTTATAACATTAGAAGAATACCCCTTCTTGTGAGAGAGGAGGTTAAATAGCTGTTGAGGGACATGCTCGAACGTGGAGTGAATGAATCAATAGAGACCTAACAATGGATCCCTCCTATAGTTATCACAAAAAAAAACTGAAGTTGAGGTTATGTGTTGACCTGAGGTGTTTAAATTGGAGCATTGTGACAGACAATTTTCCATTACCTAACATCAATGAACTGGTGTTGTTGTTGAAGGGTGGGAAATATTTCTCAAAGTTAAACCTAAAACATGCATACCCATCAGGTACGTCTCCACAATAAAGTCCAAACCCTTAACTGCATTCATCACCATTGAAGGCACATATCAATTTACAAGGATACCATTTGGATTGTCATCAGTGGCAAGTGTCTTCCAGAGGATGAGTGAAGTGTTTAAGGGATTGGACAGTGTCATCTATCTTCAGGATGACATTTTGGTCTTTGGAGATAGCATATAAAGTCACAATGTAACTTTGAAGATGGCTTTAGTCATCTGTGTCTAGTTTGACAACACGTGCTTTCAGAGGATGGTGTGAAACCAAAAAGAGATCCATTACATACCATAAAGTCTGCCACTGTACCCAAAGACAAGGATCAGCTTTGCTCCTTTCTTTTTTGCTAGTAAGACTGAGAACCTAAAAAGTTTGATGGGGAAAGGTGCAAGTCTTCAGTGGAACAAGCAGCAACAGGGGTGTTTCCAAAATGTTAAAGATGAGGTATGTAATGCTAGAATTTTAGTTCCATTCGATACTAAAAGAAAAACCATTGTCACCATTGATGAAAGAGCTACAGGCCTAGGTGCAGTGTTGTCACAGATGCGTGGGTCCGTAGAGAAAATGATAGCTTTTGCTTCATGTACATTGGTGACAACTGAACGGCATTATACTGTAATTAAGAATGAGGCTTTAGCAGCAGCATGGGAGTTGCAGTACATACATACATACATTTGGGGATCCAAAATTGTTTTGCAAGCTGATCACAAACCTTTTATGAAGATAGTGTCACCAAGTGGGGCAGGCAAAGGCTCCACCAGACTCGCCAAATTAGCATCAGGTCTACAAGAGTAATATTTTAATGTTGAATTTACACCGGAATTGAAAACAATTCAGGTGGATTGCTTGCCACGCATACCTGTGACAAGGAGATGTGTAGATGAGAAAGGAGTTCTCGATGGTGAACAAGATGGTGCTGTGTCTAGTGTGGAGGATGTGGTCTGTTGGAGCCAGGGTGCTGTTAGCAAAGAGGAGTGTTCCAGAGTCATGGGACACGATGAGGTCCTTAAAGTGTAAGAAAGATGATAAAGAAGGGGGGGAAAGGAGATAAAGCATATTTCCTTTTGCATTAAGGTTTTTTAGGAAGATTTTGGACGAACTGTCTAAAGTGGAAGGTAAAGTTGTAATTGAGCAGATACAATTGTACCACCAGCAGAGTTACAGAAAAGATCCTTTGAAATAGCTCACGAAGGACATTTGGGGCAGTCAGTCACTAAGAAAAGGCTTTCAATGGAGTTTAAGTGGCCTGCTATGGGTAGTGACATATTGGAATGGGTGGAAAGATGTACTGAGTGCAGAGACAGTGGGAAAAGATTGAAGGCTGGCATACAATAGATCACAACGAGAAGGGCTTTACAGGCAATGGTTTTCCAGCAGTGTTGATCACTTGTAATGGAACCCAACTGACTGCAGGTGAAATGCAAGGATTGTTGGCCTCATGTGACATAAGGCACTCACACACTGCATTATAAAATCCCCAGGCTAATGGAATATTGAAAAGGGCAAACCACATGATTATAGGAGCATTAAAGTTAATGGTAGCCAACCATATGGATGTGGAGTGCATGATTCATGAACTTGTTCAGGCTTATTGTACCATAGAGAATTCAAAGACAAGGGGTTGGGGGTTCCCTTCAGGATGACGAGGGACAGGAAACTCATTACCAAACTCAATCCCTCATAGATACAGAATTTGTCTGTTGGGGAAAGTGTTCAGTACAACACAGAGGACTCCTTGGACAAGGGTGGATGTAGGGTTCAAATAGGGGATTTAGTTAAGATAAAATATAGATGATTAAGGAAAGTGTTGTCTAAATGTAGAGGACCCTATTAAGTGAAAGAGGCACATATGTGGCATGTTCTGCCGAAGAATGGGGAGCAATGGAATTTGAGAAGGGTAGCAAACTATGGAGGACCAGAGGGTTCAAGTAGTGTGGATAGGAATGAAGGATATAGTGGTTATATGTTTATGAGAGATGAGGAAGTAGTTAGAGGGATGCAGAGAGGTGTAAGTCAACACGGTTCCAGAATGGATGAAGAAAATGGAAATTAAAGTTGTACTAATGCCAGTAATAGCAGGGTGGTGAGCAGAGTGCCCAGACTCAAGAGGCCATCTGGTTATCACAAAAGTTACATAAAATGATTAAATTAGTGTACCCAAAGTGATCTGTTTATTTTATGAATGCTTATAGTATTGTATACACTCAACTGTGTATGTGTATATGCGTAAATACCTGTTTTGTACAAGTCAGGGTTTACTTGTGATCTACAAGGGAAAGGTGTTAATGGATTTATCATAGTAGTTACAGTTAGGTCTTGTATTTATGGGTGTATCTTATATTTCTAATGAAGGGGGATGTGTCAATAAGAATTAGTGCTTTAGTAGCTGTATCTTTAAGTATAGGAATGTGAGTACATCCAAGAATCCTGCTGGAGTGGTGATCCATCTTGGCATTCTGTTTACCAGCAGTTGACAGCTGACTGGTGAAGGGAGCACCACATTGAGAACTGTTCTAACGGTTAATTAAGTCCTGAACTCAAATACCACATCAAGAGTCATTGCTATAGTGTGCTAATTACTTGATTCAATAACTGTACTTTGTTTTTGTTTTCTTCAATACCACGTAAATATCTTAGATATTCATGTTGCTTTTCTGATTGCTGAAAATCCCTCAAACACAAAATACACCTTAATTGACCACTGTGATTGAGCACATGTTAGTTGTCATGGATACCCACAGTAAATTATTCTTTAAAACTATACCCCATTACATAGACCCAAAAAATATTAAGTGCCAGAATTTTTTTTCTCATGGATGAAATAAAAAATAAACAGAAAAATGAAACGCTTATCTGCTTAAAAGGCCTGCTATTTTACAAAAAAACGTAATCCAAGAATGAAGACAGGGCAAAATAGACAATAGATCTGCTGGCTTTTAGTATGTGTGGCAGTTAAAAAAAATATACCTTTTGGGTAACAAGCTTTGCCACTACATCTCTGGCATGAACATCAATGGTGCAAATGGTCATGATTTTTTGCCTGTCGCCTGGTGTGAGTTCTCCCAGCAACATGGCAATTAGCGCATTGAGCTGAGTGATCTGAAATAAAGGAAAAACATAACAATGGTTAGTGTTTAAATGTCCATTTTTAAATTAACTCTCACTGGAGACACTGAGATAAAAGTTAATTATGAACTTAGATTCCGGAACAAGAAAATAGAAGGCAATTACCCTTCTGTTAAAATGACCGCAGCAGTAACAACATACCTGAATTAAATAATGGCATGTACATGCAAATGTGGGTGTGAAAGGTTATCAGGGGCCTTATCTTCATCAGTGCATGTAGGAAGAAGGAATGAGTTAGGAGAATGCACAAAGGCAAAATGATGTATAACAGTTTTCTTTAGATATGAATGGTACAGAATGGAGTGACTGGTGGTAAAGAGAGGCATAGGGGTATTGTTAAAGTGGCAGGAGGCCAAGTATTTCTCACTGACATGGTGAGGGTGGAGGAAGGTGTATAGGGCAGCACAGTAGGAGGTCAGGGAATGGGAAGGCTAATTGCTCACTGGCAAACAAGTAATTGTAAATGACAAGCAATTACACAAATGCAAAGTGATGGGCGGAGTTGTAGCCCACAAACTACATACAACAGATCAAGCAATGTCTAGGCTTGACCTAAAAAGGGAGGGAATTTGCAAATTCTTTTATAAAACTACAATTTTAATTGTAAATGTAATTCTATTGGAGAAGAAAAAAAGAAAGTAATGATAGATGTAAACAGAAGATAGGCTATTTTGATTTAAGTGTGCAAAGTACATCATTGTATAGGCTTCGATAGTGAAAGAGCACTTTATTTTTAATTCCCTTGGTATCTACAGTGCACATGTTAGTCTCCATATCAATTAACGCTTTGATTATATTTTTAGAAGCTTTATCGCGAGCTTGCCATACTAGAAAACACCCTGAATATTCAACTGGTTCATATACTTACTGCATATATGCTTTAATTAACCTCTTTCTGGTAACACACACGCAGATCTTTCTAAGCCTGTCCTTATAGATTCTTCTCGGTGTACCTTAGGCGATCCACCAGGCTTTGCTTTTCCAGTATTAACCTCTGTTGCCTAAAAATATCCTTAGATGTAATAATCACCCTCATAGTTGCCTTCAAGGATTCCCAGACTACTTCCAGGTAGGGGCTATGCATATTCAATAGAATAAACTGCAAGATTTCACTCCCCATTTCTTACACCCAATTCTCGTTCTCTACTAATGACCTATGAAAGACCCACCTCTGTAAAGGAGGAAGGTGCCCAATTTTAGCTATATGCACCTTCAGCATCACATGATCTGAAAAACCATTGTGCGGACATATATATTGATGAAGCGCCAAGTTCGCAGAGACCAGAAATATGTCTGGTTTAACCCTAGGGGTAGTTCGCGAAGTAGCGCTACGTGTAGCTAAGCAAAGTGCACTCACACTACACGAGCTACTCGTAGCACTATGCAAACTGTGTAGTAGCCTGTTCGCACTGTGCAAGATGCCGTTTTCAATGATTGCACAGTGCGGACAAGCATATGGCACTGTGGAATAATTGAAAACGGCATCTTGCACAGTGCGAACTGTAGTTTTCTGCCGCTCTAGTAGATTTTTACTCGAGCGGCAACTTTCTCAACGCTGACTAGTAATTTCTCATCGCGAGCGGTCGCGCGCATATGGGATCACTCGCAATGAGAAACCTGACCTCCCCCCGTTGAGAATCTCGCCGGGAAGTTTATTTTCCACACTCGCGTTCAGCAACTTGATGTTGCTGATCACGAACGAGGAAAAAGTCTCGCTGGGATGTTATTTTGCCTGCTCGCGGTCACCAACTTGACGTTGTGTATCGCGAGCAAGCAAAAAAAGACCGCTGCACTACCTTACACTATGTGGGTTTGCACTGTGCTACGTGCAATTCCCTTATTGTGAAGTAGCGGAAACTTCGCAAACTACGCAAGTGTAGCGTAGTGCTTTGCCCAGGGTTAGTCTGGTTTGCGGATCCATATCTAGCCAAAAGAGGGTGCTTATGCTGCATAGGAAATTTTGCCCTCCAAGGATCATGCAAATTCAGATTTCATTTATACTGTGTTAGGACCTAGATAGTTCTCATTTTGTTTTGCCTACGATTCTATGCTATGGAGTCTCAAATTGGGTTCTGAAGAACATTAAAGTCTCCTCATAAGATAACCGAAATTGGGAGAACCATGAGTATGTTTTTATTAATAAACTGTGGTGCCATGAGTAATTTAAAGAGCTCCACCAACAGTTCTGGGCGATCCGAGATAGGGGCATAGACTGTTGCTGTGCTGGGGTAATGTATAGATTCAACCAAGTTTTAAAACATTGCACTTGTAAGTTAGCCTAGAAGAAGGAGGTCTGACTTAGTAACCGAGAATCCTCACATTCCCCTACCCCTGCTTGTAGCTGTTCCTGCCAGCGATCAGTATGTTTCACGAGATCATCCTCCTTTAAGTTGCTAAGTATTTCATATAATTTAGAGATTAATGCCGGAGCCCCAAGAGCTGCCTCCAGTAAAGGAACTTTATGTCCCCTGATTGTTTTTCTAGATAGAAAGTCCATGACTTGTAAAAACTTAAAGAAATGATTGTTTCCGACCCCAAATTTCTAATTAATTATATCAAACGAGTAAATTGTGTCATCTACCATAAGATCACTAATATATGGGTGTCTGGATGGATTCCTCACTGGGCCTCTAGACCCACACCAAGAGAGTGCCAGCGACTTGTGTAGGCCTGTTAAGGAGCCTTCGCCCCATCTTGGGCTTCTTTGAACCCGCTATGCGTCAGCTTGTGGTTCAAGCTATCATCTTGTCACGCTTAGACTATGCCAGCGTTTTACCGTTAGGTGCCAACAAAACTGAAGTAGCCCGTTTTCAGAGAGTTCAGAACTCGGCTGCTAGGACCCTGGTTGGTCTTCCCCGGAGATGCTCTGCCAGAGCTACGATTACAAAATTGCACTGGCTCCCAGTGGAATCTCGTATTAAATTTAAGGCACTTTGTCTGGCATTCAAAATTCTTAAACTTCAGAGCCCGGCCATTTTGCGCCCTCTCTTGGCTCCTTATGTCCCGCAACGCAATTTACGCTCCCTTGGTCAGCACCTTGCAATCATCCCCAGGAGCAGGCTCTGCCGTATGGGTGGATGCTCTTTTCGGGTGCTGCGAGCCAGGCTCTGGAATTCCCTTCCGGTTGCCATCCGCGGTATTGAGAATCTGCTTGCTTTTCGTAAAGCTGTGAAGACTTTCCTGTTCTCCTCCTCTTAAGGCTTGTGCCCTGTTTGGCCCGCTCCATCCATACCACCTTTATTGATCGCTAGCGCTGGGACGCCTCTTTGCTGGGGCAGCTGTCGCGCTCTTACAAACTAATAACATAACATAACATAACATAACATATCTGATGCCCTTGTCCATCCATATTTTCATTTACCCATCAAGAAAAATTTCCACTAGTAAATCATTATCACCTAAAGGGGTATATCTATGTATCCTATTCATTTTCAATTTTTTCCTTACTGCAGTCCAAATTTTGAATGCTCCCAGCAAAACCTTAAATCTTACTCTTTTGAAATACGCAAAGTCAATATGTTGCATCAAACACCCCTGGACTTGGTCCCCTAACACTAACCTATATATAGTGCTGCAGCATGCTTCCGCTGTTGCTACACTCTCTTTTCCCAGTAATTCTGTAGTATGATGTAAAGCTACGGCCCAATAATAGATCTGAAGATCCGGGCGGGACCACCCATCCCTGTCTTTAGATAGAGTCATATACTTTAACGCTCTTCGGGGCAGTTTCCCTGCCCACAGGAATTTTTTAATGAATTGATTAAACGCGGAGAACCAGCCCTTATTAATTTCCACAGGGATAGGTCTAAAAAATATAGAATTTTAGGCAATAACAACATCTTTAAAACAATACATCGTCCCAAGAGTGTGAGATAGAGACAGTTCATTCTATCAAGGTCAGCTTTAGTGTTATGGAGCAGAGGCTCCAGATTGATTTGTACAATTTCATCCATGTTAGCAGAGATCTCCACCCCAAGATATCTAGCATTTCCCACTAAACGAGTAGCATTAATGTCTGCTCTGGAATTCTTCACAATTAGTGTCTTGTTCCTATTAAGAAAATAGCCTGATATTTGACCAAAGTCGAGAGCCTCCTTTTCTTCCTCATTAATAGTTTCCGATGTGTTAGCTGTAATTATAGCAAGATTATCAGCGTAGGCTGACAGCTTTGTATCCCCACCAATGCATTGAATGGCCTGTATCCTATTGTTCTTAATAATTTTACAAATTAAATGGTCTATATATAATGCAAATAATAATGGTGAGCAGGGGCACCCTTGCTGTGTTCCCAGTGCAATCTTGATTACATCAGATGTGGCCGAAATCAAGGCTATCCTGGCTACAGGTGCCTGGTACCTGCACTTATTAGCTCCAAGAAAACCTTTTTTCACATTTTGGCAGGTTTCAATTTCCGCTCAATTTATTACGCCATCTCTATAAAGGCATGTGTGTGAAGCTTATTGTGAATTCTTCAGAAGCTGGTATCTGTAAAGTAAGGCATGGGACTAGGCAGGAATGCCCACTCTCGCCAATTTGGTTTGCATTTTTTATAGAAACATTGGCAATAGCAATCAGAGCAGACAATCCAATCAAGACCCCCTACTAGTGGAATCCCCTAATTAAGCTCTATGTTGTTGATATTGTGTTTATTTTAACTCCTAGCGTCAAAATATAATCTAGAGTCTTTGAGTTGTTTGCTAAGTTTGTGGGACTGGGTGGGTATAACAATAATAAAGGAAACCCCTTCTTTTTATTGTGCAATTGCACTTTGGAAACATTAATGCCTGAGCTACAGCCATTAATTACCCTGAATCCGAAACATTATTTAGTGATTATTTACATCCACCAATATTTTCCAAATAGAGCCACTTCCTCTCTCTATTATGTGTGGAATTGCCTTAAAATGTTGTGTCACTGTTCAATTTTTTATTCTCCTCTTTGCCATGGTTTCTGCAGAACATTTTTTGAAGCAGATGGAGGATTTGCTTTCCACTTTTATCTGGAATAATACATCCTCACGGTTGGCTCTCTATGATTTACATGCGCCAATGGAAGATGGAGGACTTGGATTTCCAGACCTAAAGCTTTGAAATTTTGCTAATTTTGCACATTCTTCATCACGTTTTTTCAAGGAGAAACTATTTCAGTTTGATTTTATGTACATAATGCTCAATGAGGATAACATCAGGGATTTCATGCGCCTGGCCAGGTCCTTAAAGAAAGTTAGATACAAGATGCTATTCTGGGTTCTAAAAAGAAAGGATCCATTTTTTAGATCTTTTTCCATTGCAAGTCTAAATGTTTCCACTCAGTTGCAAGATATTAGCTGGTTATACCAGCCACTGTTGGATATAAATATGACTCAAAGATGGACAATAAATAGATTTACTCAGTTGCTAGATGTTATGGGTCAAGATATTACTTGGTCTTTTACCTGCGTTCATCAGTTTTTAAAAGAACTGGACCCAAAAATAGTATGTCTGAGCTTTGAGTTGGTGCAGGATCTTATTGAGAACATCATACAAAGGTTGGTTAACCATCGGAAAACCAGGTCAGGCGGGGCAACATAGAGCAATATATTTCCAAAAGTGGCCCAGAGGTGTGAAGCCAATTAAGCCATTGCAATTCCCTTGTGGGGGTTGGGAAAAATAATCAACAGGTTTAATTTTACGATTTTAAAAGCAGCAAAGTTTTGTCACATGCAATTTTATACAAAATGGTTATTTTACTGAACGCCTTCATTTTCACATAGGATTATTTCCAAAATTACGTGCTCTTGTTTTAGATGTGTGCAAAAAGGGGTAGGCAATTGGACGCACGTCTTTTTTAAATGTCGGAAAATTAAGAGATTTTAGCAAGATTTTTTACATTATTGCAATATGCATTTAGATTTGGCATTTCAGCAGATCCTCAATTAATTTTACAAGACTATTCTCAGGATTGGGAAACAATCCCAAAAAAATTATCACAAAATATTGTATATAATAACTTTGGCTGTACACACTTTGATTTTGCAAAATTTGCGGTCTTTGAGGATTCCTTCTGTCGGGCATTGGAAGAACCAAAATCTTACAGAATTAAGAATGTGAAAAATTATACGCCTTAAGGTCCGTGTCTATGCGAAGTTTTGTTGAATTCTGTGATTCTTTTGTTAATAGAACTTTAAAGTTTATTATGAAATAGAGTGGGATAAGATGAGCAGTCCACTTTATATGATTCTTATACCAATGAAATTCTCTTTTTATTTATGATAAATAAATTATCTGTGATTTCTCCAATATATATTTTTAGTTTTTTAAAGTGTGTAAAGTACAATTGTTAAATGAAATAAATGTTTATAGATGTTCAGTTTAAGATATATTTATCATGATACCACGCTGCACAGTTAGACAACTATGCAAAGCTTGTGTCAATATTTAAAATACTTAAAGAAAAGTGCCATAAGACTAATATGTTATGTTATTATACACTTATAGAGCGCATTATCACCCAGGGGTATCTAAGCGCTATCAGCGGACATACATCATCAGCAAATCACAGAGCCACCACCTCACAGAGGCCCCCATGCCTCCAGGAAGAGCACAGTCTTTAGATTCTTCCTAAAAGGGAGATTAGATTCCTTCCGAAGTTCAGCTGGTAAACGGTTCGAGGCCTGCGGGATGGTACTCGAAAAGGATCTACCGCCTATGGACACAAGGTTGAACGTAGGGCAGACTAAATGACATGCCCCAGCTGACCGAAGGGCCCTACTTGGCAAGTACTTGATTAAACGGTTTTTAATATAACTAGGGGCTGAGCCATAAATAGCCTTATGTGCTATACAGAGGCTTTTGAATTTGGTTCTCTGAGCGATTGGAAGCCAATATAAGTCCTGCAACAAGGGCTTGGCCCAGGTCTGCCTAGGTTTTTTGAAGATTAATCTGGCCGCATCATTCATTACAACCTGGAGCCGGGCCAGAAGATTTTAGGGTAGCCCATAATACAGGGAGTTGCCATAGTCAAGATGTGCCAGGATCAGGGCAGAGACCGCCAGTGTAAGAGTGGAGAAGGACATCAGGAAAGATAGGTTCCGGAGCTGGCGCAGCAGACTGACGCACGTGCCCACCACAGCCGACACCTGCTGAGTCATAGATAGTCGGGCATCAATTTTGATGCCTAAACTTTTTACTGCCGCAGCGGGTTCTGGAAACGGCCATAATTCTGCCGGCCAGAACAGATTACTCCATGGGTTTGAGGCTGTGGTGACTGCTAGGACTTCGGTTTTATACGGGTTTATTTTTATTGAGTTAGCAGACATCCAGTTGATGGTAAACTTGAGAATGTCTTGCATTCTCAAGTGAGCCGTCGATGAATGGTCAATCTGGATCAGAATTTGAGTATCGTCGGCATAATTATAGACCCTACAGTCCATCTGGTTCAATGCTGCTACCAGAGGCTGCAAGTAGATGTTAAACAGCAGAGATGATAGAGCCGAACCCAGGGGCACATTACAAGTCAGCTTGGTTGGCTCAGACACCATGTCTGCTAATTGAACTCGCTGCGAGCGGTCTGCAAGAAAGGAGGTCAGCCAGGCCAGGACCGTGCCCTGTAACCCTTGGTCCTTTATCTGCGACACTAATCGGTCATGATTAACGGTGTCAAATGCCGCGGATAAGTACAGTAAGACCAGGGCACACAGAGTTTTCTTATCCGCCCTAAGTCTCAGGTCATCCAGCACGGAAAGCATCACCAATTCCATGCTGTGATGAGCTCTGAAACCCACCTGGTTAGGCTCGAGGAGATGGTTACTTTCCAGAAAATGGGTCAGGGAGTGTAAGACATGCTGCTCTAGAATTTTATCCAAGAAAGGCAGATGAGAAATTGGCCTGAAATTCTTTACATTTTTTGGATCAGCCCCTGGTTTCTTTAGGAGAGGGACCACCCGCGCTTCCTTAAAATTAGAAGGGACAGTTCCTGTCTCCAAGGAAGGTTTCAGAAGGGCGAGTACTTTATCCTCCATCCCAGCTTAAACATTTTGGGAGAGCAGGGGTCCGCTGGAGATCCTGACTTCACCCAGCCCATTATAGTGGACAGGGACTCCTTAGTAAGAGCAGGCAGCCTAGCAAGAACGTCCATTGTCAGCCTAGGAGGAATAAATGGATGCTCGATTGAACAGTGAAAGTTTGGGGTCTGACTGATTTCTAACATCAAATCCTCTATCTTGTCCATGAAAAAAGTTTGGAAATCTTGGCAGTCTCTTTGACTAAATATCGGGGTTGGCGTCCTAACCGTCCGCAAGTCGTTTAGGACCTTTAACACTTCTTTCTGTGGGTTAGTAGCCTCAGTGATTATCTCCTCAAAGAATTCGGCCTTCCTCAGGCGGGTGGCTTTTTTATACGCAGTGGAATTCAGTGTATAAGCAGCATGAGCACGGGGCGTGCGAGACTTCCGCCAAGCCCTCTCGCATTGGCGGAGGACTTGTTTTTGTTCCCTGAGAGCATTATTAAACCAGGGTGCCCCTTTGCCCTTGTCTATCAGTCTAACTCTATGGGCCGGTGCTACTACCTCGATGGCATCCTTAATTGTAGATAGTAAGGTACCACTTTAAATCTCCAGATCATCGTTCATGGATGGGGAATAATCCGAGTGTAATAGGATAGCTGTTAGATCAGTCCCTTTGACCTGTTTCCAACTGCGCAGCATTTTCCATCCTGGTTCAGCTTTCCCTCTTCTAGTAACAAGTGGATATTGGCCTTCAATCAGATGGTGGTCTGACCAAGGACAAGGGGAAACCAGCAATGGAGCAGTAAGTGGACAGGTAGACCACACCAGATCCAAGGTGTGGCCCCTCTCATGTGTGGGCCCCCCCACCATCTAAGTCCCAAGGATGTTAGGACCTCTTCAAAATGTTTTGTCTGACCGTCCCTTGGGGTGATTTCCCAATGAAAATTAAAGTCCCCGAGCACCACCAGCCCTTCATAGCGAGTGCGGAGGTCATGAACCAATTTCAGAAAGGGCTCCAAGAACCCAGTTGTTGTATTAGGTGGGCGGTAGACCAAGAGGAAACCACGCAGTTTGTAATACAAAAATTACTTCCTGGTAATCAATTATTCCAATTCATATTATTCCAAATCACAGTTCCTACTGCACGTTACCTCTCACCTGAACCCCTTTCATTTAATTCAGCTATGAATGCAAGCCTCTTCCGCATTCACTCTGAGTCATAAAGAGTTTATCATTCCCAGTGTACTTCCAGAATTTCCAAGCCTCCATCAAAGGATGAATAGAAAATGGTGTGAATGGCCCAGTCGGACTAATAGCAATGGAGATTACCAGCAAGTTACCTAGCCAATACTTCTAGCTCACTCTGTCATGTCCCAGCAAGAAATTGAGACTGCTACGGTTCTCGGCGATGTCGAGTGGTTGCACCCATTTGCCTTCACACTCTAAGTGTCTCCTATATTTTTCTTATATGCCATTTAGGGCACAAAGAATTTGCCATGTAGGATAACAATTAGGAACAGACAGGCTATCGGCAGTTCAGAATGAGGCAATGAGGTCCAATGAGGCAGATGAATGTGCAAAATCATTTCCAAGAGGAGGTGCAAAACTAGGCAATGAAGGCCAAAATTAAAAAGAACTATGGTTAGTAAACATGTGAAGTACAGGGAAACAGTGGCAATGGCTCTGTACAGACTTGGAGTACTACTAGAAAGGCATGCACCACCTTAAACCAGTTTCAAAGACCTTACAGCATACCTCGTTCTCATCCCTATCGCATCCCTATATTCCTCACTTTCAGAAATATCACAAAGGGACGTTCAGCTGTGTGGGCTGGACAGTAAGATGCTCAATACAGTGGCGTCTGTAGAAGTGAATATTAGCGGGGGCACACATTGGGCCACATAAAAATGATACATATGTATATGTATCTTACTTGTAGGTGTAAGATATACATATATTTTCTTGAAATGTTTAAATCGGACTTTGAAGGTACGTGTGCATATGTGTATCTTTAGATATAGATGTACAAATGTACAACATTTAAATATTTTAAGCTCGATATTACTTTACGATGGTAGGAGAAATAAATGTGTGTGGCAAAGTGCAGTGTTTATTTTTTCTTTATCGTCTCTTGGTACATTCAGCAGCTGTGGTGGTGGGGCACAGGAGGGATGCACGACATATAGAACTGCCGCATGGGTCCCATATGCCCCCCTCTTTAGACACGCCACTGGTCAAGCAGGGTGTCTACTTTGCATTACTTGTTAAACAATACATGTGTTCGACTACAACAGCATTTGATAACGACTACAAAAAATGTAAAACCTACAACTCCATATGTTCATCATGGGTGTTTGGTGTTCAAAACAATCTTCGCTGCAAATAATGCATGATTTTTGCATCTAATCCCACTAGAGAACAAATATTATCCCCACCCCCTTAAGAAATAAAATTCAATAGGGCCTTATTTAGCATTTTACTGTCAGCCTGTCATCCTGCCAGGCCAGTGGAAAAGGATACCCTCTCCCTGCCCACTGTATCTAAACCTCCCCACCTACTTGATGGAGAGCTCCCTGACATAAAGGGAGTCACTGTAAAAGTAGCAAACTTTTTAGTTCAAAGAAAACACAGTTGGGAGTTGGTTTTCTCTGAACAAAAAGTAAATGGGCCCAATGTGCATGAAGTTTTTTATCATGCGGTGGCAGGAGGGCATTTAAGATTTTTCCAGCCTATTTCTACCATGTTTCACACAGGGTGACTGACTTTCACTTTAACCCAACGATCATATGGCTGGAGTGTTAATCAGAGTTTGCTGAACGTGGAGTCAGCAAAGGCTCAGTTGATGGCAACCCAGAAGTTTCCCCAAGTATAAATCATGGATTGGCCAAGCCAAAAGGTTTATCTGTTTACAATATTCCTCCAGCTCCATCAAACCCTAAATAGGGCCCGTAGTCTTAACAAGCATTGGCAAATTCCATGTTGTTCAGCAGCATGGCTTAAAGCTAGGATAAATAAAGCGGTATAATGTGATCAGTGCTGGGCGCATAGTAGCGCTTATTTTCATAGCTTCATAACATGGCATAACACTTTTTTCCCCGAACATTCAGCCATGCTGCTGTACAACATAACTAAAAGACATTGCCAAAGACGATAGTTCTTGAATGGGACAGAACTATTAGCTTTGCCATTGCTTGTTGTTTTTAGGGCTGGGGGCCCATTGTGTCTTTGGACTGCTGTAAACGCTGAAGGAATGCTTTGACATAGCATGGTTCATGGGGGGATTTCTTAACTGGTAAGGGGGAAGGAAAGTGAAATCTGACTCCACCTAGTACAGTGGCCTAGATGAATATAATAAGAGCAAGAATTCACTATGCGTGCTTCCTGCAACTCTTTTTAACTCAAAAAAGCCACATCCTAACTAGTGGAAGAAATAAAAAAGTAAAGGCTGAAAAAAGTGCTATGACACAGACAGAGCTGGTACCTCATCCTAGCACTTCTTTTCTGGTGTGATGGGCAATCAAGGACAGGGGTAAGGGTCATGGGGTCAGCAACACATAGAATGGGTGAGAGGGAGGTGATGAATATATTGTACATCCATCACAGCTCAAGGAGCTGACTGGCACTATTTAGGATGAATCAATCATTGCTAGGCCCATGCTCCACAGAAAGGAAAGAAAGTGATACTTGGCATGCACTTGTCTATTAGGAGGCAACAGCGAAAAGAGCAAATGATGGATGGAATGCTGACGGCACCTCCCCAGTTTGGACTCCGACATATGCAAATCAGTCTTGACTCTGCTTCCCATGAGAGCAGTCCAGCCCAAAGTTCCAGGCCAAGCCCTCCCTGGATGTGAAACAAGTAGGCTGGGACTGATTTCAGGGTTTCACCTCTCATTAGCCAAGCTAGTTTGAATCTAGTGGCACAGTGACCACCGGATCCACGTCTGGGCATAGCCTTCTTACTTAGGGCAAAAACAGCAAAAAGATCAAAAATTGACAGAATGCTGAACAAATGAAACATTCAACCCAGTCACAGATCAGTGTTTAATCCATGGCTTAATCCTGGTAGTGATAAACATCCTATTTCAGTTTTCAGTACTGTGAGGCCAACTCCTCTCATAGGCTAGCATTGGGAATTCCTTAATACACTTTTAAGCTGTAATTCCTGATCAGTGAGGAGTAGCTTTTCATGTTTCAAATGGTAATTATAAATCAACCTTACTGGTTAAGTTGAAATTAACATTACTGTTTAGAAATTCCACTTTTAAAAAGTGGACATTTCCTTGCACTTACTGCTCTGTGTTTGCGTGACAGCCTGTCTCTAATACACGTCTGGGATGGATGACTGCCATACTTTCTGCATTCCCTCTAGACAGCTACAACACCGGATAGGTGTGTCTGGGTACCCATCTACATACATCTGCATTCTGATGAGCCTTGCCTGGGCAGGATAGAAGGGGAGGGCTAACACTTTACTTAAATTGGCAGTGTCCTGTCCCCACACAAAGGAATCATTACACCCTCACATAGCCTGGCAGACAGCAATGGGTTGAGAGTTAGTTTGAAGTCACCCCCCCACATCAAAGGCACTTTTGAATATAAGTACTTAGTCTCTGACTAAAATCGTACAATACTGGACTTGTAACTGAAGCTGTGCCAGAATAACAGCTGTGCTGCTTTAGGGACTGAACTGGACTGCTGATCTAGAAAGCCTGCCTTTCTGCTTGCTGCCCTGCTGCCTGCTGCTCTCGGACTCTGCTGAAGGAGAGCTGGACTCTGCCTTCACTCTAAGTGATCTCCAAGGGCTTGTTGGCTTGCCTCCTGATGCCTATACAAGTCTCTACCACTGATCCTGTGCTTGGCTCACTGGAAGTGGCCCAGATACTTGCAACACAGATTTCGACACATCTCCTATCTGCAAATAGCAGAACTGGTGCTTCGACCCGGTTGAGAGTAGATGAAATCAATTCAAAAACTTTATTCGATCATTTGTTGATAATAATCATAAAAGTACATACATACATAAATAAGTAAAATACATATAAATACAGCTGATTTAAAAATAATCATGTGTCAAGGGACATATTATTCCTCAGGTGTACCGACTTCAAAATGAATACTGAGAACAAGCAAAATATGCCCCCTCACTCAATTACTTCAATTTTGGGGACCCAATAAACGAAAACGTTAAATTTGGTCCGGTATATTTATTTATACCCTTTTCATTATAAATGTTTCAAAAAACAATTTTGTTTGGCAGCTAGATAATACAACATGCACAATTATTAACAATTAACACTAACCTACATTTACACAATGATACTAACATACTGTGTGAAAAAGACTGTGTGAAACAAAGATTTCAAATGTAACATCCCACAAATAATACAGTGCTGGACCATAAACATCACAATTGGACAATTTGATACAAACAAATCAAAAATACGAAAAAAGAGCCAATTCAATACAAGAGCAAACAAGCGTTAGGCAGAATTATTTTTAGTACACATTCAATGTATATAATTAACTCTTGCTGGATTGCCGACGCGTTTCAAGTTTGGGCATGGGGTTTCCAAACTATCATCAGGGCTCTTGATATTGTTCTGTTGGAATGTAAAAAACAAACTGTTTTAATACAACCAAATGGCCTCTTCAAAGAAAGAAGAACCGTTTGAATGAAATTAAAAGTACCTGGGTATCGGTAATAGGTTGGCCTGTATGTGTTTCAATTATTGGACCAAATCCTCTATTCAGGGCACAACCAGGATAACTTCAATGACAACACCAACCTGGAAAAGAGGTGTTGTCTTTATTTACTATATGGTCTCCAGTGTATAGAATCACATCCCGCATTTAGTTTTGCAAAACAGGGATAATATTGGAAGGTTCATACCTTTTATGGATCGATTTTGTGGCCAGAAGGGGCTGGGGGGCAGAGGATTGTCTTTTCTTGGATTCCTGCATGGGAAATATGTACCCATTTGTCACAAGGGGGAAACTTCCGTATTTGCATAAAGGTTTCATTTTCATAAAAAGCGCAATATATTCTTTTATTAAGTTGTCATACCTTGTACGCTCTTTTGTTGGAGGCGGCAGAGACTTCTACCCTTTTTGCCTGGAAGAGCAAAGCACTAAATAAATATGGGCCCTTTAAAATGTTTGACAGAAAATGAGGCTTAGCGTTGTGGCACACTTATGCACACTAATCAAATGTACCTTTAGTTTTTGCTGGTGTCGGCGCGCCTCGCCCCCACTCTGCGGCCCCAGCCGGGGCTGTCAGGAATCGCAGCGAATCGATTCCGCTCGGCGCTTTTCAGTCACGTACCGTCGTGGTCTGAAAAGACGCCCATATTTATTTAGTGCTTTGCTCTTCCGATGCAAAGCAACAAAACGAGACAGAGAAACTGACTCGTCTTTGCAAAAAGCACGTTAGAACAGAACTACACGGATATTTTTTGTTAAAACATCTACAGGGTGGAACTATCCCCTGGGGTCTCCAGGTTAAGAATACCCCTGTCATTTTTGTCGAAGACGCTGAATATAAAAAAGGATTCAGCCAGATTAATACCAAATGTAGCCGGGACTTAATGGTTCACACCATTGAGACGAACAAAGGTTGTGTAAGAAGGAATTGGAGGAAATTGAGGAGCTAACTAAAGCAATAGCAGACAATCCTGCAGTCACTGACGCCAAGACTCTTCTAGACAAGATCCAAAAGGATATACAGGTTTTTAAGGACATTACCATTAACAACAAGTCTCTTAAATACGAGAAGGACAGTAAATCCTTCAAGCTTGAATCAGTCTATCCATTCCTCAAAGAGGACTATTACACCCAGGCCAAGTCACGCAGGGCTCTGTACGACTTCCAGGGTAGATCTAGGAATCGTTTTTCTACTTTCTCTGACACTTCGTCTTCAGGGTCATCTGATCCTGACTTTAGAGGCAATAATCCAAGAAAGCAGGTGGCTTTTTTAGACAGGGGCCAGCAAGGAAAAACCAAGCCCAAAGCCCCTTGGCAAATGCGAACACGGAAACGGTTCTACCAATCTTAGGTAAACCAAATGTGGTAGTCAATTATCTGACCGTATATTAACCACACAAGAGGAATCCTTATTAAATTTGGGCTTGAAATTCGTCCCATGCAAACGCACTGATTATACGAAACTTAAAATAGAAATCTTGGAGTTTTGTAGAAAACTGAGGTTGAAAGCTTTCTTTTTCAACCAACCATTTGCTCAAACTATGGAAGTAACGGGATTGAGGAACAAGTCCACTTTTGTTCCTCATCAGAATATTCCCAAGCAAATAATCGCTTTTGAGCAAATTATGCTCTCCTCCATTAACAAAATGGAAAAATCCAAAAGATATGTGCCTTCTAATATTAGTAAGGGCGAATTGCAAGCTCTACAAAGCCTGAAAGAAGATCCCAGCCTGGTCATAAAACAGGCTGACAAGGGCGGTGCCGTTGTTGTCTGGCCTCGTGAAAAATATGTCACTGAGGGATTAAAACAGGTCACCAACGCTACGGGGTACCGTCCCTTAAATGAGGACCCCACAAAACAGATTCAGGGTTTAATCTCCGATGTTCTAGCACAAGGTAGAGATGCAGGCTTTTTGGGTAGCAAAGAGTTAGAATTTTTGAATAAAAAATTCCCTCGCACGCCTGTGTTGTATTTGCTACCTAAAATTCACAAAAATCTAACCGAACCACCAGGGCGCCCGATTGTGTCGGGTGTTGATTCCTGCTTGGAACCACTATCCAAGTACGTGGACTTCTTTCTAAAGCCCTTCTTGACGGAGGTAAAATCGTATCTCAGAGACACGACGGACTTTTTAACTAAGGTGGAGGGTATGGAGTTCGATTCATCCAAACAGATCATGGCAACTATGGACGTCACGTCCCTGTATACCCAAATCCCTCAGGAAGAGGCGCTTGAGGTCATCGAATTAGTTTTAGACAAAAGGGAAAGGCCCCACAGGGTGCCTACTGCATTTATCCTCAAACTTGCAGCTATTGCCTTACAGAAGAATTTCTTTACATTCAATGGCCAGTTTTACATGCAAATCAAGGGCACTGCCATGGGGTGTCCTTATGCCCCAGAAATGGCAGTGCTCTACATGGCACAATATGAGACTCTGTTTGTAGAAAATAATAACCCTTACAAAGACAATATTCTTCAATGGTGGAGATACATTGATGATATCTGGCTCCTGTGGCAGAGGAGCCAGATTGAACTCTTAGAGTTCCATGAATGGATCAATAACAGACACCCAGATATCAAATTCTCCATTGAAACGAGCACCACAAAAATGACGTTTTTGGACGTCGAGGTAACCTGTGAGGAGGGCAAACTCAAAACATCACTGTTTAAAAAACCGACAGATAAAAATACCATCCTCCACCACAAAAGCTACCACCCAAGAAGTCTCAAAGCAAATTTGCCCTACGGGCAAATGCTACGCATCCAAAGGAATTGCTCGGAGCTTGGCGATTATGACCAACATGCACAAACATTCTGTAACGAAATGATCCATAGAGGCTACCCAAGGAAGCTCCTTAGGAATTCATATAAGAGGGCACGCTGTACTCCACGTGAAACCCTACTACAAACCAATGAGAAAAAGGAACTGGACAGGTTAGTATGTGTGACCACCTTTGGGCCGGATACGCACAAATTGAGGCAGGCAGTCCTCAAAAATTGGCACCTGTTGGAGGACCTTGAATGCCCCTTCCAACGCCCCATTTTTGCATACAGAAAGAACCGCAGTTTAGGCCAACACATTGTGCGAGCAGATCTCCCAAAGTCCCCACCCAAACATGATCTCCGTGCTCTATGGGACATGAAACCGGTAGAGGGACACCATAGATGTGGGAATTGCGTCTCGTGCAGTAGCACCATTGAGGGTAGTGAGTTCGAACAACAAGGAACTAAATGGAAACATCTGGGGTTTTCAAATTGCAAAACCAAAAATGTTATTTATGCTTTGATCTGCCCCTGCCCTAGGCTATATATAGGGAAGACAAATCAGCAGGTTAATCTGCGAATAGGACAGCATCGATCAAGGATTAAAAAAAGAATATTAACAGCCCCGGTGGTAGAACATTTCATCGAAATGTCCCATAATGAGAATGATTTCCAGTGGACTGTTCTACACACCATGAACCACGTACAGCGCCCTGCGGACATTGAAAAAATGCTACTTGAGAAAGAAGCATATCTAATTTTGAAATTTAATTGCACATTGACTGGCCTGAACACCATGTCAGAACTGTCGAGAATTTGAGACTTGGTGTCATACTGCCGTGTTGCCACTATTGCGCTCCATTCTTCAATGACTTATGAGGGAATTTTTGTAACCCACAGCGCTTCAATCATTCAGTATATACATTTGCCTTTCATTGTTTGCCATTTAATTGACCTCGGATTGACTTGATTACATCAGAATGGGGTTTGCACTTCAAATCCCAGAATGCACCTCAGCCCAAGTAGCGCTACCCAGCAGTGTTCCTTTAAGTATGTGGAAATGGCTGACGCCTCTTCCTGTTAACATTCAGCGAGAGAGAAGCACCGTACCTGAGCTGCTTAAAGAAAAGGTTCTCGAGGTGAGCGTAACAAACGGAGTAGTCGATCTGCTTAGAGATCTTCAGTTGTTGTGCTTTCTGCCAACTAACTATCCGCGCGTCTTTTCAGACCACGACGGTACGTGACTGAAAAGCGCCGAGCTGAATCAATTCGCTGCGATTCCTGACAGCCCCGGCTGGGGCCGCAGAGTGGGGGCGAGGCGCGCCGACACCAGCAAAAACTAAAGGTACATTTGATTAGTGTGCATTAGTGTGCCACAACGCTAAGCCTCATTTTCTGTCAAACATTTTAAAGGGCCCATATTTATTTAGTGCTTTGCTCTTCCAGGCAAAAAGGGTAGAAGTCTCTGCCGCCTCCAACAAAAGAGCGTGCAAGGTATGACAACTTAATAAAAGAATATATTGCGCTTTTTATGAAAATGAAACCTTCATGCAAATACGGAAGTTTCCCCCTTGTGACAAATGGGTACATATTTCCCATGCAGGCATCCAAGAAAAGACAATCCTCCGCCCCCCAGCCCCTTCTGGCCACAAAATCGATCCATAAAAGGTATGAACCTTTCAATATTATCCCTGTTTTGCAAAACTAAATGTGGGATGTGATTCTATACACTGGAGACCATATAGTAAATAAAGACAACACCTCTTTTCCAGGTTGGTGTTGTCATTGAAGTTATCCTGGTTGTGCCCTGAATAGAGGATTTGGTCCAATAATTGAAACACATACAGGCCAACCTATTACCGATACCCAGGTACTTTTAATTTCATTCAAACGGTTCTTCTTTCTTTGAAGAGGCCATTTGGTTGTATTAAAACAGTTTGTTTTTTACATTCCAACAGAACAATATCAAGAGCCCTGATGATAGTTTGGAAACCCCATGCCCAAACTTGAAACGCGTCGGCAATCCAGCAAGAGTTAATTATATACATTGAATGTGTACTAAAAATCATTCTGCCTAACGCTTGTTTGCTCTTGTATTGAATTGGCTCTTTTTTCGTATTTTTGATTTGTTTGTATCAAATTGTCCAATCGTGAGGTTTATGGTCCAGCACTGTATTATTTGTGGGATGTTACATTTGAAATCTTTGTTTCACACAGTCTTTTTCACACAGTATGTTAGTATCATTGTGTAAATGTAGGTTAGTGTTAATTGTTAATAATTGTGCATGTTGTATTATCTATCTGCCAAACAAAATTGTTTTTTGAAACATTTATAATGAAAAGGGTATAAATAAATATACCGGACCAAATTTAATGTTTTCGTTTATTGGGTCCCCAAAATTGAAGTAATTGAGTGAGGGGGCATATTTTGCTTGTTCTCATTATATAGGGTCCAGCCCTCCCTCAGCCCCGCCAAGGACCTATCTCCTCTTTTGTGTCCTTCAAAATGAATACAGCAGTAAAAAAGCAAATGTCCTGCGAATGAAGTCCAAATAAAAGCCTCATAGCAGATTCGATAGTGGATACATTGTATTTTTTAAAAAGTGGTTTCAAATAGGTTTTACGGAGATGAAGATAAAAAGGGCATAACAATAGAAAATGCTCTGAGCTTTGCTTTGTAATCCCATCACATGGACAGGGGGCAATAGTGTGAGTCTTAATATGTGGATACGCAACAAGCAAATAAACAGTCCCCATCCGTAATTTTGTCAAAACATATTGGTGGGAACGAATGGTAACCATTTTAAGGTATCCTGCGAATCCCGATTCTACCATGTTATACCTATCGTAAAACTCATGTGTAGAATACTGAGAGGTAGCTGCATTACGCTTTACCATACAAGCCCTCAAAAATACATGTTTAAGCTCTTTCTTGGGGATGTCTATAACACAGAGTGGGTTATCACACACAACATGATTGAAGACATCTTTAAATACACGAATAATATAGTTGAGCCAGGGGATACAGGAACATTTATCCATGTGGAGACAGTCTAAAATGATCTTTTTTGTGAACCCCGTCTGCTCCTTAATCCAAATAGATCTCCATACTAACAGTGGTCCTAAACTGATCAAGTCAGAAAGATGTTCCAGACCAACCTCCTGGTGGATCAATTTGGTTTAAGCAGAGGATGGTAGACACAAAAGCTTTTTAACAAATTTGTTTTCCTCCACCTGGAGCATATTATGATTACAATGGCCCCATACACCTGAACCATAGAGGGCCAGGGCAACACATTTATGGCGATATAAGTACAACATGTCGGGTATCCGCCTAGAACCTAGCTTAGATGCAAACTTAAATATGCCAAAGGAACACTTGGCCATTTTAGCTCTTACATTGGTCATTTCGGACGCAAACATCCCCCCACTATTAAAAGTAATACCTAAATAGCAAAATTTGTCAACCACTTGTATTGTTCGATCCATAACTGTAAAAGGTCTTAGATTTTTGACTTTCTTACCACAGGCCATAATAAAAGTTTTTGAATTGTTAATTTTTAATTTTTTCCCATTGATAAAATCCACAAATTTGTCCATGAGTTTCTGCAACCCAAGAGGGGTTCTCAAAAGTAGAACCGCGTCATCAGCGTAAAGCAGTACCGGAATGGGTATGCCGTCGGCGGTCGGTGCATCAGCACTGACGGCCCGTAGTTCAGACTCAATTGCATTAATAAAAAGGGAGAAAAGAAGGGGGGCAAGGACACATCCCTGCCTAATACCAGCGCCTACCAGAATATTAGGGGAACACTCTCCTAATTGCCCATAACGTATCTTAGCCGACAAGTTCCTGTACAGTTGGGCCAAGAAGTAAATTATTTCCCGTGGGGCGCCCATATCCAGTAGGGTTGACCACAGAAGACCATGGTCAACCAGGTCGAAAGCACTGGAAAGGTCAGCAAAGCAAAGAAACAGCGAGCCTTGCTTAGCACGTGTATATTTGCCTATGATGAGGTCCAGGCTTATGCACTGTTCTATTGTGCCTAACCCCTTACGGAATCCAAACTGGGAGTCCGCAAGGACACCTTTTTCTTCAACCCAGTCCTCCAAACGGCTCAATAATACACTACTCATAATTTTTAGGGAGGCAGTAAGGAGTGAAATCGGGCGATAGTTTTTTGCCTCTCCTCTCGCACCTTTTTTGTAAATAGGGATAATGATGGACTCCCCCCAGGCCTGAGGTGCCAGGGTCATTGCTGCTGCATTGAACACCTTGGTCAGCAGTGGACTCCAAAGGGATACCTCGGCTTTATAGAGATCAACGGGTACACCCTCGGGGCCCGGTGCTTTCCCCCCCTTACTACACCGGATGGCAGCATCCACCTCGGTGACTGTGATGTTAAGGGGTAGGGGGTGGCAAGCACAGCATCCCTATCACCCCCTGCGTCTAATCCATCGGGGTTAAAAATGCTGGAAAAATTAGCAACCCATTGTTCTTCGCTCACCTGGGCGGACAATACCGGGGCTTCATCCTTTTGAAGGAAAGGACTATTGACCGTGGACCAGAAAAGCTTGGCATCCTTGAGATCCACGGCCATAGTCAGGTTGTTCCAGGCCTTCAGGTGAATTGTATATTCCCTCCTCAGAGCCCTAACTGCTTCCTTATCCCTAGGTTTGCAATTAAGAGCGGCTTTTAGTTTTTGTAGGGATTTAGTGCATTCCTTATTGAACCATCCACTAGTAATCCTAGTGCCCTTAGGTTTTGTACCAGTTAGGATTTTTGCGATATTTTTATTAATGGTATCAAAACTAGCTAACATTTCGGCACTACCTTTATCGGGTTCAAGGCAGCATTCTACCTCATCTAAACAGGCTGACACTATGGTGCTTAATAGGCGTTCCTCATTATGCCTACCCCATTTAATTCTGGGGCCATTTGATCTGTGTGGAACTACGTCTGTCACTGTACCATGCGACACCTTTGACTTATCCCCCCACAAAGAAAGATACATTGTTAGACAGTTGTGGTCACTAAGGGCTAAGTCTACTATTACAGGGGAGGTACACAAAGCCATAATACTGGAGGAGACGATGAGGTAATCGATAACCGTCGCACAGTTCCTACCAGTAAAGGTTGGTACCGGGTTACCCTCACTGTCTACGCCAGGTAACATAATACATAAATCCAAATTGAGCATGAGAGTGTTTAAAGAGTCACCATAGGCCGAATGTAGGAAGTGGGCCTGATCTTCCCCAACCTCCCCACCATACCCACACACCCTCTTACCAGCAAAGGGACACATGTGAATGTTAAAATCGCCTCCCCACAGAATTTCAAAAGACACTCTACTACGGCCACACAGCCTTTCCACCTCCGCATCAAGTTCTTCAACCATAACAGTATTAGAGTGGTTAAAAACATTGTTGTAGTAATTTATTATTAGGACATTCCGCCCATTCCTATGTTGCAACCATAACAACTGCGAGTGCAAACCAACAGTCAGATGGATTTTCACTTGTACCGGCAGCCTCACAGAAAGCAGTGTCGCCAACCCACCGCTGGCTCTACCCATGTTGGATGGCTGGGCTTGACAATTATAGGCAGCATACCCATCAAGGTAGACATCTTCGGCCGCCCAGGTCTCCTGGAGACATAAGATGTCAAATTGGGTTAAAAATTCTAGCCACCCTAAATGATCCGTCTTGTTATTCCACCCAGCAATATTCCAACTCCCCATCTTATAGCCTCTCTCTGTTGTACTTACTGCCTCGTTGGGCAGAGGGCTCATGTGGGGGGGGTTACATTCCTAATCATGGGGTCATCGGATAACCGGGGAATACTACCACACATTGGTGGGCCTATGGGTATTATGATACCATCTCCCGGGGTAAAGGAATCTGGGTTGCATTGAATCTGCCCAATATTAAGCTTATTGCAACTGGGATAACGGGCAGCATTATACCCCTTAGGCAGGTTGTCCATAGTAGAGCCTCTTGCCACCATACACGAACCCACATCTCCCACTGCATCTCCACATGTTCCCTCGCCCACCTCCCCCGTGACTTGTTGGCATCAATCACAATCCTCCAAGCCACTAAACAGGTCAAACCTATTGGTGGTCTCTAAGGGCGTGAAGGGTTTAAGATGATCCATTCTCATGTGTGTTAAGGAATTATGCCTTGGGGCCACAATGTTCCACCCAAGCGGGTCTGCTACTATTGTGGAATGATAACCATTGGATGTAAAACCGTTATTATAGACGGGTGGACAGTATGGATTTGGATACACTTGCCTTGGCAAAGGGGGGAGAGGGGCTGACAGGAATTGGTGATGGGGTGGGAACACCACTGAGCGAGGATAGAAATATGTGAGAGGGCGAGGGGTGATATGATTACTATCGTGATCAGAGGACCGGTTAAGTATAAAATGAACAGCATTCTGGTCTCTAAAATTTATGACCACTTTGTCGCCCTCAATGTCTTTGGGTCTTCCCCCTAGCCAGGGAAGACGACGAACATGGACGATTTCGCCATTGATGTTATTCGCAATGGGTCTATACATACTCAACCAATGCATTATTTTATTCTTCAACTGGGCAAAACCCTCACGTTTGTTCGCCTCTAGCTCTGGCACCCCGGTAAGGACCACCATGAAAGGCACTGCTTCCGGTGGAAGTTCTGGAAGGGGGCCCTTATTGTAGTTACCCCGAGTGGGTCGCCCATTCCCCCTATCCCTCTTCTGATTCCCAGAAGCTTGCCCTAAGCTCTGCGTCGGTCCGCTGACCGTTACAACGGAGGGCAGTGTGGGTTTACTTTTTGGTAATACAGCTTTAGGTATAGTTTCTCTCACGGTAGGTAATGATTGTGACATGGCTGCAGTCTGGGCAGGGACAGATGTAGGGATTATAACTGGGGTACTTGAAGGGGTTGGTATACTGGAAATTTGTAGAGCAGGATTAGATGGTACCTTAGTAATTGCTACCTTGCTACCCAGTTCGCGCTCTATCTTCCCGAGCCTATCGTCCATTTTATTAAATCTTTCTACGATAGCAAGAGTGTAGGTCCTCATTATGGACTCTATGCTATCGATTAGGACACCATTTGGAGATTCCTGTGGTGTCACAACAGCAGGAGAGTTATCTGGTATAGAGCTGACCTGTACTACTTTGGGGGTAGGGCAAGAATGTATAGGGTGATGTAGCTATCCTTCCTTTATCTGTTGTTAGTACCCGCTCTCCCCCTATACTAGCATCGTTTTTGATACCAAAATTGGCATGGTTAATTTTTCTCTTTGGTAAGTCGGACCTTTTCCGCCGTTTTTTATTAGGTGGGGGGCCATACATTTTAATAGGCGTGACTTTCTTTACCCTATTTCTTGCTGCTTTGGTTTGCCTATGGGTGGGGGTTATTACTGCCTTGGTTGTAACTATGGTTTTAGTTATACTGGGATTAATACGATTAGATGTAGATGTATTGACAGTATCCTGGGGTTCAATATCAGTCGTAGACGTACCCTCTCTGAATATTAAAGGAACGCTATCCTGAGAGAGAGTACAAACATTCTCTATTGAAGTACCCTCCAAAGTAGAAGTAATCAGAACAGGTGATTCAGTTAATAATCTATTTTTTAGGCTTTCTACCGAGCGTCGGCGCTCAGCCCGGCGTTCTGCAAGGGTGGGGGTAGTGGGGGGGTCCATAACAGATTTCTTAAAATAATTATCTAATTTCCCATTAATCAAGCTCACAGGTTTCTCAGGGCCAACAAGCTCCGGGGTTAGGATTTCAATAGACATAATGTCCAATATTATTTAACCCCCAAACACTTACTCCAATAGTCCAAAACAGTACAATGTTCGACCAGGGGTTCTAGCCCGGCCCGGCCTCCTCAGGCCTCGGAGGGCCACAGAGGGCCCGCCCTTTGCCCGGGCTTAGCCCCGGGCGCTCCCGCGCGCTCCCGCGCGCTCCCGCGCGCTCCCGCGCAGCTGGATGCAAAGTTTCTTATAGGGTGCTTCCTCAAATTAGGTGAGTGGGCGGGGCAATGAGGGAGAGCAGCCCAGGTGTGACGGGCGCGGGTTTTCCTGGGACTCCTGGGAAAGCGAGTCCACAACCCTTTGCTCGCAGCCCTCCTACCCAAGTCCTCACTCACAGGCGACTTCCTGATGTTCAGCCCAAGTCCCAGGGCGATGCGGGACCCGCGAAGCGGGTTCCGCGAGCAGCAACAGCAGTGGAATCCAAAGAACAGCGCGACCCAATCACGGCAGGCAAATTAGATGTGTCCCTCGTTCTGGCAGCAAACGGGGCACTTTATCTCGGTCCGGTGGGTGCGGGGCAATGAGGGAGAGCAGCCCAGGCGTGACGGGCGCAGGTTTTCCTGGGACTCCCGGGAAAGCGAGTCCACAACCCTTTGCTCGCAGCCCTTCTGCCCAAGTCCACACTCACAGGCGACTTCCTGATGTTCAGCCCAAGTCCCAGTGCGATGCGGGACCCGCGAAGCGGGTTCCGCGAGCAGCAACAGCAGTGGAATCCAAAGAACAGTGCGACCCAATCACGGCAGGCAAATTAGATGTGTGAAATCTGCCATTGCCTTAGAGCCAGCTCTTCGCCTCCAGAGAACGATGCATCGGACAGTGTTTCACTGGCACTGCAGCTTGGTGAGATCAATGCATCCCTGGCAGATTCCAGCACGTCTCTGGACTCTAGCACCTGTCTTCGGAATTGACGCAGCGCCTTCACTGCATGGAAACATCAACACATCACACTGTTCGCAACCAGGAAAGATACGTTGTTCACCGGAGCCTGTGTGGGGCCCGCACCAGCCGGCGGTCCATCGCAGTGGGTCCGAAAATTTGCTTTGCCCGGGTACTGAGCAACCAAAATTAACCTTTTCAGTATTCCTTGTTCATAGGTGCTTTACTGCCTTTATTCCTTTAAAATTAAATATCTCACTTTCTATACACTGGATTTTTGCCGTTTTGGTCTTGTGTTCAGAATATAATAATCTATTTTACTAAACCTGTGTGTAGTCTTTTTATGGTGTATTCATTGTGTTACTGTGTGAGTGTATTGCACAAAAACATCACACATTGCCTCTTTAGATAAGCCTGACTGCTCTGTGCCAAGCGGCAAGAGGGTGATCACAAGGTATCTTTCAATGTGTTTCCAGCTTGCCCTGAAAAAAATGGCGGTTCCTGCTTGTACAGGGTGCATATTCTGACAACCAGAAGCCCCATTTCTAACTAGGATCCAATTTAATCTAGGATAGCAAGAATGCCTGTAAAGCACCTAGTGATGTAACTTGTGATGTATGAATACATCGCAACATTTTGAAGCAGCGAAGTGGGAGATTAAAAAAAAATATAGTTGGGAGAATATATTTTCCCCATTGATTATTAGCATGTATAGTGACAGAATCAGCATTTTTATTTTTAGCAGTTTAATAAGATAGCACAAACAAGAACAGTTTTAAACTCTTTATTTTACATGAGCTATGTAAAACTGCCAGAAATTAGATGTTGAGACCGGTCACATCCTCTAATCTCCCTCTCCAATTAAGGACAAAGAGTTCCTGCTCCAGTGGCGGAGCTGCGGAGAGGGTGACAGTCCGCCCCGGGGGTACTCTTTTTCGGGGCAGCAGAGGTGAGCAAGTTGTGTCGGTTGACTACAATCACCCTCGAGAACAAGTCATCTGTCGGCCGACAACCCCACCCCCCTTGAACAAGTTATCCGTCAGCCGGCAGCCCCGGCGCTCTTAACTGCACTGGGCGGAAAACTTAGTGGCCGCCCTGGGTGGCAGTAGGGATAGCTACACCACTGCCCAGCTCAGGATATGTATTTCCGAGCTCAAGCTGCCTTTTTTTCCAGCAGATAAGGGTTGAGCAATCCGAGTCTGTTGTCTGCTTACAGGAATTTAGAGTCTAGCCTTGAAAAAGGTGGTCTCCGACTGAACCAGGAGGGTTGGCATGTATGCGTCGACTAACAAAATCATGTTCACATTACATGAGTCTTCACGATCAATGTTTCTCTGTCTCTTCTTGTGACTGCAAAATGAGTCACAGTTAAGTGGAAACTGGGTAGATACAGAGGCTGTGCGCTGCGTTAGAAAAACTAGATAAGTGGCTCCCAATCAGTTTGTGGCAGGTCTAGTACTGATTGCTGGTTCTAGAGGAGCTGCAATCCTACCTCCCAGGCTGTTGATCAAAGCATATGCATGGCCACAAACATCTGTTGTCACAAAATAAACATCGTAAGAAGAACTTCTGAAGTTAATTCTTTACTATAGAATTTTTATGCGATTTCTTTTTCCAACCTGAGCTAGTTAAGTATCGGACAGTGGACTGAACCAATCATTAAAATGTAATGCAAACATGTATTTAAGTTAAAGACGTGTAGTAGAATTTTAATGGAGTTTGAAGTGTGGGCCTTGAGCAGATGAACAAACAAGGTACTTCCTCCTTTCAAATCTGTATTAGGTATGGAGCTTTTGAAAAGTAAAAACTTGAGTTTGGGGACGAGGAGAATGATCATTTTGGCCAGAACAGCTGACTACGTTGTGCCGCATAGATGAGCTTTTCTCTACAAAGATGTAAGACTTGTAATACAGACAAGGCACGCCATTCCATCATTTCTCGTCAGTCAGTACTCTTCTACACACCTATCCTGTCACCTTCTCAGGAACACTCCCTGACCTTTCTGCTAGCAGTCGGTAACTTTCTATTTATCTTCCGTCTGCTTCCGGCCTGCTGTCAATCAACACAAGGTCAATCGTTCTATGGCAGCTGTGGGCAGTGAGGCATCAGCTCTTAGTGTTTTTCCATCATGCATAGTCAATTAGCTTCATACATAAACATGCGCTCCCCCATTCATTCCAGGCTAGCAGTTCAGTTTGTCTTCCCATTCATTGCAATGCCCCACATTCCTTCCTCAGGGCTGTCATTCCTGAACAAAAAAAGCATTCGCGCAGCACGCATTCACATTCCAATAATTGTAATTGCTCACAAATTAAATGAAAGTCGCAAAATGAACGATACAAGTGGTCTTATGTAGGACGTTAATCTCCTTATGACCATTTTCAAGTAGATTATTCTGCATGTTTGTGTACACTGGCTACCAAAAGGGCGAAATGTATTGCTTTACATATATTGAAAATACTACCTCTAGTTTATATATGTGACAACTGAGCTACACAGTGTTTATTTTTAATTATGTATACATAATTTGCATACATTTTTTATATATATATATCCATGACTGAATTGCTTCTTGGCGCTAACAAGACAGGTGAATTCCACGAAAACGGGTTATTCCTGTAATATCGTTCATGAGTGACAAGAACGATATCTGTATGTGAAATGTATGTTTAAATGCATATTGGAGCAGAAAGAAATAAGAATCGACACAGCCAAGTGGTCTCTCCTCTGTGGCCTATTGGTTTTTCCAATTATTTTTAGCCATACTTCACAGGATGCACGCATGGCCAGGAATTGAATTAAGAGTGTTATTGGCCAAGAATTAGTCATTACTTAATGTAAGGCACAAAACTTGGGAAAATATGTATATGGTTGGGATACCCGACACCCCCTCTCAACACAATCCCCAAGAATGGGAAGACGGAAACGGTTCTGAACTTTTGGAAGGCGGGAGGGAGTTACCCTCCCGGCCGTATTTATTAAAATATGAAACAAAATTAAAACATTAAAATAACAGTTTCATATCATGTACAATTTCATTTACACATTACGATGTTCTTGGCTAACCTTAACACATCTCTAACAAAGGTTCTCCTAGCTGATACTAAAACATCCTGTAAATACATTTCTCAAAATTGAAATTGTACATCCTAACATTACGGGCCAACGGCAAGGTCGTAACCGGTGTCAGATCCCTAATACCAGAACTCCCCCCTCACTTGTGAGTGGCGGGCGCACAGAGGACTGTACCTCTGTGCCAACTTCCAATTTCCCTTGTCTTAACGGGGGCCCCTGTTTACTCGACGCCATCTTAGTGGTCGTCCGAGGACTCGTGTGAGGTGTCTAGAAGGTAGCGTAGACCCCCCTACCACCCCACACTGCTTACCACATCTGCCGTCGCAGATGTCCTGGCCCCGGGAAATTCCCAGGAGGGGCCCGTAGCCCCTCCTCCCCAGGGAGGGGCCTTGACCGCCTTCCCTTTCGGCGTCCCGATCCTTAGAAAGGGACCGCCTCCCCGTTTGAGGGGCCAATGGCCGCCTCCCCCCGGGCGCTCCCATCTATAATGGGTGACACCCCACCTCTAGGGATCTTCCAATTACTGCTCACCGATCATGACCTTACCGCCACAGGCCGGATAGTTGACCGGCTATCCGGACCCCCCACAAAACTCCTACTTAAAGGTCATGGCTGCACAAACTCTTTAACCAGGCTACGAAGTCTCCTATGAGTAAAGCATTCCCCTACCCGGGACAAATGGACCCCATCCTCCAGGTACATATGGTCCCCCCTGATACATCCATGAGGAATAGAATGCAATGTACATGTACGGAACAATCTACCAAGTTTGTTATTCACTTTCTTCACCGACTGGTTCAAAGCTGACACAGAAATAGGCCCCCGCCACACCTTCCGTGGAATCATGTGGGACCATGCAATCGTGCACCCCGGAACCCTTCTCGCCAACCAACTTACTGTGGATAGTATCAATTCGAGAAGTACTCGTCGACCCGTGGTCACCAAATCATTGCCCCCAAGATGCACTATGATTACAGATGGCGGTGACCTTGTCCGCCCTAACAAACCCTCCATAAAAGTTTGAAACTGGTCAATACAGAGCCCGCCCCTTCCGTAGAAGGTCACCCTGTACCCGTATTCCCCAGCCATGTGAATCATGTCACCTGCTTTGAATACGTCTGCGGCGCGCCTCACGTATGAGTGGCCGACGACCCACACCACTCTTGCCTCAGCCGGTGATCTTTGACCGCTGGTCCCAAGGTGTCGGGTCAACTGCACAGTCCGCCCCGCAAAACCTGCTCGCGAAACTGAAAACCAAACAGAAAACAAGAAGCGTGAGTGCATGACATTAGCTTCACAACATGTGCAACCGCACATACCTCTTATAACAATTCGAGGACCAACGCCCCAACTGTTTCACTTTATCCACACTCAACCCCCTGGCTGTAGCCTCTGTAGCAGCACCTATCCGGAATGAGTGGGTCCCAAAATCGCCCGGGTTCAAGCCCGCTGCCGCGATTGCCATTGTTAACACCCTCTGGAACTGAGACCTGGTCAGTGGGGTGGCGTCGGTATGTCTCAGCAAGCTCCCCCCCCATGATGCCGCCCTTTGCGCTATGTACTCATCCACGCATTTCACTGGGCACATGTGGGACCCTAGCATGCGCTGAACAACCACACTGTCTCCGATCGCTCCCTGATCGGTTTTGGACTTGACTATCGTGACTACCATAGTGTCACCCTTAATCTGTATGTGTTCTCGACACAGACCTCCCCCCGTATCCTGCTGGTTCCTTGCTACCAGTTCGCTTATCCGCATAGCCCCATGGAACGCCAATGCAAAGGCGGCCCGGAACAGCACTGTCTCTGACTGAGATGAACATGTCGCAGGTAGTACGGACATTAACTGGGACAACCTCGCCAGCCCTATAGGGCGCCTCTTGTCCTCTCTACGACCCTCAAGACGCTGCCACCCGCGCAACGCCTTCTTTACTAGAAAGGACGCTGTGGGGTCCTGAATGCCATGAGCCTGCGCCATGAATGCAATGGCGGCTCTGTGTCTATTGGCTGTTGCCACTGATCGGCCTGCCTGATGTAATGAAACTAGAAATTTCAGGACATACTCTTCCTGCCCCCAATGCTCCCCCCTAGCTGGACCCCAAAAATGCCCAATAGGAACGGAACGCCCCTTCGTATGCCTTCCTTGTCCTGGGGGCTAGACTCTCTCCCACGAGGTTTTGTAATCCGGGGCACCGAGAGACCAGAGAACTTCGGGAAATGGTGCCGCCACCAAGTCCGCAGAGGACAGATGGCCCCGGAAGGCCTGCATGTGGGAACGAGAGATTGCATCAACCGCCTGGTTCAGTACCCCAGGCACATGTTTTGCTCTAAAGTGGACGTTTAATTTCATACATAACAGGACAATTTCTTTCATCAATCTCAAGATCAATTTGCAGCGTGCTGCCTGATTATTGACACATTCTACCACGGTCATATTATCCGACCAGAACACCACAGTGCGATCACGAAACCCCTCCGGCCATGTCTTCAAGGCCACTAGAATAGGGAACAGTTCAAGGAACCCAATGTTACCTGTGAGCCCACTCTCGTGACACCATGCCGGCCATGTTTGTGCCGACCAATGTTCACCAAAGATGGCGCCAAAAACCCACACTCCCTGCCGAGTCGGTCCACAAACCCAGCTCCTCGGAGGACACTGCTGGTTTGTTCCACAGGACACGACCGTTAAAATCCGCCAGGAATGCCAACCATATGCGCATGTCCTGGCGAACCTCCGCCGAGAGCCTTGTGCGGTGATGCCCTTCCTTAAGGCCAACCTGGCTTGAGCAATAGAGCGAGAAAAGGGGCGAGCCATTGGTATAACTCTAAGGGCAAAATTAAGCTGACCCACAACCTGCTGCAACTGATGCAATGTTACTTTTGTCTCGTCAACACAAGCCTCGAGTGAGGTCCTAAATTTCAATACCTTCTCCTTAGGCAAACGGAAGCACCCCTCTTCGGAATCGAGCTCAATTCCAAGAAACTCGAGCGAAGTAGACGGCCCCACTGTTTTGCCCGGTGCCAGTGGCACGCCAAATATTCTCATGAGATCACAAAATTTACTCAAAGCCTTTGCACATTCCGTGTCCCCAGCTGCCCCCAGAAACAGAAAATCATCCAGGTAATGCATAACCTGCGTAAAGCCTGTGGCTCTGGTGAACGCCCATTGTAAAAAACTACGGAATTTTTCAAAATACGCACAAGAAATGGAGCAACCCATTGGCATACATTTATCCATGTAATAGCGTCCCTGGAACACAAAGCCTAGCAGACGCTGATCCTGTGGGTGTACCGGGAGCAACCGGAACGCTGACTCGATATCCGACTTTGCCATCAGCGCTCCGGGCCCCAGGCGATTCAACATGGCGACAGCCTCATCAAAGGAAGCATACCGCACCGAACAAACTCCCGGGTCAATCGCATCATTCACGGAAAGACCCTTAGGAGCGGACAGATTATGTATTAACCGAAACTCACCTGGGGCCTTCTTGGGGACCACTCCCAATGGTGAACAAACAAAATTATGAACAGGCGGGTTCGCAAATGGACCCGCGACCCGACCTCGGGCCACCTCCTTTGCAATCTTTGCCTGTACTACAACCGCATTCTGTTGAACAGACAGTTGGTTTTTACACAGAGCTTCCCCCCGAAAATCCCCCGCCGGGTTGCGGAAACCACATGAGAAACCGTCCCTCAACACCCCAGCGGAGACATGATCAGGGTATTCGTTCAGCCAGGGGATCATTGCCATGATGTCGATGGGAGTAGGTAGCAGCGCCCCTCGGCCGTCATTAGACCTGTTTGGCGCCGCCTCTGCCCCCTGTATCACCATTCTTGGCTCTGCACGAACTCTCGGGGTGCGAAGACTGTCCGCACCCTGCACACTCATGCCTGAACTTGCACGTCCCCTGTGGTCTAGTGCACTTGCCCCTGTTGAAGCTCCAACAGACCCCTCTCTTGCCAGAGTTCCCATTACTCCTTGTGTGCTGGTCATTACCGGTGCCTGCTTGAAAGGGCACCGCCGGGGAATGGCGGGAAGGCTCTGCCCCATTCCCGCCAAACGAAGACGGCTTTGTCGAGTTTGACCTGACCTGTTTCTGCCAGCAAATGGAGTCGAAACAATCCCACGTCAGGGATGAGTCGTGCTCCTTGGCCTTACGAAATTTGTGATCATAACCCAACCATTGATCACCATCGTACGATTCATAAAACTCCATTATTCGTGTCTGGTAACAAGCCAATTCAGTCAATACCTCAGGCCTACGTTCCCCCATGATTGCAGTGAACATCCCAAAAGCCCTGGCCCAATTAGCGATTGTCTCATCAACTCTGAAACCCGCCATTTTTGCTCGCCATACACTTGGATGCAACAATTCCTTCTGATTTTTTACGTGTTCTATTTCATAATGATCAGTCAATAGTGAAAATATGTTCACGCATTTATCCGCCCATATCATCTCCTTCGTGGCCAACGGTATATGTTGTACCACTTTTTCCCTTCTTGAGGGTACCAACCCCTCCCCAGCCATTGGCAACGGCTTCTTACCCGAATCAGTAGCTGAACCAGCTGCTGCTGCTGCTCCAACGCCTGAAGACGGTTGTTCCGCGGGAACCTGAGGGGGAACAAAAGGACAAGGTGCCTTCGCAGCATCTCGCGACTGCCGCAACTGCTTCATTATTAGTTTGACCTCTTTGGCCGTATCCCCTGGAGCTATGGCACCCTCATTATTCTTGCCCAACCACGCCGCCAACTGGGCGGCCAACTCCGGTGGCATATCCCCCTCGTTCACCGGTGTAACTATGACAGGGATCGGCTGTCCTGCATCCGGAATCGGAACTGGGGCCTCCACTGGCCTGACCGGGCTCGCCGGAGGTGACTCTGGAACCGGAGCCTCACCCCCTGCCGCCCTGTTCCTGGCCCTTTTACCTCTCCCGGCAGGGACTATCCCCGGCAATGCTGGTCCGATGACTTTCTTAGGCCGGCCCGTACCGTTCATGGCCGCCATCTGCTTCTTCATATTCGCCATGTCCTTCACCAGCATACGAAGCATTTGGTCGGTGCTGACCTTCTTTCCGACCCTTTTGCCCGTCATTTTCTTATGATAGTCGCCCGAAAGATCCTGGAACCAAAGGCTCGAAGTGCTAGAAGACAAAACACAAGGATTACAAATTCTCAAAATTGGCTCTTCGTTCCGTCTCGAGCTCACGTGCAACGGGGAGGTGCAGCTTCAGAGCACAGGAACAAGCGGATGCTTCCTTGGCTTGTTGCTCCTTTTATCCTTCTTTGGGCGGGCGTGGACCCTCCTCCAATCCGCCTCCGGGGTGTGGCCATCGGCGTAGGTGTCTAGGACAGCCCCCTCTTGGGCGGGAAAAGGCGCGCCCCGGCTACGCCGCTTCGGGCATACCAGCCGAGACTCGCCCCCCGCCCAAAATGGCTTCCCGGGGGGATCGGGGTACTCCACCATACGTTCGGGGGGACCGAGCGGTCGCCCCTTTCCATTAGCGGGTGTGCCTGTGTTTGAGATAGATGTTTGAGTACGTGGGAGCGTGGCATCGGAGTGCATGGTTGTTATCCGTTTCCCCTCCTATGTCTGGGCAACTAGGATGCATGCCTTTATTAAAGGTAAACAACTTCATCCCTCGTGCATCTCAAACATTGTACCAGTGGATATTCTGCATGCACTTGACTGTGCACACCCAACTAAAGCGTGTGCTACACTCTCATGAATGTGTTTGGTCGCAAAAAGTTTAATAGTCATGTGCCACATTTTTAGACTATGCACTCTGTCATGGATCAAAATTGTTTTCTTCAATTACACTTTTTGACCTATTTCAGTTCTGCTACCAAATATAATCATCCTGTTAACACCTTAACTGCTAGCGGTTTTCCCGCTGTGTGCTGGGTTTTCAAAAATCCCGAGTAACATGACGAGCTCATCTCGTCATCAGCATACGAGCGCCGTAGCTGATGACGAGCTGAGATCGTCATCAGCATCGAAGGAGTTAAGTTCTGATTGAATGAGTGCAGGCCTTACACTTCATTATATGTTCTTTGATCTGGCTACCCTACAGACTTGCCACTGTAATATTATTACTCACAGTTTCCAAGGTAGTCATTTACCTCCATTGTTCCGTTTTGGGCATCGAGCTGCAACTGGATTTTCATAACTAATGCATGAAAGGTTTTTTAATAAAGCTGCAAGAATACTGAAATTTACTCATGAGAGTGTTCAAATATTGCACTGCTTGCACAATAGACCCATGCTAATTTACTAATTTTGCTGTGGTTAAAATTGTTCCTACTCCTGTAAACGTAGAAGACGTTTAGCCTGCTGAGAGGCTTGACCAAGCGCTTGCACATCAGTGAGTTCATCTAGTGCCAAGTTGATTGTAGATCGGAAACCTGCCTGTTGGACTGAGTAATCAAGAATGAAATTGTACATGGATGGCCATCTAGTTGCCAGAACATTAACTAGATGCACAAAGAGAGCCTATCATTCATACTTTAGATATCTGATCTCAAATAAAATCAAACTTTATTTGGCAAAAAACAGTCAAAAGTAAAAATATACAGTGCAATTACTTTTCATAAAATATACGATTGTTAGAACATCATTCTTCCATAAAAAAGAGAGGCAAGACATACTGGTATCCAAAGAACAGATGCTTAGACTTATTAAAGAAGGCAATGCATCATGAACCATCATAACTTAAAAACATTTAGCAGATTAGAAAGCTAAAAGGCCAATAAAATAAAAAATAAAGAATATCTGATTCAAATGAACATGCTACTGTTGAGATCCATAAGATGTAAAACAATCACAAATTAGAATATGAGAATGTTGGGTGCTCCTTTAAAAACGACATTGTTATCCTCAGTAGGTTGAATGTTCTAGTAGCCTTATAGCTCTTCTGCCTTGGGCTACACCGTTTGTTAAATGCTCTATCCCTAGTTATAGGTTGTCACCTGCTGCTCTGGCCTATAACTTGAGTTCAGGGCCTTTAACAACAGGTCTAACCCTTGTCAATGGCCTATAAGGCTACATTGCGGCAATGATAGAGCTAATATGCATCATAACCATTCAAACAGACCAACATGTTTGTCATGGAGGACCAACTGATAGTTTGCACAGTGTTTTGTGGATTAATTATGAAACTGGTTTTGAAAAACCTATTCCATGCACAGATGTCCTTTCCCTGTAGAATACAAAGAGTACTCTTTATTGGGTTTAGCTATGCTTATAATTTAATATATAAAGCAACCCTAGCTGGGAAGCAATCGGGTACTAAACAATGAACGATAGCCCAAGAGAACAATTCAGGTTTACAATGAGGCATTTAGACATTTCTAATCCGCAGATATGTGGAATAAAATGGATATTAGGTACACTCAGCAGCCTACCTGTAGCCCTTGTTGTCTTTACTACAAATGACACGACTACCTGAAACATTTAGTCAATGGTGGGCTGTCAAAGGTCAGTGCAAAACTTTAGGGTCCAGGCCTTTTTATAAATAAAATTAAAGAAAAATAAAAAAGATGGAGTGGTCCTGGAAGCGTATTTCGGATTCTTTAAACAGGTCTTTGTCAATGAGTTTATAATCCTACACTTTGCCACTGATGCCAAAAGGCAGCAGAAATTGGTGGAAAGCAGCATTCCAAGTAGATCCCAGGAAGTTGGATTCACTCAATTGGGTTTCAATTTGAACATAAAACGCAAACAAGGGACTTTAAACATTTGATTGAGACGTGTGTACTATAAACTCTTTAACATATGAGCTGTTAAATATTTTTCTAGTGTGTGAGGTGATCAGATACACTTTTCCTCCCCATATCAAAATAAAGTGGGACCAAGGGGGAACTTACGGGACTGAAAGCAAAGCTCTGACAAATGAATTCTCTGTCACTGCGAGCCTCGTGGTATCAGTGTAACCCCACACTTCAGTGCCATACAGTGCTGTGCTTTGGGCTTTCGCTCGAAAGCCTTCCAAGGTCAGGAAGATAGAACACAAGTATGTGTTCTTCTGAAAGCATGCGAATGGCCTTACATCTATGTGACATTGTGAGGGCCCTTTTATTTATTTGGTGAACCCACCAAAATTTGCCTGACAAGGTCACTCGAAAATAATCAAAGCTAAAGAGCCTTAGTGCCCACACTGCCAGCGCTCGCCCCGCATGCACCTTATCCACTTACATACCAAAGGAAACTCATGAGACATATTTGTGGGAAGCAGTGCTGCAGGCTTATTTCGTACAACACAGGTAGCTGTTATGGTGGGTCATCTTACAGGCGATCCAATGCGGCAGCCCCTCGCTGACCCGCATGCCTAAGGAGCCATCTTGCACGGCGAGACGATGCTCTGACGGTGCAGTAAAGTACCATTTCGTTATACTCCCGCCCCCCCTGTCAGGGCGGAGCGATGAGGCACACCCCCGGTTGGTTCAGGCCCCCCGACCGCCCGAAGGACTAACGGGGCACCAACGCTGTTTCCTGGAACCTCCTTCGGCTCCAGGTGCTTGGCTCAGGCACCCTTACTGTGCCAGGCAGAGGTATCTAGACTGTATCCTTCTGCCGCAGAGGTACCCTTACTGTCCATCTGCTTCCAGATCGCCCTGTGACTCCGCCTGCAACACAAAACATGACCATTAAAAATTCACAACTTTTACCCCGCCGCTCTGCAGCTGGGTCAGGGTTCAGGGTGGGATCAGCGCAGAGCCTAAGGGAATCCTGGCGGGGAAAGAGAGGCCGAGCCAGGTTGCTGCGCCGCTTTATACCATAGGGGACGCCCCCATCCCGAGGTGAGCCCTCTCTATTGGCTGCTTGCATAGGAGGTCGGCTCAGGGAGGGGGGCCGTGCTAAGGGCTCTGCTCGCCTGTCGTGTGGGACTAGGGCACTGTCCCACCCATGCTCCCCTGCGTGTCGCGCGGTCAGCGGCATAGTGCCCACACCACCAGCGCTCGCCCCGCATGCACCTTATCCACTTACATGCCAAAGGAAACTCATGAGACATATTTGTGGGAAAGCAGTGCTGCAGGTTTATTTCATACAACACAGGTAGCTGTTAAGGTGGGTCATCTTACAGGCGATCCAATGCGGCAGCCCCTCGCTGACCCGCATGCTTAAGGAGCCATCTTGCATGGCGAGACGATGCTCTGACGGTGCAGTAAATTACCATTTTGTTATACTCCCACCCCCCCTGTCAGGGCGGAGCGATGAGGCACACCCCCGGTCGGTTCAGGCCCCCCGACCGCCCGAAGGACTAACGGGGCGCCGACGGTGTTTCCTGGAACCTCCTTCGGCTCCTAGGTGCTTGGCTCAAGCACCCTTACTGTGCCAGGCAGAGGTATCTAGACTGTATCCTTCTGCCGCAGACGTACCCTTACTGTCCATCTGCTTCCAGATCGCCCTGTACTCCGCCACAGCTCTGGAGGAGGCCCACGTCGATGACAGAGCCCTCCACCCACCTAGCTACTTTCGGTCGCTGTTTAGTGCACCTTTATCATAGTACCCTTCCGTTTTCTCTTCGTATTGGTACCTGCCCAATGAAACACAGGCCCCTCTTTCCATGAACTTCTGCCTGGCTCTGACGACCCTCTTGCAGGGGGCCCCCCAACCGCAGGGTGCTGTTCTAGTTAGAGCCTCCAATTGCTCTATTACATAATGGATACCTCGCTTGGTCCATGCTTCTCTGTTGCATAACCTGGATCGGCTACCTAATGAACCCCAGGCCCCTCCTCGCCATAAATTTCTGCCTGGACCTGTTAACCCTCCTGCAGGATTGTTTTGCCTGGATCCGTTGACCCACCCAATCTAAAAGTGGCATGGTGGTCAAAAAGCCTATGGCTCCACTTACTAACCAGAGCGACTGCCAGTGGTTAGACAATTGCAACATTCCTCCTATCCCCACTGCGTATTTGGGTGGCTCTACCTGCATTCCCTACGCCTGCCCAAAATATAAGGGTACTGTCCTCCAGGGGTTCTGAGCATTTACGATTCCCCCAGTTCGAATTTAACCCTCAGAAATTCGCTCTCTGGTACTTCTCAGAAGTTATGTCTTTGCTCGCCGAAGTCGGATTACTTAAATATTCCACATTCTGTACTTGGAAGGAGGTTACTGAAACTTAACGTATTTGTTCACTTTTCCTTGGTCCGCTGAATATGCCCGTTAATTGGGTAGGACAGGGGACAGACACTGGAATCTTACAGTGCCTCCGCTTGTATATAGAGTGACAAGTCACAGGGAAGCCTCTCTTAAGTCCCTGTGGAGCATTTGCCATTATTGCCGCATCGCCCCTGTACCTGAGTTTGGTGCTATTTCGTGACACGCACCCACCAATTTTCCTTGTAACGCACTGTTTGCTACTTCTCACATGTTGTTTGCCGTTTCTGCTTGCATAAGTGCCACCATCGCCTATGCTACGTTGGCTCTAGTGCCAGAGTGTCTAGCATAAATTGCGGTGTTTTGCCTCCAGTTGTACTTTGTTTCTCTTGTAACCTGCCCTGCACCCTTGTCACTTTTCCCTTCTGTAATGCACTGTTAGCTACCTCATGTATTTTGTTTACCTAGTGCGTTACTTACCCCTGCACATCACATTCGGGATCTATTACAGAGGCACCATTCACCTTGAACCCAGCGTTACCGTTGTAACCATTTAAATTATGCCCAATATTCAGATCCTTAAGCCTGTTAATGACCAATGCATTTTGTGTGTGTGATTGCACATCTGTTTCGGCTGGTTTAGGCTGGACAGTGATTTAGGGATAAGGTTTGCGTGCTTAGCGTGTTCGGGCTTGAAGCCGTATGAGCCAATATACGTAAGTACATATTTTCCACACCCTTTCTAACGTACTTTCTTTTAAATCGATTATTTTATCATTTCATAAGGAAATATTGCGACTGAGGATCGGCAAGTGATTATTTGCATGATCTTATTTGCTAATGGAAAACCAGTGATATTAGTCCCAGGAACAAAAGTGATGGAAAATTTACCCTGTCGTCAGACTCGTTATCTTGCTGTGCGGGCACGGCATAGTAGTCATTATGACAATGGATTTACCGTCAAATCGTCCTTCCCGTTTAATGTTGTAAATATGGTATAATTGCTAGAGGCCTTTCAAGTGCCATGAAATCGCTTTCAGGCTCTATCCTTCCCCTCAGTGAACTTAAAGGTGTTATTTCAAAATGTCATATTAGTACACCTTTCTTAATATCTGCCTAATGAGCAAGCGTATGCTGTTTTCGGCCAGTGACTATTTGCATTACTGTATCTGATGCTGGAAAACCCGTGATATGTGACCAAGCAAAGCGAAGGCATTATGGAAGTCACCCTGTGGTCAGGATTAATTACTTGCTGCGTGAACACAGTAGCCGTAACAATTATGACAGTGCATGTCCTGGCAAATCACTGCAAGGTCATTACCTGGAATGGTTATAGCATGGCCTGGCAGATGCACCTAACAGGTAGTGGTACTCCTATCCCTTGTAACCCTCGCCGTCTCATGTAACCCATCATGTATACTGCTGTAATTACCCACTTACGCAATGTATGTCCATGTATCGTGTGCATGTTACCTCCAAGCGCTCCCCATCCTGCCTTGGAAAGAGTAGTGCAGTCCCTGTGAAGTATTTGCCATTTATTGCAGTATTATCCTTGCACCTGTGTGTGGTACTCTTTTGTAACGTACCCACGTCACTTTCCACTGGTACACACTGTTTGCTACTTCTCAAATGCTGTTTGCCTTTGCTACTTGCACAAGTGCCTATTTTGTTTGTTCACAATTGTCACTTTTACCTCATGAACTTAACGTCTGCTTTTATCAGTTTTTCACCTGTCATTTACTGTTCCTATTGTGAAGCGCTCTCACGCCTTCGGGTAAAGTCTGCGCTATATAAAAACGCCTAAATAAATAAATGAACGAAGGTGACCTCAAGCAATTGAAAGCCTGCCCCACTCAGGATGCCCCACTCAGGATGACATGTTTGCCGACCATGCGCGCAAGTGGCTGTGACTTCCAACTGCCTCGCACGTTCCTCTAACTGCCAATGCTGTTTTTTATTCATCTGTTTTCAAAAACCAACACATACATAAAATTGTGTCATTTACAATGCCAATAGCTCTAAATTTTGCAAAGGCGAGACCGTTGCATTGTAAATGCGTGTTATCTCTTCTCATACTTGTAGGAAATCAAAATTGTAACGGTTGGGTAAATTCCCACTGATCAGCCATCCTTGACCTGAAGATTGCTTCGAAGGAGTGAATCACCATCCTCCAACTCGACCTCCCCTGGAGGACAGAACGAATGGCAGTTTAAAACCTTTTCTTTTCCCACGAGTGATTTATGTGCCGAGAAACTGGACTCTGAACACAGGCACGTCACCCTGGTTGGAAATAGCCGAATGTTTACATCCCGCAGATGTCACGCGCAGCGCCATACATTCGGCTGCTGCACATTTACTATCACCCGTCCTATGCGGAGCCAACAATGCTTGTGAAGGCGGGGGTGACGCCCAGACACAGGGTGTCCCAAATGACTAGGCCAAAATATGGACCATGCACATTTGCTGTCTACAAGTATGTCCCTCCCACAATAATAAACCGTGTCATTCGTAAAACATTTTAGAGGGAAATTAGGTCCCTTGAAAACCATTGGGAATCTTAAGAATTCTGAGAGAATTGTTTTCATACTAGCATGAAGACCGTGGCCCATTACCGTCAGAGCATCTCGCCCTTACCCGCCCTCGGTAGGGCGGTATACTCACACTTTGTTCCAACCAGACTCCCTGCACCGATCATGCGAGGGCGTGCGCGACCATTTAGTTAGGCCGCATTCACAGGGCATAGCTCGGATGGAAAGGCACTCATACCCTTCGCGATCGGACTACCGTGATTACCATTTGGGCATCCGGCAGACACCACACTGGCCATCAGGGTTACGAGTCCCCCCGTGCTAACGTGGCCAGAGTACACTCCCGTGGTTCATTGGTTGTACACTGCGTATGCCAGTAAATCTCACCCGAGGGTGGGGCAAGGCCTCGCTTTTAGCAGTGCTTACGTTACCCACAGTGTCCTATACTGGATTTCATATCCGGCATCGGCCCTCGGTACGAGTGACCCTCCCTCAATAATACCCGCTCTCATCCCCACAGCACCGCACAACTTTTATTTAGTTATTAATTCTTGTCGAATGCGATATTATATAGCGCGATCTTTACTCGAACGTATTCTACTGCACTCAATTACGTATCCCCATTGCACCGCACAACTTTTATTTAGTTATTCATTCTTATTATATAGCGCAATCTTACTCAAACGTAATCTACTACTCTCAATTACTTCCGACGTCTGCGATGATACCCGTTATCATCCCCACCGCACAGCCCGGCTTTCTCATTTTATCTATTGATTTTGCACGCGATTCTATATAGCACGACTCCAGGCTTGTTGAGGTAAGACATGGAGGACCAGACGTATTAGCTTTGCCAATGCTTGTTTATAAATGGAATTTGGTATTCGTTTTAGAAAAAGACAGAGACATGACTTATTTGAAAAGTTTGGCAGCATGTGCACCTGCTGATTTATTTGCCGCAGATCACTAAACATTCTCCATTGATCAAAATTTCCGAATGCGAGCGATAATCCTGTCGAGTTTCGATAGGTCAGAGGTCACAGCATGACATAGCTCCAGCAGAGACATATTGCATCAGGTAGATCCGCTGCCTTCAGATAGATCGGCATTCCTATCAAACGTTTAGCAAAGTTCAGGCTTAAAAGCGAGCACGCTGCAGGCTCCTAGGGTTATGCTATTTTACCTTGAGGGCAACAAAAGTTCCTGCAGATGGGGAAAAGTGCTGGATACAGGTTCAAATGGACGCTAAGGCCTTGAATATGGGTTAGGCGTAATGAATTACCGAATGCCTGGGTAAAGTATTCATACATTTAAGGCCCACGCGTTGTTTGCGCTACACCTTGCGTACACTAATTATCCCATAAGAAAATTAATGTATGCGGTAATCAAAACTCACTTATATGTATCCCAGAAGTGGTGTTTTTGCACTGACTGCTGCTTATTTTTTTATGTATCACAGAAGTGGTGTTTCTGCACTGACTGCTGCTTATTTTTTGACTGATATTTCACCCATACAAAATTATCAAGATGAGAAACAATAATCCCGTGAATTGTGCATTTGGGCCATGCCTTAGTTGCTTCAGCTGCAATGTCCGAGACATTCGAAACATTGGGGGGTATGACCAGCGGGCGCTTCCCACAGAGCGCCTAACAAAGGGGGGGGGGGGTTGGAACGAAGGACCGGTAATGGCGGTCGCATTTATGGCGCCAACACAGTCCCCCCGCCAATGCAACATGATCGCCCATACTTCAAGGCCGCCTAGTGCATAAACCTTCAAGCATCAACCAAACTATTTAGAGGCAGCGGCGGTTTGGATAGGAAAGAGAATGTGCCTAGAAAATGGTGACGACTGTCACCACGTGATTTCTCAATTCGTTAGGGACAGATTGATTCCAAGAGCCCGGTAAAATGTTGACGGCCGAAAATTCCGGCTTTAAACAAAACAAGAATATAGGATTAGAAAACAGGACGTAGATCCATTGCCCTGCCTTGCTCCCGAGGGGCGCGCGAGTTCCGATGGAGCGCCAATGTCAAGCTACAACCTTATGCATTGCCACTGGTTCTTTTGTAAAGCACCCTGACACCCTCGGGTAATGTTTCCCCTCTTTAAAATATCGAATTATACCCTGCTATAACCCTCGACTGTCCCCTCATTTGCGAGAATAGCGCTTCCGATCGTGCAAATTAAAGCCCGCACGAGTGAAGGGGCGCTTCCGATCGTATCAATTAGGGCCCGCGCGAGTGGAGGAGCGCTTCTGCACGATCGTATAAATTAATGCCCGCACGAGTGAAGGAGCGATTGTATCACTTAAGGCCAGCACGAATGAAAGAGTGCTTTTACACGTGTCAATCAAGGGATGCCGAATAACCACGACCCGGTACTGCCGCGTGGCTGGCAATGGCGGCCGGATATGACATACGCGTGGCCCACACTAGCGGCCCGGTATGGCCAGCGCGTGGCCAGCAATGGCGGCGGGATCCGGCCCCAACCCCGACCGGCCTCGCGTACTTGTTTGTCTAAGACAGTAATCCTTCTTAACTGACTAATTAAATCCCTACATGCTCACTTCCTGCTATCAGAAACAAAGTCTGCACATTATCACGCTGCGCCCCTTCTCTTAGTACACAGAGCTCCGGCACCTACATGTGTGGCTGTACATTTCTACCCGCGGTCGCCCACGTCCGTAGCGGAATAAAACGGAATAAACGTTTGCTCTTGTATTTTGCTCGCTCTTCAAAGGCGAAGCCCCAGCGCGCCATTCTACGGCATTTGTGCTTCATTTAAAATAACGTTTGCCCTTCTATTTTGCTTGCTCTTATTGTGGAGCGCTCTGACCCTCTCGGGTAGAATCCATGCTATCTAAATTGCACAATACAACGTAACTAAATGCTCGCTTCCTGCCATTTGTCCCGTAACTACGTACTACATGCTCACTTCCTGCCATTGTCCCGGGGCCCCCCCGTAACTGGAACCCCGCCTAACCTCCGTGCTTGCTCGCACTGGCCTCTAAACCAAACGGTTTTGCTGGAGGTCGCTCTGCCTGTCCCGCGACCAGCAACCACCAGCCCCCCCCCCCCCGTGGTCGATACCACAGGGCCCCGTCAACCTGGTCATGTCCAGGGACCGGGCCGGGGGGAGTCTAATTGGAAGCCACGTACCTTTGAAACCGACAAAGGAACATGAACATGGCAAAGGGACACGATCAGCGCAGAGCCTAAGGGAATCCTGGCGGGGAAAGAGAGGCCGAGCCAGGTTGCTGCGCCGCTTTATACCATAGGGGACGCCCCCATCCCCAGGTGAGCCCTCTCTATTGGCTGCTTGCGTAGGAGGTTGGCTTAGGGAGAGGGGCCGTGCTAAGGGCTCTGCTCGCCCGTCGTGTGGGACCTTACGATCGCGCACTCCTGAGGCGGAAGCCAGGAGGTTTTAAAATTTGCTGATAATATTGTTGTGTCACTGAATTCTTGTGTGTTTTAATCTCACCACGCGCTAGCAAGCGCCAGGGCACTCACCCTCACTTGGGAATACAGCGAGCAGCGGACCTAGCGCTCACTCGCTGTTTGAAACATTTCCCTGCCACAAAACGCCAAGCCGGCGAGAACTCAGGCCACGCCCCCTGAAGGCCACGCCCCCCTGACGCGGTATTTAAAGCGCTGCCTACAAGCGACTTTTACCTTACGATCGCGCACTCCTGAGGCGGAAGCCAGGAGGTTTTAAAATTTGCTGATAATATTGTTGTGTCACTGAATTCTTGTGTGTTTTAATCTCACCACGCGCTAGCAAGCGCCAGGGAACTCACCCTCACTTGGGAATACAGCGAGCAGCGGACCTAGCGCTCACTCGCTGTTTGAAACATTTCCCTGCCACAAAACGCCAAGCCGGCGAGAACTCAGGCCACGCACCCTGAAGGCCACGCCCCCCTGACGCGGTATTTAAAGCGCAGCCTACAAGCGACTTTTACCTTACGATCGCGCACTCCTGAGGCGGAAGCCGGGAGGTTTTAAAATTTGCTGATAATATTGTTGTGTCACTGAATTCTTGTGTGTTTTATTCTCACCACGCGCTAGCAAGCGCCAGGGCACTCACCCTCACTTGGGAATACAGCGAGCAGCGGACCTAGCGCTCACTCGCTGTTTGAAACATTTCCCTGCCACAAAACGCCAAGCCGGCGAGAACTCAGGCCACGCCCCCTGAAGGCCACGCCCCCCTGACGCGGTATTTAAAGCGCTGCCTACAAGCGACTTTTACCTTACGATCGCGCACTCCTGAGGCGGAAGCCGGGAGGTTTTAAAATTTGCTGATAATATTGTTGTGTCACTGAATTCTTGTGTGTTTTAATCTCACCACGCGCTAGCAAGCGCCAGGGAACTCACCCTCACTTGGGAATACAGCGAGCAGCGGACCTAGCGCTCACTCGCTGTTTGAAACATTTCCCTGCCACAAAACACCAAGCCGGCGAGAACTCAGGCCACGCCCCCTGAAGGCCACGCCCCCCTGACGCGGTATTTAAAGCGCTGCCTACAAGCGACTTTTACCTTACGATCGCGCACTCCTGAGGCAGAAGCTGGGAGGTTTTAAAATTTGCTGATAATATTGTTGTGTCACTGAATTCTTGTGTGTTTTAATCTCACCACGCGCTAGCAAGCGCCAGGGCACTCACCCTCACTTGGGAATACAGCGAGCAGCGGACCTAGCGCTCACTCGCTGTTTGAAACATTTCCCTGCCACAAAACGCCAAGCCGGCGAGAACTCAGGCCACGCACCCTGAAGGCCACGCCCCCCTGACGCGGTATTTAAAGCGCTGCCTACAAGCGACTTTTACCTTACGATCGCGCACTCCTGAGGCAGAAGCTGGGAGGTTTTAAAATTTGCTGATAATATTGTTGTGTCACTGAATTCTTGTGTGTTTTAATCTCACCACGCGCTAGCAAGCGCCAGGGCACTCACCCTCACTTGGGAATACAGCGAGCAGCGGACCTAGCGCTCACTCGCTGTTTGAAACATTTCCCTGCCACAAAACGCCAAGCCGGCGAGAACTCAGGCCACGCACCCTGAAGGCCACGCCCCCCTGACGCGGTATTTAAAGCGCAGCCTACAAGCGACTTTTACCTTACGATCGCGCACTCCTGAGGCGGAAGCCGGGAGGTTTTAAAATTTGCTGATAATATTGTTGTGTCACTGAATTCTTGTGTGTTTTATTCTCACCACGCGCTAGCAAGCGCCAGGGCACTCACCCTCACTTGGGAATACAGCGAGCAGCGGACCTAGCGCTCACTCGCTGTTTGAAACATTTCCCTGCCACAAAACGCCAAGCCGGCGAGAACTCAGGCCACGCCCCCTGAAGGCCACGCCCCCCTGCCTCCTACATCATGTGCTGTCACTGGAAGCGCAGCGGACGAGCGCAGTGGGAGCGCCGTTTGCGCGCCAAAGGCGCGCCTAAGGCAAGCCCGTCTGCGCCCGTCCGCGCACAGCCGGGCCTAGGGCCAGAACCCCTGCCGGTACAGGCTGCCTCTGTGGTAAACTATTCACGCCAGGACCTCCTTAGCCTTAGACCCCCTATTGACACAGCTTGCAATTATATACATGATCCTGAAGGACCATACACTACCTGCACTCGCTGCCGCCCTGCCCAGCTCAAACTCCCCAGCCGACCTGCTTTGCCCACAGCTCTTAAATTAGCCACCTTGAACTGTCGTTCTCTCCCTAGACACGCACTGCTAATTAACCATCTTATAGAAGATCACGAGCTGGATATCCTGTTCCTCTCAGAAACATGGCTTTCAGACCACACAGACTCAGACGTCATCCTAGCTACTCCCCCAGGCTTCCTGGTGCAATCCCAGCCCCGCCCTCTGGGTAGAGGAGGAGGCTTGGCGATTATTCACCATGACCACCTCACCTGCAGAATCAACGACGCCCATATCACGGACTCCGAAAGCCTCCAATTCACCATCTATGTAGGTCCGACCCATACACTAGTTGGACTACTAATCTACCGCCCCCCGGCCATTCAAGCACTTTCGCTACAGCACTCCTTGAGACTATCGCATCCCAAGCCCACTCCACCCCCAATTTCTCCATACTAGGGGACCTTAACATCCATTTCGATGATCCCATAGACACAGGAGCGGTGGACTTGATTGGAGAACTGGCAGCATTTGGCCTCCAACTAGCAAACTCCGGTGCCACGCACTCCAAAGGCCATCTGCTTGATCCAGTGTTCACGAATGACAACACTCTTCAAGTCACTGAGTCCCTTCCTCTCCCATGGACGGACCACTTCATGGTTCCTTTCCGCCTTCCAGGAGTCCCCAAGAAACTCCACAAACCCACCACCTATATCAAGGATAGAGCATGGGCCAGAATATCCACAGAGGATTGGGCCAGAACACTGAACTCATCTATCCCGACCCCCTCGGAAGACCCGACCACAGCGGACAGTAAATTCAGAGCATGGATTACCACCTCTCTAGACTCCATCCTCCCAATAAAAACTCGCGAGAATAAGAACGACAAACCAGGATCTGCCCTGTGGTACGCTCCGGAACTCCGGACCCTCCGTAAGCACTGTAAAAAAGCAGAACGGATATGGAGGAAAGACTGGCAGCACGCAAGCAAAGTCGCGTACCAGCAATCGGTGAGAACGTACAAAGTTTCCCTGAAACTCGCCAAAGTCTCTCATTATGACACCAGGATTAAAAACGCTACTAACTCGGCAAGGGAATCCTATCTCATCGTTAAAGAGTTACTGAAAAAGCCTGTTCCACCCTCATCTAACACACCCCCGGTGGACAGAAGTAATGAGCTGGCCAACTACTTCAATGCTAAAATCGACCGCATTTTAACATCTTTGCCCCCTCTTAGCCTACCGAACAACGTGAACACTGAGGATTCCACTAATTACTCAGGAAACAGTCTGCTCCCCCAGCTCACCTCCTTTAAAGCAGTAACAAAAGACGAGGTAGAATCCACTTTGACCAAATTGAAAAGCGGATCCCCTCTAGATCCCGCTCCGATCAGATTCCTCAAAACTGTAGCCCCAGTCGTAGTGCCCACAATTACGGAGCTCATAAACACATCACTCTCCCAAGGCTCGGTTCCCCCCAGCTGGAAAAGTGCAATTGTTAAGGCACTCCTAAAGAAACCCCAGCTTGAACCAGCCGACATGGCGAACTACCGACCCATTTCACTTCTCCCCTGTATCAGCAAGGTGGCCGAGAAATTGGTCAATGGCCAACTATCGCGGTACTTAGAAGCCAACAACATCTTACGGCAGTCCCAGACGGGTTTTCATCCAGGTCATGGCACGGACTCCGCCCTCCTCGCCGTGATCGAGGAGGCGAGATGCATCCTGGATTCAGGAGGATCAGTGGCAGTGATCCTCCTGGATTTAAGCGCTGCCTTCGACACAGTCAACCATCGTGTCCTTCTTCATCGGCTAGCTGCGGCAGGGATTGCAAGTTCAGCGCTCAAGTGGATAGAGTCATTTCTCTCAGGGCGCTCGTTCCAGGTGTGGGATGGCAACTTCCACTCTGCCACCCTCCCCCTCACGAGCGGGGTCCCCCAGAGGTCCTCATTAAGCCCAACTTTATTCAACGCTTACATGGCCCCCGTCGAGGATGTGGTCACCCCCTTCGGGATTAAAATAGTAAGCTACGCTGACGACACCCAACTAGTCATCTCACTTTCCCAACTGGACAAACACCCAGACAATCTACAAAACTGCCTTAAAAACATCCACACCTGGATGTGTGAGTCAGCACTCAAATTAAACGGGTCAAAGACCGAGGTCATGCTACTGGGTAAGCAGTGGTCTACCATCCCCCCTTCGGTCTGGCCAGCCGTTTTCGGTTGGGAAATCCCCACCCCAAAACAGGAAATCAAAACCCTGGAGTATGGCTAGAGCCCGAGCTGTCGATGAAGACTCAAGCTACCAAGACAGCAGGGACTTGCTTCGGCCTAATGCGCTCCATCCGGAAGATCCTCCCACTACTCCCGCCCCTATCCAGGAAACTCCTAGTCCAGGGCCTGGTGCTCGCACGGCTGGACTATTGTAACATGATATACCTCGGAGCACCAGAAGCCACCCTGTCCAAACTCCAGCGAACGCAGAACGCAGCCGCCTGGCTACTTGGGAATCTCCCCTCCAGAGTATCAGCCAGGCCAGCAATCCAGGCTCTTCACTGGCTTCCAATCCGCCAAAGGGTCGACTTCAAGACCCTCTGCACTGCACACAAGCTGCTTAATGGCTCCAGCCCAAGTATCTTAAGAACCCTGGTTACTCCTTACAAAGTCCCCAGGTCCCTCCGCTCGGAGAATGAGAATCTGGCCAATGTCCCTAGACATAGGAAGACACGTACGGGCGGCCGCCGCTTCTCGATTAATGCATCCACGAGATGGAACGCTCTCCCTCGTACCCTCCGACTGGAATCCAATCACTTGATGTTCAGGAAGAAATTGAAAACGATGTTGTTTCCTAAATAAAAATCCCCCCTTCTGCCCTCAGGTTCGCCTTCAAGATTACAGCGCGGGGATGCCCTCGGGTCACCAGGCGCTTTACAAATCGCTAAAATAAATAAAAAATAGGGCGCTGTCCCGCCCATGCTCCCCTGCGTGTCGCGCGGTCAGCGGCATTCTAAGTGGTCTTTCTCTGCCATTACTGGACAGCTCTTGTTAACTTTCTTACCAAAGACCATGAATTTGGTTTTTGTAGCATTTCATTCTAAACTCCTGTGACCACAGAACTCAAAAAATGTATTTAGAAGATTCTGTAAACCCCTCGGGGACTTGGAGATTTATAATGAATCATCTGCAAACAGAAGTATAGGTGTTTTAGACAAGTTAAGAGTGGGGGAGTCATTTACACACTTTGTCAGTTCCCCCACCACATCCTTTATATACAGGGTGAACAAGGTGGGAGCCAAAACATATCCCTGTCAAGCCCCTCTTGTGACTGGGATGTGCTTGTCAGCCCACCTCTATCACCCCACCTAACCTGCACGTAGTTCTTTTCATGCAACCTACCTAGTAATTCAGTTAACCCACTTGGAACTCCTATAGCTGGTAGTACTCTCCATAGGCTACCCTCGGGTATCAGAAAAGTTTCTGGGTGCTGAACAGGACATATTTCCAATAAAGTAGGGCAAATTTTAAAACCTGTTCTAAGGAGCTAACTTTAACAAGAAATCCTGCCTGAAAGAGTTAAAATCCTCTGATTTACCTTACAATCCTGCAATCGATTTAAGGCTAGCGTGGCAAATATTTTTTGAAGATTTTCTGCTAGGCTAATAAGCCTTTAACTTGACGGACAATTAGCATCTCCTTTTTTAAATATCAGGATTATTTCTGCCCCCCTCCAGGTATCCGAGATCTCCCCACCCCTTGCTATTACATTAGAGAGGATGTTCACATAACCAGCCCACAGTCCAGGTTGTGATTTATAAAAATCATCTGGAATGAGCGCAAAACCAGGGGCCTTTAGAGCCTTGATACTATTAATAGCAGAAAGAGTATCCATTAGGCTGAAAAAGAACATATTAGTCTTCGCAATTGCCAGCGTGGGTATATCACCCTCTGAGCCCTCATCAGCCACATTAGGGGGCAACTTTGTAAGTGGAGCCTGCGCATATAGTGTTGCAAAATGTTCCACCTATCTTTCTGGTGGAATAGTATTCTTTCTGGGGTTGAATCTTCCAATGATATCCCATAGGCAATAATATGCTAGAATGGCCAGCCCTCATTCACTTTAAAGGCCCAGAGCATGTCTTGACAATTAGCATCCTACAATTTCCTTTTTGCATGATCAATAACGCACTTGTATTCCTAATGGACTGGGCAAATGTCAAGCTGACTACGGCCACCTCACAGTCAGGTGAGTACCATTTTGAATCTTTGGGGTGGGATTGTATGTTGGCTGTAGATTTTGTATAAAATATATTCTGTAGTTTGTTAAAAATCCTACCCTGAATATCTAAGAACAACACCCTGAACATGAAGAATCCAATGGATCATCTTATTTTTGAAACTCTCTTCTAGGGAGGAGCTAGCTCGGGGATGTTTGTCCTTGTGATGTAGCCATGAACTAGATGTTTCCCCCTGCTTCGAGGTAGATTCATCTTCGCATGATTACTATGCAGGTTCCTGGGAGCAGGAGCTAGATAAAGAATAGATATATTTGCCCGGTTTGGCTGATGCTTGATGACACAGGAACTAAAGCCACTGGCAACCGAGCCTTCCCCTACAGTTCAGTGCTTCAGATGTGGGTAACAATATCTCTGAATTGTGCCTTCTCTAGTTAGTTGGTAAGTAATGTGAAGGGCATATGGGCACAGAGAAGTGGAAGCGAGGCTCGGGCAAAGATTGGGGTTTGCTGGAGGCCTACTGGGGGGTTAGTAGTAGCATGTTGACTATGAACAAGATTAAAACCAACGGTTTTAGGGCGCCCACCTCCTCCTTCAAAGATTGAACAAGTGAAATGAGAAATACTTCATTGATATTACAGGGGCACCCAAACACTGGCAGATTGATTGAATGCTGTTCATGGTTAGTGCCTTCGGTGACCTTAGTAATGACATTTGTCCTATAAGCTTGCAAATTGCTCAAGGGAGCAAAACGATTACTGCAAGGAAAATCAAACACATTAAAATCAGTATCAGTATTCAAGATATCATAGGGGGTAGAGCGCACAGGAGAAGCAATAATATCTAATGAGGAAGAAAAACACAGTGCTATCTGAGCAACTGTGGGCAGTTCCTGACCCTGCCTCTGGGTCTCAAAAATAACCCCTGGATTGTCCACTGGTTCGCCCGCCGTGTTAGAAGCTAAAAGAACAGGAGCAACAGAAGAAGGAGATTTGATGGCATCAGGAGCTAAAATCTGTTCACATTCTGCCAGAAGATTGCAATCCTGTCAAGCATACAGTTGTCCCTAGCAAACGTACAACCTTTCTAGGTTTCCTTCTGTTTACCGGCCCCCACAATCCACTCACTGATCTTCCATTTCGCCATGGTCAATAAACAGGTAGGGGCAAAATGTAAAGAGAATATACAAGTAAATAGGAAGCAGTGAATCCTGAAAAGTGTACCGTCAATAAAAGTGACCTAAGCGGCAGTGGCGGAAGCAGCAATTTACCCCCGGTGAGCCTGTAACTTAAAACAGGATTCAGGGGATGACTCAGAGGATGACTTAAATGCAGGGTAGGAACAAAGTGAAGCTGAAGACCAAAAAACCCAATGCACACCAGGAACAAAGGCAAATACTGTTAGAACTTTCCAACACTCTCCACACATAGGTGCTGATATTTGTCAGGAATACATCATCACAGTAAGTGTGTTAAACCCCTTAAGTCTACAGTAGCATATCACAGTGCACACCCTCAAAGCCCTCTTACCTCCCCTTGGTCTTGCGCTGCCCCTTTCACCCAAATGAATGGCCAGTGATCATATCCACAGTCCGTGGCCAAAGTCATAAGGGGCTATACTGTATATGGTTAGATTTATAGGAGGCTATAATTGACACAGAGAACTGGTCATTATGATTCATTTACCAGGATGGTTGTAGCAAGCAGCTGTTCCATTTCTCAAGCGCAGGACAGCACAAAACAGGTCAATATCATGTGCACCAATAGAAGCATGTTGCTAAGGCCACCACTATCCTCATTATTCATCCCAAAAGACATAGGGCCATATGTATGAAAGTTACATTTTGCGATTCTCAAGTAGCGATTTTTAGAGAATCACTATTTGAGAATCGCAAAATGCTATGTATGTAGGATTTGCAAATAATTTTGTGAATCCTACGTATTCCTAATTGCGAATCGCAAATTGCAATTCGCAATTAAGGAATACCTCCACATTCATTCCTATGGGCCTAGAGGCCCATAAGAATGAATGGGAAGACATTCTCAATTTGCGATTCTCAATTAGAGAATGGCAAATTGAGAATGCAATTTCAAGGGTGCCAGGGTGTCAAAAGGACACCCTGTTGCACCCCTGAAATGTGCATGAGTGCCCATGTGGCACACATACATGCCCCCACACATACATGCCCTAAGGGCATGTATGTGTGTCACATGGCATTTTGAAAAATGCAAAAAAGTGCATTTTTCAAAGAAATCGCAAATTACCACCAACTTGAAGTTGGTGGTAATTTGCGATTCCTCATGGCCAAATTGCACTTTTTCTGGGCCTCATACATTGCATTTAAGGAATCTCAATTTATGATTCCTTAAATGCAATCGCAAAATAGGAATTGCAAATTTGCGATTTCTTATTTTGCGAGGCTGTTTTGCTCACATACATACAAATGAGCTATTTTGCGATCGCAAATGCTGAAATCCGGCGAATTTCAGCGTTTGCGATCGCAAAACTGCCTTCATACATATGGCCCATAGTTAGCATGCCGCAACCCACCCTATTCACCCTGCTGTACACCCAAGACCTCTTACCCCCAGCAAGAGGAGCGAGTGCAGTGATGGGGTGAGAACAGTTGGAACTGATGTTGCCTTACTCGGGGAACCATCCAAACTCAGTAGGGATTACTGGGCATGCAGTGGTTCAACGGTTCAAACCCTCTGTAAAATCCCAGCAAGACCCTGGTATGACCTCTTCCGTTCCTGCTTTCCTCACTGTCCCAGCGTGTTATGTGTTCGGTGTGTGTCGGCGGGCACAAGCACAACATCAGGGGAGGAAATTCCAACTCATTTACATTAGATAAGCAGCAAATGAATTCTTAGATTTGATTGCTGAGAGTATGGAAGTAGAAATTGTGCCATGAGTCAGTTTAACATACATGAGAATTCAGGTAATCAATTTTTATGTTTACAGATGAAGATGTTTTGGAATATTGTCTGGAGAAAACATAGGGCCTCAGCCTAATGTTGATGAATAATATCCTCACTGTCTACCAAAGTCCCTTCAGCTGAGAATACATCCTGAAAATCACAAAAGTGCTGGACTTTAAACCAGACCACGTGAACTAGAAGATGCAATATGGCCTAATCAGAATCTACCCTTACCGAAGGAATTGAACTAGTGAAGCAGAGATCTGCCAACCCCCATGCATGTTGACAACATTTGAGGCAAGGAAACTATTGATGAGAAAACTGTGCATGGCGGGGGTGCAAGTTATACTAACTTGGGATAACTATAACTGGTGAATTTCTGTGTTTTGTTTTTGTTTAAAACATTACGGCCTAGATGTAGGTAATAATCTTTTACCACTTCTTAAATACCGAATTTTACTGATTCGGTATTTAATAAGTGGTAAAATAGAGGGGGGGGGGTGTAGGTATTACAGAATCGGTAAATATCGAATTGTTAAGATTCGGTATTTACCGATTCTGTAAATACTGATTCGGTAATGCCCATTGATTCCTATGGGCACTGAAGCCCATAGGAATCAATGGGCATTACCGATTCGGTAAATACCGATTCCAGCAAGGGTGCAGGAACTGTCACTTTGACACCCTATAGCACCCTAAATACAGGCATGTGTGCCATGTGGCACACAGACATGCCCTAAGGGCATGTCTGTGTGTCACATTGCACAGGTGTGCATGCACAGATGTGCATGCATACCTGAATTCGGTATTGTACCACACAATAGGATTGTGTGGTAAAATACAGACTCTTAAGGGCCTGTGGCACTCTTAGGAGTGTCACCTACATATGGATTTACCGATTCGTTAAATATACCGATTCGGTATTTTACAGAATCGGTATATTTACTGAATCAGTAAAATTACCAATTCTTAAAATTACATGCCCCTACATCTGAAAACCCTAATACCTGTCGGAAACGGCCGAAATCGGCCTTTTCCAACCGGTATTAGGGCTCCTACATCTGGCCCTACATTGTTACTGAACATTTCCCCTAACTATAAAGTTACTGCAACCTTTTTTACAAAGAATATATTGGTTTATTACCAACTGGTGAGCGTCAGTAGGTAGTTTTAGTTAGGTCTGCTTTTCCATAAACGAAGCATTTTTTGGTTTGCTAATTACTTTGCCCTGTTTGACAAAACTTTCCAAAAGAGAACTTTCTTCCACTTCAGCTCCTTCCAGGAATGTTTCAGGGTGATCCATAAAGGAGGGGCTGAGAAAAAAGGGGGGATCTCAAAACGTAAAATCCCCATAAATTTTCCCTAGACTTCAGATGCAGCTACAGCAAAAATTGTGGAACGGAATTACACCAAATTTGGCGAGAAGCTAGATCTTGATCCACGGATTGCGATGTTGTGATTTGGTGTAAATCAGTTTTGTAGTTTCTGAGAAATTAAGGGTGAAATATAACTGTATATTTAGATGATTGGGCTTGTGAGAGTCCCACGAGCCTCCTGCATCAGCGCACATAAAAAAATGGATACCTGCGATTGAGAGGCCCATTTTCACCGTGAGCCTGTATGGTCTTGCAGGAGAGAACGTTCTGATTGTCTGGCTGATGGAATGTTAGAAATGAAATGGTGGCCATTACTGTTTACTGTAAGAAATGTAAGATGTTGAGGAAATAACATATAAAAGCTACATAAAGGGGTAGCCAATATGCAATCTGTCCCCCTAAGTTTAGAGAGGAGGTGTCTAAGGGATAACTACTGTGAATAAAATAAACGTATATTGTTTTATACTAATTTTTACAATCTTGCAGGACTCTCACAAAAATGTGAATAGTAAAAAAGGGTAGCTGCATTCTGAATGCACTCCATTAGTAGGAATGCATATCGTGGTAGTTTTGCGAGGAAGCCTGTCAGAGACTGTGCTGAGAAGATGGAAATTTTTATTTTCCCCCCAAAAGTTACAATCTCATGAGTCTTTTGTGGGATCGTTAACAGTAGAAAGGAGACAGTGATGTTTGAATATACTGTAATATACACACCTGCTACTATAGGAATAAGCATAACCGTAGACGGCATTTGTCTGAGTGTGCTATGTACGTCCATCTGCTTTGTAAGAGTTGTGAGTGAGGTATAGTCTGTTCCCACAAACTACTATGCACATTCGTTATCAGAGAAGTTTGAAGTTTATTTTTATTTGCATAGTTAATTAAAACCATTGCAACGCATATTACAAAATTCTTAAAACATCAGGTTTTTTTTAAACTCTTAAAATAGGTAATGAAATAGGAAATTCCTTTAGCATTAAAAAGATAAATCAGTAAAACTGGGTGAGGCACACTTTTTTACACTAACTGCAGAGCAGTGCTAATCTCTGTGTTAAATAGCTCTCTTCCTGTTCAGCCATATGCTGTGTTTGCCACATAGGTTCTGCTTGCACAGCAATGTCTCACTGGTGCTAAATGGACACGTTCAATTAGATGTAGTTAGATCCTATTGTTCAACTGCTGAGCAGCCTGAGTCTGTGGCATTTTCCACCGGTTTTGGCATTCTCTGTTCGGCCACTCTCAGAAATTTCACAAATCTGCAGTTTAATTTGGTGTTTGACGTATTCAGGCAGGCAAGCACCGCTTGCATTCTGGTGCCAATCCCTCTTTGCTTAAATTGGTCTTTAAGAAGCAGTTGGCGTGCTTGTTGCAGTTCAACAGATAGACAGGCTACATGAAGAATATCACCATTGTTGGAATTACATAGCCTGCAGGTCTCATTACCGTCTTTCCTCAACCATGGTGGTAGGTGCCCTGTGCATGGCAAAATCCCTAGTCTGTACTTTAGAAAGTTCATTTTTGTTGCTTTAGGGTAACCCTGGTTGAAGTATGTTTGTGGAGTTAGTGATTTGTAGGAGTTTAAGGTCATCCATGCGTGCAATCTTTTTGAGAATAGTGCCTTATCCTCCAATAAGGAGAGTGATTTAACATTTTTCCAGACTTTTTTTTTGAAATTGCTATGCCCTAGTTGTTTGTCCCAGAGCTCTGAGTGTTTAGTGACTTCCAAGGCTAACTGCAGGTAATTTCGTGCCTCAGAAGCATCCGTGTTTTGTATATCACTCCATAGCAGAGAGTTTAGTGTACTTCTTAGTTTGTGCCAACAGATCTCCGACTACTTTGAGGAAAAAATTAGTTCTATCCACATCAACTTCCCCCCTTCCCCTCCGGTGTTCTCATTTTCGGAGCTCGACAAATCTCGCCCGACTACAAACTGCCTCACTCATTTCTCTCCGGTAACCCTAACTCAAACCAGAGAAGCGATCCTCTCATGCAAATCAGGCTCTCCCTCTGACCCTTGTCCCCCCAAGATCCTCCACACCATCATTGATGAAATAAACCCCATCATTAACGAAATAATTAACCTCTCCCTCAAATCTGGCTCTGTCCCGCTCGCCTGGAAAAAAGGTGTGGTTAAACCTCTGATGAAAAAGGCAAACAAACCCTCCTCTGATCTAACTAACCTTCGTCCCATCACCCTGCTACCTGCACTGGGCAAAATCATGGAACAATTAGTCCATAAAGAGCTCAAGGCCTTCCTCGATGCCCACAACCTACTTCACCCCCAGCAATCCGGTTTTCAGTCTAGACATTCTACCGAGACCGCCCTGATCGAGCTGACCGACACTATTAAAAACCTTCAAGATCAGAGGAAGAAGGCCATCCTGATCCTTCTTGACCTCACGGCGGCATTCAACACTATTTCCCACTCCATACTGCTCAACAGACTTATGGACATTGGCATCACCAACTCAGCCCTAGCCTGGATCAGCTCCTTCCTCAGTGACAGGTCTCAAACCATCTCACTGGGCCCTTTCCAATCCAAAGAAAAAAAGATCTCGTGTGGAGTACCCCAGGGCTCCATTCTAAGTCCCCTTCTATTCAACATATACCTCATCCCCCTGCTCTCACTCATAGAATCGTTCGGCATAATTGTCACGTCTTATGCCGACGATACTCAGCTTGTCATCCCTCTCGACGACAATTCCAACTCGGCCGAACTTAACCTTAAATGCTGCCTCACAGCGGTCTTTCAATGGATGGATACCAACCATCTTCGCGGTAACTCCAGCAAAACCGAGATCCTGCCCATTGGAAAGAACGCATCCTTCTGTCCCGCTCTGTGGTGGCCTGATAACTCTGCTGCCCCACCCCAGACAGTTTCGTCGGCCAGAAACCTCGGAGTCATCTTCGATTCCGATCTTTCTTTCGATTCCCATGCCTCAACTGTAGCAGGTAAATGCTTTGGCATTATAAAATCCATGAGAAAGTTCTTTGACTTTCTCCCGCTCGATTCCAGAAAGACCATTGCGGTAGCCCTCATTCTCTCTCGAGTGGACTACTGCAATGGCCTCTTGGCAGGGACCAAGAAATCCACCCGACTGAAACTGCAAAGTGTCCTGCACACTGCCGCGCGTCTTGTCTTAAAACTCCCACGTAAATCCTCTATTTCCACTGCCCTCAGATTCCTTCATTGGCTCCCCTTGCACAAGAGAATACTCTTCAAAATTCTCGTTGTAGCCTTCCGAGCCTTCCACAAATCCGGCCCAGTCTACCTGGCGAAACGCTTCCCTCATTACATCCCGGGTCGCATTCTCAGATCCTCTCAAAAAAACCTCATGACCCCCCCCAAATTCAACCTGAAGTCCAAAGGCGGAAAAACTCTCAGCACCCTGGCTATTAGAGCCTGGAACAGTATGCCAAGGCATCTTAGACTTCAGACGCAGGAGAAACCTTTTAGGAAGCACCTTAAAACGTGGATTTTTAATCTCTCTGACGACTGGACTAAAGCAGCCATCTAACCCTCCACCGCCCTTCCTCTGATCTGGTCCCAGGTTTTTACAGCGCCAAGATGCTCCCTTCGGAGCGAACCTTAGCGCTCTATAAATACCCATCCAATATCCAATATCCAATATCCAACAGATTATGTATGCTCTGTGTCTGGCTAGTTCTTGTTTTTGCAGTCCGAACTGCAGTCTTATTTGAGCCAGAGATGTGTAAGATGGGAGCAAGAACATTGTTCTGTAGGTGTTATGGCAGAGTTTTTGGCTTTATTTAGCAGTGATATAGATCATTAATCTTGCTCGCATCTAGTATAGGTATTCATAGCCTGTGTTGGCCCTTTTAAGCCCTTTTTTCCAGATCTAGAAGAGGATAGCTGCTTAATATGCCTTTATTCTTGACTTTCACCTGTCTATTGCCTATTGGCTTTGACATATTAGACACATTGGTATGGTTTATGTAGGTATTCTGACAGAGCTAAGGAGCATTTCACCCCTTTTCAGGCCTATAGGCCTAGAGCTAGAGGGACTCCATCTTGATGAAGCTGAGAGGCTTTTCAGGGCAAAGGCAATGTTTATAGTTAAGGCTGTTGTGCTAGAGGGAAATCCAGTTAGGACTGCTTCTTATCCGAGAAATGTGTTTTTCTCTTGGGCCCAGACGTAACAAGCAGATGGCCACTGCGGTTGCGTGGAAGCCTGGGAGCTGGCACAGGAATTCGGTAGGAGACAGCCCTCCGGTGGAAATTTCCATGAGGGGAGAGGAATCCATATTAGTGAGCTACAGGAGAGGAGGAGTGTTCAGTTCAGTTTGGAGGTCAGCCCAGCGTGGTGTGCAGTTCAGCGTGGTGCTCAGAACAGCTTGGAGCACAGAACTGCTGGGAGCTCAGAACAGCTTGGAGCTCAGAACAGCTTGCAGAGAGAGAGAGGATGTCTGCTGGAGCTGCAGAATAGAGTGCAGTTCTTGAATGGAGAAAGAAGGCAGACGATTGCTGAAGATGAGGAGAGAGAAAGCAGTGCAGAGAGCATCAAAGAAGGCTGTCAGCTGGAGCAACTGAACCAGAGGCGTGGTGATGTGGTGAAGGAGGGAGAGACAGAGAGAGAGCCCTAATCCCACCAGAGGCAGAGAGAGAGCCCTAATCCCACCAGAGGCAGAGAGAGAAATCTTCCTTCTAATAGGTGAGGTAGTCTGAATTAGTTACACTTACACTTTATGTCTAATCTTTTCCCTTTCAGCGGAGTGTTCCTGTTATGTTTAATCCTTCTCTTTCAAGCGGTGTGTTCTACCTATAGTCTTTGTCAGATCTGTGTAAAGGTTTATATTGTACTAATAATAAATGACCCCATTAATTAGTGAATTAGTGTGCATGAGTTCTTTTATGATAAAGTTATCCTGGCTTCAAGCCAGTTGCTGTTGAGCCACTGATGGATCAAAAAGGGGGGTAGGAGCGCTTAAATCAAGAAATAACTCAGTCACATAGTGTGTATATCTTTATCCCCATACAGTGAAGTTAATCACTCCTGGTAGGTATTACTGTTTGAACAGATGCTACCCCTGATCAGGTAAGTAATAGTGAGGGAGAGAGGAGACTTGCAACCAAGGGACTAAGTTAGTACACCATCCCATAATATTATTGTAGTAGCAGACCCTTAGTGAAGAGACTTCCCCATATATATATATATATGTATAGGTGTTCATAGGAATGTGGTCGTCGTTGATATGCGGCGTTAGTGAGAGCACTGAATATGAGATCAGTGTGGATACCCACTGGATTGTGGCTTGAATAAGTGAGAGCGTTAGGAGGTCGAACTAACGTGTAGTTTCGCAGGATTGCGAACAGTTTGGAAAAGGGAGCATTGGGTTCTGCAGGCCCGTGTGTAGACGCACCGGATTGTGTGTCATATCTGCCCTAGGGTAGAACGGTCTGGGTCAGGGTGGCCGCGAGACCAACTGATGTGAATAAGTGTGGTGTAGGGTATGGATATCCCTAGTAATCAGTGAGTATTCTTAGTATCCCTATAGATTTAGTGGTGTTCTTAATAATATGAGCTTGTATATTGCGAGTTCCCCATCCTCAGGTAGGTACCAGGTGCCTGGATAGAGGAGTTCTGAGGAGGGAAGGTGAGTACGTTCTGGCTGGGTTGGAGGGGCCCCTGGGGGCTGATCCCACCTACTCAGAAAATCCAGCCATTACAGTAGGCTTTGACTTGTATGCTATCTAGGTCTTTGGAATCTCTCCCCCGCATTGCCTCGCTACCGTAGGTGATGGAGGGAAGCAGTTTCGCGTGGATTTACTTCAGGAACGAGGTCATAGTCGGACCCATCAGTTTTGTTGCCAGATTTTTCATCGTAAGGGCAATCAATGAGCCTCTCCTTCTTATTTCCTGCTTCTGTTGCACAAAAGAGCCTTCTTTGCCAAATGTGACTCCCAGGTATTTGTACTCACAAGCTGGCTCAAAGTTTTTACCTCCGAGTGACCAGCACTTCTGTTGTTTTTTGTTGGTGTTAACTGCTGATATTTATTCTTAAGTTGTTTTCCATGGCATATTTCTGCATTTAAGTCAGAAGTTGTTGAAGGCCAATATAAGTGTGACTGAGTAGCACTACCACATCTGCATACAAAAGGTTGCAGAAGGTTTTCCCTCCTATCCTCTGTGAGTGAGAATTGCAGGCATCGAACGCTTCCGGTAGGTCCGCCATGAAAAGATTGAACAAGGTTGGTGCAAGTACGCACCCTTGTTTCAAACCTTTAGTAGTTGGTACTTTTGAGGACAGGTGGGTGCCACTTCCTAGTTTCACCTATACCCAGGTGTCCGTGTGGAGGAGCATCAGTATATTTAGGATAGACTGTGGTAGGCCCCATTGCACTAGTTTCCCCAATAGTCTGCCTCTCTCGATGTTATCGAATGCGGCGCTGAAGTTGATGTAACACAAATGTAAGGAAATCTTAGATGATTTTGCTGCGTCGATTATTAATGACATAGCAAGGATGTTTGTTGATGTACCAGTCATTTTTCGAAAGCCTGTCTGATTTAGCTGTATTATCAGGTTAGACTCAGCCCAAAGTGTAAGCTCCTCTAGTATAGTACGGGCAAAATATTTCACGTCATTATCAATAACGGCTACAAGGCGATAGTTGTTTGGGTCAGCCTTGTCTCCTTTTTTGTAGATTGGGACAATAGTCAAACCCTTCCAGGATTCTGGAATTCTGTTTAGTATCCTGATTTTCAAGAATAGAGGTTGCATGATGTCTGACCACTCTTTATTCTTTGCTTTATAGAGGGCAGATGGAATGCCATTTGGGCCGGGGCGCCTTCTTTCCTGCCTTTGGCTATCTGTTTTTTAATTAGGTCTGACTGCTGGCATCTTGATGTCTCTGAGAGGTTGATGTTTATGCATGAGAAGGCCTGACCCCGTATCTCTAGCATACACATTTTCCAATTTCTCTCTGGGATCTTGCTAGTCCCCATTTGGGCTCCCAGATGCTCTGTGTGGTGGTTGAAGTGGCTGGAAAGGTATTCTATCCAGATCTCTTCAGTGATGTAAGATCCTGTTTCTCGTTACCAGAGAATGGGGTGTTAGCAGGGAGGAAAGTCCCTGGACAGACCATACTATGCACACCTGTCATCCAAGAGAGCGTTCTCAGCGGAGAGGCCAGTCTCTCTCCACTCACCCTACCATACACATCCATCAACTGAGACAGAAAAGGCTAATCCATGTGCATGCCTTACTATTCACAGCCATCATCTGAGACAGAGGTCTGACAGAAGAGACTAGTCTATGTATACACCCTACTAAACACACCCATCATCTTAGACAGATAACTCACTGGAGAGGATAGCCATTCTCTATACAGCCTACTACGCACACCTGTCATCTGAGAGAGAGGGGTGGAAGGAGAGGGTATTCCATGCATCAACCCGACCCAGCACAGCCATCGTCTGAGACAGAGGTATGATAGAAGAGGGCAGTCCATGTGCACAACCTAAGATATACACCAGTGATCTGAGAGAGATGACTTAGCGGAAAGGTATTCTATCTCCATACACCCTACTACGCAAAACGATCATCTGAGAGAGGTCTGGAATAAGAGGGCAGTCAGTGTACACACCAACCTTTGCACTTCCGTTTGCTGAGAAAGTGGTGTGGAAAGAGAGGGAAGTCTGTGCCGACACCGTACTATGCACACCTTTCATGTAAGAGAGAGGCATTGAGAGAAGAAGCCAGTCTTCTCAAACCTATCATCCATGAGAGGGGTCTCACTTGAGAGGCAAACTGCTCCATACATACTACTATGCACAGCTGTCCTCTAAGATAGAGGTCTGTGGAGATGCCATTCTCTACTCACACCACACTACACACACCTGTCATGTAAGAGATGAGTCTCAATAGAGAGGATACTCCATCCCACATACTACTATTTCCCTGCAATTTTGTTGTAATTTCATGAGACTCTTGTGAGAGTAACTAACAAGCTTCATGGACGAAGTCTGCTCCATGGACACGTCCAAAGGCTCATAAGACCCGCATGAAAAATTACTGAGCCTGCCATGAGGTGTATTATGATCCTGTGACTGTGCCTCATGGGAACAGTCCAGCCCAAACTGCCAAATGAGGTCTTCCCCGAACCGGAAACGTGCATCCTGGCCATGTCTGAACTGGGGTGGCGGAGTGAGCTAAAGAATGATGATGGATTAAACCCAGATCAGTTGACTGGGGTGAGTGCTTGCAATGTTCAACACTCTGCCCATCATCCGTGGTTTTGCAAAAAGCCTGCTATATACGAATATAGGAACCTAACTAGCCTAATCTAAAATATTGCCCTCCTTTAACACTTCAACTTTCAGAACAAAATGAAAGTTCACAATTATTTTTGTGAAAATTTCACAAAAAGTCCCTGATAACTAAGCAAAGTCCTGCACTGCCAGTGTCTCTTTTGTTAAAAATGGATGAAAAGAGTACTGTGAAACTGCATGTGACATGTCAAGCACTAAACTGCCATTTGAACCAAAATGAGGCACCCCTCGCTCCGGTCTGCCATCTCAGTGCTATTCACACCACTCCCTAGTTTTACTCTTTCCCTTCCCACCTGCCTTTTTAACTTGATTTGTTTTTTACTTTCTGTCCTGTTCCCTTCCTGCTGCGCTTTTTGTTTTCTTTTGGTCTGTCCTGCTATCCTCCATCCCATATTCAAAGGTGTTAAAGGAGAGGTATCCCAAGCAGCAGGTCTGGCAAGGGGTTGAAGCCTAGCAGAGCATAAACTCCTCTGAGATAAAGTCCAGTACCCAAAGAGCCACAGAACTATCATCACACATTCCTAGCGGCCGGCTCACCACCCTTAGGCAGACATCCTGGATCAGAGTGTGTGACAAGGCAGGGCAACCCAGTGAGGAAGCAAAGATAAATAGAAACTGATGGACTGCTGTACCTCTCTTTCCTCCTCTTGTCCCCTTTCAACAGGAGGAATGGACCCCGCATTCACAAACTTTATTGAGCGCTAGCGAGGAACAAGAAACTGGCGCCCTTAATTGGAGATTCCTGCCGGACGAGGCTTCGCCCCCAAATGACATAATGATGCCCACGCCGTCAAGAACAGGGATTCCCAGGAAGCTGCTGTGCAGCGCCACTGGAGAGGGAGAAGAACCGGAGCTGAGAGCGATTTTGAGAGACCAAACATCGGAGGAAGAAGATGAGGGAGAACGAAGGCTGGGCTCCATTGCAGCCCCAATGAAGCCAGGAGGCCATTGACCCCATGAGCTGCTACGTTCCCAGGGGAGGAGTGTGGCTGGAACAGGCACGACTGGGCAAGTTCGCGGGGTGGGTGGGAAGAAGAGACCGTCCGGACCTTTACACGTGAAGTCTCCGCCACCCGCATAGTGCTTGTAAATAAACCCCATCCCCACCCACGAGCACTAGAGCACTGATTCGCGTCATACTCGTGTGTCTGCACTCTGCGCACTAGAGTGTGGTGTCTCCCTCACTCCCCGGGCCCCTGGTTTATACGCTCTCCAGTAGGACAAGTGTCCTGACATCTCTCTTTATTTCTTTGTTATACCTGACTACGTCTTCAGCCAACGGAACATCCGGACCAAGGGGACCAAGGGGACCGCCTGGCAGGAGCCTCTAGACCAAGCCAGCTTCCGTACCGAGCAGCCCAACGCCCATCGCCAACACGGATCCCGCGAGCTTTGATAAACAGAGACTGAGCAGTAGACAGAAACCGGTGTTTGGTAAAATAAAACCCTATTTAAAACGACCTGGCCTACTCTCAGTTACTGATACCCCGCCACAGAGTGTAAGCAATAGGATTATAATTTGAGGTGCGTAACTACCCATCTCAAGGAATAATCACAACTTTTCTCATCCAAACCGTACTTCACAAAAGCAGGGGTCCTTCAGGCCTCATCTTGCGCATGCTTTTCAACATCTACATTAAATCATTACCAGCACTGATCAATCAATTTAATCTTGCGTGCTATAACTATGCAGATGTACTGCAAATACTCCTTCAACTGCAATGCCCCAAAGACATTGAAAACTTGCCAATTTTCAGTTGTCTTATGGCTGCGGATCAATGGATGGCGTGAAGCCATCTCAAACTGATTGCTTCAAAAAGGAAATACTCGTGTGTGGCGATTGGAAACCTGGTGAACCACTTGCTGTATGGCCTGATGATCTGGGAACACCACCTAAAGTATCGAAGGAAGTAAGAAAGCGCGGATGGACCATGGACTCCAAGCTATCAATGAATGCCCAAATGGACAAGCTAGCAAGGTCAAGCTTTGTTACTATAAAAACTCTTCGACAAATCTTTCCACATTTGGGATTTCCACACAAGGTCCCGGCTACCATCTCCCTTGTTTTGTCCAAACTCGATTACGACAATAGCTTCTACCACAGATCACCTTTAAAGACCATGAAAAGACTACAACAGATTCAGAACTCGCCTGCCAGACTACTGTTAAATATAAAACTGCAAGACCACATCTCCCCTGCTTTGAAAGTCTTGCATTGGTTACCGGTTGCCAGAAGAACCACGTTCAAGCTGCTTTGTATCACCAACAAAGCTATACATGGAACAGGACCGCTCTTTATCTGGAATAAAATCATCAAACACATTCAACAAAGGAACCTCCGCTCTAGAGTGGCACTTCGCCTCAAAACCCCAAGATACAAGAACAAAATCATGGGCAGAACATCCTTCTCTGTTCAAGCAGCCAAACTATGAAACTCTTTAGCCCCCAACATATGATCGACGGATAAACACCTTATCTTCAGAAAACTACTCAAGAAATGGCTCTTCCCAACATAACCATCATATGCGAACGGAAATATACAGCATATCCCTCTGTATATAAGCATTTATTTGTACTATAGAAATGGACCTATATATGTGTATTGCTTTGTATAAACATGTAGAATAATTATGTAAAAAAAAATATATATATATGTAGCTAGATATTCATTAGTTCTGCTTAACAAATGTACATATTACTGATAGTTACATTATTCTATGTTTTTAACATGTATATAAGTGACTGAATAAATAAGTAAATCTTTAACCATTTTTTTTCTACAATTGCTTCACTATTGAATACAAAAAAAATATATATATAGATAAATAAAATTAATTTAAAGCACAACAACACTGGAAAGTTGGGGTTTATTTAATGCATCTTTATTCTACATACACTACCTTCCTTTATGCATCTATATACCTTCCATGTACTTATGGATCTATATATTTATTACTTTTCTTCTAATTCAGCAAATCAAGTGCACTACCCTATTACGCACCCTATTTCACTCTCAATATATCCTCTAACTCCTATTCTCACCCTAAACCTCTATCAATATATCCTCTACTTCCATTCTCTCATTCATCGCATACCACTATTATGATCCCCAAAATAACGCTTTCTAGACTCTTCCCTACTCTACCCCTCCTTGCAACCTTGCTTACCTCTTTTACTATTCTGATCCCCCAATACAAGCCTTTCTAAACCCTTCCCTCTGGCTCTTCCACCTCCACCTCCCTTTTATTCATCCCAAGCCTAATCCTACTGCTATAAGCTCCAAAACAAACAAAAATAAAAAAATATTTCTAAATTCTTCCCTCTTCTATCCCCCACTATACTTTTCAATCCAAATAACAGACTAACATGTCTACCACTCAAATTAATGTCATATTTCACCATACGAATTCACCACTAATCATTAATGGGTTCCGTAGTAGAGTGCTACTCACCGAAAAAGTGCTTCAACACCTCATCAGGGGTAGCAAGCGCTATGTAAATGCAAAGCTTTTTCTCTCTTCTATTCTTCCAATATACTTCTCAAACCAAATAACTGACTAACATATCCACCACTCAAATTACTTTCATATTACACTATACTAATTCACCACAAATCCGTTATGGGTTCCAGAGTATCTTGCTACTTGCCGAAAAAGTGCTTTGACGCCTCTCAGGGGTAGTAAGCGTTATATAAATGCAATTTCAATACAATACCTCGTAGCTCTGGCACGAGGCAGACAGACTTAACTTAGGGTAGTATGCAAAGAATGTATGCAGTACTAAAAAAGTAATGAAGTCAAAATGCAAAACAATAAAAATCCCAAAACAAATTAGAAAAAAGTAACATTTCCTAAACAAATCTGCACCAAAAAATGACAAAAATCCATCCAGGGAACGATCTGAGTTTTGGAAGATGTAAGTGAAAATAGAGTCAACATGTACAAAGTGCCCATGATAGTCAATGGTTACAATAGACCCTGACCTAGGCACAATTGGAGGCCAACCTCGATGGAGTGCAGGTCAGATACACCAACTAGGTTCATCTTGGTCAAAGATTTTACCTTCTGACTTAAGTCCCAGTTCACCACAGGAGTATACTTCAAAACCCTCATATCCTGGGGCTCACAGGGCTCACAGGGCTATAAGGCTCACAGGGCATCAGGCGGAGGCCAACCACAGAGTCCAGTTAAGATGCATTTGCCACTGGTCAGCTGTGTACTTCCAGGACTAGGCCTTTAGCAGTTTGTTGGATCCCTTTAGCTTGAACAGGAAGTCAAACTTGTGACCTTTGTAGGCCACTTTATTGCCCTGTGTACAAGAGATTGCAGGTCCAGTCTTTCTGGGCTCCTCTCTGGGTGCCAGGCGTGCCATTGTATGCCTGGCACTAGCTAGTGGTTGAGAATGACTCCTGTGTACAGTCTAACCAATGGGGTAAACGTTTCTGTGGCCAACCATATCACTTTGGGAAAATTAGAAGGTAGTGAACATTTCTGGTCACACTCAACTTTGGCTCGGAGGGCTGGGGTGTGAGTGGGGGGTAATCAGGGATATCTTAAGTATTTTGGGGGCAGTGGGCCAAATGTATTTTGGGGGCCCCTGTTCAGAACAGGTTCAAAGTTATGATTCAATTTCAGCTCTTTCATGTCCTCAGGAACACTTGTCCAAATTTTAAATGTGTTTACAACTATTATTCTGGGATATGGATGGTTGTTTTCTACATTGTAACACAGTAGTGGCTCCCTAATCTTATTGCAAATAATCTCTGTGACGTCCTTCAATTTCTCGTGTGTGAGGTCTTCTTTTGATCTAAAAGACATATTTTTATGGATGATTCATGAAACAAACACAACATTGTGTCTGCAATAGACTCACACACATCACCCACATTAAAAATAATTTAAAGGAGAACGGCATTTAAAACAATCTGTTTAATAATTATTTAAGGTCATCAAGGGAAGGCTATCTGCAGGACGGAGCTGGCTCTATTAGGGGGCCCCTGAAAGGCATGGGCCCTGGGCTAGAGCCCACTTTGCTCATGCCTTAAAACATCTCTGCGAGTAATTCCAGTTCTCTCCCACATATAACACTAAAATCCAGTTTGAGGCAGCCACTATACCCTCAACAAACCCAAAGACAGAAGTTCTTCAGCAACCAGATAGTGGATCCACAAGAATAGTTTTGGCTTACTGTTCTCTCCCCTTTCAAGTGTGCCCCAACCAAGCAAACCTGTCAAGCAGGATTTGACATTCGAACTGGATTGGGCGCAGTAGCTTTAGAAAAGATGTCCACATCCACCACTGTGCGGTATACAGTCAAAATATCGAGTTTTTAATATCGATTTGCATTAATATCGGATAAAAAATATAGAATGGACACAATATCGAATGGACAGAATATAGCCGACAAAGATATCGAATAGAATAGCAGTAATATTGAATTCAAAATATAGAATGGACAAAATATCGAATGGACAGAACATAGACAACAAAAATATTGAATGGACAGAATATAGACAACAAAAATATTGAATAGACAGAATATAGACAATAAAATATCGAATTAGAGGTAAGAAAGTTAATATCAATTTTTTAATAATATTCAATTTTTTAAAGTGTTTTTTATCTATAATACTATAATAAAGGAGAAACTTTCAGGCTTTGAGGCGGGTAAACTCCGGAACCACTGCGCCAATCTACACACCCGATACACCGTAGAAATCGTCAGGGTGTGTAGATGGTTATAGGCTATATAAAGTTTAAAAATAAACCTTATTTAAAAAATTTATTTTAACAAAAAAGTAGTCCCCCCAAAGTAGTGCCGGCCGCAACGTGCGTGCTCATGTCGAGGAGCGGCATCAGAGCGGCGTCAGAGGAGTGGCGGATATGGCACGAGGGAGGAGCGGTCACGTGAGGAGCAGCGGACAGGCCAGCGGCGGTGCGACCAGCGGAGAGGCAGACATGGCGCAGGGGAGGAGCGGCGGCGGACAGGTGGTGAGGAGCAGAGCGGCAAGGAGCTGTCAACTCAGGAGCGGCGGCTGAGGTAAGCAGGCAGGCGTCGGGCCAGGCGGGGGACGGGGAGTTACAAAAGGCAATGTCGGGGCAGGCGGGGGTCCAGGAAGGCGGGGACGGGGACTAACACCTCCATTGACTCAGGCCAGGCGAGGGTCGGGCCAGGCGGCAGGCGGGGGACGGGGCGGGTGGGGGCACGGGCTGCTGGGCAATGTCAGGGCAGGCCGGGGTAGGGGGGAGCCTGAAAGCTCCCGGGCAAGGTCGGGACGGGCTGCTAATGTTAGTATATGTGTGAAAAGTGTATATTTATTTTATCATTTATTTTAATTAATACATTTTATGGTATTTAATTTTTGCATAATACAATTATGTAGCGGGTTGTGGGTTTATAGGGGAATAGGGTAGGAAGTAATTTAATTACAATTAATTAAATATGTAAATTTATTTATCGGTATTTATTTTGAATTATTTGTTCATTAATTTTTAATTAGTAATTAATTAAAATATTATTGGTAATTAATTATTATTAATTGATTAATTGATAATTATGTTAATTTTATTAATTTATTTTCTGTAGCGGGTTGTGGGTTTATAGGGGAATAGGGTGGGAAGTAATTTAATTATAATGAATTAAATATTTGAATTTATTTATTGGTATTTATTTTGAATGAATTGTTAAATAAATTTGTAATTGGTAATTAATTAAAATATCATTGGTAATTACTTTTTATTAATTGATTAATTGATAATGATGTTAATTTTATTAACTTATTTTTTGTTGCGGGTTGTGGGTTTATATGGGGAATAGGGTGGGAAGTAATTTAATTGTAATTAATTACTTTTTTAAATTTATCTTTTGTTTTTTTTATTTAATTTTAATCATGTTTTAATTGTTAATTAATTGTTAATTGGTAAATAATTTGTATTATTAGGTAATTATATTTAATAATTAATTTGTATTTGTATTTTTAATTGATTAAATATAATAATATATAAAATCGTCAATTACTTTTAATTAATTTGTAATTGGTATTAATATTTAATTTATTTTTATTCATATATGAAGTATTTACTTTCCCTACTGTTGAACTCTCTGGAGTAGGAATAGTAATTTTTACCCCTACGCTATCCAACGCTTTCCCTACCGTTGCACTCTCTGGAGTGGGAATAGTAATTTTTACCCTCCCGCTATCCAACGCTTTCCCTACTGTTGCACTCACTGGAGTGGGAAAAGTATTTATTACTGCTACGCTATCCAATGTTTTCTCTACTGTTGCACTCACTGGAGTGGTAATAGTAACTGTAACCCTCCTGCTATCCTATGGTAAAAATATTTTATATTTTTTATTAATATTATGTTTATGTATATATATATTACCTACTGGCTATCGCCAGTAGGTATATATAGTTAGGATTAATTCCCTATGGGATTTTTGAAAATTCTATGTCTAATAACTTTGGCGTTTGAGGACGGAATCGGCTGAAATTTTCAGGAAAATGGCACATTTTGTTTCTGAGCAGCCCCTGAAAATTTGGTGGAGTTTCGTCAAGGGGGGGCTGAGAAAAAAGGGGGGTCCCAAAACACGTTTTTCCCATTCATTTTTCCAAAGGGCGGTTGGACTCACTTTTAGCTCGAACGGCTGAATGGATTTGCACGAAACTTGGCAAAATTGTAGGGACTGTTAGCCCGATGTGCCTTTGCTAGGTCTCAATATATGTGCTCCAGTAGTTTTTGAGAAATTAACGTTCAAAACAAGATATATATCTGTAACAGCGCTCCGGGCAGCGATCCGGTCCGCTTACTTTTCGCGAAACGGAACTTTGCGCGCAGAAAGCTGATTGGCTCTCCGGTGTCTGTCAACATTCTAAACAGTCCGGAGCGGCCGCCATCTTATCTCTCGGTAGGATCGAGAGAGAAGAGGTGAAAAACGAAGGGGGAATTTATTGAAAGGGTGCAAGGTATACCCCTCTTGACCCCCTAGGATTGTTGTTGGGGTTATTAAAGGGTCCCGTGGGGAAAATAAAAAAAAATTTATTTTTCACGGTAGAAGCGTTTCCCGGGCCGCGAACTGGGCCGCAAACTGGTAGCGAAACGGGAATTCGCCATTTTGTGCTTCGTTTTAATTGTTTAGAGACAAAAATTATCGCCGCACATCGGCCACAATGCATGAATATCGTTGAAAAGTCAGCGATATTCATGCATTATCCAGCAAATGCTCTTAGCCATGTTATCCACCTTCCATTGGATAACAGAAAGCTGATTGGCTCTCCGGTGTCTGTCAACATTCTAAATAGTCCGGAGCGGCCGCCATCTTATCTCTCGGTAGGATCGAGAGAGAAGAAGAGGTGAAAAACGAAGGGGGAATTTATTGAAAGGGGGCAAGGTATACCCCTCTTGACCCCCTAGGAATGTTGTTGGGGTTATTAAAGGGTCCCGTGGGGAAAATAAAAAAAAAAAGATTTTTCACGGTAGAAGCGCTTCACGGGCCGCGAACTGGGCCGCAAACTGGTAGCGAAACGGGAATTCGCCATTTTTTGCTTCGTTTTAATTGTTTAGAGACAAAAATTATCGCCGCACATCGGCCACAATGCATGAATATCTTTGAAAAGTCAGCGATATTCATGCATTATCCAGCAAATGCTCTTAGCCATGTTATCCACCTTCCATTGGATAACATGGCTAAAAACTGCTCTGTGCGTGAGCTTTTTTTTTTTTTTTTTTTTGCTGCGTGACGTTTGTTAACGTTCGATTCGATGGAAATCAGGAAGTGTTGAACACCATTTTGTCACTGCGAGTAAATATTTTGTTATAAATGAATCCTTATTGATAAACATTGTCTGCGCCATCTTGCGTTTTTGTCCAATGCCACAATTTTGTCGTGCACGGCAGCCATTTTAGATGCCTTGACCAGGGCCACTCTCTGCACGCCGCCGATTCTCAGCATGGCTCCCCACCCTCGCACTCATCTCCCCCACGCAATGGTCACCCCCCCTCTCTCTCTCATGCATGGGCCATATACTTCCCCCATCTGCGCTGCTCTTCTCTGAGAATCACACCCTGTGCCCGCTCGACACCTCCCTTTCACCCTATTCACTACCGCACCCTCTGACACTCCTCTTCCTCTGTGTCCGATTGTCCAGGCCGGACCTAGGCTATCACCTAGCCCTGCGGATGTAGTTTATGGCCCCAGCTGTAGAGTATCCGGGCATGCCAACCCTCCCGATTCAGGTGTGAGACTACTGATTTCAGTGCTAGTCTTTCGCTTCCCGATTCCTGCAAGGAAAAACCCGGGGGCATATTTCCAACAACTAGCGGTAATTTTTGTCTCTAACTTGTTTAGAGACAATAATTATCGCCGCACTTCGGCGAATTTTATCGCACATAAAACTTGCTATTAGCAAGGTTTATCACAAATGCGATAAAAAACGGCCGCAATGCATGAATATCGCTGAAAAGTCAGAGCAAATGCTCTTAGCCATGTTATCCACTTCCCATTGAACAAGCGCATGGTCTTTTAAAGATTTGTGAAGTACTCGGGGCGGCGGAGTGTGTGTGCCCTCTTTCAGGAGCGGGCGGGGGGGCACTGCCAGCAATTTGCAGGCCAGGCAGTGTTCAACACGTGCATCACCCTTTCTCTGCCTGCTATTGCGCTCCATGCTTCGGAAAGGTAAGAAAAAGAACGTGCATTTGAGTTTGAAATGTCCGATCTTGTAGCAGTACACTTGCAAAGCCCACACATGACAATAACCCGATTCAAGGCCCCATTCACCCGATTTTTAAAAAAAATATAGTACTTCAAGACAGTTACATTTTAAAACTTTATTAATATTTAAATATAACGAACGCAACAAAAACTGTAAATATATTTAACCATTTTTTGAAATTAACCAGAACTATAACGATAACAACAACAACAACAATAATATAACTTTTATGCCTAAATTACGCAAACATTTAGCTAATCTGCTAAAGGGGGGAGTCGCCATTTCTTTACAATAATCAATAATGAAAAATCCACATCAATAGGGTCGCCCGTTTTCTCGATGCAGCACTATAGTGCAATATACACAGCACCTGGGGTGTCAAGAGTGAACAGGTCTTTCTTTGTTCCTTAAGATGTTATCTCCGAGAATGCTGATGCATTGGTGTCTGTACATTTCTTTGTCAATTCTGTCAAGATGATAACTGCTTTATAAACAGACGATATCTTTGTTTAGTCATTAGTGTTAAGTGTGTCTGAAACTACAGTGCCCTTCTGTTTTTTTTTCTTCAGGCTCTACAGAGTTTTGTGTGTTGTTCTTTTGAGCGACAATTATTCCAGAGGTTTCAGGTTCACTTGTTTTGTTCTGCAGTGAGTTAACAGCTTTAGAGAGTTCATGTTTATTTGCTATGTCCTGCTGTTCGTCAACTGCTTCAGAGACGTCAGCCTCATTTTTTATGTTTCAGTAGATCCTGGACCTGCCCGGCCGCGCCCAAAATGGCGCCGGTGTAAATGGGACTCGTAACTGCTTGTTCTGTACTGGTTGCCCAACCTTGATATCACGAGATACATATGCAGTTTTGAAGCACATGGCGGAGGCTTGTCTGCTGTAGTGGGGCGCCCCTTTATCGTTTCAGTCGCCATTCCGCCCGCTTTTGCTACACTGTGCCTTTTCCGCCATTCAGCTGTTTAGCGCCCGCTCTTACGGCTACAGCGTCTCGCTCACCATGTAGTTGAGTTGCTCCCACTCTTGCGGTGCAGCGGTAGGCGGCTGCCACAGGACTCTTAAAATGGCGGCCGGCCCTTCGGATTTGGGCCTGGTCCAGTAAAATGGCCCTGGGACACCTTGGAACTCGGACGCTTGTCTGCCAGGGCTTGGGTTCCATTCTCGAAAGCGTCCCCTCAGCCTTGAAGATTGTACAAAAGTCTTGGGGGCCCTCGACTCCCGCAGGCTTCCGGTGGGGAGCGGCTGCCATGATTGCTTGCGGAATGGCCACGACGGAGCTACGAGATGGTGGTGCTCTCATGGTGACGCCAGCTTCAGTCTGAAACATCCAGAAACAAGGTGGGGCTTTCATCGTTTGGGGAAAAAAAATGTTTTAATCCAATGAAAAGTGTTATTTTTAGGTCACATGACCTAGTCTTACATAATTAGGAAAAGAAAAGTAAAATGAACCAATGAAAAGTTTTATTAACAAGTCACATGACCTGTTATGCTTACGTTACGCGCTGCGCGGCGCGCTCTGGATCGTTTCCGGGAAGCTGCGCCTTGCGCACCGGAGCACTTCCGGGTGCGCTAATGCGTCGCGTCATATGATGCATTACGCGACAATGCAGGTGCAGAATATAGTCAAAATGTCTCCACCAACCAGCGGTCGGAATTCCACCGCTTTCAGCAGTCCAAAAAATTCGGTCAAATCTTAAGAGCGGGAGCAACTCAACTACATGGTGAGCGAGACGTTGTAGTCGCAAGAGCGAGCGGTAAACAGCTGAATGGCGGAAGAGGCACAGAGTACCAAAAGCGGGCGGAATGGCAACTAAAACGGTAAAGGGGCGCCCTACGACAGCGTGTCTTCAGGTGAAACGGATTGTGGGACAAGGTCCAGAATGAAAGATTCTTCAAAAGGGAAAAAATTCCGCCGGACCCCGGGAGCCGGCCGCCTATGCCGGGGGCGATCTCAGGCCTCACCAGGGCAACACGACTTGGGGAGGGGGCAGGAGCCAAGCGCCCCCTCTCAGTCCGCGCCATCTCACCGCCCCTTGGGGGCCTCCGCCAAGCGGTTTAGGGAGGCACCGTATCACATTGTTTTCCAATGCAGTCAGGTCCACAAATGGACCCCACTTACTTTGAATAGTGAAGCTGCAGCAGGTGCAAATAAGGTTTAAACAGTGTTACAAGAGCTGCTTAGAACTCTGAAGTATGGCACTCAACAACCAGGACTTATGCCATTTATGTAAGGCAGTGACATGGAAGCAACTCAGGGACAAAAAGCATGAACGAACATTCACGTATGAAAATCTTATTTGGAGAAGGGGTAGAATCCAAACGCCCCCTGCCAGTTCGCGCCACTACACCGTATGTGGAAAATCTGAAGCCATCATTCTACAAACTCTCAACGCTTGTTATCAGTGCATGACTTTCATGCTCGATCGATTGAGCTAGCCGGATCGGGCAATAAAAAGTATAAAATAGTTATGTAAATAGTTATTTAATAAAATGTTTTACTCTGTTTCTTTGGTGGTGTGTTGTGTATATTTATAATATTTGCATAGGGTTTGCCGTTATTTTGGGCGGTGTGGGTGGCGGATTCGAGCTGTTTTGCAGCCCTCATGGTGTGGAGCTCAATTCATTTCACTATTTTCGTATTTCTCATGAAGGGTTATTCCTAATGTTTGTATTTTACCGAGGTTAAAAAGAGATCGAATTAGTGGTCTACTGATTTTGCTCGATTACTTTTATTTTTTTACACGATTTTTCACTATCTGCAAAGACTAAACAGAGTATTGCGACTTTGTGCTTGTTTGTAAATAGAGAATGATCCAAAGAGAACCAATTGTAAAACAGTAAATGCTTGGATAATAATTAATCAAATGGAGAGACAAGCAGGTACGACGGATTACAACAGGGGTAAAGGTCTGAGTTAACTACCGTTCACTATCTGCAAAGAGAGAGTACTACTAAGAGAAAAGAGGGGAGTGGGGGGGGGGCAGCGTTCAAAGCACATCAGCGTGCATAAACACGAAAACGTTTTTACCTATCACTTACTTGACATTTGACAGCTTTTGATATTTGCTATTAAAAAACCATTGAAATTCACAGAAAAAAACCATAGGTTATACTCCATATATAGTTAGGAATTTGAATTTACAAAACCTTGAAAATTCAATGAAAAAACCATTGGTTTTAGGCCATATATAGTTAGGGATTTGCATTTAGAAAACCTTATTTTACTCGCATAAAACCATTGAAATTCCATATATAGTTATAAGCGCTAACTATATATCGCGCACCCGCAATCCACTGCTGATGATGTCACATATTACATCATTCATGACATGGTTAGTGACATCACTGATGACATCACTGATGACATCTCAAATGACATCACTGATGACATCACTGATAACATCTCATTTGACATGACTGATCACATCACTGATGATATCATTCATGTGATAATACCATGAACCTCTTCAGACTCTAATATAACCTTAGATACAATCAGTGTAAACAGACAGTCACTCATCCATGGAGTTACTCACACACCTAGTCAGTTATGCCAAAAATCAATCACACCTCCATTTTCTCAACTATACAGTTATACACACCTTACTTATTCAAACATATACTAACACATATTTACTTTACTCTCTTATACAATCTCTGATACATGTTCACAATGATCCATACAGCCACTCACACATTCACTAGCTCTTATGCACAGTTATTTATAGATGTCAACTCTCACATGTACTGTGTTTTACATATGTACTTAATTTGACATGTAGCACTGAGATATCCATTCACTCACTAATACACTCATGCACAGTCAACCGCCCATACAGCTGTTTCCACATGCAGTTTTGAATCTATACATATAGTGAATCAACTACTCACACATCTATGTACAGAGTCACACACCTCCCAGCCACCCATACACACACACTCAGTTTCCCATACAAATACTTGGACAACCAATCAATAACCCATACAGTTACTCATATAGCTACTGATCAACATATGCAGCAGTTTACAGAACAACAGACATAATGATGCACTAATTAAGACAGTTTAGTCACTAACCCGTGCACTCAGTGAGACACATTTAATCACTCACTCATACAGTCAGTCATGCACCTACTAAATCCTTCATCCAGACACTTATACATCCACTCATTCTTCAATATGTAAGACATGTTTTAACTTTACAGAAACATACAGTCACTGGATGTTGTCATCAGTGATGTCATCAGTGATGTCACTAACCATGTCATGAATGATGTAATATGTGACATCATCAGCAGTGGATTGCGGGTGCGCGATATATAGTTAGCGCTTATAACTATATATGGAATTTCAATGGTTTTATGCGAGTAAAATAAGGTTTTCTAAATGCAAATCCCTAACTATATATGGCCTAAAACCAATGGTTTTTTCATTGAATATATATATATATATATATATATATATATATATATATATATATATATATATATGTATTAAAAAATTATTATTATTATTTTAACTTACATTAATTATTTATGAATTTTAAGGTTATTTAAGTATTTTAAGTATGTTTAAGTTAATTATATTTATTATTTTATTAATTTTCAATTACTTTTAAGACATTTAAAAAAAAATTGATATTTTGACTAACTAGTTTTTTACAAAGATATTTTTGATTCGATATTTTTGTACTTACCTGTTTGGAGATAGGGATCCTATATTTTTGCATTCTATATTTTTTACTCAATATTTTGGTAAGTCTATATTTGTGTCATCAATATTCTTTCAGGAATTCAGAGGAAACACTTCTGCCCTTTCAGGTCAGCTTATTACTTGTGCCTGGGAGGAATTTCACACCGATTTCATTACAAGAACGGAGGCTACATTATGCAATGACTTTTAATTGCAGATCCAAGCCAGTCGCACCACAATATAAAGGTTCCAAAAAGAACACTGAGATACAGTAAGACATTACACATAGCAACTAACAGCCTCTTTTAAATGCGGCTCCAAGCAGATAAGTAGCTCATATTTTTCTCCCTTATCTAACACTATTGTCATTTAATATTGTTATGGATCTTATTTTCTGGGGAGGTTTATATTGAGGTTGAGTTAATTCTCACATTTTCATGCTGTTAAATTATTTTTATGCTGTTGAATTCTCCTCTATCTACCCTTATGTAGTTTTACCTACACTTCCTACCCCCCCCCCCACCCCCCACCTCCCCGGAACTGCAATTTACGGAGATCTTACCTTCCCTTTCACTGTTTAGGCTTTAACCTTGTCGCCTTTTACCCCCCTTTACTCCCCCTTGTGAGCGCACATCCGTATTCCTCGCACAAGATCGGCTGCCTAACTCGTTTTATCCAAGAGTTACTTTGCCGATTTGAAGGCACATAACTCCGATTATTTATTGATTTTGCCCCTGCAGTGAGCCATGCGCCTGCTTTCTCACACGCGCTACCCGGGAGGCACAGAGACAATTCCCGCTTCATGACGGAAGCAAATTAAATAAACGCCGTACCTTTCTCTCGTCAAACTCCCAAACAACCCTCGCTTCGTGACTAAAGCAAACTAAATAAACGCCATACCTTTTTCTAAGCCGAGCTTCCTTCTCCGCCTGAATCCCGATGAGGGTTACAAGCATACACGCGATATGTTTATTAGAGGAAAGTTCCCTGGCGAGCCGCACGCTTCGTGAGTGTCTCGCCTAGGGACTTTCCTCACACCCATGACAGTTGAGATTCAGCTGTTCATAGACGCCGGAGCCTCGCTGTTTTTTCGCTCGTAGCTAGTGTCAGGCCTGGAAAGTCTTCAAAAAAAAATATATATATAAGAGAGTTTAAAGGCATTTGATTTATATGCCTATATACCTATATGCTTAACTTCTCTCTAAAGATTCCCTTTCTTTAGTTCAACCCTTTGCTTAAAAAAAAGAAAAGAAAAAGGCAATATGGAAAACCTTTCTGATTCAGATTCAGAAGGAAACAGTGCTACGATCCCTAACTTTAATAGGGAGAATTTCCGGACTATGATCCAGAAAGAAATGAAATCCTGCCTTAGGGAGACCTACAAGAGACCCATACCTCCACAAGAGGATGTCTCTGATGTTTTTAATGGTGAAAAAGTTGGTGCTAAACGTACCAAGAAAAGTAACAACACTACTACCGAGACCCATGTGAGCACGGCAGGTCCTAGCACCTCGAATATTGTTGGTGGTCTTGGCACCACAACATTTTCGGATGGTCCTCGCACCTCAAATAATAGAGATGTCTTTTATGACACACATCATTCGGGTGCCTCTTACGGCCCAAATACCTTGGATGCCCTTAGCGGCTCATTATCACTAACTGCTCAAGACTTCCAGGTGGGCTCGGATAATGATGATGATGATGATTTAGATCCAGACGAGTACGTTCTGGATTTAGATGATGGGGATGTTGGAATTTTTGACGAGGAGGATGAAGCCCCCTCTACATTCAAGGATAGTATTTTAAATCCCTTGGGAGAGGAGATGTTTTCCCCCCTAAATCTAAAGCATCCACATTCCACACAATGGTCCCCTCAGGAGCATGTATCAAAATTTATCAATTGATTCGATTTCCCCTTGAGAGAGGAACAAGGAATATTTTAAGGGCTGAGTGTTCAAGACCCTCAATCGATGAGAAGGCATTTTATGCCCCTAATTTGGATCCTGATTTAATCAAATACCTATTTAGACTCGGTCGCGAATCTGGAAAAGGTCTTGAAAAAGCGTTTAAAGGGTGCCAAGATCGCCTATTAGACGTGCTTGGTCCATTGAGCAGAATTCTTGACTCCGCTGAGGAATGTTACCTTAAAGGTACCCAGCTTGATACTGATCTAATAAGAGTTTGGAGTCAGAGAGCCCTCATTCTCCTAGGTAATGCCAATACTAGTATCAACGCTGAAAGTCGTAGGCTCATCCTTTTTAAACTAGACCCTAAACTCACAGATATGGCTGAGAAGGAACCTTCATTGAATCCAAAAGGCCTACTCTTTGGTGAAGAGCTTATAAGATCTTTAGGAAAGTACGTCTCAACTTTTACTGCTCTTGATAAGGCCCAAAAGAATATGAAGAGAGTTTTCAGCAATAATGTTTTTGGAAGGGCCGGAAGAAGGGGCCTCCCTTCCGGCCGGTATAACCAAAGGCCCTACCAGAGATCACGCCCCTTTCGAAGAGGCTCATACCAGAACAATTACTTCAACACCTCCAACCGCGGAAGAGGAAATCGAGCAAGAGGTGGAAGATCTCGATCATCTTTCTCATCAAACCCTCCAAGTAAGTTCCCTTCATTTACTTTCTCCTTCTTCCCCTCCAAAAGTAGGAGGCAGACTGAAACTTTTTTCAAAAAAATGGGAGGAAATAACTCAAGACCCGTGGGTTCTGTCCACAGTAACAGGCTTTATGATAGATTTCGTTCAAACTCCATTTCAAACCTCATTCCCGAGGGATTTGGAATTTGGAATTTGGATGGGTATCTATAGAGCGCGGACGTTCGCTCCGGAGGGAGCATCTTGGCGCTGTAAAACCTGGGACCAGAACGCTGGGAGGGAGGTGGAGGATTAAATGGATGATTTAGTCCAGTCATCAGAGAGATTAAAAATCCACGTCTTGAGGTGCTTCCTATATTGTTTCTCATGCGTCTGAAGCCTGAGATGCCTTGGCATACTGTTCCAGGCTCTGATAGCCAGAGTGCTAAGTGTTTTCCCACCTTTGGTCTTCAGGTTGAATTTAGGCGGGGTCATGATGTTTTCTTGCAAAGATCTGAGAATGCGGCCCGGGGAGTAGTGAGGGAAGCGTTTCGACAGGTAGATTGGGCCAGTTTTGTGGAAGGCTCGGAATGCTATGATGAGAATTTTGAAAAGTATTCTCTTGTGCAAGGGGAGCCAATGCAGGGATCTGAGGGCAGTGGAAATAGAAGATTTGCGTGGGAGTTTTAGGACAAGACGCGCGGCAGTATGCAGGACACTTTGCAATTTCAGACGGGTGGATTTCTTGGTCCCTGCCAGAAGGCCATTACAGTAGTCCACTCGAGAGAGAATGAGGGCTACTGCAACGGTCTTTCTGGAATCAAGTGGGAGAAAGTCAAAAAACTTTCTCATGGATTTAATAATGCCAAAGCATTTCCCTGCTACAGTAGTGACATGGGGATCGAAAGAAAGGTCGGAATCGAAAATGACTCCGAGGTTTCTGGCCGATGAGACTGTCTGGGGTGGGGCAGTAGAGTTGTCAGGCCACCACAGGGCGGGACAGAAAGAGGCGTTCTTTCCAATAGGCAGGATCTCGGTTTTGCTGGAGTTACAGCGAAGATGGTTGGTATCCATCCAATGAAAAACGGCTGTGAGGCAACGTTTGAGGTTAGCTTCGGCCAGGTTGGAATTGTCGTCGAGTGGGATGATAAGCTGAGTGTCGTCAGCATACGACGTAACAGTGATGCCGAATGACTCTATGAGCGAGAGCAAGGGGATGAGATATATGTTGAATAACAGAGGGCTGAGAATGGAGCCCTGGGGAACTCCACACGAGATCTTTTTTTCTTTGGATTGGAAAGGGCCCAGTGAGATAGTTTGAGACCTGTCACTAAGGAAGGAAGTGATCCAGGCTAGGGCTGAGTTGGTTATGCCAATTTCCATGAGTCTGTTGAGAAGAATGGAGTGGGAAATGGTGTCGAATGCCGCCGTGAGGTCAAGAAGGATCAGAATGGCTTTCTTCCTCTGATCTTGGAGGTTTTTAATGGTGTCTGTCAGCTCGATCAGGGCGGTCTCGGTTGAATGTCTGGGTCGAAAACCAGATTGCTGGGGGTGAAGTAGGTTGTGAGCGTCTAGGAAGGATTTGAGTTCTTTGTGGACTAGTTGTTCCGTAATTTTTCCCAGTGCAAGTAGTAGTGTGATGGGACGAAGGTTAGTTAAATCCGAGGGGGGTTTGTTTGCCTTTTTCATCAGAGGTTTAACTACACCTTTTTTCCAGGTGAGCGGAACAGAGCCAGTTTTGAGGGAGAGATTGATTATCTCGTTAATGATGGGGTTTACTTCATGAATGATGGTATGCAGGACCTTGGGGGGACAAGGGTCTGCGGGAGAGCCGGATTTGCATGCGAGGATCGCTTCTCTGGTCTGAATTAGATTTACCGGGGAGAAGTGGTCGAGACAGTTTACCATCGGGCGAGATTCGTCTGGCTCCAAAGAAGAGTGAGCCGGAGGGGAGGGGGGGAAGCTGGTGTGGATGGAACTGATTTTTTCCTCAAAGTAGTCGGAAATCTTATCACACAGCTCTTGGGACGGGGGGATCTCTGGTTGGAGGGCTTTGGGTTTGGTAAAAGATTTTACTATGGAGAAGAGGGTTTGTTGTTTTTGACCGGCCTCATTAATGGCGTTAACATAGTATGTTCTTTTCGCTGATTTTATAGCTGCTAGGTAATTTTTTCTCTGGAGAATGTAGTCGTTGCGGTCGTCCTTATGGTAGGATCTGCGCCATTTGCGCTCTGCTTTCCTGCAGAGTAGGTGGGCTGCGGTGAGATCAGGTGTGTACCAAGGGGCTTTGATTTTTTTATTTTTTAAGATGTTATCTTTTTTAGTGGGTGGACATCGATTAGCGATTTCTTGAGAGAGCCAGTTGTTAAAGGAGACTGCATCTATATCGATGTTGCCAGAAAAGGGTGGGGGGTTAGCAGGGGAGAAAGGTTGAGAGGTAAAGCTTGCCTGAACAGTTCTCCAATTTGTGGGATGAGTGTGTTGGTGAGTTGGTTTTTTGCAGTTAGGAGGGGGAGCATAGAGGATATGGAACGGGATCAGGCTGTGATCCGACCAGATTTGGGGAATAGGAGGTGAAGTGGAGATGTCAGGAAAATTGGAACAGACCCCGTCCAGGGTGTGACCGAGGGAATGGGTGGGTAGCTTGACGCTTTGTTGCATATTAAACATCTCCAATGTTTGCAACAAGTTACTAGTGGGGGGGTCAGCAGGTAGTTCCAGATGCAGGTTGAAATCGCCCAGGAGGGTGAAGTACGGGTATCGGAGTAGGAAGTGTCCAAATGCGTCGTTTAGGGAGCCGAGGAATTTAGCGGCATTTCCAGGAGGGCGGTAGATGAGGCCACCAGAGAAGGAGAGGGTTTGACTAAGCTTGATGGAAAAGCCTAGTCCCTCGGCATCTGTGAGGGGGTCGAGGCCGAAAGTGTGGCAGCTAAAGGAGTTTCTTAGGATGAAAGCGACACCTCCTCCTCTGCCTTTTGGTCTATCCTGTCTGTGGAAGGAGTACCCTGGTGGGAGGGCGATGGCTATATCCGGGTTACTGTCTTGAGTAAGCCAGGTCTCGGTGACTAAGAGGCAGTCCAGGTTGTGGTCGATAATGAGGTCATGAATGTCCTGGCTGTGTTTGCACATTGATCTGGCATTTATCAAACCTCCAGTGAAGTGAGGTTGTTTGAGGGAGGTTGCCAGCTTGGTGGCAAAGTTAAGGGTCCAGTGACAGTTGTTGCAACTAATGGGACCGTATACATTAGAGAGATCTAGTTTGCAGGAGCAGTCGGAACTGCCTCGTAGATTGCGAAGGTCGTTGGGTGCATACCTGATGTTTAGAGGATGTTTGGCAGGGGTTCCTGCGTCCAGCGCGGTCTTAGCGCGGACGGGCGCAGACGGGCTTGCCTTAGGCGCGCCTTCGGCGCGCAGACGGCGCTCCCGCTGCGCTCGTCCGCTGCGCGTCCTGTACAGGCACATTTATGGGCGACCTCGAGGGGCGTGGCCTCGAAAAGGGGCGGAGTCAGCGTGCTCGCCGGTAGTGATGGCGGCTGCAGGCTGTAAGCGCTAGGAAGGGCGCTGGTTGAGGTATGGTTCAATTGGTTTCAAAGCACAGCTACACAAATAGTGACACCACACATAAAATTCTGACAATTTTTAAAATCGCGCTAGAGTACCTCCAGTGTCCCGGCTTCCGCCTCAGGAACTGGGTCAAGGTTTCTGCTTGCCGCTCGTGATTCAGCGGTATATATCCTGTGTTCAGGGGGCGTGGCCTCGAAAAGGGGCGGAGTCAGCGTGCTCGCCGGTAGTGATGGCGGCTGCAGGCTGTAAGCGCTAGGAAGGGCGCTGGTTGAGGTATGGTTCAATTGGTTTCAAAGCACAGCTACACAAATAGTGACACCACACATAAAATTCTGACAATTTTTAAAATCGCGCTAGAGTACCTCCAGTGTCCCGGCTTCCGCCTCAGGAACTGGGTCAAGGTTTCTGCTTGCCGCTCGTGATTCAGCGGTATATATCCTGTGTTCAGGGGGCGTGGCCTCGAAAAGGGGCGGAGTCAGCGTGCTCGCCGGTAGTGATGGCGGCTCCATCTCAGTGGAGAAGGAGAAAATAGTAGAGGAAGAGATATCTTCTATGCTCCAAAAAGGAGCGATATTAGAAGTCCCATGGATTCCCTAACCTTTGTAAGCTCTTTGTTTCTTGTCGAGAAAAAAGGAAAAGGTTGGAGACCGGTTATAAATTTGAAGGGCCTGAACAAATTTCTCGTTTACAGGCATTTCAAAATGGAAGGGATACATCTTCTGAGAGACCTTCTTTAAAAAGAAGACTGGTTAGTCAAACTAGATTTGAAGGACGCCTACTTCACTATTCCGATGGCGGAAATACATCAACCTTACCTACAATTTCTTTGGAAAAATCATCTTTATCAGTTCAGGGCTCTCCCCTTCAAGCTTTCGGCCGCCCCTTGGTGTTTTACCAAAGTAATGAGAGCAGTAGCCTCCTAAGAGAACGGGGAGGTTGTCTTATTATTTACCTCGACGACATCTTAATAATGTCCCAGGACCTACCTCAGATTCACATCGACCTAGAAACGGTTATGAATCTGCTGGAAAGTCTAGGTTTCATTGTCAACAAAGAGAAGTCTATTCTAACCCCCCCTCAAATCTCTGGAGTTCCTGGGTTTCACTCTAGACACTTCCAAGTGCCTTCTTCTTTTACCTCCTTCAAAAATCTCAAAGATCAAAAAAGAGATTTGTCATGTCTTAAGACAGAAAGACATCCCTTTAAGGGAACTGGCAAGACTTCTAGGTCTCTTATCTTCTTCCATCCAGGCGATCTTCCCAGGTCCTCTGAATTACCGGGCCTTACAAAGGATAAAAGGAAGAGCGTTGAGGTCCGGTCTTTGGTACGAAGACCGAATCACCCTAGATTTGGAGGCCAAAACAGAATTGAACTGGTGGGTAAAAAACCTGGAAGCTTGGAATGGGAAAGCAATTTTCGGGTCGGAACCGGATTTTGTGCTGGAATCAGATGCTTCCCTTCATGGTTGGGGTGCTTGTTTCCTAGACCAGAATACGGGTGGTGTCTGGTCTCAGGAGGAGTCATCTCACCACATCAATTTCCTAGAAGTTACTGCTGACCTATACGCCCTTATGAGTTTCAAGTACTCAATTCAAGGGAGATCGGTTGTTCTGAAAATGGACAATGTTTCGGCAGTGGTCTTCATCAATCGGTTGGGAGGCACGAAGTCTGCCGACCTTTCGAACCTAGCAAGGAAACTTTACAGGGCTACCAACATGCATAATGTAGCCTCCGTTCTTGTAATGAAATTCCGATTCTCCTATTAACATGCCTAGAGAATCTAGATTTCATTAAAGACACGGAGGCTCAAATTATCCCCCCCAACCCATCCCTGTTTGGTATTGGGTTTAATTTAACATGATGTTATTCATATTCTTAATGTTATGTATTTTGAATTGTTTATTGTTCAATTGTTCACCTGTTTTTGAAACTGCTTACATTGTTTTTTAGGATACAAGTGTTCATTGTCCTCTTTCTTCCAGATAACCCTTCTACTTATCCTACTTTTGACGTTTCATCATCAGGAGGTCGTTCATTTGTCTTCTTCTTCTTCAATTTTGCTTCTATTTACTTGGAATCTCCTGGAATCTACTGGATCTACTTTCGCCAGATTTAAAAGAGGCTGTTAGTTGCTATGTGTAATGTCTTACTGTATCTGAGTGTTCTTTTTGGAACCTTTATATTGTGATGCGACTGGCTTGGATCTGCAATTAAAAGTCATTGCATAATGTGAGCCTCCGTGTCTTTAATGAAATCTAGATTCTCTAGGCATGTTAATAGGAGAATCGCAATTCACACCCGTTGAAGGCTAATTACTGGCTTGGAGAGACAGGAGAGCTAATGCTAACTAGCCTCCAAGAACTTCACCCAGGAAAATGGTAACTTTCTAAAAGTTACTTTTCCTTAGTATTTTATAAAATTCCAGCTTCCCAACTGAATTGGATTTTCATACCTATTAAAGTAATGTTTTAATTGTTTCTCCAGCTGGTACCATTTCCGAGATACAGTATTAGTATTTTCATCTGTACTCTGATTTTCTACATAGGTCAGTTAAGCCAGCCAGATTGAAAGTAGCTGTTGCGTGCTCATCACTGTAAGGACATGCTTGCATTACAGTTCTATACCTCCTACCTTTAAATACTATGCAACCTGCCTTGTGGGCTATAAGGCCTACATAAGGGAGATTGTTATACCTTAAAAGGGTATAACAGGCCCAAATGCAGCTTTTTCACTGCTACAGTCAGCCTTCAATAGGACGCCTGAAGCTATGTTTGCACTGCCACTGTAGTAGATAACACAACAGGTGCTGCAGTCCACAAGATGTTTTTAACTTCTAGGTCCTGGGCACAAATTGTACCACATGCAAAAACCACAGTTGATGGACAGAATGCAGAACAATGTCATACATTCACCCCAGTACAGAGATCTGGGCCTAAATCCATCGTTTTTTTGGACTCCACACCACCCCAGTTTAGACATGGCTATATGCAAATCAGGCTTTATCCTGTGCCTCATGGGAACAGTCCAGCCAGAACTACCACGCCATGTCTTCCCTGGACCGGTATCAAGCATCCTAGGACTGGTTTCTGGCTATCAGCCGTCTTCAGCCAGGATAGCTTGACTCCAGTGGTGTGGAGAGCCCGAAACCGGTCCTTGGATGCTTGTTTCCAGTCCAGGGAGGACCTGGCTTTGCAGTTCGGGCTGGACTGTTTCCATGGGGCACAGGGTCAAGACTGATTTGCATATGGCTGGGTTCAAACTGGAATGGCATGGTGAGCAAAAAAACGATGGATTTAGGCCCGGATCTGTGTACTGGGGTGAATGCATGACATTGTTCTGCATTCTGTTCATCACCTGTTGTTACAATTTGTACCACATACTTGGTTTATAGGAAAGTTAAATATGTCAATTAGGAGTATGCAAATTCAACCATTTTAAAAGGGGGGGCACAGGCACTTTACTCCTGGATAGCAGGAGTAAAGTGCATAGAGTTCTAGAGCCAGAAAACTTACACAGTTCAGAAAAATATGAGAAATCTGGGGTTACCACAAAGAAAATGTGAATTTCCTAAAGGGAGCATGACCTTATGGACACTGAGGTGCTGGCTGTGACTGATGTATTTACATTGCAGGTATACATATATCCCTATGGTGTGGCCACTCCCACAAGGCCGCTTCTCTCACTTTAGGGAAACCAGTGCATGACAGGCAGGGACAGTGTCCGGTAAAATATCTATCATGTACTCCAAACAATGAAATGCACATATGTGTGGTCAAAATACAAATCTGTGCTTTAGTGAGTGCATACAGGCAAAATATACTAATGGGTTATGGATCCCTTAATGGAGTCTTTCTCACTGTGTCTTGCTCTTTTTGTTTATCCTCTTCCTTCACCTCTTGCCATTCCCTTTTTATTGTTTAAATGCTCTTTTCCAATACATGCTCCTCATTCTATTACATTTTTGACTGTTTCTATTATTATATCAAAGTAAAACATTTAAAGTGATACCTTGGTAAGTAATCATTTTCATTTATTTGGGTGCTAAGCTTGTTTTTATAGACTTGCAGTTACTACAGTTGCTAGTGACAGTGCTATATCAATGCCTTTTTTTCAGCATCAGCAAAGGAGGCCCAAAGTAGGAACTAGAGGGGCCAAAATAGATTGCAGAATGAACAATAAGTTCCTTTCTTGATGACAACTACTGCATTTGTTAACTTTAATGCAGTATTCTGTCCTCACCCCTCTAAGTCTGGTCCCCAACCTTAAACACCCTACTACTCTTGTGACTTTTCCTCCTGGCCATTTAACAGGTAGAAGAGGGTTTACTGCCCACCCATTCCCTCTACCAATGCACATCATGTGACTTCTCCAAGTCTTCTTCTAATGTTTGTGTTTATGCCATCCATTACACTAGTCCATTGTCTCTCTCTTTTACCCTAACCTATCCGTAAGCAAACCTAAACTCAGTTGAAGCCCTAGATTAACCCTTAAATAATCCCTGCTAGCACCCAAATCAAGAACTACACTTGTTGTACTATTGGTAGGAGAATAAATTAGGGAGAAGGATATGGGTTGAGGACTGGGAGTCAAGAAGATAGGGGAAGGGTCATGGCTCATGAAATGCTACACGGTAATAGCTGACCAAACTCATTTGGCATGGCTAAGTAAATCAATCATATTGCATGAATAATCAAATAACTTGGGTGGTAAAAATTAATGTGCCATATTTTCTTCACAGGTATAATTTTGCAGTTAGTTATCTTTCATACAGTTAATCTGTCTGGTCAAAATTTGCTTCATTTACTAAAACAAAATAGTTAGCTCCATGAACAAAAGTAAATATTATGCAGCACATAAAAGTATTGGAATTGTCTGAAGTAGATTTCTGACAAGTCCAAAATATCAAAAACCCATTCTATACTTAGGCTGCAGCACCTTGAATGTAAATAGAAAAAAAATAAGAAACTACTTATCTATTAATCATCAATCATGAAAATGTGGTCTTGCAATGACACTGCGAGATAAAAAACCCATAAGGAGATTGTTTTTAAACTAAGGCATCTCACAAAGCTGGAGTCAGTGATTTAAAAAAAATATTTAAACTTTTTCGGGTAGACTTACCTGTTTCTTGTTGTAATCTTTCAGAGCAGACTCAAATCCCTCCTCAAGCCTTTCAAAAGCAATCCCCACATCGGTGGACCACCAGATCTGTGAACCAGTCAGTGCAACTTGAGCTGGGAAATCAAAAATCCACTGCTCCCGGGGTTTCTCTTCATGTGCAGCCACAGACTCTGTTATATGATGCCGTACTGTGTCACACATGGTGTCTTCCAACTGTTTCAACCAACTTTCCACCTGTGATAAGGTGAAGAAAAATGAATGGCCAGCATCTGTTTAAGAACCCATTGCATTTATCTATTCCGCTATAGTCTGAATGAATATATAATGAATATATAATGCCAAGTTTCCATTTCTGCCTCTGAAAATTAGTGTATGGGATACCATAAAAGCCTTTTCCTCCAGAGAGGAGCTATAATCAAGTTCCAAAACATATTTTCTACTTTCCCATATACTGTGAATTTCTCAGGTATTCTCTCAGAATGTAATAAAATATATTTTCCACCTCCCCCTGGGTTATAAAGATAAGGAAATAAATAAAATATGAATCTTCCAATAATAGGTCCAAACTTTGAGGTGAGTGAACAGGGCTAGGGCACATTTAAGAAGTTAACAATTTTGAGGCACTACTTATGCAGAAAAAGTGTGCAGAATAAAACAGAAAAGGATAAAATGTAGGTAAAGTAGAATATCTTGAGATATTTCCTACTTGTTAGGTGATAATACACAGCCTGAAGTTATGCTAAACTATGATCCAGATGTAAGAAGAATTAATTCTCAAAAATCAGTTTCAAATTTCATATCAACATTTTTGTGAATGGATTCTGATTTTGCAAACTGAACTAAGTACTAATAGGTCTATTTGCAAAATCGCAATTTGGAGTCGGTAGCAATTCGACCTACCCCATTAATATTAATGAGGTACGAGACTCACTCCAATTGGAGGACATCACAATGATAATGGCCTGCTTGGGTCAGCAGACCACCATGTCTTGGATCAAACTCTTTTGTCTTTTTTTTTTTAAACTGCAGCCCATTTTCCTGAAAGGAAACAAGGCTGAGTTTAGAAAGAAAAGATTACATTATGAACAAAGGTTTGTTTGGGAGCTGCCCATGGTCCGGTGGACCAGTATCTACTCCTCAGCCAACTTTTATTTTTTATTTTTTTTAACATTCAGGCTAGGTTGTCTTTCCCAAGAGAACCCTTTCTTATTGTAAATGAGGTACCACCTCCATTGAGGAGTCATTAACTTTCAATGGCTTGAGACCAGAATTCTGGTCGCAAACCAATGATGCATCTGATACCGAATCACAATTTGAAAAGGGTGCCCTAAACATGCCCCATCCAAATTGCGATCTGCTATTCATTTCTAAACCCATTTTTTGATTTGGTAAGAGAATACCAAAGAGCCATTTTGTGGTGACAAACCCTTTAGTTTTGTGAATAGTGGAGTTTGTAAATTTAAAATGGCGTCATCTGGCCCTTTGAGCTAGAAAATACAGTTTCAACTCAAACCCATTCACCACACAGACTTTTTCTTGGTTAGTGGTACTTTTTAAAAGTCCTGGTGAGAAGGTTTTATCTGTTGATGCTGATATATGTTTAGGATCCTGCTAGAATCAACAATAATAGACCAATATCACCCGAGCTCTCCTAGAAGAAAGTTGTGAGGTTTCATAAAAGTGAAAACTTTGCATGCTTTATTGATATCATGCAGCCCTATATAATAATTGGCTTATGCACTTCAACATGTTGCAGAACTTTCTCAATACTTTTTTAAAATTGTATTTTTTTTTGTGGAGGCCACAGCCAGTGGAAGCAATAACTGACATCATATGAATATTTAACAGTAAATGAAAAGCTCCACATAATAATATAAACATTTTGCGATAATGAGACTAAAAGGATCTATGGGTCAGGCAACCTGTTCAGCGAGCTTGGAAGCAAATTAGGAGATCTTTGTATGTTCATGATTTGGTCTCCATTGAAGAGTCTTGAGCCCTACTGAAGAGTTCTGTGTAGTGTGGATTTTTGTGTAATCAGTAATAGCATGTTAACGATCACAGTGATTTGTTAAACATGAACATTGTTATCTTTGAATATATGGCTGTAGCCGTTGTGAAAATGTTATTATGTCTGCAAAATTTGCAAAAATCATGAGACTTGTATATTTCACATACACAAAATATGAAACACTTCATGGGTGGCACATTGCACACATTTCTTCCATGTGCTTGTTATGGGCAGAAATCAATTTGTGGGTGACATTTTCTGCTCGCACCAGAGACTTTTGAGAGCCTGCCATGAATACGAATGTCACTATGCATATCATAATGTTCATATATTGTCATACAAATTTTTACAAGGTAAAAGGACTAATTCATACTATACCCCAATGTCCAACTAATTATTCATTGGTAATATTATATCTATCTATCTATGTATCTATATAAGTTTGTCAGCCAGCCATTTGATGTGACTTAGTTGTAACACAACAGTATTACTTAACAAACATCATTAAATCAAACTCCAATAAACCTATTATTGCAAAGTGATCCCACAAAACAATAGTCTAAGCTAGGATGAACATGAAACATCTACACAAAAAGAAAAAAAACAAATGACAATACAAGGATTGTGTGAGCCGCTACTTGAAGTCATGTGAGTAACCAATTTAAAACATTGAAAACAAAAAGGGGCATAACCTCAATTCTGAAAATGCAGCACATTTTCTATAGTTCAAAAGGGAGGGATTTCTGACATGCTCATCCTAACTTATTCTAAAGCTCTTTACAATAGAATGAGGCGGGGCACGACCATTGTTCGGAATGCTCAATTTTTGAATTTACTGGGACCTTGAGAGAGCTTCAATGTGAAATGGTAACTATTTCAGCAACTTAAAAAATGTAATCGAAAATATATTGTTTATGCCTGTTGTGATATGGCCTATACCAGGCAGGCAACTTGTATTGAAAAAGAGTAACACATAAAAATAATAATTATCAGTTGCCTACGTGGTCAGATGACTTTTGCAATGGCTTGCTTCCCCAGGAGTATGAAGAGAAGGCTGATTGGATTTTGCTTTCTAGGCTGAGGTGCCTAAATATTTTTTCCTAAAACAAAATATTTGTATTCACCGTTTTTCAACTATAAAAAATGTACACTGTAACCAAGTAGATTCCACTTCTCTTGTTCTTATTACAGTGACCCTTTAATGGTCTTTCCAATTTAAAATCCCAGTATTTTAACGTATTTGTACATTATGTATGCAGAACATTAAGAGATTCTCTCAGATCACCTTCACTTTTCTTTAAATCATGTTGGGATAATTAACATCATTTTGGGAGGTATACGTTACCCTTGTGATGCACAGTTTCCTAAACTACTCTAGTATGCCCCTTTGAGTAAATCTGCACCAATTGCAGTACCCTAACTGTAAACAAACATTTTCAGAGAAAATACAAGAACTAAAGAAAAGTGACTGGCGTTTTTTTTTTGCACTTTTTTTTGCGCTAAAATATTGACCTAAATCACGAATTTTCATTCCGCATAATTTTGCTGACATTTCACGTATTTCTGCAAAAGAAAATTACAGAAATTTCACTCACCTATACTTTTCATAAGACTGCAATGATTACAATTCCATGTACAGAACTATATACAAACTAAAAATGTTAAAATGGTCTGCTGTGCCAAATACTAACGTTTAACATCACATTAAATGGTTAAGAACAAACACAAAGAAAATATAGTAATTAAAGTTATAATGTATTCTGGTTTCCACTGTAATAAAACATGCCTGTCCTTTAGCAGAATAGAGGAATTTCATTTATACATAAATTGAAACAAACTATATTTTACCTGCCCATGACATCTGAGGTTTTGGTAGAATGGGACATACTCCATTTCTTTACTATACATCCCAAGTGCTACGTTTTTAGACTCCTGTTCATTCACTTGAAATTTAAGATCAGCAATGTTGTCAAAGAGTTTCACAAGATGGTGTGTCACCTGGAAGATAAAGACACCAAGGAATATGAGGAGCATTTATATCTTGCCTTTTAAAAATGTTTACCAATCCCTAGAGGCTGCATGACATCTACTATCAGATGCTATTTGTTATTAGTTTTCTTGGTTCCAAGGTAAAACCACGTCAATTGTCATTATTAAACCATATTGGAGACACTGACTAAGCACAGCGCACCTGTAGCCATCCAGAAGGTCTATGGGAGCATGATATATATAAATACTCTGGTATTTGAACTTGAATGACTGCCAATCCAATCAGAAGCCGATGATGTAAAGTGCCGGATCATGTAGAGTAGCATGAATGAAAAAAGGCAAGACTTGGTCCAATTTACTCTAAGGGCCAATACTGTAACACATTGAGTAAGCACTAGCTCAATTTTGGGCCAGATCACAGATATTGTGAAGGTAAAGGAGCATATCATCTACGTAGAGCGAGTGTGTGCCATCGCGGAGGAGTTTGCACGGTTGTTGGCCCTATGCATGAAACAAATGGGCTAAAGGCTCCACTGCCAGGTAGAAGAGGAGTGGGGATAACGGGCAACCCTGTTCCATGCCTCTCTGTATCTTCAATGTGTCTGATATATAACAACCAAACGTAACCCTGGCTGTCCTGTTATCATACAGCTGTTTGATCAAGCAGATAAAGCAGGCTTTCAGGGAAAGACAGTGCCATTCTAGTGAGTCAAATGCCTTCTTTAGATTGTGAACCAGGTATCCCGGCTGTGGATTTGTCTGTGTGCATTTTTCAGCACCCCAAAAAAAACAGCATGAATTCCAAAAGGTGTTTCTGGTCAGTACAAAACCATTCTGGTCGGGTTGGACCAACTGTGGGACCAAATGGGCCAGCATGTCTGCTAGGAACTTGGTCAGCATTTTATAATCAGTGTTTAAAAGCATGAGGGGCCATTAGGATTCCAGCTTCATTGTGTCCCTCCCTGGTTTGGGAAGTGAGATGAGTAAGGCATAATTTAATGTGGGAGCTAAACAGGCTGCTAATAAGGCTTCATCATATACTATTTTTATTTATGGTGCCAGCAAGGAAGCATACGCTTTATAAAATTCAGACGGTAGCTTGTCAGGCCCGTGAGTTTTACCCGTGGTGAGTGAACATATAGCATTCTCGATTTTGAAGTTCATAATGTCCCTATTAAGTTCCTCTGTGTAGGACAATGTTGATGAGGAAGTCCCTAATCTCGCCAGACGTCACCACAGTTACTGATGTGTATAATGATGTATAATGGCATGTGAATGTGGCATGTACCTCCCTTTGTGTATGTAATAGGACACCCGCGTCAGACCGAATGTAAAATATGGGACACTGTTGCAGCTCCTGGCATATCAGGCATGCCAACATCGCCCCTGGTTTCTCAACATCAGCATGTGTTTTAGCAGTGCGTGCTGCAGATATGAGACAACGCAGCCTCTCCAGTAGCGTGATGTCGCCAAGCTTTGTTTAGCATGCATGGCTGCCCCCGAGGATCGAGCCTGACCCTCAAGTTCGAGTAGCCACCATTCAAGGTGGGAGATTTCCCTGTCAAGCTTTTTCTTTTTAGTTTTATATTGCGCAAACTCAACCCGAAGGTATCAGAGTACTTTACATGAGTACAAGTTGTGTTACAGACTGACATATTTATTATGTTAGGCACACGGAGATTAAGTGATTTGCCCAGATACACTGGATGTTGAGCATACTTGCCGAGACTCAAACCCAGTTACCCACTTTTAAGTTCAACCGCTCTAGCCGTTCAATATTCAGTGTGTTGTCCGGGAAGTGTCCCCTTATGGACACTTTGAAGGCGTCCCATTTTGTCACTCTTAAGGTAGTGGTATCTGTGTTCAGATCGAAATACTTCATTATATTACCACTGACAGAGGCTTCGAATGGGGGATCCTCTAGTGCGGACACCTAAAGCTGCCATATCCGAATCGGGGAAACGCACTCCCAGTTAATTTATACCTGTAATACTTTATGGTGAGATGGCATCCTACCAAGGTAGTCTGTGTGTGTGACATGTGGGACTATGTCTGAGGTGCTTTTGAACCTATCTATCTGGACATATAACCTGTGTGCGTGTGAATAGAATGAGTGTATCCGCATGTCGGACCTGGCCCTTTCTTACAGCATTATCCCCATACTTTTTGCCTTCCTCTGCCTATTTTTATGACCTTCTTTTTGTTGGTTTTAGGACTCTAGGCACATTATCACTGCTAATCAGTGTTTAGGTGCATGTGATCTCTCCTCTAAGACATGGTATGATTGGTTTACACCTGTTTGGCCTATTTAATTTACTTAAATATCCTTTATAAAGTGGTATACCATATACCCAGAGCTTGAAAATTAAATGCTACTAGTGGGCCTGCAGTACTGCTTGCACCACCCACAGAAGTACCCTTTCAAACTTGTCTCTGGCCTGCCACTGCAGGGCTTGTGTGCACAGTTTACTGCCACTTTAACATTTCATACTACTTGCCAAGCCTTAAAGTGCCCTTTTACTATACATAGGGCACCCCTAAGGTAGGCCCTAGGTAGCCCTATGGTCAGGGTATTGTGTAAGTAAAAGGAAGGACATGTGTCTTTATGTGTGGCATGTCTTGGTAGTGACAAACACCCTATTTTGTTTCTCAGTGCTGTGAGGCTTGCTCTTCTCATAGGCTAGCACTGGGAATTCTTATATATTTTAATGTGGTAATTCCTAATCAGAAAGGAGTGGCATTGCCATGTTTGGTATGTTTAAAATAGTGGTGATAAATTCTGTGTTATGGTGTTGTTGGATTTTACATTACTATTTTAAAAATGTCACTTTTAGAAAGTGGGCATTTCTCTGTCCTTAAAACTCTTTGTGCTTTGCAGCCTGACTCCAATCCATGTCTAGGGCTGGGTGACAGCTACACTTGGTACACACTGCCACAACACAGGAATGGCTGGATGTGACAGGGTTACATCCGCATTCGTCTGCATACTGACAGTCTTCCCGGGCTGGGAGATGGTGCTCACACTTTACAGTTGAAAAGGTTGTGCCCTACCCTCACACGATTTGCTCATTTACTCCCTTCTGAACATCTAGAGCCAGGTCTGTGTTGAAAGGGAGTTTTGTGCACTTCTAAGGTTTCTTGTGAAGTCATTCCCTACATCAAAGACATTTATGAGTATTAGTACAGGGGCTCTGACCCCATGTTTAGTGCACACTGGACTGCTTTTGTGCTTGTTGACCTGCTGCCTGCTAACTGGTGTATTGCCTAAAGGACTCAACTGGCCTACTTTTCCGATTGTTGCCCTGCTGCTCCCTGACTCTGGTCTAACCAGACCCTGAGTGGGAAATTTGTAACCAGATGCTGCTGGTTCTACATACCCACATTCAGTAGAGGCTCGTGGAGGGAGTGCTGCGGGGCGGTGGGGCAGGACAGGGGAGCGGCAGGTTGGGGGTAGTAAACTCGGGCTCATGGCCGACCAGAGTAATGAAATATGTTTTACGTATTTATTGATTTATTGACATTACTCCAGTCGGGAGTAAGCCAGGGTTTACTACTCCCCATCCTCCCTCTCCCCCGCCCCACCGCCCTGCGGCACTCCCACCATGAGCCGCTACTGCCCAAATTGCCATGAGAACTAGTGACCCTCTAGGAGAAACCTCAATTCCACTTGGCTGTTTTGCTGTGCTGGCCTGTTGCCTGCTGATTGCTGGGCTGAAGGAGGGGGCTGACACTTTTCAAATACTTTGGATGTGCTGGCCTGCACCTGAAACCTGCTTTGATTCTCCCCACAAGTGTTCTCCCAGAGCTTGTTGACTTGCCCTGCGGCTTCCAAATCAATGCATGGTGAGCGCTTTATTCTGAGCAAATGAGCAAACCTAGATCTTCAAGTCCAGCGTGTGGTGAGCTCTGTTTACTGCTCTTTGCCTCTTATGACCGTGCATGTTTGGCTCCTTGTTATGAGGAGCGCAGGTGGAGTAATGGCACAACCCGTGCAACCATGTGCTTTGTCCCCAGCTACACGTACTTGTGCTGCGAAACAGCCAGGAACCGCTGTGCCTGCTGGAGTCACATGCCCAAAGGCTGTCCAGCGCGGCTCAGTGCATGCCGCACTTTAAAAGTGAGACGGATCACTTTTAGTGCCCCAGCATGGTACAACACACAAAAGATCACAGTGACTACTGATGAGGAGGGGATAAACCGGCCTGCATTGTAGAAGAGCTGCATTGGCTACCAGCCACCCCAATCGCCAAGGGCATTCTTATCCGGCCCTGTGCCACGCTGCTTTATTGACAGAGTGGGTCCCCAGTGACTGGAGGATCACTCTACTTAGTGGATAGGTAATGTGCCTTGGGGTGGAAGCTGTGGGTCCCCTGTGGTCGTTGAGCCTGCGTGTCTACACCTAGCAGTTTGTGCACAATTCTCTTAAAAATTCAGGCTTACCGGTCTTGAGAGGCCGACAGTGCCATTTTGATTGGGGAAGCCGATGCCTGCAAGGGACAGGGATCGTACCAGCTGTAACCCCGATACATTACCTCGGGCAAAGTTCCCAGAAACGAGTGCCTTCCCTACACTCATGTGAAGGAAATCGCTGTATAAAACCTAATAGGAGCGCCAGTGCTCTTCGGTCCATGGTTGGTTGGGGCAACTAATTTGATATCTGACTACTGCTTAATGCATAACGTATTTATAGATTTGTATCACTTTGCGAGATAACTGAAAGATATGAATATCTCTAGAGATGCTGCATTATTTGGAGAAGTACATCGTTTTCTGCAACAGAGGGCAAAGTGGGACAGTGGAAGTCTTCTGCCACCTGCATCACCCTCCATCTCTCCTGGATGACCTCTTCCAGGTTCAGGGGAGAAGGATGTGTGTAGATCACCCAGTGACCCCCTCCTCCTGTACCTCCATCTTGCTCTCACTAGTGGATAATGTTTTCTCCGGGGCATCAGGTCCATGGGCATTTCCCAAGGACCACAACTTTCCATCCAGGTCCACACGTCCTTGAGGTCAGTAAAGAAGTGTGATTTCCCCTCTACCTGAGTATGGAGATGGGCTGGGAAGGGGAGTGAATATTGGATGCTTAGTTCTCTCAGCCTTCGCTTGACTGCAAGAAAGGTAAGATGCTTGTCCTGGACCACCAGGATGTGGTCCGGAAAGATCAACACCTCTTCATTTTCAACTGGTTTGTTTGCGGTGGTCACTCTAGACCACAGCTCTGTGCTTGTAGTGCATAAGTCATGCCACCAGCGGTCTAGGCTGAGCACCTGGCCGGGGTGTCAGTGACGGTACCCTGTGAGCCTGTCCCTCTGAGAAGAATGGTGAGTGGACCTCAGTGGGAAAAAAACTGCAAATACAGGACTCAAGATATGATTCTGCAACATGGACCTCTACGTTTTCGGGCAAGCCCTCCAATTGAATATTTTTTCGCCTCGACCTGCCCTCAACATCCTCTGCACATTCCTCAAGAGTGCTGACCTTTTCACAATTCAACTACGTAGGCAGGACTGTGCATCATACGTTTGGATAATTGCTAGCGATTGCTCTGTTAAGTAAACCCTGTCAGAAGTTTCAGATGATTGTCGGTCATTAGCGTGAGTACTGTTGTCACTGCATCTATTTCATTTTCCAAGGAAACACAGGATTGTTCTATTTCTGCAAGTACCACAACAATTTTACCTTCAACTGACGAAGGTCTGAAGAATTGTCCCACTGGGTCTGTGGCCCGCTTAACGCCCACTGGCGGTGTTGGTGGTCATGCGCATACAGCCGGTTTAAAACTTTCTTTTGTTACGGCTGCTCGGATGAAATATTTGCTTAGGAGTGCCAATATTGTTCAAATCGCCCTGAAGAAGTCCACCTTCTGGACGAAACACCTCGGCTGTTCTCCTCAATATTTTTTAACACAAATTGGATAAAAGAAGATATTTGAAGAACAAATACCATGGACACAGACTTGACAATTTGTTACATGTCTATCTTCTGTTGTGTTTAGTGGTGCACCTTTGCAATTTTTTTAAAATTGTTATTATCCTGTATTGGACAGCACCGGGACAGTGGAGGTGTGCAGGGCCTCAGAGGCGCCGCTGCTGCAGGGCCTGCGCCAGGGCCTGGCCTCAGCCGGCCTCAGCCCCGAAGCCGAGCTCCCCGAGCACGAGCTCCGGGCCATTCTGACCAGCGCGCCCATAAGAGCAGCCAATATCAGGAGGATTGCAGACTACAACCAGTCTCAAAGCCCTGACGAGAACCCCAAAACTAAGATGGGGCTCGAAACGTGTCTGTGTCCATTGCTGCTGTGTCAACATAATCACTAAAAATGTATTCACAGTAGGGAGCAAGTCAAAATTAATTGCCCTTGTAGTCTAGCAACGTGAACCCAGTAGCCAACACCTTTCTAGCAGAAACACAAAAGTAGTATGGTATAATTAAATACTAGATTGTTGTATTCAATAGTAACTGGATTTAACCTAAATGCATTTCCATTTATGTTATATGTATATATTGAATGTATTTTCATATAAGTTATGTGTATATATTGTCTTGGCAAAATTGTTTTATTTGTACATGTAAATGAGTGTGAAGGTGGTGTGTCTGATGGATAGACATGCTTCACAAATGAAATGAATCAATCCCAAAAAAGTTTTAAAAGAGAAGCTAATAAATGCTTAAGAACATTTGAATAAGCGAATGATCCTCGTCTGGAAAATTCATTTCTGCAATAGAAAATTGACGGTTGGGTTCTCTCTTTGTTACCTAAAAAGAAATGTAGCATAATCTAGCCTTCAAATATTCACTGAAATCCATAACTCCACAACATATTTTTCAGAGTCACTTTCATCCTTCTACTCGTACTCCAAAACTGAAAAAGGGCCTAGATTCTAAGAGTCTAATGACATTGCAAAACTGGGGCAAAGTGCTATACTTATGCATGTGACATAATACAATGCACATTGGAGGATGTAAATACTAACACACAAATGCACACAAAGATGCAGCAGTGAAGAAATTAAATGAAGTGAAAAATGAAATGAAAAAGGCATTTGTTAAGCGCATGGCTACCCGGGGGCATCCCAGCGCTAATAATGGTAAGTAGTGGAGAGCCAACCAGACTCGGGAAATAGTCAGGTTTTTAACAGTTTACGAAAGGCAAGATGGTTGCTTTCCTTGCGTAAATTTAGAGGGAGAGAATTCCAGAGTTTATTGGCATTATATGAGAACAGACGACCACCCACTTCTAGCTTTCATGATCCTAGGAACTGCGACAAGATGTAAACAATCGGAGCGGAGGTGTCTGTTAGCACGGTAGGGCCGAACAATGAAATGATTGATGGAAGGGCCCTTTCCGGCTAACGTGTTAAGAACAATACACCTGGACTTGAAATTAACTCTCTCCCTGATAGGGAGCCAACGGAGAGATGTTAGGGCCGGTTTGCTGATTGGCATTTCGGGATATCCAGAGGAATTCTGGCAGCCCAGTTTTGTACCGTCTGGAGTTTTGAGAAGAAAATTTGTAAATCAAATTTGTATTCTCTGCATATGAAAATGACCGCTAAAGGCCTGACTGGAAGCCTCTCAATTATACTGGAAGTGAGAGACATGGCTTGCCATTAGGTCTGGAGTGCTGATGCTCCTGTGGAGCTGGGAGACATTTTCGAGTTTCCACTCGGTATTGATAATCAGCATTTTAAATACAGACTATATGCATGTCCGATGGGCTAACAGCTCATGAAGCTATTTTAACCTTGTTTTTTCCAAGGTTAAGTATGCAAAAGAGCAATGCTCTACAAAAAAAATATAGGGTGGCACCTCAAACACTACGAATGGCAAGCTAATTATTTCCTTTGGTCCAGTCTCCTCCCATAGGGCCTGCAGTGCTACTGCTTACCCCTTACATAACTCATTGCTATTTTCTTTTTATTTTTGTTGATGGATGAATGTATTTTTAATAATTTAACTTTTCAGATCATAGTTACATGTTATGTTTGTGACCTTTTTAACTGAAGTTTTAATAATATTACCTGGAACTTTCAATTCACCAGAGAATGTAGAAAAGGTGGAGGATGTTCCATCATGGCAGTCAATTTACTTACAGGAATATTTCCCATTTACTGGACAGCTTTTCTTTCATTTCCTGACAGTATAATAATGCAGGTGTAGACTTGGCAAACGATAGTTAGATTATTTAGAATAGAACACATGTTGACAGTGGACCCTGCAATAGACCAGCTCCTGACCTGCTGTCCCTAAATACTATATATAAGGTGGAAATCACCCACCAGTAATGTGTATACACTGTTAATTCACCCACTGTCCCGGTGCAATCCAATACAGGATAATACCAATTTCAAAAAAATTGCAAAGATGCACCACTAAACACAACAGAAGATAAACATGTAACAAATTGTCAAGTCTGTGTCCATGGTATTTGTTCTTCAAATATCTTCTTTCATCCAATTTGTGTTGAAAAATATTGAGGAGAACAGCCGAGGTGTTTCGTCCAGAAGGTGGACTTCTTCAGGGCGATTTGAACAATATTGGCACTCCTAAGCAAATTATTTTATCCGAGTAGCCAAAACAAAATAAAGTTTCAAACAATCAATCAATCAATCAATCAGTCATTTGTTAAGCGCACTACATACCCGCAAGGGTCTCAAGGCGCTGGAGGGGGTGGGGGGGGGGGTGGGTGGCAGCTACTGATCGAACAGCCAGGTCTTTAATCAATGTAAATTGATACTTGTATAGCGCACTACTCACCCGCAGGGGTCTCAAGGCGCTGGTACGAATACCGCTGTGGAACCCATCCTGGCTTTCTCTGTGAGGCGTCCACTCCTGGGCACCCCCAGGTTGGAGGTCAGGCATCCTTAGCGTTGTGGGGGCCGTTGTGGAGATTAAGCAAGCTATTGCCCAGAGTTGCAGAGTGGGACTCCATGACTGGAATAGGCACCGAGGCGAGAATGATCAGGTCCGTGGAATTTTGAGCCCAAGACCCGCCGAGGCGGGGAATTGAACCCTGGTCCCCGGCTAGACCTCTGCATCAGGGTCTGCCGCTCTAATCATTTAGCCACACTTCTCTTCAATCAATCAATCAAGGAATTTATATAGCGTGCTACTCACCCGCTAGGGTCTCAAGGCGCTGGGGGGGGCAGGGGGGGAAGAAAACAGGAATACAAGGGATGTTTCACCAGGATTTTATGACAGCATGGGATACTTCTCCCAATGGATTACGGAAATCAACAAATATAAGAAACCAGTGTGGGCTGGATCAAAAGTCTCACCAAAATAAGCCGAGCTGGAAGTATAAATAAAATTCATCGGCTCGACCTTTGATGGTGCTAATCGGCAGCCTGGCGAAGCTTCCAACAGGATAACAGTTAGATGATTTATTTAATAAATCACAAGAAATTCTAGATAACTGCTAAGTTTATAAGATTAGATTGGATTTTCTTTTTTTGGCAAAGCTAAATTGCGAACGATATTGTATAAATAAATAGTAAAAGGACGGACAAAACCATTATTTCAATTGACACATTTCTAAGTTAATAAAGTTCCCCATAGTTTCCATCTCAGAATTGTTTCTAAGGGCGACAGTGCTGACTTAGGTATCTTACCTTTTTGGGGTGTGCTCCTTTGGAAAGAATGTCCAGCAAGTCGGCTGCAGAAACGAAATAGAACCGAGGAAAAGCCAAACGCTTAGTTGCTAAATATTCAGCCAGAGCTTTTTCACAGATGGCAAGTCTAAAAAAGAGAAAACATTTGTGTAACCAATAAATATTCTATCAAAAACATATAAAAGATTCACAGGCAGTGGTCAATCAATGTGGGTGGCATCACATTATATTGCTTCATATTACAACATAGTTGTTTAGTTACTTATATAAAAAAGAAATGTAAGGTTCAAGAAAATCACCACTGTTCAATCAAAATGAAATGCAAAGAATTGGATATATAAATTTTTATCAGAACATATCTTCCAATCCTGACAAAACAAATGTTGCTAAAAATGCTACACAGCACCTATACAAGTTTGCTGATCTATGTATCATTGATGAAATTGCTGCGGACTATTCACCAAAGGATATTTTAGGCTACACCATTGTATTTTGCACATTTTAAAGCAACTAATAGTCAATGTATCCTGCTCATTTCTGGTACCCGGGGGGTTTTGTAAGATGCACCAGTCCTGCCTCTTACTGGTCAAAGGGGAACCAATCGCGTGCCTTGGGGGTGAAGTCAGTAGGAGTTCCGATCCGGTAAATGTTTGGAGCTGCGTGTTTGTGTAGCAGGTGAGCCAAAGGCACGCTTAACCACATCGACGCTAATGACGAGCTCAGCTCGTCATGAGGCACAGTGGAGCTGCACTAATGACGAGCTGAGCTCGTTATGCATAATGGATATGAAGACCCTTCAGCACAGCAGGGGAATTGTTGTAGCATCGATGTGGTTAAGGAAATCCTGTCCGTGCCCACCTATGGCCGGCATGGGCCAGGGGCCAGAAATGCTGCCCCTTTCCAGGTGATTCAATACACATCACACTGATTAGAAAGACTTAGACCCCTGTTAGATGTTCACCACCTGGTGAATAGGGAGAATTTTTACATCTGCAATGGTTGTAACTTTGCCTTCCAAATATTCGAGAGACACGCCAGACTAATAAACGGCATTGGGTATTATGATGCTGATGAAGCATATCTTCAAGGCAGATGTAGGAATAAAATCAATTTTTATAGTATGAACTGTCCCTCGTTCTCTAAACATCAGTAACATCTGTTTACCGTCTTGGGTGAACATAATCCTGATGCCATGTTTCTAACAAAGAATCGGCTACAGGAAACTCACTTCCTGATGTGATAGCTGCTATTCCCCGTGTCTATTCTATTGTTAGGAGGGGAGGGCTAGACTAGACAGGACAGGTGTAAGGCTTGCTATTGTGTTAAAAAAGATTTATAAATGTAATATAAATGATCTTTCTCTTCCCGCCTCTGAAGCTGCTGCTTTTTTCAATTGCTCTCTACCCTAACTTTACATTGTCTGGCGAATTGGTTTACCGCCCTCCAAAGTATGTGTGAAATTGGTGCAAAGACACTGCAGACTTATTGGACCCACACATCCTGAAATGCACTAATTTACACTGCCTGGGTATTTGCATATTCCTTTCAATGACCAGAATGCAGCTTTGGTACTACCTTTATTGAGGACTTAAGAATTTTGAATTTAGCCTTACGCAATTCAGTTCCTACCCATGAGGCTGGTCACTTTTTAGCAACTTTCCCCTGAGGCGGAAGCCGGGGGCGCTCTTCTCTTCTTCTCTGTATAATTTGTGGAGTGTATTTACTGTATCTCAGGACTTGATTTTAAGACTGTACATATTTTACGAGGCGCTATTTTAAATTCCTGTTATAACGCTCGTTGTAGGAGAGATCTGCTTCTCCTCCGTGGTTCGTGACAGAAGCCTGATTCTACCGGCGCAGCCGAATTCAAGGCGCTGACGCCGGTAGACGCGGAATTGACGCCGCCATCTTGGGAAGGCAGGTAGGGAGGGTAGCGGTACAGCTTCTTGACCACTCCCGCCCTCCCGCCTTACTTAAGGATCAGCTGTTTCAGCCCCTGTGCAAAAACTGATTAGCAACTTTCCCCTGAGGCGGAAGCCGGGGGCGCTCTTCTCTTCTTCTCTGTATAATTTGTGGAGTGTATTTACTGTATCTCAGGACTTGATTTTAAGACTGTACATATTTTACGAGGCGCTATTTTAAATTCCTGTTATAACGCTCGTTGTAGGAGAGATCTGCTTCTCCTCCGTGGTTCGTGACAGAAGCCTGATTCTACCGGCGCAGCCGAATTCAAGGCGCTGACGCCGGTAGACGCGGAATTGACGCCGCCATCTTGGGAAGGCAGGTAGGGAGGGTAGCGGTACAGCTTCTCGACCACTCCCGCCCTCCCGCCTTACTTAAGGATCAGCTGTTTCAGCCCCTGTGCAAAAACTGATTAGCAACTTTCCCCTGAGGCGGAAGCCGGGGGCGCTCTTCTCTTCTTCTCTGTATAATTTGTGGAGTGTATTTACTGTATCTCAGGACTTGATTTTAAGACTGTACATATTTTACGAGGCGCTATTTTAAATTCCTGTTATAACGCTCGTTGTAGGAGAGATCTGCTTCTCCTCCGTGGTTCGTGACAGAAGCCTGATTCTACCGGCGCAGCCGAATTCAAGGCGCTGACGCCGGTAGACGCGGAATTGACGCCGCCATCTTGGGAAGGCAGGTAGGGAGGGTAGCGGTACAGCTTCTCGACCACTCCCACCCTCCTGTCATGTGTAAAAGCAATTACGCATCTCGTCCGCGCAGCAGACGGGCGCAGCGGGCGCGCCGATGGCGCGCCGAAGGCGCGCCTAAGGCAAGCCCGTCTGCGCCCGTCCGCGCCTGGCACGGGCCTAGGGCCAGTCCCCCTGCCCAGGTCGTAAAAGAGACCCGCGTCAGTTGGACCAGAGAACAGCTGCTACAAGTAGGAGCGGGCTCCTGTTCTATACCTGATCATTGTTCCCCTAATGATTTAGATGGCCATTCTTTTAAATGTTCCCATTGCCTCCTATCTATCTCCCCATGGCGCGAACGCGCCCGTCCTCTACCCTCCGCTTTGTCATCTTGTCCTTTAAAACTTGCATTGATTAATTGTCGATCCCTCCCCCGTCATGCCAATGAAATTTGGTCGACCCTTACTACTCATAGTTGGGATATACTATTCCTTACGGAATCATGGACTAAAGATACCTCAAACCCAGATATCTTCTTAGCCACCCCCCCAGACTATCGCTTTTTGGGCGCTAACCGGGAGGGTAAGACAGGAGGTGGATTGGCCATCCTGTTCAAAACCCACCTGAATATTACTATTAAGAAAATCACCAATATTGGTCTGATTGAAGCCATTTATTTTTCTGTTGCTGATTCTGCTGCAGTCTACCTTACCGGCATCCTAGTTTACAACCCCCCTAAAGCCTCTCCCTCTGCCCTATCACAACTGGTGCACGTCATCACGGACCTATCCCTTAAGCACCCACACTTTATAGTTTTGGGTGATTTTAACCTCCACGTCGATGACCCCACCTGTACCCGAGCCACACGTTTTCTCGACTCTCTCCAGAGCCTGAGTCTGACGCAACTCATCCATGGCCCGACGCATGTAGCGGGCCACACATTAGACCTTATTTTTTCCAACCTCTCAGGGACCATTACTCATCCTTCCCTCCCCCTCACATGGTCCGATCACTTTCTGCTCGCGTTCGACATTCCTATCCCTCAGGCACCTATCCCGGTGGAACTGGGTTCAGGCTATAGAAGAAAATGGCATAAGGTCACCTGTACTACCCTAGAGCCAATATTCAGCTGCCCTTTGGAGTCCTACTTAGGAAATATTGATGCCTGTGTTACTAAGTTTAACACGACCTTATCGGCTGCGATCGATGAAATTGCCCCTTCTACATCTATGTCATCTGCAAGATCCCGCCCATCTGCTCCTTGGTTCTCAGATGCCCTACGTAAAGAAAAAAGCCATTGTAAAAAACTCAAACGTAAATGGAGACTTACGTACGACTCTGAGGCAAAAACTATCTACAGAATGGCCCTTAGGAAATTTACTAAATCAAAAAAACTGGCCATGAAAGAGTTTTTTGCCTCCCAAATTAAAGATGCAGACAATTCGGTAAAAACACTGTTTAAAATTGTCAAGGATTTTGTAAAACCCCCTGCTATGACACCTAATAATCTTGCCAGTCAGTCTCTTTGTAATGGACTATCAGACTTCTTTCAAGAAAAAATTGATAAAATCGCATCCTCCTTCCCTCCAGCTGGAGCTCTTGACCTTTCCCTTTCCCCGGTTTCAACTAACCAGGACACTGCTCCAACATTAGTGGCCTTTAAGGATCTCACCCCTGATCTTGCTCGTAAACTATTATTACAGTGCAAATCTGGTTCCCCTTTGGACCCGGTTCCCTCAAAAATTATGAGTGAGTTGTCTACCTTACTGTTAGAGCCACTTACTTCAGTCTGGAACGCCTCTCTACAACTAGGCCAATTCCCCTTAGCATGGAAGGAAGCTTTGCTTGTGCCCATCTTAAAGAAATCTGATGCCGACCCCACGCAGTTCAGTAATTATCGGCCTATTTCTCTCCTTCCGAAACCCGCGAAGGTTTTGGAAAAGGCAGTCCAACCACAACTAGTAGAATACCTAGAGACCAATTCTCTTCTGCATGATTCCCAGTCCGGCTTCCGTACTGGTTTCAGCACTGAGACCGCACTGCTAGAAGTATCGGAGACTGTGCGAGAGTGTGTGGACAAGGGCGAGGAGGCCATGTTGGTCCTCCTCGACCTGTCCGCCGCTTTCGATACGGTGTCCCATAAAATCCTTCTTGACCGTATGGAGCAGATTGGAGTGAGCGGCGTTGCCCTATCGTGGCTGGGTTCCTTCCTCCAAGGACGATCACAGAGGGTTCTTCTCAGACCTTTTGAATCAGAATGCAAACCTCTGGTTCGGGGAGTCCCACAGGGCTCAGCGTTAAGCCCCTTGTTCTTCAATGTTTACCTAGCCCCGTTGGCCAAGGTAGTAGAGGCATGCGGAGTCAGAGTGATCTCTTATGCTGATGATACTCAGCTCATATTCTCTTTCAGCGATCACTCTGACTCCAGCCTCTCCAGTTTCCGCCACTGTCTTGGCGAAATCTGCTCTTGGATGTCCACAAACCACCTGCGATTGAACACCGATAAGACGGAGGTCTTGTTTTTCAATCAAAAAATGGCCATCCCACCTTCACTATGGTGGCCAACGATACTCAACCCCCCCCCTACCCCGGTTCACTCTGCCCGTAACCTGGGGTTTATATTTGATGATACGCTATCCTGCAGCCCTCAAATCAATAAGGTCACGTCGATTTGCTATGGTAAATTAAAAATGATGAGGAAGATCTTTCCATTTTTGCCAATTGACGCACGCAGAACTGTCACCCAGGCCTTAATTACCTCCCACCTGGATTATGCCAACAGTTTATATGCGGGGGCCCCTCTATACCAAATTGAACGTCTCCAGGTGGTGCAGAACGCTGCCGCAAGATTGATTGGCAACATTCCTTACAGACATCCTATCTCAGCGTTTCGTAAAGAGCTTCATTGGCTGCCTATAGCTAACCGTATTAAGTTCAAAACGCTCATCCTCGCCTTTCGAGCTTTGAATGGAACTGGCCCAGATTACTTAAGAAAAAGACTGAGATTGTCCTACTCGGTTAGGGATCTCCGTTCCAACAATCTGCGCCTCATGTTTGTGCCAAGATTCCGTCGCACAAGAATGGGTGGTAGAGCTTTTGCTGTTCTTGCTGCCAAATATTGGAACAGTTTACCGATTGATCTTAGATTTGCCCCATCTGAAGTGCTATTCCGCAGACGCCTGAAGACTTGGTTATTTTCATCTGTTTAGATTCTTCTTCTTCTCCTGCTGACAGTTTTAGCGCCGGGACACCCCCGTCGGGGGTAGCCGTGCGCTTTACAAAATCCGTAAATAAATAAATAAATAAACTTTCTAGACCCAATATCAGATATAGACAATCTGACCGTAGATCCCCCAATACCTTTGAACTGGTCATACCATTTAGCCATCCTGTTCTCTATTCAAACTCTGGCTAACCGTGTGAGTGTGCTGAATAAAACAGCTATTAAGCTATTAAACGTGATGTTTTGGTGCTAAACATCCAACCTCTACACACAAAACCTGTTTTAATGGAGAAGACTGATCATGATCCAAAACTTATTGACAGTTGTGTCGTTAAATCACTGGATCCCATCCTGCCACTCTCCTCATTCCATCCAGCCAGAACTATTCCACTGGCTCTATGGTATAGTCAATCAATTTGAGTGGAAAGAAACACTGCAAGAGACTTGAGAGACTTTGGAGAAAGTCTTATGCTGAAGATGCCAAAAAGAAGTAGAGTCCGAGTCAGAGTCAAATACACTTTATTCGATTATTTTAAAATCATAAAAGTATGCTATACATTCATTTCTGATCACAACGAAAAAAAGAAATTATAAAATTCTTTAAAAACAAAAATTTGTTATGTACAAATCTTCAATGGTGATCAAGATAACTATACAAAAATTATATACAACTACATAATTTTTAGAACCACTGTAGATTGTTCTGATCTTTCAAAGGATTTACATAGTTTGTACATTAAATTTACTACAAGTCTATTTACAATTCTATTTACAGTTCTATTTACAATCAATTTACAATCAATTTTCAACCATAACCTGGCGAGATATGCAGACTTTAAGGAATTCATAGAACTAAGTCAGATGATAATAACCTTGAGAAATTTCGGTCAAAATGCCAATTCCCATACTATCAGGCTAGTGGTGGTCGAAGTCTTTTTTGCCTGGACCGAATAGACATTGTCAGGAAATTGGCTACCCCGTACATTACTAATGGTAATTCCATAAGCTGCAGGAACAATAAAACCGGTTTAACTTGCATAAACTCTTGGTCCTTCAATATAGGCTTAATAAACTTCTCCCTGGCACTTTTAAAAAAGGACAAAAAAACAGAAAATGCAATAAATCCTGATCAGAGAAATCATCACAACTGCAGGGAGCATTCTTGTGGGGCCTACACCACTTATCGTATTCACCCAGCAGAAAGTGAGCTTGATTAAAACGAAATTTCGTAAGGAGCCACCGATGATATGGTTTATTTACTATCATCAGATATGGTTGGATAGCTAAAGTTGTAATCGTCATATAGTGAGATCTTACAGTTGGCTTCATTATTTCACATGACTCTCTTTCTGCTTCCCTTTTCTTTGTAAAGTGGGACTTGGCCCAGCTAATGTCTCCTCTTTTTAGACCTTCGGGTTTAGTATATAGATCAGGGCGGCCCAGATATCCTGCTGTTGTTTTGATATATGTTAGCCACTCGATCTCAGCCACTCTGTCCCGCCCCATACAGTCTCTAATGATCTTGTGATTTAGAGTTAAGTTGGGATTAAGCCATGTTTTAATCCATGACAAGAGTGGGGCCAAGGACAACGTGTCTTCAATAAACCCCATCCCCAATTCCATATGGATTGAAAAAGCAGGAGTAGATTGGGGAAGACCCATAAGAGATTGTAAAAACATGTTCTCCGCTCTTTGGATACGGGACATGTTTTTAAAACCCCATATCGAGGCCCCGTACCTGGCTATAGCCAGGGTTTTGGCTCTATAGATAGACAAGATAGCCTCAGCTGGTTTGCCACCAAGTCGTTTTGCGAAACCCAGAAAAGCGGCAGACGATCTTTTTACTGCCGCTGCTTTATTCTGGATTTGTGGTGCCCATGTCCCTTTCTCATCAAACACCACTCCTAGATAGGTGAAAACTTTGACTTTAGAGATCACGGAGCCATTACAAGAGAGGGTTTTGATGTTATTCTTGCGATTGCCCACTGCCATGACATGTGATTTCTCTGTATTTATTACTAAATCCAGATCTTGCATAAAAGCCCCAAATGCATTTAGTAGATGTTGTAAACCATTAGGGGTTCTTGACAACAATACCGTATCATCGGCATATAATAGGACCGGCATCATGGAACCACCCATGTGCGGTACATCAACAGAGGCCGCTTCCAGAGACTCTCCCAGTGAGTTAATATAAAGAAAGAAGAGCATGGGGGCCAGGATGCACCCTTGGCGCACCCCCCTTCCAGATTTAAAAAATGTGGTACAGTTTCCCTCCTGGGACATACGAATAGTCGCCCTTAGATCACTGTGAAGTTGCGCCAGAAAATTCACAAGTGCTCGATCCAGTCCCTTATCAAGGAGTATTGTCCACAGCTTTGACCTATTAACTAGGTCAAAGGCTGTGGACAAGTCCATGAAAGCCAGATACATCATCCCCCTTGATGCTACTGTATATTTGCTCAGTGTGAGGTGTAGATTTAGGCATTGGTCTTCTGTGCCTCTGGCAGATCAAAAGCCATACTGAGCCTCACACAAAATATCTTTATTAGTGGCCCAAGCTGAGATTCTTTCTAGAATAACCTTACCTAGGATTTTAAATGAAGAATCTAGCAATGATATGGGCTTATAGCATCTTGGGTCCCCCCTTTGGCCCTTCTTAAATATGGGTATAATGATGGATTGTGACCCTGTAATTGGGGGTCTTGTCTTATCTCTACTGACTACATTAAAGACATTTGTGAGTACAACTGACCACATGGCCGAGTTTGCTTTGAACATATCGGCAGGTACGCCATCTGGGCCAGGGCCTTCTGGGCTGCCGTGTCCTCAATTGCCTTCTGTACCTCTCTAATAGTAAAACTTGGTAGAGTGTCTTGTATGTCAATCGGTATTGGTTCTATGGGTCCTAGATTAAGATTACTGCCATAGATCCTTTGGAAGTGATCCAGCCAGTCCTGCTCTGGAATATTTACCTCTAGTGGCGCATTTTCTTTCCCATTAAACAAGGGGGTATTAACAATGGTCCAGAATTTTGAGCTATCCCTCAGGGTAGCCTTCTCGTACAAATCATCCCAAGCCTGTCTTTTTATTTCTTTTTTTCTCCTTAGAATATTCAAGTTATACTGTTTCCTAAGCCTGGCCACCTCAGATCTATCCCGGGGTACCATTTTCAAAGCTTTATGTAATTCTCGGTGGGATATGGAGCATTCATTATTAAACCACCCCTTTACCTTTTTCTCCCTGTTTTTCGTTTTGCATTTTAGATCATCTGCTGCCTGGCGGCAGATGGATTCAAAAGACCGGATTATATTCCCCTCAAATTTAAGTGGTTCCCTACAGATGTTAATTTCTTTACCCACTTTTTGATTTAAGGAGTGGAAAAAATCCTCTGGGATGACTTTGCTCCATTTCACCCGCCTCCCCTGGTCCCTTGGAATTAAGTCTGCAGAAAATTCTGCATTAGTATTTTTATTAAATAAAAACAGGCTGTTATCTTCTACTTTCAACACAACCGGGTTATGATCACTAAATGTAGTGTGTATAGCATTATAAAAAATAACATTATGTAACATAGCCGGAGAGATGAATATATAGTCAATAATAGTGTTGCTGTCCCTGGCACTGTAAGTTGGGACCCTTTCATTACTATCGAAGAACTCTGGTTCAAATAATTCATTCTCTAGAAGAAGTTCTTCTAGGGCAGACCCTTTTACAGAATGTTCAAAGTGTGGGAGTGGCAACATATCTATATTTAAGTATCTCTTAACTGGCAATTCTGTTGACATAAATGTACATTAAAATCTCCCATCAGGGTGAAATATACCGGAGTGGTTTGACCCTCTTTAAAATTACATATGAACTCAGTCAGAGAGTTGATATTTTCATTGGCACCTGTATTTTGGATGGCATTATAAAAGTTGATATAAACACATTTAGATTTATTAGTCATTGTGACTTCCAGAACTAAGTAGTTTTGGGATGGTGTGTGTAATACCTTAACAGTTCCATTCACTTTAACTGAAATTAAAAACTTCAACCCTCCTTTATTTCGGCCTGAGCTCGATGTCTGTGCAGCTAAAAAATAAGATGTATATCCATCTAACCAAAAATCACAATCCCTATCCCACGTTTCCTGTAAGGCTACCACATCATATTCTTTTAATAAACCCAGCCATCTTGTGTCATCCCTTTTCGAGCGTAGTCCTGCGATATTCCAGCTCAATATTTTGACAACATTACCCTTTTCGTTTCTAGTAGGCAGTGTGGGCAATAGATGGCTACAAGTATTATCACAAGAAGTCAGTCAATCGTTTTCCTCTAAATTTGATAGGGCAGAAAACCTATTTGTAAGCACCAGACTACTTCTTGCTTCACTTCCCTGATTATCATGGGTTTTTGGTAGCATGCCAGTTGTTTGCGTGGCCCAAGAGCTGGAACAGGAGATATTAGTGGGAGTAACGTTGCGAGTAACCCTTCCTGGAAGCATCTTATGTGGTGCAGGTGGTGGGTAGAAAAAACCTAGGGGTACCGCTCTAATCCTGTCTTCTTTGACCTCTGTAGCATCCCAAAATAAACGCGAGGCCTCATGGGGTCTATTAAAGTTGACGATCATACAGTCACCAGCAAAAAAAAATTCTGTGTATCCCCCCCAATCAACCCGTCAACCTGTCTGAATGCACTCTGGTATATTATTCGGGCCTGTACAATTTGCATCACACCACGTCTTAATATTGACCAGCTGTGTACCATTTGACTCAAATTCACCCGGCTTTAATACAGGTATATTCACCAGAACAGCGACATAAGGTGTAGCTTCTGGGGGAAGGTGAACTGGAGGTCTAGGGCGCTGTCTCCTAGGCCCTGCTGAGTTATGCTCCTCTAAAAGGGGTGCCATAGGCTTAGCCTGAGGAGGACATGTTTTACTTATCAAATGTGCCCTAGATGTAATTTTACTATCTATTTGCCTAGTACCACAACCTTTAGACTCTAGTGGTAGGGCGGATGGAATCAAAGGGCATGTTGGTACAGTATTCCCCTGCTCCATAGGGGATTGGGGTTGCCTCTGTTGATTAAAAAATGGCCGTGATGTAGTTTTTGATAATGGACCCCGAGAATCTTTCTCAAAAGACGTTATGTAATCATTAATCCTATCACATTTCCCCAATATTTCAGTAACACATTCCTTAAGTGTATCTATAATGTCAGTGGAGATTTGTATGAGTACCCCTTCAAGTTTGTCTACAAGGACCTTCTCCACCATGTCCTTAATAGAGATTTCGAGGGCACTCAATGGAGTTCCTTGTTTTTTTTGAGAAAGTGCGCCTTGAGCCTTAGATTTATAAAGAATCCGTTTAGGGCGCTTAGTAGTCTGCGGTTCAGGCTCCTGAGTACAATCATGTATGGGTTGCTGAAGGACTTGATTACTGTTCACTTGATCCTCTTGTTCCGGGGTGTTGGCTATATCTTGTTGCCTAATAATGGGTGCATTTTCAATCAGTATTACAGGTTCCAGGGGAATAGGTAGTCTATTTACTGTGGGCGATGGTTGGCTATCCAAAAATATTGGGTCCAAACCCAGTTCGCGTTCTTTGTCAGCAATTTCTTGATTCAATTTGCCCACAGCTGATGTCAAAAATGTCATAATATTAGATGATGCTGTAGCTTTTCGCGCAATTTTAGCTTTAACTGTACCCCCATTACTGGATGTTTGCAGGTTGCGCTTACCCATTTCCGTAGTGCAGATTGAAGGGGGGATGCCCGTCCCGTCCCCTGTCGTCCCCGGACGGCCACAGACGGCCCGCCCTCTGCCCGGGCTCAGCCCGGCGACGTCCGCGCGCGTCCGTGACGCGGAGGAAGCTGTTGCCTTTTGTGCGCCTCCTGGCGCTGGAGACAGGAAGTGGGCGCTGTTGTGGTGGGGCAGGCTGGGAACTGTGGTCCGCCCCGCTCTGCGGCCGTGCGATGTAGCTGCTCGGCGGCGGGGGCGACCACAGCGTCAGGAACCCAGCGGTGCGGCGGTGTCCAGGCAGGTCAGTGCTGCGACCCCTCCTAGCGTTAGTCTTCGCTTGTTGTGCTCCCCAAAAAGAAGTATAAATCATCAATGAAAAAATATAAAACTATATAGAACAGAGCGCGCCTCATTCAATTCTGATAAAATGGCATAGTAACATAACTGTCCCAAGACTCTTTTTAAGGTGGATAGGTACCTTGCAGATCCTTGTAATGTGTCTCCTGCTACTGCTCCCTTGCTTTCCAAAAGTCAGTGTGAGGAGCTTGCCCAGTAATTTATTGAAAAAGCTAAAATCGGCATTTACATCTGGGCATATGCTGCTGCCCTAGTGCTTGGGGGTTAGAATCTGAATTCACGGACCTGATTAATGCGCGTTAGAGTCCGAGTCCTTTTAACATTTTGCTCGTGCATTTTTAATGGTGGTTGTATTTACCTGTGTTGCACATTTGCTTGCCATTGGTTCTGGTCCCCGGTCCGCCACGGCATGTGCCGATTGAGCAGAGGGACAGGGAACTAGCAGAAGCCAATCTACGCTCTCTGATTGGCCAGAGTCACTACAACTGACCCGCCTCCCTCCCCATTTAAAGCAAACCTCAGTGCGGAAGCGCGCAGCTAAAATCGGCATTTACATCTGGTCATACGCTGTTGCGCTAGTGCTTGGGGGTTAGAATCTGAATTCACGGACCTGATTAATGCGCGTTAGAGTCAGAGTCCTTTTAACTTTTTGCTCGTGCATTTTTAATGGTGGTTGTATTTACCTGTGTTGCACATTAGCTTGCTATTGGTTCCGGTCCCCGGTCCGCCACGGCGTGTGCCAATTGAGCGGAGGGACAGGGAAACAGCAGAAGCCAATCTACGCTCGAATTGGCCAGAGTCACTACAACTTACCCGCCTCCCTTCCCATTTAAATCAAACCTCAGCGTGGAAGCGCGCAGCTAAAATCGGCATTTACATCTGGTCATACGCTGTTGCGCTAGTGCTTGGGGGTTAGAATCTGAATTCACGGACCTGATTAATGCACGTTAGAGTCAGAGTCCTTTTAACTTTTTGCTCGTGCATTTTTAATGGTGGTTGTATTTACCTGTGTTGCACATTTGCTTGATATTGGTTCCGGTCCCCGGTCTGCCACGCCGTGTGCCGATTGACTGGAGGGACAGGGAACCAGCAGAAGCCAATCTACGCTCAGATTGGCCAGCGTCACTACAACTGACCCGCCTTCCTCCCCATTTAAAGCAAATCTCAGAATTGACGCGCGCAGCGGCGCGCCGAAGGCAAGCCCGTCTGCGACAGTCTGCGCCCGATTGTCGCCCGTCACCCGGACCCCTGCCCATGTTTGATCACAAACTAGGTAAGCTGTCTTAACTATGTTGTGTTATACCAGCGACAAATTGAAATCTTTGAATATCTTAAGAACCATTACTCCAGGAACAATTACCCTGACGACACAGCCCCTAACATATCCATACTTGACTTCCTGGATAAAGACCCCAAAATGCCAAGCCTATGACCGCACTATACCTCAATATGCGGTCTATACCTAAACACACAATAGAGCTATGGAGTCTGTTAAATGCTGAAAAACCCGACATCTGTTTCTTTACCGAAACATTTATTTATTTATTTATTTATTTTTGGCGATTTTTAGAGCGCGCAAATACCCGAGGGTGTCTCGGCGCTGTGTCACAGAACTCTCTATCGGAGAAGGGGGACTAGGCTTGGAACAACCATGTTTTCAGTTTTTTTCTGAAATTGAGCAGAGTTGGTGCACACTTAATGTGGAGAGGGAGAGTGTTTCACAGTCTAGCTGTTCCAACGGTGAAGCGTTTGTCTCCCCAATTAGCCCTTCTTGTGCGGGGACTGTTAGCAAATGGGCTGAGGATGAGCGCAGTGTTCTCCGCTGTTCGGGCGGGTGAAAGGCTTGTTTTAAGAATAGGGGGCCATGATTGTGGATTGCTTTATAAGCTATGCACAAGGCTTTAAATTTGATGCGGCTCCTCACCGGCAGCCAATGCAGCTGTTGGATGTAGGGGGAGACAGATGCAAATTTGGGAATGTGTAGCAGGGTCCTAGCTGCTGCATTCTGTACAGTCTGTAGTTTGTTGAGGACCTTTTGTTGTGCATTTAGAAGCAAGGCATTACAGTAGTCGGTTTTGGAAAAGACTAACGTGCTGACTAAAGTTTTGCCTGCAGAAGATGGTAAGTACGGGATGAGTTTTTTGATTTTTTTTAAGGTTTGGAAGGAGGATGAGACCACTGAATTTGCATGCTGCTGGAAGGACAGTTTGTTGTCGAAGATGACCCCCAGGTTTCGTACCTTGACTACTGGTTCTGGGGGTTGTCCCATTTGTTGGGGCCACCATTGTGGAGACCAGTTTGGTTGTAGTCTCCCGAATGTCATCACTTCTGTTTTATCAAAATTTAGCTTGAGGCAGTTTGATGACATCCAGGAGCTTATTGCTTTCATGCCAGATTGGAAATTTGACGCTACTGTTTGGCCATCATCGAATACGGACAACACCAGTTGTGTGTCGTCTGCGTATGTGGTGAGAGAAATCCCGTGGGATTTGATGACCCTCGCTAAGTCAGACACATATATATTAAACAGTGTCGGGCTTAGCGAGGATCCCTGTGGTACACCACAAGGCAAGGAGAAAGTCTGGGAAGTGTATTGTCCCAACTTCACCGTTTGTGGGCGGTTTGACAAGAATGAGGCGAGAAGCTCCTTAGCCTTGTCCCTTATTCCTATAGCCGCGACACGGTCGATCAGTGTGGTATGATCGACCGTGTCGAAGGCTGCGGACAGATCTAAAAGTATGAGGATTGCAGCTCCTCCATTGTCCATGGTGGATCGAATCTCGTCCGCAGCCTTCAGGAGTGCTGTCTCCGTGCCGTGTCCCTGACGGAACCCAAACTGGGTGTCATCCAGTAAGTTGTTGTTGTGGATATATGTTGACAATTGCTGGTTCATGATCTTTTCAAAGATTTTGGCCGGAAAAGGAAGGCATGCAATAGGCCTGTAGCTGGCTGGAAGAGAAGGGTCTAAACTGGGTTTTTTGAGTAACGGTTCAATAATGGCTTCCTTCCATCCTGAAGGGTAGGTGCCGGATGTAAACATTGCGTTGCAAATAGTAGTGAGTGACGGAGCAACGGGTTCTGGGATGAGGTTGAGAACAGCAGGGGGGCATGGATCAAGTGGTGATCCGGATTTGGTTCGGGCGATAAGGGGTTGAACCGTATCTTTCGTGATTTTTTCGAAGGCTGAGAAATGTGGAGTATTGTTTGTCATGGAGTGCTCGGTATGGGATAAGGAAGGGTCAGGTGCAAAAGTGGAGAAAATGGCTCTGACCTTATCTTCGAAAAATTTGGCCAGTGCATCTGAGAGGTCCTGAGATCCCTCTGAGGGGGTGGCAGAGGATTGGACAGGTATGTTACCACCTGGAACAGTTTTCCTGATGAGTTTTTGGCCTGATTAATTTGGTTGGTGTAGTAGGTGGTTTTCTCGGATGTGATCAGTTTTTTGTAATTAGAAAGGGCATTTTTATAGCTGATCTTGTCCGCGTTATTATAATGTCGGCGCCATTGCCTTTCTAAGTTTCTGCAGTATTGGCGCTGCAATCTGAGGGATTCCGAGAACCAAGGGGCGGAAGGAAGCTTTCTGTTCCTGTGAGAGGTTTTTGTGGGGGCTAGTTTGTTACAGGCTGCGTTCAGATTCATCAAGTAGGTGGCTGATGCAGCTACAGGGTCTTGATTGTTTAGCGGAGGGCTGTCAAGTATGATCTGAGTGAGCTGGTCAAGGTTAATGTTTTTCCAGTCTCTGAATTTCGTTGATCCAGAAGTTATCTGGGAGGGTGGGCAAGGATTTATGGGAACTGAAAAACATACTGCCGAATGATCTGTCCATATTAGAGGGATGACCTTAGTGATTGTAATATCTCTGTCATTGGTGAATAGGCCGTCTAGGGTATGCCCTGCTGAGTGGGTGGGTGATTTGACAATTTGCAGGAGGTCTACTGTCTCCAAGTCACCGAGTAATGTTCCTGTATCAAAGTCATCATGAGATTCAAGATGAAAATTGAAGTCACCTAAAACGGTGAAGTGTTGGGTTCCAATAGACATCTCGTTTAAGTTTGAGAGAAATTTTGATCTGGATCCTGGGGGGCGGTAGATTAGCAAACCTCTAAAGGTAGTTTTACTGGAGGTGCGTATGGCAAAAAGGAGAGCTTCGCACTCAGGAAGAGTAGTTTCTGATGTTATTAATTTTAGGTGCTCTTTGTGTATAATTGCTATTCCTCCGCCTTTTCTTAGGGGTCTGTCTAACTTGCTTACACAATAGTTGTTAGGCATGGCGTCTGTAAAGTCAGGTCCAGAGGATTCGTCACAGCCAGGCGATATCAGACATAGCGTACGCTCTTCCTCCAGAGTACCTCCTAATCAGGTTGGACAGAGAAATGCGCAAAGGAGGTGGCATAGCAATTGCGGCTAAAGCCCCAATAGAGATTAAGCTACTGGAGTATTTCTCCAGCTCTTTTGATGAAATCATGATCGTGAATATTAAAACCTCCAGTTCTGAAAATTGGCGAGGGGCCTTAGCTAATAGACCCCCTGGCCCCAAAACCGAATTTGTTAACCATCTATTAGAAGTTATAGTCTCCCATGCACTGGCAACTGAAAATTTCATCCTGCTCGGGGACTTTAACTATCATGCCAAACTCTCCTCAAACCCCGAAACCTGTCATTTAATTAGAACTATGTACAGCCTTGGTCTAATCCAAAGAGTAATCGGCCCGACTCACCGAGCGGGTCATACTTTACATTTAATTTTCACTAGTTCGCCAAAACTGAGCAACGAAGCCCCTCTCACTCTGATTTGGACTGACCATTATCTTTTAAAGTTTAGCCTTGCTATTCAGGCTTCGATCAAATTAATAAGCAAAAAAAGAATGCTTATATGACCCTGGCGTAAACTGACACCTGAAGCCTTTCTTACCCCTTTCAAACCCTTAAAAAACCAGCCCATTCTACTGTAACAGATGGTAACGAACTTGGAGACCTCTATCTTACACACTTTGGACGTGATTATTCGAAAAACGAATGTTAAAGTAAAATCTGTAGCCTCCCCGTGGTTCATGACCGCCCTAAAATCAGACAAGCAAGCTAGTCTGGCAGCTGAACGCAACTGGCGAAAAACAAAAACGGAAGAGGACAGAACTAACTATAAATTACTGCATTCATGTTATGTAAAAAACATCAAAATGGCTAAGAAGACATATTTAACTTTGCGTATAAACAATTTGGTTAATTCTAGCAAAGAATTATATAAAATATTAAAAGAATTTACTTCCCCCCGTGCCGACAGTCTCTTTTCAGCCCCTCTCCAAATTGGGTAGAGTCGATGTCCGAGTTCTTTGGCAATAAAATCAACTTAATCTATTCCTCCTTTCCTAATATGGATCTAGATAATTCTCAGCAAAACAATAGCCTGATGTCATCTCTCCCCTTGGCTGATTGCAATGACTTTCCTTGTTTGACTGAATTTGATCTGATAAGTCACTGAAACTTTGGAGGGTCTAAGAAAAATAAAATCTGGCTCCCCTGTGGATCCTTTCCCTCCACGCTGCTGTACTAAAATTACGCCACTGCTAGCTAACTCCCTTACTGCAATTTTTAACACCTCACTTGAGCAAGCCATTGTACCGTTCAAATGGAAACACGCACAAGTGAAGCTGATTCTAAAGAAACCTTCCAATGAACCTGCACTACCATCTCATTACCGGCCTATTTCTTTGCTGCCCTTTTTTGGGAAAGTGTTGGAACATCTAGTAAACAAACGGCTTACTGCTTTTACAGAGTCACACGCGGTCTTGGATCCTTCCCAATCCGGTTTCCGTGCTGCCCATAGCACGGAGACAGCGGTCATCAAGATTGTGGATAACATCAAGCTCGCGGTGGACAGAGGTGAATCAGCTATCCTCATCCTCCTGGACCTATCCGCAGCATTTGATACCATCTCCCACAGCATTTTGAAACATCGTCTGTGGGAGTTAGGTATCAGAGGAAGGGCCCTTGGTTGGATTGAAAACTATCTTACTGACCGCCTCACCACCGTTGGAGTCGACACTCTGGTCTCCAGTAGTCATCCTGTAATGGTGGGGATACCTCAGAGGTCAATCTTAAGCCCTCTACTATTTAATCTGTACTTAACCCCACTGGCGAAAATCATTAACTCATACAGCTTTGAAACCGTATCGTACGCCGATGACACACAGCTGTTCATCACTTGCGGTACAGATCACATCGGCACCCGTTCCCGTTTTAAAAACTGCATGGTTGAGATAAGCAGTTGGATGAGGAACAACAAACTCCAAATAGACTGACTTGTCCATGAAAAATCACATCACCAAAGTGACAGGGACTTGCTATGGAATATTGCGCAGTCTCAGGAAGATCTTCAGGTGGGTTCCTATAGAAACCAGGAAACCCTTGGTACAGGGCCGTATCGTCAGCCATCTTGATTATGGCAATGCCCTGTACGCTGCACTTAATGAGGACCTGCTGGCAAAACTGCAGACCCTCCAGAATGCAGCGGCCAGATTAGTCCTGGACCTGCCTCCTAAAATAGCCTCAGCACCCTCTCTGAAAAAGCTCCATTGGCTCCCCATTCGTCAGAGAAGCCACTTTAAGATCTTGAGCATAACGCATAACTCTTTGTACAACAACGGGCCCAAATACCTTCAAAAAAAACTTAAATGGTATGTCCCCAAAAGATCCTTAAGGTCCTGCAACAAATCATTCTTGACCAAACCGCGTGTCCGGACCTCCAGATAAGGTCACCGTTCTTTTTCCTATCTTGCCCCTTTGCTCTGGAACAAACTGCCCCCTCCCACCTCCTATCCATCAGTGAACACAAACAATTTTGTAAAACCCTAAAAACCTGCCCTTTCCCAAGTAGTCTTATCATACTGTATCTAGCCTCACTTGTGGTCAACCGTTTTTGTGCTGCAAGCGCCTTGAGACCTTACGGTGATAAGTTGCGCTATACAAAAACCTTTGACATGACAAATGACATGGTTGACATCCATCTTCAACTGTCCAAAGACATCAATAGCAAGTCCTTACTTGAGGTTTCAGACCTTCCCAATCAGCCAATGAACCAGTCTCAACAAGAACTTTCTGGCAGTATGACACTACGTCACTCTGGCTTACTCCTAACCTCTCTACCTTTTTCACTAGTCTTCTAATTATCAAATTAGCTCCCCATTGAATCCTTTCCCACTGTCCAAACTTTGCCTACTGATTCAATACTATTGCATGTGATGGTTGATCTCCTAAACACTTCATTACGTGAGGGCCTTGTCTGCGCATGTATGGTGCTTCCACTAAGAAAAAAAACGAATCTGGACACTTCAGACCAATCTCAGTGCTTTCAAAAATGTTGTAGAAGCATGATAATGCTGATCTCACATCCTATGTAGAGGCCCAAGAATGTTTTCATCCTTCCCGGTCAAGGTTCAAGGCAGGACACAGTACAAAATCTGCCCTCTTTGGAGTCACCTAACATCTTAGATGACTCCTAGATGAGGGCTGTACAGCTGCGCTTATCTTATTAGATCTTAACGCAGCTTTTGATACTGTGTCCCTTACCATCTTGCTTGAACGCCTACCTTCTTTGGGCCTGAAAGGAAAGGCCCTTGCATGGCTAACATTATTTCTCAAGGACCGTACATTTCCAGTCTGTTCAGCCAGTGCCAGATCTGAAATGTAAGCTTTAACTTCTGGTGTCCCCAAGACTCCATGCTAAGCCCCCTGCTTTTTAATATCTCTGTCAGGCCTTTAGCCTGACAGAGATATAGAGTTACGGTCTAACTATTTATTCATACACAGATGACACACAAATTACATTCTCTGACCTTAATTTGGGCTTGAGTCGAGTGGGCACCTGGTTTTGTTCTTGAAGACAAATTCACAATGAAACCTCATGTTTCTAAAGTTACCACCGCCTGATTCACTGTGTTTAAATGGATGAGGAAGATCATATGGATGATCCCCCAATCCTTTCAGAAGACCATGATCCCGGCCTTAGTTATATCCAGATTGGATGACAGTAATTTCTTATATTTAGGAGCAGACCAGGCATCCATGAGACATCTGCAGATGGTTCAGAATTCAGCAGCTAGACTTCTGTAACGACTTCCAAAACATGCCTCAGTTTCATACCTCCTTTGTGAACTGCACTGGCTGATAATCTCTACACTGGTCCAATTTACGGCTCTTTGTGACATGCTAAAGGCAAACGCTAGAACAGGGCCATACTACATTCAAGAGCTAGGGACACCTTACATCCCATACCAATCCCTGAAGTCCGCCAACTTGGTTTTCTGCACTGTACTGAGATTCCATCTGGCCTGGCTTGGAGGACGTTCTTTTGTAGTGCTCGGTCCAAAATTATTGAATTCCCTTCCCAAATCCCTCATGGACAGTACCTCTCTTCTTGCATTTTGTATAGGCTTAAATACATGGCTATTCTATTTAGATAGTTCTTCTGCTTCATCATGCTAAGCGCCAGAAAACCCTTAAGGGTAGCTGTGCACCTTACAAAACTAAATAAATAAATTGTTTAATATTGATTGCTAGTTTTGTTTGCAAGCACTCGAGTGCTGCATTCACTAAACCTCCATGTTTGGGGCTTAATTGAGCCCATGTTCTCTATCATTGTCTGAATACACTGATAATTTGAGGATTTTATTAGACCTATGTACGCATACAGGGCAATCAAATCACTGAGCATTATTTTAGCTACAGAAACCTCAAACCTGTAGGAGTTATTTAAACTCACCTTTCCAAATTCAGATTATTGTTTTCATGTTAGGTGCTCAAAAAGAAGCTGAATTTCAAATCATGCCATGAGTGGGGTCATGGAAATTAAATTAGTGAATACACTTCTCCATTCCTGACTGTCAAGCTCTTTTTAACTTCGAATACCACTTGCTAGCAGTAGTCAGGAACATACCACAAACATTTTTACAGATACATTACAGAATGGAGAGTTTACATTTTGTAAAAAAACAGTAGTACACCAGAGTTAAGTTTCTCAGTTCAGGCTGATGATAGAATAGTGCCAAAGCTTTCAGACATGTGGTATAACTAAGCAACAATGCTGGCACATGGATTCATTATTTGAACGGAAATTGAGGAACTCACTCTGGAATTGCTAACTTTAAAGAGACTGCCAATTTAAAAATCTCCTAAATTTTTTTGCTCTTTATACCTTCATCCACATAAGCTTGAAAATAGCATCAAAAAACTACTGTTTTGGCCGTACTCCATTTACATAGTAACTGCTACAAGACCAAAAGAGAAGGCCCACTATCATAATGATATTGGAGGATCTATGTCCCATCAGAAAAAGACAAAAAGTATTTTGAAAGGAGTACAACGGACAAAGTATTCTTTGTAACATGCGTTATTATCGATCCCACATCCTGACTGTACATCCATTCGGGTGGGCTCGACTTTTTATTGTAGAGAGAATAATTAGATATAGTTTCTGGTGTAGGAATCCGAATAGAAAAAAAATAATAAATGAATCCCTAGAAGTGAGAAATTTAATTGTTAGGGGCCTTTAGTAAATTTAAAAAAAAAACAAGATGTTGTTATAGGTGATTTGTTTTTCCGCCTCTTGGCACATCTCCAGGTTTTAGCCAGTTGCTTTGCTGCCCTTCAGTCATAAACATAAATCTATACTACTATAATAAAGGAAGAACTTTCAGCCTTTGAGGCGGGTAAACTCGGGAACCACAGCGCCAATCCACACACCCGATACACCGTTGGAATCGTCGGGGTGTGTAGATGGTTATAGGCTATATACATTTAAAAAAAAACGTTATTTAAAAAATTTACAGTAAAAAAAAAAAGTAGTCCCTCCGAAGTAGCGCCGGCCGCGACGTGCATGCTCACGTGGCGCGGGGAGGAGCAGCGTCCTGGAGAGCTAAGAGGAGCGGCGGACATGGCGCTAGGGAGGAGCGGTGACGTGAGGAGCAGCGGACAGGCCAGCGGCGGTGCGAGCAGCGGACACGCGGGAGGACCGGCGGCTGAGGTAAGCAGACCCATGTCGGGACAGGCGGGGGTCGGGGTAGGCGGGGGTCGGGGCAGGAGGGGGATGGGCCGGGCGGGGGCCCAGGCTGCTGGACAATGTCGGTGCGGGCGGGGTCGGGGAAGCCTGTTGCTCCAGACAAGGTCGGGACAGGCTGCTAGTATAACATAAAGATCCCTACAATCTAAAATTCTCATCTTTCCACTAGCTTCAATACGGCATACATTCATGCAAAACATACCAGCGCTCTGAAATTCCCAGGTCATTATTTAATTACAGAGAAATAATGGTCCCCTAGGAGTCTGAAGATGGACGGACCTTGTTGTCACACATCCATCAAAGGTCGCACTGGCATTTCCACCTTTCTGCCAGACTAGACTCTAAGGACCACATGCATCATTGTAGGAATTTGCGATTCCTAAATTGGGAAAATTAAGTAATCGCAATTTAGGAATCGCAAATTCCTATGCATCAAAAAATCGCAAATATTTATGCAAATTCTTGATTTTCCTTAATTGCGATTCACATTTTGCAAATCGCAATTAAGGAAAACCTTCCCATTGATTCCTATGGGCCAAAAGGTCCATAGGAATCAATGGGAAGGCATTAACATTTTGCGATTTTCATTTTGCGAATCGCAATTTGTTAATGCATTTCAAGGGTGCTGAGGGGGGTCCAAAGGACCACCCCCTGCACCCTTGAAATGTTATTTTAAGTGCAAGTCTCACACACACATGTCCAGAGGACATGTGTGTGTGTGACATGACACTTTTCAAAAATGCTTTTTTGAGCATATTTGAAAGATTTCGCAAATTAACACGAGGTTCACCCTTGTGTTAATTTGCTCCCCCTATTTGCGAATTCGCATTTGTTTAAACATTCATGCATTGCATTTAAGGAATCGTAAATATGCGATTCCTTAAATGCAATCGCATTTTTAGAAATCGCAAAAATTTGCGATTTCTAAAAAAAAGTTTAATGCATCCCAAAAAGTGATTTTGGAATCGCAAACGGCCAAATTTTGCAATACAGCCAGGTTCTGAAACTGGGATGGTGCAGTGAGCTAAAAAATGGTGTTGGATCTAGCCCTGATCTCTTGACTGGGTGAGAGATTTCTGCTTAATTCAGAGACTCTGTCCCTCACCACCCCTTGTTGTAAATATTTTTGTCCACCCTAAGCGTGGAAGGGTATACTCAGATGTGAGTCCCTTGCTCATTGCACCATCAGGATTCAAGCAAACCGGGCCGAAGACGGCTGTAATGCCAGAAACCGGTCCCCGGGAGCTTGTTTCCTTCCCAGTGTAAGAATTGGCTTTTGTAGTTTGGTTTGCCCTGTTCCCATCATGCACTGGGACAGGAACAGACTAATTTGCATACAGCCAGGTTCTGAAACTGGGATGGTGCAGTGAGCTAAAAAACGGTGTTGGATCTAGCCCTGATCTCTTGACTGGGTGAGAGATTTCTGCTTAATTCAGAGACTCTGTCCCTCACCACCCCTTGTTGTAAATATGTGTGTGTGTAGCATGACACTTTGAAAAATGCTTTTTTGAGCATATTTGAAAGATTTCGCAAATTAACACGAGGTTCACCCTCGTGTTAATTTGCTCCCCCTATTTGCGAATTTGCATTTTTTTAAACATTCATGCATTGCATTTAAGGAATCGCAAAAATGCGATTCCTTAAATGCAATCGGATTTTTAGAAATCGCAAAAAATTGCGATTTCTAAAAAAAAGTTTAATGCATCCCAAAAAGTGATTTTGGAATCGCAAACGGCCGAATTTTGCAATACAGCCAGGGTCTGAAACTGGGATGGTGCAGTGAGCTAAAAAATGGTGTTGGATCTAGCCCTGATCTCTTGACTGGGTGAGAGATTTCTGCTTAATTCAGAGACTCTGTCCCTCACCACCCCTTGTTGTAAATATTTTTGTCCACCCTAAGCGTGGAAGGGTATACTCAGATGTGAGTCCCTTGCTCATTGCACCATCAGGATTCAAGCAAACCGGGCCGAAGACGGCTGTAATGCCAGAAACCGGTCCCCGGGAGCTTGTTTCCTTCCCAGTGTAAGAATTGGCTTTTGTAGTTTGGTTTGCCCTGTTCCCATCATGCACTGGGACAGGAACAGACTAATTTGCATACAGCCAGGTTCTGAAACTGGGATGGTGCAGTGAGCTAAAAAACGGTGTTGGATCTAGCCCTGATCTCTTGACTGGGTGAGAGATTTCTGCTTAATTCAGAGACTCTGTCCCTCACCACCCCTTGTTGTAAATATGTGTGTGTGTAGCATGACACTTTGAAAAATGCTTTTTTGAGCATATTTGAAAGATTTCGCAAATTAACACGAGGTTCACCCTCGTGTTAATTTGCTCCCCCTATTTGCGAATTTGCATTTTTTTAAACATTCATGCATTGCATTTAAGGAATCGCAAAAATGCGATTCCTTAAATGCAATCGGATTTTTAGAAATCGCAAAAAATTGCGATTTCTAAAAAAAAGTTTAATGCATCCCAAAAAGTGATTTTGGAATCGCAAACGGCCGAATTTTGCAATTCGCACCATTTGCGACTCCAAAATCACTTGATGCATGTGCCCCAGTGACTTAGGGCTCCTTTCTACAAAAGAAATTCCCAATGCAAGATCTGGTTACAGCTACTTTGGTTAACCTGCTATGTTGCGTATGTCAATCTTCTTTGCAATCACTATTCATCTTAAATATCTGATGTAGAAAACCAGCCTTTCTGTATGGTCACCTGAGATTTTCTGCCTTTTCTGCACCCCCTTTTTTACTGGTTTTGGAGCTCAGTGCACTTTACTCCTGTTCGTCAGGAGTAAAGGGCCTGCACTCCCTTTTAAACATGCTAAAATTGGTTTAAACCTAATTGGCACAATTCACTTTCGTATAAGGTTTATGGTGCAGAACAATGCACCTGGCATGGAAAGGTAAATGCCATTTGTGGACTGCCGCACCTATTGTGCCATCCACTACACCAGTAATGAAAACATGGTTTTGGGACTGCCTTGTTTAGCTTGGCAAATGCAAAACCTACAGTTGATGGACAGAATACAGAACAATGTCATATATACACCCAGTACAGAGATCTGGGCCTAAATGTATCAATTGTTTGCACTCCACACCACCCCAGTTCAGACATGGCCATATGTAAATCAGCCTTGACCCTGTGCCTCATGGGAACAGTCCAGCCCGAACTGCCAAGCCATGTCTTCCCTGGACCGGAATCAAGCATCCTAGGACCGGTTTCTGCTCATTTCTCTGGCAACACATCTGAATGGACACACAAGCATTATTTGGACAAAATATAGAGCTATACATATTGGGAGACAGAAATATCAGAAATAAAATATTGTGATACTCTATATTATATTGCAAGTTCTAAACAAATGTTATTAGAAGCTAAAATACTGTTTTTTTTCTATGCAGATAACATTGGCTAAGTACAACTCAAAGGAACTTTTTAATACCAATAAAAATTGTCTACTCCAACTGTTCCTAGGAGCCATAGTAATTCCTCATTCTGCAATGAAATCACTGAGTTGAAGTTATATTTTCTTCCTTCTCTGAAGCCAATAAAATGACACAGTCAACCTCCAATAGGGACAGGCTAGGCACCAGTGACTCTTCACTGACACGTGATCAATTTTCATCACTGGAGGTATCAGAGTTAGTCAAGGTTCTCACCTTGATCCGCTCAGGAGCCCCCAGTGATCCTTGCCCTGCCAGGGTCATTAAACAAATACCGGAAGTGATAGGAATGGCCCTGACCCCTTGTTAAATGCTGTCTTTGCATCCGGCGTATTCCCTAAAATCTGGAAGCAAGCCTCTGTTCTTACACTTTTGAAAAAGCAGAATCTAGGCCCGAAAGACCCTAACAACTATAGGCCTATCTCGCGGCTCCCATTCCCTGCTAAGATCTTGGAAAAGGTGATGAACATCCAACTCAGTGCATTTCTCCATAGTAACAACTCTCTGGACCCCTCACAATATGGGTTCAGGGCTGATCACAGCACTGATCTGGCTCTGTTGAAGTCCACTGAGGAAATCAGAGAAGCCGTAGACGGAAGAGGTAGTGCTGCTTTGATTTTACTGGATTTGTCCGCGGCCTTTGACACGGTTCATCATAAGTTGTTGATGGACCGGTTGTCTGTGATTGGTGTGGAAGGACAAGCATGGAAACTCCTACAGTCTTTCTTAGCTGACAGGTCCCAAACTGTGGATCTTGATGGTAATTCATCTAAACTATTCATACTCCCTTGTGGGGTGCCACAGGGCTCTTCTCTTAGCCCAACGCTTTTCAACATATACGTGGCATCTCTAGCGGGAGTCATTAGATCTTTTGACTTCCAGCTCACCTCCTATGCTGATGACACACAAATTGTGTTGTCACTGACTAAATGAGGTAAGAAAGAGACTAGGGATCGTTTCCATGAGTGTATGAACGCAATATCTGGTTGGATGTCTTCCAACTGCTTAAAGCTTAATTCTAATAAGACCGAGGTCTTAACTTTCAGGAACAATCCACAGATGTGGACACTGGAATGGTGGCCAGAAGAGCTGGGTCTTTGCCCTACACCCACTAAGAAGGCCAAAAACCTGGGGGTATGAGTGGATAACAAGCTTGCCATGGGGGATCAAGTTAGCTTGGTGACCTCAGCCTGCTTTATGATTTTTAGAATCAAAAGGAAAATCAAGTTCTTCCTGACCGAGAGTAATCTCAAGACAGTGGTCATGGCCCTCATAACATTGCGTTTGGACTACTGCAACAGACTATATTTAAATATGCAAAAACAACAGATGAATAGGCTCCAATGAGTCCAAAACGCAGCGGCCAGGCTGCTGTCTGGAACACCTAAATTTGTTTCTGTTGAAGGAGAGCTTAAGAAGCTACATTGGCTCCCAATAAAACAAAGAGAACTCACTTTAAGGATCTCTGCATAGTTTCTAAAGCCATTAACGGCATCAGTCCGGAATTTCTTAGGCAAAAGTTTCACTAGTATATTCCAGGGAGGACCCTACGAGCCACCAGTGCTAAACAAGTGCAAGTTCCCATGCCAAAAAAAGTAAACTGGGGAGGCAGGAGTTTTACTCACTGTCAAAAATGCCCTAAATCTTCTTACGTTCCGGAAGAGCCTGAAAACATGGCTTTTTTCACAGTAGCATTCTTTTAGCTTCCCAGGAAGACCAGTACTTAGCGCCAGAATACACAAGGGTTATCGCGCACTCTATAAGTGCAAATAACATAACACACTTTCCAAGTCCAACGTTTCTCCTACTATTACACAGACTGGAGTAGGAGTAGTAATGTAAACCCCTCCGAATTCCTACACTTTGCCTAGTAGTGCCGTGACTCTAGAAGGAATAGTAAATCTAACCCCTCCGCAGTCAAACACTTTCCCTTATGCTGCATAAATTAGAGTGAGAACAGTATATTTAAAAATCTTAGACACCAATAGTTTTCATCAATCAATCAATCAGGAGTTTGTATAGCATGGCTACTGACTTGTAGGGACACAAGGGGCTGAGGAGGGCTACAGATCTGTCTGGGTGTGGTGGTTCAGTCAAAGAACCAGGTCTTGAGGTCCTTCCTGAATTGTGTCAGCAACGGGGATTGCCTGAGGTGGAGGGGCAGAGTGTTCCAGGTCTTGGTGGCAAGGTAGGAGAACGATCTTCCTCCAGTTCTGGTATTTTAAATCCATGGGATGGTGGCCAGGGCAAGTTGGGCCGAGTGAAGTTGTCTGGTGGGTGCATGGAATTGCGAGCCTGTGGTTCATATACATTTGTCCTGCAATGTGGAGTGCTTTGTAGGAATGTGTGAGGAGCTTCAAAGTGAATCTCTTCTTGATTGGGAGCCAATGGAGTTCTCAGAGGTGTTGTGTTATGTGTTTATGGTGGTGGATGTCGAGGACCAATCTAGCTGCTGCTTTTTGGACATTCTGTAGTTTCCTGAGCTGTTTCTGTGTTACGCTGGCATAGAGTGTGTTGCTGTAGTCAAGTCTTCTGGTGATGTGTGTGTGTCTGTGACCATCTTTCTGGATTCTGTGGTGATCCATCTGAATGTATTTTGCAGCAGGCAGAGCATGTGGAAGCAGGATGAGGATACAGCATTGATTTGGCAGTTCACAGTGAGCTAGGAGTCCAGTATGATGCTGAGGTTGCGTGCATGGCCCGTAAGGGTGGGAGGGGTTCACAGTGTGGTGATTCACTAGGAGCCGTTCCAGGCTGAGGGGGCAGTTCCCAGGATGGGTACTTCGGTCTTGTCTGAGTTGAGCTTGAGGCAGCTGTCTTTCATCCAGGTGGCAGTTGCCTTCCTTCTTTTGTGAAAATTGATTCTGACAGCTGTGGGTTCATTGGTGGGGGAGAGGATCAGCTGGAGGTCATGGGTGTAGGAGAAGATGTTGAGTCTGTGGTTTTGGACGATAGCTGCAAAAGGGCCATGTAGACGTTGAAGAGGGTGGGGCTCAGGGAGGAGTCCCGGAGCACTTCACAACTGATCTCTGTAGGTTCTGAGAGGAAGGGAGGTAGTCTGACTCGCTGTGTTCGGCCGGTAAGGAAGGAGTGGCTCCATTCCAGTGCCTTGTCACGCATGCCGGCATTGTGGAGTCTCGTGGTTAGGGTGCTGTGGGAGACAGTGTTGAAGGCGGCCAAGAGGTCTGGTAGGATGAGGCCTGCAGTTTTGCCCCAGTCAAGGAGGAAGCATATGATGTTGTGACAGTGAGGAGTGTGGTCTCAGTGCTGTGGTTGCTTCAGAAGCCCGATTGGGAGGTGTCCAGGATGTGGTTCTCTTCCATGAACTTGGGGGCTTGGGCATTGATGGCCTTTTCAGTGACCTTGGCTAGGAATTGGAGGCCGGAGATAGGTCTGAAGTATTTAAAGCCTGTCAGGTCGGTGGATGGCTTCTTCAGCAGGGGGTCGATATTGTCATGTTTCCAGTCATTGGGGAAGGAGGTGGTTTCAATGAAGCAGTTGATGGTGCAGCAAAGCTCGTAGGCTATGGAGGCAGCTACTCTATGGAAGATGTGATATGGGCAAGGGTCCGATAGGGCTACAGAGTGGATGCTCTTCATGGTTTTGAGTGTGTCCCCTGTGGTGAGCGGAGTTCAGTTGAGCCCGATCTGTTAGGGTGTGGCGTGGTTGCGTGCGTTGATGGCGGGCATTGTGGCAGGGTCTTGGGTGTCAAAGCTGTTGTAGATCTGCCCGATCTTTTGGTGGAAGAAGGTGCCAATTTTGTTGCAGAGGTCTTGGGAGGGTGAAACATCTGTGGTCTCACTGTTGGGCCTAGTGAATTCCTTGTCAATCTATAGGAGTGTCAGGGGAAAACAAGGTAAGGCCGCCCCCACTGAACCAAATAACAACATAGAGCCTTACCTATTATGGACACCTATATATATAGACCCACATTGAGGATTTGATACCACTAATTTTTCTAAATCCCCTGGGTGTGTTAATTAGCACTGATCCCTTAGGTCATGGTGTATTTTCTATTAATAAAAACGTCACACCAGGTCAAATCTCACTCAGAAAAAAGAAAAAGTGAGCAAATAGAGAGTACCTCACGGTAACAGCACCCGAGGGGGTTCCTGGCTGACAATTACCAGTTTACTCACTTCTCATCATCGGCCACTCTCTCTTTGTAGCGTGTAGAAAGAGAAAGAAAACTGGAAAAATGTAATAATAATCGTGAAGTGCAACAATAGTGAACGTAACCAAAGTGTACACTATTCAAGAACTGTGTGTGTGCACCCAGAACCCCCAAGTGAACCAGTGCAATTGGTTCCCAAAGTTAAAAATCTGGTAAGGCTTGCTGGCTATCCAACTTTATTCCACTGCTGCAAGCCCTCCCAATTAAAAATGGTTAACAACATACCAAACTCATTTACTTAATGCCTGGTGAATTCCTTAACATTGGTGAAGAGTTCATTGCTCTTGTGTGCATTGGCATTGATTTTGCCTTGGAGGGCTTTTTTCTTTGTGGTTTTGAGGAGAAGGTGATATGCGTTGATAGTGGTTTTGAAGGTTGTGTGGGTTTTTCCAGTCTTTTGTTTTGCCTACATCTCTTCTTGAGTTGTTTTCAGGTAAATCTAGACTAGTGGTGGGTGAGGGTGAACCAGTTGGCTTTTTTGGAGTGTTGCTTGTCTGGTGTCTTCTTGAGGGGTGCAAGTGTGCCAGCGCAGTTGTAGATCCATTAGTGAAGGTTGTGTGCTGTGGTGTTGGCATGCTGAGGAAGTCGGCGAAAAGTTCTTCAGTGGCCTTTTTCCAGGTACGATGGGGGCGGTGAGGGCAGTGGTGAATGGTGGGAGTGGCGATGGCGTAGTGCACGCACTGGTGGTCGGTCCAGAGGAGTTCAGTGGTATGGATGTAGGTGAATTACCCGCTGCGGCTGATGAAGAAGACGGGCTGTCCGACTGTGTGGGTCGGAGTGGTGACTAACTGCTTGAGTCCGATGTTGGAGAGGTTGTCCAGTAGGGAAGTGGTGTTTTGGTCACTGGGGTTTTCCGGGTGGAAGTTGAGGTCTCCGAGTAGGATGTAATGGGTGGATGTGAGAGTGTCAGTGAAGGGCAGCTGGGGGCCTGTACACAAGGGTGCCATGGAGGGTGGTGTTGTGGTTGGTCTGGATCACCAAGTGGAGGTGTTCCATAGATGTCGGTGGGTCATTTGAGTAACTGGTCAGTCTGAGGGTGTTCCTGTAGACAATGTCGATGCCTCCTCCAGGAGGAGACAGAGCAGTCCTTGTGGGTGTAGCTATTGGGGTTGTCCGGTCCACAACAGGGGTTGGTCCAGATTTCCTTGAAGAAGCGGCGGGGAGGAGGTTCCAGATTTCTGTGGCGTGTTTGTGGAGGGAGCGGGTGTTGAGGAGGATGCAGTTCCGGCAGGAGAAGGGACCTTAAGGTGGCAGGCGGCGTAGCGTTCTGAGTTGAGGGCAAGGAGGGTGCTGGCATCCTAGCAGTGTGAGGTCTGAGAACCAGGGTCCCTGGCGTGGGTGCGGTCCAGGCGCAGAGAGGCTTGCCTTTGGCCACCCTTAAGTAGTACTGTGGGGGCTGGGAGGCGGGAAACAGGGTGATTGTAAAGGGTCATTGGAGTGGGGCAGGGATGTAGTAGATTGCTGCAGCAAAAAGACAGGAAAGGAAGAGCAAAAAAGGCAGGCGAAATAGCAAAAGAGGCAGAGAAAAGCAAAAAAGAGAGACATAAGGCAGTCGAGCAGGGTTACTTTGCCACTAGACCACCAGGGAAGAGGCACAGACAGGAGCCTGTGAGTGGAGGAGGGTCTCAAACTCCTGACTAGGGGCAGCAGCAGCTACCAGGTGGAGCTGTGCAGCAAAGGCAGTAGTCCACTAGAAAGTCAGTGGAATTTTCATAATTATAAATGGTCAGTGAAATATTTCATAATACTGGGTAAAACGCTTTTATAGCTTTAATTGCTTATTTTTTATATTGTGTTTATGCTTATATTCATTTTAATGTTTATAGTATTTATAGTAAACGTGTTTTTTGGGGTTTGAAATGTTTTCATTTTTATTTATTGTCTAAATTAGTCTTTTTTCTTATTGAACAGTTTTTATTTTTTTATGGGTGTAATGTGTATGTATTTGTATATATATATATATATATATATATATATATATATATATATATATATATATATATATATATATATATATATATATATATTTAACACTCCTTCGCCACTCGGACAAAAGTAATGGGCGCACTCCCTCGGAGTTCCACAAAATGATTTATTCAGATCTCCTCAGCAATGAAAACAACACGATCTACGCGTTTCAGTGCTCCTAGCACCTTGGTCACGATCACTTACTCAAGTTTTGGCAACACATTTAAAGCAATCTTCGTGTTAGATGTTACATCACATCCTGTTTTTGTCGCTAGGCATTCTGGTATTTGTGTGCCTCACAATGGGATACTGGGAAAAGGAAATAGCCTGGGCACCTGAAAATGATCAGTTTACGTGCAAAATCATGTGTTGGGTAAGGTTCATAGATGACCTTTTGATCATCTGGGATGGAACCAAAGAAGAATTCCAAGACTATTACAAAATCATCAACAGTAGTATGACAGGATTAACCTTCACATACGAAATAAACAACAAAGCAGTAACATTCTTGGATACCCACATCTACATCAAAAATAACCAGATCCACACAACGTTGCACAGAAAAGAAACAGCTACGAACGCAACGTTGGAGGCGACTAGCTTCCACCAGACATCCCTGATCTCAAGCATCCCATATGGGGAGTTTCTTCGCATCCGAAGAATATGCAGCGAAGACTCTGAATGGCAAAAACACAGTGCCACAACAAAACAAAGATTTAAAAATCGCAAATATAATCTTGGGAACATTGAAAAATGTTGGAAAAGAGCTAATGAAAAACCAAGACAGGAATGCCTAAAACGATCGGAAAAAGGAAAAAGCGATCAGGAACCCATTAGACTTATTACGAACTATTCTGAAAACAGCAAAAAACTCGTCCAAATCATGAGAAAAAAAATGGAAGATCCTACATTTGGATGACACTGTGGGGAAACTAGTGGGGCCACACCCAGTCATAACATACAGGAGAGCACCAAACTTGAAAGATCAATTTATTCATAGCTACTGTAAACCCAATAAAAAGAAAGACTGGCTCAAAACCACTGGTTTCGTAAAATGTTACGATTGCAAAATGTGCCAAATTGCCAAACAAACAAAGGAAATGCCATTGCGCAACAACAAAAAATGGCAGATACGACAATTAATTTCATGCAAAACTGAATTCACAGTCTACGGAATTGAATGCCCATACCACCTCATGTACATAGGCAGCACCAAAGGAGAACTAAAAAAACGAATAATGGAGCATGTGAGAGCCACAGTACATAAGGACAGAGCCAACGCAGTGGCAAAACATATGGAGCTAAAACACAACGGAGAATGGTTAAAACTGAAATTCTTTGGAATTGAAACTGTTCCAAAAAACATACGTGGAGGTGATCGCGAAAAAATCTTGAGACAAAAGGAGTCTCGCCACATCCTAAATTTTAGAACTTTAAGCCCGCACGGCCTTAACCAATCAGAAGAGTTATATATTCATCTCTAAATAGGAACAAATAAGAAATAACACAAGTGAACTGGTGAGGTTGAAAACCATTTCTAAAACAAGACTGGAGGACTCAAAAATAAGTGGATCCTAACGACAAAGAGCGGTCAAATCCCACTAGAGGGATATGAAAAGTAAAAATGTTGACTAAAATAATGTCAGACAGGATTAAATGTGTACCACATTACCAATTGTGGGATCTGGTTTAACAAACAGTCGACAAATCCCACTAGAAGGATCTAAAGGGACTAAAGACAATGATAAATCAGTACATCAGGCATAAATAAGCAAAAACAGCAATATGTTGATTGATGTTTTTTGATTTTTCTTGTAAAATGGTTTAATTTAACCTTAAAACCCATTTTAAGTATAATTTGTTAAAAAACCACAAATACCGGAATGCCTAGCGACAAAAACAGGATGTGATGTAACATCTAACACGAAGATTGCTTTAAATGTGTTACCAAAACTTGAGTAAGTGATCGTGAGCAAGGTGCTAGGAGCACTGAAACGCGTAGATCGTGTTGTTTTCATTGCTGAGGAGATCTGAATAAATCATTTTGTGGAACTCAGAGGGAGTGCGCCCATTACTTTTGTCCGAGTGGCGAAGGAGTGTTAAATAATTAACGGCGAGGTTCTGCCATAGGGACCACACCCACACCGAGCGCTCAATGGCCGGGAAACTGGGAACCGGTGTGTGAAGATATATATATATATATATATATATATATAGATATATATATATATATATATCTATATATATATCTATATATATATATATATATATATATATATATATATACGTGAACAAGGGCTTGTTGACTTGAAACACGTTGTGTCTGGGTTGTGAAAAATAAAGGAGATCTTGCCTGAATTTGCTGTGGGGTCTGTGCCTCCTTCCTCGCCGTACCGCCGCTGTGTGGGAGTCGGAAATGGCGAGAGCAGTCAAGTTTGGATATATATATATATATGATGAAATAATAAGGTTATTCTGATTGAAACAGCATTACCAGGAAATGATTTCCCTTTCCAATTAGAATAGTATGGTATAGAGACGTGATGAACTAAGATGAGTTATTGAACCAGTTGTTTAAGGTCAAATGAAAGCAATCAATTAGGAACAAGGACTGTACAGCATGAGACAGGAAATTGAAAATAATCCTATAAAGATTCTTTTAAGGTTTCAGTCATTTAGAGGCACTTGCCCAGATAATTGTGAAACCTGTAATCGTGCAGACAATTTAAAAAGAAGTTGCTCGTGCACTTGCATGTTATTGAAATAATGTTCTGCACTGTTTTGAAACTGTGCAAAACGTAACAATGGGATTTTTAGATTTCTTAATTTTGTATTGGCGTTTGCGCTAAACATGTAGTATTTTAGAATTGTTGCTGTACTCAGGTTCCATGAAATTGCAAGTGCTAAAATGGCCACCAGATTAGTAAATGACTGGATCGGATTCTATGTGTCCTTTTACACGGTTCACTGCCTTGCCTGTGTACTAATAAAAGTGTTGAATGGCGATACAAACATTGTGATCAAGGGAGCTTTACTCCCAAAACGTGTTGATGTAATTTAAATAAAACAAACCTGAAACCGATGATACCTGCGTGAGAGTGCCGGATGATTTCTTTGCAAAAGTGGAACGGATATCCTATCTTGAATAGATAGCGACGTGGTCAATCGTCGCTGGACTGGCACAGCCAGCGTTTTAACAGCACGCCAGAGTAAATCGCCGAACTGTGAGCAGCAACAAGAGACAGGCGCGCCCCCCATAACAGCCCAGCGGATCTGCATACCCAACGTGTGTGGCGTGAACGGAGTTGAGGTAGTCTCCTGCAGCCCGGGGATCGGAGGGTCCTAGAGCCTTGGTAAGTCTGCCCGACTCGTGTTACACGCTCATTAATTTGTGGGTCACTGCAGTTAGGAAGTCAGGGGCTGGAAACAGCAATTTTCTGTCATATTGAGCCTCGAGACAGAGTGTCAATTTACCCGCTTTTCATATAGCGGGCAGCATTTGGAAGAAAATACTGAGTGGGTATCGTAAGGCTACGCAGCTAGAGAGCTCGAGGCTGTGAAATTATTTGAAGACTCTGTGCAAATAATTTCCAAGAAAGGAGGGGCGGCTACCCCTACTGCAAATCCGGATTTAAATAAATATTTGCAGAATTACGAAAAACATAAAAAGAGAGAAATTTCACGTTGGTGGGAGGTAGCATCATTATGCTGTTACCTAGAAATAGGCCGAATCCCACAAGGACTTAGAATTATGATCTCCCCCTCCGCAGAAAATCCTGACATTGAAATGCTTGAGGAGTGGGCTGAGAACAGCGCGGGCAGTTCAAAGAATATGATGCAAATACTCCTCAAGTATGCTGAAAAGGAACGACTGGAAGTGATCGAAAAATTGAAAGAACTCAATGAGACACTAGATAAACATGATGATAAAACCAGAATCGATAAATTCAAATCTGATTTAAAGACCAAGTTAGAGAAATATGAGAAACGCATTAAGGACAGAAAGTCTACGAAATTCATAAGTGATCGGATTGAGTATGTATCAGGGCGTATATTTACATTTGCCAAAAAGTTTGATATGGCCAGACGCCAGAAAATCTTTGGTTGTCAAATAGTCCAACAAATACCGATACAAAGTGGCACGAGCTCAAAAACGGGTTCCAAACAAGAATCTGATGATGGAAGCCGAAAAGGACCAAATGATGTACGACTACCCGTCACTGACGAATTCCGTTTTATGATCATGGAGCAACAGTCCGACCATCGCATGTGAAAGGGAAGAGGATGGGGAAGGGGCCGAGGAAAAGAAGACAAAGAATAGGTGGCGAGGAGTACAGGAGGAGCACAAGGTTGGCAAACAAAAAGATCCTTGCACTCGAACACCAACGGAATCCTTTCTGACGGGGGACATGGCAGATTCCAAGTCCGACGTGCTGCTCAGTGGCAACAATACCGTCATACTTCTTCCGGTGATCTGTGGCGGACCCTGTAAAATTCCGGTATCCCGGAGAAGAAACAACTGCAAGCAGTAGTCCAGCAAAAACAGGGCCTCTGAAGAAAGCGGGAGCCTTTTGAGCGCGTCGCTGGTGACCACGCTAGTAAATATCTCGAACAGACTCCTTCACAGAAAGAGAAAAGGCCACACTTGAGGAGGTTTTCGGAAGCGCTTTTAATCAGCTTGCCCACACAGAGTAGAGTTCTGGCACCCATGGTGGCGGATGCATTTCGGCGTTCTTAGCCTCTTCAGCGCCGGGTGAAAGTGTAGGAAGAAGGGGTGTGAGTGAAGGTTCAAATGTCCAGCCTTCATCTCATCCATGGACTGCAGCCACTCCCACGACGATGATGTCACACTGCATATACTTCCTGTGGTCAGCTGGAGCCCCAGCGCCTACAGGTTCCAGCATGCAACAGCAAGATCCTGGTAAGTATCGCAAACGAAGTGGGAAAAATGTCTGTGCTGCAATGTCAGTGAATTGCCCCCAAAGTACAACAAACACAATTGGGCAGCTGCGCTTCCTCCAGTCCCCAATCCGCTTTAACCACTTCACAACGGAATCCTTTCTGGCGGGGGACATGGCAGATTCCAAGTCGGACGTGCTGCTCAGTGGCAACAATACCGTCATACTTCTTCCGGTGATCTGTGGCGGACCCTGTAAAATTCCGGTATCCCGGAGAAGAAACAACTGCAAGCAGTAGTCCAGCAAAAACAGGGCCTCTGAAGAAAGCGGGAGCCTTTTGAGCGCGTCGCTGGTGACCACGCTAGTAAATATCTCGAACAGACTCCTTCACAGAAAGAGAAAAGGCCACACTTGAGGAGGTTTTCGGAAGCGCTTTTAATCAGCTTGCCCACACAGAGTAGAGTTCTGGCACCCATGGTGGCGGATGCATTTCGGCGTTCTTAGCCTCTTCAGCGCCGGGTGAAAGTGTAGGAAGAAGGGGTGTGAGTGAAGGTTCAAATGTCCAGCCTTCAACTCATCCACGGACTGCAGCCACTCCCACGACGATGATGTCACACTGCATATACTTCCTGTGGTCAGCTGGAGCCCCAGCGCCTACAGGTTCCAGCATGCAACAGCAAGATCCTGGTAAGTATCGCAAACGAAGTGGGAAAAATGTCTGTGCTGCAATGTCAGTGAATTGCCCCCAAAGTACAACAATATATATATACGTGAACAAGGGCTTGTTGACTTGAAACACATTGTGTCTGGGTTGTGAAAAATAAAGGAGATCTTGCCTGAATTTGCTGTGGGGTCTGTGCCTCCTTCCTCGCCGTACCGCCGCTGTGTGGGAGTTGGAAATGGCGAGAGCAGTCAAGTTTGGATATATATATATATATGATGAAATAATAAGGTTTTTCTGATTGAAACAGCATTACCAGGAAATGATTTCCCTTTCCAATTAGAATAGTATGGTATAGCCACGTGATGAACTAAGATGAGTTATTGAACCAGTTGTTTAAGGTCAAATGGAAGCAATCAATTAGGAACAAGGACCGTACAGCATGAGACAGGAAATTGAAAATAATCCTATAAAGATTCTTTTAAGGTTTCAGTCATTTAGAGGCACTTGCCCAGATAATTGTGAAACCTGTAATCGTGCAGACGATTTAAAAAAAAGTTGCTCGTGCACTTGCATGTTATTGAAATAATGTTCTTATCCACTGTTTTGAAACTGTGCAAAACGTAACAATGGGATTTTTAGATTTCTTACTTTTGTATTGGCGTTTGCGCTAAACATGTAGTATTTTAGAACTGTTGCTGTACTCAGGTTCCATGAAATTGCAAGTGCTAAAATGGCCACCAGATTAGTAAATGACTGGATCGGATTCTATTTGTCCTTTTACACTGTTCACTGCCCTGCCTCTGTACTAATAGAAGTGTTGAATGGCGATACAAACATCGTGATCAAGGGAGCTTGACTCCCGAAACGCGTTGATGTAATTTGAATAAAACAAGCCTGAAACCGACGATACCTGCGTGAGAGTGCCGGATGATTTCTTTGCAAAAGTGGAACGGATATCCTATCTTGAATATATATATATATATATATATATATATATATATACATATACGTTTAAAATGGCGTGGTTCAGCCGTCAGCATGCACCGCCAGTGAGTGTGCCGGTTCCTGCCCAAAAGTAAACCTGTTTGGTGGAACGTGGAAAGCGGAGGGCAACGGCACTGCCGAAGACGGGCTTCGGCATGGTTCTTTACCAGCTTTGAAAGTGGGCTGGCTATAGACGCAACGGACCTTGTAACAAACTAAATTTTGGGAAAAATGGGGACATAGCCATTGGAGGCTTGCAAAGAATTCTGGACAGAGAGCCACAAGTACCAGAATGCACTTTCCGAATTATTTGGACACCCACCAGGGGGCGAATAAAATACATAGTTGTTGTGACTCACTTGTTTGGTTTCTCATGTCCGGTACTGATGTTCCCATCGGCTTGCCTCGGAAGAAGGTCAATGGTGACCGAAATATATTAGGACTGCCGTAACGAAATAAAAGGATTGAAGTTGCTGGAGTGTTGCTTCTCTCTTTGGTGAAGGAGAGTTTGTTGGACATTATATATATATATATATATATATATATATATATATATATATATATATATATATATATATATATATATATATATATATATATATATATATTCACTGAAAAAACCATAGGTTTCACACCAGTTATAGTTAGGTGGAAATTTTACTTGCATAAAACCATTGAAATTCCCACGTTATAGATAGTTGGACTCACTATAACAAGGCAGGGTGCATAGTATTTCAAACAGGAAATATGTTTTAAATGTTTTTGCATGTCCTTATAGTGAAAAAGAGCTTCCTGTGCCACAGAAACACTAAGTTGCTTTATTACACTGCACAAATCAAACATATGATTGTCACTAGGGAGAGAAATACTTCAAAAACTCATTTGGATGATTAAACAAAATCTAACTTAATGCTAAAGTTGAATTTTCAAGAAATAGTAACTTTAGAAAGTCACTATTTCCCTGCTTAAATCCTCTAGCAGCCGTTTCACCCGGCAGCCTGCTAGCCCCTTTAAGGAGGGTGAACGGCTCCTAGGAATCCAACATGGGTGGGGGAAGATGTGACCACCTCCTGACAGAATGGCCTGGGGGGTGTACCCAACTGCACCAGCTTCAAAGGAGCATCTTCTGTCACAGGCAGATCTTACTCATACCTAGGCCTGCCTTTTCCATTGTTCAAGTAATCAGTATAGCCCCAATCCCAGTGGGGAAACCATGTTTCAGAACTGGTTTGCAGGGGGAATTATTCATTTCTCTAGACACACTCTACCAATGTGCCTAGAGGTTTGCCAGGGGAAGAAAGGTATGTCATGTTGGATTTTGGCAGCACAGTGTACTGTGGATTGTTTAGGGCCATACCCCCAGGAAATTATGTCAAAGTGGGTAGAGTTACACCTGGGAACCTTCTCCCTATTGGTCTGGAAATCTGCCCCACTCACAAGTTACATCAGATTTTTGACCTGCCCCATATAATTTAAAAAGGTGAACTTCCCTGGTAACGAATTTGCAGTGGAAAGATGTGCCTACTACATTTCTTTCAGAGCTTCTTTAACCTTGAACTGAATGTCATGTACATGGTTCTTTTGCCTAATCTATTTATTCACCCCACCTGGCCATTATCTTGAGGACTGTATATAAAGGGTGGATGTGTTTGGTACCACACTCTCCTAGAAATTCCCTCTTCTCACCCAATGTCAATTGTGTGCATTGACTGTTATTAGGCTAGATAGAATTCTTTCTTTGCAAACAGTTTCCCTCACAGAACTTATTGTGGCATGAGTGGTAACATTCCTCAGGAATAACACCTCAAGCCACTTATAGCATACATTCGCCAGCATTGCAGCACCACTCCCCTGCTCAGGCAGAGGTAAAAACGGACCTACAAAATCTAGGCCTACTTGCCCATATCAATCTTGTGAAGCGACACTTAGGGGCTGGTCATCATTTATTGCATCAAATCCCACTTTCAATCATTTTTCCTCATCCCTAAAATGTTTCATCATCATGGTTTGTCCAAGTGTCCTTCATTGACCAGGGCTATCAATGTTTCTTTAACACCACCCTGATGTACAAATCTGTCTCCTTTGATCATCACATTCTGCTTACACATGGACAACTGTTGTGCAATCTTATAACATGGTTGAGTACGTTCTAGAAGAGTACTTTTCCTTCTTGTTATTTTCTTTATTAGCACATCTACAGCTTTCAAAGTACTGCCTTCTCATATCACCTCTACCCAGTCATTTTTTAACATTGCATTCTCGAACCACTCTGTGGCATCTTCCGCACTCACCTCCTCAGTCTCAAGATCACAATCTTCTTCTGAGGCATTAGGCATCTGAGACCACACGGTGACCTTATTCTTCCAACCTGCATTCTCCACCTTGCTACTACACCCTGGGAACTTAAATGCTAACCTCGTCAATCTAGTTGAACAGTTACTTCGTACACTAAGTCTCAACACCAGCTTGCAAGGAATCTGCAACACAATTTTGGTTGTCAAATTGAGGTAGGAAAATGAGTGGTGGCTCACACTGCAGCTAACTCTTCCGGGTGACTTACAGAACAGTTTCCCACTGCACTAGACAGAGAATGAGATGCAAAAGCCTGTATCAGTGGGAGAGGACAGCTCCTCTGTCCACTGAATATGGATCTACTGTGATGATGGTCTTAAGGCCAATTTGAAAAGGAGCTCACATTTATGCATTGACTATGTCTGCTTTTACCTCCAAAAATGCTGCAGTGCTCCACATTCAAACATCCAACACATTTAGAATAATACTGCGCCAGACCCATAAACCATCTTCTCTGTCATCTGGCACTGTGACATTGACTATCACACTTGCCAAGTTAGACCTTTCACCGAAATTAAATAGCCTAGATATTCGACTTCTTACTCTAAGAATCTATGTTTCCTTTTGAAGTGGCAGACCCGACTCAGTAATTCTTCTTAAAACTTGCCCCAATATTTTGTTATGAGTGTCAATATAATCCCCAAATAGCAGAATTTCATCCTGAAAGCAAACAGCATTTTACGTTGTACATGAGACACCCGCCTTTAAAAAACACTGGTTGCCGGGAACAGTCAAATGGTATCTTGTTAAACTGATATCACCCTTCCTGGTAATAAATACCGTCAGTGCATTAGATGCAGAATGTAACGTGATCTGGTGGTAAGCATGGTTCGAATCCAGTTTTGAAAAGTACTTACCACCAGACAACATCAAAATAATTTCATTGATATTAGAGAGTGGTCAACCGTCAGAGACAACATATTCATATGGCCGGGATGCCCGCCACCCCCTCCCAACACCAATTCCCCATGGGAGGAGACAGACACAAGTTTGAGCTTTTGGAAGGCGGGGGGGGGGAGTTACCCCCCCGGCCGTATTTATTAAAATATGAAACAAAATTTAAAACTTTAAACTAAAACGTTTCATACATTTATGTACAATTTTACTTTCATTACATTTTGATGAAGACATGTTCTTTGGCTAACCTTAACAGATCTCTAATACAAAGGTTTCCTAGCCGAGTCTAGCATCCTGAAAATGCATACATTCTAAAATAAAATTGTACATCCTAGCATTAAGGGCCAACGGCAAGGTCTTAACCGGTGTCAGATCCCTACTACCAAACTCCCGCCCTCACGGTGTAAGTGGCGCATGCGCAGAGGACTTTACCCTTGTTGCCAACTGTAACTTCCCTTGTCATGGGGGCCCCCTTTCACTCGACGCCATTTTAAAGGTCGTCCGAGTTCCCGTGTGAGGTATCTGTAAGAAGGACAGCGTGGACTCCCCCCCTTCCCCACACTCTCTTCTGCCGGAGCGGATATCCGGCCCCCGGGAAATTCGTAGGAGGGGCATATAGCCGTCCCCCCCTGGGAGGGGCCTATGGCCGTCTCCCCCTAGGCGACCCATCCATCGTGGGTGCCGCCTCCCCGTGGGAGGGGCCAATGGCCGCCTCCCCCCGGGCGCTCCCATTCATACTGGGTGGCGCCCCCCCTAGGGACCTTGAAATTACTGCTCACCGATCATGACCTTACCGCCACAGGCCGGATAGTTGACCGACTATCCGGCCCCCCCACACCTCCTAAAGGTCATGCCTCCTCAATCCCACTAGCCATGCTATGAAGTCTACTATGAGTAAATTATTCCCCGCCCTGGACAGGTGAACCCCATCATTCAAGTAAAAGTGATCACCCCGAATACACCCATGGGGAATGCTTTGCAAATGCGTGACACTCGAACTCTCACGGACAGTTTGTTTGGCGCTCGGGTGCAGAACGCTGAACCACACCGCGGATTTAGACCGCGTTTGATACCACTTCGAGGGTTGACCAACGGGCGACCCTCTGGAATAACCCATCATTTGACCGTTTCCCTTCCCCTTTGTCTTGATAAAGACCCGCCGCGACCACCAACTGGGGCGCAACTAGGGTCGAAACGTCTACGCTCTTACCTTGGCCAAGCTAAACTCCAGGAACCTGGACATTAACCAATTGGTTTTCCTTGGAATACTAACTTAAAAAGACTGGCCTCAAAAACGACAGAAAATACCTCGTTCTCTTCCTCCCCCGGTCCCCTCCCTGTGTGGTTTTATTGTAAATAATTGTTGTGTATATAAGTGTCACTGTATACATTGCACTTGTCACCTTAATCACTACTGTCACCATTCACGAATTTAAAATGTTTACTAGTAATGTAGTGGAATGAAGTAATTCCAGTATATCGTCTCTTTTTTCATGTTTTTAATACATATAAAAACTTTACATATCAGAGAGTGTTTTGCTTGTTGTATATCTAGGAGCTGTCCTCAGCCTCCTCCAAAGTAATTGTCTTCACTACCCCACGTAAATATAGAGAAGGCCTTTACCCAGTTCGCTATGGTCTCGTCGACCCTAAATTCCGCCATCTTGGCCCGCCATACGCTGGGGTGCCATAAATCTTTCTGGGTCTTTGCGTACTCTATCTCACGATGGTCGGTCAACAGAGAAAACATATTAACATATTTGTCCCCTCATATCATTTCCTTCGTGGCCGCCGGGATGTGTTGGGCCAACCTTTCGCGCCTCGAAGGCACTGAACTCTCCCCTACCATTGGCTACGGGTTCTTACCGGGTTCAACCGCCGTGTCTGCTGTCTTTTCTCGGCCAACCGCCGTCACTCCCGGTGCCACCTGTGGGGGAATAGAAGGAACATTCGCTGTCCCGGCTTCTCTTGACTGCCGTAACTGCTCAATTATTAATCTGGCTTCCTCGGCCGGATCCCCCGCAGCCACTGCCCCCCCAGTTTTCTTCTTAAGCCAGGGTAACACTGCCGCTAACTGAAGGGCCAGTTCTGGGGGCATCTGATCATCCTCAACCGGAGTTATTACAACGGGGATTGGTAAACCCAGATCCGGACTTGGTACCGGGCTGTCCACCTGTGTGACTGGGCCTGCTGGGGGTACCTCCGGGACTGGGCCCTCCCCGGAACCCGCCCTCTTCTTACTACGTTTCCCCCTACCCTCTGGGGCAACTCCCGGCAAGGCTGGCCCTATCACCTTCTTAGGCCGCCCCGGGAGGTTGTTCTGGGCTGCTATCTGCTTTTTAACCTCTGCTAAGCCCCGACCGATCGAATCCACTTTACCCAGTTTTCGGTCCATCACCGCCATTCGGTTCGACAAAGTGCGCAGTATCTTCTCCAACTTGGAGCTCTTTCCCGCTTTTTTGCCGGACATGACTTCGTTCACTTCGTTCGACTTGATCGACGAGGTCCTAGATACTACACACGCCTGATACTGAAAGAGAAACAACAAAGATTACAAGTTCTCAAAATTGCTGCTTGTTCCTTCGAGGCCTCACGAGCAACGAGTGGTGCAGCCTTCAGAGCACTGGAACAAGAGGACGCTTCCTTGGATTCCCGCTCTATTTATCTGTCTGCGGGAGGGCGGGGGCCCTCCTCGGGTACGCCCATCTGGGCGCGGTCTTCCGGGCGGGTGTCTAGGACAACCCTTTCTGGGCGGGAAGGGCGTGCTCTGGCTATGCCGCTTTGGGCCTACCAGCCGAACCACGCCCCCCGCCCAAAACGGTTTCCCGGGGGGAGCGGGGCACCCATCCATACGTTCGGGGGGACCGAGTGGTCTTCCCTTTCCAATTCAGGCTTTGCAGGTCCACAGAAAATCTCACAAGGCATCATATTTCTGAGGACCACAGGAGAGATCCATTCTGCAGCTTCGATCGGTTCCATCACACATCCTTGAAAGTCTGATTTAACATGGTTTTCCATTCATCCTGATGGCTATCTAAACTTGCTGAGCTGTATGCCTAACAGGTGCAGCACTCCGAATAGGATTTTATGGATGTAAACCGTTGCTTTCAGGTCTCCTTCCTAATAAGAACTACACCTGAACTCTCCTCTCCAACTACCTTGACTTGATCCAACGCGCTTCAGTTTATACTAGAGTTCTGTGCCCAACCTAGAATGGCTGTATCTGATACTGCAATGTACATCTTGCCATTTATTTCTAGATTTTAATTTTGACTGATATGCATCCCATATCATAAATGTAAGCTTCTTGATAGCCTCTCAAGCTTACATCTTTGGGTCTCAGAGTTGTTCTTGCTTAGATGTCAAAAAACAAGTCCTTTAGCCTTATTGGGTACAATGCCCCACATCTACCATCAATGTAGTTGATTTAAAAAACTGATTCAGCCTTCTTCTTCCTGCCCAGGTGATTTTCTGGATTTCTTTGATTACCATTGCCATCACCCTCCATTGCTCTCCATGCAGTGAACTTCATCGCTCTCCGCACTGAGCCCCTTGCCATAGTTCTTGCCCACATTTTCCTCCATCACAGAAATCTTTCCTCTGTTTACATCTTAGAGTTAAAACCTTGCTTCCATGCTTGCAACACTCTTTTCTTGCAACAAAACAGTTCTTTGAATAAACAGCATGTAGACTACTGCCACTTCTGTGACAGCATCTTGTTCCCCTATGCTGAACATTTACACCTACTCTAATTGATTTGCCACAATAGTCTATATTAAAATTCAAGACAGTTTTTCTTTTCAATTCCATTCACATTGTCAGACTTTTCATAATTTTCTTGCACCTCTTATTTCCAATCCTTGCATTTCTCTGACATACTTTTCTGAGTCCTTCACCATTTTCACAATCAAGAAGGAGGGATTGTTGGCAGCCCACAGTCGCTCTTTCATTGTACTTTTAGTTGACCCATTACTAGCTCCTCTGACATAGTTCAGAATTGACATTTTGTAGTCAACTCATGCAATATGGCCACAAATGTATCTAGTTTCAACAGGTTTATGGAGCTGTGTATAAAATCAGTGCCGACACATTGTCATATTAACAGATTCGACAAATGTCTTCAATTGTAACTATGATTATTTGTAGACATATAAAATGTAACTGCCTCTGTCATCAAAAACATGTGGCATGTACTTAAAGACATGAGGCCTTTACTTACAAAGAATACTAAATAACAAATCCTTCTTCCTTGCTAAATGTAAATGTAAACCATTTATAGTCTTTAGATAATTCTAAAAAATGTCTATCTAGTGTTCCAAATCTATGGTAGGATTTTCTGAAAGCATAAAAAGAGAATACATGAAAGCCATTAAATAAGTCAAGTATTTTGTCTATATTCTTTAAGTTACTGGAGGAGGTTGTGTCAAGAGATATTGAATACATATATTAAACAACCAAAGAGTGACTTAGTGAATGAATAAGATTAGTGAGTGAGGGTTCTTCTAAAAAGAAAAAAGTTTTTTTCATTTGTCTAATCACGAGGGCATGGTATGCCCCTAATGGGAGTGTTTTGCCTTGTTGTGGGTGTATAATCTTTATTTATGACAGTTGTGAATAGCTTACCTTTGGTGGTCTGTCCAAATCTGTCTAAGAAAATTTACTAATCTTATTCATTCACTAAGTCACTCTTTGGTTGTTTAATATATACTTTAAATAGGGGTACGGGAGTGACTGTAATAACCCTGACTCTCTTGTTGGTAATACTATATTTAATAAATAGCCTTCATTCAGTCCAAAGCAGGTAGAGGTGACAAATGTCAATTTTAGTTCTCCAGTGTTTATAGACTTGGTATTAGAGGAAAGTGACATGCTGAATAAATTAGGATTAAGAATAGTGCAGGCAGTTCAGTTAGACATTTTCCACGTAGATCCTCCCATGTTAGTAATGGATGCCAGCTTAAATCAAAAACAGCTAAACTTGGTGATTGGGAGGAGGCAAGTCCATCCCAACCACGAGAGGAGGGGTATAATCGTGGTACCCTAAAGGTAACTATTCTGTCCCAGCCAAGAGAGTGATTGACAGATCTGGTCCCTCTACTCAAAATGTTTGTGCCGCTCTAAGCAGTGATAGTGTCCTTACCTGAGGGGGGACAGGTAAACTAGGTTCTTGCCTCACCCACCAGCCTGGGGGTTATTTCCCAGAATGTATATGGGTTAAGGAGCTTAATAAAACATTAGATCTTACACATTCAAGGGAGGGAAATTAGTTAATCTGTTTCCAGGAGACCTGGTTGGTGGGTGATTAGTTTGACCAGAGTGGATGTATGCAGCTTGCAAAAGATGTGACCAAATTGGGCCATGGGTAGTTGAGAGGTGACTAATGGCTAGGTGTGAGCGGGAAATCCGTTACGCTCGCGGATTTTGCGGATTTTTGGGAAATCCGCAGTCCGCGAATTTTGCGGATTTCCCGCAAAAATCCGCAAAAAAAAAATCCGCGAACGTAACGGGTTCAAAAGTTGAACCCCCACTCGTGCAACTATTTTACAATGGCGCCAGAAAGCTGCCAGAGCCGTTGTAAAATAGTTACAAAGTTAGCTGGCACAGGAACCACTAGATAAAACGAAGCAGGTGCTGCTTTATTTTATCTCAGTGCTTCCTGTGCAAGCTAACTTTGTAACTATTTTACAACGGCGCTGGCAGCTTGCTGGCGCCATTGTAAAATAGTTGCATGGCTGGGCACAGGTCAGGTCTGCAGCTCACTCAAGGGACCCCTGCGCCCTTCGGGGCGATTGCATAGTAACACACACATGGTCGCTCGAACTAGTTGATGCTCAAATTCAGTGACTCATTCATTAGCCCAAAAACAATCGTGAGCGTCGTCGAGGCTGGACAGGTGTGCCTTCTTCCCAAATCTACCGTGGAAAATCAGCTGTGATGCTGGATAGGCTTTGCATCCTTGACTTTCAGGAGCGCAATACCCGAGCTTCTTTCTCTTCATCTGCTGAACTGATCTTTCTCTGACCTTTTATTCACACAAGAGGCACATACCCTACTGGGCACATTGTGTTCGCACGGGTTTCTGCAAGTTCGCACGCGTTTTGTACAATTTCGCAATTTGCGAAATTGTACAAAACCCTCGCGAACTTGCAGAAACCTGTGCGAACATAAAAAAAAATCCGCTAATTCGCGGGAATTCGCAGATTTTGCGGATTGCGAGTTTGCAAATCCGCAAAATTCGCGAACGCGAGATTCGCAAAATTCGCCCATACCTACTAATGGCATTGGTATCTACTAAATGCAGTAAGGGGGCAAAAATCACAGAGATAAGTAGTAATTGGCTAGTAGCTTGTTCCACTGGATCTCTATGCGGGTTGTCTACAGCAAAATAATTTGATAGTTGTGAATGTCTATATAAATCCAGGAAAGTCTCACAAGGAGATGTGGGAGGCGTTCCAGAGAGATCTGAAAGATTTGGCAGAGGTACCAGGGCCCCCCCGATTCTCGTCCTAGGGGACTTTAATCTGCACCTTGATCCAGGTAAGGTCAATTATGGGGTTTTAACAGTGGTGGTGGGTTCATTGGGGCGTTGCCCCACTAATTCCACATGGCCACAGCAGGGCCACATTCTTCCTCATTAACACTGACTCAGACTTCATCATCCTGACTCGAAATAGGGCTGGGCCACGGCGAGTCACGTCAGTCAGGACGCTGAAGGGGGGGGGGGGCAGCACTGCAGGGTTAGGTTTGTTTGACTGACAGCAGGCAGCTGCAGGCCCAGTGCGCATGTTCGTGTTTGGGCTGGTCATTTTTCTGGCCAGCCCGAATATGCCCACTTGTACTAGCCTGCATCAGGAGAGCGAGGGTTGCTGCTGGCCAGAGGCCACAGCCCCAGGTCTCCTATGGGCGGGGACAGCCCCTGCTCAAGCTAATACTGGCACTGCTGAAGCAGCATCTGGATTGGTTGAGAGGGGTTGCCACCAGCCACTCATGCAGAAGACGTGAAGGCACCAATGCGGACCCGGCCTAGGAGCAGACAACAGAGGCGGCGCAGGTACGTTTTCCTAATTCATTTTTAACACCCCCCCCCTCATATTGTGACTCAGCACCGAAATCTGTTTGAGGCATGCTTGTATGTGCGTGTGTTTTTAAATGACTCCTGGCCATCGAGCTGGCAGGCCGCGGTAATACTGATTCCCCCAAACCATCATCCTTTGTGGCTGTGTCTGCTGGAGTAGTGATTTGAAATGTGCTTTCTCTCTTGGGTGGCTTTTCAGTGGCTTAATCCAGTGCAAACAACCTCACACTGATGCAGGAAAGGGACGTCAGGTTTAGACAAGGGAACAAGAGCTTAGAGCTGAATCCTTCTTCACTATCGCCCTGTCACCAGGCACCGCTGCCTTTGTTTCGAGGGTCAAACGGCTGGGCCCACATTCTGTGACAGATCTTCAGACACCCGGTCTTCTGTGAACTTATTGTTTGCTTTTGACATTATTGTGGTGCTCTTCCGACCACGTCCTCTGACGGCAGCGCTAGGGCCTCGGCCTCGTGCCTGGCGGTAGGCAAAGTAAGAAAATTGCTTTCTGTGCTTAAATGCAGTGTCACAAGGTAAGCAAGTCAAGTCAAGTCAAGTCAAGTCAAGAAATGTATATAGCGCGCTACATACCCAGAGGGTCTCAAGGCGCTTGAGGAAGGGTTGGGAATTAATTGTCGAATATCCAGGTTTTAAGTTGTTTTCTGAATGTAGGGTGGTTCTGAGTGAGGCGAAGGTGAGTGGGAAGTGAGTTCCAGGTTTTAGCTGCCAGGTAGGAGAATGATCTGCCTCCCATGGTGGTTTTGTTGATACGGGGTACAGTTGCAAGGGCTTGGTTGGAGGATCGAAGGTGGCGGAAGGGGGTGTAGAAGGAAAGTCGTGAGTTGAGGCATTCGGGTCCAAGTTCATAGAGTGCTTTGTGTGCGTGGGTTAGGAGGCGGAAAGTAATCCTCTTGTAACGGGGAGCCAGTGGAGGTTTTTCAGGTGTCCAGAGATGTGGTCTTTGCGCGGGATGTCTAGTATGAGTTTGGCTGATGCGTTCTGGATGCGTTGGAGTTTTTTCTGGAGTTTTGCGGTGGTACCGGCGTATAGGGTGTTGCCGTAGTCCAGGCGGCTCGTGACCAGTGCGTGGGTGACCGTTTTTCTAGTTTCGGTGGGGATCCAGCGAAATGTTTTTTTGAGCATGCGAAGAATATTGAAGCAAGAAGATGAGACGGCGTTGACTTGTTTGTTCATAGAGAGTGAGGAGTCCAGGATGACACCTAAGTTCCGTGCGTGGTCCGTCGGGATGGGTGCTTTTCCAAGGGACTCTGGCCACCAGGAGTCATCCCAGGCGGAGGGGGAGGTGCCTAGGATAAGGACTTCAGTTTTGTCTGAGTTCAGTTTCAGACGGCTGTGCTTCATCCACTCGGCTACTTCTTTCATTCCTTCATGTAGGTTGGTTTTGGCGGTGTTAGGGTCTCTGGTGAGTGATAGGATCAGTTGAGTGTCATCAGCGTAGGAGATGATGTTGAGGTTGTGTTGGCGAGCGATGGTTGCAAGGGGGCTCATGTATACGTTGAAGAGGGTGGGGCTGACTGAAGATCCCTGTGGCTTGCCGCAGATGACTTCGGTGGCTTCTGATTTGAACGGAGGAAGGCGAACTCTCTGAGTTCTTCCGGCGAGGAACGAGATGATCCAGTCCAGTGCTTTTCCTTGGATTCCGATGTTTCTGAGGCATTGTATTAAGGTGCTATGACAAACTGTGTCAAAGGCTGCGGAGAGGTCGAGGAGGATTAGGGCGACTGTGTCTCCGTTGTCTAGCAGATTTCGGATGTCGTCTGTTGCTGCGATGAGTGCGGTCTCTGTGCTGTGTTTGGCTCGAAAGCCGGACTGAGAGGAGTCGAGGGATTTGTTGGTTTCGAGGAAGGCGGCAAGTTGGTTGTTGACAGCTTTTTCAATGACTTTGGCAGGGAATGGGAGGAGTGAGATGGGGCGGTAGTTTTTGAGTTCGGTGGGGTCAGCTGTGGGTTTCTTCAGAAGGGCGCTGAGTTCGGCATGTTTCCAACTTTCCGGAAAGATGGCGGAGTTGAGGGAGCAGTTGATGACGTCTCGGAGATGTGGTGCTATGATGGAGTCTCCTTTGTTGAAGATGTGGTGAGGGCAAGGGTCTGTGGGGGATCCTGAGTGGATGGAGTTCATCAGGCGGATGGTGTCCTCAGTGGAGATTGGGTTCCAGTAATTGAGGATGTTCAAGGGAGGTGGGGGTACTGCAGCGGGTAGGGTGGGTAGGTGTTCGGGTCGATTGTCGAAGCTGTTGTGGATGTCTGCAATCTTGTTGTGGAAGAATGAGGCTAGGGAGTCGCAGAGGGCTTGAGAGGGGGTGATGTCGTTGGAGTTGGCTGAGGGGTTGGTAAATTCCTTGACGATGTTGAATAGTTCCTTGCTGTTGTGGGCGTTGCTATCTAGTCGGTCCTTGAAAGCGGCTTTCTTGGCAGACCGGATTAGTTGGTGGTGTATACGGGTGGCATTTTTGAAGGCGTCCTTGGTGCTGGTGTTTGGGTCTTTTTTCCAGGCCTTCTCAAGGGAGCGGCAGAGTTTCTTGGATTTCTTAAGATCATCGTTGAACCAGGAGGCCTTCTTGCTGCCTAGTTTGATTTGACGTTTTTTCAGTGGTGCTAGGGTGTCGGCACTGTTGGAGAGCCATTGGGTGAGGTTAATGGCTGCTTGGTCAGGGTATGAGGAGTGGGCTGGGGGATTTTGAAGAATTGATGAGGAGATCTGGTCGATGGAGATTTTGTTCCAGTTTCTTCGCAGAGTGGGTTGAGGATGGTCGGTGATGCTGACAAGTGTAGGTGGCCCTGTCATTCTAAGTTACAGTAGCGGAAATTCCTCACTAAGTCATGGGGGTTCCTATGAAGTTGATAACGAACAGCCTGCCCACCTGTGGCTCTGTAATGGACATGTCTTTGGGAGGGATCTTTATTAATGTAATAACTGCATTTTCACCATTGCTTTATTAACATTCCTGCTTTCTCAAATTTGCTTGAAAATGCACCATTAGTCCACTCTTTTTTCAAAATTTTCTCGGGTGGAGAACCCCATGGACACCCCTTAGGTTGTTCCGGCTCGCTACGCTCGCTTGCGTGCTAAATAAGTAGGGGATAGATATCTCCCTTCTCTCTGATAGGGCGTACTTCCGGCTGCTGGCAGTCTTTTTATAGATCGTTTTGCCAAAAATCCTATTTATGTCCCACGGTCCTATTTGTAGACAGTAGCGTGTTGTTTATCGAACACCACGGAGGCTGCACGCGGGAATCGAATTCTTCTAGCCTTGAAGAGGCAGCGACTGTAAAGACTGAGAAGACCAAGGCACCCTCTTTTAGTCTTAGCGCGCCTGTCTGAATTTTAATTGGTGCTACTGTTTCAAATTCCAAGCATCGGAACAATTCTACCGCGTGCAAGCAAGACAATTTGTCTTTTCTAAGACTGATATATAATGAAGAAATACATATATCTACTCCTTGAAGTGGCAGTATTTAGCATCTACAAATAGGACCGTGGGACATAAATAGGATTTTTGGCAAAACGATCTATAAAAAGACTGCCAGCAGCCGGAAGTACTGAGAAGAGAAGAGAGAAGGGAGAGAAGGGAGATATCTATCCCCTACTTATTTAGCACGCCTCATTTAAAGTTATCTGGGGAAGACAGCTAATATTTTTCCTGAGGAAGACGGCTGTATGATAATTGGTCCGTCAAAACGCGTTTAGAATTGGGGGAGAGAATCCATCTTATAGTAATCAAGGAGTATTCTGACTGGTGCTGAATATACCTTTTGAGTATCTCCCTTTGTTTAGCTTTAGGAACTTATTTGATGAACTTTAGTGTATAATTTGTTCCCATATATATTGTCTGTTTTCCCTTGATTGATACACTTTTTAATCTGTTTTTTAATTCATTTTTAATTATAAAAATAAAACTGTGCATATTGAATTTATTTGTCGTTTCAGAATTTGGCTAATTATTGTATTGCTCTGAGTATGTTTGAAGTATTGTTGTATGTTATGTCATTTTGTCCTTGTTAATGTGCCCAAAGGGAATCTCTCTTTTTTGACAAACCCCATGGGAACAGTCCAGCCAGTCTAGCTTGACTCCAATGTCATGAAGAGCACAGGTCTAGAAAGTTTTGAGTAGGGAGCTACCCTTTCTAACAGGAAAAGGATTGGGTCAACAATCATATAAAATACAGAGCTCCTTCTCCTGAATTTTATGAATCATAGGTGATGTTCATCCCTTAGGGGACGTTCACATTAATGGAAAGGATTTGCAGTATTGTACGGGTTACCAAATTTACAACTAAAAATCTATAGGACCCAAAAGTACCATGAAAAACTTCATAAACACAGAATTTTTTTTTTTTGTAAAATGTCATTCATTTATTTTATAAAAGTTAAAATTCATAATAACACAATTCTGTTATACGGAACAACAAGAAATACACATTCAATTTTTGCAAAAATTATCACTCTATGTTAAAAAAAGTTTTGAAATTAAAAAATGCTGTTATAGCATTGTCTCCACAAACATATTAAAACATCATATTTATTGATAAATCAATTATATAGGAACAAACTGTCTGTTCCTATATATTCCGATTCATACCCCGACCACCGTAGAGCACTCTCACTCTATTTGCAGAACTGTTAAATTTACTCTTGCCCTTTGTATTCTGTTTTTATCTAGTCTCCACCCGCTCAACCTACCTAGCGTCCAATTTACGCCTTTACATCTCCAGCCTCCAGACGCTGCTATGTTTACCGTATTATATCCAGGTAAGCCCTCCTATGAGACCTCCACCTTCTGTGCATACATTTTTGTATCTTTGCTAGTTTCGATGTCTCCCCTCTGAATTATACTCTATTATTCATCCAGTGCTCTTCAAACTAAGGAAGCTCTCGCCTTTCAAATTTGATCGACCGTTTTTTTACCACAGATCAGCAATCTACATGTATACTAGGTAAGTAGACTCCAACCATCTGTCCTTGTATCTTGTTCCTCTATCCCGAACAAAGGCCCTCCTTTGAAATATGCTTTACTTTTCATTTAGTGCCCCCCTAACTAAGGAAGCCCGCGCCTTTTAAAAATTGATCGCCCGCTACCCAATCGCTGATCAGTTTCTCACCTGGATACCAGGTAAGCAGACCTACCTGCCTGTCTTACCTAAAGAAAAAACCCGCTCTATTCCCCCTCCTAACGTCTTAACTACAGTAGGAATTTCTCTATCTTCCACTCTTTCAGTGTGATCCTTCTTCCACCCATCGTTGAGAACCATTACCACCTATTTCTATGATCCTCCAGAAAGGACCTTGTCCTCTAGAGTCCTCAACCCTCATTTCCCTCAGGTATGATCCTAGAATCTAACCCCCCATAGCACCCTTCATGTCTAGTAAGGGAACCTTAAACATGATAAAATGCAATAGGAAGCATGATTGATAAATGTCTGTAGTATGATTGGAAATTATGTGTCTTCACCGTTCTAACCCCGGTGGTTTGGACTGTTTGCCAACCCCCGGGGTATCCTATCCCGGGAGCTACCTATGAATACCTAGACCGAGACCTCTGTTTGATGTACCACATAGACCCTTATAACTTCTTCTACTATAGGAAATTTTAAGAAAACTTAAGAAAATCTTGAAAATATGCTAACCTATGTCATGTAACATTCTGTGCAATATTAAACTTTTTAATATGTGATATACTTAAATACTCTTTATTTGTACTCTTTCAGCTTGTGTGTTCCCCTCCCCACTCTTCTCTGCCAGCCCTGACGAAGGTGCCCCTCACTGAAACGCGCATTGGCGTTATTACGGCGTTTGCCATCAGGAAAGGCAACAATATTCCATCTCCTTGCCTCTCATAAAGTGTACCCACGTCCATGCAACCATAATTCCATCTCTGTTTTGTTGCAGGCTTTATCTTTATTATCTGTATGAAGTGACTGAATGTGTTAGAGTATGAATACATTTTTAGACTAAAGTGCCTGTTGAGCCCCCTGTTTTATCTCCCGGAGTGAGTGGAACACTGTATACCTTGCCTATGTTTTCCTTATGTTTATCCTTTATAATTTTATCTTTAAAAATGATGAACAGCACTGATGACTATTTGAATTTTTACATGTATAATCCCTGAACACCTTGTTAATATGACTAAATGCACTAAATCAACAAAAAAATATATATATATTTTCTATGATCCTTTCTGTGGTCCATTCGTCCCCTTGGTCTTAGGTACTCTCCTGACTTTCCTCCCCCCAATCAAAAGCGGATCCCACCTGGGACCACCACTGATCATTCCTGGCAGGGTGACTTTTTCTATTGGCTCTTGAAATTTCCCCCCCCCCCTCGTTCCTGCCTACATCATTCATTAGTCTCGGGGAACCCCCTTCTATTTCAGAGTGTTCCACTACCAGGACATGTAAAACTTCAAAGTACATGTCCAACCTTTTAATTACAATGCACGGTTTGACCAAGACAGATATACCTCTCATGTCTAAACCACATCTTTGTACTGTTTTAAGAAAAGATTTTTTATGATTTCGACTCTTGACAAATAAGAAGGAATAAGGAATAAAAAAAGGATTGGGTCCACAACGTCCAAGGCCAGTATTCTGGGTCTGCTCTACAAATCTATTCATACACTTTTTCTGCCCTGAGGAAGTTCCTTTAACAGGAATGAAATGCGTTGGCTGTTGTCAAGTTGTTTTTATGAAGAAAAATAAAGAACTTTTTGAAATAAAGTGACTAGTCTGTGTCTTCATCCCTGGTGCTGCCTCCACCTTTGCATTGAATTTTGTCTCTGGATTCCCAGTGGGACCGAGCTGCAACAGGTCACCGGGTGGGCTGGCACAGGACTTCACTTTAAAAGGGACTTATGATTGATGTGCTCAACACAGAGTCAGCTGTAGGTTCATTTTGTTGAAGTAGATTAAATATGTCAATCAGGTATAAGCCATTTTTTTCATGTTAAAGGAGGGAGCGCAAACACTTTAGCACTGGTTAGCAGCAAAGTGCACAGAGTCTTTAGACCAACAAAAATGAATTCAGAAAAAATAGGGACATGAAGGCAAGAGATTTGGGGTGACCCTGCAGAGAGGACAAAGACCAACAAGCAGTGTTTAATTAGTAAAATATTAAGTGTCAGGCCCCTCTCAGGAAGCCACGGCTGCTTGAACCACCCATTGCCCCTGCCAGTTCTACCAACAATACTACTGACACAACTACTAACAATCCCACTCCTACAAGTCTAACAAATCAGTCTATTCCAGGCCACCGAAAGCTATAAGAATGGTGTAGAATATTCTGACATGTCATTTTTAATATATATCTAATTATCACACACTGTGATTGTGCTCATCTCAAAATTAGACAGACAGTGCCACCATGTGGTGTACGGATATTAGTGTCTGTGCTGAGAAGTATGTGCTGATGCGGAGCACCGGAAAACACTGGCTCAAATTAAGCATTGCCAACAAGATTCAAGGAGGTAGTATTAGAAACCTCAGTTCACCAAATTTGTCTTGGAGAAAAGTGAATAGATGATGTTACAGATGGACCTTTATTATTCAACACTCCCTAATGTCCTTTTTGCTTCACCTTTTCAGTAAATGTAAATATTTGAACAGCAGACATTTAATTGCAGCTTGTTGTGGTCAAAAGGACAGCATGAAAAGTGGAATGTAGCTGACCCCACACTTATGTCAAGATGACAAAACCTGCCCACATTCAAGCACTCAATTAGGAAATTAATTAGTAACCTGGAGCCAGATGAACAAAAGTATTTTGAGGTCCTAAACTGGCCAATTCGCAGAATCAGCTCATTTACAAACACAAAAAAGCACTTTAGTTCACATAAATCCCAAATTGTGTCTCAAACGCGATAACAAATCGCAATTTGGAATTTCGAATACATACCAATTTGAGGTTAGAAAGAGGTGTGTTTAGGGCGCCCCTTCCAAATATTGAATCTGAATGGATATTTGAATATTTTGCAACCAAATTCCAGTCACAAACCATTAATATTTTATCAACACCTCAAAGCAGGTGGTAACCCTTTCGCAAATAGAAATGGGCCTACAAAGGACCCCCTTTCCTTTTAGAATGTAATTGTTTAATTAACTTTTTTGAAACATATCCCAGTTTCCTTTAAGGAAAATGGGCTGCGTTTAATAAAAATGCTTTACTTAAAAGCAATGACTGCAGCAGGCCACCATTCTTGTGATGACTGCAATTCCTAGTGGGTCACAAACTGTGACCTACCTCGTTAATATTAATGAAGTAGGTTGATTTGCTACCCACTAGGAATCACATCAGGAATTGTGATTTTCTAACTGTGATTTGCCAGGTATCGCATTAGGAAATTCAAATAGCTAAAGTTTGTACATCTGGCCCTTAATTAGGCAATACTCAAATCTCTTCTGTAAACAATACTAAGAAATGACTTTAAACACAATTTGTGAAATTTAGTGACCCTCCATCTCTTTGTTTGATCTTCACTTATACTTCTTACTCTGTTCAGCCTGCATTTTTTAGAGGCAGTCTCTTGCATTCAAACATCAATTAATCAAATCTCATACTCATTCTTGACCTGTTAGTCTTACTAGAGATTCTACCTGTAAAGAGCTTTTTAGCACTATGTCTTCTGGGGGGATGCTAGTTTACCATACTTAAGGATGTCCTGTGTCTCCACACCGAGGATTCACAGGTCAGAAAATGATGCAGCAAGGTTTACCCGGTTGAGATGTGCACCCTGTCAAAGAGCAAAGCAAGGCTACTGACGAAAACCTTTGAAGCACTATAGAGAGAACTCAGAATGCTCCCCACAGGTCACAACCTTGAAATACCACAGACAACCTCCACATCTGCTTGCTCCATCCCTAACCGGCATTGAGGCTGACATAAACCCGCTGCTTGCAGACAGTGATAATGGTCAGTGACTAGTCCCTTAAATCAGGGAACATACATGAATTTTCACCCAGTATTCAGAGGTCCATATAGTTATTCCGCATTCCAAAGACTGGTACTCATAATGGCTGGACTTAGATGAGTGGATTATTGGTCCCCAATTAGTTGTATGCACTGTACAGGGGTTCCCTTCCTGCTTCTCTTCACCATCTCCTTCCCCATCTGAGGCCTATTTGGAAGCAGCTCAGTTATCGGTCATCTAGGTGAGGTGGGGGTGATGCAAACACATCTCAGTCAATGCTCAGATGTTCTGAGCTCTCAAGTTTCTCTCTTTTATATAAGAGTAGATCTTCCAGTCCAATACACAATTTTATACATTCTTGTATTTGTAGTCTTTCGGTCTACTAAGGAAATCAGGTACTACAAGTTTGGGAATGGAAAGAATGAAACTGAACTGAACTGAAGGAGCCTGAAAGGCTTGAGCTGATATCATAAAAGAGACAGTTGTTTACCTTGTCTTGAAAATTATACTCTTTCTTACCTGTATTGAAGAGCTTCAAGCTTTTCATACAGTCCTGGCCTATTAGTGGCTTCTAAAACATTTTTCGTTTTTTCCGTTTCAAACATTAGTTCCTGCATGAGAATGCAAAAGTTAATACATGTAAATGGACGAATCTTTGAATGAAGATTTATTAAGGCGAAGTGATGAATATTTTCCTATGTGCAATATCAAAACAAAAAAACATTATAGTGCTATACAAAATGTTAATAATCAAAATTATTATACAAAGTAATAACTTTTAGCTTTAATTTATTAGGTAAAGATAAAAAACAAAGTAAAATAGCTTACATTTTCACTACTAGATTGGCTTACAGATTTTCTGGATTGATTTGGTATGATTATCCAATCATGCTTCTATTGAATTCATGGGTGATGGAGCTTGTTTTACCAGTTTACTTCTTTCAGCTAGCACACTTTCTTATGCACTCATCATAGCTCCTGGTACTCTCGTACTGCATAATTAACATTAACTGTGAATGGCGGAGCATAATTTTAAGCATCATGCACCTAAACCCTCCTTTTGTGTTGTGTCTTTCCATCAGGCTGGCTTCTTGTGGATACCTGTTAATTTGACCAGGCGCGGCGTGCCCAACATAGGCTGCACAAATGTCAAATCCAAAATGTAAGCCTCTAGATTAAGTTTCTTCATTTAAATCTAAGCAAAAACGAAAAAATGATTGGAGCCAACTATAACGGAACATAGATAAGACCTCTGCTCAGAATGTAACAGGAAAGCAGTTTTTAGGATTGAAATGCTAGCTTTACAGCTTTTGTAAATCAGCTGTAATTGCACATTATAAAGTTAGGAGCAGCTGCTAACTGTGTAAATCTGAAAAGTAAAATGTTTTCCTACTTGTAAACAAAAAGTTAAAATACGTTTGGAATCCATGTTTTATACAAGTAACAGATTTAAAGTAAGATTTTGCCCTAAACAGCTATTAACAGCATGCAAATTACTATTGGCCCCACAGCAATTTGGACAATTCAAGATACGCCGGTGGGTTCAGACTGATTTAGCCCTCCCACCCATCAATTTTGTGCTATTATTTTAAATAATAAACATACATTAATCATCTTCATCGCCTAGTGAACACATCGAATAGTGTTTGCCTACCATAAAGTCTGCATTAATTTCATCAAATCTCTTTGAATCATCAGGAAGCTGGTTTCTAATGTCATCAGAGCCAATAAAGATGCTCTCTAGATGGGACCAAGTGCGCTGCACCTCCATCCAAATGAAAATGACAGCGTCTGCCACAGTAAGCCTTTTTTGCCAAGCTGAGACTTCTTCAATGAAATATTCTACATATTTGCTTTGCTGAATTGTTTGCAGCTGAACCTGAAAGGCAAAACAATTGAGAAACCCATTAGAGGTTGGTATTAAAAATGTGACACTTTAATAACATCAGTTTAGAATAGAATTATATATATATATATATATATATATATATATATATATATATATATATATATATATATATATATATATATATATATATATATATATTCTTGTATTCAAGGTCAGTGACATATTGGCATACTGTCAGCATAAACTCTGTAAAAGTTCTTTATTGATACCATTGACATCCCATTTGGAGCATTCGGGCCACCAATTTGGCTGACTCTTCACGACACACCAGCATGCACATGGATCATTAATCTGTATGAGGGCTACTTCCACACAAGATTGAGATTGTAAACAATTTTAATATATGATCTTTTATCTTATTATGGAAGGAAAATACATAGCTTTGTTAACGTTGGCGGAATTGCTCAGTGACAGCAGGAGATGGGAAGACATTTAAGTCCCTCTGTAAATGGTGTATGACACTTATTAGATGTAGCACCAACACATGTAGAAGGTGGGAAAGGTGATGTGAAGAAGAGACAATAAGGGTAAATGTGTATGATTGTGTATGGTGCGGTTAAGTAGTTTGAGCAACTCAAAATTGAAATGCTGATCACATAATTTTTTACATGCTAAGAAGTTTGTATTTTGTGAAAATGTCTGCAAATGTGGACCTCACTGGATTGTTTGTTATTCTGATCACAAGGTAGGCTGCAAATTGATCCATATATGGTAGTTAGCACAGTACTCTGTGTGTTGCATTGTGTTAAAGTTTTATTATCAGACGTCTGGATTTATTTATTTTTTAGTCACGAATAGGACTTGTGAGATTCTACATTATGCAGTTTGTTCATATATGTGAGAAAAAACACGATTGATGTTGTAAAATGTGAATCATGCAATGTATTCTTGTACGTCGGAAAAGATGTTTGATGTTGGAAAGTGCGTAAGGTAAGGTATAACCTCACATCAAAGTAGATCGTCAACATGTACATTTCATAAGTATTGTGATTCAGCAACTACTGCCCCCATCAACCTTAAACTTCTAGGGTATCCCAGCTGCTAAGCACGTCCTCTGGTGTCCGTCCCATTCTCTATTAAGAGCAGCATACTGCAACTTTTGTCTGCTGTGGCATTGTCTTGTTTGCAATTGAAAAACAGTCAGTAGGGCCAGTAGGCACCTGTACCAAGCCTGCTCAGGATGCAAAATGGTGCCTGCCTAGGGGAAGCACAACAGCTTACACTTGCTCCAGCACCCTGTATGCCACTGTGAAGAGAGTGACAAAGAAACTGATAGGTGTCCTGGCTCTCATTTATCCTCATGAGGGTGTAAAAGGGATGGGAAAGCTGACAGAGGGCTCATTGTCCTCATAGCTATTTGTGTTTTCGCCATCAGCAAGGGTCTTGTTTCAGTCTAAAATTGTTGCACATTTGCTTCTGCACAGTAGAGATTCTCAAATCAATACAAAAGCTTGAGCTGTTTTGCCTCTGAAGGTTTCCCCCTGTCCTTAAAGGAGACCACTGATGAAAATGAAAAACTCTAATCTAACAGGTTTCTGTTGTGAATGGTGGGAGAAGTCTTACAATTCATGGTACTATGGGATCTAGGCCTCCCCCGCCTATAACTCAGGATGGTCGTATAAATTGGAGCCGGCTGGCTGGATCACTTAATGGTGCTCCTACATTGGGGCCATTACTTAAACCTTACTATTCACAATAATTTAACAGTGGTTTTATGGAATGCAGTGGGTTTAATGAATAAACCTAAGAAACTGGAATTTTTAAACAGTTTTAGAGCTGATTTAACCTGCATTCAGGAATTTTGGTGTTACTCAGATTTTTTGTATGATCGATATTTTGTACTAAGTTGTACTGCTACCCCATCTAGCAAAGGGCGCACAAAGGGAGGGTTAGCTATCCTTTTAAATAATTATATTAAATGGAAGAACAATAGTTTTGAAGATTCCTTCAATCTCTTTCAAGTAGTAAAACTCTTCCCAATCTTGGGTGAGAGTGTGAGGGATCACATTTCAGTTGGAACTGTTTATATTCTTCCAGATGCACACTACAAAAAAATGCTATTGGATATTTTCACCTTCATAGGTGAGGCCATGGATGAGTGGGGTGAACGCCAGGTTATTTTGGTTAGAAACTTAAATTGTAAGGTCTCAAACCATTCTATTAATCTGTTTATGGTAGTTGGAAAAGAAGAAGTGCTACATAACCCCCCCCCCCCAACTCCTTTTCCCACCTAAATTGAGAACCGATAAGAGAGGACAACTACTTTCATTCAGAAAGAATGATTGTGTGATCGTAAAAGAAGATTTCCTTGTGACTCTTCTGCTCAATATACCCATGAGTCTTTGTTGGGATACTCTATACTTGATTACCGTTCTGCTTCTCATTCCACTTTTAATTTGTTATCTTATTTTAAAATATTAGATAGCCCACTCAGTGATCACATACTTTTACTCTTTTTTTCTAGAGGTCAGTATGCCCTCACTTGGGGCATAGTATATTGATCTACCCAATGCAAAATGTAAAAAGAATATGGTGCGAACACAATGCTCTTCCATTAAGATTTTGAACCTTAAAGGGCAATTGGAAAGGGTAGCTAATGACTTAGGCCTCTGGAAAACTTATGTTTTCAGCTTTTTTTGTTAATTTATGAAGCAGATTATAAACAAAGATCTCCAGATATATAACAAGCCCTCTTTTAAACCAATATGTTTGCCTCTCCTCTGTTTGAATGAGGATTCAATAGATTGCTTATGATTCCATTTGTTGCATTTTCAAAGGAAAAAGATAGAGTAATATGATTACTGAAGAGGAAAAGAAGACATTTAAAGACCAATTTAAAAAAAGCAAAAACTATATCGTAAGTAGATTGATGTAAGAGAAGCTGCATGTAGAAGGCTTTGGGTGGTCGTGATGGATATAAGCTGTTGTTACAGACACTGGGTGCAAAGATGGAAAAGGCTTGATGTCTTGTTTTTCCTTTTTTAACTCTTTTTTACACTTAGTCTGTTGTTTAAAGGTGTCCTCGTTGTGAGTGTACTAAGCACCACCAGAGATGGTGAGCTTGTCAGCAAGATAAGCAGGGGTGCTGGTCATGATGGCATTGTAAATGAATAAGTTAGTTCTGAAGATGATGCAGGCCAGCTAGTGGAACAAATGGAGTTACATCAGGAACACGGTGATAATATAATTATTTTAGGTCCTGGGTGACACGTGCTAGTGAGTGTAGGATGCCCTTAAGGGTTGCCAGTATGGAATCTCAGAGCCAAGTGAATTGGCAGGGGTTCAAAGCCATCAAGGTTCATGTCATTCAATGGAAATGATTGGAATTCTGTCATGGTTGGATTGAGCTTCAGGTAGGCGCAGCACGTTCAGGACAGGATAATGTGCAGGCAGTGCTTGAGGCATTGCATGTCGGAAGCAGATGAGACTTTAAAGTAGAATTGGGGATCATCGGCATACTAGTGAGTTTTGATGAAGTTATCGGTGAACAGAGTTCCAGTTACTCCAGGTAGAGGTTGAAGATGACAGGGAACGGTAAGGAAGCCCGGGAGACTCCACAAGTGATAGGGATGTTTTGGGACCTGGAGGTGCTGGTATCTGTTGGAAAGGTAGAAAAGGATCTGTAATGGACTTTGCGGGTGTATCCCATTCAAGATTTATGGGTGTGCATGAGATTGGGATGGTCAGCAGTGTCAAAGGAAGCTGTGAGGTCCAGCAATATCAGGAAGCAAAGGTTATCTTCATCCGAGGTTGGGAGGGCATTATCTACGAAGTGCACAGAAGTGGTTTCCATGCTGCAGAATGACCTGAGGCCAAACTGGTAGTCATGCATGAGATGGTTATCAGTAATGTAATCTTGGAATTGAACATAGACTGCATTTTCAATAGTCATGCTGATGAATGGTAAGCGAGTGATGAGCTGGTAGTTAGTGAGGTCATCAGGATCCAGCGTTGGTTTCTTTAGTGGTGGGAGGATCTAGAATTTATTGAGAAAGCATCCGCAGAGAGGAAGAAGCTCTCATGTTGTTCGTGTGTGCTCTTGTCTGATATAAGTTTGTGTTATATTGCCCATAGTAGGATTTTAGAGAAGTAGAACATACCCCAAAAGGCAAATGCATTTGACATCTCGTCATGAGGGGTTGGAGACAAGGATGAGGAGGAAAAATAAAAGAGGAGACAGATTGGTTGCAGAGAAGAATCAACAGGACATGCCATTAGACTAGGTATAGGTCCACCTTATGAACTAAAGAAATAAACAAGAACATGAACAGGACCCATTACCCTCATTGGTGAAACTAGCTAACTAGATAACTGGTGTCAGGTGCTATGTATTCCACACCTTAACCTGGGCCATACCTTGCCTGTAGTGCTGTACAGTTCTTCCAATGCCAAGATGCCATGCTGACCCAACTCATTCAGTCTGTGATTGTCAATCTCTCCTGACTGGTAGGGTCACTGAATCCCTCTCTGTTTGGACATGCCCTGCCAAACCTTCAACTGGACAGCTCTGTTGTGGAGGTCATTGATTAATTACTATCCCTACATCCAGCCACTACATCTCTGGTGTCCCCCACTATCCCAATATCTGGATCTCCTCATTGAACCCTTTCCCTGCCAAAAGTTACCCTCTGTGCTCTGATGCCCTTCTGTGCAGTACTGCTAGTGCATGTGCCTCACAAACGGTGAATGCTTTTCATCTGTGTTGATTTCAGAGATTTAAAAAGGTGAATGGCTGTTTCATAGTGTGTCTGTCGGTGTCTAATGGTGTAATTGGGTGTATCACTGTACGTATGAAGCATTTAATTATGCATGGCCATGTCATGATGTATGTGGCTGATTGATGGTGAGTATGTGGCTGCCTGATAGTATTTATGTGGTGCCACCTAATCACTGTGTTATGCAGAGTTTCTGATAGTGTATCTTCATTTCTCATGGTGAGGGTGGGTATCGAATAGTGTGTGTGAATGTCTAGCAGTGGGTATGTGAGTGATTTCTGGTGAGTGTTGGGATATCTGAGGGTGGGAGTGGCAATGTTAGAAGGTGGGTGTATTGCCATATGATGGTGGGTATGTGGGCACTTGATATTCTGATGGTGTGTGCATGGGGTTCTACTGGTATGTACTGCTGTTTTCTGATAATGTGCATAGGTGTCCTGTTGTGTGGGTGAATGATTAAATAATTGCGTGTTTGCTTCTGTGCATGGGTTTGTGTATTAGTTTCCATCCCAGTGTTTGCCAATCACCAGGAGATAAATATAAATAATGTACATTACCATACTTTTTCACAAAGAATTGTATCTACCAAGGTTTTATAATGTTTTCATCTCTTAAGTTCTGTCTCTCACAGCGTGGTGTGGAAAGGGCCAATTTCTGCCATTTTAATTCTTGAGGTGCCAGAGGGCAGTTGGGTTTAGATTATTTTTCCACAGCCAGGTAGCACAAGGTCTGTGTGTTGTGTATTTTACTGGCCTTGCTCAAGGGTGCAAGGCATCTTTTTAATTCAGCCATCACCCCTTTCCAATCTCTAAGAGAATGAACGTTGAATTATTTAGTCACACCTTCATTGCCCTAGAGAAAGAAAGGATTTTCATAATGTGATCCCTCATCTTGTCCTAAGATGAGGGAGTTGCTTTTGTGATCTCCTACCCCAATGGTGGGCGAGGTGCATTATCACCAAGTTTGGCACATGAAAGTTTGTTACAAATGTGTGCCTTTCTGAGTGCAGTTTGAGCCTTGTGTCCCACGTCAAGTGAAAAGTGACTATATATGCATACCCCCACCTTGTACTAGGTGGAGGTATTGGGGCAACCCTTGTCCAATAGCAGGAGATGTATGCATTTCCTCTACCTTGCCTAAGGGCAAGGGTGCATTGAAAAAGAAAATCAGGCATTGGCAAAGCCAATAGATTGGGTCTTTTTTCATTTTTTTTTAAGAAGTGTGTGGCAATACTTTAGCAAATTTCTGCGTGTTGCTTTAGCTGTCAACAAAAGAGCTCCATTGAAGCATTATTCTAGGCTACAACAATTAGGCAGCTGGGAGTAGGGAGGCTTGGCTAAAGGAAATAGCAGAGATAAGATACACCCTCAAAGAAGAGTGTTATGAAAAAGAGACAGAAGATTACAGTTTGTAAGTACACTACAAAATATTGAATAGTAGGCCTGGGCAGATTAATCACATGAAATGTACATTGTTTCTGAAATTCACGTAGTATGGACTTTCTAATATTGTCACAAGACTGTATTTTGCATCTTTCTCAAATGCAGGATGCTAATTCATGCAGAAAAGGCATCATAGAGAGACATTTTATGCTTTTTACCAGTATCCTACTGGCACTGAATAAGACCTTTTAAGCAAAATGGACAATTACATCAACAAAAGTAATGTGGGATACACACAAACTATATTTCACTGTAAATGCATAATTTTGCAAAGATTTTATGGAATTTCATGAAATTTCACAAACAAATTATTTGATTTCACACAACCCCGGTCTTTCAAGAGAGAAAAAAACTGCTAATGCATGATGTTATCATGAAAACAAACATAACAAATGAATGTTTGAGGGTACTTTGTAAATCACAATTTATTTTATGACCGGTTAAGACATTGAAAGAGTAAGCACTTTTCACACAAAAAAACAGAAATGATCAATTCAAAAGCTGTTGAGTCAGCAAAGCAAAACCATCAGTGAGCACAAACTATCCCTGTTAAGTAAATGCCTCATTTTTCATGATCATCCTCCAAAGGTTTGGACTGATGGTGCTGTTTTTTTTACTCTGAGCGTGCACTGAACCCTACTAACCAGACCTCAGTACCATATAATGTATGTTTAATTGGCTACCTCCAATTTTCAGCAACTGACTCACCTATAAGTCCCTAGTATATGGTACCAATGGTACCCAGGGAATGTAAGACAGAGTGTCCACCCCCTGGGCTGCAGCATTGGTTATTCCAACCTGTGGGTGTTAAAGTACAAAACGGTTCCTAGCCTGCCACTGCTACCTGGAAGAGCAGTATTTGCCATTTAAACCAAAGACAAAGCCCCTAATTTTCTTAGCAAGATATACAAGTCTCCCCTAAGGAAGGCATATTAAGCCCTAAGGCAGGGAACTGTATATTATTAAGTGGGTCATGTGCTTTTAATAGGTCAGAACAACAATATTCTCAATTTTTTTGCTGTTTCTGTTGTTTTTGCTGTGGAAAAAGTAAGTACCCTATTGTTTAGCACAGAGTTATCGGCTGAGCTCTCAGTCCAGCTAACTTCTGAATAGAACTACTAAAGCGCATTCTTCAAGGTATCAAATTAATCGTGGCATTAAACCCGACTTGGTGCCCAAGACAAATTTAATGTCATTTTTAAGGAAAGGATACTTTTTGGAAGTTACCACCCTGCTATACAGTTTGTCCAGTGGCCTTGCACAGTTGCTGGAAACCAGGCAGCCTTCTGCCCTCCTGGGGAGTAGTGTAAACAACTCTCAGGCTCAGGAAGAATAGATGCCTGCTATAGGGTTACCTCCCCCTTGCAGGAAGCCACTGAAGGTGTTGGCCCAGAACGCAAGTTTCACAAGCACCTTTGGTGGGCAAATTGCAATCACTCTCCTGAAAGGCTGCCCCTTTGTTAGGGTAGACAAGCTGGTGGCAGGGACAGAGAGGGGAAACCAATGGCCAAACCGAATTTCCTGTGGGCATGTAGCCCACGGGTAGCCTCATCTAAAGTTTTCGGACATTTGATCGTGGGCAAAATAGTTCACTGGGGTTGCTAGATGCCACACACAGCCAGACAATTCAGTGGTTTTAGAATTGACCAGAGTAGTAGCTTCTTCTGGGACAGCCTTCCAGACAACTTGTAATGACGATAAGTTACAACAATGGTATGTAGACCTCTTAATCAACAAATCATTTTCCAGGTGACTAATTTCAGGACAGCCAGCATAAAGAACGCAACTCCCACAGCAAAAACAAATATATTGTAAATTTGTAAATGAAATAATTATAATAGATGGTGAATGGGTGTGCAGGTGGTGTGGTGGTCAACGTGGTGACAGTGCCACACAGATAAATAATATAGAAACACGTGTTAATGGAGAAATTATTTGGCCTGAGAGAAGTTCAAAATATAATTGGGAAATATACATTCAGGTTAGGTATTTTTAGATGAAAAAAAATCTTCATGAGGATGCCGAGGCATGTTGTCAAAGTTTTGATTAAATAGTGGGTCATCATCAAGATCAAAGGAAGATTTAAAGGCCACTGAAGCAAAGATCCAATGGCCCTGTAGGGCACAAGTCTGTTTTATATTTAAGTAATTGGAAACTCTACGAAAAAATATTCAATGCAGCTTTATGCAGCACAATGTCAACCGGGTGAACATAATTTAAATTCCATCAAGAACAACTCCTTGAATAAGCCATGCTCAAAAAGAGAAGATAAGCAGAGCAAATACAGGGAGCCGCTTAAGAAAGGATGGAGCAAGGGAGACAGACACTGCCACTGCCTGTGATGGGTCAAAGAATGAGACCCTAAGTTTTGCACCCAAATATATAAAGCCTTAGTGCGCTCTGTTTTGACACTTAGAATAGTTATTATCAGCCATAAGTATTACAGGCTAGAAGTCAATACAATGTTTTTGAAATACAAGCATTTTTTATTAGCCACTCATCTTCCCCATCATCTTGACACTGAATTAACTTGGGGAGGGATCTCCCCTGAGTAGTGTTAAGGTTAGAAAATCAAATTCTACCAGTGAAAATACAAATTGTATGAATTCGTCCCATCCGATTACGCTGCTAATAAAATTGCCTGCAATAAAAAAAAACAAGCTCTCAGCAAAATGGTATGTCATTTTCCTTATTGTGGTTTAAATTTCTCGCAAAAGCCTAATTTGTTTTGCTTTTTACGAACTCGACTTTACTAAATCCACCAAGATGGTATGTAGGATTATTCTCTTACTTTGCTGGAGGGTCAAGCACACATTTTATCTTCATCTTTTAAAACATTAAGCGGCTTTTGCATAACGTTCATGAAACATTCTGATTGCTATGTTTCCCAGCAAAATAAGTTTAAAATCCGTTTTCACTAATTTAAGATGTCTTATTCTTCTGGATTAATGAAATGTCCCGCCATTAGATATTGTTAGAAAATAAGTTCAACAATTGTTGTATTATGGAAAAATAACGTTTTGGTTATTAGGACATAGCAATGTTGGAAGCTCCATTGAAAACAATGGAGTAGCTCCAGGCTTATAATGGCTGATATAAGCCCGGAGCTGCATCATTCCAATGCTTCTTTGTTCACAGCTTTGGCTGTGAACAAAGGCTTCAGGGAGCCTGGGGGAATTTCAATCCCCTCGCGATCAATAAAGCCTTGGTTTTACTTTGTTAGAACATTCTGCCTTCTAGTGGCAGAATGTTCTACTAGCGTTACAACCCTTCGTAGCAGGGCCATTAAAGTTCCGCTCCCTTGTTAAAAGTCCCTCGCCTTCGGTTCAGGCCTTTTACGCTGCAGGGGGTCTTTAATAGCCGGTATAGCCCGCTACAGAGGGCTATAAGGCTATAGTATTACCAGGAATATTTGAGAAAAACACCTAATAGACCTATATAGCATGTTCGTTTTATTGGTCGGGAGCGGCCACTTATTTGAAAGCGGACTCCTGGTAATGGTGCAATTTGAAAAAAAATAGATGGAGTGTGTCACACTAATTCCCCAAAGCTAATAGATCCTTATGTAGCATTACCGCTTATTCACCTTGGATCATGTACATTTGTGTCTACAATGCCTGCACGTAATTAGGGATTGACGTCCTAAGCATTTTAATAAAAATAAATTCCAGAACTTTCAGGGTCACCATGTATTTATTCATTTATTTTAAAAATTTATAAAGCGCAGCTTATACCCGAGGGTGTCTTGGCGCTATAACTTTACTGAAGATCCCAGATTGGACATATATCTACCATAAAAAGTGTTGTCCTGATCAGTTTATTGGTCAAATAACCAGGTTTTTATCAATTTCCTAAATTGCAGTAGCGATGGTGCCAATTTTATTTCCTTTGGAAGCGTGTTCCACAGTTTGGCAGCAGCGTTGGTGAAGCTTCTGTCGCCCCATGTCACCGTCCTAGTGCGTGGCACTGCCAGAAGATGTCTCTGTTCGGAGCGTAAGGATCTTTTTGGTAAATAGTAGTAAAGTTTCTGTTTGAGAAATGCTGGTCCAAGACCCTTGAGGGCTTTATAAGTGAGACACAAGGTCTTGAATCTAATGCGATTTCTCACTGTTAACCAGTGGTAGTTCCTTATCGCTTGCCTGGTAGACTGAAACTTAGGAATGCCAGCTAGTAGCCTTGCGGCAGCATTTTGTATAAGCTGCAGTTTGGCCACCACCCGTGCCTGGGCATTTACAAACAATCCATTACAGTAATCAAGTGTTGAGAGTACCAAGGAACTCACCACTGTTTTCCCAGTACTCTCCGGAAGATAGGACAGGATTTTTCTAATGATCTTAAGCTTGTGGAAGGCAGACGACGCAACCTGGTTGGCATGGTTGGAAAAATTAAGGTTGTCGTCGAATATGATTCCTAAATTCCTGACCTTTTGCACAGGTTCTGGGGGGGCTCCGAGAGGGGTCGGCCACCAAAGAGTGGACCATTGCGGCGATAGTTTTCCAAAGATCATTACCTCGGTTTTCTCCGAGTTGAGGCGCAAGCAGTTCTCAGACATCCAGTCCTTGATGGCAAGCATGCCTTCTTGGAACCTGGCGGAAACCTCCTCACCATCATTCTTAATTGCGATCACCAGTTGGGTGTCGTCAGCGTATGAGGTAAGGCTCATCCGGTAGTTCTTAATCACCCTTGCTAAGTCCGACACATAGATGTTGAAAAGTGTCGGACTTAGGGATGAGCCTTGCGGGACGCCACATGGGAGGGCGAGCTCAGTGGATTGAAATGCGCCCAGAGTCACTGCCTGCGTTCTGTTGGAAAGAAATGAAGCCAAAAGCTCCTTGGCCTTTGCGCAAATGCCCATGTCCTCGACACGGTCAATCAGGACAGCATGATTGACCGTGTCGAAGGCCCCCGAGAGATCCAGCAGGACCAATATAGCTGTTCCTCCTAGGTCCCTAATGGTTCTAATATCATCGGCAGCCTTAATGAGGGCAGTCTCTGTTCCATGAAGTTTCCGGAACCCAAACTGCGACTCATCCAGGAGGTTATTTTGTTCAATGTATTCAGCTAATTGGATATTCATTGCTTTTTCCACTATTTTAGCCAGGTAAGGCAAGCTGGCAATGGGTCTGTAGTTTTTGAGAGTTGTTTTATCTAGACCAGTTTTTTTCAGTAGAGGTTTCAGCAGCGTGTTTTTTAACTTATCTGGGAAAATCCCAGATTGGAACATGGCGTTGCAAATGGGAGTAATGACTTTGCTCACCACTTCAATTACTGGGATGAAGATTTTAGGGGGGCAGGGATCTAGGGATGAGCCTGTTTTTACCTGTCTCATGAGATCTTCTATTTCCTGATTCGTCATATCCCTGAATCTGGTAAACGAACAATGCGGGCTATTTTTGGGTAATTTAGGATGTATACTAGTGCTAGGTGTAGTGACCGAAAATTCTGCATATATATCGTTTACTTTTGAGAAGAAGAAACCTGCTAGATTATTGCAGAATTCCTGAGAGTGGGGAGGATTCAGATCTGCCGCTTTCCCTGCCAGAGTCTTAACTACTTCAAACAGTTGTCGACTCGAATTTTTTGACTTATTAATTTGTTGCTCAAAGTAGTTCTTTTTTTCCTCCTGAATCATTTTTTTGTAGATGGTGAGTTCGTCTTTATACTTGGCTTTGCTTATGTTGTCATATGTCTTGCGCCAGGTTCTTTCCTGGTTCCTGCAGATCTGTTTTTGCTTTCTAAGGGTCTCTGAGTACCACGGTGCTGAAGGCACCTTTCTGTTTTTTGATGTGGTTTTTAGTGGAGCATGCATGTCCACCGCATTGCCTACCCAGTTAAGATACTGCCCCACTGCTTCAGTGGGGTCAGACTGAATATTCGGGCAAGTCTTGGATAAGGACATCTTAAAAGTTTCATAATCGATGTCCTTCCATACTCTGAATTTATTTTGAAAAGGGGCCTGTTTAGCAGGTTTAATTCGTTTAGACGGTAGGTGACAGAGAATAGCATGGTGATCTGTCCATGTGAGAGGCAGAATTTTAGATACCTCCAACTCACTGATGTTGGAAAAGATAGCATCCAAAGTATGCCCAGCGTCATGTGTTGGAGCTTTTATGTGCTGGTTTAAGCCCAGTGTGTTACATTCTGCTAGTAGCGTTTGTGTATCCGCCTCATCTGTCTTGTCCAAATGGAAATTTATGTCTCCTAATGCCATAAAGGAATCCTCAATGGCTAGGGGTTCCAACCAGGAAGTGAAGGTGGAGAGAAATTCTGAGCGAGGTCCTGGTGGCCTGTAGATAAGCACTCCCTTAAGATTGTGTGAAGCATTCAGATTAATGACAAAGTGCAGCGCCTCACATGCCGGCGATGGCACCGGAGAAATTCTAACTGGGAAGATATCCCGAGTAATAATAGCCAGGCCTCCTCCTCTTTTTCCCCCCTGTCTGTCCCGCCTATACACCTTAAAGCCGTCCGGTACCGCTACCTGAAGGTCGGGCTCGGATGTGTCATCCATCCAAGTTTCGGTTAAAAAAAGGATGTCTATCGCGTGGTCCACAATTAGATCAGCGATATCCTGCCTATGCTTAGCCAAGGAGCGAGCATTGATGAGGGAGATGGATGTAGTAGTATGCTTGGCGGAGCCATTAGTCAGATATTTAGCTTTGTCATTATTTAGGGGAATAATGGATTTGCAGCCCCTACACTCGATTTTAGCTTGATCTGAAAGATTCTCTAGATTGTGCTGACTACAAGTCGTCAGTTGTCCGGGATTCAACTTACGTATTTCATCACCGGAGTAAGTAGTCCTTTCAGTGCCCAAAAACACAGGGGGTATGGCGCTGGGCGCGTGTCCGGCGCCGACGGGCGCAGACGGGCGATGTTGTTATTTTTATACATACTTTGGGCGGGGCGGTAGGAGGGTGGGAGGGGCGTCGAGCTCTCTGGCGAGCCTGCCCAATCTAAGATGGCTGCCAAAGTTGTGTTGAAATGTTCCCTGCGCCTCAGTGGATCGACGCTGTGGAAAGGGGGTGCCCAGCGAAGTGATCTCGCAGTAGGGGTGTCAGGGAAGTTTTAAAAGCGCTCCAATTAAAATATCATACAATTTTTAAAACTATTAGCAATCAATCGTTTTTAAGGTAGAAAGGTGCAAGAGAGCACAATAGACCTCCGGCTTCCGCCTCAGAGGGAAACAGCAAGTGTTATCTCGCAGAACCGAATTACGCCCTGTTAAATACCCAGGGAGGGCGGGAGGGGCGTCGAGCTCTCCGGCGAGCCTGCCCAATCTAAGATGGCTGCCAAAGTTGTGTTGAAATGTTCCCTGCGCCTCAGTGGATCGACGCTGTGGAAAGGGGGTGCCCAGCGAAGTGATCTCGCTGTAGGGGTGTCAGGGAAGTTTTAAAAGCGCTCCAATTAAAATATCATACAATTTTTAAAACTATTAGCAATCAATCGTTTTTAAGGTAGAAAGGTGCAAGAGAGCACAATAGACCTCCGGCTTCCGCCTCAGAGGGAAACAGCAAGTGTTATCTCGCGGAACCGAATTACGCCCTGTTAAATACCCAGGGAGGGCGGGAGGGGCGTCGAGCTCTCCGGCGAGCCTGCCCAATCTAAGATGGCTGCCAAAGTTGTGTTGAAATGTTCCCTGCGCCTCAGTGGATCGACGCTGTGGAAAGGGGGTGCCCAGCGAAGTGATCTCGCTGTAGGGGTGTCAGGGAAGTTTTAAAAGCGCTCCAATTAAAATATCATACAATTTTTAAAACTATTAGCAATCAATCGTTTTTAAGGTAGAAAGGTGCAAGAGAGCACAATAGACCTCCGGCTTCCGCCTCAGAGGGAAACAGCAAGTGTTATCCCAACGGTGGCACCCCAACGGTTATCCCTAGTGCAATATCACTTGGGTAGGTGCGTTTAGTTGGTGGCATACTGAAGCAAGGCATGACAGAATGAACACTAGTAAGACTTCACATTACAGGGTAGAAATTTAAAAATGCATTGATATGTTTTGGAGGTATTACTTGTAATTAAAAGTGCCATTACAGCCAAATCGGGTACAAACCAGTGACTTTTGCCTGTAAAGCGATTGTATTCTAAAAAATAGCAATTAACAAAAACAAAATCTAACTAATAACATATAAATAATTGTGGAAATGTATTTAAGAGTTACATGAGGACATGAAATTGTATTGCTAGCTAGCTATTAAAAAGCAAAATAAAATTAGATTAAATTACAATAATACTATTCAAATACATTAATCACATTAAAACCTAATACAGCATATAGAAGTAAAATTCAAAATGATGGTGACATTGTATAACATTAAAAGTAACTTTTCAACAACAATCACAATTTTTTTGTGTTTTTTTAAAAATAGGATCATCTGAATAGTAAAATCAGTTCATCAATGAGCAGCAAGGACTGGGACAGCAGTGGATCCTCGCGTCCCAGCAGCATTTGGCAGGGTATTTTATTTTAATTCCTTCTCATTCTTGGACAAGGTGGGGATATGACGTTCAAAGGTCCACTCCAGCTCCTGCATACGGGCAACAAAGGTGGTGGTGTTCAATAAACTACCCCATCCCTGGGCAATATGAGGAATCCAAGCTTCCAATGTTCCTCTCCTTCCTTACCATTGGCAAGGGTGTGGGTGCGGAATCAGTACAGACCCTCTTTTAAACAAATCTTCCTGATGTTTGTCAACATAGGGCCGTTTTTTAAAAATTTAAGCAGACAGCTGTCCTAATGCTCAGTGTACAGTTAAAAACAAAGTGCCCTGACATGTGAGAGGTACAGCTCTTCCTTGTGGTGGAGCATTTGGAGTGTGATTGAGAAGTGTGGCAGCTGCCCGATCCTTCGTGTCTTGTTTTTAGTGCTGGCTCCAGACAGCTATAGTATTCTGGAGGACCTTCTGTCAGCAGTTCTTCAAAAACATACATAAGAAGTACCGGATGTACAGGATGAGTGAGAAAGAGAATCAGCCCCTTCAGCCATTGGCTTTATTGAATACATGGATGATAATATCCATCAAGGCAATGGCAATTTGTGGATGGTAACATTGTGCCATTTGTGTTCCCGTTAAAGTTTGATAATGGGGTATGGTTCCTTCGTTAGATTATGGACAGTGAGGATTATGTTGTATTCTGTGGCATGGATCTTAGATCCAACCATGTAATAAACTCACAAATTTGTCAGGCGTGTTTCTAAAATCTCTAGCTCAACCCTGGGTAGTTGTGACTTCATCAACAAGGCTTAAGCAAAGGAACTTGTGTATTTGTATAGCATTTGGAAGCACCAAACGACAAAATAGGAGACACACAACACAAATAAAATAGGACATCAATTTATAAAAATAGATTATATTTTTAGGTATGTTTAAACACCATGGTGAGCAAAGTCTACAAAAGACTTCAGTAGATATAGATATTAAAGCAAAACATAATTCTCAACTATTTAGCATGAAACACAACCAAACATTGGTAACTGTACAGTTTAGAAACTGTTGAAAAGTTTGAAATTGTTCTGTTTGGACAACTTTGGCCCGAGTGGGATGACCAAATCAGATAGCACGAAGGTCAGGAAGGGCCACTAAGGAGAATCAGGACAATTTCCTGGTCACCAAAGCAGTCTCAAGTTCAATTCCCTTTAGTCTAGGGCCCATGAGTGACTTTTCCATGAGACAGGAGCCACAGCCACAGCCCAAGGTTTGGCAGGTACAGCCCAACAGTTGGTGTAGCCTCTCTTGCTAGGTCCAGGTATCAGAGGGGCAATCCTTCTTTGGACCTTTCTCCAGTTCCATAGTGATTGAAGGTTCAGGGTGCCAGATGTGTAATATTTATGCCCAGAAAGTGCTCTTGGCAATGATGAGGTCACTAGCCAATGGGCTACTAGGATTGCTCCCACTTTGTGACAGGTGCAACGTGATCACAGAAAAGGCCAGAGAATCATCGTGAAAAGCATGCAGTGTTTGTCCAGGTAATTATGAGTCTCACAAGCCAGTCTCTTTTCCTGGGCCTGCAACACGTAATGGCTTAAAGCTGGTGCAGGGATACCATCCAGAAGTATAAACTTCAACCCCTTGCAGTTTCAAGCCATTTGAAATGGAAGGTCCTAATGTTTTACTACTTTATTGAGTAATTTTTAAAAGTATTCTATATTTTAAATTGGGCCCAGAGAGCCCCCCACAGCACAAAAAAGAATTTTATAGCACAAATAAATAATATACAATGCAGTGCAACAAATGAAACGCTGTCTCCTAAATTAAGTACAACAGAGGAGTATAATGTTCGATAAAATAAATATTTTTGAAAGTCACAAACCACCAAGAACATATTGATTTTAAAAACACATTTATTTTAGAGAAGAAATTAGAGTGGGGCTACAGCAAGAATCTTCTCAGATAAGAGCTAAGCAGATGAAGAATACTGGGAACTTTTTTGAGAAATATTTATTAGGAGAAAACACAAGCTGGCAGTTCCCCATTTTTGATATATTTGAATAGTATTTCAGTTTCCAAATGGCAAGACAAATCTGAATATATGTACATGTACCCATAGACTGCCTAGAAAAGGGATAGGATTGGGTCACCGGAGAAAGTGTTGCGGCCTTGATTATTCCTGATTGAACATTATACTCGAAGAGTGCAAGGGACGGTTCTTCGGGTACCTTGAATAATTGAAAACTTGCTCCCGTATCACTACACCGACATTTGAGGCAGATTTTCTACTTTGATGGAATGACCAAAGGATAAACCCTGTGAATTTTCAAATGTAGATTTCCGGGAGCATTCAAAATGTTTTGATGGACATGGACATTTTGCAAGCAGATGTATGACAATGTGCGTTTGGATATTTTATGTGTTATTTCTCCACAATGATATTTTTGCCCTTCTGTGGAAGCCTTTCCCAATGCGACAAAAAGTTGAGTTCATCAGTCTTTACATAAAACGGTCTAACACTTGTATGGCACCATGGCACGTTCAGTCTGAGCAGACTTTCTATTTGTCTTCGGAATATTCTGCAACAGTTAGCGATAGGTTAGCCCCATGTCCCAAAAATATTCTTTATAAATCATCTGTTGGTTAGTGGGAAAAAAAGATGGAGTTCAATCATTGCTGAGGGCTTAGTAACATACTAACATGAAAGAAGGCACGTGCAATTGGAGAGTGGATGGCCTCCAATTGCCTAAAACTAAACTCCGATAAGACGGAGGTGGTTATTTTCCGACAGCTCTCACCCAGTTGGTCTACCACTTGGTGGCCGCCTACCTATGGCTCCCCCCCTAAACCGGTCCCTACTGTCAGAAATCTTGGAGTGACTTTTGACGAGAACCTGAACTTTATGGCCCATGCAAACAAAACAGCAGCCACCGCCCATCATAAACTTAGGCTGATTAAGAAAATCATGCCATTCCTGACAGTTGCTTTACAAAAGGGGGTGGTGATGAACAGAGTGTCTGAATTGAGCAGACCACTCTTACCCAGTCCAAAGATCAGGGCTTGGTCCATCACCGTTATTTATCTCACTGCCCCATCCCAGCTCAGAATCTGGCTATATGCAAATCAGTCTGTCCCTGGCCCAGTGCATCATGGGAACAGGGCAGACTAAACTACCAAGCCAATTCTTTACCAGAAAGGAGACAAGCTACCGCATACAGCCAGGTTCTGAAACTGGGATGGTGCAGTGAGCTAAAAAACGGTGTTGGATCTAGCCCTGATCTCTTGACGGGGTGAGAGTATTCTGTTTAATTCAGAGACTCTGTCCCTCACCACCCCTTGTTGTAAATATTCCTGACAGTTGCAGCATGCAAGACACTGGTACGTTCTATGGTGCTATCCTCCCTTGACTACTGTAACGGCTTATTTATAAATGCCCAAGCCAGAGTGACCAATAAACTGCAAACAATCCAGAATGCTGCAGCCCGTCTCCTTTCCGGAACCCCGAAGTTTATGCCAATTTCGCAGACCATAAATGACCTCCACTGGCTCAAAATCCGGAATAGGATTAAGTTCAAAACGCTTTGCATAGTATACAAAGCACTGCACAACCAAGGCCCGCATTTCCTGAAAGCCCATACAACCACACTTGCCCACTAGATCGCTTCGATCTAACAATCTCAACCTTCTGCTGGTACCACGCACCAAAACAGTCACTTGGGGTGATAGACGCTTCTTGGTGGCCGCTCCCAGACTGTGGAACTCGCTGCCAGTAGCCATCAGAGAGAGCCCGTCCCTGATGCAATTTCGCAGAAAAATAAAGACCTGGCTATTTGGTCAAAAATAAGCGACCGATTCGGCCTCCTGGAGACTCCATGCACAGTTCCTAGCGCCGAGACGCCTAAGGGCATTTGTTCGCGCTGTATAAATAGTAAAAATAAATAAATAAAAGAAACAAGAAATCTGTTTTCATTCCATTTGGGTGTATGGATGTCATTTGCTCATCTTTCAGGAATTCTTCTAGTGAGCTCCCTACTTTGCTAATTGAATGCTTCAATACAATGCTGGGCTCCGTGGTGCTGGAAAAATGTATAGTGTGTGGGTGCTGCCATTAGTATAGCGCTGAAGTCATAGCGATTGTCAAAGATCCAAGCGTCATACAAAAAAAACGAGTGTAGCAAATGTGTCAACCCCTTCAACAGGAGAGTGGTTAGAGTTGGGTATGCAGCTGGTGGTGCGTTTCGGAACACTGGAGTGCTAGAGAACTGCCATTCACAGACAGCATACTTCCGTTTAAAAGGCCACTCGTTTTGCACACACATGCAGTTATATTGGTAAAAATATATAGCACTGAAACAAATATGTGTGGAGATCAGGTATTAGTGAATACTTATCATTTGCGCTTGACCAAGTAGTGTATTAATTTCTTTTGATCCTAATAAAATCTTTGTTTCTATCACACATCAGAATTACAAAAGAGTGCTTTAATGGTGCTTTCCTAATCACTGATATAGTTTGAAATATGTGTATAGTTAGTTTCCCGATATTTAAATGTTGTTGTGTTAGAAATCAACTGACATGCTACAGCCCTTCCTTTCCTTTCCTGTAACCAACCCAGAACTGTCACCTAGATCTCTTTATAGAATCCTTTTAGTTTGCAGTCAGAGAAATAAAAGTAGGCTCCAGTTTCCGAATAAGAAGCAATTTGGCAGAAAATATAGCCTATATGACCCTTTTCTTTGAAAGTGAAGCAGGATACAGACAAAATTTAAAGGCATCTTTACTGCTCATTCACATTCTGAACTCCAGCATGATTATTTTTGGGGGTGCTGCAGCAACCCCAGCTCCCCTGCTTCCAGTCCGATGGCTGTACTAGTGTGGTGAGGTACATTTCAAGACTTTCAATTTGCTCTAAATGGTTTGGGGAAGTATTTTATCAAAGAGTTGACAGTTAAGTCAGCAGTGCTTTTTCAAATATATGGTGCTTTGTGCATGTGGATTCTGCAGGTCAGTATAAGTATGTAGTACTGATTGAAATCAAAAACAGTTGAGACAGACACATTTATTTCCCTTGTGTATAAACAAATCCCCCCATTGACCCTGAATGAGTGAACCCTTTGGTACATAAAGCCCTGTATTGCTTGAATATGTGAATGTCCGTATAGTGTAATCTGTTTTGAAAGTCTTGGGCATTTTACTGCTAGCGAAATATTTTTTTGAGTATACAAAAATGTGATGGATAGAATGCTTACATTAATCCCAGCCACTGTTAGTTATGCAGAACGCATCTCAGACCATTATTTTAAACACCATGCCACATCAGTTTGAATCTAGCCTGATACATCCAATGATATCAGTAGTCTGGGAAGCTGGGCGACTTAATACAGCCTTATTAACATGTCATCATCTGAATGTGAACCTGTATATAATCACCATATGTATGGAAGTGTGCCTCACACTGTTCTAAGAACACTTGTGGAATTATAAATGTTGTACTGCAGCAGGGATAAGTACGTTTCCTGAGTCACACTGAAACACACCCATGGTAAGATTGTAATTGCTGAACCAATTTGCATTCGCAGGTTTTTTTATTCTGAAAACAGTACCAGATACTCCTTTCTGGAGTCTCAGACAGCGTATAGAGTGATCCACTATACTGTAGTTCGCCGAGATGTCAAGGTGATTCAGGACAACTATTTTGTTGGTGGTTGTGTCGGTGGCCTGTATCGATTCTAATACCTGACAGGGTGAATTTTATATCCCTTCTGGGTCCCAATTCTGACTCGAGGTTAATTATGGAGAAATTGAAGACTTATGTGTGTTCTTGTAGCAGTCACATTGTCTTTCCTTGATTTAAATAGGATATGAGAAATTGGAGAAATTATAATAATTAGCGAGTCATTCATCATCCTCAAGTGTGTTTTTCCGAAAGTTTGTAATTATAGGGAGTTTTCATGGTCCAGTGACAAGCCCTTCTTTAAAGCATATGTTTGTTATATTTTTTAATTTTCAAGAAAAGTGTTTTTAGGAATACCTTTACAATCACAATGGTGGTGGGGAACTGCTTTAAAAGCAGGTTAGATGGTTTGGCCTTGAGCACCGAGAGCTTATTAAAGTATTTGGTGGACAATTGCAGAATTATCAATGCTACGGATGTTGGGTTAAATTATTCTTTTGAGGTTGATATTAATCATATTGTATAATTCAGTTAGCGTTAATGGAAAGAGCTACATGCCCCATAAAAGACACTGTAGAATGTTGGCAGAGAAAAAATTCGAAAGTGAGCTTAGAGAGTTCTGCTGCTTTGCAGCAAGTCAATGATGACAGGCTGAAAGCAAGACATGAAACCACTTGTAGAAGAATAAACATTGAAAAATCCATATCATGGAATGGAATCTTGCAATGCACATTAGATGGAAAAGTCTAGCAACAAAAAACTTGATTTAGGCACCAGACAGGTTCAAGGCAATAGCACATGATGTGTGGAATGTAGAGCAGACAACTAGATCATGGTCTAAGATCGCAAGATGAATGAAAAAGGTGTGTTTTCTTTGAACGTGAAAAATATATGTTTGAGTCACAAAGGGAGAAAAAGCTGTTCCAGACAGTTGAGCTTTGTGCATGGAGGATTCGCATACATATTACCTTGTGCATGTCTGGATGTACAAACAGAAAATTCATGGAGGCCAATCTCAGGCCCTGAAAGGTTAGTAGGGGAGGCAATCTTTGGCACAGTATCATGGGGAAGGCAAAGAGGTTTGGGTATAATATAAAGACTTGAATTGTGACCTCTACTTGACAGAAAGCCAATAAATCACGTTGAAGTGCTGTGTAATATGGACATGCCTTTTTTATCTTACATATAAATAACAGCATAGCTTTAGTTTCTTAGCAATTTAGTCATAGAATTATGTTGAGACCTTTAAACAGACTTTTACAATTGTTCCAAAATGTACTTCTGCAAAGTATTTACACATCCATAAATGCACAGTGACATTTGCACATGCCTAAATAATTAGGCCTGTGAGTACTCTGGAAAAGCTTCCACTGTTATCATCCCAGAAATACCCTTGGAGTTCTTTTTTTTTACAGAGTATTTTTATTAACATTTTCTTAAGAGAAACACATTGCATGGTAATACATGGAAATTGGCATTGTTTTGTGTGTTCCCGATCTGTGGAACCACAAGTCTCTGGGTTGCTAGTTATCTAATACATACTACAGTTGCTGCCATAAGTGATATCAACCAACTTTGCATGTCCTTTCGCGTGAAGATACATCCCCTTCCCTGTGTTTGCCAGTGTGTTAACTACTGGGTATAGTACTTGATTACTAACTGGTGAGTCTAACTGGGGTATTGTTCATTAATTCGAGAATATATGAGTCAGACAGGGTTTCGAGGCTTCTGGGTATCCTCCTAGTGCTTAAGTGTAATGTCAACGGGTTGGGAACTGCCCGGCTGCTCCGAACGATCTGGTGGAGCTAGTATGTAAATTGATTGTTTTGTTGAGCCTCGTTACGCACTTGTAGGTATGTGAGAACTGCTGTCCCTTGGAATTCTTTGTTAGTCCAAATAGTCAGAAATGTGCTCCAAAGGTAGTTAGTTGTTCACTGTTATTGTCTTCAGTGACCAACATCAGGCAAATTTTGCCTTTGGGAAATCTTTTCATTTTTTTAAATTAAAAACATATGTGTGTAATGTGCAATATAATTTTGCAAAGTGCGCTGTTAATATCAATTTACTGGTTTCTTTAGATTATATTTTCCACAATTTCCCTGAGCAATGTTTACTTCTAGCCTTCATGACCCCGGCATCAACAGTGCACACAGAACAAAGACTGAAGTATGAGTTTTCTATTTTCAACCATATTTCTCATTGTCTCTAAACAACTGCAGGTGGAGTACCCTTATGCATTTAGTGGAAAGTAAATAATTCCTGTGAAGACATCATTACAATTACTGAAGACCACGGCCCTGACTATGAGTGAGTCAGTGTTATCCATTGCCTGCGCAACGGTCAGGATGGCAAATTATGTGGTATTTACTGACTCCAGGTGCTTTCAATACCCCACTACTCATTAAATTTCGGCAGGTGGCAGGGAAACCGGTCAGAATTTAACAGGGGTACAACATAATGGTATTTACTGTACCATGCGGATTTTGGTGCAGTAAGCCCCACAATCTAAATGTATTCATCAAAACCCAAAATAGGTACTATAAATCACATCCGATATGTTAAAATTCCCAGGGAGTCTGATTTTTGGGGAGCAATAAATGGCACTAACTCCTGAACACATTTAAGATCAGGACATCTTAGGTTGTTTTACCACTTGGCAGATTGGCTACAGAACTGCTCAGGTGGCAGTGGCCTAGCCTCTGCCAGCTTACCAAATTGAAACTTTCCCACATCCAAGACAGGGAATTTTGGGTAAAAGTGCTTCCAGGCGAAAAAGTGCAAGGGCCTTTGGTGGAAACATAACGTAGGAGGAGCCATCTTGTCATGGTGGATTGCTCAGCATTCTTTTTGTTTTCAGAAACAAAGCCCTAAAGTGAGGATTTGTTGCTGAAAAACACAAAATAAATTTCGCGGATGTGCAGAAAGCTTTATTGATGTGCATTGAGATCATATTATATTTTATCCTGCCTAAGTACACCAAACCTTGCATGGTGACCATGGGCAGGGAAATTAGTATAGAGCGGTCAGCCCTCAAAATGGCAGGCCTTCCAATTTAAAAATCCACTGTACCTGTGGCATATGTCCCGACTGCAGCTCGTTTTAGACAGATAACCAAGTTTCCAGTGTCAAAAACAAAATGAATCCTCTCACCACTAAACGGGACAAGGCAACTATGTGGATGGGGTACCCTCTACTTTTGTTCAGTAGCCACCAACCTCTTCATGACTCCTCCAAGCACTAACTTCATCAGCAGCAGATCCACATGAGAAGACCCGGTGTTCTCTGCATTCGCCCTTTGAGTACTTGCAGAATGTTGCTGAAACCTCTAAAGTGTTTCTTCTCTTCCCTCTAGCATTCTTTTAAGTCTTGCAATGGTACCTGGTAAGATTCCTTTGTCTGCCTCCTCCAACAAAGTTCACTTACTATGCATATTTATTGTTCAATTATATAGTAACTCTTACTTGATTGTTGTCCAGTATTTCAAACAGCTGCTCATCAGTCTTTAGCAGAGGGGTTCTTGTTCGGTGGTGCTCTTCATAAGCAAATTCCATGTTATTCCATGTTAGACTTATTTCTACGAGGATCTGAAGATAAGCATGAGACCATTATAAATCAATATTTCAATGTGATCTAAACTTTTAATGAAAATTAAAATAGGCAACGACACATCAAGATCTTATAAAAATGTAACTGGAAGAAAACATAATCATAATAAACCAAAATCATAGTTTCTTTACTTTGATGCTACACCAACGTTTATCACCTAGAAATACGTCTTTATTTTTGCTACAGTGGACTCTAAATCACCTTTAAGATTGGGCAGAACCAGGACAATTTGAGGGGACACATATAGGGGTTTGACTTTTTTTTATTTTAAGTGTAGACTTCGGAAGCTGTCAATTATTGGATTGTGCATATGTATCAAGTTTCACACTCTAATGCTTATGCACTTGTGCTGTTTTCTGCCCTAATTGATGGATGGCACCGAGAACTTGTGAGCAGAGTCCATACATTGCTTAGCTCTTTCTTGTGAGTACTCTGAAACCTTGCTGTGCTGGTAAATGGTATCCATTTTGAAGGTGAGTGCATGAATACGGAGTTTCACTTTAATACTAAGGTAACTCATTGAGCATTTTGAGTAAGTGCCCTACATTCCTTGCTTAGCCTTTCCACAGACTACTCACATTCACAACAGTTGTGAAAATTCAGATTTCAAAATGAAACCCAACTTGTTTGGAACTTCTAAACTTTTCCATTGTTTTGTGAGAAATAACCAAAGCTCCACACGTGGTGAAGATGAAACCCCTTGTGATAAGACATTTTATCTGAATGTAAGCCTGTGCATATGCAATGTATATAGTCTCAGTCTAGCTAAAACACTATTTTACGTTGAAAGGTTTACAATGAGGAATGCAGAATCTGAAAGCGGTCAATCAACAAACTTTTAGATGGTAAGGACCTACGTCATACCAGTAAGAAAGGTATAGGTAATGACACACACTGCAAAGGCATAAGATTTATAATTTGTTGTCGTTACTAAATTGTGGTTGTTGAAAGATGAAGGCATTTATAAAGAAACTTTAAACATGAGAAGCAATATGAGTTAAAATATATTGAGTGGGAACGTTATGGGGAACAGGTGGTACTGAGAGAGGAGTGAGGGGCGGAAGCAATGTCCATTAAACACAGGCTATATACATATGTGCCACTGTCTATGCAACAGTACTCTCCTGTTCTGTAACTCTTATACTGTGTGCTTCTCTGCTGCACTGGCACCACCTCTCATACATTGTCAGTACTAGGTGCTTAAACATGGACGTCAATTAAGGGTCATAGTTGCGATCCCAAGCTTGCACCTTGCTACCCCTGTCACCCCCTTTCTGACCCCTGGCCTCAGAGGTGGCAAAATTAGTGCCAAAAACACAAAGGGGTGTCTCACATTATCAGAGTCAGGCTCTAACCTGATTTTCTGCTGATTTGTAGTACGTTAATAGTGTATAATAGTTTATTATTCACTATTAGTGCAATAAAACGTGGAGCAGCAAGATCTGGACCTTCACTGGCATCTTAGATTAGAAAAATAAATGTTTTTTCCCTTAATGTATGAAAAGGGATCTTCCTATGGGTGCCTCTGCAGCGCCGCCTGACAACATCTCCTTTGTTGTTCAAAGATATTTTATTGAATATTATCAGGAAACAAAAGACAATACAAGAAAGAGCACTGCATAAGGGTACAGAGAATTATACATCCAAGAATAGCAAAGCAAATAACAATATAAAATGTAATATAAGAGAACATGTAGTCAAGAAAGTACCCATACATTCTCAAATGAGTAAAAATGTAGTAAAAGAAAAAAAGGAAACTGAAAAAAGGGGAAACAAATTTGAACAACAGTTCAACTGTAACAATATAAAGCTACTACAGTGAATCAATCAATGCAAAGTTGACACTGTTATATACAGGACTTATTAAAAATATTCAACAATGTAAAGCTATATATTTATCTATATAGGATAGGCTCCCAAAATAAATGATAATTCGGAGTACTATGAATAACACTCAACAAGGTTAATCATGCTCCTTTTCTGATAAATATTATCCAGGACCACCCTGCATGTACAGATAACAATGAAACATTTTCCAATTAATAGTAATTGATGTTAAGCTGCAGAAATTAAAAAATCAAACAGTTTACTACAGTTAACCGATATTGTTTTTGTGAGTAAGGATGATTTACAGATCACCATGACAAATGTCAATTTATCTGTGAAATACTTTTGTATTGATGCTCCAAACCTCATCCCAATTCTTTTTACCACAACTGAATTCATAATGCATATGGTGCAAAGAGCCTATATTCATATTACAATTTAAACAGTTAGCAGATTCTAAAAGTATGGCATTACATAATCTTAAAGGTGACTGTAGACAATTAATAGGATAAATGAATTTGCTTGATAAAGAGACCATCCAGAGACACTGTTCGTCTTGAGGTACTGGCAAATTTATTCAGCGTTCCAAAATAACAAGAACAGGTTTATATTGTCTCCTTTTGAATTAAGTTCTTCAATAAAAGAAGATAAATTGAGTGTCAACACTGCCATTTTACTATATGTTGTTTGAACTATTGCATGTGCTGCGGACTGTGTTTTTGTTTTCCTTTTGAATTGATCAATTTTGTATAAAGTAAAGACACTGCATCTGATGAAGAGCCAACTGTGTGAATAGCAATTTCTAAATCAGAAGTATCCTGTATAGGAAAATAGATTGGAAGTGAATCAAGTATTGAATTACATAAAATCTCATATTTAGAAATATCTGAGGCCAGCAAAGATATTTTTGGTCGTAATTCATTAAAAGTTAAAAAATAATTTATATGATTAATATCTTCAAAAATAAAAAATACCAGCTTAAAATCAAGATTGCCAACATTTTGTATCTTTAGCTAACTCTATGAAATGATTATACCATAACGATAAACTATGTGTGTGAAATCACAGGTTGGGAAATCATATCCAAATCATGTAATATCAATTTAATAGATTTTAATATTGCAGATCTCTTTAACAAGTCAGTTGAATTGGCCAAAGTAGTAGGAGCAGGTAGAGGAATTGGCAAAACCTAACTTTTTTCCACAAGAAGTCATGAAGGTGAATGAGAAGAGTATGGAAATTGAAACCAAAAGTAACTTTTATGATAATTTAGGAAATCTGGTAAACCAAGGCCCCCATGGATCTTAGTAATTTTTAATTTATTATAACTTATACGAGGAGGCCAAATAAACCTAAAAATATGTTCATCTACATTTTTATAAAAATTAAGAGGAAGTTGAATAAGTACCATAGAAAGAAGATACAACATTTTGGGGAAATAACCATTTTATTAGAATCAGTCTTCCCCCAACAAGATAAATGTAAGGCAGACCATTTATGATTTTTTTATATGGTTAACAATATAATCACAATTCAATGCAATAAAATGTTTAATAGTGTGAGAAAACACAATACCAAGACAATTAAGTTTATCCTTTTGCCATACTTTGTTAGGAAGCATATCCGGGACACAACAGACATTCAAAGGAAAGCATTCTGTCTTATTAATGAGAGTTAAGAGAGGTGCAATTGAAAATTCAGGATTTCCAATATACAAAAGTACATCATCTGTATAAGGATGTTTTATTAGGAACATTATTATGATGATGCTTTCAATGTCCTCTGAGTTACTAATGGCAATTATCAAAGGTTTACTGGCAAGAAGAAAAAGCACAGGCAATAGAGGAAAACTTTGTCTGGTACCTCTGAAAAGGAAATTGCGGAAGGACCAGAGTAAAGAGTCGAAATCAATAAACAAGTTACCAAAATTAAAAGCAGATAAGGTATGGAAAATATATTGCCAATGAACATCATCAAATGCCTTTTCCGCATCTAATGCTGATATACCAGATGGCTTCATTAATGAGGGACCATTTTCAAAAGGATGGAAGAGGAGCCTTACATTATGAACTGAATGTCCAGTGCTCATGACAGACCCATTCCGTCATGAGCACTCGATCCCTCTGCTGAAAGCAGCCCCCAGGTCAGCAGAAGGCCCACTAGGTACTGACTGTTTTTTCGCAATATGCCTAGTTGTGCATTTTGGCACTAGCTCAGCCATTCCTGTCGCAGGCACTAGGCCTACCCACACTAGTGAGGTACCATTTTATATGCAGATTTTGAGGAAATGCTGGGTGGGAGGAAGTTTGTGGCTCCCTTCAGATTCCAGAACTTTCCATCACAGAAGCTGGTAGGAGCCACACTGGTCACCCCATACTGGATTCCCCTGGATGCCTAGTTTGCAAAAATGTATAAGTTTGCTAGGTTTCCATAGCTGCCGGCAGACTTAGGGTCCAACATCATAGCTAGGCACATTGCAAAAAAAGAGTCAGTTTTAACTGGAAAAATCTGATGTGTCCATGTGGGGCTTTGGGCTTTTTCCTTTTGCGGGTTCTAGGCCTACTCACACAAGTGAGGTACCATTTTTATCGGGAGACTTTGGGAATTTTGTGGCTGTCCACACATTCCAGAACTTTCCATCACAGAAATGTTTTATTTTACAAAGTTTGAGGTTTTCAAGGGATTCTGGGTAACAGACCCTGGTGAGAGCCACACGTCACCCCATCCTGGATCCCCCTTGGTGTGTAGTGTTAAAAAATATACAGGTTTGCTATGTTTTTCAGGTGCTGGCTTAGCTCGGGTCCAAAATACACAGCTAGATACATTGCGAAAAAGGGTCAGTTTTCACTAGAAAAATGTGATGGGTCCACGTTGCTCCCTGCATATTGCAGAGCATTCCATCGCAGAAATGTGAGGACTTTTTTTTTTTTTACAAAGTTTGAGATTTGCAAGGGATTCTGGGTAACAAAACCTATTGAGAGCCACACGGGTCACCCCATCCTGGATTTCCCTGGATGTCTAATTTTTAAATATTGATAGGTTTTCTAGATTTCCCTTGCTGCCAGCTGAGCTACGATCCATTATCCACATTGTAAAAAAAAGGGCCAGCTTTCACTGGAAAAAAGTTTGATCTGCCCACGCTGTGTATTGGGCTATTTCCTGTCGCAGGCACTAGGCCTACCCACACAAGTGAGGTACAATTTTTGTTAAGAGACTTAGGGTAACACAGAATAGTGGAACAAGTGTAAATACCAAATATTTTCTTTCCATTTCTGCCTTCCAAATGTAAGAATATGTGTAAAAGAAAAGTCATTTTGAAAAATTTCCTCTAATTCACATGTGTGTATGGGTACCCACAATTTCAGATATGTGCAAATAACCATTGCTTCTAAACACTATACTTTTTTCCCATTTAGGACTTGTATAGTTTTCCTTGATACCTATGTTTCACTCTTTACATTTTACCAAATGAATTGCTATATACCTGGTACACAATGAAAAACCATTGCACAATGCCGCTCTGTGTTTTGCTCTGTGTACCTTGGGTTCTTGGTGAACCTACAAATCGTATATATCCCCACAACTAGAGGGTCAGCAGACGTAACAGTATATTGCTTTTAAGAATCTGCCATATTTATATAAAATTATAGGTGAAAATGTTGGCATAAATGGCTGTTTTTTCCATCGCAATTTCAATATTTCTTTATTTCAATTGTTAGTTTCTATTGAAAAACTTTCCCCATGACCCCATGCTGAATTCAGAATATTATCTACTTTTCAGAAATGTATAGTTCTCTGGATTCCATTATTGCTTTCAAACTGATTTCTACCACTAACTGAAAGGAGGTTGAAAGCACAAAAATAGGCTATGTCCCAGTAAAATGCCAAAATTGTGTAGAAAATGTTGGTTTCAGAGAAAAGTGTGCCTGTTCCTGAAAGCTGGGAATAAGGTGACCCTTTGTCGATAAGCTTTTCAGGGAAAATGCCAATCGCTTTCTTCTGCAGCACTTTTTTCCAATGTGTCCTAAAAAAATTAATAAATTAGCTGTATTTCACAGTCCCCTCCAGGGGAATCCCCAAATCCAGGGCACAGTTTGAATCCTCAAGAAAAGTACGCAGAGCTGGTGGTATACCTTATGTGGACTCAAAGTTAAAGGGGCCTAAGCCCGAGCTACACCAAATAGCCAAAAAAAGGCTTAGCACGTGAGGGGGTGCAGAGAAAGGCCGTGAAGCAATGGGGTTAAGGAAATAGGCCTATAGTTTGAGACATTGGAATGATCCTTGTTAGCTATTATTAAGGGCTCTGTAAAGGTCCCAGATGTCAAACTATCAAAAAGAGTAAACAAATTGAGTAAATGAGGTAAAAGTTGAAGAGAAAATTCCTTATTAAATTCAGCGGGAATACCATCTGAACTGGGGGATTTCAGCAATTAAAGGGATTTAATAGCTGAATGCACTTCTTCTAGTTTAATTGGCAGATATAATTTAGCTACAACAGATTGATTACTCTTAGGCAAATCACACATATTTAAAAAAAAGTATCAATATGCAACATATTACAAACCGGAGGCCTAATATATAAAGCAGAATAATAATTCACACATTCGTGAACTATTTCTTTATAAGAGGAAACAATTTGAGTGTTGGAATTGTGAATTACATTAAGTATAAAATTACCAATTGTTTTTCACATCGATTCACATTGAAACAAAATGTTGCTTTGCTATTAGAAATTTGAATGCCCGTTCTATTGCTTAATGAAGAGTTCAATTCATAGCAGAGTTTTTGCAAAATTAATTTATTCTTCATGTCATTAGAAGTGATAAAGAGGCGTTCAAACATTGTTATCTGTTTATCTAATTCTCTGACTCTGGAAATAAATGATGTGTTATGTGCCATAATAGAAATTGTCGTTCCATTAATAGTTGCCTAAATGCATGCCATCTAGTAGCAAGAGAAAGCGAACCTTCAGGGTTAAATGAAAAATAATCATGTAGAGCAGTCAAAAGTTTGGGCTTATTTTCCTCATATAGGAAAATATTAGCATGCATGCGTCATCGACTTTGCGATGGTTGAGAGGAGGAATATTGTAAAATACAAGAAATTAGCGCATGATCAGAAATATCTAAATTAAGAATAGCAGGGGCAAATACTGAAGGAATTATTGACTGGATATTAATACATAATCTATACGAGAATAGGAATTATGAGGATTATAAAAAAAGGTTTATTGTTTCTCTGTTGGATGATGTAGACTCTAACTATCTACTAATTTAGTAGTTAAAAAAAAAAGATTTTAGGGTAAAAAAAGGTCTTATGAGGATGATATTTGGTTTGAGATGTTCTTTCCAATAAAGGGTCACATATGAGATTAAAATCATCGCCAATAATGAGCAGAACATTACCTATTTTTAGGTTTTCTGAAATAAAAAGGGACCAACAATTGGGGTCATCTCCTGTTGAACCATACACATTAACCAGATACTAAATATTATTATCAATCTTAATTTTAGCAATATTGTAACAACCTTTGGAATCCGAACACTTGTTTACAATTTGAAGATGTAATTTTTTGGCAAACAAATAGCAACTCCATTTTTCTTGTTATGCACTGGGGAATAAACAACCATACCAATCCATTTTCAGTTCATATAAGATAAAACTGCATTATCTATATGTGTCTCCTGAAGCAAACTAATATCAGCTTTATGTCTAGCTAAATAATCAAGAACCTTAGTTTGCTTCACAGGGTGGCGCAAACCTTTAACATTAAAAGAAACCATTTTTATACCAGCACTTTTATCCATTTTTATAGACTAGGAAAATCAGTAAAACAGAAGAAAGAAACAAATATATTAAAATAAGAAAAAGTAGGCATAAGAGGTAAAAAAAAGGAGGTATACAGACAAACACAGAAAAGACCACATAGAAAGACTACAACACAACAACATAAAAACATAAATAATAGCTCGGGATCTCACATACGCAGAGACAAGATGAGGCAGCCCAAATGAAGCCCACAAAGAAGACCGTATAAACGATTGGTGAATTATAAGGAAGAAATTAGAACAGATGATTCAAGTGTCACTCACGGGTAATTCCATTGAGAGTGGTAACTGCTGCTCCAGGAAAAGACGAGGATCCTCAGGGCAAAGAAAAGACTTGGAAAAGTTACCTTTCCATAGTCTCATGGTAGATGGGTCAAAAAGGCCACAGCTTCTTAGTCTGGGTCTGATGTCCGAAAATTCCTTTCAAATTCTGACTGTGTCTTTAGCAAAATCTTGGTGAATAAAACTTGTATGACCATTAACCATCAAAGAAGGAATGCAATTAGCTGCTTTCTGAATCATCACCAAATGATGATGACACAGAACCTTGAAAATCATTCGACGAGGTTTGGTATGACTGGGATTACGACTAGAAGGAATACTTTGTGTCTTATCAATTTCAATTTTCTCTGAAAAAGTAATATGCAAAAGACTCGGAAACAATTTTTCTAAATACTTCCTGCAATTATTCCCTTCAACATCCTCTGGGAAATTAAAAATACATAGGTTATATTGTCTGTTACTATTTTCCAAGTCAAGCAAGAGACCACTCATTAGCAATATTTTTGCTGTAAAAGGCATCAAATCATCAATTATCAATTTTGGATTTATTATCCTATATTTTAATTGCAATGTCACAAACCCTCATAGAAAGACTTACCATATCGTTGTTAATATTTTTAATTTCTGAGGCAATATTTTCTTTAATGGAACCAACAGCTTGTAACTCCTCTAATAAAGTAGGTAAAGAAGGTTTCTCAGACTCTGCGATTTTTTACTTAGTTGGTGCAGGAGAAATATTTTCTTTGCGTTTGTTAGAAGCAGCATGCATATTGGTCCCTTCCTTTACAATAAATATGTAGCCAACAAAAACAGCTTAAAATAATGATAGAAGTGTCATTCTTTATAAAAGAAGGCTGTACAACAGCTAAAACCAACTATGGGAGTAGAAAAACGCCAAAGCCACATCCTTTCCTGTGAGGAAATCAGCCCTCCTGAGAGAGATCTTCAGCAGCAGAACAATTGCCTGACTGGTAAAAGGCTGCAGCAGGCAAGTCACCGCAAAGGCAGGAAGAAATTGCCCAGAATCAACACCAACATAAAGTTACTTCCTCCCCAGGGCCGGACTGGTAAGTCCAGGCACCGGGCAATCCCCCAGTAGGCTGGATGGGGTGGGCGCCGGTTTTGGGACAGGGGGCTGGTTCTGTTTTTCATGCTGGCAGCTGCCCCCTCCCCCCACTCTTCCTATTATTCCCTCTCTTTCTGTTTTGCTCCTCACTTACTGAAAACTGTGACTTGAAGAAAGGTTCTCAACCTCTCTTCCTTCTTTCGTTTAGTTGCTTCCCTGTGAAATGGATCCAAAAATAAAAACACTTGCAGGAATTGCCCTTTTTCTGACATTTTTCTATTCCAAAGTACAGCCTCGGGATAGAGAGAAATAAAAGGTTTTAAATATGAAAAATAAATACATAAGTAAATAAAGCAAGAAAGAGTGGTTGCAAAGTGTCCAGATTGGTTTTATTCACATCCAAACACATAAGCCTCACTTTACAGACTTTGCAGTGAAGCGCTTCTTTTGTTTTCTCACCTTTCTTTGAAAAGCACTGTTGTCCCCAGGTGGGGAAGTGCACCATTTCTGGGTGTATTGCAATACCTGGTTGATGGGTGGATTGGAAAACAAAATGTGTACCATTTTATTTATTTATTTTTATTTGCAGGTTTATAAAGCGCTGTGAATAAACTCCCGAAGGAGTATCTCCGCGCTGGTGACACCTGGTAAAGAACCTGAGAGGAAGCCACAGGGATTAGAAATTGTGTCAAGAGGACTATTAAGATCCAACAGGATAAATGTTAAAATGAGCTAAACAGAAAGGTTTTCAGACATTTTCTGAATTTAAGGTGATTCCTACATTGCTTTAAAGAGAGTGGGAGAGAGTTCCAGAGGTTAGGACCTACCACGGACAAAGCCCTACCCCCTAACCTAGATTTGGTTATCTTAGGAATGCTTAACAGCAGCTGTTCACTGGACCTAAGGATACGGGTAGGAGCGTATGGAACAAATTTATTGGCCAGATACTCTGGTCCCAATTCATTAAGGCCTTTATGGATAATACAGCAAGTCTTAAACTTCACTCGTTGCCGTATTGGCAACCAGTGTAGTTTATGCAGTAGTGGTTTAGAAGGGGACCTGGGAGGTGCATTAAGCACCAACCTAGCTGCTGTATTTTGTACAACCTGCAGGCGGTCCAGAACCTCTTCATTAGCTCCTGCCAGGAGACCATTGCAATAATCAAGACGGCTGATAACAAGAGCCTGAACTAAGATTTTCCTGTAGGAGTCAGGGAGGAAAGGAAAAATCCTACGGAGGAGACCTATTACGTGGAAACATGATCCTACAGTAGTGATGACATGATGTTTCATGGTCAGCTCCGGTTCCAATCTGACTCCTAGATTCTTGATTATTGTTTTGGGCTCAGGGACTGGGCCCACATCGAGAGGCCACCAGTCAGGAGACCATTGGACCTTTGCTTCCCCGAAAAGCATCACCTCCGTTTTTCCAACGTTGCATTGGAGGAAATTGGAGGACATCCACCTTGCTACTGCCTTCATCCCATCGGAGAAAGATTTTATTATCTCCGGTGTAAGGTGTTTAAAAGGGAATAGCAGCTGCGTATCATCAGCGTAAGACACTGGATGGAATCCGAAAGCTCTGGTAACACTGCCAAGGGGGCCACATAGGTGTTAAATAAGGTCGGGCTCAGACATGAACCCTGCGGGACCCCCTTGGATCATGGACCATGGATCTGTGTTTATGGATGTGGTCTTTTTTTAACTAGACTGCTTACGTTTTGTAAGGATATAAGCAATGGACATTGAAACGGTTCCCTTCAGGGTCCTGTAATCATGTCCTTAATTTTTCAGGTAAAACCACTTGCTGATTTCTGAATAGTGAGTGGGAGATCGTTAAGGTTACCATGTTGTTTCTGCTTACATTTCACATGCTTTACTTAATCTTTCATTCCCTATGAGTGTGCTTTTACTTTTTTTTGTTTTAGGCAGCATATTACTCTTATCAAGTGCATAATTTGAATTGAGCCACATCCAAGTGTTGATAGCGTAGCACCATTAGGTTGTAGCTGAAGGCAGTGCGAGTTTCTCTCAGTGTGGCAGTATGGTAATCAGTGGGGGGGGGGAGGATGTGGCACTATGGCCAGAGATGTCGAATTTGGAACTGGGGAACCGGGTTCAGCCTTCATGACCAGTCCACCAGACCACTCTACTGACGGAGCATATTCCAATGCTAGACCTTAGAAGGCCCCACTAGACCTTAGAAAGCCTGATGTCTTAGCACAATCACATGTACCCTAGGTGTGTCAATTGTGGGTTAACCTTGGAGGCCTGTCCACCACAATCCATACTGAAGTTCATATCCAGTCTTGCGGGCAGACCTACAAAGCAGCACAACCTTGAACAACAGTGATCCAGTCACTGTGACTCTGTCACTGAGGTCACATAAACCTTGAGCAGGTTAGGGCAGTACAAACGGTGTGACCACACTGGGTACCTATTTCGGGTGGGTGCGTAGTGTTTGCAAGTATATTATGGTTTTAAAAAACTTGCTGCCTCCTTCCTTGCCTCCAGCAATTTTCAACAACAACTTAGGTGATTATTGTTCTTCCTAGAGAGAGATCAGAGTTTTGTCTAGTGGAAGGGTTGACTCCTGGAAAGGTAGCACAGAGGGTTAATGTGCCTGCTGCAAAGAACATGCCGATCACAAACTGCACATCATGTTAACTAGTTTAGTAGATTACTGCTTTTGTCAGAGAGATCCTTTTGTTACTTGCAGTGTTAAAATCCTAACATAGAACAGTGAGCTATTAAACTATACTGCCTACTACCATGGTTGTCATGTGGCTTCTACACCTTGTAGTCCTTTGTCTTATGTAATATTTCATATACAGTGATTTACACACATATAAATGATTGTCTCTGTGTAGTGTGTGTGATGTAAAGTGCTCTGACACCGTACACTGGTATGAGTGGCGCTGTAAATCAAATTAAATGCATCTGAGAGAGTGTGGTTATGGAGACTTGAGGGGGTAGTGAGGGAGTACGAGGCATAGATGATCATTGGGAGCACCAACAAACATTGTTGCACAGGGCGCCACCATCGAGGCTGGCCTCGATGGCAGGCTGGCCCTGCCCTCGAGGCCAGCCCGCCTCACCCATTGGTATCTCCATTAGCCTTGTTTCAGCAGTAGTAGCTGCAACTCACCAAGGATCGGCAATGCAGGATTTGCACGCACACCAAACTAAGTTTGCAAACTTCACAGTCTCACTGCTTCATGCACAGTTAACAAGTGTTACCTGCTCTGAAGCCACTGGAATTATGCAGCAATGGGGGACAAAATGATGCTGCAGTGTTGACTAAATTATGCAACAAAAAAAAGGCTGCGGCGTAATGCAATATATTTTCTTATACTTTATTATTTAGACATTTTACACATGTTAAGTTTCTGCAAAGATTCTGCCTCATTAGTATCAGTATAGCATACAAATGCAGCAGTGAGAAAGGTGATCAGTCAACCTTTGCAAAGGGCCGTCCACTTTGCAGCAACTCAAGTCACGTTTTTTAGTAACTTTTTATCCATTTGAGCTACAAAAATGATTCGTTAAAACTGTAAGATTATGCAGTGGATAATGTATTATGTGGCAAATATGGCAGAGCCATAATTATATAGAAAACAATTGCAAACTAGGATATTTTGCCATTCATGTTTGAACTGCTCTTGTGGAAGAAGGGTGGAGAAGTGCGTATGAGAGAAATTGCATGGCTTGGAGCCATGGCTTGTGATTTCACCTTTAAGCGTATTTGGGACATCGTATGATTGGAAATACATCCCACTTTGTGAATGTATTTAAATGCCAATAACTCCTATTAAACCTTAAATAATCAAGTGTATCTATTGGTTGAAACAATAAGCTGTAATTGGTCGGGGAAATGCCAAACAAATACTAAAATTTGGGATGTTTGGCACCTTCTAGCCACACCTCTGACTCTGCCCACTGATCCAATCCTTGGGTTATCCCCGCCCTAGGAGTCTCCGCCCACTGTTCCCCTACTTTTTTCCCCCTCTTTAACCACTGATTAAAAACCCCCCTACAGTTATTAAACCTGCTGATAAGGGGGAGGAATAGTACTCTGGGATACTAACGAATATGATAATGTGGTACTGAACCAATTAAAAAATGAATCATTGATAAATTGACTGCGAGTCTTAAAGCCCAAATTTTGCATCTGCCTACAAAAGCATTGTATGAAAGTTTTATCTATAAAATACAATATGAATATTGAACATCACTACATCTAAAATTCCCAATATGTATGTCTTGCCTAAAAATTCATAAAAATATCCAACATCCATCAGGGCGACCGATTATTGCAGCCTGTGGGACTCTATTGGAAGCTCTAGCCAAATGCATTGATGTATTCGTGAAACATTTTGTGCCCATGACGAAAGCTTATATTAGAAATACAATGGACTTTCAGCCTGATTCATCAAAGAACCGTTTTGCGAGTCTCTAATAGAGATTCATAAGGAATCACTATTAGAGACTCGCAAAACGGTATTCATGTAGGAATCGCAAAATAAAATGCGATTCCTACACATTCCTTATTTGCGATTAGCAAATTGCTAATCGCAAATAAGGAAAAACTCCCCATTCATTCCTATGGGCCAAAAGGCCCATAGGAATGAATGGGGAGTATTCCTTATTTGCGATTAGCAATTTGCTAATCGCAAATAAGATAGCGATTTGAAGGGTGCCATATGCCAGTGGTGTCCAAAGGACACCCTGTAGCACCCCTTAAATGCACATTTGAACAGGTGTTGCGCACACACATGTCCAAAGGACATGTGTGTGTGTAACATGCAAAAGCAAAAAATGCACTAAAGTGCTTTTTACTCTTTTTTCGCAATTTACCACCAAGTCAGACTTGGTGGTAAATTGCGACCAAATATTGCGATTTCGCAATTTCTAATTGGTTGATGAATTGCATTTAAGGAATCTCTATTAGAGATTCCTTAAATCCAATTCCTCGCAAATATGCGATTTCGGTAAAAGCGATTTTTGCATTTGGGATGATGAATCCCAAATGCAAAAATCGCACTCGCAAAGGGCCAGATTCTCAGAATTCTCAGAATCTGGCCCTTTGCGAGCGCAATTCAGCTTGATGAATCAGGCTGTTAATCTCTAAAATAGAGGACTCGATATTTGATAGTGACCAGCAGTTGCTGGTCACTTTCGATATCGAAAGTCTATATAACAACATACCACAAGATGAAGCTCTATTCGTGCCTTAAAAACTTTTTTTTTGCTTCCAAGGATGAACTGTACACCCAGGTCAAGGGCGGGGCCATGGGGTGCTACTTTACCCCAGAGAACGCACATCTTATAATGGACAACTTTGAAAAGAATTACATCTTTCATGATGCCACACCTTTTATATCTAATATTGCCCGATGGATTTGTTTCATCAACAATATTTTTATGATTTGGTCAGGGACAACCCTTTGCGTTCCATAATTGGCTGAATACACGTTCAGTTGACCTGAATTTCACTATCACGTACAGTAACTCCAAAATAAATTTTCTTGATGTGTCAATATGCAACAATGATGGGTCCCTAGAAGTATGTTTATTCACCAAACCCGCAGACTGCAATACGTTATTGCATTTTGCTAGTGGCCACCCAAGATCCTTAAAAGAAAATTTGCCGTATGGCCAATTTTTAAGGATCCGTCGAAACTGTACGAACAAAACGGATTACTTCCAGAATGCTGAAAAACGCCAAACTAAGAGGGCTATTATGATCGGGGACGGACTTGAGTCCGTCCGCGACCATAGAGGAGGAGGGAACCTCCGTATGGCCTGCGGAGTTCCCTCCTGTCCAATTAGGATGTGACGCCACCCTGGCGGTCACATCCCCTATTTTTACCATTGCGGCGGGTGCGGCTTCAAGCTGCACGCGCCGCAATGGTAAAAATGAATACATTGCATTTGTATGCAGAACGCGGCAGGCACCGTGCCTGCCGATTTCTGCATACAAATGCATGGGGTACCATAGGTACCCCCCATGTGCACCCTCCTCCCCTCCTTCACCCAGGGGGTCCCCCAACGTGCCCCCGCAGTGAAGTTCCACATGCTTTTCCATGGCAGAAAACCTGCAGCGGAAAAGCACTTTTTAAAGCCCATCCTAATATGGCTGGCGGTGTCTGAGAGACATATTAGAGCTTTTCCGCCGCGGTTGTAAGCCAACCGTGGCGGAAAAGCTGCAGACGGAAACCAGGACCCACCAGCCATCCTAATGTGGCGGTGGGTCTTTGGTGGGTCCGCTGCGGTCTTTCGGAAGCCACCGCCAGCCCGGAGGATGCGGAAAGACCGCAATCGTAATAGGCCCCTAAGTTGTGCAATCGGCGTTACCCAAGGAAGCTAGTAAGAACAGCATTAAAAAGAGCGTGTTTTACCCCTCGTGAAACTTTATTAACTGCTAAAGAAAAGAAGACATCTGACAGGCTAACTTGTGTGCTTACACATAATAACAAAGCTAACAAGATCAAAAAAATCATCTTGCGGAATTGGAGGCTCATTGAGAAATTTGATATCCCCAAGCCGTTATTTGCTTTCCTTAAAGGAAAAAACGTACGGCATTATCTAGTCAAGGCAGCTCGGGAAACACAAATCAAAGGTGGCTTAAGAAACATGTTGGGTCTCCCACCAGTAACTGGACATTTTAAATGTAATAAGTGTGGGGTATGCATCCATATGACCAATTCTAAGTTTGCAATGTTGAACAATGAGAAGCATGTGCTAAATAACTTTTTGAATTGTAATACGAAAAATGTTGTATATTGCCTTTCATGCCCGTGTGATAAGGTCTATATAGGACAGACCTCACAAGCAGTGAAATTGAGAATAATGTAACACCAATCCGCTGCAAAACTCAGGGGGCCCCCTTAGTTCAGCACTTCTTGGAGCACATTCATAGTAAAAGTGACATTAGGTGGTCAGTACTTTTGGTGGTTAAACCCCAAAATAAGGTGACCTTACAAATGATTTTAAACAAACTTGAAGCTTGTATGATAGAAAAGTACCACACTGCAACACATGGTTTGAATGATCGCGATTAAATATGGGCGACAATTTGATCGCCTCCTTTCTCTGCCTGAGATAGAATAGGATGATTCTGTTCTTTGTACATATTGAATATGTGTAATATATTTTGTATATAGCTGAACATGTGTTAGGTGTTAGGTTATTCTCCTGCACATTTGTGAACTTTTCTGTATATTTCTGTATATATGTGTATATATTTGTTTGGTTGTATGATTATCCATATTCTTGAACACACTGTGTATATTATGTATGTGTATATATATATATATATATATATATATATATATATATATATATATATATATATATATATATATATATATATATATATATATATATATATATATATATATATATATATATATCCATTTGTTTTGTGCATTCATTGCCTGTCCATCTTTACGCTGCCGTTTGGAACTTTCTGGTGGTCACCGCTCACTGTGGGGTCTGAGGAGGATTTTGTCGATTCTTTCGACATGCCTTGCTGTGTAAAGGATGAATGGTTGTGTATGGGCATGTTTGCTCATAGGTGTCTGGGGTATCATTGTTTTTTACATAAGTTACTTTTTTTGTTTTTCCTCACTCCCCACCCTTTTGCTGTACCTTTTTAAATATTTTTCTCCTTTTGTATTTGTTTATAAACTGAGTGGAGCACTGTTCAGTATATTGGGAGCGTAAGCCTTTCGGTGTGTAGACTGTGCCCTTCTCTTTACCAGATGTGGTGGACGATATTGGAGTAGTCTGTTCCCACCCCACTCTGGTCTTCCGAGTAGTGAATGTATTGTGAGTTATTGCGGCCGGAGTCTGTTTGTTAGTTTCTATCGACTCTGAGGCCGATCACGTGGTACGCTTAGACGTGATCACGTGGGACGTCGAGCCAAGTATTTTTCTGGCGCCCGATCTAATTAGAGGTGTGTACCCTGATGAAGTACGCAGAGCGAAGGCTGTTTTCCGTGTTTAAATCACAGATGGAGAAGGTACGAGGGTCGAAGCTCTGCTTGTGCTCGGAGAGCTCGTAGTATGAACTGTTTGTAGTATTACAGCATTTGGCAGCATGAAGGCGTTGTGATGAATTGTGTGTGCCTGTGTTGTTTTTTAGCAGAGTTGCTGGACACCATAGAAGTATAAGAGGTGCTGGTGGGCTGCTGCAGTAGGGTGCAAGTCGACAGACTGTGATTTTTTTGTCTGTTAGGTAAGATACTCCGCCTGACTCATGAATTCGTTCTTATGTGTAGTGAGTTTGTTGTGATAATTCTCTGTAAAATGAGGGGGCCACTATGCTCTCTTATGTTATTATATATTTTTCATTTAGAGAAGAGTTGGTGGAGTCCCTGGTTGCCATTTTATGCACCATGAATATTGGGATAGTAGTAAGTTGCTGATCACTATAATTTCTCTGTGTAGTACATATTCTTTAGTAAGTGCTTGGGTTGAGTCTAGAATTGGATATAAAGATGGTGTGATTCAGTAGGTGTTTATATCGCCTTTCTCCTTGACACCTAGTCTTTGGTTTGAGGTGGCTCACAACTATGACTTTATAGTACCTCTTTATTTATTACTTTTTGTGCATGTCTTTGGTTAGTTGACACTGTGGGTTATGTTTTTTTCCTGAGCACTCACTCCTGTTGGTGGTGACGGCCACATTGGACCATGGTGGCGTAGAGATGCACGGTAAACCAATTGGATAGGTGTAATACCTTGTGGGTTCCTTTTGTGTATTTACCTAGGTTCTTTATTCACCCTTGTCCTGAGGAGGCCAAGATTCCTGGAGGCCGAAACACGTCCGCGTCGACATGCCATTTCAGACATGAGGAGTCTTATGATATTTTGTGCCCGATCTAATTTTCTGGTTGTACACAATCTTCGAATTTAGGTTCAGAACTTACTAGAACAGATTGTGTGAGTATATGACTTCTTCTTAGTGTACTTCCTGATCTAATAGGGGGACACTCCTTTGATTTAGTGTGATCTTTTGGGTGAAAAAAGATTTACTTTGTATTAGAGTATTGTTTGTTGTTAAATATTATTTGTATTTACTGGTGAAATAGAGTTGTGTGTATATATGTGTATTTTGTATAATTAATAGTATTACATAAAAACACTACTTTGAAGTACAGATTGTTATAAATAAAATTGGTAATCTGGATGATGACTAGGCATGTGATCATTGTATAAAAAGTAAAATAATTAATGATGAGAATTGCGTTCCTATTGTAGGGGAATTTATAGTCCCTTATCCTTTAAGGAGTTCGAGATTGATCCTGCCCGACATCCTTCTGTTTTTTGCTGCGATGAGACCGGCACAGGCATCCGGTTGAGACAAACAGCGTCATTGTTGTGGCTTGCCGTTTATCGTTATGCTGGCTTTGTAATAGGTCACCATGGCTCTACCTTCAGAGCATAATGAAATGAATGCTTGGCAAAGAGGTGTTCAGTAATAAAGGGATATGCGTCACATCAATATATGCAAAATTTCACGCGTATTAATGAATTCAAAAAAAGCTTTAATATATAATTTAATTTATTTTGATGATTTGCATGGCTCTGGCATGACGCCTTTATGTCTCTCTGCAGCCAGGGGCCCAGCGCAGGCCCTTGCAGTGGTGTTGTTCCGCCTTTAAGGGCCCCCAGTTCAGCCTCCACACTGAGAATGTGTGTGAGGTTAGAGAGTTTCAGTGGCCCTTCAGCTCATTTCGCTGGGGGCGGGAGTTTGTGTCACACCACTATCTGCAGCTAGGTCTGTGTGATGAGTATCTATAGCGCTACCAAGAACCACGTGATGCTTCCTAGGCGCTTGGCTAGTGAGGAGCTTAAGGTCCTGGGGTATGAGGGACTGCTGAGTGAGTGAGATAGCATTCCTCCTTTTTTAGGAGGTCAGTGTCTGACTAAAGATTTGCGATTTACCAACTCAGTTGTTTTTACAACAACTTATCTTGCCCTGTTCCGCAGTTTGTGTGCTGATACGTGTAGCCTGCGTTCATAGGAGGAAAATCTAAACTATACAAGCAGCTTGTGTTCTTCTTGTCGATTTGATATTGCATTCTGGTAGCTGCAGTCCTGCATTTGTAAAAAGATAATCAAAATAACAGTGTACATTGTTTTATATCATGCAGGTACATTGAATATTGCATTCTGGTACTTGGAGTCCTGCATTTGTAAAATGAAAATAACATGTACATTGTGTTTTATGGCATAATTGAACTAGGATGCATTTTGATACTTGTAGTCCTTCATTTGTAAAATGAAAACCAGCAGAACATGTACTTGGTGTGTACTATATAATACAAGTAAGAGGAATATTGTATTTTGGTACTTGTACTCCTGCATTTATAAAAATAAAAATCAAAGCAACTTGTACAGTTTGTATTTTTGTAGCATATATGTGCTTGATAGATTTCACTATGGTACTTACAGATTCAAAATTAAACTCAAAATTACATGAATTTTTAATATAATATCTTCTCATGGGATATTGCTTTATGGAACTTGAATTCCTGAATTTATAAAATTAAAATCAAAACTGCATGTACAGTGTGCATTGTTGTATATAGGACTTCTGCAAGGCAAAGTGCATTCTGGTACTTGCAGTCCTGTATTTATTTTTATATTGGTGTTCTGGTATGGTATTTTAAAGCGAAGCATTTATAATGAGAATTCAAACCACAGATGACGCTTGTATTGTGTCCTCCCAAGTCTGTGTGTGGATAGCTGTTTTCCTTCATATGTTTAGCATGGACAGGGTGCTGGCCATGATTGATTTGCATGTAGTCTGTGCAGATTAGGTGCTGGGGGTTAGGTGCGTCTCAGTGGTTTAACATACAAGGCACCCTGCATGCTAAATTCCCCACAATGAAGAGAAGGTGGCATTGGGTTTGTGCACACACACTGCGAGGCCGGCAAACCTTGTGACTGAAGATGCTGCGAGAGGTGTACCCACATGTTAAGGGGTACTCACACATGCAAGGGCAGTCTGATGTGTGTACCATCATCCGGCTGGTTCAGGGGCACACCGCTACTGCAGGGGGATAGGAAAGAAAGTTGGTGGCACCAGGAAAAACCTCTTGGTAACTGGCATCATGTCAGCAGTACCCTGTAGACCCTAGTATGTGGGCACACATACAGAGGCTAGGTGTAGTGAGTGGTAGCTAATGAGGAGGCCAAAACACTGTGTCAAAAACAATTATTGTCTTCATTTTTCTCACCACTGGATGATGAAATTGTGATTCTCTTTGAAAAACAGACTCTAAAATGACTCCTTTCTAGTGTGTGATGCTTTCACCCCATCGTGACCTCTTAGCCTCAGCACTTTGCATGAAAATCTAGACTCGAAAAACAATGTCCTAGAATGCAAGTTAATGTCTGGGAAACAAGAGTAGTGCCTATTGTCATGGCATGAGGTCTTCTGGCGGCACTGCACCCCTGCAGCGACCACAAGCCCAGGAGAGACCATGGCACAAAGATAACATCTTTAAGTATCATCTGGCTTAAGGGCATTGTGATGGAATCGTCCATTATACCTATGAACTGGCTCAGTTGTACATGGATGACGTGATCAATTATTGGAATTGCCTCATTTGTTGCAGACATGGTGATGTCATCAGTGCGGTTTAGGAGAGAAAATGTGTTGAAAAATGCTTTGCTTCTGCCTTTCTGTCTCCAAACTTTTCTTGGGGGTTCAACTCCCCCCAAACTCTCCCTAGTAGTGGTTGCTCGCTGCGCTTGCTCGCTACACACCATGTGGGGGCTGGTCTCACTTTTACTTTGTTCCCACTACTTGTCTATTTCTGGTGCTCTCTGAAAGAATGTCTATGGGTACATATGACTGGGTGGGTATCCTGATGTTCTTTAAGGTCATCATCTACTATTTACTGTGCTTTGAAAGTTGATACAATTGAATATGTAATGAGAAATGTCCTGTAAAATTCCCCATTTTGGTCTGTCTTTTTCCAAAATTTTCTTGGGGGACAATCCCCCAAGCCCCACTAGTAGGGGTTGGGCATGCTTGCTGCGCTCTCTTGCGACACGCCGGACGGGGGCGGGTCTAGCAAAATTTGCCATGGCTGCTTTTAGTTCCCAGTCAGGCCCTGTTCCTCACTGTGCCTTGGAAGAATGACTGGAAGGTACATTTCTCCTAAAAATGGCATGTTTAAACATTGTTAAATCAGGCTTTGCTGAGAATTAGCAAGCAGCAGCCATCTTGGCTCGTGCAACCTTCAAAATAAAATGTTTTTGATGTTGGTTATGTGGGTGATGGTGAGAGAGCATGTGAGCATGTATGCATGTATATGGGATCGTGGATGTGTGTTTATGTCAAGATGAGTAAAGTATAAGTGAGTGAGAGTGTGCAAAGGAGTGATTCAGGGTGAGAGTGAGTGCAAGAGACTGGGAGAAATGAATGAGTGAAAGTCATGCTAATGATAGAATGAGTGTGAATAAGTTAATGTTACTGAGCATGTCTTGTTATGCCTGGAGATCCGCTGTTGGACCTGGCATGCTTCTTGGCTAAAAGAAGCACCTGTGACAAAATGTTGGCACTATAATATGGCAGGCAATACTTGCATATGGGATACCCTCAGCAATATGCTACTGCTGGCACTCTATAGGATCATTTTGACATGGAGCACCAATGAAATAATGCCAGCACTGGCCTCCTGGAGCAAATTCTTTGCATAGTTGCACCTATAGCAAATTGCATGTGATGGCACATTTGAGGAAGTTCTTGGTATATAGAAAGACAACTTTGGCAAGATCATAGGGCCATACCTGACAAAAGGTGGTCCTTGAAATATTAGACCTAACCTTTAACCCAAGGGACTTCCATAGGGCAAGAGAAGTAGTATTGGGAAAATTCTGGCACTGGCATATTGTATGCAATGCTTGGGCAAAAGGGACCACCATGGCAAAATGATGGTCCTAACAATGCAGGCAATTTTTGACATAAGGGGGCAACCATAGGACGTTTAAAAAAATAATATTTAGTGAGTGTTTTTTAGAGTCTATGGTTTTTTAGTAAATTTATGTGAAAACGGTATTAACATTTTTAAAAAGGACATTTTAAAAAAAATGTTTCTCAGTGAAGTGAAGCTCCCACCCTTTGTTATCCCCTAGAAGAATACATAATATTAATTATGCTATTATGTAACTTCAGTGATGTTAATTATTGTGATGTCATCAGGATTAAGGCTATGTGACATCACTTCTTGGGATGATGCAGGTTCAAAAGTCATATGATGTCACTTCTCGTGCCAGCATTATGGTCAAATGGTAAAGGATGTTACAGTCGCTACCCCAGGCATTTTGGTGAATTGACATCCATGAGTGAACCACTGGCAGCACGGCATCACGAGTGAAAACCACAAACCTGTTGCTGATTCGCAGCATACATTAAATTCTGCATCCCACAGCATTGATTTGCCATGTCTGAATGTAGACTTCACCTCTGTTTGCACAAAGATGTTCATTTCAAGGAAATTGCTATAAATTAAAAATCTTTCTCTTTTTTCTGTTTTTCAATACGCTAGAAGAAATACTTTTCTTTTACATAGTTTAATTGATACCGCTAAAATGGGTATTTATTAGAAATGTTTTATTTAGGTGTTTTATAAATAGCTGATTGTTATCTTATAACAACTTTGAAGCACTGGCCAGCTGCTAGTTACTTTTGGTATCTACAGCTGGAGACCGTTTGAAGCATTTGTTTGAAGCATTTTGGACATCAAGTCTCAAAAACATTGTGTTTTCTTTGATTAATTCTTGTTCATGGACACAACAGTTGGGGCAGAGCTAGTTACAATTATCTACTAACATTTATTATCTCGTGCAGTTTGCTTTGCCAAACATTCAGCGTCATTGCCCTCTGCTACCAACTGCCTCTTGGAAAACAATTACAGAAAATCGAACATCACAGAGCATAAGGGTCAAAGGAAATAAAAAAACTGCAAATGTTGGTGTAAGACCTGCCAGCCTAACTGTCGACTTGGCCCCTCAAATGTTTTGCCTTCCTCCTCCATTTTTGTGCTGCTTGCGTTTTTGATGGCCTTAGGACTAAAGTGCTAAAGTGCTTGTGCTCTCTCCTTAAAGCATGGTAATCATTGCCTTATACCAATTTGCATATTCAATTTTCTTATAAGTCCCTTGTAAAGTGGAACTACATATGCCCAGGGCCCAATACATTAAATGGTACTCAGCGAGTTGTATAGGTTGTATTTTTGTATGCAATATGTTTTGTGACTGTCACCTTTATGTGGGATGAGTTTGCTTTGGGGTTCTTTTGACATAGAAGCCAGCTTGTTTTATTTTTACACATAAGCCAGCATAGACTCATTTGGAGTGTGTTGTTGTACTTTGGTCCAAGGCTTTGAATAGCCTTACAGGGCCCTGAGGGTGATTACCAACTCACGAGCTGCTCTTAGCACTGAGCAGCTTCCGATGAGCATTTTTCACATAGAACAAGCGCACCGGCCTGCAGGTAAGGAAAGTAGCGGCAGAGAATGGTTGCAACAGTTAGAAGAGACCGTTAGGATAGGATAGGATAGGATAGGATAGGATGTGGATTTGTATAGCGCAAATTGTTGCCCGGAGGCGTCCAAGCGCTGAGAATACCAGATCCGACCCGAGGAGAGAGATACACAGAGGGAGGGGGGGGAGTTAGACTGGATGAAATAGGAAAGTTTTTAGTTGTTTGCGGAAGGTCGTGAGATTGGAGTTGGATCTTAAATGTAATGGGAGGGCGTTCCAAGCCCTCGCCGCATTGTAGGAGAAGGACCTACCTCCAGATCTGGATCTCCTTACTCTCGGAGTGACTGCTAGGAAGGACTGGTCTGATCTTAGGTTCCTGTTGGGCCTGTAGTGATGGACTAGGTCCTGTGTAATCCTGGGGCCGGAGTTCCAAAAGGACTGGTGGGCTATGCACAAGGCTTTGAACAAAACCCTTAGGTGTACAGGTAGCCGTTAAGCGCCCTGACAAACACACAGGCAGGCATAAGCGAGAGAGGATTGGGGAGCAAGTGGGCATGAGGCATGGGGAGGGAATGGAACATCATACTACCTGGGCAAGGGACCTAGGTACTAAATAACTCCATACCATACACCCTTATTTCCATTCAAATAGGTTTGCTTTTCACATTTAAAATTTTTGTGCCATGCGCTCGTGTTCAGGTACCATGAGTGACTGTAGAATAGAGCTATCATATATGACAGCAGGCTGCGCTTGAGCCTGATGAAATTCTTCCAAGACTGAACAGGGTTATCTGTGCTTGATGCAGGTTATACATATTGCTCCAGCAGCTTTACATGGCAGGGGATAATTCCTATACAGAATATTTGCCGCAATTACAGCCTCGGACCTGTGTGTTGTTTAGGCACAGACCTAAGTGTAGGTCATCTCAGTGAAAAGTGTGTGACCAAATGCTCGCGAAGCATAGGTGTTAATGTTTTTGTCTATCCTCAATGCGTGGTGTGCGTGGGATGTCTTAAAGTTTAGTATACATCTATACCCTGGGTTTGCCCTTTTTTCTCACATGCTGTACCTCAGTTTTCTCTCTTCGAATGGCTCCATACCCTCAAAACCTTAGCAGAGAAGGGAAAAGGGCCCCCCAGAGGAGGAGCAGTCCTAAAGCAGCAATCCTTTGGGTAGTGATGTGGAGATGAACTCAGATGTGTTTCCCTCCCACCCCCGGAACACACAAACACTGGGCTAGACTCAGAGCCTCTATCACCAGTGACACAGGACAGTAATGAATGTCTGGCTTTCATCGATTTCCATGTGCGTGCTAGCTTTACATTTTAATTCTCGCTTTCAGCACTTTCATGTATGTTTGGGAAGGTGGGCGGAGCATGTAAGATTCAAAACAGATGGCCCAGCACACGGATAACAAACAACTGCCTGGGGTGCACGCAGCATGGAGAGTAGTGAGAATTAAGCGAGCAGGTACGTTCGGAGGGTGAAAGATTTCAAAGATTGTAGGTTACAGTAAGGCTGGGGATGGAATGTAGGCAGAAGTAGCTATGTGTACCCGTCGACAAACATACATGAAAGTGCTTAAAGCGAGAATTAAAATGTAGTGCTAGCACACACGTGGAAATCGATGAAAGCCAGATTAGTTCTACGGAAGTGGGAAAGAGTTTGTCATTTAGAAGATGGGAGGAAGGTAATGCACAGAAACTGCTGCATGAAGGAAAAGCTACTGAGTTTGTAATTAGAGGGAAAGTGGGATGTTTTATGGATGATCTTACAGTCTTTTTTCTGTTGAACTATGCTTGTTGCAAATCGCGCTGCAGGGTGGGTTTCAAATGTATTTTAAATATAGATAACGAGAAGATTTTTTTTGCCACCATTTAATTATCATGGATCGAGTGAGTACATAACAGCACATGCATAAGATGTAGTGGAGATTTTGTTGTTATAGCAGCTCGTGGTACTGTTTAAAAATGATCTAACATTTATTTATATGTATATAGCTGCTTTTGATATTATTGAAAATGACGTAATATTTGCCATTGTCAATTTTCAGTTACCCCTGATGAAGGGCTAGTAACCATGCCCGAAATGCATTGGGTCCTAAATAAAGAAGTACTGCTCAGAACTACTATGTGTTTTCGGATCGTATTTCTGAAGAAGTCCGGATGGGCGCTCGAGAATATGTGAAGTTTCCAAAATACAATACGTTTAAAATGTGGATTGGACAAATGAGTCGAATAAAATCTGAAAAACACTATGAACATTATTGGATGAACTTGAAGCAAGGTCAAATGGAGTAATACAGGTTGGATCTGGTATCCAATTAACGCAGTGCGCCTGGGACTGGAGTGTGTATTACGCACTCCCCACATATTTACCTTTAGAAAGTTGGCATTTTCCTGCCTTAGCCCTTTAGTGCATGTGGCCTGAACTTGGGTCATCTGACTGTGTATAACTGACAGTTGCGCTCTATGCATTCCTCCAAGACAGCCACACACAATAGGGAACTTAGGTGTACCTGGATTGGCCATAACTGGCAGGATGGTTTGGAGGAGCTGAGCACAACCCTACTTACACTTAAATAGACTGTGTCCTTCCTCCACACAAAGTGTTGCATACCCCCTGTAGTAAGTCTAGAGCCAGGAAAGGAAAGGTAGTATGACAGGAGTCTTCAAAGGAAAACCTTTAGAAGGTTCTCCCCCACTTTAAAAGCACAACTTGGTAATCCGACACCAACTCTTCAGTACACTTCTAGACTTGAGGATACTCTGCCAGGGAGGAGGACTGCTGTGCTGCTACAAGGCCTGCCACTCTGCTGGACCGCTGCTCTAAAGGAACTGCTGCCCTGCTGTGCTGACCTGTCGCCTGCTGCCCACTTTCCTGGGGAAGAAGAACTGGACTTGCACTTCATCTTGAATCCTGGTACCCAGAGTGACTCCAAGGGCTATTCTGGTGCCTCCTGATCTGAGCCTCAGGAAGATAAAAGGCTCCCCAACCGGTTCCTGAATTCAGCTGCTGCAAGGTCATGAACCCCCAAGTGCTGCCCCGCCCCGCTCACTCCAAAACTGCACTGCAGTATCAACAGCTTGCTGGGGGACCTCGAAAGCGAAGCTTCAACCTGCCCATCTGTGAAGCCCAGCCTTCTCTTTGTGCCACAGCGACAACCTTCCACAATGCTCTTTATGGCCCACTCCAATGTGCAAAGGACAATTGGCACAAAACTTGAGAAGGTAAAACTTCAGCAGAAATAAATTGGGACTGAATCCGACCTGCGCTCCATTATTGCCGGCCTTAAACTTTTGACTTTAACCCGGGCCAGTGAGACCAGATAGCCGTGGTAGACACTATGTGCATTTAGGTGCTAGTTTACACTTGATTTTATTTTTTTATTTACGTCTCCAGTTCTACAGATTGGATTTTTGTAATTTTAGTCTTGTGTTATTTATCAGTTTTTGCTCTATTTTTCTAAACTGGTGTGGGATCTTTTTGTGTGTTGTTTTCACTTTATACTGTTAGAAGTGTTGCCCAAATACTTTACACATTGCCCCTAAGGTAAGCCTGACTGACTGGGCCAAACTATCTGGGGTCAAGCACAGGTCAATTTGGGGTTTTCTAGTGCCTCACCCTGACAGGGATTATGGTTGCTGTTGAACGAGGGCTCACACCTCAGTCAACCAGTAACCCAATTTCTTACAGTCGGACACCTTGAGGCAAAAAGGTTAAGCTGTGTTCCCCATACATTCAAGTACCCTAAGCATACTGTGCCAGTCGACTGAACTGCACTACTTCCCTGGCTGTCCAAACAAATTTAAGCCAAGAAAAGCAGTTGTTGCCCTCACCGCAATCATGCAGATTGCAAAACTATATTGTGCTAAATTACACAATTTTACCACTGCCAGATCTTAGAAAATACTTTTAAAAGGAAATAATGTAATTTTTGTGTGAACACAGTAACAGAAATAACATCAATAAACAACTGTACATGCATGTTAAAACAAACCCATTACACTATGGGAAAACGGTTCAATAGAGCTAGCCAGTGATGTGCAAGCACACCAGCAGTTTTGTCTCCGCATTTCCAACTGCATGTAATTCCGCCAAATTCTTCTTCTTCTGTGCCAAATAAAAGCTAATGCAGCTAGCCAGAGGGGGCTGCACCAGTATCCAAAAATCTAATTTTTACCTAACTGTTGTTATTTTTGTAATAATTCTTACGGGAAAGTGTGTGATACCCCCTAATTATCTAGGTGACGATAACATGTACATAGGTACATTGAGTTACATTTTAGAATAGGAGTCGGTCTTCAGATGTCACTGGTGTGAGAAGGATTTGTCAGATAGTGCATGCAACGTCCTACCCAGTTGTGGGCCAGCACTTATTTTTGGGAGAAGCGCTTTATAGAGTATTTACACATAACAGAGTTTCAATTCTTGGCTCAATGCTCTTTAAAATTCCCACGAGAATGGAAACAATGGACAGGTGACAGGGTATTCTTTTCCTCAATCCTCTTAATAGCTGTTTCCTGAAATTATAACCTATATTAAATGTGAGTTTATATTTAACAAAGAGTGATGTTGGTACAGTATTCAATTTATCTATTCAAAATCAGCATGCACCGATTCATATTTTGTTTAACCTGCACATAAATGTACCTGATAAAAATATTGTGTTCAATGAAAGCTATAAAAATAGCTTAGACAGCCCAACATACCACAAAGTGTACCCACCCACATTAAAAGGGAAATTATATTCACATGGAAAACAATTTGAGATGGCTATCCTAGGATACGGAACAGCAATCAGAATTGTTTCAAAGAACGTTATGCTTTGAATCGGAATGTGGCACATGCAAAACATTACACTGTGCTGTATCCTGCATTTTCAAAATATTGAGAGAGCGCAATTTGAATGCAAAATATATCGTAACCATATCTAGACGTATATGTTATAAACGTAGGAATGAAACGCACATTGTAATGTTAAGTTGGCGATTATAGCATAAAAGCCAACGAATGTGATAACATGGTATAGGAAATGTAAATATATTTACATGTTAAAATGCATTAGATTTAGAAGGCCCGTATACATGATGGGTAATGTAGAAATGCTTAGGAAATGTAGAACGTGCACAGTAGAATTCGTGTAAGTGTGTAACTTTAAATGGAGAAACGTGGATAAATGTATAAAGAACTACATGACGATGTAACCAAGGAGAGTGCATAAGTTATACTCTACACAATCGTATTCTATGTATTATATATTCGATGTGAAGATATTCAAGTATAACTAAGTCTATTTGCTAAAGTACGAATATATAAATGTATGCCAAAGGTTATACTGTGTAGAGGGTTCCTGTAGGAATGCTGGAAGAGTTTAGGTCATTTGTGTTTGTAACCTGACTGACCAAGAGTTCGCAGGAGCATGGTCAAATGTATGTAATTTAGAGGGCTTGTAAAAGTCGTAAATAGCTTGATGTGGACGTGAGAGCCGAGAAGTCTAGCACTTGTTAGATTTAAGGTGACAATGCCGGACGGAGCTTATTGCTTGAACGTGAGGAGAGACACTTTTGAGGTGGACTATGTTTTGATAAGACCATTCACAGGACCTAGCAGGGTCAAGTTAAGAGACATAGAGTTAAAGCCTTGTCTAAATTCATATGATACTCGATCTGAAAGAATCAATAAAAGTCGACGATGAGATGATGAAGATGACATCTAAAGAAAAAGGTCAACTTAACGAACGACGCAAGGAGTGGACCAATGGAAGAAGCAGGAAGTTGACATCATCGGGGAAAGTCCGTGGTGGGCGTCAAGGGGCGTTCCACCCACACTGTGATTGTGTATTTTAGGGACAGCACCCCGGGGAGGAGAGCAGAACCATTAGCAATGAGCAATTGGGAGATTAGGAACAGTGGGACGAATTGCTCAAAGCGAAGGCAAGGGTAGATGCCTTGAGCAGATGCGCTGAGAGATCAGAGCGCAAGGGAGCAGTAGGCCGAGGACCCTTAGAAAGAGCGGATGGGTAGGCAGTTAGGGTACTGCTTCTGAAACTTAAGATTTCCTTTAGAGGCTAAGAGAGTTTGAACTTCTTTGGAAGTCAAACTGCTGACACCTTTTTAGGGAAGAAACTTGCGAAATAGGGATGACACGTAGCATAGAGTAGGGACAGATTTAACTTGATTATTTTATCTTACTGCAGATGACGCAGAAGGAACCACTTCACACCGAAGCTTAAGATTCTGATATTGTAACTGATTTTGTATTTTGTATACTTTGAGATTTTATCCTGAGTGGATTGTATTGCATTCAAAATTACTTCATATAAAACTTTTAAACTTTATCAGTTGTAAGTGGTTCTTCAGAGTGGCGTCAGTTAATGGGGTTTGTCTAACCAATGCGGGGGTGGTCCTTTCCTCAATGACAGATACGAGCGGTCCAAAACAGATGAATGGGATTCTTTATTAAATTTATCATAATCATAAATTGATATCAAAATCTCATTCCCCGCAGTTGGTAGCAGAGTAATGATGGTTATCTTCTTGAGGAAGACGACCTAGGCCAGGTTAGTTTACCCCAAGGTCCCTAGTCATCGTCGACCAGAAGAAGAATCGCAGCCGAAGACGGTGCCGATGGTGCGTCGAGAGAAAAGCAGCAGAATCGGTCGAGAGTGAGTATAAGGGTCATGCGTTGTAAGATTGCGGTGTTTTATGTTGTTCCTGTGTTGTAATGTCAAGCGGAGTTGAATGCCTGTAGTGTGATTGGGGGAAGGTTGTGAGCGCGCGCAACCGGATGAAATCTTATGTCCAGAGGACTTAAGTGGTTCGGGTGTATCGAACACCCAGAGTAATTTGTCTACCATTGAAAGGGGGTCATGAGGTACCATTGATTTCCCGACAGACCGATGATAGGGGGAGCGCATGTGTGAGTGAATGAGTAGCGGACGCTGGTCGTACGTTTACTGTGTGTAAGTAACCTATCAGTTGAGGCAAGTGTCCGACCGTAAGAGGAAAGACGCTGTGCCAGTTGAGGTAGCAATTACAGTTAGACTGTGGCCGTACAGTCAGAGAAAAGTGATCGCTTGGACGGAAGTAGTCATTTTTCAGTGTATGAATGAAAACGCATATGAAATCGTGAGACGAGTTGAGAAACGAGGGAAGCTGCTGAAGAAAATAGAAGTAACGTCAGCGTAGAGCCGCGCTGAGATTGGTCGGTTAGCATAGAACTGTGCTGGGATAGGCTGATTAGCGAGAGTCGTACAGGGATTGGTGGTTGTTATCAAGACGTAAATAAGAAAGAAATATCGTACGTTATCAAAATGAAGTGTTTTAAGGGTTTAGGAAAAATCTTTAAAAAGAAAAGGAGAAATTTATATGCCGGAGAAGAAGCTCCACCAGAAGGCACACCAGCATATCATATGGCAGTAAATGTAGGCTTACACTCGATATTATGGATTTCCGAGTGGCACAGGCTAACTGAAGGGCAAAAAGAACTGGCGTTTCCAAGATTTGGAACGTTTAAATTAGAAGTGTTGAACCAACTGAAGGCGACGATGCTTTCAATGAGACCTTTACCGAGGCCAACACAATTTGAAACTCTTGGTGTGTGGTTTAGAACAGCACACGAAAGGGGCGTAAAGAGGCGCCAAGAAAGAGTGAGAAGATCGGTAAAAGCAGTGCAGGATGCTAAATGGGACGATGAAGCCAAGAAATGGAGGGTGCAGAAGATAGAAGCAGATAAACTGTACCCGATGTTGGAAGTTACGGGAGAAAGGAAACCTATAGAACAGGAAGATGAGGAAAGCGAGTCGGAGGAGGATCTGATAGAGAGGCTATTGACAGACAGACCACCTCCATACAGCGGTGAACTTGCGAGTCCCATATTACCGCAAACGGACGGAGCTAGGTGGGGGGAGTATAAGTCGATCCCGGTAACAGAGTGGGACGCTAATAAGACTGAGGAAATACCCCAAACTAGTTCTGAACAGAGAGTAGTGGGAAGATTTGTGGTCCAGAAGGTGCCAGAGACGCAATGCGCAAGGTCGTACCAAATGCCAGACGCTTTGCAGGTCCCGGTCACCATAGGCCCTATTGTGTCAATCTACAACCCGGAAGGGGTCCAGCAGGAGGAACAGGCACGATGGGACAATGAAAGAGCAGAAGAGGAGAATAGGAATGCCACAATGAATCCCCACAGGCAAATACGAGCACCAATAAGTCGGAGTACCCCATTAGATTCCGCAACGGGTCCCAGGGTAGAACAGGGAGGTCGAAGAGGACCAATGGATTTGAGGGGTCCTAAACCGAAAACCCATAAGGAATTAAGGGAATACCTGAGAGAATGGGACGCTGCCGAAGAGGCTCGGAATAAAAGTTTAGAAACGGGATCCGAGTGGAGAGAGCAGGATAACAGGATTCTCTCTCATTGTGGAGCTGGCGAAAGCAGCCCCGAGTGGGAGAGAGGAAGCCAAGAGAGCAGAAGAGATACTTATCCTACTGATAACAGCAATAGGCTAATGTGCGAAGACAGAAGTGCAGGGTGTGGCGAAGTGCCTCGCGTCACCTTCAGTGAAGGGGAACGTAGGACACAGGAGTACCAGAATACCTTTAGGTGCACACACCATGCCCCAGGTGAGAATGTGAGACATTGGAGTCACGGAAACATGGAGAGTCGCGAAGCGTCTCGACATGCATCCGGTGATAGTGGACGGAGTCAGGAGAACATAGGAAGTCGCGAAACGTCTCGCCATCCATCCGGTGATCGCGAAAGAGATCACGGGAACATGGAGGGTCGTGACGGACCCTATCGTTTATTAAGCGACACCAGACAGCAAGCGAGTTATAGTGGGTTAGAGCAGAACGGTGGATCCTATCTCACATCTGGAGAAACCGAGCCTAAAAATCGGAACGTAGGGTTGGGGGACGGAGCCTTATTCCACCATACCCCACGTGGAGATGGAAAGGCTTGGGATCTAGAAGGGTGGGAACGAAGAGATGGAAGGAAGACTCCTCATAACTCACCTGTGCTCAGGCGTAGGGCGCATAGTGGAGGTGAGAGGGATATGAGAGAAGAACATAGAACTGAAATGCTGAAAGCTGAAATAAAAGCAAAACGGCTTGACGTGATGAGTTTGAAGGCAGATATGGATGGATTGATTGATGGTACAGTGTCATTAGAGAGATTAGCCTCGTATACACCAGATGAGATACTGTTCCTATCCAAAGATATTACTCGGAGGGCGAGGTCAGCTCATGAGAACTTATCTAATTTAGCAAACAGGTACATGGTAGACCTGTCGCGAACTAAGGCTTTGCAGAGTAACCATAGGCTAACTTGCACGGATCAGGATTTGGATGATCGCAGAACGATCGCGCTGAAAGTACACATAAGGGAATTGATCGTAAGTATCAGAATATGGAGAGATCTGGATAGATGGGAGGAAAGATGGTCCAGAAAGGGCTCCGTCAGACGGAGTGTGCTTGAGGAGTCCCAGGACGGAGGCTTGATGCGAATGGAAGCCTTCCCTTTGCGAGAAATCGCGAATGGAAGCTACGTTCATGTGCCCTGGAGTAGGGGGGATTTGGCGGCATTTACCAATTCCTTCCCAAAGCTCAGGGATAATCCCGTCGAGTGGTATAAGCAGGTAGAAAGATTCGTGAAGATCTCGAAGGTACTGTGGATCGATTTGAACACACTGTTCGATATCGTAGTACCCGGAGACTTGTGGACGGCGTGCAAGCTTAGTGTCGAATGGCCTACTTGCGAGCCACCGAGAAATATTCGGACAAATGGTCCATCAGTTAGAGTCATGGAAAAATACGAGAGGGTAATAACATGGCTTAAAGAGAAAGTGCCGGTGCAAGACATTGACTGGGTAAAGATAGATCGAACTACTCAGGAGCCGAAGGAAACAGTTCATGAGTTCTATGAGCGATTACTGAAAGCATTCAAGCAATACAGCGGGTTAGATGTGATGGATCCCAAGGACATAGGACAGTTTGTTTCGAAGTTTGTCCTCGGATTAAGACCAGAAATATGTCTAATGATCCAGCAGCATCTGATCTGTTGGCAGAACAAGCCTTTAGATGAAATTCTGAGGTATGCAAGATACTGTAGTGACGAGATAGACTCTAAGGCAAAGAAGCTTAAGGAAAAGTTAATGCTAGTGCAAATGCAAGCCGCTGGAAAGGATAAACCGCGGCAGCAGGGAACAGGAACGCAGACAAAGAAACAGAATAATCAGAGCAGGGATGAGGAAGAAAGACCGAGACCGAGAATAGATATCGCGACACTGAAAAAGACGACGAGATGCCATCAGTGTAACGAGGTGGGACACTGGTGACGCGAGTGTCCTTACAATGTTGAGTCAGGGGATCTTGAGCAGGAGGAGGAAGAGGTTCAGAACAACGTGGTTAAGGGAGCCACAGTCCCGAAGGGCAGGTTTGTTAAAGGGGGGACTCAGACTCCTCGAGCCCCGTTTCCTCAACCACCTCGCATCTCAAACGGAGGGAAAACCTACAGACAGATGCCATTGTTTGTAGGAGGAGAGGAATGCTACTACGTTGATCCTCTTACAGGGCAGCGGGCGAATAGGGAGGAAGATTGTACTCTAGGAGCCGCTTTGGAGGTAGATCAGAGAGGACCATACGTAGAGGCTGAAATAGCGGGATGTCCTACAACCTTTTTGGTGGATACAGGGGCCACCCGATCCACGTTGAGATCTGCGGTAGTCCCAGGTCTGCCAATATCAGGAGAAACGGTTCAGGTGGTAGGAGTTGCGAACAAAAGGATGACGAATCCCTTGACCGAACCAGTGTCAGTAAGGATAGGGAATTACAGTGACGAACATCAGTTTGTGATCTGCGATTCTAGTCCTGTGTGCTTATTAGGGAGAGATTTGCTGTGCAAACTGAATTGCACGATACATTGCACACCTGAAGGAGTAGAAGTGCAGACCAATGATGAGGACGCTGATTTTAAAGTCGTAAACTCAAAAGAGTGTGTGGAACTTTATCCTACCTTAACAGTGGAGGAGCTTCCACAAGACTTGAGAGAGAAAGTCTCAGCTGAGGTATGGGATTTTACTGGGGAAGAAATAGGATTGATCAAAGGAGTGGAACCGGTAAAAATCTTGGTAAGACCCCATGCTGAGTATCCAAGAACACCACAGTATAAGCTAACGCCAGAGACGATTGCAGGAATCAAGCCTGTGATCGAATCCATGATTAAGCAGGGAATACTGAAGGAGATCGTGGGCAGTCCATGTAACTCCCCGATCATGGGTTTGCAGAAACCTAGTGGAAAATACAGGATAGTGCAGGATCTTCGAAAGATTAATAACATTGTTGTCTCATGTTGTCCAGTGGTACCGAATCCATCAGTGATATTATTTCAGATACCGTTCCAAGCTGAATGGTTTACCGTGATAGATTTGTGCCAGGCTTTCTTTTCGATACCGTTAGACGAAGAGAGCCAGTATCTTTTCGCTTTCAAGCTGGAAGATCGCGTCTTAACATGGTGTCGTATCCCTCAGGGGTATACAGAGAGTCCATCGATCTTTAACCAGTTATTGAAACGAAATCTTGAGAGTCTAGTACTGCCCAAGAACTCGGTTCTGGTCCAGTACATAGACGACCTCCTAGTTGCGTCAGAAACTGAGGAAGCTTGCAGAGAAGACACCATCACCTTGTTAAATCACTTGGCCGAGAACGGACACAAAGTGTCTCCAAGTAAATTGCAATATTGTAAGACTGAAGTGCAATACTTGGGCCATAGGATTGAAAAGGGAAAGCGGAAGGTGTCTCCAGACAGAATAGAGGCGATTATGAAAATGAACGCGCCTACGACACAAAGAGAAGTCAGGATGTTTCTAGGCATGGTCGGTTATTGTCGACAGTGGATAGCAAACTTTTCACTGAAGGCTAAACCGTTATTACAACTGACGCACAAAGGAGTAAGTGATCCGGTACCATGGGACAAAGATTGTTTGATGGCGTTTTTGCAGCTGAGGGAGGACTTATGTCGTGCCCCGGCTTTAGGAATGCCAGATTACACTAAACCTTTTCTGCTTTACTGCTGCGAGAGAGAGGGATGCGCTTTAGCGGTATTAGCACAGGTCCACGGAGATGCGCGCAGGCCAGTGGCGTACTTTTCGGCTACATTAGATCCAGTAGCCGCAGCGTTGCCCGGATGTCTCAAATCCGTAGCTGCAACGGGTGTCAGCATTGAACGATCTGAAAGCGTAGTTATGGGTCATCAGTTAGAAGTGTATGTACCACATTCTGTAGAACTGTTAATGACCAGGACGAAGACTCAGCATCTGACGAATAGCAGGCTCACACGCTACGAGCAAGTCATACTGGCTGCCGAGAATGTGACCCTAAAGAGATGCTCTGTCTTGAATCCTGCAACCTTGATGCCACTTCCGAATGAAGTGGACGATGAAAATTGTACAGAGCATGACTGCCTCGATGTGACTGAACTATGTACCAAACCGAGACCTGATATCGTAGATGAGCCATTGACAGACCCAGACGAAATTTTCTTCGTTGATGGTTCATGCGTAAGAAACGATGTCGGTCAGCTGAGAGCAGCTTATGCAGTATGCACGATTACCAGAGTTATAGAAGCCGCTTGCCTGGAAGGAGTACACTCCGCACAGGTAGCTGAAATTGTGGCTTTGACTCGTGCTTGCCTAGCAGGCGACAGACTTCGAGTCACTATATACACCGATAGCCAGTACGGTTTCGGCGTAGTTCATGATTATGGGCAGTTATGGTCTCAAAGAGGTTACATGACCTCCTCGGGTTCTCCTATTAGGAATGGAGAATTCGTGAAACTACTGTTAGAGGCTTTGCAAAAACCTATGGCCATAGCTGTGGTCAAATGTGTAGCACATACAAAAAAATGTGGATTTTGTATCACTAGGAAACAAATACGCAGATGAAGTAGCGCGTTATTGCGCAGAGCAGGGATATTCTCACACTGATGTAAAAGTGGGGGGAATCCAGGAAAGAACTGAATTGACCATGTTGTTAGACACTGTGGATACATGGGATGAATTGAGAGCTGTACAGGAAAATGCACCAAATGATGAGAAAAAGAGCTGGGAAACAGCAGGGTGTGAAAAAAGTGAGATGAATTTCTGGGTTTCTGCCGACGGAAGGGCAGTATTACCAAATGAACTTATTAGTCCAATGGCAAGGAAATTGCATGGATCGGCACACATAGGAAGAGATGCTATGGTGAGAGTATTCAGACAAACGTGGTTCAATCCCAAGTTTAGAGTAGCGGCAGAAGCAGTGTGTCAGCGATGTACGATCTGTCAGCAACTAAATGTGGGTAAGAGAACACCAGTTACATTGAGTCACATTGGGAGGTCTGGGGGGCCTTTCAATAGGATGCAGATTGACTTTATAGAAATGCCTCCATGCAACAGACTCAGATACGTTTTAGTGATTGTCTGTATATTTTCTAGATGGGTTGAGGCTTACCCTACACGTAGGTGCGATACACTTACAGTAGCAAAATTGTTACTTAGAGAGTTGATACCGAGGTTTGGGGTGCCATCCTCTTTGGAATCGGACAGAGGAACTCATTTTAATAGCGAAGTGGTGAAGATGCTGTGTTCAGCTTTGAATATCGATCAGAAGTTACACTGCAGCTATCGACCAGAAGCTTCAGGGATCGTACAGCAAATTAACAGTACTATCAAGTCCAGACTGGCTAAAGTTTGTTCATCAACATCCCTGAGTTGGCCAGACGCACTTCCAGTAGTTCTTATGAGCATACGTAGCACACCTGATAGAAGAACAGGCCTCTCTCCACACGAAGTGCTAATGGGGAGAGCTATGAGATTGCCATCGGTTCCAACTGCAGCGCTAGTGAACATCACAGACGATTTGATCTTGGACTACTGCAAGGGACTATCTGATGCCGTTAATTCTGTGTCCCTCCAGGTCCAGGCTGCAGAGGTTCCATCAGTACAAGATTTGTGCCACGACCTGAGTCCAGGGGACTGGGTCCTGGTGAAGAAGCATGTCAGGAAGAACTGCTTAGACGTGCGTTGGAGAGGACCATTTCAAGTCATACTTGTCACGAATACCGCAGTGAAGTGTGGAGGTCTGCCACACTAGATACATGCCTCACACACCCGAAGAGTGCCAACACCTCCAGAAGACACAGCTCCTCTCTCGGATGAGAATCCGGCGGGAAGCGGAGAAGCCATAGAGGGGGAAAGCCAAGCTGTGGAGGTGATCGAAGAAGCTGAAACTGTGTTGGAACAGGACGACGAAGGTCAGGACACTAGTGGGACCGAAGTCGCCTCAGGAGAAGAAAGTAATTGGGAATCCGACACAGATATCGAACAAACTGAGAGTGACCAAGAGACAGGTCCTAGAACAAGGAGCGGAAAGACAAAGAGTAACGAAGCCAGTTGGCCGGAGAGAAGGAAAAGGCCAAGTTCGGAAGGAAAGGAAGAAAGAACTCTTGCTCCTATCGCTGAAGAATCGGATCAGGAGGAAGAAACGACAGACTCAGGAACTGAGAGTCCACGAAGATCGAGAAGGGTACGTGTGCCCTGCAGAAGGTACGCCACCCCAGAGTGGACTTATCTAGCAGATGTATTGGGGACAGAAATCTGGGAGAGTGAAGAGCGTGAAGGTAATCGATCTCGATCCATTTGTGGCAGTGGAGATATGGATGTTGGCGCCTGGACTCGAGACTGAGGGGTTACTGACTTTCACACTTCCCATACCCCCACGTCTGAGTAAAATTCAAGATCTAGTGCTAAAAAGATTACAATTTCCAACAGTTGGTCAGCAAATGTCAGAAGAAGAAGAAAAAGTTATTCGCTTTGAACTGTTAATAATTGTTGTGAAAGCTGCAGGTCCGAAAATAATTGTTGATGCATAAAGACTTTTGTACGTATATTATAAAGAAGAAGATAACCTAGCACCGAGTGGAAAGAAGAATAAAATTAGGGATTACATTTAGAGGACGGAGAAGGGCTAGGGTTGTCTGCTGCTAAGAAGAGAAAAGACATTGTGGTGAAAAAGATACCTGTTGATAAAAAAGGCACTTTAAAGACTGAGAAAGCAAACAAGCAACGAAAGACTGGAAAGAGAATTCTCGCTAGAGAACGAGGTACACTGTTTGATGACATGGAGAACGGCAACCCAAACAGAAAAGCTAGATGTATAGTAGGTACACTTATAGCAATAGTGATATTTCTCATAATCATAGTAGTAACGATATCTTACATGACAGGACATGAGAATGATAAAGAAATAGCGAATGTAAAAACTGTAACGACTTTGAAACCTGCTCTTGTAGGAAAGAAGGAGGAGAGCATTGTTATACGTGAAAAGGCGTTACTTGCAGATGAAGCTCGTAGATTACATATAGACGAGTCACAGGGAAACTTTAGGTCAAATGCATATGGCTGAGATACCCGCCACCCCCTCTCAACACAATCCCGAAAAGGAGGGAAACCGGAAACAGTTCTTGAAGTTTTTGGAAGTGGGAGGGAGTGACCCTCCCGGCCGTATTTATTAAAACAAAATTTAAAACATTAAACGTTTCATGTTATGTACAATTTCATACCACATTGCGATGTTTGGCTAACCTTAACATATTCTCTAATACAGAGGTTCTCCTAGCCGAACTAGCATCTTACAAAACATTCTCTAGAAATATTGAAATTGTACATCCTAACGTTTAAGGGCCAACGGCAAGGTCATAACCGGTGTCAAGATCCCTAACCAGACTTACCCCTCCCACTTGGGAGGGGCGACAGCACGGAGGCTTACCTCAAGTGCAACTACTCCCAATTTCCCTTGACTTGACGGGGGCACTTAAGAACTCGACGCCATTTAAAGGTCGTACGAAGACTCGTGTGAGGTATCTAGAAGGTATCGTAGACCTCCCCCCAACCCCACACAACTTACCGCATCTGCCGTCGCAGATGTCACTGGCCCCGGGAAATTCCCCAGGAGGGGGCTGTAACCCCTCCTACACAGGAAGGGGCCTTGACCGCCTTTCCTTTACTTCCGGCGACCCATCCTTAGAAGGGACCGCCTCCCCATTGAGGGGCCAATGGCCACCTCACCCGAGCGCTCCCATCCGTGTTGGGTGACGCCCACTCATAGGGATCTTCTAATTAGTGCTCACCGATCATGACCTTACCGCCACAGGTCCGGATAGTTGACCGGCTATACGGACCCCCCACAAAACTCCTACCTAAAGGTCATGTTTTAACGTCTTTAACCATGCTAAGAAGTCTCCTATGAGTAACTCATTTCCCACCCGCGACAAATGCACACCATCCCCCAAATACATACTGTCATCGTTAATACAACCATGCGAGATAGAATGCAATGTCTTGGAACGGAACAACCTACTCACTTTGTTATTAAGTTTTCGAACAGAATGGTTCAAGGCAGGAATCGAAAGAGCCCCCCGCCACACTTTTCGTGGGATTATATGAGACCACGCAATTACGCACCCCGGAACTTTCCTCGCCAACCAACTTACAGTGGAAAGCATTGCCTCTAGGAGAAGTCGTCTACCGGTGGTGACCAAATCATTGCCCCCTAAATGTACTATGACTATAGACGGCGGTGACCTCGTCCGCCCTAACAAACCCTCAAAGAATACCTGAAACTGGTCAATACAGAGGCCGCCTCTTCCGTAGAAGGATACCCTGTACCCGTATTCCCCAGCCACATGAATCATGTCACCTGCTTCGAATACGTCTGCGGCACGCCTCACGTATGAGTGGCCCACGACCCACACCTCCTTTCTCACAGTCGGTGATGTCTGACCGCTGGCCTGGTGTTGGGTCGACTGTATAGTCCGCCCTGCCTCGTAGGCTTGCGCAACTGAAAACCAAACAAAAGACAAGAAGCGTGAGTAAACTATTACAGCTTCACAACATGTGTAACCGCACATATCTCTTATAACAATTGGAGGACCAACGCCCCACTCGTTTTACTTGTTCAACATTAAGACCCCTGGCTGTAGCTTCAGTGGCAGCCCCTATCCGAAAGGAATGGGTCCCGAATTCGCCCGGGTCTAGGCCCGCTGCGGTGATTGACATCGCGAGCACCCGCTGAAACTGAAACTTCGTCAGTGGGGTGGCGTCCGCGTGTCTCAACATTGTCCCCCCCCATGATGCCACCCTCCGTGCTAGGTAATCCTCTAAGCACTGTACCGGGCACATGGAAGACCCGGGAATTCTGCGAATGATCGTGCAGTCTCCCATCCCATCTTGATCGGTCTTGGACCTGACAAAGGAGACAATCATCGCTTCACCCCTGATCTGAACGTGTTCCCGGCACAAACCCCCCACCACATCCTGTTTGTTCCTTGCAACCAGCTCACTTATCCTCATCGCCCCGTGAAATGCCAGCGTAAAAGCAGCTCGGAACAAACACGTCTCGAACTGAGATGAGCATGTGGTAGGTAGTGTGGCCAGCAACTGGGACAACCTATCCAGACCTATCGGGCGCCTCTCATCTATTCTGCGACCCTCAAGGCGTTGCCACCCACGCAGCGCCTTTTGTACCACAAAAGACGCTGTCGGGTCCTGGATATTATGGGCCCTGGCAACGAAGGAAATGGCAGCACGATGCCTCTGGGCCGTAGCCACCGACTTCCCAGCCCTACGCAAGGACATCAAAAAATGTACTACCCATTCCTCCTGACCCCAAAGCCCCTCTCTCTCAGACCCCAAAAAGGCTAAATAGGCCCGGAACGCCCCTTCATATGCCTTCCTCGTCCTTGGCGCTAGACTCTCTCCCACGAGGTGACGAAGTTCGGGGCACCGAGAGACCAGAGAGCTTCGGGGAAGGGTGCCGGCTCTGGGTCCGCTGAGGGAAGGAAACCCCAGAAAGCCTGCATTTGAAAACGAGACAGTGCATCAGCCGCCTGATTCATTACACCTGGGACATGTTTTGCTCTGAATATCACGTTTAGGTGCATACACAGTAAGACAATTTCTTTGAGCAGCCTTAAAATAAGTTTACAGCGTGCTGCCTGACTATTGATGCATTCTACAACGGTCATATTGTCAGACCAAAATACGACAGAATGATCTTTGAACCCATCGGGCCAGGTTCTGAGGGCCACCAGGATGGGAAACAATTCAAGAAAAGCAATATTACTCGTCAGCCCCTCTTCATGCCACCATGGGGGCCATCTTTGTGCCGACCATTTTGTGCCGAAGATGGCGCCAAATCCCATGCTTCCTGCTGAGTCTGTCCATAGACCCAGCTCTTCAGAGGACACGGCTGGTTTGTTCCAGACGACTCGACCATTGAAGTCCGCCAAAAATGCTAACCAAATACGCATGTCTTGGCGGACCTCAGCCGGTAGTCTCGTGCGATGATGACCCTCCTTTAGGCCAACCATCGCTTGGGCGATTGAACGGGAAAAGGGGCGGGCCATTGGGATCACCCTCAGGGCAAAATTCAACTTCCCCACCAATTGTTGCAATTGATTCAGCGTAACTTTAGATGCATTTATACATACTTGCAGGGCTGCCCTGAATTTCGACACCTTGGCAGCTGGTAAACGAAAACAACCCTCACTAGAGTCCAACTCGATCCCCAGAAACTCGAGGCAAGTCGTGGGACCCACCGTTTTACCTGGTGCCAATGGCACGCCAAATTGATCCATTAACACACAAAATTCAGACACGGCCTGGCCGCATTCGTGATTTCCGGCGGGCCCAAGGAACAGAAAGTCATCAAGGTAATGCATTACATTTCGGAAACCCGTTTTCTTCGTGAATACCCATTGCAGAAAAGTACTGAATTTCTCGAAATATGCACAGGATATAGAGCATCCCATCGGCATACACCTATCCATGTAATACGATCCCTGAAACATGAATCCCAGAAGACGCTGGTCGTCTGGGTGTACCGGGAGCAACCGGAACGCTGACTCGATATCTGATTTCGCCATCAACGTCCCGGGCCCCAGGCGATTCAAAATGGCCACTGCTTCGTCAAATGATGCGTACCGCACCGAACATACCTCTGGATCAATTGCATCGTTCACCGAGAGACCATGTGGAGCTGACAGATTATGAATTAATCGAAAATCACCTGGGTCCCTCTTGGGGACCACCCCTAACGGAGAACAGACAAAATTCGGTACCGGGGGTACACTAAACGGGCCAGCGACCCGACCCCGGCTAACCTCTTTCCGGATCTTCTCCTGCACTACAGTCGCATGCTGCCAGACGGAAAGTTGATTTTTGCACGTCCCTACGCCCTGGAAGTCCCCTACCGGGATGCGGAAACCATATGAAAAACCGTTCCGCAGCACCCCAGCAGAAGTACTATCCGGGTATTCACTGAGCCAGGGAATCATCGCCAAGGTATCAATCGGGGTTGGTAAAGGCGCCCCTCGGACTACATTAGACCTGTTTGGCGCCTCCCCTACCCCCATTCTCACCCGTTCTGGCTCTGCACAAGGACTCAGGATGGGACGACCCGCAACCACTACATTCGTGTTTGAACTTACACGATCCCGGAGGCCTGGTACATTTACCTTTGTTGAAATTGAAGCAGAAACCCCTTTTCCCTGTGTTACCGGCAGGTCTCGAGTAATCTTCGGTACTCGTACCTGACCGAAAGGGCGTCCCCGCATTTTGGCGGGAGTATTCAACAACATTGCTCCCCACCAACGGCATTTTCAACATTCCTGACTCTTGCATTTTATCCCATGTCAAAGAATCATAACAGTCCCAGGTTAAACTTTTGTTATGCTCCTTTGCTTTCCTGAAAAGGTTGTCATAACAGAACCAATGGTTACCTTGATGCGATGTCGAGTATCCCATAATTCGTGACTGATAAATTGGAAACTCAGGAAGCAAGTCAGGCCTACGTTCCCCCAAAATTGATGTAAAGATACCCCACGCATTGCCCCAGTTACCAATATTCTCATTTACCTTAAAGGCGGCCATTTTTGCGCGCCAAACACTCGGATGCATTAGGTCCTTCTGACTCTTAACATGCTCCACTTCGTAATGATCGACAAGCAAGGAGAAAATGTTCACATACTCCCCCGCCCAAATCTTTTCCTTTATTGCCAAAGGAACATGTTGCCCCAATTTCTCTCTACGAGAGGGTGCTGACTCATCCCTCGCGATCGGCAATGGCCGCTTACCTGCACCGGACGCTGTTTCCGCCACTTGTGGCTTGTCTATCACTGCAGCCGGCGCGGGCGCCTTGGCTGCATCTCTTTTTTCCCGCAACTGTTTCATCAGCGCCTGTGCCTCGGCAGCCATGGCGCCCTCACTACTATCGCCCAACCACGCTGCTAGCTGTGCTGCCAGCTCGGGGGGCATATCCTCGTTGGATGTCGGGGTGATGACGACGGGGATCGGATTCCCCTCCATCGGTACCGGGGTCGGCGCCTCGAGCGGGGCAGAGGGAACCGGGACGTCTCCCCCGGCTGGTCCCCTTCTTGGCCTCTTGGGTTTCCCCCCAGCCGATGGACGCCCCGATCCCTCCTCCCCGTCTCGCTCCGCCAGCCGCTTCTTAATTTCGGACATCTCCTTTACAAGGACCCGAACCATCTGGTCAGTCGTCATTCTCTTTGCGCCTTTCTTGGGCATCCTCCCGATAGAGTATCTAGAAGACAAAAGAAAAGATCAAAACGCTCAAAATTGGCTCTTCGTTCTGTCCCGAGCTCACGTGTAGCGAGGAGGTGCAGCTTCAGAGCACAAGAACAAGAGGACGTCTTCTGGTCTTGCATCCCTTTTTATCCGTCTTCAGGGCGGGCGAAAACCCGCCCCTGCCTGCCCCGAGGGCGTGGCTGGCTGCGTCAGTGTCTAGGCCAGCCCACTCTAGGGCGGGAAAAAGCGCGCCCCGGCTACGCCGCTTCGGGCATACCAGCCGAGACGCGCCTCCCGCCCAAAAATGGCTTCCCGGGGGGACCGAGGCACTCCGCCATACGTTCGGGGGGACCGAGTGGTCGCCCCTTTCCATATGCTAAATTATTGTACGAATATATCGATGCCATGGAGGCCAAAGATTGCTACGTTTGTATGCAATTGCCGGCTTCTGTAGACGAAGGCATTAGATATCACCATCTCCCATTGACTTATGGGATAACATGTAGTTTACTGCTTAGTATATTTTATGGTAGAGAAGGATTTGAGTACTACTTTTCAAATTATGATTCGGTACTGCCCGAAGTTCCGAATTATAAGCAAATGAATAAGTGGGACTACTACAAAAAGGAAGATAGACTGGCTAAATTCTTTCTTCCTTGGGATACATTAGATACGTCATATGCACGTAGAAATAATCTGACTTGTAAAGTTTCAGAGGTAGAGAAAAGGTTTATAGCACAAGTAGATGATCGATGCAGACGGCAGAAGATTCTAAAAATGTCAGGACAATGGAAAACAGATTGGACAGAAGAAGAGAAGGCACATAAAAAGAAAGGTAGCAATGGTCCAATAGCATTGGATAGAACGCAGAAAGGAAAGTTATGTTTAGCTCGAAGCAAAACGTATTATGAGAGTGAATTTGTAGGTGAAGTTAGTTGCGAGCACTCTTTTAAACTAGAGTACTACACGAAAGATTTTATGAAAGGGATGCAAGCTATTCCGAATGTGTATTTTGTATGTGGGAGAAATGCCTATGTAAAACTGCCTGACAATTGGTATGGTTCGTGTTACTTGGCAATTGTCTTCCCCAAAATATATCATGCAAAGGATTTAGCGATCATAGAAGGAAAGGCTTCGAGGAGAACGAAAAGGGAAGTAGGAGATGCAGAAGTAGTAGGAGATGTATTTGGAGCGATGTTTCCATTGTTAGGTTTGATTCTTAACGATGTTAAGATTAGAAGGTTAGCGACAGTCGTGGATAGATTGTCTGCTAGTACTGCAAGATCATTGATGTTAGTAGAAGGTGAGATGCAGTCGATTAGAGCAATGGTCTTACAGAACAGACTTGCTTTAGATGTGATATTAGCAAAAGAAGGCGGAGTTTGTAAAGCTTTGAAGGTTCAGGAATGTTGTACATATATTCCTGATAATTCAAAACCACTTGAGAAAGTCATACAGAACATTACACAGATTCATCAAGAAATTGAAGATTTATCAAAAATAAATGTTTGGGAAAAAGTAGGAAATGGAGTGGGAAAGGTTGGAAGTTGGTTTGCAAATCTTGGCAAAAGTATAGTTTGGTATATTTTGAAGCCTGTATTAATAATATTAATTTGCATAATTACATTATTAGGATTAGTAAAATTGTATAAATGGTATAGGTCGAACCAGTTACAAAGATCGATGAGAGACCAAGAAAGGAGACTAGCTGTTCTACAAGATCAACAGTATAAAAGTCTGAGAACACTTGAATCGATAAAAAGAGGAACTGATGTAACTAGTTCGGTATAAGAGATGTATTCAAATTGCTTTTAGTGATGACTCCTAAAAGTCATCAAAGGGGGGAACTGAGAGAGCGCAATTTGAATGCAAAATATATCGTAACCATATCTAGACGTATATGTTATAAACGTAGGAATGAAACGCACATTGTAATGTTAAGTTGGCGATTATAGCATAAAAGCCAACGAATGTGATAACATGGTATAGGAAATGTAAATATATTTACATGTTAAAATGCATTAGATTTAGAAGGCCCGTATACATGATGGGTAATGTAGAAATGCTTAGGAAATGTAGAACGTGCACAGTAGAATTCGTGTAAGTGTGTAACTTTAAATGGAGAAACGTGGATAAATGTATAAAGAACTACATGACGATGTAACCAAGGAGAGTGCATAAGTTATACTCTACACAATCGTATTCTATGTATTATATATTCGATGTGAAGGTATTCAAGTATAACTAAGTCTATTTGCTAAAGTACGAATATATAAATGTATGCCAAAGGTTATACTGTGTAGAGGGTTCCTGTAGGAATGCTGGAAGAGTTTAGGTCATTTGTGTTTGTAACCTGACTGACCAAGAGTTCGCAGGAGCATGGTCAAATGTATGTAATTTAGAGGGCTTGTAAAAGTCGTAAATAGCTTGATGTGGACGTGAGAGCCGAGAAGTCTAGCACTTGTTAGATTTAAGGTGACAATGCCGGACGGAGCTTATTGCTTGAACGTGAGGAGAGACACTTTTGAGGTGGACTATGTTTTGATAAGACCATTCACAGGACCTAGCAGGGTCAAGTTAAGAGACATAGAGTTAAAGCCTTGTCTAAATTCATATGATACTCGATCTGAAAGAATCAATAAAAGTCGACGATGAGATGATGAAGATGACATCTAAAGAAAAAGGTCAACTTAACGAACGACGCAAGGAGTGGACCAATGGAAGAAGCAGGAAGTTGACATCATCGGGGAAAGTCCGTGGTGGGCGTCAAGGGGCGTTCCACCCACACTGTGATTGTGTATTTTAGGGACAGCACCCCGGGGAGGAGAGCAGAACCATTAGCAATGAGCAATTGGGAGATTAGGAACAGTGGGACGAATTGCTCAAAGCGAAGGCAAGGGTAGATGCCTTGAGCAGATGCGCTGAGAGATCAGAGCGCAAGGGAGCAGTAGGCCGAGGACCCTTAGAAAGAGCGGATGGGTAGGCAGTTAGGGTACTGCTTCTGAAACTTAAGATTTCCTTTAGAGGCTAAGAGAGTTTGAACTTCTTTGGAAGTCAAACTGCTGACACCTTTTTAGGGAAGAAACTTGCGAAATAGGGATGACACGTAGCATAGAGTAGGGACAGATTTAACTTGATTATTTTATCTTACTGCAGATGACGCAGAAGGAACCACTTCACACCGAAGCTTAAGATTCTGATATTGTAACTGATTTTGTATTTTGTATACTTTGAGATTTTATCCTGAGTGGATTGTATTGCATTCAAAATTACTTCATATAAAACTTTTAAACTTTATCAGTTGTAAGTGGTTCTTCAGAGTGGCGTCAGTTAATGGGGTTTGTCTAACCAATGCGGGGGTGGTCCTTTCCTCAATGACAGATACGAGCGGTCCAAAACAGATGAATGGGATTCTTTATTAAATTTATCATAATCATAAATTGATATCAAAATCTCATTCCCCGCAATATGGACTAGTTTTTCTTTCATCTGAATTAAATTTATAACTGCATTTAGTCTCAGAAGCACCAATTATTTACAGGCAATATGAATTGATATGAATGGGAGCTTCTGTACAATGTGCATGCAAAATGCTCAATTGTGTCCTTTCTCCATAAACTGTGTTAATGTGTTCTATACAAATATTTGTGTTTGTATTTTCATATAGTTCTTTTATGAGTGGTTTTGTTTCTAAAATAAAGTTTATAAAATATTAAAAATATTTTGGAAATAGAAAAAACATTATTTAGGATTCTTTTTTATGGGTCTACTGTTGCATTGCAGGCAGTGTTTAAATTGTAAAAAAAATAAGCCCCAGGGACCAAAACTTTGCTCAGAAGGCCGTGGACAGCACTTTCGAAGGTCAGGGGGATGAATACCAAAGCTGGACAATCTGATTCCACCTCATGCCTCTTTAATCCTACACCAAACACTGTCTAACTCTTTAGCTAACTGTTGCAGGTTGTTTGTCATCCCTTACTTCTCCCTGTCACTGTTTTTCTAGCTTTCCCCCTCTTTGTTTTATTTCTTTCTCTTGCACTGGATGTAAATAAGTGCTGGTCTACAAAAATGAATGCGGGTGTGCCCCACCATATGAATGTGAAGCTGCATTCACTTGAGATAAAATAGCACCCTGCACTGTCAGTCCACAAACAGGTGCTTGAATGTGTAACTTGTTAATATTGAAAGGGTGATATCAATGTTAATAATGATGCAGTCATATGCAAGAACAAAATAGTATCTCTATTATCAAACTCACTAGCCATGAACTCAGAAATATGTGGTCAGGCAGGCTCTGAGACCTAGGCATGAGGTTACTGATTGACAGGTCACAGGTTGGGTGGCACTTAGCTGGCAGACAAACGCCCGAACCGAAAACTCATATCAATCTCACAGATAGGCACAGTGACAACACAATGGTCCCAGATTGGCCCCAATAAAGCATGCATAGCCGGAAGGGTGTGCACATTCCCAAAACACATTAAAGTCAGATGCCGCACAAAGTTAGGAACACATCCAATTAGGACACAGCACACAGTACATGTAGTGATCACATGCATCTCATGCCAGACATCTGGACATGCTACCCCCTGGCCCCCATTGCGTCCATGCAAGATCGAGTCCCACCTGCATTTGTTATCAGCTGCCTTATTTATGAATTCAGAGACAAGGCCGGCATTCTTTACCAAAAAGGTATTGATAGAAACAATTTATGATACCAAAAGAAATGTATAAAACCATGCTCAGATTGATTGTACTTTAAGACAGTCTTCAGACCTGCTTCTGTACCTGTATTCCGGCGTTTAATTAAACCAACTGCTTTGCCAAATGCCTCTTTTCTTTCATTTTTTCGAGTTAAATTCATATTTCAGCAACATTTTGGTGAACTGGATAGGAGTGATGGAATCTTTGACCCTACTGCAGCTGGACAGATTCACATGTGCACTGCTAGGAAGGTGATTGTAAGTTCTGCTGAAACCATGGGCAGAGGTCTGTCCTAAAGCAACTGTCACAGTGGTTAAGACACTACATTAGATCCTTTTACCCAGCATTTGGCAAATGGGAAACTAGGAAGAAGCACAAAAATGTACCCTGACAGAAATCTGGCAGGTTTTCTATTTTATGTGTCTGAACGGAGTTTTGCAAGTTGGCCTCAGAGGCGTTCTCACGGAAGTGACCTTTTTCAATAGACAGCATGCTAGGAACAGTAAATCTTGTTTGTCGCTTGGACTGCTGGATATAACACAGATGGTACGCTTGTCCCATGGGTGTCGCAGACTTAAGGAAGCAATCGGTATAAAGAATACCACAAGAATATTTAACATTCATAGAAAAAGAAAGAGAAAACAAATCGAATGTGCAGTGTTTTTATTTACAACGCACTTTGCCACCTTATTATGGTTAAGACGATATCAAAGGAAACATTGGTATTTTTTCATTGGTTTTTTTGTGCCCACATAGGAAAGAGGGGGGAAGGGGTGCAGGGTAAAGATTGAAATGAAATAGTTGGGACTCACTATTCAATAAATTGTGACATAAACAACATACATTAAAGTTTATGTATATGTTCTTTTTGATGGTCCCCATCAATTGGGGCCACACGAGATATGCAAAAGTCAATACATCGTATTTTTACAATCAAGCTCCCAAACGGCTGTATGTATCCTGCTGGTGGTAGGAGTTGATAGGGTAGATAGCAGTCTACGTTTCGACCCTAAGGTTTGTAGGTTGGCTGATCCTTACAACGGGGGTCTTCATCAGGACAAGGGGGAAGGGGAGGTTGCGAGGGGGGCTGTCCTCCCTCCCCGGGTTGTGGGTCGGAAGCTATCTACCCTATCAACTCCTACCACCAGCAGCATATTGCAGATTTGTGAAATTTCTGACGGTGGTCGAACAGAGAATGCCTAAAATGGCGGAAAATGCTACAGAGCCAGGCTAGCTAGCAGATGGACAATCGGACCTAATAACATTATACTAAACACTTCCATCTAGCACCAGGCGGTTAACTTTGTGCAAGCAGAGTCCATGCGCTAAACACAGCATACTGTTGAAATGGACGAGCGCAAGCTAAAACGGGGATCAGTTCTTCCCAGCAGTTAGTGAAAAAGCATGTCGTAACTAGTTTATTGATTATCTCTTAAATTGTAACTCATTTTTTACTTCTTAATTTTTTTAAAGGTTTTAAACAATGACGTTTTATGAATATTTGGAGCATGTATTGCACTGGTTTTAATTAACTATGCAAAAATAAATAAACTTCAAACTTCTACCTGCATGTGATTTTTTGTTCTCTCCACTGAATGCTGCTTCCCCACTTAAAATTCTGCCACCATAAGTCCTCATGGTTACACTCACTGTCCCCAAGCTGCTCCTTTCTTATAACAAAGATACACCAAAGAGATTTTTCTTAAATTTACTACACCAAACTGGGATTCCACCATTTTGGAATGGTAAATTAAAGCAAAAAACAAAATAGTAACTTATTCATGATAAATGTGCACAGGTGTATGGTGACAATGGGACCTCTACAGTGTCCTGATGCTTAGGTCCTCATATGTGCGATGACAAATGCACATGTATTCTCCTTTGCACCGTATTGTTGCCAAAGTTGTTTGCATTAGGAAACAAGCAGTTTTAAGTTTTGTCTACAGACAGCTTTAGTTGTCTGTTGTTGAAGGCTGATTGTGTAAAACATTGATAGCAGGTTTTGGGTCAGTCCCTTGCTCTATAATGAATTGCTTACTTATCACATTTCCCTGCTTCTTATTCAATGGTTTACCTACCTGTTCTTCCTTTGTACAGCCTCTAGAGAATTTCTTGTTTATTATGCTCTGATTAGAAGATAAGTCCAAGTAACTAATACATTTTGTTTAGCATTCCACTGGAGATCATGAGTTTTCTTGCCCTCTTCTCCCTCTTTCTCCCGTGCGGGTTTCCCCTGTGTGTGCTCTGTTTTGGTCTCCCACCTCAGAGCTAGTGTGTTCAGTTTCCCAGTCCCCGGAAGTTCAGCTCCCCACTCCTTTACTTCCAGTCCCTCCTGCTCCTCCATTCTACCCCCTTAACTATTTATTTTTTTTAAGTGCATTTTTTTCTTTTTCCCATTTTAGGAGGATTTAATAATAATAATAATATTAATATTATTAATATCTTTTATAAAGCGCGACAGCTACCTCAAGCAGAGGGGTACTGGCGCTAATGCAGTCAAGCAGGGCAAATAGAGCCTGAGGGGACTAGCATTGGCTGAATATCCATGTCTTCAGTGCTTTCCTGAACTCCAATTCAGATTGGATTAATCGAAGTCTATCAGGGAGGGAGTTTCATAATCTGGTTGTCACCACCGTAAATGTTCTGCCTCCAAAACGGGACTTTGCGAATTGGGGTACGCACAGCAGATTCGGGGAGTTCGATCTTAAAGAGCTTTTTTGTTGATATGGGCGAATACGTTTCTTAATGTAGCTGGGACAGATACCTCTCAGAGCCCTGAAAGCTATCATCAGGGTCTTAAATTCTATCCATTTAGCAACCAGCAACCAATGGAGCTGTTTTATATGCGGAGAGATGTGTTGTCTAAAAGGTACTCTTCTGATTAATCTCACAGCCACATTCTGCACCATCTGCAATCTCCTAATCAGATATGCAGGCAGCCACAGGTAGAGACTATTTGCGTAGTCCAACCTCGAGGTCACTGTTGCATGGACAACAGATCTTCGACAGCTCTCAGGAAGTAAGTGTAGAAATGTCCTCAAACCTCTCAATATGCCGAAGCAGGAGGTTGCAAGAAAGCATATTTGGGTTGAGAAAGTCAGGTCAGATTCCCATTTCACACCCAGATTTTTCACAGTGGTTGAGGGGCAGGGGGGAAGACCCATTTCCTCCAGCCACCACAGTCCAGCTGTTGGTGGGGGATCCTTGCCAAAAAACAGGACCTCGGTTTTCTCTGCATTAAGCTTTAGCTTATTATTGTTCATCCAGCTGATACATCTCTCAGGCATCCCCTGAACCTCGCCATGGAATTTGCTGATTGGTCCTTGAAGGAGAACACCTTTGGGGTGTCGTCCACATAGGAAATAGTTTTTATTCCCCATTTCACAACGAGTGAAAAGAGTGGAGCCAGATAGATATTAAAAAGTAACAGGCTCAATGCCGACCCCTGTGGTACCGCACACCATAGAGGTTTGGTTTGAAAAGGGTGAAGAGTGACCCTTTGCGTGCAGTTGTGGAAATAAGACTTTATCGCGGCGAGCGCCGTATCCTCCATTCCCGTCCACTTAAACCTAGCCAGTATCGAAGGCGGCAGACAAGTCCAACAACACTAACATGGGTGAGTCTCCACTGTCCACCTTCATTCTAATAGACTCTGCCACCTCCAGCATAGCTGTCTCAGTGCTGAAGCCCGCTTGAAAACCGGACTGCATTTCATGCAAAATGTTGCAGCTGTAAAAAAACTTGGTAAGTTGTCGATGGACCAATTTTTCCAGCATCTTAGCCGGTGCAAGGAGAAGAGAGATCGAGGGGTAGTTTTTAAGATCACCTGGATCAGTATTGGGCTTCTTCAAAAGGGGTAGGAGCATAGCATGTTTCCATATAGAGAGATGCAAGTAGTAAGTGAGATGTTCCATAGAAGGTTCAGGGTGGGATAGAATGTGTGTGGGTGCTTCCCACAGTTTGGGGGGAGGGGGTAGGGATCCTCTGCAGACCCTGATTTGCATTTCAGAATTTCTACCAAGGATTCCTGAAGTGAGATGGGGTGAAATTTAGACAAGGAAACCTACCCATCGTGGATATCCTCAGTTTCTAATTCAATAGTATCCATTCTCGTTGTGAAGGCATTGTGTACTTTATAGATTTTTTCCTCAAAGAAGTCCGACAGTTTTTCACACAATGATGGTGACGATGGTATTTTATTTTCAAGTGCTGCTGGTTTAGTGAAGGAGCCAACTATCTTAAACATTTCTTTGCAGGAGTTTTCCGCGGTGTTGGTTCGCTTCACAAAGTACTCACTTCTAGTGACGCTCAAAGCTTTGTGAATTTCTTTTAGAGCTTCCTTGTAAGTCCTTTTAGCCTGGGGGCATTATACTTTCCTCCAGAGGCGTTCTTTTTGGTGGCATTTACTTTTTATCACTCTAAGTTCCTCCATGAACCATGGGACCAACGGGGTATTTTTGGGGGATCTGCCTAACCTAACTGGGGCTAGGTTGCCCAAGGCGGCAGAGATCCACCCGGCCAGGGTATTAGCATCGGTGTTAGGGTCATTGGTAAATTGGGGTTGGCAATCCAACAATACTGGGCCTGAGGAGTTCAGAGTCAGTTTCTTTCAGTTCCTTTAGGGTGTATTTAATGTTTTTCCACCCCATCGTGGTATTACTCTCCTACATGAAAATGGGACCAAGAAATGGTCTGTCCAGACCAATTTTTGTAGGGACTCAACAACCAAGGATGGGATGTTTGAAAACACCAAGTCTAAGATATTGCCAGTACAGTGGGTAGGGGATCTTACATGCTGCGTGGGATTTGCCCTCTTGAGTCACAACATAAGCTGAGATGGCTGAGTACAATTAGGGTCTGAAATGTGTAGGGTAAAATCTCCTGGGGCCATATAGTTTGCGTATTGTAATGACTTCTGCGCTAGGAAATTACAGAGATCTAGAGTAAGGCTGGGAGGACAGCTAGGGGTACCATAGATTAATAATCCAGCGAGGGAGGATGTAGGTCCAGTCTGTATACCGAAATGTAATCCTTCAATCACGCCCAGATTCAGCAATTCAGAAGCAGAGATCTCCCCTCTTTTGTTTCCTGATCAGTTTGCGCAACAGACTTTGAAGCCTGGCGGGATAGCTAATGCTAAAACCGGTCTAGACTCCTCTTTTAGCCAGGTTTCGGTCAGGAACATCATATCCCAGTCAATATTCGATAGGGACAGCCAAACATCTTCTGTGTTTTTGAGCAGAGACCTGCAATTAATAAGGCATGCTCCGAATCAATCTCCTGAATTCGCTGACTCCAAGTTAGGGGGAGTAGCTCTGGTGTGTCCATGAATTACCTCTGAGTACCCTGTGGCCATATTACTACTTGTGCAGATGTATGGCAGTGCTACATTTATTAAATTAACGGCATGGCCAGCGGGGCACGCCTTCTTCCTCAACTTCAATAGGGATTCACATGTCTTGGAGATGGTATTACCAGTATTGTGGAGGGCAGCGTGCCTGGTGCTGCCTGCGGTCCGGATGCAGACAGGTACAGACAGGCTTGCCTTTGGCGCACCTCTGGTGCGCCGGCTGCGCATCTGCTGCACGTCATTGCACACATGGACCTTAAGTGTGCAGTCACCGGAAATAAGGCATGCCAAGGGGAAGGAGCCGCATCCCTCTGAACAAACGACTAGAGAGCCGCATCGGAACGAGGACCAGCGAAATTGCAAAGTGCGCTGGACTAGGTATTACAAGTATAACAGTAATTAGAGTTAAAAACAATCTTCAATGCAGCCAAGAGCTTGTGCTAAAAATAGATTAAAATCAGTACCTCACGTGGTGCTTAACAACCACTGTGCGTCCGTGCACACATGGGCCTTAAGTTTGGTAGTTGCAATTCAACATCGGGCACTCCTTTTTGTTAATTTGCTTTTACACACATTATTTATTTCTTTATTTTAATTTCAGGCTCTAAGATAGGAGCCCACCATTGGGAACTGGAAACAAAATCCCCAAATGACCGCCATGTCATTACATATGCACACTTATATGTCATCATTTCGTTGCCACCATAGCATGAGGACACGTATGTGCATTTGCATGCAAGCATCAGTAATAGCCATTTTCCCCTGCTCATGAACAGCATCTGCTAAAGGCATTAGCAAGCCAAAAGAGGCAGTAATGCCATTAAAAGGAGAGACCTACTGGTTTTGTCAATGACTGCTCTTTTTTGGTTCTTGAACTTAATTGGTTGTGAGTTTTGTGACAATAAATTCTTTTCAATACAAAAAATAGATCTGCAATTAATAATATAAAACTGTGCAACATTATTAAAAAACGTTTTAGTAACTGGTTTGTGGACTGAGGGAAGGGGCTACATGGATAATCAATTTTAAATATACTGTTAAACATTAGGTAAACTGATTTCTAAATAGCATCTATAGCTTTTTAGCCAAATATGTGAGCCTAGCCTGATATTTTATAGACACCTCTCTGATATTTCACTTCTTTGCAGTTTTCTGACCATTAATCCACTTATGACCTAATTGCCCTCCTTCCCACAGGTTACAGCGTGCCTCATGTGGACTGCACACATAGGAAAGGAGACAGCCATGCTGCAATCAATATGTGCTCCGGCACACTTTCCAAGCAGGTAACACTCAACTCTATGGAGATGATAAAATGCCACTTCCCTCTCTCTGCAATGCAAATCGCAACCTTCCAGCCCATCTACAGGCCTTATTAGCAGAATAAGGACTTCGTTTAAGAATCCCCAGATGATCTCACCGCCTCATCTGTCTGACATGCCCACACCACCCTCTTAAATGTATTCAACCTGCCAGACAATATAAGCTCAAACAAAATAGGAGGCATCCTATTCAACCTCACTGAGACAGGCAACATAGTACAGCCTGTTGCACAATTAACATGCTCTAAAGGCTACGGGGCACATGCATCAACCTATTCAGGAAGTGCAAACAGTGCGAATTGGTAAATTCGGCCGTTTGCACTTCCTAAATACGTTTTTGGGATGCATGAAACAATTTTTCAAAATTCGCTTTTTTTTGCATTTCCTAAAAATGCGAATGCATTTAAGGAATCGCATTTGTGCGATTCCTTAAATGCAATGCATCAATTTTTTGAAAAATGTGAATTTTGAAATAGGAAGTGCAAATTAACACGAGGTTGACCCTCGTGTTAATTTGCGAAATTCTTTAAAAAAGCACAAAAATGCATTTTGGAAAGTGTCATATTACAGACACACATGTCCTTAGGACATGTGTGTGTGAAACATGCACTTTAAAATACATTTCAGGGGTGCAGGGTGGGGTCCTTTGGACCCCCCTCTGCACCCTTGCAATGCATCAACAAATTGCGAATTCCAAAACAAAGAAATGCAAAACGGCATTGATTCCTATGGGCCTCTAGGCCCATAGGAATCAATGTAATGCCATTCCTAAATTGCAATTTGCAATTAAGGAATCGCAAATCCCGAAAATTAAGAAATCCTAAAAAAATGTAGGATTTCTTGATGCATAGGATTTGGCAATTCCTAAATTGCGATTCCTTAATTTTCGCAATTTAGGAAATGCAAATTCCTACAATGATGCATGTGCCCCTACATCCTCAATCTTGTCTTCTCAACATCACCAACAATCAATACAAAGTTAGACTGGACTGACCACTCTGCCATTCTTATCTCCCTGCTCAGTGCACTACTAATAAACCACTACGTCCGACGCCAACACCCTTCTAAACAACTTTGTCAATTTTTTAAAAAGCTATGTGATTGACCTGCCCCAATTACAACACGCAACTGCAAGCCAAAGCCTTCAGCACCCTGGTATTCTAAAGACCTTTCTGAAAATAAACTCTCAATTGGTAGACAGGAAAGAAAACGGAAGAAAAACAGAACTCCACAGGACCTTTTGATACTAAAGATGCTCCTTATAACACATACAGATTATCTCATGAGCCATATCAAAATACTATACCATCAATGAACCACAAACAGAAGCAGAACAAACAATTAAGCACTGCATCTGTCTCCTACCAAACCCACCTCTGCCTCACTCCACAGAAAATGCAATGACATCAACTTCTTCTTCAGTAAAGAAAAGACAGAAGATCCAACAGCACATTGATGATAAAAAGCCTTCATCGCTAGCACCCACCCTTTCCTGTAGACTCCTGCAACAGTCAGCCTTTAAACCCTTTCTCTCCCAGATCTGGCTAATATACTCAAGTCCCTCAAAGCCACTTCTTATGAAGATGAGGTCTTACCATTGTCCCTCAAAGCTCTCTCTGGGGATGCTCTCTTACTCCTACTTACCATTGCCAATGCCTCCCTTACTCAAAGCCTCTTCTTAGAAGCTCCCAAGACTAGCCAGATCTCTTCCCACTCTACAATACACCATAACCAGACCCTGATAACTTTGCCAACTAGGGATATATCATTCACCAACCATTCATCTGCAAAATCATTGAAAAAGTAGTCTATGTTCAATACCAAGATCACAGCAGTGCTAACCATGTCCTGCACAACTATAAATCTAGCTTCAAATCATGCTGCAGCACAGAGACCACCACGTTTCACATTGTAGACAATACTCCTTTAGCCACAGATGAAGATGTCCCTGCCTCCTAATATTGCTGAAGTTCCCAGCTGTCTTTGACATTTTTGGTCATCCAATCGTCATATACATTACAGAGTCACGAATGGGAGTCATCAGCACTGTTCTTCAGTGCTTCTCCTCCTTCATTTCAAAGGAACACCAGCTCTCTACAAGGGCGCCTTCAGGTCACAAAAGATCCCTATCATATGTGGAGTCCCCTAGTATTCTATATTGTCTACTGCCATTTTCAATCTTTAAATGGAGCCGGTTGGTGCTCTACTCATAGATAAAAGCATCAAGATTCATCAATATACTGATGATGCACAACTCTACTTGAAAGGCTACCCTGCTCCTCACATCCAGTGCCTCAAACACTGCTTGCACTTTGTCCAGAACTGGATGTCCAGCACTTTCCTGAAGCTCAACCCAAAACATACTATTTCTTATTATTTGCCAGGAACAACAAACAGGATACAGTACAAACCTGACTGAATGACATCAACATTGATGGTTTCGAACTTCAACTCTCCCTGAATGCGAAATCACTTGGGTTCACCACAGACACCAACATCTTCCCCAAGGAACGCATTGCCAAAGAAATAAAGATGGCCTGCACTGGCCCTCTTTTCTAAAGGAAGTCAAACTATTTCTTCCAGAAACTGACTTTACAAATGCTGTTCAAGCCCTAGTACTTTTGCATCTGGATGGTGGTAATACCTTACTCAATAGCCTCTCAAATCCCACACTGGCACCCCTTAGGTGCATCCTATACTCTGCAGCACATCTCAGCTAGGGACTGAAAAATATATGATCACATCAACCCACACTGATGGGACTACATTAGCTACCCTCGCTAGTGTGCACCATCTTCAAAACTACCTGCATCATTTACAAAGCCATCGCAACTAGCACACCCACTTATCTTGCAGACATGCTCACAATCTCAAACAACTGTAGCCAGGACACCATCAGACTGCAGGCTCAGAAGTTTAAAAAACAAACAACAAGACAAAAGGCATACACAGGATCTGAAACAACATCCCCATATCCATCAGTGCTCTTACAACACTGCTCTAATTTAGAAAAGACTGGAAGATTCACCTCTTTATAGAACACTACATGACAATACACTTCCCGCCCACAACTCTGCTTACTCTTCTATGCTCACCAATTTTAGGGTTACCTATAACTACATAGAGTGCTCCACTGCCCATTGGCTAGGTTTGCACTCTAGAAATGCCATATACATATATACATCGGTCATCTCATTTTAGCTTTTATTTCAATTGGTCTTCACTAATCTATAATCTCTGCATCTTTTTTATCTTTTTTTCTAAAGGTTGGTGCTTGTGAGAGAAAAAATAACATCTTTAAAATATCATGGTATTTGAATGCTTCACCATAGAAATCTTCTTGAGTTATGACAATGGGTTGGTTGGCTCTGATTATAAGGTGTGAAAACCATGTAGAGAGATCAAGTACTTACTTTCTCAGTTACCATCTCTTTCACAGCCTTTTCAACAATGCTGCGGACTTCATCTTCTACCTTATGTAGCTGTAAATCAAGCAAATTGGCCAGCGTTGTGCCTTCCTTCAGAGAAAACTTGACCTACAAGAACAAGGAAAACAAGTATTAATTTTGAAGATTGACTGGTGTCTCTATAAAAGTCCAGTAGGTCTAGACGTTTTCCTTCACTATTTTGTACACAAATACTTCAGGGTTTACCTAAACTCGGAGTAAATGTTTTATCAATGAATTCCAATAATATTTTAAATGTGCTTATGTGATTATATTTATCAGGAAGAACGAAGTAGCACACTTTGACAGCTCTACAGCAGTGGAGCCAATAATAGGTGGCCGGGAACTCTTCACATCCATCATTTGCCAATTAAAAACAAAAACAGAAAAACAATTCAACATTTTGCTCAAATGAGTGTGCCAAAAAGTATTGGGAGGAAATGTGAAAAATCAACATAATGTACGTAAAAATAAGGGAAATGTTCATCTGACCCCTTCTTATGACTTGCCCATTGTACTAGGGAGATATTTATGTTCCGGATAGTTTGGCAAAATACTTCCAATAAAAAAAAAAATCCAACATGCTCTCCAAAACTCAAATATGTCTCATGTAGCCTAATAAAGACAGATTATTACATCAAAAGAACTTTAAACACCATATTGTTATGGTTGTTCATTGCTCATGGGGGCCAAGGTGTAGAATCATTATAGGGAACAGCCTATGGATCCTCATATGTGGAATCTGAAGGAATTTTGAGGGTGATAGTTGAAAGAAGGAAGATTGCTTAAGATTGCTGGTTCTCGTACTCCTGATCTCAATGAATACATCTTCACTTTAATCTACAACTGAGTCTGTCTACTTTGGGAGGAGTACATTTTAACGCTGGTGACAAGCAATCCAAAAGATTAATCAAGAACCATCAGCTTATTTGCTGCATAGTGACTCCTGGCGATGGAGACTACTGAACAGAAATCCAGTCTTACTATGAGAAGGACGCTACTCACGATACAAATTTATAGTGGAGTTATCCCCCGCTGTTATGGCTGCCATGAGTCTATTGGCATTCGGGAACAGTACAAGCCGACTAACACAGATTAACCATGCCAGACCTGGCACCAGCATGTGAAAAGGACAGCTAGCGAGTGGCAGTAATCTACTCCACTGCAGAATTGCGAGCAGACTTGGACATGGAGCAGTCATGTGGTACCTGGTGCAAGACCGTGGAGAATATGTTCAGTATAGCACAGAGTAGTGGATTTCTGGTTGTAAGTGCGCACTTCCAACGTCTTCTGTGTGCGGTGCAATGTTCCAGAGGTGTTGTTACAGCGTATAACGTCTCAGCATCTACATACAAGTGACAATTTTGCATTGGGCCACAAAGCACAGTGATGTGCACACTATGGCAGTATTGGCCATCTGGCAAATTGATTGAGTTTTGAAAGAGTTGACACGCACAGCTTGTGGTATTTGTGGGGAACCAAGCAGATCTCACACTGCTGATGTGCACAGCCTTGTGGAACACCGTTCATGCACATTGTTTATTGTGATTGTGGGCGGATTTAACTCTTGTGGGATGCCAAGTATACTTCAGTGTGCTTGTGAGCACAGCTGATCGTGTTACCTCATGGTGTATGTATGCACAGCTTATCATGATTGTAGCAAACTAGGTATGCTTTGAAGTGTGATATGCACAGCTGGATGACAACTGAAGGAAAATCCTGTAGGGGTGCGGTTGTATGCTAGCTTGCACTTGATGGGAACCTTTAATACATCCTGTGAAAAATACTGCTTGCATTACCTTTACTGTCAAATCCTTTTGTATGACACTATAGTAATCAATTGCCATGGCTACAGCTAGTATGACGCGGCCCCCACAGTTTCTTCAGAAAAGTGTGATCCATTGTAGTCTCGGAAACATTGGAAGCAATGTTTTGATTCTTGTTTCTTGGCGATAAGGGGTGAGAAGTTTTCTGCAGTCTGGAAACAAGCTGTATTACTGCATATTCTGGGAGTTGAGGGGTAAAATGTGTAAGAAAGTCTTAATGAAACACCAGTGGGCGAGAAGAGGGTGAACCATCGGAATTTTTTAAGATGTCTGTAATGATGTTAGAGGAGAAATTTGTGTCTCAAATCAACATGGTTTTAAAGAGAAAAAGACTTGACCAGAGTTCAGAATATAATGGAGAAAATTGGGAGCTCCATGGCTTCTTTAAAGACATTATCTCACACTTGTGAGTTTGAGTCACTATCAGATTCATTGAATAGAGATCAACTGGTGAGGTGCACCAATTATCCAAGGGATGTAAGAGAAACTGAAGCTGAAGGCAGCAATAGTGATCATTGAAAGGACTGCGAATACAACAATGAGGGTGTAAGAAATGAAGGATGGGGCAAGGTTGTCATGCCAGTATTGGGCAGTGAGAGTGAGTCTGGAAAGATTGAGGAACTTTATGGAATAAATGTACAGCATGTAGGTGATTATGAAGTGGGGCGGTCTTTGATTAAAGAGAAGATAATAAATTAAAGTGTTTAGGTGCGTCAGTGAAGGGTGTTTTGCACCTTTAGGGACATACAGGAGATGCAGCAAGAAAGACCACAATGCCAGAGTATGTAAAGGACAAACAATGGATGGTGTAGCTGCAACTTAAGTTTTGTTCTGAGCATTAATGATGATGGCATAGTGGATGGTGGCCCAATTGTGATGCTGGAGTGTGAAATTATACTAGGGGGAAGGAAAATCAATGTATTGGTAGAATTGCGTTCTCCTTACACAATTTTGGGACGAAAGTATTGGAAGACATTATTTGGTGAAGATAAGATTGTCTCACAACCACATGGCATTAACCCTGTTAGTTATGGAGGGACGAAAATCAACTTGTTGATGTACACAGTGACGAGAATTCAGTTTCAAGACTGAGAAATGGTGGGGAAGATATACATTGCCAAAAGAAGAGACAACTTATTGGGTTGGTGACCTCAGGGGGACATGGAAGTAATGTTGAATCCTAATTCTGTGGAAAACATAATGCTGCTGAGACACATTAGCAGCAATAAATACATTATTAATGAGTATCCCCAAGTTTTTAGTGATGCCCTTGGGTTGTTAAATGGTTTTGAGCATAAAATCACTCTGAAAGGAAATCCTATACCATCGGTGCACAAGGTGAGGAAGGTTCCACATTTGAAACTGGGTCCACTGAAGGAGAAGCTCAAGAAACATTTGGATGCCAATGGTGATTGATGAAATTGAGGCCTTGGACTGGCTTGCTTTGGTCATTTTGGCACCTAAGGATGGTGGAAGGAAAATTTAAATGTGCATAGATTTAAGAGATCTTACTAGACATATGTGGGTAGACCATCAGCTCCTACCTAGCATTTCTGAGTCCCTTACTATGAAGGGGGAGGCTAAAAAATGTTTAGTGTGCTGGACTTATCTTCGGCCTTCCACCAAATTCTTTTGCACACTGACTCAAGACACTTGACTTCTTTTGTCACCTCATTGGGTGCTTATCGTTTCCTCTGTATGCCGTTTGGGTTTAAGTCAGCTGCAGCCTGCTCTAAACAGGTGATGTTAAAAGTCTTAAGAGCCATACCCAGGATACTGGTATTCCAAAATTATATTTTAGTATCAGTGAGAGGCATGTTAGAACATGATTGCATCTTGAAATTGGTTTTGGATATGATACAGGTTTGTGGTCTTACTTTGAGAGAGGAAAAATGCAAGTTCAGGGTACCATTGGTCACATATCTTGGTCTCACGATTTCTAGGGGAGGTGCGAGTCCCAAATTTGAATCAGCAGAGAATTGTGAAAACACCTTCTCCTATCAATAAATATCAGGTCAGGTCATTTTTAGGTGTAGCAGAATTATGTGCCAAGTTGATTCCCAATTGTACAATGCTTTCTTAGGTTGTTCAGAATTTGGTGAAGAAGAATTGTAAATTTTAGTGGGCTAAGGAGTGTACTGTTGCTTTTAAGGCTATCAAGGATGCTATTGCTGTGTTCCCCACCTTGGGGCAGTTTGGGGTATGTCATAGAACTTTATTATCCACTGATGCAATTATAAGTGACCTTGGGGTGGTGTTGTCTCGAATTGTAGATGAAGAGGAACGTCATTGCATCTGCCTCACGTTCAATCAAAGGTGCTGAGAAAAGGTATTCAGTGATTTCATGTGGGGCATACCTTTCACAGTGAGGACTGATCATCATCCTTTAGTTCATATTTTCCCATGAAGGGAAGGTGCACACTTAACTCACAGGATAAAAAGGTGGGCTGGATGGTTTAAATGGGAAAAAAAGAAGTGTAGGCACTCATAAAATTGAGGGAGGTGGGGTTTAGGTTGCCGCTAAGAGGAAAGCATTTAATGAAATACAGATTTTCTTGCTATGCATCAGCAGGCATTTAAACTTGGAATGTGGTGCAGCATGCTATTTAACATATGTTTAGTGTTTCCTCACCATAGAAATACTAAAAAATAGGGCAAAAAAGCTCATGTAACAGTACATTTTTTTAAAATAGATTTGAAGGAAAGGCTTAAGTTTAGAAGGGAATTTGTTGAATATTCCAATATTTTCATTATGCACCTCCACAAGGGTGTTGCAATTTTATCTGGCTAAGGAAAATCTGAACAAGTGGTAACAGAATGGTGCATATTCAGCACAATTCCACACAAAAATGCTGTAAAACCTGTAGTTGCGACAAGCAATCTCAAGTTGAGTCCAAGCCCACACTAAATGTTCTTCACAATTTGAAGATTGGGCTACAATCTGCTAGCGCTTCACAGAGAATGATTTTAAGGGTGCTTTTTGCTAGCTTTGAGAGGCATATCTTTAACGTCAGCTTTGCACCTCCGGTTACAATAGGGAAAGGCTCCATGGTACAAAGGGACACTTGTAGAAAATCCCACATTCACTATGATTACCTTGTGATCACTGGTTGATCAGTAATTGCTAAATCAACCTACTTAACTTAGAGCACGCACTTTGCTGCTCCAACAATGAGAACTATACTTTTGCCTAATGTTCCTTTTCCATTCTATACCAAGGAGCAGGTGATTCTAGGTCACAATATTTTAAATAGCATGAGCTACAGGACAGTTTTGTCAATGTTGCATAGCCATTATTTTATCGAGGGGGTTAGGGGCGGACACTGGACACATTGGCACATGCATAAACAAAAACTCACAAAAACAAATATAAACACAAAAAATACATACACACTTGCACACAAAACACTTCAGATATGCTTTAAAAAAATAGTAATTGTGGTCTTTAAATCCCTCTTCAAGCCAGCTGCTTGCATGTAGGTGCGCACCACTTAGCAGGCTTTCAAGCTGAAATAAACCAGTAGCATAATTAGAAGCGTAAGACCTGATTGTACTCTATGCTCACAATCCAAGTTTTGGCAGACCCAAAAAACCCTTAGAAGCCAGGACAAAATGCAACACAGTTGCAAAGTGCTGGACCCCACTGGTGCAGGCGTTCGGAGCGGCATGCAGGTATGTGATGATGCCGGCTGCCTCAGTGTCATCAGTACCTGTTCCTGCTGTAGTGACACTAGCACTGCTATATCAGTGCTGGGATGACACAGAAACTGCACCCTGTAACACTCACTTGCAAGGCATGGGCAGAGGTTATAAAATAAAAGGGTTAAGACTGCTCAGGGTCTTCCACTGTGTAAACACACTGCAGTGTCTTGCGTGCAGCTGTGGCACGCGCAAGTCCCATCCTGCAGTCTGCAGTCAAATAGGCAACGTCCTCACACTGGCGACGACAGCCCAGCACTAAGACCAGCCCACTTGCACCACAAGTCTGTCCCTAACGCCAACGCATTCCTACCTTTGCACAGGGGCTGCTGCACGGCATGCCTGCTGAAATCAACCATGCCCTTGGTGCAGTCTCAGCTGAGCGGCCGTATCTTCTGACCACCAGAGCTACGTAGCTCCACCAGACGTGGGTGCATTGCCACCCAGACGCGAGCACGCAGCCAGCCCAGCCTGAATTAGGAGCTGTTTCTTGTTTGTGGCCCCACAAACTGAAGCTTTAGATTCTTGCAGCACAAGCACGGCCAAGAATTTGGAATTAAAGTACTGCAATCAGGAGGAAAAAGAAGAAACAAAAAAACAAAGGGGAATTAAAACATAAGGAATAAAGATCGACCTGCCCACCTGCTAGACGAATTCCTGGAAAACTATACCCTCTCCACACCCAAAGTACCAGAAGCCAGGTGTTTCCTGAGTGTGTAAGAAAACAAGCTCGAGCTGCCACACTGATACTTGCTGATATCCTCATCAAGCATTGGCTGCATCAAATCTTCTTAAGCTCAGTGGGTAAGCTGCTCCATCTTGCAGCCATGGTTGATGGAGGAGGCAATGAAAGTCCCCAGCAGGCTCCCACCCCAGCTACCACCCAGCACACAGAAGTCAGTGCGTTGTCATCTTTCATGAACTTGTGGACCCCAACACTGCATCTCCCCAATGGAAGACCTGGATTGGAAGGCTGAATAAATACTTAGTTGCAAATCGGGAGACTGACGGCATGGTTAAGAGGTCCCTTCTGCTCCATTATGATTGGGAGGAAATCTAGAAACTTTTCGTGCACCTACCAAACACAGGAGCAGCAAGTGACTATGATGAAGCCGTCCGAGTACTCAATGTGCACTTTGACCCACAGATCAACCATGACTACAAGCGCTTCAAACTCTGCCAAGCCTACCAATGGGAAGGTGAGTCTATGGACACCTTCTAAGCATGTTTGCAAGAACTGACCAGCACATGCATGACTGACGATCAACCCAAAGAGGTGACGCTAGCCATACACATGGAAGAGGGAACAGGCCTTGACAAACACACAATTGCCTGTCAGGGTCCCGATGCGGGTTCTATGGGAGAGAAGAACACCCCCTTGAAGAATGGCCAGCACAAGGATGAACATGCTTCAAGTGTGGCACCCTAAACCACTTCGCCACTGCATGCAGAGGTGGGCCAAAGAACAGAAGCACATGAGGCAGACAGCCACTGTCGAAGTCAGTGCGGCAACTGTCTCTGGACGACCCAGAACCACAAGGAGCATCTCAAATGTCACAAAACGATCACCACCCCCTTGAAGATTCATCCCCCAATTATGAAGAAGACATATTCCTCATATCATTTGCAGGTGACCTCAAGCAACGCAGGCGACCACAGCCTACATGCGTAGTTGAAGTAGCAAGATCCAGTATCAAAGACCTGATCAAGCAGGTGCCTCTGTCAAAGTAATGGGGAACCAACAATATCGGCAACTCCATCCATGCCCTCCGCTGTCCCCAACTAACACATTTGGAAGCCAGACTCTCTTACCACTAAAAGGCAAAATAATCGTCCAGCTAAGAGCGGAAGACCAAGAAATCATGACCACCTGCCACAAGGTCAATAGAGAGGCAGATACCCTTGTTGGAAGCCACACAGCAGAGGATCTAGGTCTGGTCACCATCGCATACCTGAAAAAACCTTCCAGACAGATGAGATATCAGACTCATTTCCTCACCTATTCACAGAGCTCGGGTGTTTGAAGGTTCTCCCAGTCTAACTGCATATTGATAAATCTATCAAACCAGTAGCCCTTCAGCACTGATGAATACCATTCAACCTGAGTCCATTCGTCGAACAAGAGCTAAACAAACTCCAACAACAAGGAGTAATTGATAAGGTTTCTGGTCCGACACTGTGGGTGTCACCCATGGTGGTCACTGAAAAGTCGAAGCAATCAGGAAAAATAAGACTATGCATAGACATGCAACTCCCTAATCAAGCGATTAAAAGAGAGAGACACATAACGCCCACGATGGATGACATAATAGTAGACCTCAACAGCTTACGATGGTTTTCTAAATTGGACCCCAATGCGGAGTATCACCAACTAATGCTGGCAGATGAAAGCTGTTACATAACTACATTCTCAAAGCATTTAGGACTATGCCCGTGGAAACCGCTGATTTTTGGAATCCCTGAAGCTGCAGAAGTTTTTCAGGATGCAATTCAAGTGACCCTGTATGGTCTGCAGGGGGTACTAAATGTCGGTGACGATATCTTGATTAATTTTTCATTTATTGAAGAACATCACCTGCACCAAGAACAGCGTTGAAGCGGTTGTCTGACCACAGCATTACACTCCATAAGGACAAGTGATCATTCTTTCAGAACTCCATTGAGTTCTTTGACTACGTGTTCTACCACAAAGGGGTTCAGGTGGGCCCTCGCAGGTCCCACACCATCAAGCAAGTACAATCTCCTACCACTGTGTCTGGAGTTGCCAGCTTCCTGGGAATGGCCACATTCTCTGACCGGTTCATTCCCAATCTAGCAACCATAGCCGAATCACTCCAGGCCCTAACTAAAAAAAGACACTGCATGGAAGTGGGACCATAGCCATTCCGTGTAGTTACTGACCACCAGCCGCATGTTCTCTTATTACGAGGTTCAGTATCATAGCCTCCACCACAAATTGGATCATGGAAGATCCAATTGTAACACTCACAAATGGATTTAGTCTGCAGACTAAAAACCAAAAACCCAGCTGACTTCCTTTCCCGCCACCCGCTGATTCCGGGGAAGGTGCCACAGACAATATCAACACCACAGAAGATTATGTAAACATGGTGTCAGAAGGAGCATGTCCACACGTGCTTTCCATCAGGGAAATCAGCAAGGCAACTAGAGGTGACCCAGTTGTGATGAGTCATGGAAGCACTTCAAAGGGGCTTATGGCAAAACTTCCCACAAGTGTGAATGAAGGTGGTCTGCACTCCATTATCCTCCATTTATATTCATTTACTTATCTTCCATAAATTTTAACCTGTTGTGTGCTACCCGGATTGTGTAAGCCCATTACACCATATTCTAAACCTCAACATGTGGGGAGTGCGCAGATACACACTCCACTCCCAGGTGCACAGCGTTGTGCGGATTCCAAATCCATATTAATTTAAATCGTTTAATCTTTTTCTACAAATTTCTTCAATATTTGTCAAGTATATTTGTCATTGTTCTTCCTTGTTCATCAAGGACACACTTTTTCCATACTGTATTTAGGTAACTTCTCATATTTTTATGTGTCCATCCGGACTTCTTCTAAAAATAAGATCCCAATACACCAAGTCGTTCAGAGCAGCATTCATTTATTTCGAGCCTAATGCATTTCGGGCTGTCATCCACCCCTTCATGAAAGGACAATTATGGATGATGCATTACTTATCAACACAGACCATATCACATTTTACATTCCTTTTGAGAATTTCATTTGTTTACAAGTTTACATGAACTAATGTTCGACATTACACATCAGTAAATAAGCCTCCTAAAGTGCATCATGCTTCACAAACCCAAAGTCAGTGTAATCTAAATTCAAATTAATCCTAGAACTTCCCTTAAGGTTATCTTCCATACCACTTCTTAAGAATTATGTTAGTCAAAAAAACGCTACTGAAAACACATCCCATCATGGTCTCACTAAATCTTCTTTTTTTGCAGTTATTAACATCTTTTAAGCATAAATCTGCATTGCATCTACTGAGCCCTGCCGAAGTTGTCTACCTATTTCCTAGTAACTTACGATATTCACAACCTTCCATATATCAATTGTCGGCTAAAAATCATTAGTGCAACCGTGTTTCCGTGATCAACATACCTGCTCACGTTTTTCATTTCTATCAGCTCACGCCGCGCGCTGCACATAATTCGAGGAGGCTTATTTACTGATGTGTAATGTCGAACATTAGTTCATGTAAACTTGTAAACAAATGAAATTCTGAAAAGGAATGTAAAATGTGATATGGTCTGTGTTGATAAGTAATGCATCACCCATAATTGTTCTTTCACAGTTACCCCTGACGAAGGGCTGGACGACAGCCCGAAATGCATTGGGCTCGAAATAAATGAATGCTGCTCTGAACGACTTGGTGTATTGGGATCTTATTTTTAGAAGAAGTCCGGATGGACACATAAAAATATGAGAAGTTACCTAAATACAGTATGGAAAACGTGTGTACTTGATGAACAAGGAAGAACAATGACAAATATACTTGACAAATATTGAAGAAATTTATAGAAAAAGATTAAACGGTTTAAATTAAGATGGATTTGGAATCCGCACAACGCTGTGCACCTGGGAGTGGAGTGTGTATCTGCGCACTCCCCACATGTTGAGGTTTAGAATATGGTGTAATGGGCTTACACAATCCTGGTAGCACGCAACAGGTTAAAATTTATGGAAGATAAGTAAATGAATATAAATGGAGGATAATGGAGTGCAGACCACCTTCTTTCACATTTAGTAAACACTAGCCCCCCATTGGTTATTGCACCCACGAAAAGGAATGCAGACAAAATGTTTGAACTTATGAAGGCACACATGGAGGAACATCGAGTTCGGAGCAACAATCGGAGACGCTGATACCCACAAACATCAGGAAGGACTGTAAAGATATTTTAATAAAAAGAATGGATGGATCATGGACCCTTTTGTTAAAAACAACATAAAGATTTAGAACATTTATCGTTTTTCATTTGAGCATGAGTTTTTAGGACAAGTACGCAAGGTAAAAGCAGATTGTTTGGTGCATTATGGGGGAGGAAGTTTCGGCATGTAGCTGCTAATGTGTCAGGTGGAGAGGTAGGGGGTGGAGCACAAACTGTTTAAACACGGCGCACAAGCGCAGGAGATCGAATTATGTGCAGCGCGCAGCGCGCGGCTTGAGCTGATAGAAATGAAAAACGTGAGCAGGTATGTTGATCACGGAAACACGGTTGCACTAATGATTTTTAGCCGACAATTGATATATGGAAGGTTGTGAATATCGTAAGTTACTAGGAAATAGGTAGACAACTTCGGCAGGGCTCAGTAGATGCAATGCAGATTTATGCTTAAAAGATGTTAATCACTGCAAAAAAAGAAGATTTAGTGAGCCCATGATGGGATGGGTTTTCAGTAGCGTTTTTTTGACTAACATAATTCTTAAGAAGTGGTATGGAAGATAACCTTATGGGAAGTTCTAGGATTAATTTGAATTTAGATTACACGGTCTTTGGGTTTGTGAAGCATGATGCACTTTAGGAGGCTTATTTACTGATGTGTAATGTCGAACATTAGTTCATGTAAACTTGTAAACAAATGAAATTCTGAAAAGGAATGTAAAATGTGATATGGTCTGTGTTGATAAGTAATGCATCATCCATAATTGTCCTTTCACAGTTACCCCTGACGAAGGGCTGGACGACAGCCCAAAATGCATTGGGCTCGAAATAAATGAATGCTGCTCTGAACGACTTGGTGTATTGGGATCTTATTTTTAGAAGAAGTCCGGATGGACACATAAAAATATGAGAAGTTACCTAAATACAGTATGGAAAACGTGTGTACTTGATGAACAAGGAAGAACAATGACAAATATACTTGACAAATATTGAAGAAATTTATAGAAAAAGATTAAACGGTTTAAATTAAGATGGATTTGGAATCCGCACAACGCTGTGCACCTGGGAGTGGAGTGTGTATCTGTGCACTCCCCATATGTTGAGGTTTACAACTTCCCACAAGACCTTAACAACTGGTATGGCCTGGACAAAGAATGCCCCGGAAAGATGTGGAGGGTGTGTGACAACCTGAGTTCCACGGCAGATAGTCTGATGTTACAAGGGTCTTGCATTGTAATCCCTGAAAGTCTCCAGGACTGTGTAATGACCCTTGCCCACATATGCCATCTAGGGACGGTTCGGATGAACTTGCAGATGGGAGAAAAGATCTAGCGTCCAAGGCTGGAAATCAATGTGGGTGACTTCGTAAAACAATATCCATCCTGCCTAATGACTCAAGAACCCACAGTGCCTATCATCACTGAAGAACTGTGCACAATCCCCTGGTCCCAGATAAACCCCGATTTCAGGAGGTTCACAGATGGAAGGATTACAGTAGTAATGATCAACAGCTACTCCAAATACCCAATAGTTAAAGTAATAAAGTCTACATAATTCACAAATGTTGCCCCACTGCAGAAAAATACTTTTGCTCTATTGCGACTCCCCCAAGAGATAAAGACCAACAATGGACCACTGTTTCAATGGGCTGACTTCAAGGACCTACTCCTATCGCTCAGTATATGACTTCGCCACATCACCTGCAGTGGCTCCAGGTCAATGGTGAAGCCGTACAATTTATTTGTATGCTGAATAAAGCACTAAATATCACAGTGGAAGTGGGCACCAATCCTGAGATAAGCCTGCACCAATTCCTGCAGAGAATACAGAGGAACGCCACACTGCACCACACAGTGGTCCTTTGGTGTTTAATGCTCATTGGACATCAGTAGAACACCATCTCTGTGTCCAGCCAGTGGACACCGATGCCGTATGAACCAGCAGATACCCAAGCCTGTTGCATCAGGACCAATGAACGTGTCAGCCTGAAATGGCATTCCAAGTTCGGAAGCTACTACCAGGGGATCTGGCGTTAATACGAGATCAGTGGCCAGGATGGAAATTCTGGACACCCCTCAAGCCAGGCACTTGGACAATCTCACGTGTATGGTCACTGCCAAGCAGAGATAAGAAGTTGTCACCAGGAATGTGTTGTGGTTACAGAGAGTGGACGGCTTCAGCCAAGAAATCACCCAGTCAGGAGATGAAGAAGCTGACTGGGGCAGCCTGAGCCCACATTCTGACTCAGTAAGAAGTCCTGCTGCCAGTCCTCAGGTTGAGTCCCAAGGGGTGAGAGAAGACATGGACACAAACCCTCAACATGAGCCTAATGATGGTGTTAGAAGCAGTCAGTTCCACCCTCTGGTTATAACTCAAGGCCAAATCCACCTCCAAGTCAGAGACTGAGAGACTTTGCATGCCAAGCACTCGGATACAGGTCAACTCCACTCTGGGGAGGGATTTAGTGACCTCAGCACTGCTGTAGCAGTGCTAGGATGAGCCAGAAACTGCACCCTGTGGCCAGGCGTGGCCAGATGATATAAAATTATGGTGCTATGACTGCACGGGGTCTTCCACCCATAATTACACTACAGTTTGTGTGTATATCTTGCCTGTGGCGCGTGCCAGACCAATCCTGCAGCCTTTGGCCAATTAGGCAATGTCCTCACACCTGCCAAAACTTCAGAGCCTGTCTGGCTAGCCCTCTGAGTACCTGTACAATCCCAGGACAAGTAGATGTTTTGGTACTCAATGGGAGAAAGTTAACAAGTGCCAGTACTCAGTACCTGTGAGTACTGGCCCATTTAAAGCATCATTTCAAATGGTACATAGAGATATTACGTATTTCGGCATGCCCTGAAATGTGATGAGTGAAGAAAAAAGCACACTGAATCTGGCACATTGGGGAAGCCGGGATGGATGCTTTGTTTCCTAGCTTCACATTGTGCAAGCCTGCCAATGGCTTGGTTATCACCATTTCTCTTCAGTTTGCTATCTCAGGACTCTGCTCTATGTTTAAATCACAGAGGAGCTAACTTAGCAAACATGTAGATATGTTGACCCTTTAAATCAAGTGGACAAGAGAAGTGTTTCTCGAAAAAAATACTAAAAGTTAAGGTGAATCAGTGCATTCTAATTTTATTATGTGGATATCACACTGCATCCCCCTGACTTAAAGAGATTTTAGAAGTGGGCGACCTCAGTAATGACATTTCTTTGTATTAGCAAAATAAATTGGTCTCATAGTCCCAGGTTTTTGCCAAGACAAAAGTAAAACCTATAGCTTAGGCTGCAAGAGACTTTCACACTGAGCTCACACGTCACTGCAGGCATTTTCATTTTTTTTGAGTGCCTTGTATTGTCATGTGCAAAAACAACAGTTGATGGACAGAATACAGAACAATGTCATACATTCACCCCAATACAGAGATCTGGGCCTAAATCCATTGCTTTTTTGCTCACTACACCACCCCAGTTCAGATATGGCGAAATGCAAAGCAGCCTTGACCCTGTGCCTCATGGAAACAATCCAGCCCGAGCTGCCAAGCCATGTCTCCCATGGACCAGAATGAAGCATCCTAGGACCGGTTTCTGGCTCCACGGGAACTGCCAATTCCAGGTAGTAGGCACCCAAGAAAACTTATTAACTAGGAGAGTGAGTTGGTTAGGCCCATTGAGGAAACATTTTAAAGGGGATTGCATTATAATGAACTTTAAGGACCCTAGCTGGGTAAGGGAAGTTCTAGCAAAGGTAATTCCCCCATTGCAGATAAAGTGCAATATTTAATTCCAGCCTCTGGGATTCTGCTAAAGACACCTTCAAAATCCCCAGTTCCATGCGAGGCTGACAGGTAACATACCCAAAAACATAAGCTTAGAATATAGTTCTTGTTTACCCCTTGTTGATATCTAATAGGTTCCAAGCATTGAGTACCCTCCAGGATATTGATTGACATGAGTCAGGGCTTTATAGGGTGAATATGGCTTCTACTCCGAGGGACAGGAAAGTGGTTATTGATATGGATATTATTGGTACCTACTGTATAGGCAATATTCCAATAAGTGTATTATCACCCCCAATGTATGATAATGTGTATAATGTTTGCCAGAGTTGGGTACTGCAAATATGTCATCTACCAGTACTCCTGCCCCTGGCTTGGAGTGAAGTCGTACATTTGCATTATGCAATGTGGGTGGACTAGCAAACAAACAGGGCTCACTAGGATGGTCTGAGTTTATAAGTGATCTTGATCAAATATGCAACTTGGTCTATAGACCCAATTTATTTTGAGGGTTTCTCATCACACTGGCTTGAGGCCGAACCCTCATCTTCTGGTAGGGCCATGGGGACTTATGCTTCTTACGTCAAACAAGCTCCCTGTCAATATCAGGAAAAAAATAAGAATTGGGTCACATTCGCTAATATTATGACTAACATGTAGGGATGGGGTACTAGTTAACTTCTATAATAACGTTTTTGATTCCACTTGTGGGAAGCCGGCTTTAGCACTTGATGGTGGTCTGGAGACACTTTTTTGTTCTATTAAAAGCAGTTTTATTTTTATATGGGTAGGTGACTTTAATATCCAATCCTGTCCGCTACACTGGTCTGTGAGGTAACCAATCAGGCCAGGGAAGGTTATACACATTTTCCTCAAAATGACTATGGGGGTACATTTAAATCAATTGATCTGCAGTTATTGAAATGTGCCTTTGATATTAATTGAGATCCGGTACCAACATTTATAGGAAGAAATGCCTCCACCATTATGGATCATATTTTGATCTCAGTTAATACAAGCAAGTGGTGTATTACACCTAGGGTTGCTCAGCCGGCCTTGAGTGACCACAATTGTATTATATTAATATTCCTTTTCTGGGGCTAAATTTGTGTAGCCTCACTGAGTACCATCTCTAACATTATCCCCACAAGACCCAATGGGGCACGCATTAAGTGGGATGGAGCCAACCCTTGTAAAGTCTTATAAGGTATTATCTCCTTACCAATATTTTTTATTGCCTCTAGGATGAAGTTAATCCCTATCAGCTACTCTCTAGTTTCACTAATATTACTAATATAACTAGCAACTTTTTGACCCGCCCTCGTAATCAGGGTCACGGTCACCACAGAGGGTTGTTTAATCATACATGCACTGTAGCCTGTCAACAACTGAAATTGACCCTTCATTGTCAACCCAGAGACAATACGCTTATCAGGATCCTTTATTCTAACTTTTAAAGGATCCTTTTCCTAAGAAAAAAGGAGTTACAAGAGGAAGCATGGTCTAAACTGTCCCAGGCTGCAGCTACTGCAGATAACAAAATTTCTGGGACACTGTTAGTTCCGCTTTTTTAAAGAGCGATTCTTTTCCAGAACTGCTATCTCATATTACATGTGAAGGTTGGATGGCTATTTTATGGATTTTTTAAGTGTGCTCGATGCCCTGAGGGATAACATACCAAGAGTGCAACAGTACCCATGGCCTCCCCTACCACTGAACATTACGATAGAAGAGGTCTTAATAACGTTGAAATAAAGGCAGGATGTAAAGCACCTAAGCCCGATAGGGTGCCAGTGGATGTTTAAAAACCTGCTGTTGAATTGTGGGGCCCAATTTTAACCAGAGTTTTTAATGTGGCTGCAACCAATGTGATCCCTCTTTCATTGGGGCTGTCAACTATTATACCAACTTCTAAAAAGGGCAACAAATCTGAATAAAAAAATTACTACCCAATATCACTTCTAGACTCACATGCGAAAGTGATGAGTAAAGTCCTACTTAGGAGACTGGAAGAATGGGCATGTGAATGTTCTCCCCTGTGCAGTTTAGGTTTAGAAAAGGAGTGGGGACTATAGAGCTATGTGTGAATTTGGATCTGCTACCAGGGAAATATACTTGTGAGAAAGATGACAGACTGTACCTCTGCTTTGCAAATCTAAGTAGTGCTTTTGACTTAGTTGAGCACTCTATCCTTTGGCCATCCCTGCTTACCCTTGTGCGCTCAGGCCGATAATATATTTTCTTGAAAGGTTGTACAAGAAATGATCAAGTAAAGTAAGTTGTGGTCCATGTGGCGAATGCACCACGAATTGTGCTGTAGAAAGAGGTGTCTGGTAAGGCTGTGTTCTTGCCCCACTACTATTCTCTCACTTTATCAATGAGGTGGACAAGGCTCTACAAGCGAATCAAGCAAATGGCCCCCAAGTCGCCAGGAGTCCCATACCACCTTTGGGGATTTAGTTTCTCATGGTCAATAAAACTAAGACCTATACAATGATTTGCAGGGCTAACCCAAAGAAATTTAGAACTGTTTTATTGACAACACTCCTGTAGACCCTAACAACACTTTTAGCCAATTGGGTATTACTTTTGCAGGAAGTGGTTCTTGGTCACATGAAATACAAATGTTAGGGGCAAGATGAACAAAAGTGTCCACTGGATCTTTAGGTTTTAGGCACAGTTGGAAACCCAACCTATAAAAGAAATAGGGTAACATCTATCGTCACATATGGGGCTAGTGTATGGGGTCATCATAACAGTAAGGCTCTCCAGATCAAGGAAAATTGTTTCCTCATGCACCTGTTGTGCTTACCCACATCTGCCTATACAGAGAGAACACACAGAGAGACAGGGTTACCGTACCTAGCTGATTTAATTTTACTTCGCCTTTTGCTGCTTTGGTGCTCTATTTCGGTAAAAGAAGAGACTAGTTTCACTCTAGATTGCCTGACTAATTATGGAAACTCACTACTTGCATCCATAAACGAAGAGCATCTTGCAAAGCTCCAGGTCTGCAGAATACTGCGGCCAGACTGGTTCTAAACCTGCCCCCTCGATCACCCTCTGTGCCCAGTTTAAAGGCCCTACACTGGCTCCTAATAAGAAAGTGGATACATTTCAAACTCTGCTGTCTGGTACACAAAAGCCTCAACAACAAAGGCCCAAAATATCTAGCCAAAAAACTAACAAAACACCTACCAATAAGAACCTATCCCTCTACCAGCAAACATCTTACATATGGCATGAAGTTACAGCTAATCACTCTCTGCCTCTAATACACCTTAAAATTATAAAATTTTATTTAACATGATGACAAGTTATGATAAATTTTCCAGTATGTTATATAATAACCACAGTTCCATGAAGACATACAATCCCTCAGATAGCAAAGAACCAAAAAACTAAGGAAAGAGAAAAGGAAAAAAAAAGGGGATGGATTATTCCTCATCCATTTAGTTAATGGTAACCAGACATTTTTACCCCATTAAGGTTTCCGATGACCCTTGAGTCTGTAAATAGCCTGGTCCATATTATATATAGCCAGCAGTCTTGCTCTCCAGTTGATAAAAGTAGGAAGGTCTGGAAAGATCCAGTTAGATGTAATATTTGCTCTTAGGATAGCCATTGCTAAAAATACGAAACCAGTATCTGACCTTATCAGAGCAGTTTGGCTTAGGGCTAGGTCCACCACTGAGATCACTAAGGCTGCTGTAATTGATATGGGCTTACTCAATAGCTGCGTTAGAAAAGCCTCAATATCTTGTAAAAGTTCTGCCAGTTTGGGGCAGCTAAAGAACATGTGTTTCAAGTCAGCGGCTACCAGCCCACACCTACTACAAGAATTCCCTTGTGTCCTTGACCATTTTGCAATTTTCCCCGGGGTGTAGTAGAGGTCAAAAATAGCCATATAATGTTGTACCCTCAAGCTTCCAGTTATTAATGTTTCCTTAGCTAATGCTATACAGCCTTCCATATCCATACTGCTCTGCCCCAATTTGTTCTCCCACTTAAGAACCTGAGAGGATAAATCATCTGGAAAGACTGCAAGTAATGATTGGTAGATTTTCCCAAGTCTGGATCTCGAAGTTATAATATCAAACAATGGAACTTTTGCAAAATGGTCCCTCTCCTGTAACATCATTTTCGTCAAAAAACTTCTTGTTAGACCTGGCACCTTGGCGTGAGTTTCCCTTCCACTTTTTGCTGATGTGCCTCTGATGTTTTGCTGGTGTTCGATGCTCAGGGCACTGCGCCATGGCCGATCTGTGCCGCAGTGCAAGTGCTCCCAATGTAAAGTGTATGTGTAATTGATTTCCACGATTGGATTATTTGCTTTACTGTCAGTCCCCACTAAAGTGCACGAGGCGTGCAGGGGCTTGTAGATACAAATGCTGCTAGTGGGCCTGCAGAGCTGGTTGCACCACCCACAGAAGCAGCCTCGTAAGATATGTCTCGGGTCCGCCATTGCTGACCCCGCGTCCAGTCTTGTACTGTCACGCTGACTGTGCAAGTGCCCACACTTGCCAGTCCCAGAACCTTCCCTCACCTTCATATCAGTCACCCCTCTGGTAGGCCTACGGGCAGGGTGCATTGTAAGCATAAGGTAGGACAAGCCTAGAGTGTGGCATGTCCTAGTAGTCAATTACCGCCCTTTCTCGTTCTTCACTATTGAAGGGCTACCCGTTCTCCTAGGACAGATGAGCTGTCGGAGCTATTACACGCTATAGTCCCGGCAGGCTCAGGGAACACGGTAGCAGGTCGAGTTTAGTATGCCTGAACTCAGAATAATAAAATACTTCCTTTAGTAAGGTTTATTTTAACATCCTGGGTTTGCAAATACTACTTTTAGAAAGTTAGCATTTGCTCGCCTAACTGTTCAGCCCGCCTCTGCCAGGATGTGTATCTGCTGTCTGAGTTTGTGTGAGTGACAGGGCTGGGAGATTCCCGGGGATAGTCGGGTGCTCCAGATGGATGGTGAATGGGGTGCTTACACCAGGATGGGTGGGCGGAGTAGTCCTTGACTCTGAATAGGGTTGTGCTCCACCACCACAATGCTGGCTCCACCTCCTGCGGAGCGTCTGATGTTTCTGCCCTGCACCCTGAAAGAAGACGGCATCGTCCTATCAACAAAGTACTTCAGAACCGGGTTGAACCAGGCTCAGGCCCCCTGGCCTGCAAAGACAAAAGAAATGCAGTATAAATATAGAGGTTCCGCTCCTTACAAATGAGATCCAGTTTTGACCACGACGAACCTCTGTCTGACTAGAAGAACCAAGAGAAGCTGAAGGACGGAAACCAGTCTGTAACCTGTTGGACTGGCCTGCAGTGGTGCCTTGCTGAGAACGGAGAGGAAAGGACCAGAGAGGACTTTGTAGACTTGTACCTGAAACGATCTCCAAGGGCTTGATCGAGAGCTTGCCCCCTGAACAGAACCCCAGGACCATTGGGTTCTATCTGCTTGTGCCCGTCTGCTGATGGGCCTCAGTTCTTATTCCCTCACCAGAGTTGTGACTCGGGTGCCTTCGCCCCCTCCCAGGTCGAGACAGCTCGGAGCTTGGTCGCCCCGCCGTAGAGAGCATTGCTCATCCCTGAGTCGCCCTCCGCGTCAGTGCCGGGCCGCCTGCTCTCCTGTCACTTCGCTGCTTACGAAGCGCGCTGTGTACCTCTCATCTTCTCCAGCCGGAATCTGCACGGAGAGCTTTTCATAGCCTCGGACGGTCCGTACGTCGTAATGTACCCGACTGTCTCGCTTTGCGCTCCTGCATACCAAGGCTCGTGCCGCACCTCATGAAAGGCCTCCCCGTACTGTGGTACCGGAAGCCTGGTGCTGCGCCCGTCTGCCCGAGAACTCGACGCCCCTCACAGATCCATGAGTACGACCCGGCGTACTAAGAAGTAGTACGTCCCGCAGGCCTGAACGGCGCCTTGCCCCGTGAGCTGCATCGATCCCGGATCGCCGCAACCCTCCACAGTCTAGCTCCCCCACCTCGCTCCTCGAGGGGGACTGAGCCGGAGATATCGTCTGGAGAATCGTCGGCCTCGTTCGGGGTTCGCCCTCACAAGTAGCCGCGCCTGAAACGCCTCGGACTTCCACCAGCAAGGTACACTTGAACTCCGTCCCAAGTTCATATCGGATCCAGGGTCCGCAATGTTCTTATTTCCCTGTCATCGTACCTTGCTAAACCACGAACATTGAAATACTAAGTTTGCCTATTGTAATCTGGTGACCTCAACTTACTAAACGGTATTTGGTCTTGTGATAATCCTGCTTGAATCTATCTTTTATATAAAGAATACATATTTTTGATACAACCATACGACTGGTGTCCATTTGTGGTGGGTCAGTGGGTTTACTGTGTGTGATCATGTATGCTTAACTTACTATCGCCCTGAGGATTAGCCTTGTCTGCTCGCACCACACTACCTAGAGGGTGAGCAGGGGTTATTCGAAGGAGTAGTTCCCTTGCCCTGACGTGGAGCTGAGGGTCCTTGCTTGTCACAACGGCATACCTTTGCCAACCAGAGACCTCCAGTTCTAACACTTCTAATTTGCAAAAACTTAAAGAAGTGTCTTGTTGGGAGTCCAAATTTCTCCTGCAATTCGGAGAAGGACATCAATTGTTCTCCAAGACAAAAGTTTACCAAAACCTTAACTCCCAGCTGCTCCCACCCTCTAACTATTGAGTCCTGAAAAATTGGTGGTAATAGACCGTAGGAAAATAGAGGAGTGTGTGAGTTCACATTCGGAATCCCTATCTGCCGCCTCACTTTTCTCCATATTGAAAATGCTGATTGAATTACCATGAATTTCCTTTTCTTATAATAACTAGGCACTATGATTCGAACCAGGGAATTATGAGCCTGTGTGCCTAATAAATGCTCAGATATTGTAGGTTTAGCTGATTCTGGTACCTTCGCCTTGTCACCGGCCAACAATAGCCCCATATGCTGCAATAAAGCAGCCCAGTGATACAGCTGGAGAGACGGGAGCCCCCATTGCCCCCTCTCTTTTGGAAGTACTAACCACTTTGCAGCCCTTCTTGCTTTGTGATAACTCCACATAAATCTTATACAGATTCCTTCCGCCTAAGCTAAGCAAGAAGCTGGGAATTCAAGAGGAATTGACCGGAAAAGGTATAAGAACTTTGGGAAAATGGACATCTTTATAACATTACATCGACCGTGTTATGAAAATGCAGACCTGACATTTTTCGTAAATATGGCTATATCGTCTGCATAGGCCATTGCCTTATACGATGTCCCATTTACTATAATAGCTTTGATCAGTTGATCAGCGTCCAATTTCGCCAGCAGCGGATCTATATACAGGGCGAACAGTAATGGTGAGCAAGGGCACCCCTAACGGGTGCCTCTGCGAATAAATAATGTTTTAGATCCTCGCCTTGATATCTAAACCCGGGCCTTTGGAGACCTATACAAAGCTTGTAGAGCAGTAACAAATTCCGGCGGGAATCCTTTAATCTTCAGTAGCCACCAGAAGAACCCCCAGGAGACCCTGTAGAATGCTTTCTCTGCATCCAACAGGATCATCCCCAGGGGTCTCCTTTCAGCCTGTGCCCAATCCAGCAGCGCTATTGCCCGTCTGACATGGTCCGAGGTGTCCCGTCCCGGGATAAAGCCATGTTGCTGAATAAAGACAAGCGGAGTAATAACCTTCCCCAGTCTAAGCGCTATGATTTTAGAATATATCTTGTTATCTGTGCAGATTAAAGATATGGGGCGATAGGAGGAGGGGTTTAGTTCCGGCTTGTCCTTCTTTTTAAAGACTACAATAGTAGTATACCGCAATGAATCAGGAGTATATCCGCTCTCTCCGAAGGACTTGTCTAAAAGTGGGATAAAACTCAAGTGTTAGTAAGTCAGCGCCTGCTGCCTTACTGCCGCCAATGATAGTATTTCCTCCCTGTGATCGGCAGCCAGCATCGCCCTCTGATCAGGGGTAGTCTGACCCGCCTCGTAATCAGCCAAATACTCCCCTCCTACATGGTCTACATCTACATCCCCTTCCTCAGTAGCATACAATCCCTGATAAAATCCATGAAAGACATCCAGGACTTTATCCGGGAGGTTCTGAATCTGCCCTCCTGAGTTTCTGATACAACATATCCTATACGCGACTGCTCTTTGTTGAATTTGTTTTGATAGCAATCTGCCGGTATTTCCTCCAAATTCATAGACATCAGCCTTATATTGCTTGTAATTCCTGGCTAGATCTTCACCAAAGTGCAAATGAACTTTAATTTTGGCTACTGCTATCTTTTTTTGACAAACCTTGTTCTTCTGTGAATCACTAATTACTTGTATAAACTCTTCTTCAGCTTCTCTGAGCTATTCTATCCAGACATTAACCATGTCCATTATTTTCCATTGACGATACAGAGCAAAGCTCAAAGTTTCTCCCCTTGCCGCAGCCTTAAAAGTATCCCATACTATCAGTTCAGAGGCTTTCCCCCTATTCACCTCAAAAAATTCAGCAATACATTTTGAAAAATGTTGACAATATTCTACATCCAGCAGTAACTTCCTGTCAAAAGACCATGTTGTCACTGCCTGCAGCTCACTTACTACCGGAAGTTGGATTACTAAGAGATTATGATCCGATATTAGTCTGGGGGGAAGCTCACAAGTGACCCTTCCTGCTATTGAGTTAGTGATGAAAAAATAATCTAGACGCACCAATTTTCTATGGGTAGCCGAAAAGAACGTATAACCAGCTTCCCCTTGGCGCTGCTATGCCAAATATTTATCAGTCCATGCTCTTGACATAAGCCTTGTAAAGCCCTAAAAATATTAAACTTCCGTCCAGAATAAGACCCATTACTTAGCACATCAAAACCAGCATCCAAGTGGATATTGAAATCCCCCCAAGTACTATCAGCGGTGGCTATAATGCTAACTCAGTGTTTAAAAATTCCAAGCTAGCGGGATCGTCCAAATTGGAGACATAAAAAGAACATATAGTATATAGCGTCCCACTAATACCTGCCTCAATGATTACCCACCTCCCCAAACTGTCTTCTTTCACTCTGTTACATATTAAGAGCCCGCGCATAGCTATTATAGCTGTACCACGAGTATTAGTGGCTTGCCGAGTGCATGCTAGTAAGTCGAGTCCCAGCTCCTTCATCCACATTCGGTTGATCCAGCAAATGTGGGTCTCTTGCAGGCATAGCACATCAAACCTCAGATGCCTAATTATTTTTGCCAAGATCCCCCTCTTGTTCCTATCATTTAGGCCACAACAATTTAAAGAGCCCACCCTTATACCCCTGCCATGACGGACAGTTACTCTCAACATACTACATTGGGCTGAAATTGGACCGTGATCTTTCACATCAAGACTAACACATTTGAGAGTTACCTCCCTCCATCCCACCCCCCATTCTCCCCCCCACCCTCCCTTCCAGGTTGCACCAAAAAACACCCCCCCAACACCCCCCGCCCACTTACGAGACCTGGGGACCAACTACCTTGGTGATGTGGGGCTGACCACACTCAGCCCTCCTGGCAGTGAGACCTAAACCCGACTATATTCAAACAAAATTCACATTATTTTGGCAAGTAACGCACTCAGAAAAGAAAATGAGCATCAATAGACGAGAGGTAAAAGCAAATATAAGGCCTAAAGAAAAGAACAGATATATGAGCCTAAATCAAATACTAAAGGATACCTAGCGCATATGATCCCCAGGGTCAAGCTAAGCAATAAAGACTAAGCTCAGAATGAATTAAACTAAATTAAATTCCCTTCACTTAAGCTCACAAACAAATTTTTTTGGTTAAGGTCCAGACAAGGACAGCAGAAATTCCTTAGCCTGAATTTCTGACTCGAAGTACTGAGTCCGCCCCTGGAAAACCACCTTCAGCTTAGCTGGGCTCATAGGAAATGCCTGTGCCCCTTTTGCCTGAAACTCAGCTATCATCTGTCTGAGAAGCCAACACTTCTCTACCATGTTCTGGCAAAAGTCTGAGTGTACGAAAAATGCACAGCCTTTCCCGGATCTTTTCCGGTCAGGTCTAGCAAGGTCATACAAAGATTCCCTTGCCAGAAAATGATTTAAAGAAATCATGATAGCACATGGGCGATTCTCAGATTGACCACCTATTCTTCTTTGATTAAATGAAATGCGATGGGCCCTTTGGATTTGCGTCTTCCATTCCCACTGAGGTAGGTCCAGAAAAACCTCTTCAAAAAGATCTATAACAAATTGACGGATATCAGACCCTTCTTTTCCCTTGGCAATATCCAATATTTGAAGATTGTTCCATCTTGCGCGATTCTCTAAATCAGTCAACTTTATTAACGTATCATCCCTTTACGCTTGCATGGCAGCAGTCTTTTTCTTCTGCACATCGAGTTCATCATCCAATTGAGATATCCTGGTTTTCGCCTCTCCAATTCTGGTAGCAGAGTCCGCGCAAGACTTGGCAACTCTTCTTATCAAATTTTGCAACTTCCTACATGCCCCCTGCGTCTGAGCACTCTCAGTCCTAGTTTCCTCTTGATGGGCCATGATTACTTGGTAAATTGTAGCTAATGTTATTTCTTCTGTAACTTGCAGGGTCTTACCAACCTCAACCAGGAGCTCAGCATTTTTCCCCGCGTCCTGATTTACCCCTAGATTTGGAGTGAAGGCGTAGTCCCAGATCAGGTTACTGGCAGTCCCATCAGCCCCATTTTCAAAAAGAGTGGGGGGGGGGCGGAAGACTTTTTAATCGTACCCGAGATAGAAGAGCCCTCAACTGCGTCTTCTCCCCAATGTAAACTACTAGTATTGCTTCCTTCTCCCGCCCAGTCCTTACTCCGAGTCTCGTCTTCTGAGGAATTAGATTGCTCCGAGAGCGAAAAAAAACTTGTCAGTGAAATCCTCATCTAGACAGTTAATACCCTTTGTACTGGTATTATTCTGAGTGAGGTGATCTTCCTGCATCGCAGAGTCTGACACTGCCAAGTCTCCACCCAGTACACTGTTTCTTTGGACTACATCTCCCAGAATACCATGGGACTGCGATATTTCAGTCAGTCAATTATGCTTTATTCGAGTAAAAAAAAACTCATAAAAGCAAAACACATATAAAACCCCTACGTTCATAGCAATAATGTTAACAACCTATTTACAATCACAGAGATGTTAAAAAATAAAGCTTCAAGACTTCCATTAAAATTCACTATAAAACCACAAAATTCATACAGATACAACACCAATATATAGGCAGATTCTCAATAGCTAATTGGAGGGGCAGAAAAAGGACTGCATTTCCGAAACATCCTGTTGTTGTGCCAGGAAAGTTCTTCTAATTGCCCATACCCAACCTAAATATTCCGCAACAGCCACAGCAATGGTGGAGGAAGAATTAGTACGTATTATTCTAAGGGCCACAACACTGTCCCTTGTACAAAGCTGTTTGGACATGGCCCTCAACCAGACACGTCGGGGTAGACAGTAGGCCGCACATACAAACAGTAGGTGGGCAATGGTCTTTGTGCAGACTTTACAAGATGGACAAGTATAAGAGTTACCTTCGGCCCATCTTCCAGTTAGTGATCTAATAGGAATAGACCCCACCCTAAGCTGGAAGTATAACTTCCTTTCCTGGGGCTTAGTTATAATGTCCCAGTAGGACTCGAGGGAAGGGCAAGATTTCACTTCGAGATACTGGCCCTCCAAAATAGAAGCACCAGCATCATTCCAGTTCCTATGGTTTACTGTTTCCCAGTACTTGGTTTTTATAACTTCCTTGGCCGGGAACTGCACCTCCTCTGGTTTCTCCCAAAGCTCATTCATACCCAAAGTCCCCAAAGATCTACGCAAATCCCCTAACCAACCTATCTTATGGAACTTATCACGGTTGATTACATCCAGGAAGCCCCTTGCGTAATGTGCGAGTTCAGGAGTGGCCCAGATGCGACGCCAGTATAGAATGGGTCGCAATCTAGCCATATGAAATATGGCTTTCCTACCCAACTCACAACGCAGCGGCTTCATGGGTGTGCTTTTAGGTAGGGCAGTTAGGCTTCGGAGGAATTAGTTTTCTGTGAGTGTTAGTGGTACCAGGTTGTCATAGCCCCAAAGCTCGGTGCCGTATAGCGCAGAGCTAACTGCTTTGGCCTCATATACCTGAAGTGCTGGCTTGATTGGTCTAGTCAATGATTTTTTATGCTCAGCACTTATGACACCTGTGTTTTGACGGAATTTGAGGGCCGCCAATTCCATATATTTCCTCCACTTAACACCCTTGTCTATAGGAACTCCCAGATAGACGAAGTCTGATACTATTTCTGCCTTTTGGCCATCCAAGAAAAGGTTCCCTCTGAAGCTGGGGTGAGGATTAAAAGTCATGAGCTTTGTTTTTGCCACATTTACTTCAAGCCCACAATCCCTGCAAAAGTCCTCAAAAATGTTCAGGGCACGCTGGAGGCCACTAGGGGTTTTAGATAATATCAGCGTGTTGTCTGCAAAAAGTAGTATTGGTGTTTTCAAACCATCCAAAATTGGAGCGTCGACAGACGCAGACAACATGCGCTCCACAACACCATTATTAAATAGGGAAAAAAGTGTTGGAGCCCTGGCACAGCCTTGGCGTACCCCTCCTTCCACTGGGAACTCCTCAGAAACCTGGCCATGCCTACCCCACTGGATCTTTGCATAATTACCCTCGGGTAATCTCATGACCAGGGATAAAATCTCAGCTGGCATACCCATCTCGCTTAAGACTTTTCATAGCATGGAGCGAAGGACTAAATCAAAAGCTGCATGCAAATCGATGAAGCGTACAGACTAGCCTTCTCCAGCTGCACTGTTTTCCAATATAGCAGGGTAAACCGAAAGATGTGATCTATCGTGCTGGTCAATTTACGAAATCCAGCTTGATAGAAAGATAATACATTAGATTCTTCCACCCAGTTCATGATCTTTGTTGGGATCATTTTACCTACAACCTTCTGGATCGTATCTATTAGGCTGATGGGCCTGTAATTCCCCGGTATGGTTTTATCTCCCTTTTTGAATACGGGTATTATTACTGCCCCCAGCCACGAATTTGGCACTCATGCCCCTAAAGCTACCGCATTCGCCAGGTTCAAGATATTCTTCCCCCAGCAAGTTTTTTGGTGGAGAAAGACGTCAGTGGGCACCCCATCATCTGGACCCGGGGCCTTGCCCCGCGCCACTGAGTCTAGGGCCATTACTACATCAGTTTTAGTGAAAGGTGGTGTTTTAAAAACTGTAATTGTTACAGGTTCTCCCAGGATGTCCTCTGGGCGAGACATGTATTGGGGCCCAAAGTAGTCCAACTAGCTACTCTGGGAAACATAGTTTGAGGGTGGTTCGGGGATGCCACCTTTCCCCCACTTAACTATATTCCAGAATAGTCTGGAGTCTTTGGCCGAACTGGCGGCCTTAAGATCTAATCAATGCTGCTCATCCCAGTCCTTCTTGGCCTGGAGAACACTGGCCTTATACACCTGTCTCGCCTCCCTCACAACAGCTTGAACTTTACTCTTAATAGCCACCCCCAGTGAACTTCTTGCTACCCTACACTGGGTGTTATACCACCCTTTTTGATGCGGGGAGGTTTTCTTGCCAGGTTGCACACGTACTACCCTAAAGAAGTGACCTTTTATTACGCTAAAGAATGCACAATGGAGTTTGGTGATCTCATCCATTTCTATACCTCCCTCCATTCCCATCCTCAAAATAGCTTCCATGGCAACAGTAGTAGTCTCCAGTTCTTTGTTAATACTATCCAAGGCCTCTTGGTTCACCGCTACTTTGGGCCACTTTACTCTTCTCCAGTCGTTTGTTGGGGCGATCTCTGCTATCCCTTCTACTATATTATTTGGGCCCTCCATCTCCCCACCCCACAGTTTGTGAGTGATACATAGGGGATTATGGTAACTCTCCTGCCTACTGACCACCCTCTGGTCAGTCATTAGGTGCCAGATCGCCAAATTACATATTTCACTATATCGTGATTAGTATCCGCCAAGGCTAATCCCCCAGTCTCCGAGGATACATTTAGATGCACTTCTCCAGCGGTTTCAGTGCCTTCATTTGACTAAGTGATTTTTTTGGAACTCTTCCCCCTTGCATCTTAGGGGCCAACCCCTTGTTTTTAGCTGAGGGTGACAGTCCTGGACCACCAGTAACATTGCCAGTATTAGAAGTCAGCTTATTCTTTGCAGTCTGAGCCTTAAACATCACAGGTAATGACTGCTTACCGCATGTTGTAGCTCCGTTCCTCGAACCTGTCTCCCTGGAGCCGCCTCCTGCTGAGCCGCTTGCTCCAGCTACAGCCGTAACTGGTCTCGATATTTCCTCTGGGGTGGGGGCCACTCCCCACCCACTCGCACCCCTGCTCACTGTTTTCGGAGGCATCTCCTCGATCCACCACTTTCCGCAGCCCAACACCGTCCAGGCAGACTCAGAGCACCCGAGAGCCCGCAGCGCCAACCAGCATGGGAGCGGAATCCCTAGCTCTGCATTCCGCACTCCGCAGAGCCTCAGCAGTATACACCAGCTCCAACGGAACTCCAAACAGTGCCGCAAACTCTGCTAGCTCCGCCGAACCTTCCGCTGATTCCTCTCCTCTTTCCTCTGCCAGCCAGGTTAGTGTTGCGTTTGCCTCGCCTTACTGCAGGTCAACACCGGAGGGGTTGAGTGAGCAGCTCACTCAGCCGAGCGTTTCAGCTTCCATCTTGCCCGCCTCCTTAACATGCCATTATGGGGGAATCCTATGTTCCCTGATGTATTTCGTGATGTGGTAGCTAAATCTTGGGATAGATTTGGTATTTGACAGCTTAGCCACTTGTATAATGCTGCTGGATTCCGCATGTTTTAGATTTGCAGATTTCATTTGGTCTTCCGAAAAATATGTTTTATAAATATTTGCAGTTAAGAGATTATTTACTGGGATCGAAGGGAATAAAACAACCTATGGGATCAAATCTACTGCAATATATACATTCAGACTCAAAATTGACTATCAGCAAGGCATATCAGTTACTTTCACAAACTTGGGAGAATTATTATCCAAAGATAGCACTAAAATGGACTGGGCTACTGGGTCAAGTTGTTGATCCAGCTGATACAGAAGAATCAATGGAACACTTAAATAGTTCGGTCCACTTTATTAATCTTAAATTGCAACAGTTTAAAACAATGTTAAGGCTTTACTATAAACCAGAACGTATAGTTAAGTGGATAGATTCTTGTAATATAAACACGAATGACAAATGTAAATGTGCCAAGTGTGGAATGATAGCTGCAAATATTGTGCATATGTTTGTCACTTGTCCATATCTGGCTGTCTTCTGGAATGAGATACAGGACATTACAGCTGATCATTTAAAAATGTATTTTTACTTAGTAGAGAAAGAGATTATGCTTCACTATAAAGCAGATGTACCTCTCAGGCTAAAATCTCTAATATCAATTATGCTTGTAACCGCATGCCCTTGTGTTGCCCTGCTTGGATATCCAAAGCCCCGCCTAGAGCTTTTGAATGGTGGGCAACATTAAGGGAGATTTTAGAAAGAGAGATGGCTATAGCCAAGGGTAGAGGCATACGGTCATGGAGGAAGTCCTATCGAATCTGGGGACCTATGATAGATTAAGTAAGGAAAAATATATACTTTCGTAATCTCTCTCTTAATATTTTACTTGTTTACTCATTTGTTTAATGTATGACAGCACTCCCCTTTTTTTCCTTGCTGTTTATATATTATGATATGATTGCTTTGGTATTACAGTGCTTACTTTCCAGAAATAAAAATTATTTAAAAAAAAGGAAACTTGGAACAGACTGCCTTTACATCTCCAATTGGAAACCAATCACAAGAAATTTCGCAGATCCTGTAAAACCTGGCTATTCTAGAGCTGTCCACCCTTCTTTCTTGCTTTTCTTCTTTTTCTGAGTTTTGAGTGAGAGCTATGAGACCTACGGTTGATATATGCGCTTAATAATACCACATACAAAAACAAAAATACAAACGATAAAGCATTGAGTATCCCCTGGTTAAGTTAAATACATTCAATTTATAGTCTGTTTAAGATACCAAGACATTTTAACTCTGCAATGATCACAACACTTACCAAACAGTGTATTAAAGATAATGTTATGAACCATTGAAAGGAAGCCCATGTGAGAACAGAGGGGGGAGGGGTCTACTGCTACATTTCACCATTCATTAAAGCTAGAGGAGGGCTTTCAAGGGTATTTTACCTGGGTTACTAATCCAATGCACCGCTTCGTACTAACTAGATTTAGATTTGAGAATTTAGCATTTCCCACATTGAAATCACGCCCTTTAGATAGGATCCCCTGCCCATGTGATAGTCAGAGCAAGGAACGCACACTGCACTTTATTCTATTTTGTGATTTTTATTCTAATGTTAGGCATTACTATTTAAGACCATTTTTTCTTGTAGAAAATATTAGATCACATATTGTTGCCTTGAAATTTCTGCTCGAGATAAAAGATATCAGGTTTCTCTTAATGTCACACTTTTTGTTACAAAAGCAATATATATATGCAAATGCAATGTTTTTATCTGAAGCTATTATGAATTCCTTGCCTTAAACTATTTGTTTTACGGAAAGAGGGCGATAGTTTTCGTTGTGAAATTTTAAACAGGTATACCTGTGAATGGCCATTTTAGACTTTATTTATGTGCAAAAAAAAACTTTTGTCTTTCGCTTTTAGGGTTGTGTTTACATACTGAATAAAGCCTTTGAAATGAGCTGCCTATTAGATTTAGGGTATGCAATATCAAGAAAACCTTGCATTCTTTTTTTTCTCCTGTATCCGCCACATGTGTATTGGCAACTCACTTGTTTGAGCCGAGCCAGTCTGTACACTGTGAAAGTATTTTATGAGGCGGACCAGTGCTTTTTCACTGGGATTCTGTGTGCACTGCACACAAAGGCAGTGCAGTCTGTGGTGAGCAAGCTGAGACCCTGAACAGGGTGCCACTAGCAATGTGCATGCCACGGGGCCTTGGAAGGCATAGTATTCATTTTATTAGGAGTGCACCAATGCCTTACTACCTGCATTGCCAACACATCCTCTGCTGCATTGGGAGAGAGAATGGGGCGTGGTTTAAGATTTGGGTGACAGCAAAAAGAAGTGAATGGAAGGCTCGACTCGTTTTGTCAATCTTATAAAGGCTCGCCAATCTCTAAAACTAAAGCTATAGGGAATGTCCTCAAGCAGTACATTCAATAGTCTGGTTTCATCATTCTGGTGAATACTACTTAAAAAACTGTTTCAATTAAAATGGGTCATCAGAGAACAGGTTTCTTAAAATGTATTTATCTTCAGATTCAAATACATCAGCTCCTGATCAGGGCCGGAAAAACTAAAACAGATAAATGATGAAAAATACTCCTTTTGTGTACAGGTACATTATTTTTTTAATGACTGATGGACTCTCTATATACAGATTTGCTACCATCCTAGTCTGGGGCAAAATTTCCATTTAGAATCATTGTAAATATTAATGTGGTGTAAATTGATGATATTTTAATTTTGCATCATTATCTGTGAGTTGACATAATTGGTATCTTCTAAAAGAACTTTTGTGTAACAAAGGATAATATTTATGTAAAGCATTGTCAATTACACCGATTATTTGGTAATGGAGAAATTTAGGAGCAAAAGAATAGTTCAATATTTCTTGTATATGTAGTGGGTGCTCTTTTACTCATGACCAACGCAGTGTGAATAATTAATAAACATCCTCTACTTACATTATGGCGCTTCAACATTTTGTGAAACCTAGGTGATTAGCTCTTTAGGCAATCAGATATATGAAAGGGGGTTGTTCTGCACCAGGTGATTTAGGCATGGAACAACAAAAGGCAGAATGCACTTCGTCCAACTCCCCAGAATTCTACCCATTTCCCATAAGGCTGAAAAGTTTTGCCCATGCAGATTAGTAAAAGATATCATTATCCTTAAGATTCCAGCCTCATTTTGCTCAATTTACAAGTTGCTGACGAAGACAACAACAAAGTTGAGAAGATGGTTGAATTATCAATGCCAGAGGGAAATTAAAAACATACAATAAAAGGGTTGGAGAGCTCTATTTTTATTCCTACCATAGCTACACAAAGTATGTATCTTTAATCCACAAAGCATTGGGAGTACCTAACTGGAACTTAAGTCTGTGAAAAAGCCACTTTGTGTGTATGAAATGCAAATTCTCAGACTCAAACTTGAGGAATTGTATGTTTGTAAAGAAACGTATTAATTACTGTCAGTATGCACAGTTTATTTTTTTATTGCCATTCCTTGGTTTGGAAATCTGCAAAAATATGTATGCTTGTTGGAATTCACATTGCTCTTAGCAAATAGGCCCCCACCATGGAAACAAAAGTAAATAGGCTCCAGGCAAAAACATGATTAAGCACCTTTACAAGATGGGAAACAACCATAGGATCTATGGTAAAATCTCAAATTAAATATGCATGAACACATTTGCATAAAATGTACACATTCGGGAAATGTGATACACATACATTAAATACATGCATGCAGGTATCCCTACGACTAAAACATTTCCAAAAATACTCAAAGTTTTCAAATCGTTCTGCAACTGTTGGTATAATGGTCGGGGAGAAAATATCCAGCTTTTTCTTAAGCAAATTTGCTAATCTGTCCCATTAACTACGGTCACCTCTATCTACATCCCAAAAAATAAAAACGTAGGTGCTACTATGAATCCAAATTGTTATGTAATGAAATGGTTTAAATGCTTTACTATTTGTGTTTTCTTCCAGTATGGAACAATAGTAGATAGTCACTAATGTTCACAAAGCACAAGGAGGCTATTTGCAAGAAATAATGAACATTATACAAAGGAAAATCCTCACCGGTAGTAAAACTGTTCCGATTTATAGTTTCATTACTTTTCTCCTTGTAATTTAAACATTTAAATTCAAATACTGAATTTAGAACATGTGCTGTGATGCAATTTTAGCAAGTTATATGCAAGGATGCAAACTCTAACTCTTGAAAGCTCTCTTCATATAACTGAAACCAGGCAAGAGGTAAAAGAGGAGCTATAACTCCAAAAGAGGCATTTGTACTTTCTTTGAACAAATACAAAAACTGGTGATTTATTAACTATAGCCCATCTGACTAGCTATTGTAAATTACTAAGCAACAAAAACATATCAGCACGTCATTATACATTATATAATACTTACACCTGTTGCATTAATTAGCTGGCACCAATGCCTATCCCGAATGGCAGGATTCTGTAACTCTGTCACTGCCCTGAGAGATGTCATCACATTTTTGATGGTTAAATCCAAGCCTATGTATGCATCCCAGGCACGAACCTCTTTGTCCATTGACCACAGTTCCTGAGAAGAAGTAGTTTTAGATTAATGTCAGGCATGTAAAAAAAGGAAGCTAAAATCTACTAGAAGAATAAAATGTGCATTTGTTCTGCTTGTTGAAGAAAAACACAAAGAAACGGTGGTTTGTGAACAATTGTAGTGTACCCCTATTTTTCCAACCTACTTCTGTTGTGTCATGTTAAATGGCATAGAAATCGCTGGTTTCCAAAATAATGAAAAGTGTGGAAATAATTAGGGCCTGTCAAATTCAAATGAAATCACAACGGTCAAATCCAAACCCAGAGAAATTTACTTAAACGAACAGCTAAATTTCACATCTCTGCCTGAGTGTACATTTCCAAGATTAACAAAACATTCCCAGAGGTTCACTTGGATAGGTCCAGGTGTCCTGGTCTACTTTTGGGAATATAAAGTTACTTTTTCTTATTTTTGTTTTACAGACATCCAAATCCATTGTGGGGAGACCCAACAGGAAAGAACTCAATGCAGGAGTAATGGCGTTTTCAGTGCAAATCTGCATTTGTTTCTCCACCACAAAAGCTTTTGTCTCCTCAAGAAATGACTTCTCCTAGACCAGCAGAAAGTCCTGGAAAGGTAGTTAATATCTGACCATTTCCAAGGGGAGAGGTGGGCAGAGTGGTATTTACTACTATAGATTTCTCTGCACTAGTAGTAGGAAATGCCACACTAGTGAATGACTTTCCACTTGCAGGAATAACTTTGTGGATTCCAAGCAGGTGAATACATTATATTTTTGGACAAAATTGCCTTTGTAATTAGTGCCCTAAATGTTGATAATCTTTGAAATGAAAGTAGTATGAAAATAAAGGTGCCTATTTCAAAACATATTTATTGGTGATTGATTATATAACCTGGGTATAAATTTAGGCATAATACAAGCACTACTAGAAAGAATTGGAATATCATAACTCAGTTGTACCATGTGCTCTTCCATTTATGACACAGACTGCAGTCTCCTAGAATGAACACAAAAGATGCCAGGAAATCCATTTGCTCCTAATTGATACTCTAAAGTGAGAAATTTGCTTGTTCGTTGTACATCTTTGAGTTTAGTTTTGGAAGGAGGAGCAATTTCTGTTTTTGAGTGCACTCAAAGCAAATTCTTGCTAGAGTGCATCACGGCCAACAGATGTAGTCATGATGCATACTATGTTGCCAATCAGTTCATTATGGGCTACCCAGTGTTTTGATCAGAAAGTGTTACTAGAGGAAACCCTTCTATAAAGGCTTTATTTTAGATTTGCAAAAGACCAGTTCAAACATTATTTAAGGTATTTGTAAATCTGGTTGTTTTTGGTAAAGGTTTGTTGCTAGCTATGATATGGTTCTGACAATGAAACTGCCCTATTGTTACATATTTTACAAATACAGTAATTCCAATATGTAGGATCCTGGAAAAGATACAAATACAGCTACATTATTTTGGTCAAGTTGAAAGACTCCTATCCTGAAGACTATGGAAGTTATATAGACATTGATGAATGTGACAACTCCACCTAAAAGTGATGGATGTCCTGTCTACCTCATAGCGAGCACATTTGTTGTCAGTGGCACTCTAAATACCCATAATACTATAAAGTGGTGTTATCAATGATTTACCTCGAATTGGTAGGTGTAAAGCTAAAAGTGAATACATCCATGTATCAATACAAAACAAAATGATAAGCAGCTGCTCTCAAATATTTATGAACTCCTAGAGTGCAGCCCCTCTCATAAACCCCGGCATAAAAAAGATGGTAAACGGAATTAAAGCATTCTTTACCTCATAGAGAGTGGCGCGTCATATACAGAGCACATGTCTCGGCTGTGAACTGCTCGGGCAAGGAAGCACTTTTAAAAGCAGATTCTTATTAGTAGTACACATCGGGTTCACAGTATCCTATAAGATCTGCGGACTGATGGAAAAACTGTGAGAGGCAAGGATGGTTCCCTCACGCATTTACTGTGGAGATACCCTAAATTGCATCGTTATTGCAAGAGATGCTCCCAGAATCAAAATATTTGACACAGAAATCCCACAGTTCCCAGAATACACCATGTTGGGTCTCTCAAATAAACTAACCGTGCCTTTGACATCTATATGGGGTAGGGCAATCTCCATGACTCTGTTTTGCATGGCAGGCAATCGCAACAAAACGGGAGAAAGAGCAAGCACTAGAATATGGAGATTGGCTCAACAGGATATGGAAACATTTGGGTATGGAAAAATTGTCAGCAACCTTGGAGTCTCATGAGGCCCACTTGGAGAGAATCTGGGGCAGTGCATTGGCATTCTCTAGTCTGATTTTATAGAATTCACCTGTAGTGATACCAGTCAGAATCCGCTGTATAACACATACACACTCTATCTAATGGGCATCCGGCTTACAGATTGAAATGAGAGGGCCCTAGAAAAGAGGTTGGTTAAGTACAAAAGTGGTTCTGTTGGGTAAGGCAAATAACTTTGAAACGCTAATAAATGCAACTCAAACGTTTAGAAAAAACTTTTAGAAAAAACTCTCTGAAACACATATGCACTGAGGAAATAAATACTCAAGCAATTTACCGAAAAACTCATATAGACAAGGCATTGATTTCATGCGATTGTTGTATATATCAGAATTCATTCATGTTACATCCGAATTAATTCATTGAATGATAACATTAGATCCATAAGAAAAGACCGTCAAACAATAGTGAAAATGATGTGACAATTGGTAAAAAGTGCACGGTGCATGAAGCAATGTACAGTGAAATCAAGTAATATATATATACAATTATATACAGGGGTTAAATAGGCCAGAATCTATTTCACAACCAAGGAGTCATAGTGTTCATGAAGTGGCTCCTGGAGTTTCTGGACCAAAGGTGAGAGTTGACGTTTCGACCCTAATATGCCTCAGTTGGTGGTCGCGGCGGGTCTTTATCAAGACAGGGGGTTGGGATAGGACAGTATGTCGATCAGGAGATATAGCACTTTGTTCCCCTTCCTCCAAGTGACCGCTTTTCCAGCAATCTTACTCGGAATTGACCTGGCGGCAGCCCTTCAGGCAGAGATATTTCCTCTAAGTGACTTCTGAGAGGTCTCTGAAAGAAGTCCTAAAGAGCAGAGGAGCTAAAAAGATCCCTTAGGCTACTTTATGTAGCAACTTCATATAAATCATTGGGATTGACTGGCCTTTGGGACTATCCCAAAAGTAGTAGTATTGGGCTCATCTGGCTGATTGGTATGCCACGAGTACGACCATAGGATTCTTAACCGCTCAGTTCCTAAGTTTTAATTCATACCCAAGGTTTGAGTCTTTTTTAGATTTCATCTCCACTAGCAAAAGGTCTGTATGTGAGATTTTGTTTGGACTGTCTACCATTAAGATCTATTAGAACGTGGGTCCCCGAACAAGTCTCTGTTTCTGCCCTGTGTGCGGTACAGCCCCGGAGACCAACAAACACATTTTGTTCTTTGTTCTGTTACCAGCTCCCTCGTAGAAGGTAGATCCAACTAATCTGTCAGAATCTTGAAACCAGATATTATTGGGTTGATCTCATGATTTTGAGGATTGATACATCAAATCCTATTGTCTTTTCTGGGAGCAGATTTTTATTGAATATCTGGTTTAGGTAACAGAGGTTTGTGACCTAGCTTGGCGAAGGAGTTTCTTTTTTATCTGTTATCAAGTTGTAATATAGTGAAGGATAAACCGGATGTTTGCCCTGTGAACAACTCTCTGCATGAATAATTATTCATGTAATGCACAGAGCACTTCAATTATTTGTGAGAATTATATTGCCTGTAGTTCTCTGAAGTTGTTCTTAGGAGGTTTTATATTCATGCTGTATTTTATCTGGAATTTGTTAAAGCATATTTTTAAATATTTGATTGTTATTTATTGTTCATGTATACTTTGATGGTTTGTATAAAACCAAATAAAGTTGTGATGAATCTCTAGTCACTGCCCCTCTGCTCTGCTTTCCATTGGGGCACCATTGATCCTTATGACAAATTTAAACAAAGGCTGGTTCAAATGACTGCATGGTGATTAATGGTAAATATTTCTACGGTCCTATTTCTACGTCCTTTCAAAGAGGTCCTCAAATAACCTCTATTTGTATTGGTACTGATCTGCAACGTATCCGCCAAGGTCCTTTGACCTCAATTGGCAGCAGTATTTCTTCAGTCACTTCTCAACTGTTTATATGAGATCATCCTTTAGACAATTCAAAATCTTTTGTAGAAAACAGCTGTCCTTTCAAAAGCTAATATAAATCAAGTTTCTGTGCAAAATATGCCAACAAGTCCATAACCCTTATCATGCTTCTAAAAATGTATATTTGATTTAAAGAGTTATATTATGGCCTCACCTTCACTCAACAAAAAATAAATGATAACTACTGTAGGAACTCCGTCTTTTGCCATGTGTACAAAATGTATTTCACTCTAGACAGCTAGTGTTTGAATATTTAAGAGGTGAGCCCTGCTAATCATGCTTCAGTTCTGTATTCCCAGCTTTTTAAAGACAATTGGTTTTATGTTTTAATTCATCTCACCTCACACACTCACAAATCAATGATATGTGATGATTTTTAGTGCAATAGCAATGGAGTAAATGTTAGTCTTGTATCCACCAAACAATATAACATATGCTTTAGACAGTGCACTTTTAAAACAGCTAGGCCGCACAGTCTATGTTTAATTTTAAACCTGAATAAAAACTCTCAGGTAAAAAAACATAATCCTCGCTAGAGTGAATCACTAAATTAACCAGAGGTCAATCCCCTGGTAGCGATGGCCCAGATCGGACAGGCTTAACTTGGAGGCAATGTGCGAAGACATTTCAGAACTATGACGGTAACAAAGTCGAAATGCAAAACAATAAAGATACTAAAATGAATTACAAAAAGTGAGTACAATGACAAAAATCCAAGAAGGGCAGCCCAGAGATATGATTTTTAAAGTTTTATATACATATATCCCCAAGAAGCACAAAGTTGCAAGGGTTGTGGTAGACCGAGACCTTAGGCACAATTTGAGATTGACCGCGATGGAGCATGGCTCGGAAATACCACCAAAGTTCATCCTAGACAAAGATTTTACCCTCTGAGTTTAGTCCTTTAAGTTCCAAAAAAGCACAGGAGTACAGTTTAAAGCCCCCTCCCAGGACCTCAAGGAAAGCACTTAGAGATTAGAGATTCAGGGCCTAATTACGACCATGGCAGTCCATCGGTCTGCCGTAGTCACAATGGTGGTCCACCCGCTGTGTTACATATTCGGCGGTTGAACCACCAGTGGACCACTGCAACCACCGGGAATCCCTGATCCCGCGGCAGTGGGGCAGTGGTCTAAAGCAGCAATATGCTGGTGGTGTAGTGGCGGCACTGCTGAGCATATTACGAGTTGCCTCATCATGAACCTATCCACGGTGGTGAACCTGCCATGGAACGGTTGGCAGTGAGGCAACTAAGGGGGCCCTAACAAGGCCCCCTTGTCACCTCTGTGCATGGGGGTGCATGCAGGGGTGCACATGTTTTGCCCCCCCTGTATTTCTGCACCCTCAGTTGCTGCATGGGAAGAAATGCACAACATGGTTCCTTTCTTCCCAAGCAGCAATACGCTAGGGTGGTCCAATGGCACTGTCTTTCTATGGCTCTCTTTTGAGCCTTAGAAAGGCACTACCATGGGACCATCACAGCAGACACCTCCTGCCAGGATTGAACTTGCGCAATCCAGCATGCGGTCGGACTTTAAGTTCGGCAGTCTTCCTGTGGGACACTGGAGTGGCAGCCTGCAGGAATGCTGCCAATCTTGTAATCAGGCCCTCAGTATCTGGCAGAGGCAGTAGGGTTCAGTCCAAGTTCAGTTGCGACTGGTCAGCTGGGTAGTTGCAAGAAATTGCTATTTATAGTTTGTTTTGTCCATGCAACATTAGCAGGAGGTCACCTTTATGACCCTTGGAATCCATTCATTGCCTTAGGCTCAGGAGAGAGGCAGTCCAGTTCTCCAGGGCTCTTCTCAAGTCACAGACAGTAGGTTCAGTCCTCTTCTGATGTTTCTCAGGTCCAGAAATATTCTAAAGCAGATGCCCAAAAATGCTATATTTATGATTGGCCTGGGTTAGTGGATGTTAATGACCCTTTGTGATGCCCTAACCAATGAAGTAAAAGGCTGCTGGGGCTAAACCCACCCACTGCAGATTTTGAAAATGGGTCTTTAGCCACATCAAACTTGGGCTCTGAGGACTGTGCCATTTGTAGAGAGTGCACTATGGTACATCTAACACTAAAGTCCAGTTCAAGGCATGTCCTGTATCCAAAACAAACTCAGAGACAAATGTCTGGTAGAATAAAAGCTGTGTTTTCCAGCAACCAGACAGTGAATGCACAAGAATTGTTTTCACATCCTGGTCTTTCCATTTAAAGGTGTGCTACAAGTATAATGTGTAAAACCGCATCAGACAGGACAATCACTTTTGACCCTCCAGCAGGTCTGGACAGAAAGATGCTGACTGTGATGAGAGCCTTCCTGGCTGAGGGACAAAGAAAGGGGGAAGGCCTAGGTGTTCTTGACATATGCCAGCGTAGACCTTTTTGAGTGTAATCAAACTCATCAGCCCAACCCACACGCCATCCTGTTAGATACACCTCCTCACACCCAAGCCATTTGCCCCAACACTAAATTATCCTGACCTCAACCTTTTGGAAGCTGTGGCACAGGGCTGACAGGCTTAGTTTGAGACAATCTGCAACATAAGCATACATTACTAAAGGGGTAATAACGTTGAAATGCAAAACAATATACATACCACACTGAATTAGAAACAAAGTCAAATTTAATAAACTAAAGGACACCACAAATGACAAAAATCCAATAAGGGGAACTGGATATATGGTTTTCTAAACATTTTTGGCTGGATCAGAGCCAAGAAATACAAAGGGTCAATGATGCCCCATTTTCTCAGTAGACCGGGACTCTGGTGCAATATGACAACGGCTGTGATTGAGCATGGGTCAGATACATCTAACAGGCTCATCCTGGTCAAAAATTTTACCTTCTGACTTTAGTCCTTTTAGTTCCAATTCACCACAGCAGTACACTTATAGAACCCCCCCCCCCCACTCTAGGACCTAAGGGGAGGCACTTAGAGACTCACAGGGAGTAAGGCAGAGGACAAACAGAAGGGTCCAGTCCAGCCTCATGACCTTTGGAGTCCACTTCTTTATCCTGCATATAGGAGAACAGTTCCAGTCCTTCAGGGCTCTTCTCTGGTTGCAGACAGCAGGTTTAGTCCTCTGCTGATCTACGTTAGGTCCAGGAATATTCTGATCTTCCACACATCCAAGAACTGTTCTGAATTGGATGCCTAGAGATGCCACATGTATGCTAGAGGGTGGAAATTACTCCTGGGCACGCACTACACAATGGGGTAAAAGTTCCCTGACCAACCCTACCCACTGTGTGCATTTTCATGGTGGTGGAAGACTTCAACTTGAGCCGTGAGGGTTGGGTTTGTGTACAGGAGTGGACAATGGCAATCCTAGAGTCCTCTCACATCCAACACTAAAAATCACTGTAAGTTAGCCACTGTACCCTCACAGACCAAATGTAGGTTTTTGCAACAACTACAAAGTAGATACACAAGGATTGCTTTGCCATACTGTTTTGCTTCCTTTTTAGCGAGCCCCCAGTGGTATATGTTATACCTGAAACAGAGGTCAGGGGACAACGCACGTCCTTCAGCAACCAGGGGATGGATATACCAGAATTGTTTGGCTTACTGTTTCCCTTCTTTTCAAGTGCTCCCCCGTTGTTATATTTAAATCCACCAGACCTGTCAAGCAGGATTTGAAATGTAAGCAGGATTTGACACTTTAATGTCAAAAGAGATGCTCAGAGCCCCATGGTGCTTTTTGTGTCAGGTTCAAAGAATTCATCTCTGCCCATTTAGGTCACTTTATTGTTTGCTCCTGGGAGGCACTTTGCACCTTATTCAAAGGCTAATTACAGGCTAGCAGAAGTGGAAAAGCAATTGCAAGACTTTCGAAAAGTTACTTAACCCACTATTTATTAAAAATCCAACTTCATCATTCAATTGGATTTTTTATTACCTATTAAAAATAGTTGTTCAATTATTTGACTAGCAAGATCAGTTTATGAGAAAAAGTAATAAGATTTTAATCAGTACTCTGGTTTTCTACATTGAACAGCTAGGCCAACCACACTGAAAAATAGCGATTGGGTGCTATGGCATAGACATGTTAACATTCCACATGTCCTACTTTTAAATAAAATGCACCCTACTGTGTGGACTACAAGGCCTTCATATGGGTGACCTCTTCATATTTCATTGGGAGGTTTTGACCCATCAAAAGGGTTTATTTTCACAGGTCAAATAGCAGATTTTACACTCTGCAGTCTGGCTAAACTGGTAGGCCTAAAGCCATATTTACACTGCTAATGTAGTGGATGGCACAATAGATGCTGCAGTCCACTGGTGGCATTTAATTTCCAGACCTTGGGTACACGTTCTACCATCTACTAGGGACTTATAAGCATTAAATACACCAATTTGAAATATGCCAATTGGCCCATGTTTAAAGGGGGAGCACAGTCACTTTATCACTGGTTAAAAGGGTTAAACTAGACAGCGTTCTAATGCAAGAAAAGATATATGGCCCAGCAAAAGGTGAAAAAACACTGGGTAACCTGTTGTTCTAAAACTCACGTTTTGGAATTTTTTTTTTTTAAAACCTAGAAAGAATGCAGAGCAGGGTAAAAACAATCGAGTCGGTTTGACAGCTCTGCCTAAAATGCATCTCCAACGCTGGTGTGTGTAGTGTAGGCCCTGCTATCACCTCCTGGATGACAAACATCTCTAATTTTGGCAGGCTTAACTGTCACAATGGGCAGCAAAGTGCCCACCAAAGACTGGTTCATCCCATTATCCACTTGTATTGAGCTACAGGGAACATTATTTAGTGTCCAAATTAAACAATAGTTGCAGAGTGGTGCACAGGACATACTAACATTAGGAATCATTTGCAAGTACCATTGATAGCATTAGAGTTATCATTAGTAGTAACCACCAGCATGGTGGTAGCACTGCATGCAACAATGATATTAATTTTAGTAATAGTATTAGCAGCATCCCAAGTAGTATCAACAACATTATTTTTTGTAGTAATTTTAGGAGTACTAATAATATTGAGATTAGAGCTTTACCAGTTGTAGTGGTCCTAATTATGCTTCTAATATTAGCAGTAGTAGGAAGACTTGTGGTAATGGTACCAGTAATAAAGATTGCTATCATGGTAGTGATAGCACAAAAGTAGTAGTAACAATTAGACTGGTGGTAACATGTATGGTAAGTTTACATGTTGATGACAGAATTGCCTTGTATTATTTATTAGGGTGGTAGGGTGATATGAGCTTTAGAAATACACCTTTAAAGCGAAAGGCTTGCCAGGGATAAGACTGGAGGCATTACTATACCTAAGAATGTAGGCTAGTTGGTAAAATAGGAAAGAAAATGTAACCTTTTATTTGACTTCTTCATTTCTGTAATGCATCAGCAAGCCGCACTTGCTGTCCTCCCCTAATGGTACTTTCTGTTTCATAGGCTGAAGGGTAGTCACAACACTGTAGAATAGCTTATTACAAACACAGTTTATGTAAATAATGAACTGATCATGCAGAACAAACATTTAAGAGTCTAAAATAATTGGTTCTTTTAGGTTGTAAAATACAAGACTAAAGATGATCAGGAGACTGCTTTTAAGTAACGGTAAGGAGATGGCGAGGAAACATGGAATAAATGCATATGTTTGCCTTATATGCACACGATTGCTAAAGTCAGTTCTATAGTAAACTTTGCATTTGGATTTATCAGATTTATTATGCTATTTTATACAGACCTTTTAGTTAAAACAAAGTGTAGTCTTACCTTTAAATACGTATTGCGCTAAAGAAACAAAAATTGTATGTAGCTTTTGTGGACTTGCAAGCTGCATTCGACCTTGTGCCTCAAAAAATACTTTGGAAAGTTTTATTAGAGTTGGGAGCCCCCGCAAACTTGGGAAATATGTTAGCTAGTTTGCACAAGGGAAACTATGCTAAAGTTAGGTGGGGGAAGCAGGGTGAACTAACCAGTAAGATCCCCATTCAGCACTGGGTGCACCAAGGTTGCGTACTCGCACCAAAGTTATATTTCCTTGTATGTCAGTGAAGTGGTTAATGCCCAAAGGGATTTTGAAAATGTTGCCCTTGTAGTGAATGGCAGTAAAACACCTATATTGCTGTTCGCAGACAATTCTCTACTTATTTCCAGGTCTCCAATGGGCCTCCTGAACTTACTTTACACATTTTCCGTTTTCTGTGTGGCTAGGGGCTTGGAACTTAATGTAACGAAAACCAAGCTCATGGTTTTTGGTAAGAGTAAGAACCATACAAGAATAGTGAGAATTGCAAAGAAGCCACTTGAGAGGGTAATCACCTTTGGCTATGTAGGGGTTAGGCTGAATGATTTGCTTGTTTGGGAACCACAACTTGATAAAAGTTATCTTCTCTCTGCCTCAAATCTATATCTATATTACAGTTCTATAGACAGACAGGTCAGATCAGTAACTCCCGCTCTAGAGGTCTACTGTGCTAAATCTCAGAGTGCTGCTCCCCATGGAGCAGAGATATGGGGCCAAGTTGTCCTCACCAGTTGGCGGTATGTGAGAACACTTATGCTAGATCCCGTCTCCGTCCCCACCAGTACCCCTATGATCCTATTCTTTATGATCTTGTGATGAAGGGATTTGGGGATGTCTCTTCACTAAAACCCTTGATGTATTGGTTGCGTTTATGGACCATGCCAGAGCTAAGTGACTACTGAGAGGTCTCTGAAAGAAGTCCTAAAGAGCAGTGGAGCTAAAAAGATCCCCTAGGATACTTTATGTAGCAACTTCGTATAAATCTTTGGGATTGACTGGCCTTTGGGAATATCCCAAAAGTAGTAGTACTGGGCTCATGTGGCTGATTAGTATGCAACGAGTACGACCATAAGATTCTTAACCGCTCAGTTCCTAAGTTTTAATTCATACCCAAGGTTTGAGCCTTTTTAGATCTGATTTCATCTCTACTAGCAAAAGGTCTGTATGTGAGATTTTGTTTGGACTCTCTACCATTAAGATCTTTTAGAACGTGGGTCCCCGAACAAGTCTCAGTTTTCTGCCCTGTGTGCGGTACAGCCCCGGAGACCAACAAACACATTTTGTTCTTTGTTTTTTTACCAGCTCCCTCGAAGAAGGTAGATCCAACTAATCTGTCAGAATCTTGAAACCAGGTAATATTGAGTTGATATCAGGATTTTGAGGATTGATACATCAAATCCTATTGTCTTTTCTGTGAGCAGCTTTTTATTGAATATCTGGTTTAGGCAACAGAGGTTTGTGACCTAGATTGGCGAAGGAGTTTCTTTTTTATCTGTTATCAAGTTGTAATATAGTCAAGAATAAACCGGATGTTTGCCCTGTGAGACAACTCTCTGCATGAATAATTATTCATATAATTCACAGAGCACTTTAATTATTTGTGAGAATTATATTGCCTGTAGATCTCTGAAGTTGTTCTTAGGAGGTTTTATATTCATGCTGTATTTTATTTGGAATTTGTTAAAGCATATTTTTAAATATTTGATTGTTATTTATTGTTCATGTATACTTTGATGGTTTGTATAAAACCAAATAAAGTTGTGATGAATCTCTAGTCACTGCCCCTCTGCTCTGCTTTCCTTTGGGGCAACATTGATCCTTATGACACATTTAAACAAAGGCTGGTTCAAACGACTGCATGGCGATTAATGGTAAATAATTCTACGGTCTTATTTCTTCGTCCTTTCAAAGAGGTCCTCAAATAACCTCTATTTGTATTGGTACTGATCTGCAAGGTATCCGCCAAGGTCCTTTGACCTCAATTGGCAGCAGTTTGTCTTCAGTCACTTCTCAACTGTTTATATGAGATCATCCTTTAGACACTTGAAAATCTTTTGTAGAAAACAGCTGCCCTTTCAAAAGCTACTATAAATCAATTTGCAGTGCAAAATATGCCGACAAGTCCATAACCCTTATCATGTTTCTAAAAATGTATAATTGATTTAAAGAGTAATATAATGGCCTCACCTTCACTCAACAAAAAAAAAATGATAACAACTGTAGGAACTCCATCTTTTGCCATGTGTACAAAATGTATTTCACTCTAGACAGCTAGTGTTTGAATATTTAAGAGGGGAGCCCTGCTAATCATGCTTCAGTTCTGTATTCCCAGCTTTTGAAAGACAATTGGTTTTATGTTTTAATTCATCTCACCACACACACTCACAAATCAATGATATGTGATGATTTGTAGTGCAATAGCAATGGAGTAAATGTTAGTCTTGCATCCACCAAACAATATTACATATGCTTTAGACAGTGCACTTTTAAAACAGCTAGGCCGCACAGTCTATGTTTAAATGTACAACCTGAATAAAAACTCCCAGATAAAAAAACATAATCCTCATTAGAGTGAATCACTAAATTAACCAGAGGTCAATCCCCTGGTAGCGATGGCCCAGATCAGACAGGCTTAACTTGGAGGCAATGTGCGAAGACATTTCAGAACTATGACGGTAACAAAGTCGAAATGCAAAACAATAAAGATACTAAAATGAATTACAAAAAGTGAGTACAATGACAAAAATCCAAGAAGGGCAGCCCAGAGATATGATTTTTTAAAGTTTTATGTACATATATCCCCAAGAAGCACAAAGTGGCAAGGGTTGTGGTAGACCGAGACCCTAGGCACAATTTGAGATTGACCGCGATGGAGCATGGCTCGGATATACCACCAAAGTTCATCCTAGACAAAGGTTTTGCCCTCTGAGTTTAGTCCTTTAAGTTCCAAAACAGCACAGGAGTACAGTTTAAAGCCCCCCCCAGGACCTCAAGGAAAGCACTTAGAGATTCAGGGCCTAATTACGACTTTGGCGGTCCATCGGTCCGCCATAGTCACAGTGGTGGTCCACCCGCTGTGTTACATGTCCGGCGGTTGAACCACCAGTGGATCACTGCAACCACCGGGAATCCCTGATCCCGCGGCAGTGGGGCAGTGGTCTAAAGCAGCAATATGCTGGTGGTGTAGTGGCGGCACTGCTGAGCATATTACGAGTTGCCTCATCATGACCCTATCCACGGCGGTGAACCCGCCATTGAACGGGTGGCAGTGAGGCAACTAAGGGGGCCCTTACAAGGCCCCCTTGTCACCTCTGTGCATGGGGGTGCATGCAGGGGTACACATGTTTTGCCCCCCTGTATTTCTGCACCCTCAGTTCCTGCATGGGAAGAAATGCACAACATGGTTCCTTTCTTCCCATGCAGCAATGCGCTACGGTGGTCCCATGGCACGGTCTTTCTATGGCTCTCTTTTAAGCCTTAGAAAGGCACTACCATGGGACCATCACATCAGACACCTCCTGCCCGGATTGAACTTGCGCAATCAAGCATGCGGTCGGACTTTAAGTTTGGCAGTCTTCCTATGGGACACTGGAGTGGCAGCCTGCAGGAATGCTGCCAAACTTGTAATCAGGCCCTCAGTATCTGGAAGAGGCAGTAGGGTTCAGTCCAAGTTCATTTGGGACTGGTCAGCTGGGTAGTTGCAAGAAATGGCTATTTATAGTTTGTTTTGTCCATGCAACATTAGCAGGAGGTCAGCTTTATGACCCTTGGAATCTATTCTTTGCCTTAGGCTCAGGAGAGAGGCAGTCCAGTTCTCCAGGGCTCTTCTCAAGTCACAGACAGTAGGTTCAGTCCTCTTCTGGTGTTTCTCAGGTCCAGAAATGTTCTAAAGCAGATGCCTAAAAATGCTATATTTATGATTGGCCTGGGTTAGTGGATGTTAATGACCCTTTGTGATGCCCTAACCAATGAAGTAAAAGGCTGCTGGGGCTAAACCCACCCACTTCAGAATTTGAAAATGGATCTTTAGCCACATCAAACTTGGGCTCTGAGGACTGTGGCATTTGTGGAGAGTGCCCTATGGTACATCTAACACTAAAGTCCAGTTTGAGGCATGTCCTGTATCCAAAACAAACTCAGAGACAAATGTCTGGTAGAATAAAAGCTGTGTTTTCCAGCAACCAGACAGTGAATGCACAAGAATTGTTTTCACATCCTGGTCTTTCCATTTAAAGGTGTGCTACAAGTATAGTGTGTAAAACCGCATCAGACCGGACACTCACTTTTGACCCTCCAGCAGGACTGGACAGAAAGATGTTGACTGTGATGAGAGCCTTCCTGGCTGAGGGACAAAGAAAGGGGGAAGGCCTAGGTGTTCTTGACATATGCCAGCAGAGACCTTTTTAAGTGTAATCAAACTCCTCAGCCCAACCCACAAGCAATCCTGTTAGATACACCTCCTCACACCCAAGCCATTTGCCCCAACACTAAATTATTCTGACCTCAACCTTTTGGAAGCTGTGGCACAGGGCTGACAGGCTTAATTTGAGACAATCTGCAACATAAGCATGCATTACTAAAGGGGTAATAAAGTTGAAATGCAAAACAATATACATCCCACACTGAATTAGAAACAAAGTAAAATTTAATAAACTAAAGGACACCACAAATGACAAAAATCTAATAAGGGGAACTGGATATATGAATTTTTAAACATTTTTGGCAGGAACAGAGCCAAGAATCACAAAGGGTCAATGATGCCCCATTGTCTCAGTAGACCGGGACTCTGGTGCAATATGACAATGGCTGTGATTGAGCATGGGTCAGATACATCTACCAGGTTCATCTCGGTCAAAGATTTTACCTTATGACTTTAGTCTTTTTAGTTCCAATTCACCACAGCAGTACACTTATAGAACCACCCCCCCCCCACTCTAGGACCTAAGGGGAGGCACTTAGAGACTCACAGGGAGTAAGGCAGAGGACAAACAGAAGAGTCCAGTCCAGCTTCATGACCTTTGGAGTCCACTTCTTTATCCTGCATATAGGAGAAAAGTTCCAGTCCTTCAGGGCTCTTCTCAGGTTGCAGACAGCAGGTTTAGTCCACTGCTGATCTAAGTTAGGTCCAGGAATATTCTGATCTTCCACACATCCAAGAACTGTTCTGAAGTGGATGCCTAGAGATGCCACATTTATGCTAAAGGTTGGAAATTACTCCTGGGCACCTCCTACACAATGGGGTAGAAGTTCCCTGGACCAACCCTACCCACTTTGGGCATTTTCATGGTGGCGGAAGTTTTCAACTTGAGCCGTGAGGGCTGGGTTTGTGTATGGGAGTGTACAATGGCAATCCTAGAGTCCTAATCAACAACCAAACCGTTTAGGGAGGGTCCAAGGGATATTTAATTTAAAGACCCCTACCTGATTATTATCCCCAGCTACTTAGATATGTATAACACAAAAAACAGGGGGGTCTACCACCTTAGTTATGTGGCTGCACTGTCAATCTGAGTTAACAGAATCTCGGTGTTATACAATCCTAGAGTCCTCTCACATCCAACACTAAAACTCACTGTGAGTCAGCCACTGTACCCTCAAAAAACCCAAAGGCAGAAGTCTAACAGACCAAATGTAGGTTTTTGCAACAACTACAAAGTGGATACACAAGGATTCTTTTGGCCTACTGTTTTCCTTCCTTTTTAGCGAGCCCCCAGTGATATATGCTATACCTGAAACAGAGGTCACAGGGGGACAAAGCATGTCCTTCAGCAACCAGGGGATGGATACACCAGAATTGTTTGGCTTACTGTTTCCCTTCTTTTGATGTGCTCCCCCAGTGTTATATTTAAATCCAGCAGACCTGTCAAGCAGGATTTGAAATGTAAGCAGGATTTGACACTTTAATGTCAAAAGAGATGCTCAGAGCCCCATGGTGCTTTTTGAGTCATGGTTCAAAGAATTCATCTCTGCCCATTTAGGTCACTTTATTGTTTGCTCCTGGGAGGCACTTTGCACCTTATTCAAAAGCTAATTAAAGGCTAGCAGAAGTGGAAAAGCAATTGCAAGACTTTCGAAAAGTTACTTAACCCACTATTTATTAAACATCCAACTTCATCATTCTATTGGATTTTTTATCACCTATTAAAATAGTTGTTCAATTATTTGACTAGCAAGATCCGTTTATGAGAAAAAGTAATAGGATTTTAATCAGTACTCTGGTTTTCTACATTGAACAGCTAGGCCTGCCACACTGAAAAATAGCGATTGGGTGCTAGGGCATAGACATGTTAACATTCCACATGTCCTACTTTTAAATAAAATGCACCCTACCGTGTGGACTATAAGGCCTTCATATGGGTGACCTATTCATATTTCATTGGGAAGTTTTGACCCATCAAAAGGGTTTATTTTCACAGGTCAAATAGCAGATTTTACACTCTGCAGTCTGGCTAAACTGGTAGGCCTAAAGACATATTTGCACTGCTAATGTAGTGGATGGAACAATAGATGCTGCAGTCCACTGGTGGCATTTAACTTCCAGACCTTGGGTATAAGTTCTATCATCTAACAGGGACTTATAAGCATTAAATATACCAATTTGAAATATGCCAATTGGCCCATGTTTAAAGGGGGAGCACAGTCACTTTATCACTGGTTAAAAGGGTTAAACTAGACAGCGTTCTGATGCAAGAAAAGATATATGGCCCCATCAAAAGGTGAAAAAACACTGGGTAACCTGTTGTTCTGAAACTCACGTTTTTGAATTTTTTTTTAAAAAACCTAGAAAGAATGCAGAGCAGGGTAAAAAACAGAAAACAATCGAGTTGGTTTGACAGCTCTGCCTAAAATGCATCTCCCACGCTGGTGCGTGTAGTGTAGGCCCTGCTATCACCTCTTGGATGACAAACATCTCTAATTTTGGCAGGCTTAACTGCCCCAATGGGCAGCAAAGTGCCCACCAAATACTGGTTCATCCCATTATCCACTTGTTTTGAGCTACAGGGAACATTATTTGTTGTCCAAATTAAACAACAGTTGCAGAGTGGCGCACAGGACATACTAACATTAGGGATCATTTGCAGGTACCATTGATAGCACTAGAGGTATCATTAGTAGTAACCGCCAGCATGGTGGTAGCACTGCATGCAACAATGATATTAATTTTAGTAATAGTATTAGCAGCATCCCAAGTAGTATCCACAACATTATTTTTTGTAGTAATTTTAGGAGTACTAATAATATTGAGATTAGAGCTTAACCGGTTGTAGTGGTCCTAATGGTGCCTCTAATGTTAGCAGTAGCAGGAAGACTTGTGGTAGTGGTACCAGTAATAAAGATTGCTATCATGGTAGTGATAGCACAAAAGTAGTAGTAACAATTAGACTGGTGGTAACATGTATTGTAAGTATACATGTTGATGGCAGAATTACCTTGTAATATTTATTAGGGTGGTAGCATGATATGAGCTTTAGAAATACACCTTTAAAGAGAAAGGCTTACCAAGGATAAGACTGGAGGCATTACTATACCTAAGAATGTAGGCTATTTGGTAAAATAGGAAAGAAAATGTAACCTTTTATTTGACTTCTTCATTTCTGTAATGCATCAGCAAGCCGCACTTGCTGTCCTCCCCTAATGGTACTTTCTGTTTCATAGGCTGAAGGGTAGTCACAACACTGTAGAATAGCTTATTACAAACACAGTTTATGTAAATAATGAACTGATCATGCAGAACAAACATTGAAAAGTCTAAAAGAATCGGTTCTTTTAGGTTGTAAAATAAAAGACTAAAGATGATCAGGAGACTGCTTTTAAGTAACGGTAAGGAGATGGCGAGGAAACATGGAATAAATGCATATGTTTGCCTTATATGCACTCGATGGCTAAAGTCGGTTCTATAGTAAACTTCGCTTTTGGATTTATCAGATTTATTATGCGATTACATACAGACCTTTTAGTTAAAACAAATTGTAGTCTTGTGTGAAATTGAGTCTTATTTGAAAACATTATGAGTTAACCCAAGTGAATTTAAAGTGTTTATCTTAGGAAAACTATCTCTGTTTTTAAATCGCTTATGGGACCAGATAATAATAGGCAGTAAAATACAAGAATATCATTATAAAATCAAAGTACAGAAAAATGCTATCTAATGACTAATGTGCACTGGTCAATAAGGGAGACTATATTTTAGACTCAGAGTGTGAGAGGGAAACACGCGGCCAAGAGCTTGATTCACAGCACAACTTACCTTGGCAAATCTTCGAAGCTCGACATCCATCCGTTCCACGTTAATCTCTCTCCATGGAGTTTCCGTCCAGTCATCAATGCTGCTCTGAAAGGGCAATGGACAAATAAAAGTGTCAACATTTTCTGACAACATGGCTCTGCAGGACAGCAGATCAATGAAGCTTTGAGCAGATCTATCATTTGAGAAAGGCACAAAGACCAAATGTAAATATTTCCTTTCAAGGCTCTTACCATAAAAAGTAGATTTATAATGCTCACACAACGTCAGCATGGTTGGAAATAATTAAAGAGGCCTTATGTTATCGAATAGGGGTGTGCAAGGAGGTGTCAAAACAGAATATCATGGACATTAATAATACACAGTGATCCAAAAGAAAGTGTTCCAGCTATCATTACCCTACACCAAGTTAGACATTTCTGCGCCCAGTGATGTTTGCAGTTGGCTCTCTTGAGATGCAGAGAGAGGGAGGGATATTTCACTCATGGACAATGACCTTCCATTCCTCTGGCCCAATTACAAGTTATTGCCAAGATCGATACATTTCCCTCCCAAATTAAATGTGCGTGGGTTAAAATCCAGTAGGTCAAACATGCCGGTCTTTAACAAGTGAAAAATGCTAGAAAACACCATAGCATGTGGTAAGCACCAAAATCTGCCTGCTGTGCCCACTTGCAGGGCAAAACTCTGAAAGGATAAAAATAATTCCACCCAATAAATTCCAAATACCTCAGTGTCAGATGTCACAGAATGCAATAATGATCATGTTCCACGCCAGGGTACTTTTAATCATGCTTTCCGATACATTAAAAAGTAGTACTATGATAGAAGAAAACAGAGGGAAAGTAAAAGCGAAATAAAATATGTTGCATATTGTACATGCCTGCTTTGCATTTCATCTGCAATGATAGTGCTGAGCACTTAAAATGTGTGATAACTGAAGTACCTGGTAAGGAGTTAATGGACTATAATGTATTAACATACTGGGATTTTAAGAAATGGTGCTAAAGTCTACAGCACATAATCAAGAAAGTAGTTCAAATTGGGAGTAGAGTGTTTAATTTGAGACGGTGGTTGCAGGTAGAGCACTGGGTTTTTGGGAACTGCACTTATTTTTCCTCATCAAACATTAACCAAGAGCAAGAGAGGAAAAAAAACAAAAGAGGAAAGAAGTAGGAAGAGAAAAACAGAAAAACGGTTGCAAAGGAAACAAGCAGGACCATGCAGGAGTGAGATAAAGGAGAAGCTGGTGTTTGATAATGGATGGAAATGGATAAGGATGTATGAGTTCGAATCAAGACTACACAGCCTTTTTTATTCGATGTGCTGATAATGAAAAGAACCAGCGCCAGGTTTCAGAACAGAGTTTTGGGCGCCAACAGGCATTCTATTACAGATGAAGCACCAGGGTAGCAATGCTGTAGCACAATACAAGAAGTCCTCAAAGCCGAACTGAGGGGGGAGAATGGCCAGTGACTATGCTCCCAGAACCACCATGCTAGAAGGACCATCCAAAGGCAAATCCTTTCACTACAATTTACAATGTATTTTCTGTGTGGAAATGCGACCTAAACCCAGCAAAATTAGTATATTAGCACATTTAATCTAGGTCATAATTCACCGTCATTCACTGTAGATTTCTGTGTTTCTAGATGTCACTAATGTTTTTGGGAAATATTCACTGTGTGCTTATTTTTCCCAGTTATAAGACAGGTCTATGTTTGAAGATGTGGGTGTTTAGTGGAGACCGTCGTGAATTGGGCAATTCAAATAGTGCGAACACCCATAACATAAGTCTTAACGTTGGTGATGCCAGATATAAAACTCCATACATTAATAAACATACATCTACACAACCAGGGAACAACTATTACTGAAAGGGTAGGAAAAGCCTATTTTTTAAAAGCCTTGCCAATAAATAGAACTATTACATGTGCAGAAATAGACCTTAGAACATCCGTCTCTGGCTTCGTTTGGTCAGCCCACTCCATTTCCTATTGCCTAATTGAAGTGCCCTTCACCCTTTGGATCAGCCTACAGCATATTTGGGCCATTTTATATTTTTCATTCATTGGTGATTGGCAATAGTTCTCATCTAATTTTCCCTTCACAGCTGTTTCTTTTCTATCATTATTCCTATTCAGATAGCTTTAGAGGCTACTGAGCACACCTGCCTGTCCACTAGGAATTGGTGTGGGGGATGAGGTATGATGTCTCCAGGTATTTTAGGAAGAAGCACTGCAGCTTGCCATCAGGTCGACTGTCACAACTTATCACCCAAGATGGGCCCACCATGGTACATCCAGGGATGGAGTTGGAGGCCTCATCAGTAGAAGCAATTACAAAATCCACAAAGCAGTTCATCACTGTAAAACATTAGATTATTATTTGGGGTGGGTGTCTGACCATATCAATAAATAATTACAACTGCTGTTTGGGTGAAATCCCAAAGTCACTAAATAAACCTGAGGACAACCATCTGGTCGCAATTGCACAGAGCAGACTGGCTTAACTTGGGGCAATGTGTTAAATATATATTCAGTACTAAAAGATCAAAATGCCAAACAATAAAAATCCCAAATTGAATTAGAAAATAGAGCACTAACAATGAGACCAAATGGCAAAACTTCAATAGGGAAACAGGAGAAATAAATAAGCTTTAGATGAATATATACCAAAAAGCACAAAGCTGTAGTGGTAGTAAAGGCTGCCATAGACCGGGACCTAGGAAAGATTTGAGGCTGGCCGAGATGGAACCTTGGTCAGATTCAACAAATATATTGGTCCCACTGAAGCTTGTTATTAGCATTGATCATTGTTTATGTGGTAGTACCCAGAATTAAATGCTACTATTGGGCTGCAGCACTCATTGTGCCACTCACTAAGGTAGCACTGTAAAACATCTCTCCGAGCCTGCCACTGCAGACAGGGAGTACAGTTTTAAACCGCCATTTCAACCAGTGAAGTCAGGTGGTGGTGGTGAAGTCCTTGGCTGTCTGGGAGCCCTGAAGATTAAGGGGATTTGGGAGGACTGATTTGTTCACAGTGGTAAGTGTCATGTGAGGCACTCCAAGGAGCAGAGTATGTCTTCCTTACCTAGTGTAAATGATCAGGGAGACTCATGGACAACAGTGATTCCTTCTGCCTTCTTAGGTGGAGAAGTGTGGCTCACTGGTTAGAGCAGGCAGACCCTGAAGCAGAGGTCAGACCCGGGACCAGGGTTCGATTCCCGACGCGGCAGGGTGTTGAGCTCAAATGTCCACGGACTCGATAATACTCGCTTCGGTGCCTGACCTAATCATGGGTTCACACTCTGCAACTCTGGGCATTAAGCTTGCTTAATCTCCACAACGGCCCCCCTGCGGCGGGATGCCTGGCTTTCACCTTGGGGATGCCCTGTAGGGGCTATCTCACAGGGAAAAACCAGGACGGGTTCCCAAGGCAAGCGCGGAGATACCCCTTCGGGGGTCGATTCTGGCGCTATATAAGAAATGTAATTAATTAATGTGAGCAGTCAAAATGCTGTACGCTGTAGCCCATGAAAACAAGGTCACCTAAGATGTGGGAACATACAGGGTGAACCATGTTTCTCCAATGAATAGTGAGTTAACCTTGTGATAGGTGACCAGGTCTGTGACTTTGGCACATCTTGACAATTGAGGGCACAAAGAAAAGAGCAACCACATTAAACTGTAAAAGTAGCTACTTAGACAGTCTGATAGTAGTAAAAACTCTAAACGACCCATATCATGTCACATTCCTCCTTCTTAACTGCTAATGAAAGATTGCATACAGACTTATTCACTAAATCTCATCTCCCTGATGAAATCACAGCTGATTGAATCATCACAACCAGTACTTAATCTGCTTATCCCACCAGAACACAGTTTAAAACATTTGGATAGAATAGATAAACCTTGGCATGGAGAAGCTGTAATAAATGGTTATCACCTGCTACAGTAGATCATTTATCAACTACTACAGTGTTTCCTAAATGCTTTAGAGCCATGACCTAATTTTTATGAACTTTTGTGACCCACCTTGCATTAGTGCAAAACAACAGTTGATGGACAGAATGCAGAACAATGTCATACATTCACCCCAGTACAGAGATCTGGGCCTAAATCCATCGTTTTTTTGCACTCCACACCACCCCCATTCAGACATGGCCATATGCAAATCAGCCTTGACCCTGTGCCTCATGGGAACAGTCCAGCCCGAACTGCCAAGCCATGTCTTTCCTGGACCGGAATGAAGCATCCTAGGACCGGTTTCTGGCTATCAGCCATCTTCAATAAATCAATGTGGAGGGACTAGGGAATTAGAGGGTCTGTTTCGTTCCCCAGGGAAAGTACGAGGTTTATCAAAAAAGAAACAGACACTTGTAACACTAGGCCATTGGTCATGTAAAATTAGAGTGACCTCAAAAACCCTATGCACATGTGAGTCTTGCGGTATATATGGTTCTTCCGCCCCGCATATGGGTTGATGGCAGTTATCATCGGTCACTCTAAGTTAGTGATGTTGCCAGCCTCAACCTGAGGCACCTCTGGCTTATAGTGCAGTGTCCAGAGAAGCTGCAAAAAAGTGTGTCAAAAGAAAGGGAGTGTAGGAAAAACCAATACAGTGGGTTTAAAAAACTGAAAAATCACCCTTAATGTGATTTTATTTAATGGTGTGATTAATCAGATTGTTAAAAAGGGTCTCGTACTACTAAGTTGATCGAGTAACTAGATCATAGTAGTTGAAAAACATTTATCACACAAAACGTCGACATGTTTCTGCTCTGTCGGCCCACAGGGGTCTATAGAGCATTCGTCAGGACTCACTACAAAAGTAGACAAACAATGTTCGAATTACTCACACCTCTTAGTGTAGTATTGCCATTATACCCTGTACACTTTGTAGGGAAAATTCCTCCGTTTTCTGAAATGAGAAGGGAGAAAACATCGAGAAATACACACTCTTTTTTTCAATCCTAATTTTAGGCTAGTACATCAAATAGAATAACATTATTATTCAGGAATATTCATCTAAAATAGGGAGGGTTTAAAAATGGTTCGAGCTTATCGCGCTGTGAAAAGGGAACGTATGTACATTGTCAGCACCTTCAGCATAAGGAAATTAGAAGTGCGTCATGGCCACTTCTGAATGGAGCAGTACGGGTCAGGTATGTTATAGGGAGGTAGCCTCTAAAGGCGCGTGTGGGAACAACCTCTAGGAAGGAGCCTCTTAGGTGAAAATGAGCGAGTTAAGTAAAGCGCTGCGCATTCGCATACCTTGTAACAGAGAATACTTGCTGGCGTCGGGGGGCCCTCGGGACTCAGAGCTGTATTCAAAAGAATATCCATATTAAACAATATACAGTCGGTCACCTTACCGCAATTCAGTCGGCGATGTTGTATGACTCCGCCATTACCCGCGTGCACTCGTGCTCAATCTTGTGCTGACTCTGCCCCCGGAAGTGAGTGAATCCGGAAGGGCAGGCGTTTTTAAAGGGGTGGCACTTATCACTCACGTGTATGCGAGCGTATCCAGGTGGATGGTTTTTTTTAAAAGGAAAACTTTATTGCTCGCAACAAGGAGAATGTTGCGAGTGTGGTTAAAAACGGCAGTCTCTTATATTGTAGATTGTTCAGAATCACTGGGCTCACATTTGTTAGCGTGGATAGGTAGGCTTACATAAACAAAAAGTTTAATTACAACTTGTATCGGTAGATTTTGGCGAGTGTTGTTAGAAAACTCGACGGGTCTCTTGTAATGTAGATGGTACATTGTTTCGTGATACGGAACACAGGGATTGAAAATTCATCATTTGGAGAATTGATGGCGAGTGTTGTTAGAAAACTCGACGGGTCTCATGTAATGTAGATGGTACATTGTTTCGTGATACGGAACATAGGGGTTGAAAAATTCATCATTTGGAGAATTGATGCCACGGAATAGAATCATTAAGGCCATTTTCATAAGTTCTGAGACGTTCCACCCACCTCTGTTCTTTTTCGAATAAAATTCGTTCACATCTCTGGGATTTGTCACTTAACATTTCGATTACTGACCAATGGATGTCATCGCAGGTGTGGCCTGCTTGCACGAAATGATTGCACAATTTGGTGGTGTTCTTCTTTAATCTTATATTGCTGCGATGTTCGCCAATCCTAGTTTTTATTTTTCGGCATGTCATCCCGATATAACGTTTGCCACAGGGGCAAGTCACTGTATAGATGACATGGGTCGAATTACAATTCGTGTGTTGACGTTGTTGCCACACCAAGGTGTCTGAAAGCTGTAGTGTTTTTGTAGCAGTAGTAGTCTTGCACGCTACGCATGAACCACACGGGTAGTGTCCAGTTACTGGTGACATAGTAATATCCCTGGGCAGACTCACTTGTAGTTTTTTTGGTGGCGGTCGAGTATGAACCAAAACATCCTTAATGTTTTTCGATCTCCTATTGGCAAACCTTGGTCTAGGCCAATTGAATTGTCCGGTGTGCAGGATATGCCAATTCTTGGTAACAAGTTTCTTTACTGCGTAAGATGCCTGGCTGAATGTTGTCACACAGGTGGTTAGGTCAGGTATTGTTTCTTTCTCAAATGTTTGAAGGAGGCATTCTCTTGGTTGATTTGTGGCCCTTTTTTTACAGAGTTTGATAGTTTTCTCTGTATATTTTCTTTGTCTCAGCCTTTCGCATAATTCATTCGCTTGTAGTCTGTAATCTGAGTTGTTACTACAGTTCCTCTTCAAACGAAGGAACTGACTGTAGGGCAGGTTGTCCCTCAATGGTTTGGGATGGAAACTTTCATAGGACAGAATGCTGTTCTTGGCCGTGGGTTTCCTGTATGTTTTGGTATGTAGCTCATTATCCTTTATGAATATGGTTATATCCAGGAAATCAAGGTTACTGTTGGTGGCTGTATGTGTAAATTTGAGCCATGGATCAAGGCTATTGAGCCAGTTCATGAAAGTCTGTAGATCCAATTTCGTGTCCCAAATCATAATGATATCATCAATGTATCTCTTCCAGTATAAAATACTGGAAGAGAAGGTGTTATTTACATTGATTATGTTGAGTTCTTCAAAGTGACTCACATAGAGCCCAGCCACCGAGGGAGCGAAGGCGCTCCCCATGGAGGTTCCATGGATTTGGAGATACATATCGTCTCCAAAAGCGAAGAAGTTTTCTTTCAGTGCTAACTTACAGCACTCTAGAATGAAATGTCTTGGTGTTTTGAATTCCCAGTTTGTTGAGAATAGGACGTCTTCTAAAACTTGCATGGTATCATTTTGTGGCAGACTAGTAAATAGGGCTTCAACATCTAGGCCCACGAGAAGCATAGTTTGTGGGTTGAAAGGTTTTTTGTCTATTTGTACCAAAAGGTCTCTGGTGTCCTTCAGGTATGCCGGTGTTTGCTGGACAATAGGCTTCAAGAATTCATCGGCAAATTTGGAGAGTGGTTCCAATATTGAACCAATGCCCGAAACTATCGGGCGTCCTGGCGGTGGACTTCTATTCTTATGAGTTTTTGGCAAAGAATAAAAGTAGGGGATAATGGGTTCCTTCGCCATCAAATAGTCAGCCTCCTTCGGGGTGATCCAGCTTCTCGTCTCAGCTTCATTGACCATAATCGCAATGGTGTTCCTTAGTCTCTCAGTGGGGTCTGAGTCTATCTTCTGATAGAACCTTGTGTCAGATAACAGAGCTAGGCACTGTGCGTCATATCCCTCTTTACTTAGAATAACAGTTCCACCCCCCTTGTCTGCTGGCTTGATCACTATTTTCTCATTTGCTTTTAGAGCTTCTAGGGCCAGGCGTTCATTTTTACTGAGGTTTTGGTAGGGTTTTTTGTATTGTAATTTGTCTACTCCATTTAGGAGTGCCTGCTCGAACGTCTGTAGTTCTGGATGTACAGTTGAGGCTGGTGGATTAAAAGTGGATTTATTCCGCAAATTGGTATCTCCCTGTTCTGTCGTCCCCATGTTGGAATTAGGATTGGAGAAGAAAGCCTTCAATTTCAATGTCCTACAAAATTCAGCTAATTCACTCTTTAATTTAAAAGTATCAAGCCTGGGGGTAGGGACGAAACCCAATCCCTTATTAAGGATATCGATCTGTTCCTGTGGTAGATCCATACCAGATAGATTAATTACGAGGGATTGCTCTTGCTGGTGGAGGGGTGCGATGCTGCCATGCTGCGTGTTTGCACATTCCTCTGTTGGTCTTGCCATCTGAGGGATTTTTTCTTGCCTCTTGGCTGGTTTTGGCCTCTCGATAAAAAATGAGGTTCTTGTTGAGTGGTGTGTTGATTGTGCCCCATTTGCTGTTCTCCCAAGTTTGGCATTTGTTGCATGCCTTGATTATATGGATCCATCCATCCACCATAAGGTGTGACAAAAGGCTGGTAATATGGCATGTTGTACCCGTGAAAAAATGGTCTCTGCCATCTATTTCCTCTCCTGGGGCGGTTTTGTCTATAATTATTCCTGCCTCTCTTGGGGAAATAACCATCTGTACTGTTGAAGGAATTATTGGAGGAATTGGTAGAGTCGTTGTCAGATCCTGTATCCTGGGGGGAATACTCCTCCACGGTATAAGGGTGCATCTTTTCTTGGTTGAATTTCTTTAAATCTTTGCCAAGTTTGTTTAGTTTACTTTGTGTGAGAAATTCTCGAGATTCTTCCAGTTCCTTATTGATTTCATCTAGCCTTTGTTTGTATACTGCGGGGTTGATGCCCTTCTTCAGCTCTGTTTCACAATCCTCAATCTCTTTCAAGAGCTTATCTGATAGTCTTTTCGCAGTTTTTACAATTAGTACCAGGTAATCGAGAGTACACTTCCACGAAATTGAGGACCAATCTCGTCGGAAGGCCAGGTCGCTCAAAAAAATTCGTGGGGCATTGTTGACCCAGAGGCCTCTTGGGGCTGCTTTTACTCTAAGATATTCTGTCATTATGATTCCGTGTATGGATGTTCTCATCTCTTCTCTTTTTTTCTCCGTCAATTTGTCCCAGTCATCTGCCTGTGCTAATGCTTCCGTAAGTTCAGTGTTCTGTAAGAGTGATTGTCCTGCCAAAATTTCGTCTATATCACTCGCATCAAAGCTCAAACCAAGGTTGCCCCATGCTCTCCACACCACTGGAGTCAAGCTATCCTGGCTGAAGACAACTGATAGCCAGAAACCGGTCCTAGGATGCTTGATTCCGGTCCAGGAAAGACATGGCTTCGGCAGTTTGGGCTGGACTGTTCCCATGAGGCACAGGGTCAAGTCTGATTTGCATATGGCCATGTCTGAACTGGGGTGGTGTGGAGTGCAAAAAAACAATGGATTTAGGCGCAGATCTCTGTACTGGGGTGAATGTATGACATTGTTCTGCATTCTGTCCATCAACTGTTGTTTTGCATTTGCCACCTTGCATTAGTAGCATGAGGCATGGAAGATTGTTTAGTGTAACAACAGCAATTGTGTGTCAACATCACAACCTTGTCTACTGATGGAGCGAGCTTCAGAAAATATTTTATTCTGGCTCGTGATGTCATACTCTCATAACTTGAATTAACATATTAATGAGTTATTGCATGGTTTGTTGTATTAAAACAATTTAGAGTAAAATTCCACATCATTATACAGGACTAATGTGCTTTATGTTGCATTTGCGAGTATGTTTTGTAACACATAACTAATATTGTTTTGTTAGTCCTATGGTCTTTGTCAACACTAATGCTGCTGATTCAAAAATGGCATGTGCTTATTTTGTGCATTATGTGTGTGTCTATGTCTTTGTCTATATATGTTTGTTTGTTTTTCTTTTACCTCTTTCAGATTTATGAAGAATCCAGCTGGACTTTATAAAGAATGGTAGATATTAAATGTGCTGCTTTATTTGTGTGCTTCTGCTAGGTGACTTATACTAATGGGTTAACATTAGCTATGTAGGTTGGAAACAGAATGACTTTCATTTCCTGAATTAATTATTGTTTTGTGTTTGTTTAAATAATAGTTTTCTGAGAAAGTGACGTGAGCTAAAGTGGCGCAGTGACGCAAGCAAAAGTGGCGCAGAAAATTGATACTTTCTGAAAAGAGGCCTGCTGATGAAAAGCCACATAAGAAAAACTTATTTTGAAAAGGATGAGAAGCCTATGAACTTTTATTGTGAAAAGGTTTGAAAAGAACTGTAAAAGGCGACTCAATGGAGAGGTTTGCTAATGTGCCACGAGAAGCTCAGAACGGACAGGCTCAAGGCCAGGAATGTGAGTCGCAGCATTTTTGTGCACTACATGAACAATCTTTGCTACAAAATGTAGCAGCCTAAGGAAGTGCTGCCAGGACTCTGAGCATGGACTTATGGTTATTTAGTGTAAAAGCCTGGACCTGAGGTGGAAGATGTCACAATTTACTGTGGCATGAGGTGGTTCAGCCAATGGGGAGCCAGAATTCAGCTGATGGTATGTGAAATTAGTTAGTTTAGGCATAGTTTTAGGGTATAAGAATAGGCTCTAGGAGCAGATTTTTGGGCTTACGCTACTTGATTCCAGAGGGACGTGTTCTGCTGTTCGATGATTACACGTAAGGAAAGCTGACTTTAAAAGACTTTGTTTTCAGGCGATGAGGGTAGAGACAGAGAGTTAGTTAGGATTTGGAAATGCTCTTTTCACTTATTTCTGCTAATGATTAATATTTTCTTGAATTAAGCTCTCTTTATAAATGCTGAATAAAACTTTCTATATGACTTTTTCTAATGCTTGCTTATTAAAGTTCCAAAACCTAAGTTTTCTTGAATATGTTTGAATAAACTTTTAAAATGACAAGCTGGTCTTGTTTATTGTAGATAGTTTAAACAACATATCAGATCCATTCGCCTCATAATTCAGCTGCTCTGTTATTTCTATGGGCCTGTTATTGATTGGTAAGTATGGTGGTAGATGGTGACATCATTTATGCAGAATTTTAGTAGGAGCGCTGGATCACATTAGCATTCGTACGGTTATATGTTGTTTTTGACATACATGCTACATACATGTTACATATATGTTGGTATATACATAGGATCAATGTTTAACATATGTTGAGTTTTGATTTTGTCAGATTGTTATATGTAGTCTTAAGGGTTTTTCCAGCAGTGTGAAAAATTCCTGGTTTGCCATGGCAAGAGTAGTGTGACTAGAAGAGTTACACAGTGCATTTGTTCTGTTTCAAAATTGTGGTATAAAATATATCACGTGTTGTGGACGTACAACACAAGTTTAGGGACTTAGATTGACTGGTTGAATGTATAGTGAGGATTGTCTATGAAATCGTAGCATTAAGCATAGGGAATTGGTTGCCCGTTTTAAAACTTTTTGTGAAAAGAGTAGTAGGATTTATGGCCGGGATGCCTGTCACCCCCTCCCAACACAATCCCCAAGGATGGGAAGACGGACACAGTTCTGAACTTTTGGAAGGCGGGAGGGAGTTACCCTCCCGGCCGTATTTATTAAAATATGAAACAAAATTAAAACATTAAAATAAAAGTTTCATATTATGTACAATTTTTCTTTATTACATTACGATGCGGATACGTTCATTGGCTAACCTTAACAAATCTCTAATACAAAGGTTTTCCTAGCCGAGTCTAAACATCCTGCAAATGCATACTTTTTAAAAATTGTACATCCTAGCATTACGGGCCAACGGCAAGGTCGCAACCGGTGTCAGATCCCTACTACCAGAACTCCCCCCTCACGGTGTGAGGGGCGGGCGCACAGAGGACTGTACCTCTGTGCCAACTCCAATTTCCCTTGTCTTTGCGGGGGCCCTTATTTAACTCGACGCCATCTTAGTGGTCGTCCGAGGACTCGTGTGAGGTGTCTAGAAGGTAGCGTGGACCCCCCTCCCACCACACACTGTTCATCACATCCGCCGTTGCGGATATCCTGGCCCCGGGAAATTCCTGTAGGAGGGGCATCTAGCCGCCTCCTCCCCTGGGAGGGGCCTTGACCGCCTTCCCTTTCGACCCCATACTTAGTGGGTGCCGCCTCCCCGTGTGAGGGGCCAATGGCGCCTCCCCCCGGGCGCTCCCATCCATAATGGATGACGCCCCTCCTCTAGGGACCTTGAAATTACTGCTCACCGATCATGACCTTACCGCCCGCCGAAAAATAAATACGACGTTTATTAACCTATTCAAGAAAGAAAATCAACTTCACATTGCGATTATACCTTCGTCTAGACTGTTATACTCCGTTCTACTAAGGAAGAAGATGTTATGAAGCAAATCATTTTATTGCAATACCAACATTGACATTTTTATTAACCACCAAACTAGGAGAGAAAAGCATTATCACAGCAGATCAATTTCACTGCAGTACAAACATTTGCCATAAGGGGCTGGTGGGTGGGTCAAAAAATTGCTCCTTGTTCCGTCGAGGGCTCACGTGCAACGAGAGGGTGCAGCTTCCAAGCACAGGAACAAGAGGATGCTTCTTCGGGTTGCTGCTCCTTTTATTCCTCTTCGGGAGGGCGTGTACCCTCCTCCGGCATGCCTACGGGGCGTGGCCAACGGTGCAGGTGTCTAGGACAACCCTTCTTGGGCGGGAAAAGGCGCGCCCCGGCTACGCCGCTTCGGGCATACCAGCCGGAACACGCCCCCACCCAAAATGGCTTCCCGGGGGGATCCGGGCCCCCAACCATACGTTCGGGGGGACCGAGTGGTCGCCCCTTTCCATATCCAAGCTTGAGAGAAGGATGAGATAGCATCGTCTATTCTTATTAATGTGTGACGTTTCCTGTGGTTGGTTCAAGTCCTGCCAAGATTTCGTGGGTGTATGATTAGGGTTTTCTTGTTTGAAAGTGCGTGAAAGTTTTGTAATAACACGATTGGTTATTACCTGTTAGAAGGGTAGGGTAAGAATTGCTCTATTGGTGATTGAGACTATTCTGTGAGAATAGCGTCGTCTATTCCACGCTGAGAATACTTGAATGAATGTGTTAAACTATCTCTTTGTTTAGAGAAGCAGGCAAATGGTTTGTTTAATGTAGTTATTAATTGCGTTTAAAAAGTAATAGGAACGCGTTTTTGGAGCCTTCAGGGTAAAGAATGCGCTATTTTAAAGTATTGTAAAGTGCTGCGCGATATTTAGATCCATTTAAAAGTATTGCGCGCTAATAAAAATCAATTTAAAAGTATCACGATCGAAATTGTGAAGGAGGGGCTATTTTTAGGAGCGAGAGCGTGTGAGTAGAGCCTGCAGCCGCAGCGGCTGTGTGCGTCAGAGCCGCCGCGCTCTGATTGGTTCAGGCGTCCGTAGCGTCATAGCAAAGAAGCGCTGTGATTCGCTGAAGTGCTTTGGAGTGGTTGCGCGTGATTGGCTGATGCGCGACACCACTGCCTGCCGAATTGTTTGTATTTTCCAAGCATCCCAGTTTTGGAAATAATTGGGTAGTCCAGCTAAATTAAGTGGAGGTATGCTTCATATTGGAAAGCACGTCCTGGTGAATCAGCTGTTTGCATGAACTGATTCCCCCTAGTACATAACGAGAAGACACTCAAATATAAAACCAAGTCCCCGCTACAATCGCGCTGTTAAAGTGTGTTACAGCTAATATCTGTGGCGAGTTGCGCGCTGTGTAAGGATTATATTTTAAAACGAGGGGCTGAGCGCACGAAGGGAGAGAGAGACTGCAGCAGCAGCGGTATACGGTCACAGCAACAGCCGCGCTGTGATTGGATGAGCGTTGCGAAAGCCGCGCTCTGATTGGCTGAGGCGTCGTGCAAAGCAGCACTGTGATTCGCTGTAGAGCGTTTCGGTGTTAAAAGTGGTTGCGCGTGATTGGCTGATGCGCGCCACTGCCTGCCAAGATTTTTGATATTTAACAAGTGTCCTCAAGTTTACAGAACACACTCGAAAATAGAGATACGTCCCCGTTTTAGTTCCCTTCTTTGTCGCGCTATTGTGTCAAAAGAAGAAGCGTGTTACAGCTAATGCGTGTAACGAGCGTTGTGCGTTAGGCTGTTTGGAGCGCGAGGGGAGAGCTGCCAGCTGCAGCGGCTGTCTGCGTCACAGCCGCCGCGCTCTCATTGGTCGGGGTGCCGCAGCGTCACAGCAGGGCTGCGCTGTGATTCGTTGTGGCTCCTGTAGTGTCACAGCAAGATCGTGCTGTGAATGCCGTGTTGCAACAGACTGCTGAGTTGCCTATTTACATCATGAGTGTCTCGGCATTGATTTAAAATATATTGCAACACCGGTATGGTTAATAAAATAAACATTAGCAGATTGGCTGAGGTATCGAGAAAGCGGTGCTCCGATTGGCTGAGGTGTTGGTGATGTCACAGCAAAGTCGCGCTGTGATTGGTTGAAGCGCTACTGAATTGTTTACAAATTTAAATGTCCCCGATTTGATTTCTTTCCTGGTTGCACTATTGATTTGGGAGAAGGATGTTGCAACTGATGCACATGGCAAGCGATTGCACGCTGGGTTAAAAATTTAATTTCATAAAGGAGAGACTGCAGTGGCAGTGTGCTAGTGACCAGAGCTTTGTTTTAAAATAAAATTGAAAGAACAAGTCCCTCTTATAATAATAAGATTGAGCCTTAAAGCCTGTGACTGTCTCAGTTTCTGACATAGCGCTCGCGTTCTGAGAGCCTAGTACCTGGCAAAATTTCAGTCCTGAGGTAATCATTTTATTGTTCTTTCCTGCAGCCCTGTCATAGTTTTCTATCAGTGCAGGAGCGGGGCAGTGTCTGATTTAGCAAGACAAGTGTTGCCTGATGTCCTTTCGGTGAAGTAAATTTTATTAAAACACCTCAGAAGCTGTGTGCGCTTACAGTTTAATTGATGGATGAGAGCAGCTGGCAAATACCTCAGTGTAAGGAAAAATCTGTTCATGTTGAGTATTGATCGTCTCTGTATAGAAGCTCAGTGTATTTCCAAGCAAATTTTTTTTGGTTCTGTATATTGCTATTTCTTGTCTATAGCGTTATCTACTAGATATTAGAAATTAATTCAGAGAGACACTTTTACCTAATTAGCAAGGATCATAGCAAAAGCCACAGCTGTGATTTTAAAGCTGGTTGTCAGAGGGGGAGAACGGGGGGTTGTGCAGCAAAATTAAATAAATAAATATTTCCAAGCATTTTGCTAGTTACTGTATTAATTACTGATGTAATTATAGTGTCCCACAAAGCTGCATATGATTTATTGATAGCAGCATAAAAATAGACGAAGTGCATTAGGAAGGTTGCGCTGTGTCCAAGGTGGCGCACGCAGAAATATTATTTTTAAAATACCCAGCTTTGTCCTTAATCTTGATTTATTAGTTAGATTACTTACTGCCCAAAAGTTGGGGACTAATTCGTGATTATTGTGTGTTAGTTAGCTAGTGTCACAAGGTCAATAAGGTAAATACATTTTTTTATTGTGATTAATTTTTTAATAAAGGTAAGTATTTTAAAAAACATGGATAATTATTATCCAAAGAAGAAGAAAACGTTTTTCTGCTATCAGAAAATGAAACATGTATTTAGAAAAGTTAAAAAGGTTGTTGAAATAATTTTAGATGAAGAATCAACTCCCAAATCAGCGAATGTAAATTATAAACCTGTCAGAAAAGAATTAATTGATCATTGTAAAAATGATGTTGTAAATACAGATCAGGACAGAAATTCAAGCAGACCCCCAGAACAGATTAATATAAAGCCAAGAGTCCTAGTTCAGATTAATAGAGTCCCAGCCCAGACCCCTTCTCAAGGTGTCACAACAGGAGGGTATGATGAGATGCCTAGTACTTCTGGAATTAATATTCCTGATCATGTAAATTCTACAAATGATTTAATTGAGCAGTTAACGTCAGACATGGAAGCAGTGACAGTTCCTGTGACAATTGGACCTGTTCCCCCAGTGCTTAGAAAAGATGAAACTAGTCCCACAGCTTTAACGGTCCCATTGAATTGTGAAATTCAAAAGTTTGATGAAAAACTTTATTCTAGCGTACCTGAAAATGAGCTAGTAATGTTTCCAACTCAGCAAGAGAGAGTAATGACTCTAGTTTCACCTAGTGAAAACTCTAATGTTGACCTGATTGACCTGACACAGCCCAATGAGTACAAATTACTGGATGATACAATCAGTACAGGCAGATTGAAAAGATTACAGGATGATGAGGACATTGAAAGCTTGAACAATGCAGGTAAAACTGCCCATATAAAAGATTTAATTTGGACTTTGAGAAAATGGGGTAATCTGAATAAATGGAAAACAAAATGGACAAAGAAAAAAGAGAAAGAAAAAGCGACTTTAGCTTTTGTAGGAAAGTGTAAAAATCCACAGATGCAGATTGAGATAAATCAGCAGCAACAGCTACTGAATGAACAGCTACAAATTCAGCGACAGGTGGTGATTCAGCAGAATAAGATAAATCCGCCATCATTTCCAAATTATGGTAATGAGCAGAAATACAATACAGATACAGGATTCAGTGGAGACCAGGAAAACAGACCAGATTCAGTTAAAATTGCAATCAAGCAGGGAAACTCATTTCCTAATGTTCCACAGTACAAGATGAAGTCAGAATCAATTGAAAGAGTTATTCCTGTTACTGAAAACCCTTGTTGTCCTATTATGCTCAAAATAGCATAGATCTTTTGTCAGATACCACATGATGCTGAGTGGTATTCGGTCCCAATGCACCCAGAGAGTCAAATAATTTTAGCTTTCAGGTTCCAAGAGAGAATTCCCAGTCAGGTAACTATTGAGAGAATTAAAATGATTCAGGCAATGGAATGCCCAAAGTTACAAAAACAGGTAAGAATGTTCCTAGGCATGGTTGGTTACTGTTGCCAATGGATTAGTGGTTTCTCAGTAATTATGAGGCCATTGCAGAGATTGACAAAAGCAGATATAAAAGACCAAATTGTCCTGACAAAAATTGAGCTCGAAGCCATTGAGCAATTTAAAAAGAGTTTGAGTGAAGCTCCTGTTCTGGGTATGCCAGACTTCAACAAAGGAATTGAGCTTCTTGACAAAATAGCAAAGATAAAATGTGCTGCAAATGGAGAAAAAAATAATTATATCTCAAAAGGCAATGAACATGCAAGTAACATTGTTAAGCTTTGTGCTCAGGAGAGGGTTGCAATCAATGGGGAAAAATTCAATGAACATGTTTCAAGCATCCTCATACTAATCTTTGCAATTCAGACATGGCAAGAATCAAAACAATTACAAGATGAGGCACATGATGAGGAGAAAAACACATGGCTCAAAGAAGGTTTCAGACAGCAAGAGGAAAATGAAATTTGGGTTTACAAAGATGACAGACCTGTTATGCCCAATTGCATGATTGCTGACATGGCACGGATGTACCATGGTCCAATTGAGAGTTTGGGAACCATAGGCCGGGAGGGTGGTTCATTTACAAATATTCAAATAGATCTTTTTGAAATGCCCCAACATAACAAACTGAGATATGTCCTAGTCATCATTTGTTTATTTTCAAAATGGGTGGAAGCTTTTTCAACAAGAAAAAATGACTCAATTACTGTGGGAACAGATGTGATTTTCAAGGAAAAGGAGCAGGCTCATGATCTATTGCCAGGAGACTTGGTCAGGACAAAGATTCATCGGAGGAAGAACTGTCTAGTACCCAGGTGGCAGAAAGCAAGACAGGTGATACTAGTCACAACAGATACTGGGTGGATGCATATAGGTAATACCCTTTGTGTACCTACACCTGATAACCCTGATGAAGATAGTGAAGACACTACAACTGATTCAGACTCTGAAGAAGAAATTTCTGAAGAAAATCCAGATCTTGAAGATCGACAAGGTGGTCGACATCTGCATGATGATGTCAATGTGAATGAAACATTGAATGAAAAAGATCTAGAGATTGTGATTCTAGATTCAGAAAATGATGAAGATCTGTTAGAAAAAGAATTCCAAAAAGAAAAGGAAGATTCTGAAGAAGACTCTGAGCAAGACAGAAATCTAGTCCAGGAGAGTATTGAAAGGCAAAAGAGTAGCTCTGCGTGCAGGAGCAAGAATTCTGAAACTGGGAAGCTAAGGGTGATCCCTGAAGAAGAGGAAGAATTACCAAGTACCAGCTGTAAGGATGATGTTCCTAATGGAGTGAAGCTGCCGAGTAAAGAAGTTCCTAGGTACAGATTTGAAGTCTCAGAAACAGATACAGATGGAAGTGATGAAGAGTCTGAGATAAGAAAATTCAGAAAAAGGGCTTGGAAAGCTGAATGTAAAGAAAGCAAGCCTAAGAAGAAACTCTTGAGAAAAGGTGATGTCTGGCCTAAAGATTTGAAGTTCAAATTCGAAGTGTCAAGTCAGAAGAGTGATTCTGACAAAAAAAGAGCAAGCTGGAGAGAAAATTTAAATGATTACCAGGAAGAGCAAAAGACAATTGAGACCAAATGTAAAATACAAGTCTCCAGAATGGGCCTACTTAACTATCCCTCCAATAGTTGAGAAGCGCAGTAGCAGTCAAAATGGTGACAATGACTAGGTTTAGCTTTCTTTAAGTTGAGGTTTATTTTTGGCATAAGGCTGAAGAAATTGTGTTAGGGTGACACAAGGTCGAAAAAATTGTGTTAGCTGGAAACACTTTTATGTAAGACGCAAGGTCGAAGAAAACATGTTTTAGAATTTGAAAAAAAAAAAGAGGGGGTATATACTATATACTAATTTTTTATTAATTTTTCAAATTTTTCAAAAAATTAAGTTTTTGTTTTTGTTTTGTTTTATAATACTCAGATTGATATTTGTTTTGTTGGTGCAATTCAAAATGTAGTTATGCAATTTAAAACTTAGTTACCTATAAATTCATTGGTGGTTGGGGATTCAAAGGTGGAAAGGATTCAACTTAGCTGAATAAAGAAAGGGTAAAGGATATAGAATTAGTAAGACTCAATACTCATTATGAGAGTTGCAGAAATATAGATGAAATTAGAGCTTAAATACTAATCCAGAGTAAGCCTGAAACATGTTCAATAGATAAAAATTTTAAGTAAATTTTTTGGATTTTGTTTGGTGTTTTTGAAATCACCAGATGAGGGAGTTGATGGAGCGAGCTTCAGAAAATATTTTATTCTAGCTCGTGATGTCATACTCTCATAACTTGAATTAACATATTAATGAGTTATTGCATGGTTTGTTGTATTAAAACAATTTAGAGTAAAATTCCACATCATTATACAGGACTAGTGTGCTTTATGTTGCATTTGCGAGTATGTTTTGTAACACATAACTAATATTGTTTTGTTAGTCTATGGTCTTTGTCAACACTAATGCTGCTGATTCAAAAATGGCATGTGCTTATTTTGTGCATTATGTGTGTGTCTATGTCTTTGTCTATATATGTTTGTTTGTTTTTCTTTTACCTCTTTCAGATTTATGAAGAATCCAGCTGGACTTTATGAAGAATGGTAGATATTAAATGTGCTGCTTTATTTGTGTGCTTCTGCTAGGTGACTTATACTAATGGGTTAACATTAGCTATGTAGGTTGGAAACAGAATGACTTTCATTTCCTGAATTAATTATTGTTTTGTGTTTGTTTAAATAATAGTTTTCTGAGAAAGTGACGTGAGCTAAAGTGGCGCAGTGACGCAAGCAAAAGTGGCGCAGAAAATTGATGCTTTCTGAAAAGAGGCCTGCTGATGAAAAGCCACATGAGAAAAACTTATTTTGAAAAGGATGAGAAGCCTATGAACTTTTATTGTAAAAAGGTTTGAAAAGAACTGTAAAAGGCGACTCAATGGAGAGGTTTGCTAATGTGCCACGAGAAGCTCAGAACGGACAGGCTCAAGGCCAGGAATGTGAGTCGCAGCATTTTTGTGCACTACATGAACAATCTTTGCTACAAAATGTAGCAGCCTAAGGAAGTGCTGCCAGGACTCTGAGCATGGACTTATGGTTATTTAGTGTAAAAGCCTGGACCTGAGGTGGAAGATGTCACAATTTACTGTGGCGTGAGGTGGTTCAGCCAATGGGGAGCCAGAATTCAGCTGATGGTATGTGAAATTAGTTAGTTTAGGCATAGTTTTAGGGTATAAGAATAGGCTCTAGGAGCAGATTTTTGGGCTTCCGCTTCTTGATTCCAGAGGGACATGTTCTGCTGTTCGATGATTACATGTAAGGAAAGCTGACTTTAAAAGACTTTGTTTTCAGGCGATGAGGGTTAAGACAGAGAGTTAGTTAGGATTTGGAAATGCTCTTTTCACTTATTTCTGCTAATAATTAATATTTTTTTGAATTAAGCTCTCTTCATAAATGCTGAATAAAACTTTCTATATGACTTTTTCTAATGCTTGCTTAATAAAGTTCCAAAACCTAAGTTTTCTTGAATATGTTTGAATAAACTTTTAAAATGACAAGCTGGTCTTGTTTATTGTAGATAGTTTAAACAACATATCAGATCCATTCGCCTCATGGTTCAGCTGCTCTGTTATTTCTATGGGCCTGTTATTGATTGGTAAGTATGGTGGTAGATGGTGACATCATTTATGCAGAATTTTAGTAGAAGCGCTGGATCACTACACCCTTCAATATCATACTGTGTCAAAGATACTGCTCTCTCCATAAAAGTGAAAAATTTCAGGATGAGGTTCTGGCCTGTGGCTGCTGTGCAGTAAAATCAGAAGGCTTCTGAAACATCTTGGATTTGAAAGCAGCGTTTTTTACTGATTGTGAAAAAAACTCAGCAATGTATGGGGTAGGGCCTCATATCAATTAATGCAGTTCCATGCAGCACAAACATGGCACAACAGCATTGGAGGGCTTTACATGAGTACAAGATGACATCATACAAGTTCAGATACATTTTATTGTAAGCATATGAAATGAGTTGATTTGCCCAGCTCTGGCTATTAAACCACATAATATCTCTCAATGTATGTGGGATACAGAAGATCATATAGAAGTGGCATCATGTTGTATGATCATGTAAACAAGCACATTCTCTGTTGAAATGGCTTAGTGAAGTAAAACACACTGCAGCAACAAATACTGGAAGGTTCACCCAGAGTCTTGCTTGGAATACTTGCCAGTGTTTGTTTTGAAACTGGACCTAGGGACATAGTTCAGCACCTTTGCAGTAGTGCACAAACAGGGCTAATCACTTTCAAATATTACTAACATCTAGACCAAGACTTTTGCAACCCTCCACAAATCAGCTCTTGAACCACCAGTGGGTGGCGGCCTAAGGTTTGGGAAAAGTTGATCTACTACATCTTCTAGGGGACTTCAATCTCCAGTGGGGTGAGAATAAAAAACGGCTTCTTTAATTGTTTCCATTTTCTATTCCAGGACTATCTCACTCAATTAAGCACAACATACACGAAAAGAAGAAGGTGCTACTATAGATCTCCTCCTCAACAATGAAGGAAATATAAAGACTCATGCAAAAAATCCTAAAAAAAGGAATATGAAACAATTCGCTTATTGCATATCAAAGGGGTCACCAACATCCTAAAGGTCTTTATTGAGGTGAAGGAAAAGAACTTCCCCTCAACACCGCATGAAACCTCAGAGTTTTAAACATCATTGCTCTAAAAGCTACTGTCTCATGGCCCTCCTTCTAAGAGGTTATTATAATAAGAACTCAATGAAACTGCCAAAACCAAACACTCCTTGCAGTTTTCAGAGCCTACGTCCAACATACTCTTGAAGTAATTAGCTCCTCAATTACTACCTACTGAGTCAACCTTTTTAAATATTCCAGGGATTAGAAATAGTCCCAACAGTCATGGAATGGATCCTTATACATCTGAATCACTTTCACCTTGTATCTTATCTCCACTTGCTTGCCAAAGTCCAAAGAGCATGCAGACCCAGCTAACACCGCTCAACAAAATCAAACTACTATATGATCTCTGATCTGGATCCAGGTCAGGTGGCAGCACAGAGACAGCAATTTTAAAAATATTTGATTAAGAAGCCGGATTACGCCTACTCTTCCTTGAGTTATTTACTACAAACGAAGTGACAAAACACTCTTTCTACTAAACATGCTCACCTAGACAATAAAGGCTAATAGTATTGAATTTAGCTCTATCTCATCATACATCAATAACATGGCTCAACAGATCAAAGAAGTAATCTCTCTCTCTAGGTCTACCTGATCCAGCAAGTGGTTCCATAAGGTTCTAGCCACTCTCTTTAATCTCGACATGGAGCCACAGGCTTCAGATCTCAACAAGTTGTGGAGTTAGTACCAGTGTTAGGCAAATTACACTCTACTCTATTTGAAAATATCCAACACTAAGGATATTTAATTAATTGCCAAAGTCCTAGAGGACATTCAAGAATGAATGTCACTTAACCCACTCCATACAGAGTTCGTCTTGTTATCCCTTCTGATTGCCCTATTCCGATCCAAACCCAGTTTATCTTGCTTATGGTTTTAAACTGTAGCCTTTCGATCACCGAGTCTTCCATAACACTAATTCTAATGAAAAATAAACCTCACCCTACAATCACACAATAGCAAAATGGCAAAATGGTGCAATTTCAAACTGAACTTCTTCAAGTAACCAAACCTTTTTCCAGAGACCCACTTCTAATATAATCTCTGAGGCGGTCAAGGCCAGACTATGGAATTTCCCTTCTTTCAGGCATTCCTAAACTGCCATTTGCTCCCCGCAACGAAGGTATGCAAGAGCTATCCGGCAGGCCAAGGACACTATTATGTATGGCCACTTCTCACATATTCTGATGTCACTGAAACGACTCCCTACAGGGACATTATTACAATGACCTGCTTTACACACATATAGCCTTTTTCTAGGAACAACCAATTATCTTGCCCAGGAAATAACCAACTCTGTGTTCGTCGACTTCTACAAGCAGTGACAACCTCCTCCTTGAGACTTCAAAAGAAAAAGAAAACCTCTAAAGTACTCCTTTTCTTTAGTGCACTCCGACTATGAAACTCCATCTCTGATCATGCATTAGGACCATTCTGTCCTTCGTCGTTTTTACAAAATAATTTAGAACTTGATATTTTGCTACCACTCTCAACTGTTAACGAGTTATTTCTCGATGCTCTAACTTTAGTACATAATGTGAATGGGCAGTGTTTTGTTGCAGTTCATTTACATAGCTCACACTGCATATTGTATTCACCTAATATTACATCTTATATTTTTGCACTCTGCAGGTGCACTGCATTTTTATTACCATATATTAGTTATTACTCGAGATTGTTTGCATGAAAGTGGCCTATAAAAGGTGCTGTGTCAACCATTGGTCTTGTCAAAGCTACAATAAAAGCTCTAATAAATAAATAAATAATATTTAGGAGTTGAAATGCTTCAACATGATGAAAAAAATTACACCGACTTGTCTGCATGCTCAGTTTATTTTTGTATAACCGGTTTTGCCAATTTAGTCTTACATTTGGTACACTGCACATTACATACATGTGTCCATTAATTCACATTTAGAATAACAGATGTCTTAATTTAGAAATATGCAGCGTGTAGAGTGCACAACTAATTCTACATCTTCGAAGGTTAAGAAACGGTCTTACCCGGACATGTATAATGATATCCCATAATCCTTTGAGCAATTGTATTTCTTTGCGGCACCGCTGTGTTTGTTTGTGATCTGGAACAGCTACTTCGAAGAGGTTTGCAGATTCCTGCAAGTGCACCATTTCTTGCTCTAGTGCCACAAGTTGCTGGTTACCCTGAAGAGGTAGAAACAAGAACAGGTTGAGGAAAGAAGCCTCATTTATACTGTTATTCAAACCTGACAATAAAACCCACTGATTTAAGCCAGGGTGCACATGTGTGTGATGGAAATGCTGTTAACATTGTTGAAAATATGTTCACCTAAGATTTCCTCAATATAAGAAAGATTTATTTTTTTAAGTGTTAAACGTAAAAATAGCTATTTATTGCAAGATTAACAATATGCTTGTGTAACGTCTATATGCTTATGTTTCTGGTTACACGTGTAAACAGAACCCAGGCAGTTAATAGGATAATATATGATGTAAGTTATTTAAAATAAATTAAAGTAGTTCATACATTTTTGACATCCAGAAAGTAAAAATATCAGATTCTTTCATACCCAGTAATATCCAATTCAACTTTTGTTTGTCAGTATCACTCATTGGTGTTATGTCTAACTTAGTATCGGGATATTTCGAGGGATTTTAATTGAAACAGAATTTGAAAATTAAGGGCACTGAGAAATGGCCACTGATGAAAAACACGGGAAACCATTTAATTTAAATTTAATTTAATTGCGGGTTTTTATAGCGCTAGGATCGACTCCCGGAGGAGTATCTCCGCGCTTCGACCGCTGGGGAACCCGTCCTGGCTCACCCTGAGAGATGGTCCCTAATGGGTATCTCTAAGGTGCGACCAAGCAACCCCGGCGGTCTGGGGGGGTCGTTGTGAAGATGAGGCAAGCTAATGCCCAGAGAATTATCGAGCCCGCTGACCCTGGTCCACGACCCTGCCGGGAATCGAACCCTGGTCCCGGACCGTCCTCTGCTTACGGGTCTGCCGCCTCTAACCAGTGAGCCACACTTCTTCACTAAGAAAACTTCTTCAAACGTCATTTAAGACCATATTGCGAGTAGGGTCCAGCTCTATCCCAAGAGAGATTCCACTGGGCAAACAACACGTTTTCTCAGGTTCGAAACGAGCATCTTGTACAAACAATTGCATCACATCACACATTTCCTCCTGCTCAAGGCAGATGGGGAAGAGCGCATGGAAAGGTGTGTGGAACTGGGACCACAAGCAGTAAATCCAGGTCCCACGTTACCCATTTGTGGGGCCAAAACGTGTGATGCCTGGTGGGGGATACCAGCTGCTAACCTGCCCCGTTATCTCCTTCTCTTATTAGCGGGCATTTCGGAATGAGCCCCCCAATGTCTCCTGATATAAAATAAAGAATATTGTCTGGTTACTATATATTCTCTATTACACTGAAAGATCAAAATACAGGATTAGTTGTTAGGACTAGTGCATGAAACACTCAAAGTTTAAAAGATAGTATAAAGCTTTAACAAAATGATTAAACGATAACTTTACAAAGAAAATGATTATATGGGAAGGCCTGCTTACTTACTCTGGTATGAACTGAAGGTAGCTTTGGGAAGAAATGTATTTGCTGCACTTCTACGACTGGATCGCCTACCACATTTGACGCTGCCCACCACTCTCTCGCTAAACTATGTTCACAGGCTCCCCCTTTGGGCTGCAATCTTAATTTTAAAGCTGCATTGAATTCGAACGGTAGCAGCAACATATATACACCACCTGCACATACATTGACCACAGCAAACTAGCCCTCCATGTTCTTTGTCAGCTTTCCCTTTGCAAAGCACTATTCTTTCATGACGCCCTGCATTGCCCAGAGAGCAATGCATTACATTGGTCCATCCTTCATTCCAAGTAAAACATCAAAGATACTGATAAAATTAACCTTTGCTCTAAAAGAACACCCTTACTGGCAAAAGAAGTCACAGTTCAGAGGAACCAGATTCTCCTGCAAACAGCACCATTATGGAATTCCCATCAACGAAAGAAATCTCTAAGAAGTCCTGTCATTTAAACAGGCAATAAAAACGTGGCACCCTCTGCAAAAGATGATTTATTTATTTATTTATAGGTTTATATAGCGCTGGAATCGAATCCGGCAGGAGTGTCTCTGCGCTTAATTCGCCTAATAGATAGAGAGTAATGCTCTCAGGATTTTAAAGGAGGAGCTACATTTGAAACAAGAAAGTTTTCAGCAATTTCCTAAATGCCAGATGGTTGGTGCAAAGCCGAAGGGTGGCGGGTAGTGTGTTCCAAAGACGTGGGCCCAGGTAGGAAAGAGCCTTTCCGCCCAGTCTCGCCCTTCTAATTTGGGGGATTTGAAGTAAGGACTGATTGCTGGAGCGGAGAGTGCGTGTTGGATTGTAGTGAACAAACTTTTCCGCCAAATACGTGGGCCCCAAGTTGTGTATGTCCTTGTGGATGAGACAACAGGTTTTGAAATTGACTCGTTGTCGAATCGGTAACCAATGAAGCTGGTCCAGTAGGGGTCGAGAGGGAGATCTGGGGGGCATTCAAAACCAGCCTTGCGGCAGTGTTTTGAACCACCTGGAGCCTACTGAGTAAACTGTTGTAAGTAACCCGTTACAATAGTCCAGGCGACTGAGCACCAGGGCCTGATCAAAGGGTTTTCCTAGAGGAGTCTGGAAGTAATGGAAACACTCTTCTGAGTAGTCCTATCCTATTACGTGGAAACAGGACCTGTTTGATTTACGTGTTCTTTTAGGGACAGGCCTTGATCCAGCCGGACACCCAGGTTCTTCACTACCTGCTTAGGACTGGGGAAGGGGCCGAGGTCTAAAGGCGACCAGTCCGGGGTCCACAGCAGGGTGGCCTCCCCAAAGAGCATTACCTCAGTTTTGCCTACGTTGCACTGCAAGAAATTCGCGGCTATCCATTGAGATACAGCCCTCATACCCTCTGAAAAGGACTGTTTAACTGCCATAGCTAGTGTCTGGAAAGGGAAGAGAAGCTGAGTGTCATCAGCATATGACACAGGAATGAATCCATAAGATCTCATAAGGTCCGCCAGGAGGGCCACAGATATGTTGAAAAGTGTGGGCTCAAGCACGAACCCTGTGGCAACCCCTTGGTATCCTCCACAGGTGCAGAATGGAAAGAACCCATACTAACACTCTGTGTGCGGCCAGATAAAAACCCCCGCATCCAGGAAAGTGCTGAATTCACTACCCCACCTCCATCAAGCGACTGAGCAAGATGTCGCGCGATATCGTGTTGAATGCTGCGGACAGGTCCAATAGCACCAGAATCATAGAGCTCCCTTTATCCTGCGACATTCTGATGGTGTCATTCACAGAGAGGAACACTGATTTTGTGCTATAGTTGGGCCTGAAACCGGACTGAGAATAATCCAAGCCTCCAGTTGACTCAATGAAGTTCGAAAAATGAGTGTTGACGTGTTTTTCCGTTATCTTGCTCAAGTGCGGGAGGAGAGATATGGGTCGGAGGTTAGATAATTCAGTCCAAGGGATGTTGGAGTTTTTACGGATGGGTCTCACCAGAGCCTTCTTCCACTCCCGTGGTACCTCACCTTCCGAAAGAGAGAGGTTAACCAAGGATTGGACCAAGGGACCGAGTGACTTGCCCAAAAGTGGAATCATTCTGGCAGGGATAAGGTCTGAGGGGGATCCTGTCTTAATTTGGCCGATTAGCGTCTCTATGTTGCTTAGACTGGCAGCTGGAAATGCCGTAGGCAAGATAGAGTCAGTAGCCTTGGAACTCTGTGGTGACACAAAAGGGCAACATGTAGGGCTATTTGTCTTGATAATTTTATCGTAGATCATCTCTATTTTGTTAGTAAAAAATTGAGAGATGTCATCACATAATTGTTGAGAAGACAAGTCAAGACTCTCACAAGCCGTAGGTTTGGTGAAGGATTGAAGGATCCGGTACAGCACCTCGGAGGAGTTGCCTGCCTCAGTTAATTGAGCGGCGATATGGTTTTTCCGTGCCAGTCTATTGTTTTTATGATATTTAGATGGGGCAGTATGGTAGTCACTTTCGTCTTCGTCCAAGTGAGATTTCCTCCAGGCCTTTTCTAAATTTCTACAAGCCTGCTTGTAGGAGCGTAGTTGATCAGTGTACCAAACCTCTTGACAGGGTTTGGGACGCTGCCTACATAATTTCATGGGAGCTACGGAGTCAACCGCGGAGGAGATGGCAAGATTATACTTGGATAAGGCCAGCTCGATGTTATCAGAGGCTGTAATACGGGGCTCGACTAATGCCTCCTGGAAAGAGTCAGATGACACTTTGTACCACTGTCTGCACTGGAAAGAAGGGGATGGGGACCGTTTACTTGGTTTGTCCATGCCAAGTATGGAAAATTCCATAAAAAAATGGTCGGACCAGTTCACCTGCGTGGGAGGGCCACATACAATCTTGGAGGAATTAGAGAAGATCATGCTCAATGTATGGCCAGCAGAGTGAGTGGGATCCTTGTTGTATTGTATTAGTCCTAGTAGAGATAAATCGGCTAAAAAGGACTGGGTTTCAGGGTTGTCAGGTAGATCACCATGCACATTGAAATCCCCTAACAATAGGAAGTCGTTTCTGGATTTAAAGTGCGGGCCAGTACTTCGACTAAGGAGATTGCAAAATTGGTGCTTGGGTCCGGTGGGCGGTAGACCAGCGCCCCTTTCCAGCAGGCCTTTGAGGGGGTATTGATCCTAAAGACCATTACTTCCATACTGGCAGTGCTCCTTTGATCCAGTATGGAGACAGTAATCCCTTTTTTATAAATAATGGCGATACCGCCTCCAGTTTTAACGGGTCTATCTAGCCTCACCATCTTAAATCCCCCTGGAATACCCGGGGTGATTGCAGGGACCGAGTGGGGTTTCAGCCAAGTCTCTGTCAGGAAGAACAGTTCAGGCTGAACAGTGGAAATGAGATCCCATACTTCAGTATGATGTTTAGGTAGAGATTGCCTGTTACATAACAGTTTCTGCCACCCGTTCAGCGGGTGTGTAACCTCCGAGAGAGACGCTGCAGGTTGACTGATACAGGAGGCCTGAAACGGACAATGTCGGCACAAGATCGGACCTTCTAGGCATGGCCAGGTTTCAGGGGCACAGCCTTGCGGGGTGGCTGTCAGCAAGCTTAGTAACACCTGAATGGAATAGCTAACACGACAGTCTGTTTTACTGTCCCTAGCAGAAAGGAGAGAATGGACAGAGTCCATGGCCCCTGGCCCCTTCTGGTCGCGGACGGGCGCAGACGGGCTTCTCTTTGGCTTGTCTTCGGCACGTTTTAGGCGCGTAGACGGCGCTCCCCCTGCGCGCGAACACTGCGCGCTCGTAGATCTGCGAGGGCTAAATAGCCCTTGAGTTCCTGAGACTAAAGCGCTAACTGCTCCAGTGGTAGGGTGGAAGTACCTGGCTCTCCCTGTCTCGCCCTCCCCGCAACGGTACTGGCTACCGCGTCGAACCGGGGCGGGGAGGAGCAGACACTGAGCCCAGGCTTCTGTGTCAAGTGTCAGGTAAGTGCCAGGCCCCCCCTTAATTATTCCTGTATGGCACAAATAAAAGATTTTAAAATACAAGCAGTGGTCACAAAAAATTACACTTTAAAAAGTTCCAAGTTTTAAGTTTAGGATTGCATCAAGAAAAAAATGAACCATTTTGCCACACAACAGATAAAATAGGCTCATCAAACTCAAGACCAGAGTCAAATACTTTACACTGGATTATTAACACATTTCAACATGCACCACTATCTCTCACCCATTTGCTTGACTTTATAACTCGGCATCAATAATCATTTTTAGGTACACAATAAAATCAAGCTGCTGCTCATCACGCATCTCTGCAAATCACTTCGCTCTCTGACATACTTGAAACACACCCTTCCAGCCATAAATAACAATGCTATTAAGCTGAAGCATTCTGCCTTCCACTCCTCTTCGCTCAACCGCAAGTGCATTAACGTGTTAGACCCGGCATCCTTTGTCAGGTTTTCCCCCTTTTTTTGTCATCAGACGTGCTGTTTTTGATGACTTCGTTTTTTGTTGGCCTGCTAACTATTGGTTTGTGCTTTCTCCTTAAAACAGGGTAGAATTGGATTACCCAAATTGGCATATTTAATTTACGTGTAAGTTCCTAGAACAGTGGCACTACCTATGCTCAGGGCCTGCAAATTGAATGCTACTAGTGGACCTGCAGCACTAATTATGCCGCGAACTTAAGTAGCACTTTAAACATGGCTGCTCAGGCCTGCCATTGCACACCTCTGGTGATCACCTCATTTACTGGGGGACTAGTATCCTTTAAAGTGAGCTCAAGGTTCCTGAGCATGGGCTTGGCAAAACATGTGTGTTGGGGTCCCACAGTCCAATAGGGCCTTTCTACTGGAGCTGGCAGGACATCTGGGGCAGGACAAGGCCTTTGACAGGTTTTGTAAATGTAGTGTATTTTGTAAAGCGCACAGCTGCCCCAACGGGGCGTCCCGGCGCTGTATAACGCTGTGGAACCCTTCCTGGCTCTCCCTGTGAGATGCCCCTCCTGGGCACCCCCAAGGTGAAGCCAGGCATCCCAGTGCTGTAGGGGCCGTTGTGGAGATTAAGCAAGCTATTGCCCAGAGTTGCAGCGTGGGACCCATGATTAGAGTAGGCGCCGAGGTGAGAATTATCGAGTCTGCGGACATTGAGCCCAAGACCCTGCCGCGTCGGGACTTGAACCCTGGTCCCGGGCCTGATCTCTGCTTCAGAGTCTGCCGCTCTAACCAGTGAGCCACACTTCTCCACCAAAAGTGGGTTTATGACCCACTTTTAGTGGCTCCATATGAGGAGGACCTCACATGCTTTCTGTAGGTCATATCCTACCTGCCAGGCCAGGGGCAAGTCAGAAGCCATAGGCAAGGCTCCCCTGCAACCATTTCCGGTCATTGCCACAACACACAGACAGCAACATTGTCGGAACTCTGGACCCCAGGACTGCCATGGGCAACACAGTTTCATCCTGGTCTTGTTGGACCATGCCACTCGGTACCTGGAGGCTATCCCTCTAAACATGTAGACTGACCCAGGAGTGGCTAGGGCACTGATGGGGGTATTTACCAGTGGGGGATTCTCCATGTAGGTGGTGTCAGACAGTGGTACCAACTTCATGTCGGCATACACGGGGGTCATGCGGAAAGCGGGTGGGATAACCTACAAGCTGTCCACTCCTTACCACCCCAAACCAAAGGGCTTGTTGAGAGGTTCTTGGGCCTGTTAGAGCCCTCGAGATGGAAGTGGGGTGTCCTCCTACCATGCCAATTGCTTGTGTACAGGGAGGCGACCCAGAAGTAGGTTGGCTGTAGCCCCTCTGAGCTGCTATATGGGAACCTCTCAGTCAAGTGAAGGAGGGGTAGGATCAAGCTCCCAAGAAGGCCCCACAGGATGTGGTCAGCTACATTCTAGAGATCTGTACCCAGTGAAGCACCTCTGAATCAAGCTAAGTTTATCTAGAAGCCAGCCAGCAGGTCATGAAAGATTGCTGCCACCAGAAAGCCACTCTGGTCGGGTTTCAGACTGGCCAAATAGGGTGGGTGATGGAGCCTGTGGAGCCCCATACCCTGCAATACCTTTAAGCTGTGACCTAGGAGGTAAAGGAGTGCAAGAGTGAGGTCACATACTTAGTGGAACTCAAAACTCCAAGGAACCCTTTAAGGGTTTTGCACTCCAATCGCCACAAACTCCACTTCCAGAGGTCTGAGTAACCCCTAACCAGGCCACAGATGATGGGGTGGGAGATTTGAGTAAAGCTCTCTCAAACCTCCTTTCTTCCAAGGAGCAGGATGGTCAGCTCTGTTCCTATTGTGAAGAGCTCTGACACCCTCGGGTAAACTCCGTGCTATATAAAAATGCATAAATAAATAAATCATCACTGGGGACAGCACACCTGTGAAGAGTGAAATCCACTGATGGACTGATAAGGTGAAAGCTAGCATCAAGAAGGAAGTCTCCAAGATGCTGGAGTTAGGGATGTTTGAGTCCTTGAATAGCCCTTGGTCGAAAACAGTGGTGTTGGTCCCCTCCAGGTGTCATCCCAGAACTTAGGTTCTGTGTGGATTACCAAGGGCTCAGTGCAGGCACCCCATCCCAAACTGATGAGCTCATATACCGGTTACGAGCTGCCAAGATCCTCAACACGTTTGACTTAATGTCTGGGTACTGGTAGATTGCTTTAACTGAGGGGGTTGTCTGAGAAGTCTGTGCTCTCTACCCTGAAGGAAACTTCCAGTACCAGAAAATGCCCTCTGGGTTGAAGAACGCCCCAGCCATCTTTCAGAGGTTGGCCAACCAGGTCCTAACCAATCTGGAGAACTTAAGTGCTGCCTACTAAGACCACATTGCAGTCTTCATCTCTAGGTGGGAAGACCACCTGTGCCATCTTATGGAGGTGCTTTAACTTCTGCGAAATAGGGCAGATAGGGCAGGGTTTGGTGGGCTACTTGGTCAACCAAGTAGGGGGAGGAAAGATGCAGTCCCTCTGGGCCACAATTGAGACCATTTTAGCTTGGGAATCCCCAAGACCAAGACAGAGGTGAGAGCCTTATTAGGCATCACTGGTTATTACAGGAGATTTGTCAAGGAGTATGGCACCAATGTTGCACCCTTGACAGAGCTGACTTCTAAGACGCAGCCTAGACAGGTGATCTAGACAAAGGCATGCCAGAACACTTTTGACACCCTGATGGAGGCGATGTGACAGGACCCCACCCAACGAGGACAAGGACCAAAAGAACAAGAGAGCCAAGAACGAGGACATTTGAATCTGACGATACTTCCTCAAAAAGGGTACCAGAGGCACTGAACAATCTCCATGAGAAGAGTGTATGAAATAAAGAGAAATACATGTAAAAAGGAGCTTTAGCCTCTTATCTGAGAGGGGTTTGGGGTGTTGGAATTGACATCGATAGCACCGTGGTGTCAGAAGTGGGATTGTTTGTCTAGCCCTGATGACCCATCTTGATGGAGGCCATCATAACCCAACTGGCAGAGGGCGAGTGCCACTTACAATTAGTACTCAAACAGCAGAACAAACAGACACAGAAGGAACGGGAGGCCTTGCATGCTACTATAAAGGACCAGGCATCTCTCCTGACTAATAATCAAAAGGTGGAGGACACGGCCGTCCTGCGCTTGATAGATGTCATTTCTAGTGCACGTGTTCACCCTAATGTGCCAGGATCTGTCCGACAAAATATCAGAGTGGTGATGACCGGTACTATTTCTTTGTGAACTTTGAGCCAGTCACCTCCACCACTACATGGCCACCGGAAAGATGGGGACAGTATATAGCCCCCTTCTTTCAGGGAAATTGCAACCTTAAAATGTGTCTAAGAGATGTCTTCGGTTGGATGGATCAAAACCACCTTAAATGCAACACCAATAAGACAGAAATCCTCCCCATGGGTTAAAACCCCGAATTCTGTCCCAGTAAATGGTGGCCTGAGGACACCCCTGCTCCTCCCCAAGCTGTGGCATCAGCAAGGAATCTGGGCATTCTATTTGACGCCAAAATATCTTTCGATCAGCATGTCAAGAATGTTGCAGGAAGTTGCTTCAACATAATTAAATCACTGAAAAAGTTCTTCGACTTCTTACCTATAGATTCAAGAAAGGCAGTAGCAGTGGCCCTAATCCTCGCACATCTTGACTACTGTAATGGTCTGATGGCAGGTGTTAAAAGGAAAGCCACTCTTAAAAAGCTCCAAGGCGTACAGCACGCAGCGGCTAGACTTGTTCTCAAGCTACCCAGGAGGTCATCAGCTTCGGCCGCCTTGAAAACCCTTCATTGGCTGCCACTCCCCAAAAGAATTCTGTTTAAAATTCTAACAATAGCTTTCCGTGCATATAACCTCACTGGCCCACTCTACCTCATCAGAAGATTTCCCCATTACAATCCCTCAAGGACCTTGAGATCCTCAAATCAAGACCTGATTAAGTTGCCGAAATTCAAAAACAAAACTAAAGGAGGCAAGTCCTTGTCCTTCTTATCTGCAAAAGCCTGGAACTCAATTCCCAATAATCTCAGATCCCTAACGCAAGAAAACCACTTCAGAAAGCAGCTTAAAACATGGATCTACTCTCTCCCTGATGATTATGTAATGACCTTCATTTAATCTTCTATTTTTCAACTTCTGTGCACTGTTTTCTTTCAGCGCCAGGATGCTCCTTTCGGAGCGATTGTTGCGCTTTAGAAATACCAAAAATACAAATACAAATACAAAGCAGCATACCAGGCAGCTAATCCCGCAGGCATAACCAGCTATGCTGATATAAAAAAGGCAATTATAGAATACTTAGGATGTGAACAGGAATATTACAGAAGCTGCTTCAGAAAAGAGAAATGGGGTTCGGGAGGCAAGATGGCGTCCGCGCTGGACGCGTGAGTTTGCTGCTCCTGCCGGACCTCTCAGGGTCGAAGGTATTACGGTGGAAAGCGGAACCGAGCGACCGAGCAAGCTTAAATAACGAGATATACAGAGCCACACAGAGCCATTAAGTCTTTCGGTAGCAGGAAATATTGAAAAAATGTATTGGTATTTCTCCATGATTGAGCTTCGAGTTGTGACCGAGATATTGACCTGGATCCGACACGCTGACCGCTGGGCGTCTCTCCGGCAGCACCTGATTCGGCTGCTGACTCGACACACCTGGAACGCGCGTTGCCTGCGAGTGGAGCAAGGCAGTATTGAGAGCGGAGGTGAACTGAGCAGCCAACGGTCGGAGCGGTTTGCGGTGTCAAGTGGAGACATGGGGCCGAAAGGAAGGAGAGCCCGGGGGCAGGGTGCTGCCACGGAGAATCCAAATGGAGCGGAAACCGCATCAAGAACAGTCTCGGTCTTGATTACGACTGCGACCCCCCCTCCTATTGTGAGTACCATTGTAGAAGCTGCAGAGATATCGGACAGGGAGGGGGAGGCAGTCGGTGCACATAAGAAGATACCGGACATGTTTTCAGGAGCTAAAAACAAGGATGTAGGGAAGTTAAAGCCGCCAATAGCGGTCGGGGAGTCAGGAGCAGAGGGTGTGCAAAAGACTGTACCAGCTCAAGCAATTCCTGCCATAACCTCAGTCTCCACCTCCGGCTCCGGTCAATTTGAAAAGAGTAAAGAGCAGAGTATAGGTGAGAATTTAAATAATGGTGCTACCTCAGAGGGAACTTTATCGGCTTTACCACCACCCTTAAACATGCCTAATAGCCCTCCTCACATTGATGACAGTTTCCCCACTACCTTTTCTATGCAGAGGGATGCTGAAGCGAACCTACTGAGTAACATTGATACAGCAATACTCACTGGGGGAGAGACGGATTCGGCGGATTTCTTTTCTCTCTCTGAGCATTCTATGTCCTCCTCTGAGGATTTAGCAGAATTATATGCTACACGTATGAGCATGGAGGATGGCTGCTTAGAGGAAGAAAGTGGGCATAGTAGCCTGAATGAAATCATGGAGAAAGATGGGACTGGTCTTGGTACGGTTCGTAAACTTTGATTGAACATGAGTGGCAAAGAGAGAGAAGAGACTTTGAACGCTGATGGGGGCCCTATTGACTTGGATTCAGAAATGGAGGACATTTCCTTGGGTTTGATTTACCAAACCATGATGCAGCATAGAGAGGAAACGCGTGAGGATAGTCTGAGGGTACAGAATTCTTGTAAGAAGCTGCAAAATTCTGTGAGGAGGCTAGTAAAATCACATACTGAATTTTTGACTAGAGCAACTGAAGCTGAATCACGTATTTCCTCACTAGAAGATGAGGTGGCGCAACAACGCAAGACTATAGAAATGCATATGGCCACCAAGGAAGATGTCAACTGGAAGCTTGTAGACATTGAGAATAGATCTCGGAGGAACAATTTGAGATTTTTGCAGATTGAGGAGGGGAAAGAAGGGTCTGATATACGTGGTTTTATAGTCTCTCTTTTGAAAGATGCAGTGCCAGAGGCGGAGAAATGGGATTGGGATCGGGAGGTGGAAAGGGCTCATAGATTCCCTTTCAGAGTTAATACACGAGATCAGAAACCACGAGCTATAATAGTGGCTTTTAATAGTTTCCAGGCTCGTGAGGCATTGTTTCTGAATGCACGTCCTGATAAAAAATGTAAGGCTCTTGGCTGTGAGTTCTTTGTAAGACCTGATCTCTGCAAACAATCTGTTGAGAATAGATGGCAGCTAAGACAGCTTATTTCACAATTTCAAGGAAAAGGTGCGCAGGCATATTTAATGTTTCCTGCGAATCTTAAAGTCATCCATAAGGATCGCACTAGATTTTTCATGACTGAAATTGCTGCCAAAGAATTTTTGATGACACTGTAATCGTATCGTATTATAATTGCAGAGAGATATTGAAATGAATTGAATTGATTTATCATATGCTTAATTTTGATATATCAGTCTGCTCAGGAGTTTTTCACCCAAATAGGGGGATTATGCTTTACTAATGATGTGAAAGCCCTGTAGGGGGACGGCAGGGGGCTGTGGGGGCAAACCTGCATCACAGGACCATAAGTCCTAAAGCCTCTATGAAGGGAGAAGGGCAGGGTGGGTGAGATGGAAGAGGGAGTTTGGGTGGGGAAAGGGGTCACGGGGGTGTAAAAAAGGGCAAAAAAAGAGTTCACAGCAAAATACATGGAAAAAATGTGGTTAAATGGATTTCTGTAAAGAAGGGCTCCGAATTACTGATTTTTATGTTTGTTTATGGGAAGAAAAAGGGTGTTAGGCAGAATGGCTTACTTATGGTTGGATATTTTGATTTTGATTTAAAATGGCGGGAAAAAGTTTAAGAATTTGTTCAATGAATGTATGTGGATTGAATAACTCAAGGAAAAGACATAAAATAGCCGCAGAATTGAAATATATTCAATCTGATATTGTTTGTATTCAGGAAACCCACATTCCGTGGTCAAAAAGGGAGGTGCTAAAAGATTTGGGATTTATTTTAGTTGCCGCTTCCAGACAGACTAGTATGATAAGGGGGGTAGCTATTTTAGTTAAGGATAATTCTATAGTTGTTGGACGGAAGGTTGTGGACAAAAATGGGCGTTGGGCTATTGTAGAGTGTAAAAGTGGGGGTAGGCAAATAACGCTGGCCACTATTTATGGAGCTAATCTGAATGACCCAGCCCCGTTGGTCGAAATTAATTTGGAGTTAGTTAATTTTCCTCAGCCAATAGTGATTTGTGGGGATATGAATATAAATTTGTCTAACAATGCTTTACTGGAGGGGTATGGAAATTATAAAGGCCGTAAACCAAGAGTATTTAATGCTCTTGTTAATTTATTGCAAGACCAAGGCCTAATAGATGTGTGGGGAAAGCTTCGTGGAGGGGATAATGGATCTACTTTTTATTCATACCCCCATAAAAAATAAGTAAGATTAGATTATTTTTTTGCCCCAGAACATTTGCTGGAAGGGACTAAAAATAGTACTTATCCTAGAATTACTTCTGATCATTCCCCCGTACAGATCAAAATACAGAGCTCTGCAAAGAGGATAGCACCACCTAATTTTTCTTATGATCGAAAATTAGGGCTGAATGAAGAATTTAAAACACATATGCAAAGTTGGATTCAATCCTTTTTTATTATTAATCATGGTACGGCCAATACTTGTATAGTCTGGGATACTTTTAAAGCGAGTTTCCGGGGAGAGTGCATTCGTTTCTCATCTTGGCAACGTAAAAGATCAAATAAAGAACTTGACAAACTATATGAGCTCTTGGTTAAAGCAGAGCTTTTGTTAACTAGGGAGGTTGCTCTGGGTAAAAAAGAGCTTTGGGATGTCGAAAATGAGGTGGCTAAGGCCAGAACTAATATTCTTGGCTTCTGGGATATGGAAATTGCTAGGAGATTTTTAACCTCCAAAATGTTAAGTTATGAATTTGGGGAAAGAATAGGCAAAAGATTGGCGGTAAGATTACGTATGAAGCAGACAGCTCGGAATATTAGTTCAATGATAGATGCTCAGGGTAAATCGCACTCAGAACCAGAAAGCATTCTTCGAATATTTCAAAGTTTTTATGCGGCACTTTATTCTAGGGATGATAGTGTAGATTTAAATATACAATGGTGCGAGGGATTACAGGTCGGTTTGAAGGTTTTAGAACCCCTAATGGCGAAAGAACTGGACTTACCAATAACTATGTCAGAGCTAGAGTTAGCAGTGAAGAGTCTTGCCGTAGGTAAAGCCGCTGGACCCGATAGAATACCTGCAGAAGTATATAAATTGTTTTTTAGTAACTTAAAGGACGAATTGCTCCACGTAATTCTGGCAGCACAACAGGGGAATCCTCCTACCACATGGTCTGATGCAACTATTGCGGTCTTTTGTAAAAAAGGTAAACCTGTGGATAATGTTGGATCTTATCGTCCTATATCGTTATTGAATGTGGATAATAAGATCTATTCAAAGATTTTGGCCAACCGATTATCTAAAGTTGTGTCATCTTTAGTTTCGCAATATCAACATGGGTTTATCCCTAAAAGAGGAACTGTGGATCATATCAATAAAGTAATCACGTTGTTTGATATGGCGGCTGTAAATAAACGGAAGTTGGCGCTTTTTCTGTTAGACGCAGAAAAAGCGTTTGATCGGGTGTGTTGGGAGTATTTGTGGATATTAATGGCGAAAATGGGCTTTGGACAAAAATATATTAATGCTATCAAATCATTATATGTTAAACCTACGGCTAAAATTTCGGCACTGGGAGCGCTCTCTGATTCTTTTAACATTACTAGAGGGACTCGCCAATTCTGTCCATGCTCTCCGTTACTATTTGCTTTATACATTAACCTGTTTATTGAACAATTAAGCCATAACCCCTTAATTCCCCCCTTTATAGTATCTGATTTTTCTTTTTCAGTGTTCGCTTATGCGGATGATATAGCGGTGTTTACCGACACACCAGACACTGCTAATTTAGAGATTGAAAGTCTGGCGAAAGAATTTGGAACTATAACTGGTTATAAACTGCATCAAAGACTCAGATTTTATGCTCAGAAGCCATAACTTGGGAGGATGAGAGAGTGGTGGGGGAGGTTACTTACCTTGGGATACGGATTAAGACAAATATGTCTGAACTGGTTGAAGTAAATTGGAACAATGTATATGATAAAATTAAGGATTCTCTTGAGAGATGGGATCGTTTATTCTTGACCATTATTGGACGGACCAACGTTATAAAAATGAATGTTTTACCTAAAGTGCTTTATCTGTTCCGTGCAATTCCTTTGGAATTTTCAAAACCCAAGCTACAGGCTTTACAATCATTATGTGGAAAATGTATCTGGAGCCCCGGAAAACCAAGAAGGGCTATGAAATTTTTGATGCTACCGCCTAAAAGGGGAGGGTTAGGAGTACCCGATTTTTTTCTTTACTATATAGTTTGTTTTTTATTAAGAATGAGAGCGTTGACAATAGGGGAATCCACGGAACTTATGCATAATCACCCTTCTATATTTGAGATCTTGATGGGATCACATGTGAGACAAAGCTTTTTTATTGAAATAGATGGTAGTTATTACAAGCGGACCCGATTTAAAGTATTGATAGGAGCCCATAAGTCCTGGAAATGGCTGACTCGTACTATAGGTATTGGAAACTTGGCATATTATACTCCCTTTACTACATCAAGATTATTGCCTACGATATTTCTGGATGGAATGGCCTTGAAATGGCAAAAAAAGGGGGTCACATGTTTGGGGGATTTTCTTTTGGCGGATGGTAAGTGTAAATCATTTGTGGAATTGAGTGAAGAGTTTGGCCTACCCAGAAGTAATTTTTTAAAATTTTTACAAATTAGGGATTTTCTTACGAGACAAAAATTAAGCTTACAAAAGCACCAAGTTGTTCAGGGAATTGGTCGCCAGGTGAAGATTGGAACTCTGTATAGAATGCTTATGGAGGAGAAGCCCGACGATTTGGAGAGAATAAGGGTAAAATGGGCCGATATTTTAGCGGATACTGAGGTTGAAGTGGAAGATCTCATCTTGCTCTCCAAAGAAGTTCTAATGTCAGCCAATTTAAAAGCACAGTTTTTAAAAACCTTATTTGATTTATATTACACACCACAACGAATGTTAAAATGGGGAGCAGGTTTTGATGGAAAATGTTTTCGGTGTAAAGCTGATTACGCAGACAGTTTACATATTTTTTTTTTCTTGTCCTAGATTAAGGGGGTTCATACAAGATATTGAAAATGTTGTGTCTTTAGTGCTCAAGGTTTGTGTAACGATTACCCCCTCTATGTTGGTGCTGGGGAAGATTCTTAATGACAACCGTGCTGATGGACTTTATCGTTTTCGTTATTTCATTTTATTCACTATGACAGTAGCACGGATATGTATTGCTACAGAGTGGCTTCAGGAAAATCCGCCACTATTTCAGCAGTGGCGAGCACGATTGTATAAACTGTATAAATTGGAGTGGGGTCTTTTTTCAGTTTCCGGATCTAGGCGAAGGAAAAAATTGGACTGAAAATTTGGGGGGCTTTTTCTGATTATTATGAAGATTGAGATGGCCATTTAATTCCATTTAATGTCATTGAGATTACATTTGTTTATGGTGGCTATGTATTTAAAGGATATCAAGGTTTTTCTTACGAATGAATTAACGCTATTTTCTACTTGTATTTTGATGCATTTATGATTTATGACCTAAGATGTATGATGTATTTCTGCTGTGAACCAACATAAATAAAATTTAAAAAAAGAAAAGAAAAGAGAAATGGGCTACAGGAGACAATCCCCAGGCATTGTATTATCGAAGAAGGGATCTTCGAAATCGAGGGCTAAAGCCGTCCCCATCATCCACTGATGAACTCACTGAGAAAATATATCTTGAACAGTACCTTGAGCCCTTCCGTTTAATACCACAGCATGGATTGAGCAACACCGCAACCTTACGGTCACTATAGCGGTTGACCTAGCCTGTGACTATCACTGATCCCCTGAGTTTAAGGTGCCTACCTATCGGATCCCTGTAGACCCACCTAAAAACCCAAACAGAAAACCCACATCCCCTACGGCACATAAAGGACCCCTGCTCCCGAGATATCCACCCAAACGAAACCCTGTTGCCAGTACAATACAAGGCCCCCAGTGTTTCCACTGTGCTGAGTGGGGACACATAGCCTGTCACTGTCCAGTACGCAATCCTCCCCCAGAGCCCATGGAGGTAGAGTATACCCGTGGGCAGGTGTTGTTCACAGGAGAAACCCCGGAAAAAGAAGCTTTACCCATTAGCAGAAGTCTTGATTGAAATTGAGGGAGAACCTCAGCTGAGAAAGGTTGGGATAGTACTCTCTCTCCCCAAATCCGTTCTACTAAGAATCAACCTCCCTAGGTTCCATGAGTACTTGCAATCACTTAGCATCCCTCCTCCTCCAGTAAACTCGTTAGATAGCGTGCCATTCTGTAGGGACGAGATAGACGAGTCCTCCTACAAAAGAGTGAAAACCCGTAAGGAAAAGAGAGAAGAACAAGCACTATATAACCGGCTCAGCCATGTCATACCCACACATGTCCTTGCTTCCTCAGATGTGCCGCAGACGCCAGGCCGGAGCTTCCAAGCAGAGCAAAAGGATGAAACTACGCTGCAGCACACCTGGGAACAAGCACAAGAGGACCAGCCAGAGAAGGTAGGCCCCTTCTTTTGTGTATAAAAAAAGGTTTCCTGTATAGAATTACTTGAAAGGTCAATCACACCAAAGAACAATTGCTGATTCCCAAACCGTTTCGAGAACAAGCCATGTGTTTAGCCCATAACCAAACAGGGTGTGGGCATTATGGGAAGAAGCATACACTTAAGTATCTTTTGAACAAATTCTACTGGCCAGGCATATACCTGGAGGTGGCCAGATACTGTGCCTCCTGTACCAGCTAGTTTACACACCTGTCGTTCCATGTGCTCCACTTCATCCCCTCCTGATCATAGATGTTCATTTTCAAAGGGTGGGAATGGACCTAATAGGCCCCCTGCTTCCCTCAGCCTGTGGACACCAGTATATACTCATCCTGGTAGATTACGCCACCCGTTATCCGGCAGCTATCCCCTTGACCTCTACAACCACAATGGCGGTAGCACAAACCATGATCACTTTTTTCTCTCAGTGGGTTTTCCCCACGAGCTATTGACAGACCAGGATACCCCTTTTATGTGTCTGTTGATGAAGCAAATATGCAAACTTCTAGGGATTAAACAAATACGCACATCGGTATATCATCCTCATACAGATAGATTAGTTGAAAGAAATAATAAAACAATCAAAACCATGCTAAGAAAATGCATAGATAAGGCCAGGACGGACTTTGATTGTCAACTTCCTCTCATATTGTTCGCCATTAGGTCCCACAAGCAAAAATCCAAAGGGTTTTCACCATTTGAGCTATTGTTCAGTAGGAAACCCCATACTCTCCTAGATTTGGGAGCGGAACAGTGGACAGAGGAGGAGGACGAGGGTCGAACCCTCTTACAATATAGCACAACCCTAAAAGAAACTTTAGTCACGCACTCAGAAGAAGCACACAGTAACATGGAAAACGCCCAAGCACAATAGAAACAGTTATATGACCAGAACATCAAGCTGAGACAGTTCTCGGTAGGGGACCAGGTATTATTACCCCTGCACACTTACAATAAAAAGCTATTGGCCACCTGGCAAGGTCCCTACTGGGTATTGGACAAAGACTCCTGGGTGACCTATCGCATAGCCGTCCCTCACAAAACCCAGACGGGCCAGGTATACATGTTAACTTAATCAAGCCCTGGGAAAGTCCGGTACCTGTATCTCTATGTAAAAGCATCTCCATACACCACGTAGCCGTGGATAAACCCCTAGAGATATCCCAGGCCCCCCAAATCCACAAGGAGGAAGTGCATGTCCAGTTAGGTAAACAGGTAATGGAGGAATAGAAACAACAATTGCACTCCCTGTGCAACACCTACCCCCTCTGTTTTGTCTGGCATACCAGGCTGAACGACCATGGTTGCACACAGCATCATCTCAGACACACGAGACAGATCAAACTGAGACCTTACTGTATTCCAGCTGCGAGAAGACAGGCATTCGATCTAGAGGTAAAGCCATGCTAGGAGCCGACATTATTGAAACCTCCAATACCGCCTGGTCCTCCCCTGTCGTTCTTGTTCTCAAACCCAATGGAAGTATCCAGTTTTGTATTGACTTCTGCCAACTGAACTCTCTTTCTTAATTTGATGCCTACCTCATGCCTTGAGTTGACAAACTCATTGAACGCCTAGTGGATGCTAGAGTAATGTCCACCATAGACCTGACAAAGGGGTACTGGCAAATTCCACTCTCCCCGGAGGCCCGAGAAAAAATTGCCTTTTCCATGCCATCAGGTCTGTTTCACTTCAAGGTCCTCCCCTTTGACCTTCTTGGTGATCCGCCATGTTCCAAAGATTAATGGACATCCTTTTGTCTTCCCATCAATCATATGCCTGGATGACAGTCATACACAGCCCAGATTGGAACTCAATTCTCGTCCATCTAGACAAGGTCTTAGAAACCCTACAAGAAGCAGGCCTCACAATTGTTCCCAAGAAAACCACGTTTGGGACAGACCACAATGAGTATCCAGGCTATGACATTCAGGCAGGGAACATCAGACCAAAAGTGAACAAACTAGAGGCCATCTCTAAATTTCCTGTCCAATCACCCGACAAGAGATCTGATCCTTCCTAGGCCTTGTGGGGTACTATAGGCTGTTCATTCCACACTTTTCTGCCATGGCAAGACCCCTCACAGATCTCCTCACCAAAACATATACAGGAAAACATATCCACTGGTCAGCTCTTCAGGAGCAAAGTTTTCAACAACTCAAAGAGACCTTATGTACCGCCCCTGTCCTTACATGTCCTGATTTTAAAAAGATCTTTGTTCTCCAGTAGATGCCTCTGGAAGAGGCCTTGGTGCCATACTTTCCCAACCTGATGACAGGGGAGACTTACACCCCATTCTGTTTCCCAGCAGAAAACTATTCCCTAGGGAAAACCGGTACGCCACGATTGAGAAGGAGTGTCTGGCCCTCAAATGAGCTATGGAGGCTCTCTAGAATTACCTCTTAGGTCGGCATTTCATCTTACTCAAAGACCATGCCCCGGTTACCAGGTTTTCTCTACACAAGGGCTCTAATCCTGAAGTACTCTTCTGGTTTCTTGCATTGCAGCCATTCTCCTTCAGCACCCTTCATGTTCCAGGGAAACTACAGTCCCGGTTTCCAGTATCTGATTGGCCCACTCGTCCATTCTCCGAGGGAAGGCAATGTGAGGAGGCTGACCATGACCCTCCCGAACATAGTGAGAAACGCAACATGGCAGTGGTCAAGGACCAACCCGGAAGGAAGGGATGCGGTCTAGACATCCAAATGTGTTGTGGGACCATCATGAATGAAGAAGGAAGAAATAGAAGGGGTGGATCGTTGTCAGTGAATGAAGGAGTGGAGGAGCACTGCAAGAGGACTGGTCGGGAGTAGAATATGGGAATTGGAATTGCAGATGAAGCCAGAGAAGAGCGCCCGGAGATCGTGGACATCCCATGAGAGGAGGAAGAGTACCGGACTGGAGAGAATCGCTCACAGAGCACCGCTACAGAGACTAGTGCTCCCAGGAGGGACAAGGAGACTGGATCTCCCATCACCACTGCCCAGGAGGCTTGTGGACTCAGGCAAGTGCCGTCAGCAGGTTCTTTCTCGTTAAAAGGGTTGGTGGGCAGGGTTGAGGGCAAAGTCGCCTTAAGCACCGTTACTCCCCACACCTAGGCACTTCATGGATAAGGCACTGGTGGAGGAGCACAAATCCCTAAAAAAACATAAACCAGGGAGGCAACAGTTAGAGCATTCATGTTTGTTTATTTTGGGTTTTTTGCATATCTCCTGAGGACCCCACCCTGATGAGGACAAGGACTAAGTAAGGGCGAAATTTGCGAATTCGCGTTCCACAAATTCGTGCGAAAACGAATTTGCAATCCGCAAAATCTGCGAATTCGTGCAAATTTGCGGATTTTTGTTTTTTTGCGTGTTCGCGGTTTTTTTTGCGTGTTCGTGGTTTTTTTTGCATGTTTGCGGGCCGCTTGCATGGCGAAGTTACCCATGCGGTTGTGTATGGGCACAGCATCCTCTGGTTCACCACTGCCACCCTCTGGTTCATCACTGCCACCCTCTGGTTCACCCCTGCCACCCTCTGGTTCACCCCTGCCACCCTCTGGTTCACCACTGCCACCCTCTGGTTCACCACTGCCACCCTCTTGTTCACCACTGCCACTCTCTGGTTCACCCCTGCCACCTTATGGTTCAGCACTGTCACCCTCTGTTTCACCACTGCCACCCTCTGGTTCACCACTGCCACCTTCTGGTTCATCACAGCACCTCTGGTTCACCATTGCCACCCTCTGGTTAACCACTGTCACAGTCTGGTTCAGCACTGCCACCCTCTGGTTCACCACTGCCACCCTCTGGTTCATCACAGCACCCTCTGGTTCACCCCTGCCACCCTCTGGTACAGCACTGTCACCCCCTGGCTCACCACTGCCACCCTCTGGTTCACCACTGCCACCCTCTGGTTCATCAAAGCACCTCTGGTTCACCCCTGCCACCCTCTGGTATAGCACTGTCACCCTCTGGTTCAACACTGCCGCCCTCTGGTTCATGACTGCCACCCTCTGGTTCATCACAGCACCTCTGGTTCACCACTGCCACCCTCTGGTTAAGCACTGTCTGCCCTCTGTTAGACTCGTTTTTTGTGCCCTTCTGCCCTCTGTTAGACTTGTTTTTCCCTTGTTTTTCCGCCCTTCTGCCCTTTGTTAGACTGCTTTTTGTGCCTTTCTGCCCTCTGCATCACCACATCACTCAGCGCTACCCCAGCATCACTCAGCACCATCACATTATCACTCAGCACCACCACATTATCACTCAGCACCACCACATTATCACTCAGCACCACCACAGCACCACTCAGCGCCACCACAGCATCACTCAGCGCCACCACAGCATCACTCAGCGCCACCACAGCATCACTCAGTGCAACCACATTATCACTCAGCGCCACCACAGCACCACTCAGCACCACCACAGCATCACTCAGCACCACCACAGCACCAATCAGCACCACCACAGCACCACTCAGCGCCACCACATTATCACTCAGCACCACCACAGCGCCACTCAGCACCACCACAGCATTACTCAGCACCACCCCAGCATCACTCAGCACCATCTCAGTATCACTCAGCACCACCACAGCACCACTCCGCATCACCACAGCACCACTCAGCATCACCACAGCACCACTCAGCACCACCACAGCACCACTCAGCACCAGCACAGCACCACTCAGCACCACCACAGCACCACTCAGCGCCACCCCAGCATCATTCTGCGCAACCATTCAACAACAAATGGTTCAAATATGTTCTCTCAATGTTTAAAACTTTATTACAAATGTCACAAAAAGATGTTAATATTTCACTTCTGTTCTTGGATTTTCGTCACAATAAAATACACTGAGCATAATCTTCACAAAAGTTATTTACAAAAGTTTAAGCTATTGCATTATAAATTAAAATCACTTTTATTTAAGTATAATTTATTTAAAAAAATTAAAAGCCATTGTAATTTGTAATATCCATACAGCTAAGTCACGTAAATACAAAACATGTTGCATTACAAATGCTATAGGTGTCACATTTGCACTGTGTTATAACTATTGGCATTGTAAATGACAAAGCTATTAATTTAGCTATTTTCAAAACCAACACATAAATAAAAAAAAATGTCATTTACAAGACCAATAGCTCAAAGTTTCCTAATGCGAGACCTATTGCATTGCAAATGCTTGTTTTTATATCTGTCAGTGCTTCCTGTTGAGGTTTAATTTTCGTGACAGGCGCCTCATTACCTACTTGTAAATTTTCTCTGACCCTGCTTCAAGGGTCAGAGCAGGGTCAGAGAATAGTTGCAAGTAGGCAACAAGGCGCCAGGAAGCACTTACAGGCTTACAGCAGCAGGTGCCGAAGTTGAAGTTAATTTCTTTGTAACCCTTTTGTAAAAGGTTACAAAAAATTTGCTTCAACTTTTGCACCTGCTGCTGTAACCCTGTAAGTGCTTGGCTGAAAATTCGTCCCCGCTGATTCACGGATTTTACCGCGATTTCGCGAGATTCGCGGATCGCGAAATCGCGGAAAATCCGCAAATTCTGCGAGCGGAACGAATTGTCAGTCCATGCTTAACAAGGACCAAAGGAACAAGAGACCGAAGAAGGAGGACATTTGACCTTGTAAATTGGTACTGATGATACTCCCTTCAAAAGGGTACCAGGAGAACTGGACAATCCCTGTGACAAGAGTGTATGAAATAAAGAGAAATACACATAAAAATGAGCTGTAGCCTCTTATCTGTGAGGAGGTTTTTGGTGTGCAAACAGACCTCCATACCGCAGACTGCTGCCCTCTTGCCTTGGTGAGAAGGACTGGACCTACATCTCTTGAACTTTGAACCCAGAGTGACTCCAAGGGCTGGTTGGCCGGACTTCTGATCTGAAGAATCAGGGAAACAACAGGCTTTCAACAACCTTGCAGTTTGACTCTGCCATCTGTGAGCCTGACTTGCTAAGTGGTGTCAGCCTAGTCCTGGACCCTTTGAAGTGGGCTTAAGGTGGGAAAGGAGTTGGCCTAACAGCTAGGGTGGTCGACCTCGAATCTGGGAAACTGGGTTTCAGTTTTGGCAATGACCCTGCACATCCTGTGATTCTGGGCAATTCACTTAATCTCCCCGTGCCCAACAAAAAGGAATGTGTCCTCATGTAATGCAACTGGTTCTCATGTAAAGAGCTCTAATACCCTATTCGGGTCAAGTTTGGGTTATATAACACTCTGTAAAAAAAAGTTGCCCTGCCAACCTCTGTGGAGCCAGTGAAACCAACACATCTTCTCTGCTGTGGGGCATAAACACAAGCAGAACAGATGCATTGCCGCTGCTGCGCGATTGGATCTGTCAGAAAGACATACCTCACCTTTTCAGCCTCATTGGAACTGCCACTGAGTGACACGTTCTCACCACAGTCCCTTGCATCCCCAGTCAGCGGCGGCTTCGATTATGCCGTCAGGCTCTGCATTTCAGCTCCTCTGAACCGATGCACGCCCCCCCCGACTGTGCACCCCATCCTCAATGCTGGACTTCGCATCGCAAGCCCCATCACTGTGAACCTTGATGAAGATGCTGGTCGCATCGCAGCCTCGCTACATCTTGGAATCGATGCATCACTTAGGCTGCTTGACACATCTTCGATGCTGATCCTCCCAATGCTCCCCAAACCAAGATTTAAGGTACTATGTCCCATGGGACTAACCGTGTATCTGTAGCCGGCCCACGCTCTGTCTGCCTGAACTTGTAACTCTGTCCTGGTCTAGCGGGAGCAGCTATCCACACTTGGTGCTCTGTGCTTTTTGGCCCATTTTCACTGAAATCTTTACAAAATTTAAAATGTCCGATTTACAGTATGGATTTTTGTTGTTTTGGTCTTGTTTTATTTATTAAAGAAAGTTCGATTTGTCTAACTTTGTGTGGGATCATTTTTGTGTGGGGTTTTCACTTTATTACTGTTTGAAGTGTTGCACAAATACTTTACACATTGCCTCTAAGTCAAACGTGACTACTCTGTGCCAAGCTACCAGAGAGCAACTCACAGAATAATTTAGGGTAGGCTTGTGCCTCACCCGAAAAAGGTTTATGGTTGCTGCTTGACCAAGACTCACACCCCAGCCAACAATTGTATTTCTCACAGTAAGGCACGAAGCGACCACTACATTGATCATCAAATATAATCAAAGAGCTCCCCACTTAGGCCACACTACAGACCAACGCCCTTCACATCACACACAACCCATGGCGTAGTGTCAGACGTATCCACCAAAGCAGTACAATGCCTCATCAGGGGTATGAAGTGCTTTGCAAATGCAACTACAATAGAATACGACACACTTGTGGTCCTTGGACTCAATAATAAGTAAAGAAAACACCAAATAGGACAGTTTTTCATAGCAGTGAGCCTATGGTGTGGTGTATTCCCATAGAATTGGCATAGTCATTAGGAAGTGAATCAACAGCCGCTAAGTCAGCACTTTGTGGTTGTTCACATACATCCTGAACATTCGTTCTTCCCGATTTACAAAACAAGAATTAGATGTGAAACAGAATAACAAAAGTCTGTCTCAAAGCATATCATCTGAATATATACAAAAGAAATTCCTCCCCAAGGAAAAATATTTCTAAATGGAGAATAAAGTTGTCGGTAAAAATGCAATTTCCACAATACTTAATCTTCTGGGTTGTCTCCACTATGGACACTTGCTGTGGTAACGATAAAGGAGAATTAGCATGCATGCCAATGTATTATTTGCGTAGATTAATGTGCAATCACATGAACTTTTTAGTGAATGCCTTAAAATGCAGAATTATACATCAAACAAAAAAAGAAATTTAGGCTGAAGAGACTGCAGCATTTGCTAGGATTTATGTAAATTCCCCCCGATGTCAACATATAATGCACAACATAGACTGTTCATTACTAAATATACAAGAAAGACCGCTCAGCATATTCTAGAATATGCAATGGAAAGTACTGTCTGTGTAGAACATAATATAGCGTTACAAGAGAAACCCATATGCCAGTGGAAACCTGGAGTTTATATAAAAAGATTAATGGTTCACCTGGAGCTCATTTTAAATTACAATAACATTTGGCAGTGCAGTCACTGCGCAAAATTAATGTGTAGGAGTAAAATAATGTCTAGCCTTGAATACTCAGGGGAGTAAAAACAATTTTAATTAGGAAAGAATAATTCACATGAATAAAGAAGGGAACTTACTGACATATCATTATCGATATACAAGTTGTTATTACCGCCAGGAAATAGGTGAAGAATGCATTGTGTCTCCAGTGGAAACACTTAGAAAGTGAAGAGCATGTAGTGAATCAATACTGAGTGTTTTTACATAGCACACAAATTCAGTCTTGTCCATGAGTCAGGCCTTGTGTATAACTACGACTGGATTATAAATATTCACTTGTTAAATTGTTGTGCTGCATTTTGTTGAGATTTTGATCTCGTAAGATCCACTATGGGTATATAATATGCTAGGCAATTTAGAGTGTAATAACTTTTGTTGTGGTAGTCCTACAAACTATATAGGTTCTGCATGCTTAGAAAACATAAACTAAGGGATTCGTTTCCAGACTGATTCCAGCCAGCCCCAAAGGATATGTTAGTCTGTGGACTAGCTAGCTCACAGTGCCACAATAAGCCCCACAACATTACCAAAGAGCAAATAGTTTCTGGCAACTATCGGACATGTCAACCCTTGATCCTTCAGGGATCGTGGAAACAGCGCACTACTTTTTGCTCAGTCACTTATGCTCACTTGTTCTCAGAGAGATATACAGAGTAAACGGAGGGGCCATTTTCACTAAGCATTTATTCAACCAGCATCATTCTAGTATAAAATATGTGTGCTGCTACAACCATTAGACAGACACAGATATATACGAATATAAGCACCAACAGAGTGAACAAAAGGTTGAATTCTACCATGGTGCTAAAACAGTGAATATATACAGGCTTATAGATACATTCAAGTAATCATGAGTACTTCCGAGATGCAAACTCTAACTAAATGTACCTAGCATGTAAGTGTATCACCAAGAATCCCCCTAGGAAAGAGGCAGCCCCATTTCCTGATGGGAGAGAACGAAGGACCCTGTCTTGGTCTCGAGTTGGACACCCCGCAAGGGATGTCAGACCACTGCATGCTGGAGTGTCTGCTTGCAGGGACTTCTTCGTCTCTTGTCAGCATGGAAGCTTCTCCCCTGGTTTGCCCAGCGAAGATGTAGTACTTATATACTCGAAAATGTCCCCTCAGGGTATCTTCCTAGATGTGTCATGGTACTGTGGTCCTGTCATACAAGGATGATGATAGTGGTGAATTTTGTACAGAGTTATTATACACAAGGTGGTAATCCTGCTGTGATACTAAGAATCCTCATGCATAAGAAAAGAGGCTAGTTTTTCGAAGAAAACCACATGACATTTATTTGGCACATAACTAGGGAAAAGGTCAGTGCCAGACCAGTTATGTAGAGTCAGGTGGGATAAATGTTGGTAACAGGTCGTAAAGCTACCTAGACCTATATTGGTGTACATTGGGGCTCATAGCACTAGATCAGTGCAATTCTCTCTCTGTAGGCCCTCCAGGGGAAGGAATATTTTTTAGGTTCCCTTGTGTGAAACTTTAAAAGTAAGGGTTACAAGTGCAATATTGGGGCAAAGTGCAATTTCATTTTACACTGGATAGTTTTTAAAGGCGGTTTGTTCTATTTTTTTATATATAAAGATGCCAACTTCCAAGCATGGCAAAGATTGTATTGACTACTATTGGCTAGCAAATGAAATGTGCAAATTAGGCTGTTTTTACTTTTGCTTTTACTTGTTAGGATTTTGGGTGGGGGTATATATTTATTTCTTACTGCAATTATTTTAATAAAATGTACAGTCAACACAAAATAATTTCAACCTCGTTTGCAATATTGAAGTCTCATCAAGACATGCAGTTAGTGGGACACCTCGGAATGCCGGAGCAGCCACTTGCTCAGTTACACAGTCCTGGGTGGAGTCTATAATGTGAACAAGCTAGTGTAACACCAAGGTGAGTAAAAAGGAGAAGTAACTTACTCATAGACTCCAGTAATGGTAAACCATTGAATCTGTCATATGGAACATTTCGGCGTCAATATGCTCATCTTTGCGGATAGGAACAGTACTGCGAATTTGGAAGGAATCCTTAAAGTCATTATTATTATTAGTGCCACACCAGGGGAAGAAATACTTATAACTGTACATATTTAATCAAAGTATCAGATTAGGCGCTCAGTGGAATGGTCACTGAATCCGTATTAATTGCAGTGGACAGTAACTGTTTCACTGTTCCCTCTCCCGCCAATCTTTGTTCCCACAAGAGGGATTTCTTGTCCAGTTGATCTGCCCCATGCCTTAAGCTGCCTTGTTACACAACGCGCATCCGCACTTGGGAATTTATCCAGTGACAGGGACGGCTCCACTGTTGATGTAACCAGATAATCAACAAAGAGTCACGTCCCTATAATTCCCCAGGGGAAAGAGAGGCATCAAAATCCACTAACCACTCAGAAGGACACTTGTGCCACTGCAGTACATTATCAACTAAATTAGCAAGACAAAATACAAAAGTGTAATATATTTTGATTTTTTTTTTTTACAGTTTATTCAGTAAGATGCAATACAATATTGTGCACATAAGTGCCATGTACAAGGTTAAAAGATGTATCAATACACAATTACATAATAAAACATAAGTAAGAAAACAGATTGTCGACGCAGCGTTTCGGTTTTACACCTTCTTCAGGACAGTTCTCTTATAAGTATGGGTTCCTTTTACAAGCCTTTTCTTTACGTTTAGGCTATCTTCTACTTGGTAAGGTTCGTGTCCTTTAGAGTCATCAGGGTAAGGATCACTGTTTTTGCCTTATCTTTTTTGCTTCTTAAAATTAGGTGCATTCGTTGTTTGTGGATACTTCAAAACGGTTCCTGCCCTTTATTTCATCAATTAAAAGGGGTTGCACTTTTATGGATTTCTTAAAAGTTGGAATTAGATGTGGTTTCTGCGCATAAGGGAGCCACCGAGGTTTGTGTGGATACACCTGTAGCCCTTTGGACTTCTAGGCCAAGAATACACGTGTGACTGGATTGTCGTAAATCGGCCTCCCTGCTCCTCTTATACGTCTGTTCCGTGATCTTTCGCACACGGAACAGACGAATAAGAGGAGCAGGGAGGCCGATTTTAACAAAACAGATGATCAATTGATAAAACCACTCAAGAAAGGCCCTAAAAAACAAAAAGCGCGATTTACGACAATCCAGTCACGCGTGTATACTTGGCCTAGAAGTCCAAAGGGCTCCAGGTGTATCCACACAAGCCTTGTACATGGCACTTATGTGCACAATATTGTATTGCATCTTACTGAATAAACTGTAAAAAAATGTTTTTTTAAATATATTACACTTTTGTATTTTGTGTTGGCAATTTAGTTGATAATGTACTGCAGTGGCACAAGTGTCCTTCTGAGTGGTTAGTGGATTTTGATGCCTCTCTTTACCCTGGGGAATTATAGGGACGTGACTCTTTGTTGATTATTTCTCTCCTTGTCCCTAATTGGATTTAATAGGAGACCTCCCTTTCTTTTTACGATGTAACCAGATACACTCTTATATCCCGCTGGTGCACCTATTGGCATTAACACGTTTTACGATATCAACCATAATAACTATACAAGGAACATCTATCCTTAATGTGTAGACAGAAATATATTGAGGAGTATAGGTCAGGGGAAAGGAGTAATATTATATCTTGTTAAAATTAAATAGCGGGAGAATCTGTAATGCGGTGGTTGTTGGTTTAAGGGTTTGGACTTGTGGAATGGAGAGGCATTTTCCGCTAAAACTAGCTAGCTGGGGAATGGTTAGGTTCGATGGAGGTTATTTAGGAGCTCAGGAAAATGTGCTCCATTGATGGCGGCACTAAGATTTTATGAAGAATCTTCTGATAATTCTGTATGTGTAATGGTTTGGCTGGGGATCTAATACCTTTCTCTATTTGGAAGTCAATATGTCCTTGGCTAATTACTTTAGCCTTGCTGTTTTAGAAGTCTTCAGTGTTCTGGATGCAGTTGGTATGGGGGTAGGGCTCTTAATTTATGGGCATATAGGAGTGGAAGATATGAATTGTGACAATTTAAGGTCAACTGTTAATTAGCTCTGGTCAAATGTTGGATTAATCATTGCCCTACTTCTATTGAGGTTTATGCATTCCAGTTATTCTAGTTCAAATTTAAGTGTTGGTTGAAGGTGGCTGCTTAGAAAGGGACAAAAAACACAGTTGATGGACAGAATGCAGAACAATGTCTTACATTCACCCCAGTACAAAGAGCTGGGCCTAAATCCATCGTTTTTTGCACTCCACACCACCCTAGGTCAGACAATGGCTATATGCAAATCAGCCTTGACCCTGTACCTCATGGGAAAAGTCCAGCCCGAACGACCAAGCCATGTCTTTTCTAGACCGGAATCAAGCATCCAAGGACCGTTTTCTGGCTATCAGCCTTCTTCAGCCTGGATAGCTTGACTCCAGTGATGTGGAGAGCCTGGGACTCACGTCTGAGCATACCCAGCCCACTCGGGGTGAAAATTGCAAAAAACACAGTTGATGGACAGAATGCAGAACAATGTCTTTCATTCACCCAAGTACAAAGATCTGGGCCTAAATCCATCGTTTTTTTGCACTCCACACCACCCTAGGTCAGACAATGGCTCAATGCAAATCAGCCTTGACCCTGTGCCTCATGGGAACAGTCCAGCCCAAACTACCAAGCTTAGAAAGGGAAACGCCCTTTAGGAGCCGATCACTGGCATTAATCATCCTCTAGCAATCGCTGTAAATGATGATTGTTGTGAAGCTGTATATAGCAGTCAGAAACTTGACAAACACGTGGGTCAGACTAGATTCTCAGTGGAGGTATTAAGGAATTCTGAGCTGAAGGTTGTTACCCAATGCATTGTGAATTATAAAATTAAGTCAAAGTTGTTCGCCCCTTTCTTTGGGCAGCAGCCGCAGCAACTCTTGTCGGCAAGTTTCTCTGGGTGATGCGAGAGGGTGTCATTTTTTATATAATAGGAGTGAGTTGAGGAAGATCATGTGTTACACGATCACCAGGATTTCAAAAGACTTTATTGCCAAGGTGTAGGTAATGAGTCTGTCTGATACTGAGAACTTCTCAAACAGTATGAATGCTGGTACTGCCTGCAAAACGATTGTAGTGAGCCTGTAGTTGTCATCTCTTCTAAGGGGTGTAGTTGAGTGAGGATGACATTGGGAGACAATACATTTTGTTGCTTAGTGTCATGGTGATGTTAAGAATCAAAAATAGTTGCTATTGTAGTTCCTATATTCCCAATAGGCTCTGCGCATTGGAATAACAAACGACAGTGTAGACGTAGGACTGAGGTCGACTAGGTCTCTATTGAATATGTTAGACTTAGTTATGTGTGCCAGCTAGCTCAGAGGTCACTAGAAACTTTCTTGAGTAAACAAGAAGGTGTTAACTTTCCTGAATAGACAAGAAGGGATTAGTTTCTGACAACCGCATAGACATGGCAACTTAGCTCCCCCAGAATAACGAGTATATCTCCAGAGTCGCGGAAACAATAGATAGCTATTTCACTCAGTCAATCGTGCATGCTTAGTTTCACCAGAAGTGCAGAGAAATAGAGAGACGGGCGTTTTCAATAAAAAGGGTATTTATTGAGAAGTCTACTTTCTCATGCAAGAGAAGTGAATTGCCACAATTGCAATACTTGTCATAAAGTAAAGTGCGTACAGTAAAATGAGTATTATGAAATAATACTGTTTCTAAGCCATATGATTCTTAAAATGGATAAAATACATACAACGATAAAATAATGACTAAACGTACTCAACTGGTGTTTCTAAGATACACCTACCCCAGTGTACCTAACCTAAGCCTAGTACAGGGAAGGAGTAGATGAGTTACAGTTTTTGCCAAGAATCTGAATCAAGAATTCTCTTTGGGTCTAATCAGCTCCGTACCTTGGTTATAGAATGAAGGAGGTCTTGTATCTCTTTCTCAGGACTCGATCTCCCAGCAACCCGCAAGGGTGACCGGAAAACACTGGAGCTGGATTTCTCGGCAGGAGAAAAGACAGCGTCTCTCTCAGTGCGTCAATGGGAGGGTCGGCTTCCTTCGGCACTCGCATCAGCAGGGCGTCGGGCAAGTAGATAGCCGATCTGCTCCAAACCACCGTGTGTTGCTTAAGGCAGATGCTGGTATATTTATACCTGGAAGGTGCAGAGTTTGACGTAAGGGTGGACATAAGACGTCACTAAGAACTCGCAGTTCTTTCAGGACTCCAGGAGTTCTAGGACAAATCAATACAGAAGCAGGGGGAATTCCCGGGCTGCTGGAGGCTTGGTTTGTTTAAGAACACGTTGTGCTTTCTAGGAGTCTATGGGAGTAGCCTTGCCGTAATTGGACTGCATTGGCTATGTCTTAATATGGGTATGATTCTTATGCCTGTATAAGGGTATGATTTGATATAACCACATAAGGGCATGAAATCGGGAATATTAACTAGAGTCCTAGAATCATCTACAACAGTGCTAGGTGTCTTATTCTAGTTTGCTGAGTACGCTACGTTTAAAGTGCACTTTAAGAGTTGCCTTGTTTTTCATGGTGTACTCCATCCTCTGAATAAAGGATTGTTTTTGTTAAACCTGCCTATCCCTCTCTAGGACTGTTACCCACTTATAACTTCCTATTCTAGCATTCCACATTTCACTTGGTTGGGTGTAATTAGTAAACTGTTACTGGGACTAATTCTATGTGTGGTTGTATCTGGTGGGCCACATGGTGGGCAGGGGGGATAGTGCTCCAACTAATGAGTTCACTTGGAGTACCAACTTTAATTTCTTGAAAGGCAAGCAACCCTTTAAAGTGGTTAAGATAGAGGTTAACATGCATGTGTTACTTTACTAACTTAATATGTGTAGGGTACAAATGATCTCTGTCCTTTACAGTAGTGTGATTTGGTTAGTTGCTCTGCATGGAGGGTTGCAGCAGAAATACTATTGATTTTCGGGGAAGGCACATCAGTGAGCTAAGCCGCGGCACCTGATCTCCATCTGCAGAATGCAAATCTTCAGTTTGAACCCCACCAGTGGTGATTCAGCACTTCATACCCCTAAACTTGATTCAGCCAATCATCAATCTGAGGACTGATAGTTCATTTCTAAAATTGTCAACATTAGTAATACACTTGTGTATTTGTACACTGCACTAATAAATCTTATTTCACTACCATTTGCTTAATGAAATTTCAAATTGATGATGTCCCTTCATATTAGTAGAAACTGGAAAAGTCCTGTGCTGACATTATGTAAATTATTAAAAGAAAAGGGGGTGACCCAGTATCCCTCAGAACCTGGGAAATCTAGGAGTCTACAACAACAATTGGTTCTGTGGGAGAATTACATAAATTGCCAAGTTCCACAATTGATCATCTACTTTGAGCCCTCAAAGTAATAGGTATATAATTTACGATGCATTTTTTTAAATCCGGACTATTCTTTTTTTAACCCGTACTGATAATAAGCTTTGTGGACTTTTTTCTTATATCTGAAAGCCCATCTACTACTTAATGATGTCAAAACAGTTTCTGTCTTTCTTTGAAGTACTACCCGGGAACAATCTTAATGGACAGCAGACAAGTGTACCTCCTAACATCAAGATTTGATGAATGTGATTTACATGCATAAGCTTGACTCCAACAAAAGTATCTAACTTTGAGCTGCTTGGATGCAATTATACAATGGCTGTCAAAGGCAATGGGCCATGCTTACCAAAATATTGAACAATAATAAAAGCAGCAGCAAAACTGTCTTAGAGCTACTCAGACAATATCAACCAAATATCAAGATATGTATGATTTGGTGTGGGTGACTGCCCACTTTTAAGAATATTCTCACTCCTTGCAAGGCTGAACTCTCAAAGGCACTACTTCACCTGAGCTTAATCTCTCGTTAGCTATGGCACCTGCCATGCTTAACGTAGAACAATGTGCAAACTGTTTATGCAACTCCAGAACAGTAATAAAGTAAAAAAACAAGCAATACAAATCCCAAACAAAATTAGAAAATTATGGTAAAATGTAATAAATAAAATGACACCAAATTCTATTATGATTACAGGGAAATATGAATTTCTACATATTTACGGGGAAATAGTGCCAACAAGCTCAAAGTGCCAAAAGTGGTCAATAGCTGAGATAGACTGGAACCTCATAGTGATTTCAAGCCAACCACAATGGAGCATGGGTTGGATACACCAACTAGATTCAACCTGGTTGGAAGTTTTTCTCTTAGAACTTATTCCAAACCTTGAAGTTAAAATTCTTAAGTGGAGCAAGTTAGCAGGAATTCAGATTGGCATTGGACGAGATTCAGCTCAAGCCAATGGTTTTTGCAGGAAAAGCTCAGATTTACACACAGGGAAGACTTCTTACCGGCTGGATACGTTTGGCACCTTGGCTTGCTAAAGATTTTTACCTTTTGACTAAGTCTAATTTTGGGAGTTCAGAATGCTCAAGCAGGGCAATGAGGCAAACTGTATGGGACAAAGGGTTCCATGAGTTTGGATACCCACTTGACGAGTGTCAGCTGAATTTAACTTGCTGCTGTGGAGATGCTCAGAGGGGGAGAAACACATTTGCTCAAACCAGCGAGGTTGTACCTTGGGCAGATAGGCTGAGATGGTTCATACCGGTACTGCAGAGGTCTGGATATTCAAAACGTTTTTAAGTTCTAGGTTTTCAGGAGTGGTAGGAGATGTCCAGTTGGACACAGCCAAGAGTTCCAGGACATTAGTGACAGCAATTAGAAGTCAAGACTCAATGCAGCAGAAGTCACCATCAGGGTCCGAAGCAGGTCAATTTGATACTGATCAGCTGGGCACTTCCTGGAATAGGCCTCTTGTAGCCTGTTATGACCTTGTAGCTACACAAGAAGTCATCTAACTAACCCCTAGTGTTATTCTTTGAACTGGATGTGGGGGAGCAAAGCCTGTCCTTCAGGGTTCCTCTCAGGCCACAGTCAGCAGGTCTAGTCCTCTTCTGTTCTACCAAAGGTTCTATCAAATGTCCGGAAAGTGTTCGGAGGTTGGTGTTTGGAGGTGCCTCATTTATGTCTGGCACCAGCTAGTGGGTGGGGGCAACTCATGGTGCATCCCTAACAAATAGGGTAAAAGTTCCCAGGGGTAACCATACCCTCTTTTGCAGCAGTTCCTATTTTTCCTACTGCAAACAATTCCACCGTGCCCCTCACTCTTCAATATCCAAGACAAGGAAACCCTCCTCCACTTGCTCAAAGTCTGTATGTGAGCAGTTCACACCTCTGTGGTCACTCCAAACCTATACAGGGGGTAGCATCCCCCTAACTGGGTTTGGTGGCAGCCTGAGTAGCCAAATGCTGGGGACTTTCCAGATGCCACCTAACATTTCCTTGTAACAAGCGAGGTGCCTTTAAAGTAAATTAGGTCCCTCCCTATAAGCAAGCCATTGTCTCTGCTCTGCAAACAGTTTTCATACCTCATCAGTACTAATCCTGGTTGGGGTACTGTTGGAGAGCTAAAACAGGTTAGCCTCCAGGCTGTAAGGAGAGAGAAAGGTATCTTTCTAATAATTAATTGTACTGAATATTTAATACAAATCCAACTTCACTTCTGAATTGGATGGTTATTAATTAATAAAATAGTGGTTTAATTATTATTTAGCTTGTCCCATTCTTGAGACACAGTATTAGTATTTTAAATCTATATGCGGTTTTAAAAAATTAGGCCAACTAAGCCTGCCACAGTGAAAATAGCTTTTTGGGCCTTGTCACTGTATGGATTGGGCCTTGTCACTGTATGGATATGGCAATGTTAATTTTCTATGTATTTACCTTTAAATACCATGTACCATCCTGTGTGGGCTATAAGGCCTACATAGGGGTGACTTGCTGATATTTCAAAGAGCTATTTTGACAGGTTGCACTGCAGGTTTTACATTGCATTACTAAGACTACAGCAGGTAGGCCTCGAGCTGTGCTTGCTCTGCCACTATAGTAGATGGAACAATAGGAGCTGCAGTCTACAAGTGGCATTTAACTTCCAGGCACTGGGAGCACTTTCCACGCCATACATATTAGAGACTTATAAGCAATGTGCTAATAAGAAATAAATCAATTTAATCATGTTGAAATGGCAGAGCACTGGCACCTTTACTCCTTGTTAGCAGGGCTAATGTTCACAGATTATGAAACCAGCAAAAAGTGAACAATTTGATGACACCGTGCAAGAAAGGCAGATGTCTTACACTCATTAAATGGATTGTCAAAAACAAGCTACACTCCGAAAAAGTTCTGAAAATACAACCTTACCAGTTCAAAATGATCTGAGAAATATATTGCATGAGAAATATATAGCATGAAAAATGGAGGAAATCTGCTTTTACACCACAGAACAATAGCATAAATACTGGGAGAAAAATAGAGTTTACTGTCTTTACTGAGGTCATCAAATATTCTACAGCAAAAGTATTTGATTCAGTGGAGTGTTGAGTAGTGCATAAGCCAGAAGAAATGCCAAGGTTTGTTCAGGATTCTTTTACAATCAACTATAGTATTTGACTCTTAATACTAGCAGGTCATAACTGTTGAAATTGTTTCACTATGTCAGCCACCCTGCAGACCTAAGATGATAATATCCATTTGAAGCATGCACCTGGACGTCTCAGTCTCCTCTGACCTATAAAAGCAAGGTCGGGGGATATTGTCACCAGAGCTACGGAAATAAAGTCAAAGGGACATATATTCTGACACTTATTTAATCAATCTCTTGAGACACAAACTCCCCAAACATTACACTTTGCATAGTGACTCATTAACTAATAATTCCTAACTGGGTAATGTTGAGGCAGCCTTAAAAATCAAGGGTACCTCGATGGATCCCTGGCAGGCTTTGCGGTTGAATTATGGACCTAAATTATTCCTGGTTGACAGGTCATACAAGGGTATTGGACAGGACCTTTTTAACATATATAATGAGCCTGATTATTCTCTCAAGTCTCTGGGCTTCAGCATCATGTATGGAAAGGATATTCAGATTCTATACTTTCTGGCTAGGGGTGTGGGTTTCACTGCTCTCAGATTCCAGTGGTATATATATATTTGGGGGTCTGGAACCTGATGTTTAGCAAATACCTCAAGCTTCTTTAGGATAAAAAGAAAGTCGTTATCACTGTGGCAGCACTAAGCTTTTGGTGTGATATACTTTAGACACCACAGATTGACACAGATCTCACCCCAGATATGGAAGAACAAATGTGGAGGTTAATTTGGACAGCTAGCCTCAGGTTGTGGCAGCCATCCTTGCATATCTTTTGGAGGTGAAGGGGTTTGTAAGAATTTTGTGTTTTTAAGACTTACTGGTAGGATCCAATGGCGTTAGCCCTGGTAGAGTATATATTTGAATATTAATAAATATCTATGCTTCAGAACCACTATTGGTGTGCCTCAATGCTTACCAATTATACTAAACTGTGTGCACAACTACCAAATAGGGTACACAGGTAAGAATGTATGATTTGTTTGCTGAAATACCTCCAATGTTTAAATATGGCTGTCAGAGCTGTTTATCAACCCAAAGGTATAATGACACCTACCCCTTTCCAAAATAAACAGGAGCACAATGTTCCAGGGTGCTTCTGCCTTCTACCAGCAAACCCACTTCGAAAGCACACTGATTTTAGAGCAAGTGGAATGGAACTACTGCATTTTTTAACACATGCATCTTGACTTTTTAAAAAGCTTTCTTCTTTAAGCTATTTTAAGAAATACCCTGGTAAAATTGAGTAATAATAAATACCTGGCATTCTTTCTGAAATTATTGCTGTTGTAATCTGTTGATAAGCTATAACATGGTTGGTAGCACTACTATAACCCAGTATGGTTTAATGCCTCTGCAAATCAATACGTATCAATAGAAGGTAAGGGAGTAACTCCTCAGTCATGGAAGGAATCCATCATCATAGCATTTCTTGCCATCATAATATTGCTTTACCTGGTATTTTAGCGGATGTCACTAACCAATGCAGTTTCAAAGATAATTGTAATAGCCTTTGCTAACAGAACAAATCAATTTCTTTCTGGCTTGATACATTGTGATCAGTGCTAGTTCAGTATCATGAATGATCTGTCACACACTTCTTTTGCGCCATGGTTGATTTTCTACTTGAGGAAACCTTGACCTGGAAGTAAACCAATTTAATGAAGAGAAGGCCTTTGACAGTTATAGTGGAATTTTCTACGGGTGATATATGGATTTCTAAGGCAGATTACCAAGTTATGTTATTAGGCATACACATTAGAGGACAGCTCCCATTCAGGGGTTGATTTTATGTTACTGACCGAATCGGACACCTTTCTGGACGACCGATTATGATACAAGTAAATCATTCGAGCTGGCCGAATCGGTTCCAAATGGCATTCCGACAGACAGAGCTGTTCAGAGCCGATTTGTACAGCTCTATGGACACGGTTTCTGAACGAGCAATTACGATGACCAATTTGGACAACCATTCCGATTCAGTTTGCCCAACACGAAACGGCTGTCGGAACCTGACTTTTGGGGCCCATAGCAGGCCGCCTTCACCTTGAGGTCTCTGTTTGGGACCTGTGGAGGTACCTATGGGAGCCCTTGTTAAACCATGCACAGTGTGGCAGGCACCATGGTGTGCCCATCACAGGGTGTATGGATCTCCCGAACCACCCCTTTTTTGGATGTGAGCCTGTGTTCTCACTCGGAACACAGGCTCCAGTTGAAGTTAATGGGAACCCGACCGAAGGTTTTTTGGAAGCATCATATTCGGTCGGACTCGCAGAATCTGATTAGTTCGGAAACGATTCCATACCCGATTAGGTGGTAAGAGTTTCCTAAGAGATTGTAATAGACCCCTTAGTAAATAAAGGGACTACCATATATCTACTGATCTATTTCCAATTGTCATTGAACAATAGAGTGCAAAGGTAAATTTGATGCAAGATATTAATTGTGCTATAATGGTGTGATTATACCAAAAAGGCCAAGTACAGACTGAGCATGCAGGTTTGATCTGTGCACTGCTGTCTACAAATTATTATTCATTCAAAAGAAGCCATGCATCAGATATATATGTAGTTTTGGAGAGTGTGGGTTTCAGCTCAATTATTTACTTATGAATCCAGTTCTTCTCTACAACTGTTAATTACAATGTACTCCCTTGGGATTCACAGGGAAATCAGGACCCTTCACATGAAAGCTACATGCCTGCTGGAAGAACTTGCCCAGGATGTCCGGGAACTGCCGTACAGAGAAGAGCCTGACTGCTTGTAACTACTGAATGGCCTGGAAATTCCTTTCCTGGTGACCTTGAGACCCCAGGGGACTGAAGAAACTGTCCAAAGTGATCTGCCCAGAAAAACTGTTAATGAGGTATTGTTCAGTACAACTATGCTTAAAGAAACCTAGAATGTTTCAACAATTTAGCCACAAGAATTAAAAGTGTTTAGCCTTTTACCTCATCTATGTCAAACTTGGGCTTGATACAAGTCCAGCCCACTGAATCTTTGAGCTGCCACCACTTGAGGCACTTGTGCCCAATTCAAGGACTCTACACAGCATTGTTTTACAGCATCACATATTGAACTGTTCTTGATCAATTATCACTCTTCATTTGTCTAGCGATTCAAAACCTCCATCCTGCAGTTTCCTCAAAACTCTCTCTCTCCCTCTCTCAGTCTGTCTCCCTGTCTCTCATTCTCTGAGGAAAGACTAATTTCTTGAGATAGGCTACCAATGTTATGCCAAGCTTTAGTTACATAAACTGAATTAACTGTGTGGGACAGACTGGGCCTTGTGAGACCTCAGTCATAGTTTCCATCACAAATATGTGCTCTCTCTCTCCCAAAACCCAATTATCATTTTTAGGTCTCGTGTGGCGTACTACACACATGCGCAATTGAGCTTGCGAGATTTTATGTTTCAGAGTGAACTTCACTAGCGAGGGTTAAACCCCACCCCTCTTTTCCATTGGCCGCCCTCCTAAATGGTGGCCCGCCATTGGAGAAGAGGTCCTAGTGACGTTCTTCTTTCTCTTTAAGCCCCGTCCTTTTCAGATTGGGTTCCTTGACTTACTGCTGAAGTAAAAGGTTTCTTATCTTCTTTATGGGGCCCTCTGGTCGATAAGGAACCTTTTACCCCAACAGGAAGTCGAGGCGCCCAGTCTGAAAGGGACGGGGCTTCCCAAAGGTCCTGACAGGAATGCGGAGAAAATGCCTCGAAGGGGGCTGAGGCCCCTGCTCAGCAGCCCTGGATGTGCATCAGTCAGGCTCTGCCGTGTGCCTCCAGACACTTTCAGCTCAGGAACAATTGTGTCAGCGTGGGGCCATGTGCGGGGGGCTGCATGACTCACAGCCGCTCGCTGCAAGCTTTATGTACCAAGCCAGAGCTTAACCTTGCTGCTGCCTCAGACCACGAAAATGTGCTAATTGTTTGCTCTTTACGTCTCTAAGGAGGGTTATTTGCTGTTGTGCACATTCGAACACTCCAGACGCTTGCTTCATCAACACTGGGCATGTTTTTAATGTATTAAGAACTTAAATGGAAAGGGTCCGTTTGATCCCTTCAGGACAGAGAACGGTGCAGTCTGCATTCCACGGCGGGAACATTGGCCACTTAACAAACAGTAGAGTGCCCCGGGGGTAATCACAACCGCCCCTGGCCGCGCTGGAGCCTGCGAGCTAGACGGTGTGTTGAGTTAGTCTTTGTTAGCCACGTTTGTTTGCATGCAGGTTTTACGACTGTATCTGACAGGGATGTGACAAGGGCTGTCCAACGTACATGTTTTTTTATTGTTAATCGTGCAAGTTACAATTACTGCTGCACATTAGAAATTGGCTGCGAACTGTCTGCTTTCTGCCCACAAACTCCTTTTTAACTCGCAGTGTAGTCCACTCAGCAACCGGGGCTTAGCACCTCAAGGCTGCGAGTTAAATGAAGTAATGTGAGGCAGGCAGAGAGAGGGCAGAAGGCTTCAGAAATGAAATGCCCACAGTACTGTTGCCTATTGACTTAATGGCATGTCACTTTATTGAAACAGTGGAAATACTAATAACGTACAGCAGCCATTGCGAGTAAAACCACGAAAATATGAATCTGTGTGTGTGTGGCTATGTGTGTGTGTGTGTGTGTGGCTGTGTGTGTGTGAGTGTGTGTTTGTGGCTCTGTGTGTGTGGGGGGCTCTGTGTGTGTGGGGGGGCTCTGTGTGTGGGGGGGGGACTCTGTGTGTGTGGGGATCTGTGTGTGTGTGGGGCTCTGTGTGTGTGTGTGTGTGTGGGTGGGTCTGCGTGTGTGGGGCTCCGTGTGTGTGTGGGTCTGTGCGTTTGTGTGTTGCATTTGCAAGAGATTAAGCTATTGGCATTGTAAATGACAATGCCATTTATTTAACTGTTGAAATACAATTTTTGTCATTTACAATGCCAATAGCTCTAACTTTTGCAAAGGCGAGACCGTTGCATTGTAAATGCTTGTTCCTATATGTAGTCAATAAATATAGCAAAGACAACTTTGGTTTGAAAATGTGGGCATGATTGTACTTTTAATAACAAACTACCCTGTAAGAGTTTACAGTACTACTTCACTTAAGTGTAAATGTCACTAGCCTACCTACCCACATCAAAGCATTTATAGCATGACATTTGGGGGGTAAATATATTAGCTTAGAGTAATAATAAAATATAAACAGCAATTGTTCCCCTTCTCTTTAAGATATCTAAGGAAGCGGATTGATTTCTGTTTTGAAACCTATTTGTAGTCAGACTATGTTCCATAACATAACTCGAAAAAAAAGCTATAGATAACATTCTTACAGAGTATTTGTCAAGACCTGTTTAACTGAATTTGCCAGGGACATACATAAATCTGTTTCATACTTACTTCTGACACTACTGAGAAGCATCCTAAGGCAACACATAATAGACGGTTTTACTGAGTTATCAATGTAAAATCCTTCTGTACTATACATTTTGCAACTTTCCAAATTACTGGATTTCTAAACTTATGCAGAGTAATCCGCTTCACTCCTACCTTATCAAGCATGGTGTATGGTTTCTCAGCATCAAACTGGAAAGGGGCTTCCATCCGAAATTTCTGTCTGAATTTATTCTGCTTGATCTGATAACAAGAAATACAGATAAATATAATTTGCAAAAACTACAATTTTATTTAAGAGAAAACCTTTGGATGTAAAAAACGTTCTTACGTCAAATAAAATGCTTTTTTTCCTAATCAGGGAGACTTCTGTTGTTTGAAGAGGAGTAACTTCATGCTTCACAGAAATGGCAATTTTCTTTGTATTGTTCCATTTTTCTGGTAAATCCTGTTGAGGGACATGATATGTAATATTAAAAGGGCTTCATATCAACACAAGCAAACACAAAGCTATCTGTACCTCCCACCACACCATACTCGCATATCCTCAATTTGCCACTCCCGCCATTGCTTGTGGGAGGTGAAAAATATTTGAATGAAAGACAGGATGAGAACTGTAAAATGTGCAAGACTTTATATGAGTATGTGACTAAGGGCCTGATTTAGGTTAAGTCTGGGTGAAGCTCTGCAACTCCGCAAAGTGCCAAACAACTAAGCCAGGGCTACACGGAGCTCCGCAGTTGGCGGAGTACGTTAAATAAATGCCATTTGCTGCGATTTTCAGTGCCAGGTGCTTGTCCGCACTGTGAAATCATCACAAACGACACCATGCACAGCACAAGTGGGCACTTCTTCCTTTCTGCCGCTCGAGTGGTTTTTTACTCGTGCAGTAGCTTTCTTAACGCTAACGGATGGTTTCTCAATGCGAGCATACGCGACCACTCACAATGAGAAATATGACCGCCCCGTTGAAAATTCTCTCTGGAGGTTGATTTTCCTTGCTAGTGCTCGCCAACTTGACGTTGACGAACACGAGTGAGGGAAAAAACTCTGCTCCGCGGAGCGCAGTTTTGGGCACTCCGCGCGCTCCGTGTAACGCAAAGTGCAGAAAACGCTGCAAGCACCACAAGCAGACCGAAATTCACCACTGATACTTAATTTAGATCTTGGTGGACAGGCAACTCCGTCACAATGGGGACAGATATCTCATCCGCAGAAATATAAACCCCATTATTTCCTGTGACGTTTCTATTCCAGCAGACGGGATATCCCTTACCATTGTGACCAACTAACCTGTCCGTCAAGATCTAAATCAGGCCCTAGGTGTACTTAATGACAATACAATTAAATGGTGATGGCATAATTACTTAGAAACCCAGCAAGAGTGAGAAAAAGAGGAAGGGAGCATCTGGTAGTAGATTAAAGTGCCATGACATTGATTTAAGTCTACAGAACCTAAGTATTTGAAGCAAAGACCGTTAATTGCTTTGACCACAGGCCTAATTACAAATTAAGCTCTAATTCGTACAACTTTTAAGAAACTCTTGTGGTGAGTGTTAGTAAACAATTGAAAAACTCTGAATGTTTGTTTGGCTTGATGTGTTTTCGTTGATGTTCGTGGACTGTGCTGTAAATTTGATCGTGAAACCACCATAACATGAAGGCTGTATGTGTGTGTGGTCCGACTAATGGCGCCTACCAGGAAGGCAATGATGCCACAAATTTAAAGGTTGCAGCCCTGATCAGGTCTTTCATGTTTGCGACTAAATATATAGATGCATGAGAGTTTATATGCATTAGGAGCACACACATTAATATAAATAATATTTCAATTAATAGATAAAGCTTGTTCCGGAAGATCTACTATTTATAATGTGTTTCATGCAGTACTCACGAATTTAGTCTACAAGGTTTGCAGCCAGTTTTAAATATTTTTAAGTTTAATCACTTGCCGTCTCTCAAAAAGTATCTTTGCGGTAGATATTCCAGGTAAATAAACATGCGATCAAACCTTCTCAGATTTAAATAGAAGGTTCCGTTTCATATACTGATACAGATATGTTGAAAATGGCGCCAGCCAATTCAGTGCTTGGCAGCCTGTGGCTTGCTATGTTCAATTATCAGAGCAAATAAAAAAAAGTCAGTTTTGAGCTTAATTTTACGTTTGATTGCGACAATGGTCTGATTGTTTGAAACATATATTCATACCTCAAGGAATAGTTATTGCACAAACTACATAAAAAAGACCTAAATAAAGATTGAACTGCTTCATTGTCAAAATATGCATAATGTATAGAATCCTTCACTTTGCAAGATGATTGATCCAAGATGATTGACCAACAGAGTTGCCTCAAACAATCTTTACACATTCTGTGAGCTATCTGACAGGAGGGTGTCCCATAAAGTTGTTTTTGCTAAAAATGTTTGCTCAAATATTTGTGCAAAATAAGAATGTGCTGTTCATTCTAATGCATTCAGTCAACATTAACTAGATGTATTGTATGGGTTAACTTGACACGGGTGAGAGGGCTACCAATGACACTGTATGATGGGAGTGTGTGGTATGTGCATATACTTGCCTCCAGTTGGTTGTAAACTTGTTCAGGTAGCTGTTGTCCATATGTCTGTAACAGTGAAATGGTTTCTTTCAGAGGCTGAAATAGCCCATCAGTTGCTATCTGTCTGTCTCTCACAGCCAGAAGATGCCCCATGATCTCAGTCAGTCCAGTAAAATCTCCATCTTGGACCTGCCTCTGGAGGCCTGCATCCGTGATATGTATGAAGTCTTCAAGTTCAGCCAAGCTATTCATTTAGGAATGAAAAATAGAGGCTTTAAACCTGAGCCAGTCACAATCCATTTTGTTGCATTGATTTGGAGAAAAATCAGTTATATTGAAAGTTTTCATTTCGGTGTGTCAAATTCAGTTTTGATATGGTATCCAAGACATCGCAAAGGCAAAGTTCTCAGTGTCCCGTACTAAATGCAGCATGAAAATATAACACACAAGGAAGTAAATTAAATTAAAGGCATTATGGGTCCACTAACATAGTTTACCCTATGGTATGCAAATAAATCCTTCCGTCAGCCATTGATTACTAACTATTTGATTATACAAATTACTTAATTCTCTTGCTGGTTACTGTTTATTCTTAGTGATTACTTCCTTTATTGCAATCAAACTCACCCTTATTAGTAATATTACCATTGATTCACTGTTCTCTATATACCACAGTAAAGCGCTACCACAGAGTCATGTGATAAAGACACTGATTGAGAAATACTTGAATCATAAAAATATATGTAAACACATTCTTGCTCCTGGTGTATCCTTTAGCAAGAATGATCTATCGTACATTTCTTTTCTTATTTTTGTAATCCGTTCCAACTAGCATGCAAACTAATTAGGTATGTACCATTTGTAAAATTAAAAAGTTACCAATCACCAATTGAAGGAACGTTATTTTTAACATTAGGTATGGATACCACCTACGGATCCTAAATCATACATTGACCACATATAGCACACTCAGTGCGCTTGAATAGTGGACGACTAACCCATTCTTAATGGTTCACAATTGTACATTGGAAATATTGTTACTGCTCAACAATAACAACAACATCTCCATTGATACGTGGATGAAGGAACTTCATGTTAAGAAAATAACACTTCATTTGCGCCTTCTGTCTAATTTCCTGGGTATTTAGCTAGTATGGCGTCTTTCCAATGAGACTTTATGTAGAATAAAACCTAGCATCTCTGAAAGCTTTCACTTGAATCTTACCAAAAATCTCAAATTATTCCCTGTGGTATCTATCTAAAATCAGTTCGGACAGGTCTATCCCCAGCCTTAAAAAACAGTTTTAACTGTCAGCGTGTATTGAATCTAAAGTTACCTGACTTTTAAACAAGGATATGCAGGCTGGTGCTAAACAGTTTGGTATGTCATGATGCAGTAGTAAGAATATTCTATGCCTTCATTCTAGAGAACATAGCTTCCTGTACAAAAAAGGTTTGTTTCTAAAGTCCTCTATAAGATGCACTGTGTCTAGTGAGCATGGTTTGCCCCTTTGCAGCCAAGACAGACATGGTACATGTCCCATAGAAGCCTTCAAATTAGCTACATGTTCTACATATCAGTATTGCCATTTGTCAGCCAAGACAGACTTGGTACATGTCCCATTGAAGCCTTTAAATTTGCTACATATTCTACATATCGGTAGAGAGATGCAACGCCAGAGAGTTGGCAATGAAGATGGCTACCTAAACTGCGAATGTTTGCTGCGCTGAGCATAATCGCTGCTCTCACACCACAATCCACTCCCATCCATGGTATCTTGGCTGTGGGGTAGAACGGACAGGCCATCACGCCGAGATGGTGGTCCAGTAGGTTAATGCTGGTGGCAGTCTCCCTTCATAATGCATGTCTTCCTGAACACTAACTGCAGCCTGCCCACTCATGCATTATCAACCTCTGGCGCTCTTGGGAGCCTGGCCCCTCTCCATACCTTGCTGCCTTGTGATGACTTCCTCCAGGGACTTCTTCCCGCTCTCTATCCCTTGCTGCTTTGTTGGATAAAAACTGGGGCCTGCTCCTGTGGTCATACAGCCAAGTCCCCCACTTGCTGGTGGAGTCTCAACATCAGCTGCTGGGGCTTCGGTCTCCAACTTGTCGGCTAGTCTTCATGCTTGCCCTGACCTTGTTAAAACTGGGCCATGCACATCAAGCCGCTCTGCTCAGCTGGATCAGGGCTGTCAAGCAGTCTCCTGCTGCTGCACAGCTGTTCTGCTCACCTCATAGCAGCCCTCCCACATCTACTGCACTGAATCCTTTTGACTACTGTGGGCCTGCATTTAGCAAGCGGGCTGGTTGGGGCTTGTTTCTAGCACTGTGGTCGAGCAGGCAGTTCTCTACTGTCCGGTGGGGGTTCTGCAAGGCCCACCATCACTGGGTGCTGGAGCCTGCTGCCTGATCATAATTTATAATGGCCTGACCAGGATGGGGAGATGGTCGTTATACCACATCACCTGGTGGGGCTGTCCTTCGTTTGCTTGATGGCTGTTAGACCTGGTAGCCGTTGCATGGTTTCCCCGTAACATTTTGCCTTCATAACTCCTATTTTTCTGAATTTGTTTTTGCTGTTCTTAGGACTCTGCGCACTTTACCACTACTAACCAGTGCTAAAGTGCTAGTGCTCCGTCCTTAAAACATGGTTAGATTGCCTTATATCAAATTGGCGTATGTAATTGAATTGCAAGACACTATTGTGCCACCAACTTAAGTAGACCTTTAAACACGTTTCAGACCTGCCACTGCAGTCTGTGTGTGCAGTTTAAAGTGTCATTTTGTCCTGGCAAGATAAAACTTTTGCCATGCCCAATCGTTCCACTTTAATACATATGAGTCACCCTTAGGTTAACCCAGAACGTAGGATGCAGTGTATTAAAAAATATTAGGACATGCACTTTTAAGTTATACATGTCCTGGTAGTAATAAAAAAATATTAAAGTTGTTTTCGCTATTCCCAGGCCTACCTCTCACATAGGATCACATTGGAGTTACCTTATTATATTTTACAAGTATAATTTCCAAATGGGATCAAGTGACCATAAAAAAATATTAAAGTTGTTTTCGCTATTCCCAGGCCTACCTCTCACATAGGATCACATTGGAGTTACCTTATTATATTTTACAAGTATAATTTCCAAATGGGATCAAGTGACCAGTTCATGTTTGGTGTCTCTGTAACTGTAATGAAAAATCCTAACTTATGGTAAAGTTGGATTTTAGATTACAATTTTGAAAATGTCACTTTTAGAAAGTTAACATTTTTCTGCCATAGCCATTTGAGCCTGCAGCCGGTCTCTAGGTAATATGACTGGGTGAGGTGACAGTTGGCTTTGTGCATTCCTCCTAAACAGCCACACATGATGGGGAGCTTAGGTGTGCTTGGATGGGCCTTCACTGGCAGGATAGAAGGGAAGAGCTGGGCAGAACCACAATTACACTTGAATAGGCTGTGTCCTGCCTCCACACAAATTACTGCATACACCCCTATTGTTAGTCTGGAGCCAGGGAAGGGAGGGCATCTGAACACTTCAAAGGCCTGCCTCTAGAAGCTTCTTCCGACTTTAAAGGTGCCACTGGGTGTATATATATACTGGACCTCAGAGATCTTCACTTAAGTACACTTCTGGATCTGTGGATACTCTGCCAGGAAGAAGAACTGCTGTGCAGCTGAATGGACTGCCACTCTGCTGGACTGCTGATCTGAAGGACTGCTGCATGGACCTGCTGCTCTCTTGCCTGGGTGAGAAGAGCTGGACCTACATCTCTTGAACCCAGGACCCAGAGTGAGTCCTAGGACTAGCTGGCTACCCTCCTGATCTAAAGCCTCAGGAACACAACTCGATTCCAGAAACCTTGCTCCTGCACTTGGACTCTGCCATCCACCACTCAACCCTGCAAAGTGTTGCTACCCCAGTCCAGGACCCTTGGAAGTGGGCTTAAGGTGCAATGCCAGCCTCTCTGGATACAGCAGAACTGACATCTCCACTGCTGAGCATCACAACACCAGGCAGAACAGATCAATCTGAACTGCTACATCAACTGGATCAGTTGCAAAGACATGCATCACCTCTGCAGCTCACAATGCCTTCAGAACCGCTGCTGCGTGATGCTTCCTTTGTGCAGGCCCTCACATCCTGCATCAATGCAGCCTCATCAACGATGCCAGACTCATTTTCACAGCTCTTCGGAACTGATGAATCACCCCAACTCTGTGCCTCTTTCTCGATGCTGGACTTCGCCTCCAAGTCCCATCGATGTGATCCTCCATGATAATGTCAGCCCCCACATCACAGCCCACCTCATTTCAAAGCATAAAGTCATTAAAGCTGAAAATGAGGACCAGGAAGACAGGTCCCACTACAACAGTTATTTGTGGAAACCCTCCTGGACACTTTATTTTTGCTGAAACACATTGTTTCTGTAGTTTTAATAGTTGAAAGGGTGCATTTTACACTCGCACTAAATTACAGAGATGGGGACCGGATTTTGCAGCTAAAGAGGGACAACCTCGATCCTGAATATGAGAGATCGAAAATATCCTTTTATATGGATTTCACACCTGCGATGTAGCTGGCCCATCATTCCTTTCAAGAGTTGAAAAGTATTTTCATATCTCAGTCAGTAAAATACTCCATGCTTTTCTGGGCCAAGTACTGCCTTGTCTACAGAGGTAAAACTCACTTTTTTATACAACCTGCCACTGTTCTTGAATTTATTGACTATCACATCTCTGCAGACGGGGTAGGGTCCACTGGTCCTTCCATTCCTACTTCCTCCCATGGCAGGGGGCAGCACCTTACCTCCACCCTCAGCAACAATGATTAACTGCTTCCCCATCTGTTCACTTGATGATTCCCATGATCATTTCCCACTAGCCTCTCACCACATGATGCACTACCAAGATCTTTTCTGGAAGTATAACATTCCCAGGTCTCCACTTGCAGCTAACTCACATCACTACAGCCCAGTATCAGATTCTCTGTGCAGTGTGGTGCCCTGCAGTGGTGCCTCTGGAAGGTTTGTCCTTTGTAAACAGAATCATCAGCGTTGGGTGCACATGTTCTGTGACAATGAGTATTCTAATGACTTGCTCAGGGCAATGCAGTATTCGCTGGGCATCATCCTCAGCTTTTAGTACATTTATTGTCTGTGGACCCTTTCTTGTCAATGATCGGTTTGTTTCTTTATTTCCTCTTATTTCAGTCTTCTTTATTGTGCAGGGGACATTCGCCGATGTTTGGGGATGGGAGGTAAGTAGTGGCTTGCTGTTGTTGGTTGTCGTGGTCTCCTTTTTGTTTACATAGTCAATCATAGATACTCAGAAACATACTCTACAATTCACACTGTTAGCTGGCCTATGAGGGGTACAGTCCACACACTAATGCAAATGGATCTCTATATCAAATCTCCACTTGGTTACTTTTCTGATTTGGAATAGATAGCTCCTGTAAAGCTAGATGGGTGTTGACATACCTGAACTATAATAAAACTGACGTTGCCATGATTCAAGAGGCTCACGGCTCACCCTTGGGAACTCCAACATTTGCCTCCCCCCTAGTGCGCCCATTGCTATTTTTCCTCATATTTAACTTACTCTAGAGAGGTGGTCAGTCTAATTCAGAAAACTGTTAATTATTTTCTCATAGAACAAATCACAGCCACTGTGGGCAGGCTGATGGTACTAGCTGGCACACTAGATGGGGACATCAATTAGTTTACATCTACTGCCAACCATCATCAATCCTGCCTTTTGAACCGACATTATGCAGTTATGCTCCAAGTATTGGGACCGGCCCACAGTGGGGGGGTGGAGGAGAGATTTCAACCTCACCTTTTCCATGCTGCATGATAGATCTTCAGACGTTATCAGCCCAAAGTCGCACAACAGTGTGGCATTCACTCATATTATTTAGCATTATGACTTGTTGGACATGTGGTGACTGCTCCATCCCAATCAAGAGCACCACACACTATTCACCAGTGCATGATACCCTATCATGACTGGACATGTGGTTGCGTTTGAATACCCTCATGCATAGAATGAGTAGTAAAGAAATCCTTCCTTGCACCCTATCTGACCATTCTCCAGTCAAATGGTAGCACTGCTAACCCACCCCTCTATCTCAGTTTTACACATGGAGGCTGCATGGCACAAAGCTTCACGCAGAGGTCTTCCACAGCTAAGACTAGTCCGCCATCCTTCAGTATTTTTGGTTGAATGATAAGTTTGTAAATGGCAATGCTACTCTCTGGGTGGCCTGTAAGGCCTACATTCGTAGGATCTGAATATCTAAAAGTGCCAGTGTTCTCAAATCAATTAAATCCTGCCTTTTTCAACTGGAGTCCTAACTTAGGTGCCTGGAACAAAACTTCACTACAGAAGTTAGGGCTCAATTGCATGAAACACTGCAGGAATACAGAGAAGAGGTGTAGCGGGAGGTCTTTTACCTATGTCAGGACACCTGGGTAAAGGCGTTTAGTGAGGGTGATAGGGTATAACCCTTGCCATGAGCACGGGCATGCAGCTGTCAGTACCCTCAACTGTGATGCGGGAAATGCCACTACTGACACCCTCTTAAAACTAAATCAATTCCAGTTGTACTGTGAACAACTCTACACTTCCAGACCTTGTAGCGTTTACTAGGATATGGTAACCCATCTGGACCAGGTCATGCTAACATGGTTAGACAGTGAGGCCAAGGACATCATAAACTCCCCAATAACAGAGGATATTAAAAGCGCCTTTAAGAGCCTTCTTGTCATTAAAGCTGCCGGTGCTGATGGTCTACGTTGGAATTGGCACCTTTTGTAGTTATCCCCAAACATTTTGCTTCTTCCTCCTATTCTTCCTGACCAGTTGTTGTTGGCTTCAGGACTTTGGGCACTTTACCATTGCTAATCCATGCTAAAGTGCATATGCACTTTTTTGTGTAAATTATGATTATAATTGGTTTTCGATGATTGGCATATTTGATTCCCTAGAAAAGTGTACTGAGTGGGCCATCAATGCTACTAATGGGCTTGCAGCACTTATTGTGCCACCCACGGGAGTGGCCATATAAATGTGTTGCATACCTGCCACTGAAGGTTCTGGATGAACAGTTGGTAACTGCCATGGTGACCTGGCAAGTGCACCCACTTGCCAGCCCCTAACCTTCCCTTTTCTTACATGGAAGACACTCTAACATGAGGCCTATGGTACTCCCACGTGTAGGGTTCAGTGTATGTGAAAGGTAGGACATGTACTGGTGTGTTTTAGATGTTCTGATAGTGAAATACTGAAAATGTAAATATACACTTTTAAAAGGCTTTCTGTCCCATAGGATAGCATGGGAGCTGCACTGTAACATCTTACAAGTGTAACTTTCCAATTGGACAAGATAGAGAAATGTAGTTTACGCATTCTGAATGCAGAATTTAATAGCACAGCTTTTGGTAAAGGGTTTTTTAGATTGTGTGTTTGAAAATTTCAGTTTTAGAAAGTGGGCATTATCTTGCTTTACAATTCAGTGTGCCTCTGATTGTTTGTTTATTCAGAGTCTGGTTTTGGAGTGACAGGAGCTGGGGCTGTGCATTCACTCTAGACAGTCACAAGGGAGGTTGAGAGGTGTCCTGGTTTGCCTGTGCCACTCATCACTTGGATGAATAGACCTGGTCTGCTCTTAGAGTGGTAGGTGGAGTTTCACTAGCACCTGAATAGGCCGTGTCTCTTATGCACAATCCTGTCTCCACCTCCTGTGGTCATGCTGGACGAGGGAGGACAGGAGTGGTTTGGACTGGGCTCAGAGACCCTTGCCACAAATAGAACAATGACAAAATGGGGTGTAAGTATTGGGCCTTTAAACCCAGGAGTTTAGATTACTTCTGGAATCAAGAGGAACCTCAGTCAAGGAGAAGAGCTGGAGAGCTGTGATCAGGAGTAGTGCCCCTTTGCTGCGTGTGCTTTGCTGGGTTGGCCTGCAGTTTGGTGCTTCTGCCAAGTAGAGGACAAAGGACTGAACTTTGCTGTGTATCCTGTTTGTGAAGTTTCTCCAAGGGCTTGTTTGTGCTTGCCTCCTCTTAGGAAGTCTCGGAGACACAAAAGACTTCCTGCAACTCTGCTGTGCTGCTGGACTTTGCCATCTGTGAGGCCTACCCTTGCATAAGGTGCCTCTCTCCAGTGACAGGGCATCAGAAGTGGGTTTTAGAGCTGATCTCTGGGACGATACAAAGCCTCACAATGTTCAACCGCATGGCTTCAAACCTATCGGAACTGACGCCAGACAACGCAATGCCTCGCCAAGCCCCACCAAACAGCAGACAGCCTCTCTGAACCAACACCAGATGACGTGAGGCATCAACTCCTGTGTGTCATGCATCATACTTGAGCACCACTTTTTTCCACACATCACCCGTGGACAAGAAACATCTTGGATTTTGATGCCTAACTTCCACCTACAGTCCTGATTCGATGCATCACTTCTTCTGCGTGCAGCAGAACTGTTGCATTGCCTCCCCAAGGAATCGCAGACTGATGCATTGCTGTGTTTTGGAGTGCTTCCCATTCCTGCGAATGTTTGGCCTTGTGAATTTTGACTCATCTACAGGTACGTTGGTGTAAAATCATGCATGCATAATTCTCTATGGACCAAGTTTCCTGAAAACTTTAAAAGTAATATTTTGAATTGTGTATGTGGGATTTTTGGCGTTTTAGCCTTGTTTGGTTTAAAGAAAGATACTTTATTTGTCTAATCTGGTGCGGTGTCCATTTGTGGTGTTTTCACTGTATCACTGTATGTTTGTGTACAAATACTTTACACATTACTTTTGAGATTAGCCTGTCTGTTAGTGCCAAGCTACTATGGGGGTGAGCAGGGGTTATCTAAAGTGTGTAATCCACTTGTCCTGACTAGAGGCAAGTGTACCTACTTGGACAAAGGTGCATACCTTGGCCAACAAGAGACCCCCAATTCTAACAGTCTACTAGTTGACTTTTAAAAAACCTTTATCAATACCCTTTCCCCAAGACGTCTTGATATGTACAAAGGGACAATCATTAAGGGGATCCTCCCCAATCCACCCATGGAAGCCACAGTCAAGTTCCTCCTTAAACCCAACAACGGCACCACTGAGATTCATTCCTATAGAACCCGGTCACTACTATACACTGACAACAAAATAATCACCAAGATTCTTACTTAACATCTTGGCTGCTAGAGATATTTTCCTCCGGTGCTGAATTGTTGTAGAGCCCATTGTTCATGACGAGCTTAGCTCGTCATCAGCACAGCTCCACTGTGCCTCATGACGAGCTGAGCTCGTCATGAGCATCGAAGGGGTTAAAAGCTTCAACCCTTAATGCACTTCCTGGTATTACCAGATCAGTGTGGTTTCATTCCACAATGCTCTACCTCTTAATCTCTGTACATTAATGGCCATTCTTCACAGAGTTGTCCCACATCTTCCATTGGTTGACATTCTATTTGATGGGGAGAAAGCGCTGTATTCTCTAGGCTGGTCATAGATGAAAGAGGTACTCCACAGAAGCGGTCTGGTAAATACATATAGCTTGTAAAATATATTTTATTTATTTATTTATATTTAATCTTATAAAGCGCGCAGCTACCCGAAGGTTTCCTGGCGCTAAACCAAAGACAGAGGGAGTGTGCCTGCAGACTCGTTTATTGATTGAAAAGCCAGGTTTTAAGATCCCTGCGGAAAGTAAGATGGTTAGATTCCGTTTGAAGAGGAAGAGGAAGAGAGTTCCACAGGGTCGGGGCTAAGAAGGCAAATGAACAACCGCCCGTTCTGGCTCTCCTAATTCTGGGAATCTGGAGTTTGTGTTGGTTGGATGACCGCAGAGAGCGCGAGGGGACGTACAGATGAATCAAGGATGTTAGATATTGAGGTGCCTGACCCCAGATGATTCTATGAGTGTAACAGGCGCCTTAAATTTAGAGCGACTTTCAATGCGGAGCCAATGAAGGCTACGCAAAGAGGGGGAGGTGGAGGATTTAAAGGGTAAATTACATAACAGACGCGCTGCCATGTTCTGGACAGTCTGTAATTTACGGATTACCTCTTTGCTAGCCCCCAGAAGAAAGATGTTACCATAGTCCAGGCGAGAAGTAATAAGCGCCTGGACTACGGTTTTCTGGGTGTCTAGGGGGGAGCATCCAGGCAATTTTCCTCAGCCATTTAAGAATGACCGTCCTTATGGCTAGGGCCTGTGTGAATAAACTCTATTCACCCGTATTTGAAGAGTAAACAACCCTGACCATGAAACCGTGACCCCGCATGTTGTTACAACGCGGTCTTTACAACAACCGCATTGTAACAACTCATACTATTACCCCGCAAGTCGTAAAAAAAAAAATGACTTGCGGAGGGGGGAGAAGGTGTTGAATTCAAAATCCAACACCTTCCTTACTATCTGCACCAATTGGATTTGGAATAGTAAATTATACTATTCCAACATCCAGCACCCCCCTCCACAAGTAGCTGTTACGACTTGCGGGGTAACGGTATGCGTTGTTACAACGTGGTCATTGTAACAACCGCGTTGTAACAACATGCGAGGTCACGGGAAGCGGGAAAAAGAAACATTCGTTTGAAGTGGGCAGTGCCTCCTATCCCCAGTAATCTTTACCCTGGCTACAATGCCTCTGGCCTGCAATATGTGGAAGTTCCAATTGCATCATGGGCTGTATCTTGGCAGTAAATCCCTGATCTGTTCCCACTATGCAGATGGCATCCTTTTGTACGTTCAACACCCAAATACTAATCTCGCTCCCACTATCTGTGATGTCATTTCGGGGGATACTTTAGGCTCCACATCAATTGGTCTAAGTTGAAGATATTTCTACTCATGGATGACTGCTCTGTTCCCTCTCCAGAATATCCTCTATAATGGAGCCATGATGGTGTATAGTATATTGGGATATGGATCTTCCACGATTATGAATAATCGATCAGCAGCAATTTCAACACCACCCGTGATAAGGTCAACGTTAACATAGAATAATGGATACAACTGCCATCCTTGTTGGGGAAGATCTTGTTAATTAAGATGGTGGCACTCCCTAAATTTTTGTATTGTTTCTCTAATTCAATCAATCAATCAATCAAGACACTTATAACATGCACTACATACTCGTGAGGGTCTCAAGGTGCGGCGGGGTGGGGGGGGGGGCGCTGCTAGAGATCGAAGAGCCAGGTCTTGAGCAAGGCCGGACTGGGAACCAAAACTTGCCCTGGCAAAGTACTCGGCCGCCCCCCCCCCTCCTCCCCACTCAGGGAGGGGAGGTGGGGGTGTGGAGGTGCCGCTAAGCACTTTGCTAGGGACGGTTTTCGGCCGATTTTTTTTGCAGGGCCGATTTTGCTGCTATGCTGCAAAAACGGCCCTGTAACAAAACCGGCCCCCACCCTTGCGGCGCACCAGGGGATTGCCCAGTACCCGCTATGGCCAGTCCGGGCCTGGTCTTGAGGAGTCTTCTGAAGGTCAGTAGGTCTTGGGTCTGCCGTAGGTTGGTGGGGAGGTTGTTCCTGGTCTTGGCGGTGAGGTGGGAGAAGGATCCGCCACTGGCGGTCGATCTTCGGATGTGGGTGACTGTGGCGAGGTCGAGGCCACCGGAGCTGGCGGGTGGGGGTGTAGAAGCTGAGTCGTCTGTTGAGGTATGCTGGGCCGGTGTTGTGGAAAGCTTTGTGTGCGTGGATGGGGAGCTTGAAGGTTATCCTCTTGTTGACAGGGAGCCAGTGCAGGTCTCTCAGGTGGGGTGTGATGTGGCTGTGGTGGGGATGTCGAGGCATTCTGGATGCGTTGCAGTCGTCTCAGGAGCTTGGCCGACATTCCTGCGTAGAGGGCATTTCCGTAGTCCAGCCGAGGGCAAGGGTGTCTGTTCTTCTAGTTTCGGTGGGGATCCACTTGAAGGTCCTGCGATCCTGTTCACCTTTCAATGTACTTCTTCGATCAGCTGGAGCAGACCTTGTCTCGCTTGATATGGAGAGTTGGTCAACCTAAAATACACTGGGGGATTTAATACAATTGCTGCAGTCAAGATGCCTTGTTTTACCTGACTTCCCCATCTTTTAACTTGCAGCACAGGCTCCCTATTTAAAATACTGGGCCAAACACACCATGCCTACGCATGGCAGGGTGGAAAGAGCCATAGCCCATACACACTTGTTGCTGGGGAGAAACTGTGCAAATTGCTTGTGATGATGTTTCACTAGCCGACCCTGGTGGTAACGGTCACGAGGACTAAACTAGACACACCCATACTTGCTCCCTCTTGCAGACAGTACTATGCTACCTTCAGCTGGCAAGAGGACAATGAAGAGCCTTCTCTGGCAGACGAGCCTGCTCACAATGGGAGAGATCTTTGTGAACAACACATTTATTGAGCAGCATGCCTTTTGCACCCGCCAAGGCACGGCCTACATGAGACTGCTGTCAGTGGCCCTAGAAGCTGTCCCTACATTCCCTGCTACACCACCTGAAACAAGACTCTGTAAGGGTTATATTTGGAGGGCTGATATAGGGCATTGTATCTCATATTTGTATGCTAATATCCAACTTCCATGTTTAACATGCTCCCTGGTGCCAGGCGCAAATGGGAAAACTCTCCATGTTATCAGCTTCCACATTAGACGTTGGCATATTACTCTTTCAAAGTTAAAAACACCCCTTTCAATTATGAATATAAAGTAATACAGTTTAAAATCTACATCAACACTACTGCTCTCTTGCAAGAATCTCACAATTTGGTGAAAACACTAGCAAATATCCCAGATGTGGCCTCATCAATTCTGCATTCATACAAACATCATGGCACTGCCTGGGCCTAGCCACATTCTGGCTTAAAATATTCCTATCAGTGTCCAAGAACCTGGGCATTTAAGTGGCCCCATTCCGCTAGGTCTTCCTGCTGGGCAATCCGTTGGTGTTACTTACTCCCTGCTGGTGCCTAGTCACCCTACTATGTGTACTAGCTAAGCAACATGTTGCCATGTTCTGGATACAGGAAAGTGTTCTGCTAGTCTCATGATGGCTACAAGACGCAGCTTATTGTGAGGAAATGACAGACCAATATGCTGAAATGGGCCATCCTGCCTCTCACCCTATAGACATTTGGGCACCATCCCAGACATACTTATGATGCAATATAGGGTTCTCACCCCCCAACCTCATGAACTGTGAGCCCCCTGTCGCGATGCCCTGATTAGTGGCACGTTCTCTATCCCACCTGTGTGCTGTCTCCCTGCTCATCCATTGTGAAATGTATTATTCACCCAACTGATTGTCCTTTAATCATAAGTATATGCATTGAATTCACTGTCCTGACTGCGCTTCAAGTTGTTGGGTTGTAAAACCTAATCAATAGAATTAAAAAGAGAAATTAATCAGATATTTCTTATGAATTTTGTTCAGGAAGTGGAATAAGCTCCCACAAAGACATTAAGGAATAGAAATGAGTGGTAACTGAGTAAACTCCTCTGATTTAGAAACCAAGTGCTAAATCCAGAAGATAATCCAATTATTATGTCCTCCACTATACTGTCCCTCTGGTGAAGAAACTATCACTCGGGGATTCCCCTCAAGATTTAGCATTTCCACCATAAAAAAGATATTTTGTTGTTACCTAGCTCAAAATGTGTTACGAATCACTTTGGGACAATCTTACCTTTAATAAGACATTAAAAACTAGACTCCTTAAAAACAGGATTTAATCAACTCATGATACTGCATGACAGTTCTCTTCAATGCCCCCTCCCATCTTCATTTTATGGTTTCATTTTACTGTTGAGAAAAAATGCTAGAGAAGCCTTGAAGCTAGCACTAAGCTGGGTATAAATAAATAATGCAAATATAAACTTGCTCTACAACAATGAGGTTGGTACTTAAGCTTATGAGCCCCAAATTTTCAGAAAACATTTTCTATTTCTTGTTGCTTTTTAGTAATAGCTTTCTAGTGTTCTTAAGAGTGGTGTATAACCTTTACATTTAGAGGGCAGAAAAAGACCTACAAATGGTCTTAATTGTTTTTGGATCACAGACTTTTCTTCTTTGTAATTGTTGATTTTAGTCAGCTGTGGCTCATCCTCTATGGCAGAGGAGCGTCGCCACCCCTGCCAGCAGCCTAAAATTGTGAAAAATAAAATGATAATAAAACGTGTTTATTACCATTTTATTTTTCCTTCCAATGCCGACTCTTTGGGGGCGGGGCCATTTGTGTAACAGTGATGAAGGCGAGTGGTGGGCTCTGTTGTCAGAACGCATGTTGGCTTGGCCGGCCGTCTTAGAACAGCCAAACTGACGTGTACTGAGCTGTCTCCAACCCGAGCTGCGTTGCTGGGTTGGAGACAGCAGGCAGACGCCCAGTCTCCATGAGAGAGCAAATCGGGGTTGCTCAGGCCAATCCTGAAGTTGCATGAGAGCAGCATCTGGGTAGGCTGCAGGGGAGCCTGTGCCTGCAGTGGAGAGGAGCAGAAGAGCACGATGCAGCAGATAAGTTCGTTCTTATGTTTTCTTTTTTGTATTTTCGTCTATTACCCCATTCCCCTAACACGCCATGCCTCTCTTCCCTGACACCCCCACTGGTTTTAGGTAGGTAGGTAGGTGTGTGTATGTCTGTATGTGTGTGTCTGTGTATAGAGTTACCTTTATGACTAATATTAAGCTGAATTTGGGGAAAACAACTGTTAATGAGGGTGACATTGAATCAAGATGCAGATTCCCTAGAGTTATAACAAGTTCATATGCTGATATTCCAAAGTGTTCTTTTAAATATAGAAATTATTGCAGTTTTGCATATTTTCTTGAAATATTTTTTTTTAAACAAATAAGCCAAAGAAGGCAACAACCATCACATGCCTAAAGACTTTACACTTGTCTCCCAAGAATTGCATTCCTGAAATCCTTTTACCCCTATGTCTCTTAAGCTTGATTGCCTGTGGTTTCGGCTATTTTTGAACATCATATCATATATATTTGTATGAACCAGGAATTATATATCACATGACGTGCCCCCTGCTGTACATTATAAGGAAATCACACAGAGTTGTGTTCCCAAATAGAGGAATGAGGCTGAAGGCATTGTTACTTTATAAGGTCATGGAATTCTGAGTTGACTAGCAATATCGTTTTAATGTAGAGCAGATGGTATTTTACTCTTTATACAGCACAGTATTACCCTTCCCACAAACCACCTAAATCCTTAGTGCCTTGTTCTTTCATATACACTGTAGACAAGAAGAATAAAAGCTGAATCATGAATGTCAAATTCATCACACCAAAAAGCAGTTAGCCATTTTTGACAAAAGGAGATTAAAATCTGTTTAATGTAATCAGATTTAAGAATGTTGCGGTTCAGATAGTTTAGAAACATGCAGATATTTTAGAATTCCTTTAATGATTTTAGCACAGATAAAATATACAATCTACCATAAATATCAAATTTCTGGGGGTGTGGCCAGGGGGCCAGGATGGTGGATGTGTTTTAATAATGCTCCGGACCTTCTCCGCCATCAGTAATACCAAGCTGCCAGCTGCAGTCATCCGCTGCAGTCATCCTTTGCCCTGCCCTGGGGCCTGTGGTTCCTGGGCACTTGTTGAGTGAACCACCCAGCCTATGCGGTCAGACACACCGTGAACAGCAGAAACTACAGAGGTGAACCTTGCCTTGCAATATGACGGCCGCCCATTGAGGCCGTGGCAGGAGGTGGAGTTGGAGCCTGTACGTTGGAAGGTATAGTTTAGGCCAGTGACCCCCACTCTGGGGGCCTTTGCTGGCAAATGAGCAACTACCTGCCACGAGGGAGATTGCTGGGCTGTGCGGAGCAATGTCCCACGCTCTACTGGGCCCAACTGCTCCGTTCCCTTTTGTCTACATAGCTTTGCTTTCTGGGGGGCCCTGCCTGCGGCCTGAACCCTCAGCACCTTCTCCTGCGGCCCCCTCTTCTGCGGCCCCCTCCTATATGACAGGCCTGCTGCTGCTGCCTATGGACCCGGAGAGGCCACTCAAGTGAAGAGTTTCCGCAACAACTGTTGGCATAGCGGTGTAGCAGAGGGATATGCAGCAGCCTTGGGGCTACTGCTGTTGGTCCTCTCTCCCTGCAATCTCTGTCCCTTGAGACTAAGACTGAGACTTTGCTTGCCCTGGCCTTGTGGCAGTCACTTCATTGGATGGTCGGGCTTCCCCAGGTGAGGGACTGAGTGAGTGAGGGGCAGGCTGTTGTCTTTCCCCCATTTTTGACTGGGTCCCTGTCCAGAGTCTCTGGAAAACTAGTGGTGTGGGGTTGTGCCGTTTTGGCAACACCATGGTCAAGGACAAGAGCATGACTTTGCATACACAGTCCCATACTGACAAGTATACGACATCGGTAGCCGATTGCCATAGACAGTCTCCTCTGACTCTGCGGGGACAGTCACCTGAAAAAATATTGCTGTATCAGTCATCCTCTACGCAATCCAGAGCTCCCTGGAGGTAGGGTATGTGGAAGTCTTGGAGGTGGGGATGGACGTTGTACTACTGCCCCAGGACATCGAAAAGTTATGTGAATTGTGTTGAGGGGCATATCTCTCAACTTGAAGACGAGGATACTGGTCTAAAAAATATGGTGGCCAGGCTGACTTCCACCACCTGACCCCTTGTGGCCTGGGCTGAAAAGAGATCTTGCCACCATAATATTTGCTTGTTGGAGGTTCCTGAAGAGGTTTTGATGCTTGGGTTTCTAAAAATAGCTTCTACCTGACAAGGCTCATTCCCTTAATTTGACTCCTCATAGTCCTGGTCCAGCCCGGCCTCCCACTAACCGTGCTGGGTAGGGTGGCTCTGTTTAAAATGCTGCTACTCCCCAGGTAGCTCAATGCCCTGCAGAATTACCCTTTCCCCATCTCTACCACCTGGTTTAAATAGCTCAATGCTCTCCTTTAGTCCTTCATTTGGTGGGGGCAATCCCCACGCATCATTTGAGCTAAGTGATGTTGTTCAACATTTGATGGGGGCTTGGGAATAGCTGATGTTAAGCTCCATTAATGGGCATCATGCCTTTTGCCCATCAATGCCGGGATGACAGGGGATGGGAGTAATTCCAGTTATAGAGCAGAATTAGCCTCACTGGGTCTGTGTAAGGTCCTGTGATAATTTTATGGCATCTCCTTTCCCATCACCATGCTAGAACCCACAAAAATGGTGCTATTATGCAGCCATGCGGTGGTCCGCTTCATGGATTGGGAACATAGTGTAATGCAGCAGATTCCTCTGTGGAGCAGAAGCTGTCTAAATCACACAACCCGACTCGAACGGGTTACTTGGTGTGATAAGATTGGCATTAAGTCCTTAGGCGATGTGAGGAGCGGTGCCTACATAGGAACATTTGCTGAGCTGCAGATCTTGTTCCAGCTTTGCCGTATACAATTTCACAAATACCTGCAGGTCCACCATGTACTCGCTGCTCATTGCTCCGAACTTACAGATCTCCCCAACTACAGTCTGCTAGAGTCACGCTTCCTGATGGGCCTCATAGGCAGCAGTGGGATATTTAAGATATATCGCTCCTTGGTATGTAAAACCCTGGATAGGATTGGCCCCTTAAGCTGAAAGGTAGTGTTGATTCGGGGATCTCGATGATACAGACTATCGCAATGTACTTAGGGAAACTGTCATACTGGCTAGGTTGTGATTTATTCCATCAAACTTCCTACATAAACCTACTTAACCCCTCACCACACCTGATAGGCAGTCAGACCTTCTATTCCCCAATGCTTCTGCTGCACCCATCCTCATGTGGTATGGCAGTGCCAGACGTTGTGCCATTTTGGGAGCGAACAGCAAGAATACTTACACAGGTGCTGGGGAGATACATTGATCTCACACGCAGGGAGCCCAGAACCTGGGGATCCTGGTTAATATAGGTGGAATAAGGGGTGTACAGACGTTGGTTGGTGTTGCCTCAGTCAAGGCCAAGCATGATATCAGATGAAGGTGGAATTCCTCAGCACCGCCTTTGATTGGGTAAAGGCGGAGGTTGATGTACAGAGGACGGGTTTGTCCACAGAAGCATGCGAGGGTATGGGGCAAATGGTAGTTCTGTTATGGCCTAAAAGGTGATGCATAACTGTTGAACTCATATGGGTCTTTCTGCAGATCTGCTGCACTGGTGCAGGGTGGCGGAAGATGAGGTGGGGATAGATGAGATGTGCACTGTTTCGTTTATCAAAATGGCAATAAAAAGGTATTTTATTGTTAAAAATATGTAATTTTCCTGCTAATCACCTTTTCATTTTAGAAAAACATTAGAAGAGGAAATAGCCACTTTATGTTTTCCCTGTTAAAATTGCAACTGTAATTACGACATTTGAACCTCCTATACAGAAGCTGCTAGCTCTAGCAGCAGGCACTGCAATGTCTGAACTCAATTATAATAACTTATAGAAATTGAGAAGTGTTGGACCTGGCCCTTACTGAAGGTCACCCCCAGATTAGTGCCTTCTGCTGCTGAAACCGTTTTGTTGGCATCAGGACTCTCTGCACTTTTCTTCCACTAACCAGTGATAATTTGCTTGCGTTGCCACCCTGAATCATAGGAATATTGGAATACACCTAATTGACAAATTTAGTTCACTTGTAAGTCCCTAGCAAATGGTGTTCCATTTAGCCAGAGGCTGTAAATTAAATGCTGATAGCGGGTCTGCAGCTCTCATTGTTCCCCTACTAGTAGCCTTTTAAAACATGTCACATGCCTGCCAATGCAGCCTGTATTGCAGTTTTAAACTGCCATTTCGACCTGATAAAATAATCCTTTTGCCCATCCTATACCTCCCTTTTTAATACATATAAGTCACCCCTGAGGTAGCCCCTATAGGCTCATTGTGCAGGGTGAATTTTATTTAAAAAGTAAGACTTTGTGTTTATGTTTTACATTTCCTGGCAGCGGAAAACTCCTAAAGTATTGTTTCACTGTTGTAAGGCCTAGCTCTCCTATTGATTATCACTGGGCTACCTTATTACATTGAATAATTGCTAACTTTAGATTGGGAGCAGATAAAGATATGCTGTTTACACTCAAATGAATTGTAAATTAAAATGTGCTTTAATGGTGAAGTCATACTTTAATTTAAAATTTTGAAAATTGTATTTTCAGAACGTTATACAATACAACTAAACAATGGTCCCCTCTGGGAAATTGCAGGCCTCTACTTCCTTGGCAATTTGAAGATGGCTATCAACTGATTGCCTGTTATAGAGACATTAATTTAGTTTAATATGAACAACAATGAGATTATACTTTGAATATATACAAAGACCTATATAGACACATTGGATTAATCCAAGAAATGATGCTGTGACGGTCAATAACTGAATTAAATTTCGTAAGTTCTATATATAATGCATATATACACAAAGCTAGTGGCTAACATGAATGTAAAATTAAATAACACAATTCAGAATAAGAGTATGGTATTAAACATACTGATTAAAGTTAGTCCTATAGCAGATTTGTCAATGTTTTAACTTCAATAAATATCATTTTGAAATGGGTCAGCATCAAGGGCCAAAAAAAAGGTAGCACCAATCTTAAGTGAAACATCCAGAAGTACAATTTACTCCACCTCTTGGCACTCATTACATGCCCCACTTCGTATCACTTCTAAAGGGATTCAGCAAAAACCAAGTAAAATAGGGCATCAAAATTCTTCTCAATCACAGTCTACAGAGCTTCTGAAAAACACAACGTCCATCTTGCAGCTCTACAATATGTCAAGCCAATCACAACCAATCTGTAGATAGTGTTTGATGGTGTTGAGGTCAAAATGTTGACAAATATGGTAAGGACTGATTTTAATTGGGATATTTCATACCATACTTTGATTCTGAGTCAGTTGTACTGCAGGAACTTTTGTTGTTCTTGTTTTACCTATTAAAATGTACTCTAATTTTCTAAAGTGTGTTGGAATTATTCTTGGTTTGTTTTCACTTAAATAATGTGTGTGTACTGCATAATTACTTTACACAGTCCTTCTTACTTAAGCCTGATTAGTTTTGTGCCAAGCTACTAGAGGGTTCAGCAAGGGTTAATATACTGACTTTTGTGGGTTGTGGTTCATACTGGCAAAGATTGTTGTGGTTGCCCTAGAGGAGCTTCCACCCCCCCTCAACCAATAACCCAATTTCTTAAAAGCAAATAAGCCATTTATTTATTATAGGTGATTAGAGATGCCACAGTTCACTTATAATAAGGACATTGGATGGATGTCATGTTTGCATTGCAGACTCTCATATATTATAACAAAACAGTAGTTTATCTCTCATTCACAGGTCCACTAGAACCTTCCCTCTCTGTAGGTCAGTGGTCTATATGAAGAATTGCTTTCCAGCTTGTTGTTTAAAATTACTTGTCAAGGGCCAGGTGAGTTCATGTGTAAAACCTCATCCTGCAAATTACGTCTTCCATGTTGTTTACTTTTATTTGCTTCAGTGGTTATCAGATTCCTGGATTTCCTTGCAAACATATAGCTTTTCACTAATGGTAAGAGAATGGTTTTGTCACAAATCTCATTCGGTGACTGCACAAAGAGAAGGACTGAGTACAACAAAGTATAATTCAAAATATATTTCTTCTTTAGCTAGTTATGCATTTCATGATTTGTTCTTTTGCATTATCCTTTCTCTACAAGGTTCACCACTGGAATCTTGTGGGGAAAGGAAAATGAGTGGGAGAACAAAAACATGTCCCTAGCAAACCAATTTAAGAAATCCAGTTGGGAAAAAAACGAGACACTGATAAAAAAAGATAAGGGCTAATAAATAACGAAAATGATGAGCCTGATAATTCAAGTTTAAAATACATTCACACGGAGGTTTGGAAAAGGAAGCGGTAACATGTCTACATCTAGCTATACTGTGAAGGCGAGTACGTTTAAAAGATTTGGACACCTAGGAGAGCACATTAGATGGTAATAATAGTAGCTATACCACAAGTCATTAATTATTTAGTTACCTGTCAACTACAAATCTCATAAGATGCTCTTTAAACATCCAGCTCCATTTCTTAATAAAGTTTAAAAGTCCCATTTTGAAAGGTTTTAGGTCTACTTTAAACCAGCTGTCAAATACTTGGTAGTCTTCAAACTTTCTCATTTGTATGTAGAGGTTCTCATAGATCTCAATCTGCAAAAAATAAAAGCAGCCTCTTAAAAAATCTCTTTATGAACCAGGCCGTTTTGAAGAAAAAATAGTAAAGATACAAGTTGTAGGTAAGCTGATTCCATTTTATTATATCTACTATTTTTTGGATTTACAAATGTTATGAGGCTTGAATGGAAATCAACAAAACATGGACATTTCCAGGAACAACAGGGGTTTTCACATGCCCAATATGCATTTTTCACTTTTTTCCACTGCATGCAAAATACTTTTATTGTATAGACAGCCTACACTTTCAAGACCCCTGAAAAAACGGCAGACTCTACTCTAAAACTGGTATAAAGCTAACAGTGTATACAGGGCAACTGAGAATATATTGCACACAGAGCTATTACTGACCGAGGGATCATAACAATTCCTAGGACCACCCACCTGGTCAACACTAAAAATAGCTCACTTCTCCACCTCTTTATTAACGTTTTGCTTGAAACCACATCTACTTCCAACGTTGTCCATAGTAGTATTTACCAACTAAGCCCTTACAAATGGCAACATAAAAATTGTCTAATTAGAAGTTTTCATTTGTGGGTACTAGTGACACATTTTACGCAACTAATCTCCACTTAAGTGCAAAGAGATATGAGTCAAGCCCAGCACAAAAACACCACCTAGCAACTCAATAAAATTGGATTTCTTGCCTGCTCTTTGAATTGCTCCAAGGTTGGTGGGCGCTCAGGCACACCCTCGTCAGCATGTGCTTCAATCTCTTCTGAAGACAGCACATGACCATATAACAGAAATTGTCTCATGAACTCAACACGGTCATCTGCCCAGAGGTATGAATAGGTGCTGAAGGAATCCTTATATTCAATAGCCTTGCTGATAACGGAAGACAGTCTATCCATAATTTCTTGACGGATCTCAGACAGATCAGCCATGCAGTCCATGTCACTCTAGACATTGAGAGGTAAACATAATTATTAAAAAAATTAAAATAAAACATTTATACTGCCAAGTGAATATAACAACAAAATTACTTCAATACATTTATTTAATTAATTTTCAATATGTTGGACCTGGCCTTCTCTGTAGGGTCATTCCAAACTTGTCTTTCACCCTCTACTTTTTGCTGAATTTATTATTCTAGCACAAGGTCTCTGTGCACTTTTACCACTGCTAACCAGTGCTAAAGTGCTTGTGCTCTCTTCTTAGAACATGGTCAAATTGGCTTATACCAAATTATTTAATGTAAATGTTAGTCCTTTGTAGAGCAGTATACCATATACCCAGGGCCTGTAAACCAAATGCTACCAATAGGCCTGCAGCACTTATTGTGCCACCCACTTCACTAAGTAAAAACATGTCCCAGGCCTGCCATTTTCTTTTTAAGGAGTTTTATATAGCACAAACTTGACCCGGTAGCGGGTATCAGAGCCCTTTACTTAGCACCAGTTGCATTACATGAGGACAAACATTCATTTTTGTTAGGCACGGGGAGATTAAGTGATTTGCCCAGAATCACAGGATGTTTAGCGTCATTGCTGAGACTCCAACCTGGTTCCCCAGATTAGAGGTTGACCGCCCTAGCCATTAGGCCAACCCCTCTCCCCCGCTGCCATGTCGATCAGATATTTAAACCCCCTTGCCAAGTCATAAACTACCCTTTTATTGCATACAAGTCACCCCTAAGGTAGACCCTAGGTTAGACATGTACTTTTAAGGTTTACATGTACTAGCAGTGAATAACTTCTAAATATGTTTTTTACTACTGTGAGGCCTCCCCTCTCATAAGACATTTTTTTACATTAATAAGCTGTAAATACTAATAGGGACTAGGCAGTTATGCCATGTTTGGTACCAATGAAATTATAATGATAAACCCTCTGTATTGGCAAAGCCAGGTTTTCTCACTACAATTGTGAAAATGCCACTTTTATAAAGTTGCCATTTTACTGCCCTTTGTGCCTGCAGTCTGTCTAGGTTCACATGACTGACAGACCTTCTGAATTCCTCCCAGACAGTCACATAATAGAGGGATTAGGTGTGCCTCAATGGGCTATTTGCTGGCAGGAAGGACCTGTGCTCTGCCTTCACACAAATGGCCTAACAACCCTTTATTGTCACTGAAGTTAGCTAGTTCCATGCACTTCAAAGAACATTTCCATAAGCTTCTCCCACCTTCTAGAAGAAGGGCACCAGGGTATACAAGTAGGACCTTCAGACCCACTCTTCAGTTCACTACTGGATCTGCGAAAGGACTGTCAGAGGACTTCATGCTGCTGTGACCTGCTGTGCGCTCTGCCAGACTGCTGTGTACCTGGAAGGACTGCTTTGCTCCCTGGAACCTCCCTTCACCCTTTGTAGGCCAGCTCTGCAGTTGGGCCCTGCATCTTCACCTGCACCCAGGATTGCCGGAAGTGAATCCAAGGGCTTGTTTGCTGGCCTCCTGCCACAGGGACAAAAAAGGCTCTCGCTATCTTGAACCCACACCTGGACCCAGCATGAGTGAGTTCTGAACCACAAAGAGGTGTTCCATCAGTCCTGTACTCAACCCAACTTTTCAAAGTTTAACAGGAGTAAAATACACTTTGTGTAGGAATTTAAAATTAATAATTTTCAGATTGCAGTTGGATGTAAGAATGTGTAGTTGCGCGCAACAGTATTTCTAATCTGCAAAGTCAATGGGGTAGGCGAGCTCTGCAGCCCACTTATGCAATGCTTTATTACGAGCCAGAGTGTAACCTGCTTGTGCCACATTGTATAACTTAGTAATTGGATGGCGATGAGTAGTGCTGGTAAACTGTAACTGCAGGGCAGCAAGAGTGCGGGGGGGTGTTTATCAGAAAATTGCGGATACAATTTACTCGAATGGCACGAAGGTGAAATATGAATACCATCATTGGGATACCGTCTTTATAAGTAGTACATTTCTACAGCGTCATGAATTTACCATTTGGGTAGATATTCCCCATAGTATGTAGGCCTGTCTTGGAGAGGATTTGCTGCACTTTGTCCTCCTGCATTACCGAGATCGCAAGGGGAGTGTTGGCGTGTATAGCAGAAGTTTCCCTGCCCTCCTAGCCAATCTCACCAAGTTGCCATTGTAGCATGTAATGTGTTGATTTCTTTGCGTGACATTCCCTCTCGTTTAGTTTGCAGAATGTCACAAAATGGGCTTGGATAGGCACCATCATACTATATTGCTACGTGTGGGATAAAGTCATGTATTGCATACCAATAATATGCAAAATGTGCCTGTGAACACAGGTAGTAAAGGTATAAATCAGGTGTGTTGAATTACCCCCATCATAGAGCAATGTCAGGGTATCCCAGCTACCTCCGAGTTGCTTGCCTTGATCAAGAGTGTCTGAAGCCTCCTGAAAAAATGCATCTGTAAAACAATGGGTATATTCACAAACAAATATAAATATTTAGGCAAGACTACCATCTTGAGAACTGCTAATCTGTCCACAAGGGACAATGGCAACATGGACCAAAAAGCTACTTGGTCCTCCAGCCCGGACACAGCTCTGCCATAATGCCCCCAGAACACCCGGTCGAGATTTTGGGGGATCAACACCCCTAAATATTTAACTGGGTTGGTGTTCCATATTAATAGGAATTCAACCGAACATTGTTGAGTACTGGGCGCAAGTGGAATTATACAAATTTTGCTGACTTTATAGACACCCCGAAATAGTATTTAAATGTAGTATATATTCTCGAATCACTGGTGAGAGATGCACATGAGGGTCTCTAACATGGAGGACATTATTGTCTTCATAAAGAGAGATATTGATCGGCCTCAATTGAAACTGTATGGTCCATGTGGCATTCCACTGTCTAATAATGCACGCCAGTGTGGTAGCAAACAATAAGGGTGACTGGGGGCCCATTTGATATGTGACCGTTGGTCTGCACCTCGGTTTATTGGTACACACATACAGGTCATAATGACAAACAGACTCCCAGGCTATAGGGTCAAATGCCTTGGTGGCATCAAGGAGTACAGCTGCCAGCTGTAGGGAAGGACCAACTTGATGCAAGAGAACGAAGACAGTACACAAATTGTGTGCTGTAGATCGGGAGGGAATAAAGCCAGATTGGTCTGGTAGGACCAGATTAGATATCAGAAGTTGGAGACACATGGACAAATGTTTTGCTAATATTTTATTGTCTATGTTTATTAGCAACAGCGGTCTATAGATTCACACTGTTCCAGTGTATTTTCTGACTTCAATTGGGTCACAATCAAAGCCTCTCGACGTGAGGGGGAAAACAGCTGGTCCTGATAGGCCTCCTCACATACAGCATGCAAATAAAGAGTGAGTAGTTCAATGTATTCCTTATATAAATTCCTCAGTAAGGCCACGAGCCTTGGAATTTACCATCAGGGAGCCAACACATTGAATCCTTGACATCACCAATTGTAATAGGTTGCAGGAGGGATTCCCATTCACCTGGGGAAAGCCAAGTCAGAGCCACATCTCCGAGGTACACAGCGAGTTCATCCAGAGTTGCAGATTTATGGGTGCCATGCACTGCAATATAGAAGGACCAAATGACGTACAGCACGGAGGATTTATCATAGTGTACCCGTGCATCCGCATCTAATATTTTAACAATATATTCCGCACTCTTTGGGATCCTCAACTTTTCAGCCAAGCTACAACCAGGTCTTCCACCCTCCCCAAAACCCCGAGCCAACTGGTGCTTAGACAAATTCTCTGTCTCGTGAGTCACCTGATCGTGAAACTTCGTAAGATGTTCTTTTATAGCAGAAAGAGTATTTGGTTTATGGTGGGATTCATAATCTCTCTCCAGAGAGTGATGTGTAGTTTCTGTCTTGTGTAGTTGAGTGTGTATTAATTTTAACATACCAGTTTGGGTGGTGATACAAACACCCCCTAATAATGACCTTGAATGCCTCCCAGAGAGTGACCTTCCTAGACACAATCCCAGTATTTTTTAAAACAATTCCATTACTGCCCCACGGACTTCCTCTCTAAATAACGCATTCAGCAACTCTGTTGCTTGAAAATGACATGTAAATGTAATGGGGCAACATTGGGCAGTATGCGGGGCAACAACACATGTGGGTGGTCAGATAGTGTTTTAGGCATGTGTTTTACCTCATCTACTCATGGACACATCTCATGTTATAACAATCAACAGTCTAGTCTAGACCATGTTCCATGCACTGATGATGTAGTTGTGCCCTCTCTGTCTGGGGTTCCGTAGGTGCCACATATCTACCATGCCATAATCATCCATCCCCTCCCGGATCACATGTGCAGACTGTATCCTGTGCCAATCAGACAATACAGACCTATCCACCACAGAGTCAAGGTACATGTTCAAATGACCATCTCAAAGGACAGAGACTGGGGCCATATCATGTAAGTGTGAAAAAATCAGGGTCATCTATATTTGGCGCATGTGTTGACCAATGTGATGGGAATATTGTAGAGTGATCCTTGAACTATCACTATATGCCCTTGTTTATCCACAAAGGAGTGTGTAGCTATGAAAGGGATGCCTAATTCCACTAATATTAATACACCCCTAGAATGTGAGGAGTATGACTGACCATCTAGCTCCTACTGACTTGTTTGTGAGGCATGTGAAGTGCATCTCCTGGAGGAGCTCAATCTGTATGTCATGTCAATCCATGTAGTTTAGGACAAGTCCGATTTTGCAGGGATCAATCAGCCCATGGATATTTTAAGTGAGCAGGGACACTTTACCTCAGAGTTTGGCCATTGTGTGTCTTTAATGACGGAGGCTGCTGACAAACGGAACTATGGCAGCATGTACTGTATAAATTGTTAGGTGATGAAGGCAAAACATGCATAATTAAAAAAGAAACAGTCCCAAAACTTCCCCTAACCTCTTCAGCACAAAGTACTTGATAAAGACATTCCCTAGTACAACAGCCAAAAACAAATAATAAAAAATATCGTAGAAAACAAAAAAACATAACTTCTACCATCCCTTGAGAGGTTTTCTGGATCTCAGTATCCCTCCAGATGGATGGAGGGTGCTGGGTCAAAAGAAGAACATGCCCCACCATCCCACAAAGCGTGGAGGCAAGCAATCAGCATTGGTCTCCTATGCTTGGAGTGCACAGTTCTCAGTGAAACTGATTCCAGACAGGCAAGAGTTATTTATTGCCCTATTGTGTAGCATGTCTCTCATGTGGCAATTTACACAGCATTCTCATCCGAGTCTGCTGATGGCCGATCACACTTCTGTGGCAAGAGGGATTTAAAAAAGTCTCTAGCAGCATTTGGAGTCATAAAGATGGTTTGTTGCCCTTCATAGTCGATTCGGAATCATTCAGGCCATAACATGGCATATTGGATATCAGCCTTTTGTAACAGTCTTAAGTGGAAGGAACTCTCGGCAGACAGTTTGGACCACCATCATAAAGTCAGGGTAAAATGCAACTTTATTGCCTTGATAGTTTACATCTTTCATGTCTCTCCCTAGTCAGACAAAAGAATCTCTATCTCAATAGTTGAATAGTTTCTCAATGATTTGGCATAGTGGCGCAACCGGTGATGCCGTGCCATAAGAAAACAATGGACTCTCTCCACACTCAGGAGTTGGGAGAGATTATCCGCACCAAAGATGGAAGTCAACATTGTTTTGACATAAAGCTCCATCTTGCCCATGTTCCTTGATTCAGGTACCCCAGTAATGCAAAAGTTGTTTAGGCACGAGCAAGTCTTCAAGTCTTTTTTCTTCGCTTGAATCACAGCCAGTACCTTTCTCCATGTTGAGACATTTTGTGGCAACAGTCTGCAATTCATCCTCTGTCTTTGAAATTCGCTGCTCAGCCTCCATGTGGCTTGAGGACTGTTCATATAATTTTGACAACATGTGATCCATTCAGATATTCAAAGCATCTATTTTCACATCAATCGACTGGAGGCTGCTCTGCGTTGCCATTTATGTAGTTTGCAGGGTGTGGGGGTATCTCCTGGGATCGAGATGTCTGCTCATAAATTAATGGGACGTGTCCATCTTTCCCTTGCTGGCCCTCAATGTTGGCATGTGACTATTTGAGTGCATGCACCCTCTGCCATCAACTCAGTCCCAGGGGCCACCAAATATAGTTATCATGAATCATGGTCACTCTCACCACAAAGCACTTACCGCACATATGTTATGTAATACAAGGCCACTGAGTCGCGCCCAACGTGGTCGAACCACTGGCCACCCTACTCAGCAGATGTCAAGCCATTCGTGCCCAACAATGGTGCAGCCAATGCGGGAGTCCAGGGCACCAGGCAAACAGACATGTGGTTCGCACTTCCCCAAGCATTTTTTCATGGATTCCCAGGCTTCCCACTGCTGCAGCCTTAGTGTACATGCAGTGCAGACAGGATCATATTGAAGGCTCACCTCAGTGCAGACAGGATCACAGTGAAGGCCCACTTCAGTGCCAGACAACCAAGGGACGCACCTTCCACTCTTACCAGAGGTATAAGATGGGGCTAAAGGACGTGCCGTGGGAGTGCAGAAATATGGCACAAGGGCATGCCAGCACGAGAGTAAAGGCGTAGTAAGGAGTTCTAGTGAAAAGGCCATGTGATGGCCGACATGATCAGGGGATTAATTAAAGGCCAGGACTCCCACAGTGGCAGCCACAGTCACAAGCGGGAAGACCGTGTCTCCAACGTGGTCCTTCACTGTCTTTGGAGGCCTACATCAGCAATAGCGGACCCACAACCCTCCACTCCAGCATGCACAGTTTGCTATGGATCATGAGTCTGTGTTGCTGAAATATCTAGGAGCCAACAGTCAGGATTTATCCGGGTAAACCATTCATTCTACAGGGCCATGAACAGCAGCACACATCTGGCCCCTTCCCGTCCCAGAGCCGTTACCGCCTCACTTCAACAGTCCCTATGTATGCATCAAATTCAGGTGCCGCGGACTTTGCAGCTCCCACCACGGTGTCACTCCAAGGCTCTCGCTCTAACATTCTAATGGTCTTGGGGTACACACAGAGCCACAACGAAAGTGAGACACTCAGTCAACAATCACCAGTAGGCTCTTGCAATACCAGGTGGCTTGGCCTACTTCCTTCCTCGTCAGTGCAGAATGTACAGCATCCAACACCGGCTGCTAGTACTTTATACTGTCATGCAGCACTATGAGGGGTCCTAAAATGGTGCATTTGCATTGGCACCTTCTTCTAGATGTTTTAGCAGGCTATTCATCTGTGCAGGATGACAGATGGCAGGATAAATTGTGGATTTTGTCGACCAATCCGCAGAGCTCTTCCATAATGCGGCCATCTTGACATGGGCTCTCTGGCACCTCCCTAACACAGGCTAATATAGTGACTTTTTGTGGTTCACCCTGTAAAGGAATTGCAGCTGTTGCTTGATCAGGGCTCACATTCCCAGTCAATGAACAACCCAATTTCTCACACCACATATTTGGTAAAGCCATGATAATACGATTTACATCCAAAGATCATTACATTAAATAGTTAGCAACTCTTGTGGAACTATTTTCACATGTCTGACAGCATTTTGCAAAATACCCACTTCATAAATGACATTTTGTATTGAGTTTTACCTATGACTTCATCATAGTTCAATTGCATAGAACTGAGAACAAAGTATTATATGTGGCGTAATTGCATGGTATTTGCATACATTGATGACTTACAACAATATCCTCAACCTTACACTTGTTTATTGCATGCATGGGGAACCTTGCAATAATCTAGACTGAGGACAAATAGATAATATGGGGCTGAAAGGTATACGTTTACTTTTGTGAAAAGGCTCTGAGTCAAAATGTTTGGGTGGTAACCTAATCAGTTAGACCATAGTGTGTGTGGCTCCTTTACCTAACTCCAGCTACAGATAGGGCCTCTTTGAGTATGAGTTTGCTGGAGCTGCATGCAGTGTGATGTGACTATTTAGGCCAATGGTGTTTTGAGAGGACTTTCTTTTGCTCTCACCTGGTGATTACTGTCCCGCTGCAATCAAGAGGACTGTAGACCTAGGGCTTAAAGAGATGATGCGCATAGTTGGTCCTTAAGTGACAGCCATATGGTCTTTGAAAGATCCTGTTCTTCATTTCAACTTAGAATGCATTCTACCTCATGCACCTTAACTAACCCCTGGCACTTGCTGCACAACAAATGTCAGCATACATGCACAATACCAGGCTGAGCCTTCAGTTTTTTTAATGGTGATAATCTACAATGGATCCCATGCTGAATACAAATGAATGAAGTTTTGGAATGATTATTTTGTATGTTTCATGCAGCTTTGTAATCCTTTGCAAATGAAGGCAAAATAATGCATTATATATCTATACATACATTTATACTCAATTTATTCAGACAACTAATGAATGCATCACGTACCTGATAATTTTCCACACCTAGGTGTTCTGCGACTCGTTTAACTTTTGCAGACATTTTGAAAATATCTTCCAAAATCTCCTCTAAAAGATCATAAAAGCTATCTCCAGCTTCCTTTTCTAGGGAAGGTTTAAATATAATTTCATGAGAATTGAGAATCATCTGCACCTCAAATAGAGAAGCTGGTTTTACACTTGCATCAGTGTTCACCAAAAGAAAGTTCAAGGAGCAGAATATGGTGTTGAACAATCCATCGATCACAATATCATCAACGTATTCTACATAGATCTTCTGGCCCTCTATTGTAGACCCAGCTTTGAGGAGCGTCAAGTTCTCCTGAAAAAAAACACAATGGTTAAACCTTATACAGATCCAACAATATTCAATAGCCAAGTTTTACAATCAGTCAATATGTTCAATTATAAGTGCACATGTAAAAGTAAATATTCGATTAAGGTTCCTATGGTTTTAAAATAGGTCTTTAAGAAGCTTGATATATAAATGAATTGGAGAAAAATTAGTTTGGTGGACTTAACTATAGACAAGTCATACATAGGTGCACGGAAAGTGGCATTCCGTCCCCACTAATCCAAAAATGTGATTAATACATGAGGATAATGTCATACAGATACAGGAGTTAAAATGGCAGAATTTCCATAAGATGTGTGTCAAGGACTGGGTGTCGTGGCACTGATGAAAGTGCTGCCCATTCTGGAAGCCACAATTTCTGTCCCAGTTGGCACATAATTTAAGTTTTGGATGACAGTGCATGAGAACACAAGGAAATAAAAGCAAAAGGAGTACAAATATTTAGGTGCTTTTCCCAATTACAGGGACAACTCTTGCAAGGCTGAAGTTTGGATCTGGGTAAGAGCAGGACTGCAGTAGAGCTGGAGTAAGGTCAAAACTAGAGAAGAGCTGGAGATGCCAGGCCGGGAGTAGAGCAGGCGCTGGCAGGCCTGGAGCAGAGCTGGACAGGTACTTTCCCTTCTGAGCTCCATGTTTCCTGAAAATTATGAGGATGAGGGATTATAGGAACTGGCTGTAAATAATTTGAATCAAATGACAACCATTACTGATTCTTTACTATCAATATATCGGCAAAAGGATGGGTTTTCAGTGGCACAATTGACAACTGTGGTTTAGCTCCTGACAGTTCCAGGATTGGCTGATCATGTTATATGGAGTATGCCAGTTAGCTTTCTAGGCTACTGTTTTCTTCTTGAATCATTTTAAAAGTAATCCGGGTCAGAACTAGTTACAGCTACTAAATTTGCAAGAGAACTCTTATAACTCTGTAACAAATGGTCAAGCTGTAATGGGAACGAATTATCTCCAATTGAAGCCCCAAAATCTGAAACTTTTCCAGTTTTCAACAAAGATGTGGAAACGTTTACTATAACCTCAGCCAGTCACATCAGTTTGCAATCTCTGCATAATACTAGAGTCCAACCTCAAACTTGATAACCTAATCCCCCACATAATCAAGTACTGTTTTATCAAGACTAGAATGCTCTGGCTTTCTTTGCCATTATTGGTTATAATCACGGTAATTATTATTATTATTATTTATAAATTTATAAAGCGCCTGGTGACCCGTAGGCATCCCCGCGCTATAGAATTGTAAGAACCAGGAGGAGGAAGGGCCGGAGAACTATTTGGGGAATAAAGAGGTTTTTAGTTTTCTTCGGAATAGGGCGTGACAGGGTTCCAGACGCAGATTGCGGGGGAGTGCGTTCCAACCTGCAGAGGCTTTGACCGAGAAGCGACGTCCACCGGTCCGAGCCTTCTTAAATTTTGGGACGATGGCCAGATGTTCATCGTCAGAACGCAGTGTTCTTGGGGCTTTGTATGGGGCGACTAGGTCTTTCAGGGCGGCTGGGCCGGCACCATTGATGAGTTTATGGCTGGTGCACATGGCTTTAAACTCCACTCGCTGGCGAACCGGAAGCCAGTGCAGAGCCTTGAGGGCCGGTTTGGCAGAGGCTCTGGGAGGAAGGTTCATGATGAGCCTTGCCGCAGCATTTTGTGCACGTTGGAGTTTGGCCAAGGTGAAATCCGGGGCGCCGAGGTAGACGGCGTTGCTGTAGTCAATCCGGGCTAAAATGAGCCCTTGAACCAGGAGTTTCCTGGAAAGGGGGGGAAGGAGGGGGAGAATTTTGCGGATTGACCGCAGAAGGCCAAAACATGTTCCAGCGGTCTTGGTTGCCTGGGTCTTCATGGTGAGGGTCGGTTCCAGCCAGACACCTAGCGTTTTGATTTCTGTCTTTGGTGTGGGTATCTCACCAAAGGCGTCCGGCCAAACCGAGGGAGGGATGGAGGACCATTTGTTGCCCAGAAGCATAACCTCGGTTTTTGCACCGTTTAGCTTCAGGGAGGATTCGCACATCCAGGTGTAAATGTCCTGGAGACAGTTCAGCAGGTTGTCTGGGTGTTCATCTAGCTGGGAGAGAGAGACGACAAGTTGGGTGTCGTCAGCGTAGTTTACTATTTTTATCCCGTAGGGGGTCACGACGTCTTCCAGGGGGGCCATATAGACATTAAACAGGGTGGGACTAAGCGACGACCCCTGGGGAACTCCACAAGTGAGTGGTAGGGGGTCTGAGCGAGAGTTGCCGTCCCGCCCCGTAACAAACACATTTGTGCAATCCAGACTGGATTTTGACTATCCTGCATACTCTAGGTCTCCTGAAGAAATCTACAAAAATTGTAAACTCCTTGGTCAGAACAATTTTGAACCTCAGATAATTTCATGAGGTTTCCAGCCGCTAGATCTTATTTACTGCTACCAATATAGAAGTGCATTATGCTAAAATGTGTAAACTATATCCTGGCCTAAGCTCCGTTTTTCTTTTTTTAACCAAAAAAATTACAAAAATATTTTCCCCTTTAGATCCTTATGAGCATGCACCAAGAATAACTTAGTGATGGCCCTCTCCAAGTATACCACATGGGGTGGGATGGCCTTTATAGTGCAAAGTTCAGGCCTCTGGAAGAAGATTCCTCTCAAATAAGTATTTTCACTCAATTATTGAAGTTCTGGAAAGTCCTATTCCCTGGAGGCTTATGATCTAGTTACATTTATGTTCTTTGTCACTAGGTACTTGTAGGTGCTCCAAAATAAATGAATTAACAAACACTGTGGAATCAGAAAGAGCCAACATAAAAAAAATATATATATATTGAGTGGTCTTCTATACATTTGTTAGAGAAAATTCCTATGCATAACTTTAACCATATTGGAAATCATACTTTGTACAGATGTTCATCTAATATGAGCCTTATATCGCCTTGAGAAAGTCTTTGTAAGACGAAACACGTGCCCGCAAGCCGTGTGCTGGGAACTTATACTGGATTCAAATTTTGGAATAAAAGAATATCAAGACTCAATACATGTTTTGGATCTCTATGTTTGTCTAAAGTTGCTGTTGTTGTCCCTGCATCTTAAGCAAATAGGGACATATATACCCATAATTGTGATTGAAGGTTACAAAACCATTAACTAATATGAGGTGTGCTGTCCAAGTCCTTTGTTTTTCTGTCTAATGATGCACACTCCGTGTGTAAGTAACACCGTTGGGTAGTTGGTGTTGAGGGACAATAGAACACCCTAATTTAGACTTATATGAATAATACTTATATATTTCATGTATAAATCACAGCTGTTTCTTCCGAATGAGCGGACGTTTCCCTATGCGGGAACACTACTACCCACTTCTTTGATGATGTAAAAAACCAATGCAAGATCACTCAGTTTATTGGAATTTTGAGCTATTTTCTGGTTATTTGGTATATGAATGTTATCCACATATTATTAATGTGTCTCATTGTTCTTAGGACCTGAATTAGAATTCGGCGGACGGGTTACTCCATCACAACGGTGACAGATATCCCATCCACTGAAATATAAATCCCATTACATCTTATGAGATTTATATTTAAGCGGATAGGATATTCATCACCATCCGCCAAGCTTTAAATCAGGCCTTAAGTCATCTTCAACTCTCCAGAGGAAATACTTAGAATGACTGACTTTTGAAGGCTGCACCTTCTGGGGTATCGTATTAACCAACTAATCGGCCTTAGGTGGACTATGCCCAGAAGTAGATCTTTTTCTTTTAAGTAGCTCAGGCTAACATATATAACTACTTCTTCAGTATGGTCAGACTTGGAACAGTAACCAGATGTCACCGTGCAATGCTCAATACAGAAGGTGTAACTCATAATTATGGTCCTGGATACCCAATTATTATATGTGTTGTAGTGTACAAGCCAAGGCAGTCCAAAAATCACAGGATGAAAAGATGTAGCAATGACATTTAGTGAGACTATTATCTTGTCGTCCCTCAATGTTATTCATAAGGGCTTTTGTTTGGAAATCTACAGCACCTGAAGCTATCCGCTTACCATTCCCTGTTTTTACCAAGTCTGCTGTTTGCGCTCTGGCCTGATAGATATATATGCCAGGACAGTAATTACGAAGTCAAGAAGGACTGGCACTTGCAGACAGTGCCCAAAACTCAATTGAGTAAATACACTAGGAGACATAGTGTAGAAGCATAATAGGTCTTTGCTAACCACAATAGAGAGGGCTCTAAGTGAAAACTGCAAGGAACTTCTTCGGCTGATAACCTTTCCCTAGTGTTTCCAGTTTCCATGGCCCACATGCATCATTCATTTTTGGAGTCACAAACGGTGCGATTCCTTAAAATCGGCCGTTTGCGATTCCAAAAATGCTTTTTGGAATGCATCACGCATTTTTTGAAATCGCAACATTTTTGCGATTTCCAAAAATGCGATTGCTTTTAAGAAATCGCAAATTTGCGATTTCTTAAAAGCAATGCATGAATACTTTTGAAATTGCGAATTCGCAATTAGAGGGACAAATTTACCGAGTAGTTGAACTACTCGGTAAATTTGCAAAAAGTGTTATTAACACAGAAAACCCATTTTAAAAGCATTCATGTTACGGACACACATGTCCTTAGGACATGTGTGTGTGCAACATGATGCGAAAAATACATTTCAGGGGTGCAGGGGGGGTTCATTTGAACCCCCCTCACCACCCTTGAAATGCAATCAGGATTTGCGATTTTGAAATTGCGAATTCGCAATTCCCATTCATTCCTATGGGCCTTTTGGCCCATAGGAATGAATGGGAATTGCGAATTCGCAATTTCAAAATCGCATTTTTTATGCGATTCGGTAGAAATAGCGATTTCTACCGAATTGCAAAAATATTTAAAAAATAATCATGCATAGGCTTTTGCGATTTCTAAATTGCGAATCGCTTTTTATCGCAAATTTGAAATCGCAAAAGCCGAGATTGATGCATGTGGGCCTATATGTTTTATAAACGGAGAGGCAGTTAGATCAAGGACTTTGGTTAATGTGGATCAGGGTAGCCTGAGACCGTAGCTTTTTGGCTCATTCATTTTCCTTTTGTGGTTTTCTTTCATTGTTTTTATCATCGGTCTGTGAAATTAATGCAGACAACTGAATCAAACTAAATGGGCATCCTTGATTTTTTTCGCGGTCTCTTCCAAGAAGGGTCACCCAAGTGCATTCAGCCAAAGTAGTCTCTGTGGCTACTTGCTTCAATAGGTAGTGTTTTATTTTTTTTAATTTTTTTAACTCTTTTTTATTAAACTTTGCTCATCATACAGTAAAGACAGTATTCAAAGCAATTGTTCAGTGTACACTTTAAGCAGAGCAGACTACATCAAATACGTGTCACTGACAGTCAGTAGAAAAAGCTTTTGTGGCTTTCAGAAATGTCAAGCCCCCACAGGTAATACACAGAAATGTCTAGTTACCCTCTTCTCTACCTACACCAACCCCCACATACTCAATAACATTTGTAAGTATGCCAGTTGCCCCACACCTTTTCCCATTTCCTAAGACAGTCCCTGCTTTGGTAAAATACTTGCTTCATCTGCTGGCACCAATCCATGTCAGACCCCAGTCTTCAACTCGAGGGGGGTCATCACTTTGCCCCAAGCTCATGCTATGCTATGCTTGGCCACTTCCCGTCGCAACAACCAGACAAATATCCTGGTGTCTTGGCCATTCCGACTCACCGGTAATAGTCAAAAGTAGTAATTTTGCATATAGGGGAACCACTCAATTGAGCACCTGAACCATTTTCCGTACCACCTCTGCTTAGAAGAGTTGTATTACCAGGAATACCAAGAGGGTGTGAAAATAGGTGCCCTCTTGCCCACAGCCTCACAGACATAGTGCTGATTCACCTCTACCTATCTTGTGGAGAAGCACTCTAGAATAGTATGATCTATGCAGGATCCAAAGTTGTACTAGCTTACAGCAAGCTTGTATCGCCACTTCCCTTAGGCTTTACAAAAGCTCTGCCCAGTCATCTTTTTCTAATGTCCCAATGTCTCTTTCCCAGGCCTCTCTCAGTGCCATTATTGGGTATGCCAGTTTGCCACTGTCAGCAAACACTCAATCATTAGCCACCTCCAACTGTGTGGTCCAATAGTACTTAAGTATGTTGGGGACGGGGTGTGGCTTGGAGCCACCTGTAATGCCCGCACTCCAGCGAAGCTACAGACCAACTAGAATGGCAGCCCTAAAATCCGCATATTGATCCATACCTGCACGGGGCAAAAGAGGCAGAGATCAACCCTGATTCCCCCAATCTACAATGATATCGACTCGGAGGCTGTAGGAAGCTGACGCAGAAGCTCAGAGCAGTGTTCGGAACCAGGAACCGATGAAGTTGCACCCACAGCACCGAGGGACATGGCTGAGAGAAAGGTGAGTGGCTGCCGGAGTCAATCCCGGGACAACGGGACTCTCCGGAAGGAGAACATAGTCGGACACGTGGACGTCTGTGTGAAGACAGGGTGCTCTGGGACGTGAAGACAGCCACCTGGGATGTGAAAGCAGAGAGGGAAAGGGCAGATGCAGCAGCGAGAGCCCCGTGACGGAGCGCAACAGAGAGTGGACAAAGCAGGAACCACGTGTCGGATCAGGGCAAGGCCTGAGCCCAGGCAGGGAGCAGATTCCCAGCGCCCGAATTGCTAAGGAGTGAAAAACATAAAGGTACATTGACCGGGGTAATCAAACTCAGGAGTAGACTTTAAATCTTGCCCGGCTGGGAGCAGTATAAAAGGCACAAAGACAGGTTAAAGTGTTATTGGGTGAGTGGACTGGCTCACCGGACAGACATCTAATAGGAGTAGTTGATATCTGAGCAGAAAGTAGTGGGCTCACCAAAATCTACAGCCTGAAGACCATTGGGAGGGCTCTAAAAAGACAAATGTAAATGAGTGTGTATTCAAATTCAAATTCAGAGCAAGCTTTATTCGATTTCATGTAAAATCATAAAAGCACATATTATAGAAAAACTATTTTCAGCCTATACAATCGAGAAAAAAAGCCAGTATACAGATAGTTAATTTACAATTAAATATTTTGGTCACTAAGTTAAAATGTTTCAAAACAACGATAATTTCTAAAAAAGCAATGTTAGATGAAAGCAATTTATGTTAGTTAAAAAGCGTCACATTGTGTTCCGAAATTTGATCGGTAATTTTAAAAAGCTGGCTACTGCGAAGATAACATGCTCTTCTGCTAATTTTTACAGCTTTATATAAGCTGCAAGACAGGTCCGTATCCCCCAGTTTTTAAGAATAGGTAATAAAAAGGCCCTTCGTGGTGCATGATAAAATTTACGAAACAAAACACAATGTATATTTGATTGATAGGACCAATCATCACAGGGGCAAACAAGGTTATCCATTGACCAGTTATTGGTTAAAGGAAAAGTAATTAGACGGAAAAAGGTACCTAGCCTGAAGCGGGTTAGCAGCATGCGGGCATACAGGCTTGCTACAACAATAAGATACTTTTGGAGCCCCTCATGAGCAGTGATTTGCTGATATCTAAGAGTAGTCAATGTCCTTTTTTCAAGTTCCCACCTGACACCAACTAAGTGGTCCGAGCCCATCTTTTTCAAGGAGCCTCTTGATACCATCTCCAAGCTGGCAGGCCTTTCAAAAAATTCTGGATGTCCTATCTGATTAAACATACCTCTAACATAGGTGATCCATGTAATGTTAGAGGCCCCTTCCAGAGGTAGGCAGTCATTAATTAAGTCTCTGTTTAGGGCGGTCTCGTTGGTAACCCAGACCTTGTGCCAGAGTAGTATGGGGGAGAACCTAATGGTATCTAAAAGGTAGGGAAGACCTGCTTCTATGTGTGTCATGTACGTAGGAGACGTTTGCGGGAGTCTCAGTAGATAACAGATAAACTGGTTTTCACAGGTTTGTAAGACCAGTGAATTTACAATCCCCCAAACGCCTGCTCCGTATGATGCTACAGGCACACATTTAGCTTTGTAAATATAGATCAGCTCTTTTACTGGTTTTCCCCCCAATTTGGACGCAAAATTTCTTAAGGCTCCTGTGGAACAGGTGAGGGTTAATTGCATGGCATGTACTGCTGTGTGCCAATTCCCCCTCCTTTCAAAGTTCACACCTAGATATGAGAACCTGTCCGTGGATTCCATTTTCCTGCCTTCAAGATAGATCGGGCATTGCACCCTCTTTGTTCCCTTCCCACAGGACATTGTGTAAGTTTTTGCAATGTTAATTTTTAGGCCTCTGACCCTCAGAAAGCTAGCGAATTTCTCCACGGTCTTCTGGAGTCCTATTCTTGTACGCGACATTAATGCTGCGTCGTCCGCATATAGCAATATCGGTGTGGGGGTCCCGCCAATAGTTGGATATTCATGTTGCAAGTCCCAAAGGTGGAGTCCTACTGAGTTTATATATAGGGTGAATAACAGGGGTGCCAAAATGCACCCCTGTCTTACCCCCCTCTTTATAGGGAATTTGTCCGAGCACTCCCCCCTCCGTCCATACCGTACCCTTGCCCTGGCTCCTCTGTAGAGTTCCTTAATAAAGAGAATGAGTTGGCCATCTACACCTATGTCGTTCAACGTTCTCCACATAAACTCATGATCAACACAATCAAAAGCCGAACTTAAATCGATAAAAGTAATAAAAAGGTTCCCATTCTTTGCATGAGTATATTTTGCGTTCAGCAGGGCTAGGTTTAGACATTGCTCAACAGTCCATTTCCTTGGCCTGAAACCATACTGCGCATTTGATATAATATGGTTTTCCTCTCCCCAAATTTGAATCCTATTCAGGATGATACGGCCTGCCACCTTCATCAAGCCGTCTAACAGGGATATTGGGCAGTAGCATGCAGGATCAGTCTAGGAGGGTATGAAACCACATTGATTGGCTTTATTTAAAACATTGGTTATCAAGGGTGCCCAGAGGTCCAGCTCCGCCTTCTAGGTGTCAATCGGTACCCCACCCGGCCCCGGGGCCTTTCCTGATGAACTAGTCTTTATCGCTTTAGTGACCTCCTGACAACTAAAGGTTATAGGTAGTGGAACAGCACAAGGGTGGTTTCTGGCCAGAGGGCTGGGAGTCCTGGTGTCATCGGACCGCTCTCCTTCGTGTGGAGTAACTTTATCATACAGTTGTGAGAAATGAGTTACCCAGGTATCCCCGGTTATGGCGATGTCTATCATATCACCCTCTTTGTTTTGAAAGTAAGACGCATTAATCACTTTCCAGAATGATGTGTTCTCTTTTTTGGGAAGCTTTTTTTAGAGCCGCCCATGCCTCTTTATTTAAAGTGGCTTTTCTCTCCTTAGTTGTAACCTTATAGTACTTTCTGGCTTGCCTAATTAATCCGGGGTTTCTTGGTTTAGCCTGTAATGCTTTTTTAAGGATTGAAAGTGCCTTGGTACACTTACTGTCAAACCACCCTCGGTCATTACTGGGCTCAGCCCGAAATTCTCTAGTCAGTAGAGTCTTTATAGTTTTCTGTATATGTGAGAAAGAGGCCATTACCTTTTCTGGTTCCTCATCTAGTGCCAGACAGATAGAAATGTCCTCCATGCTGACCTTAACTAATTTTTCCAAGAAGCACAGCGGTTCCACCTTATTCCATTTAATGGTGTAACCATTTTTTGACGCCAATCTGATCTCTGTTGGGTATAGAGTGGCAGTCTCTGTAGTGCAGGTAGGCCTTTTAATTTTTAAAACAAAAGATAGGGGATAGTGGTCACTGATTGGGCAGGGACCGGTTTCCCACGATACAACCAGCCCGCGTGGGCAGCAGTAATCAATGTAAAATCAATTGTGGAGCTGCTCCCCCTTCCATTGAAGGTCGGCAGGAATAGTATGCTCGGGCTACATGCCTCATTTATAAAGGACAAATTAAAATGAAGGAGAATGTTATTAGGAGCATTACCAAGTTTCATATGGTTAAAATGGGTGGGGCAGTCTTCCCCATGCTCTGCTAGGCCGCACATGCCTGTCGAGCGATGGGGACATATCGTGCAGTTAAAATCTCCCACCCATATCATGACGTTTTCTCCTACTATCTGTTCTCTTAGGGTGATAATAGTTTACTAATCATTGCCACTGTCATCATAGAGGGTATTTTGTTATAAAAATTCACTATGATCACTTTTTTAAATGTCCCCACCTAAGCAGAAGTATCTTGTAAAAGTCCATGGACAGAAACATAAAAACTTTCATGCCCCCAGTTGTGGACACATATGAGCATAAGCCCCCTCTGTTTCGTCCCTGAGAACTGGGCACCACTGGGGTATGAAAAGTTTAGAAGCCTAATATATGTCTTTCCTCAATAGACCATGTTTCCTGCAGACAAAGAAATACTGTGTTCAGTAACAAGGTCAAGCCACTGTTTTTGCGTCACCTTACTTGATAGGCCAGCAATATTCCAGGAGGGTGGATATGTAATCCATTTGTTTTATGCCTTTGATCTCTAGGGGCAAGTCTACTCTGTCTCCAGTGGTCAACAAAGGGGTCGTTGCAGACCAGAGTACCCTAACAGTGTCAGCAATCATCGGTATATCAGATGTTGTTGTCAGCCTAATTTCTTGCCTACTTGCAATGGCTTCCCTCGCGGGGCGACATTTATCCTCTTTAGGACACCTCCCATCTACCGAGACACATTCCTTGATGTCTGATTTGGGGGGATAAAATGGCGATCAATGGATACTGATGGATCCACCACCTCGGTTGATGTCGGAAGTCAGTCTAGTTCGTCCAAGCCAGAGAGGACACTATATCGGTTGGACAAAGGGATTGACATGAGTGTGTAGAATCAGGGGCAACCAGCACAAACAGGCCCGGCGGGGATGGGCCTGGAGCCTCCAGAGGGAGACCATCAAATAAGACCAAGAGGGTCCGGTAATTACAAAAATGATATACAGGGTTGTGGAGATCGAACAAATTCCATAGAGTGCCCCCTGGACCTTCTGCCTCCAGGAAATGGTGCAAAAAAAAGCCCTATCTGCACTACAAGCTAATAATACGGAAAAATACACAGTCATAATGCCCCACACAGTGGCTCTGGGCACACAGACAGAAGAAACAGGGGCAGCAGAACCCTTGCTGCTGGCCATCATGGTGGCCATCATGGTGGCCATAACAGAACTCAAAGGCACGATCGAACCCAAAATTGACACGGTCACTGTCAAAGTAAACTTAATAAGGGCAGATTGTTGTAAAAAAAATGGACAAAGTAACAACTGCATAAGGAAATATAACAGCTGTAAATCACTATAAAGAAACAGGAAGAACAAATTTAACACCTCAAGCAGCAACAAGGGGCAATGGCAGCAAAGCTTGAAGATCAGGAGGCTGCACGATGAAATAACACTGTGGTGGTGGATGTCCCGGAGGGAATAGAAGGTCAGAGTGTGGACCTCTTCCTGGAGGACCTTATTCTAAAAGGCCTGCAACCTGTCCGCCTATTAAACTATTTCACAATTGAACGTGCGCACAGAGCCCCAATAAGAAACCAAGGTGAGGTGCACCGCCTCAAACGATTATTGTACGGATCCTTAGCTACAGAGAAAGGGATACGATCTTACAAGCAGCAAGTGTCCACGGGGGCCTCCTATATAAAAATGCAATGATACAGTTCTTCCCTAATTTTACTACTCTAGAGGTACATAAAATGCGTAGTAACTTTGAAGCCGCGAAGCGAGAACTATGGAAAAAAGACATTAAGTACATGATGCTGTGCCCGGCAAAGCTGAAAATATTGGCAGAAGGCAAGTCCTGGCATTTCTCCACACTGGAAGATGCCTGGAACTGGTTAGAGGGATGGAGAGTAATGAAATAAAAATCTCCCAAGGCAAGGGACCAGTGTAAACCTCCCGGCTATAAGGGACGCAACAGAGAAGAAAGACCTGGATCAGAGACATAGGGAGGAAAATAAAGACAATCCGCCAAGGACAATGAACTGGACTCAGTTTTGGTCAGACCCATTGTATTAACAGTACTTCATTTGAACTGGTGAGAGGGTCCAGGGGGAAATTGAGAAAGTTACAGGGAGTGGGGGGTAGAAAGATCAAAAAGCATCAACCCCGGGCATGGGAATGTTATACAGTATAAGAAAGGGCAGGCTATAAATACTGCGCTTAAGGACTAGCAGAGGACTCTAGCTCACCCCAGCAAGATGCAGGTTTACACGGGACGACAGGCTCTCTGCAAGTTGGGGAGGCGGGTAGTTTTAAACCTGTCATGCAGGATAGCAGGGTGGGGGTGGACAGGTTGGGGGAACTAATTAGCCATGTTGGGTGGGTTTATATTGTTCTTTTCTATATGCCCAGACAGTATCGAAGGAGAAATACACAAACACACAATGATACTAACCAAAGGTTCTTTGAATGTCTCCCACTACTTAATACACGCAGCGATTGCTGAAAAGATATCCGGGGATGGAGAAGGCTTGAAGAAACTGATCTGAACTGTAACATCAGGAAACTTAATTCACTATAACACTAAAAATGTTGACGTGGAACTTCAATGGATTAGGCAGTAAGATAAAAAGTAACTTGGTACTACAATATCTAAGATGACATGCCCCGGACATAGTACTGCTCCAGGAGACCCATCAAAGGGGTAACCAGTGAAAAGCTCTGGATCAGTGGGGGTATAAAACTTCAGCACAAGCAGGGTATACATCGGGTTATAGGGGAGTGGGAATATTAGTCAAGACATCTGTTCCATTTATTCTGGGCTGATGTTGGTGTGACAGATTGGGCAGATATGTAGCATCGACTGGATCGTGGGAGGGTAACATAATAAATCTATGTCTGGTTTATGTTCACCCAAAGCCACATATTGATACCCTCCCAGCACTAGGAGAGACAATGCTTGAAATGCCCCTGGCACATTTATTTTTAAGGAGGATATGAACTCGGTCCTGGACCAGCAGATAGACAGATTATCTGGGGCAGTAGGTACAGGTGGAAGGGAGCCCCTCGAGGGATTTATAGCAGCAATGGGAATGATTGATATGTGGAGGGCACACAATCCGACAAGCCCACAATATATGCATACTTCAGCCGTACATAATAGTAATTCCCAGATTAATTATCTATTTACACTTAAAATGCAGCTGGGCCTATATAGGGGAACATCCCACCAGGTGCAAGGTATCTCTGACCACACCCCTGTAGAGGCACAATTCCAAGGACCAGTAAGAAGCAGAACTCTGCTCCCAAGACTTGAGCATGGCACTTCAAAAATATAAAAAATGTGAGCAAAAAGTACAGACATGTACAACACAGTACTTCCAAGAGAATAAGGGGTCATTAGAAGCAGCCTCCACCCTTTGGGATGCGTATAAAACAGTGATTAGGGGATACGTCCAAGCACAAATCGGCAATAAGAAAAAATACCAAACTAGAGAGCTCAAAGAGCTCGAAAAAGAGATAAATGAACTGGAAAGTTAGACTTGGGAAGGGAAGAACTCGGACGAGTCAATAAAACATCGACTTTAGCTCAAGCAACAGGAATTTAGAAACCTAGGGAAGTGAAAAGTGAGAGCCCTGTCATTAGCTACCTCGAAGAAACTATATGATATGGGTGACAAAGCGAATACAACAATAGCCTGGTTTGAAAACAAGAGACTGGGAAAGAAGCTTGCTGGGTCCTGGAAATAAGTACATCACAGGGAGTAACATATAAAACAAGTGAGGTTATAGCAGAGGCCTTTGCATAATATTATGAAACACTCAATAACGCCTTGTCGAAGTGCACAGCAGAGGAGTGTGTAGAGTTGCTGCGAGAAGTTACCCTCCCCACACTAGACCAAGACTTCACAGTGGAAGAGATAGCATACGCTCTCAATGATTTACAATCAGAGAAGGCGGCAGGGCCCAATGGCCTGAGAGTGAAACTGTAAAAGAGTATAGCAAGGAAAATTGCACCCCATCTGTTAAATATGTATCAGGAATCGAAGGAAAGGGAGAATTGCCTGAGGATCTACGAACAGCCACGATTGTAGTGGTATCGAAAAAAGCGAGACCCACCACTGATTGTGGGCCATATACACCTATTGAGAATCAAGAGGAGAGAGAGGATTAGAGAACTAGTCCCCGAATTTGATATGCATCATCAAGAAGAACTAGTGTAGTGCTACTTGATAATGAAGGACCTGTATGTTTTAAACTAAAGAAAAAGAAAAGAGCTTATCTTTTTCGTGAAGCCCTCACCCACCAACCTAGTTGGTGGCTTGCTTCATCATCGGGCCCACCTGGTGACAACGAGTGTGTCCCTGGTTGGCTACTGTGTCTGGTTTACAGCGGAGCAGGTATTCTTACTGAGTGTGCTACGCCGACGACACCCAGCTGATCCTCTCCCTGACCAACGACCCCGCCGCCGCCAGAGCCAACCTGCACGAAGGGATGAAAGAGGTAGCCGAGTGGATGACGACCAGCCGCCTGAAACTGAACTCGGACAAGACGGAGGTCCTCATCCTGGGCTCCTCTCCCTCCGCCTGGGACGACTCCTGGTGGCCTCCCACCCTGGGCACCGCACCCAAACCGACAGACCATGCACGCAACCTGGGCTTCATCCTGGACTCCTCCCTCTCCATGACCAGGCAAGTCAACAACGTCTCCTCGGCATGCTTCAACATCCTACGCATGCTACGGAAGATCTTCTGGTGGATCCCCACCGAGACCAGGAAGACCGTCACCCAGGCCCTCGTCACCAGCCGACTGGACTACGGCAACGCCCTCTACGCCGGGACCACCGCCAAGCTCCAGAAGAGACTCCAGCGGATCCAGAACGCCTCAGCCAGACTCATCCTCGACATCCCACGAACCAGCCACATCTCCGGACATCTGCGAGACCTTCACTGGCTCCCCGTCAACAAAAGAATCACCTTCCGCCTCCTCACCCACGCACACAAAGCCCTACACGACCAAGGCCCGAGCTACCTCAACAGCCGAGTCAACTTCTACGCTCCCAAACGCCACCTCCGATCAGCCAACCACGCCCTCGCCGCCGTCCCCCGCATCCGAAGAGCAACTACAGGAGGAAGGTCCTTCTCCCACCTGGCTGCCAAGACCTGGAACTCCCTCCCGACCGACCTGCGCCTGACCCAAGACCACCTCTCCTTCAGGAAGAAGCTGAAGACCTGGCTGTTCGAGCAGTAGCGGCTCCCCCCCCCCCCCCCAGCGCCTTGAGACCCCACGGGTATGTAGTGCGCTTTATAAGTGTCACTGATTGATTGATGTGATAGTGACGTTAAAAACTGTACAGTGGTCCCATTACCAACAAGGTTTTCTTTAAGTTTGGGGAGCTGGCAGCAATAAAAGCAATGCAATGGATGTGGGTGGAGCGGTAATTAGGAGCTCCTACATCCAAGAATCAGTCTACATGTTTCCGCCAGGGCTTGGTTGTATACTGTCTTTCGGCAGGACCTTATAGTGTGTGTAGTGTGAAATCTAAACCTGGTTTATGCGTTTAGAGCAAAAATGTGTTGCACACTCAAAGGTGCATTAGGTGTAAGATGGGAGTTCCCTCTCAGGGTATTCCTGTGAAGGGAAACCATAACAAACACAAAGAAAACATACAGACAAACATACAAATATTTGCAATTTTAGGCAGGAATTTTTATAAATCACGTATATGTGGTGACCAGCAAAGACGCGCAAAAAACAGCGATGTAATTTGCCGAAGTGGAGGCAAAACGTGGTACTACCGAGTTATGCGCTATCGTGTAAGGCTAGGTGAATAATGGTGAATTGGTATGCTGTAATTCTTACTCTAGCGATTAGCAGGATAAGCCTCATGAGATTCCGGCAGGGGTTCAGGCAGTTAGAACAATTTTGGGAAGAGAAAAGGAAAAGCGAGCGGCATGATGGCCATGGTGATCCGCTGAAAGTGATCCGCTGAAAGTGAAAGGCTTACCCTCGTTAAGGCTTACCCTCGTTATGTCAACTTACTACATTGCAGCTCTGGATCTGTGTGAAGACCTATTTGTCTGCTTCGGATCTCTGTCGATGGAGGCCTTGATCTGCGAGGTGCTTATATATACCCGTGATGGGAGCAGGGGTGCTTAATTCACATTGCAGTCTGTTGACGAGACGAACTTAGACAACAGACTACGGGAGCCCTAGGTGTGGCCATGTTTGATAACGTGCCGCGCGTATGTCAGTCATCATGGTTACCGGGTAAACTATCCGGATCGTGTGTGTGATTACTCAGTGGTAATGCAGGATGGGTTGTACCTGGTCACGGGAATTAGCTATGTGTGGTAAATAATAGGGAGGTTGGGATTAACAGTGACATTAAGGCTCTAGCTATGTTAGTGCACTATATTCAGAACTACTAAAAACAATGGTACCATAGAGGCGCAACAAACACGTGGTGTTCGATGCAGGTCTCTGTCAAGTGTCTATAGTGAGCGCTTCAATGAGCAGAATGTCGTGGCAAGGATGAGGGGATTCTTGAATACTGAGGCAAAAGTGCTAGCTAAGGCCTTGGCAACCAGGTTACAGACAGTCATTTCTGCATTGGTCTGTCCGGACCAATCATGATTTATGCCACATAGAGGCAGGAGACTCAATTTAAGGGGTCATATGGGTTGCTACATTGGACTCAAAGAAAATACACTGAAGATGCGGTGCTACGATCCCTGGACGCACAAATGGTATTCAACAGTATTGAATGGCAATACATGTTTGCAACACTGAACAGATTGGGTTTTGGACATAGGTTCTGTGCATGGGTAAAGTTTCTATATCAAGATTCAAAGGAAGAGTAAAGGTTAATAGAGAAATATCCCACCCATTCTCACTTCGAAAGGGAACGAGGTAAGGCTGTCTGCTTTCACCTATGATCTTCGCAACAGCACTGGAGTACCTGGCAGCCTGGGTCCATAATTATCCTATAATAACAGGCATACAGGGAGGAGGCGACTCGGAAGACAGAATATCCCTTTAAGCAGATGATGTGCTCCTCTAACTGGAAAAGCCATAAAGGTCAGTACACAGGGTGCTTCATAAAATCCAGTTGTTCAAGAGTTATTCTGGTTACACAATCAACTGGGATAAGTCACTGATTTTCTTATTGGCGGGCAACATCCCGCAGAGATTGATCGCACAACACCACTAGTAGTTAAGCAAGCCTTCACATACCTGGGTATAAAGCTGAGATCAGATACCCTTCTGTGTGCTCCCTTTACCCATGGTCATGCTCGTGGTTGACTGTTTCCCTCACCGTTTTCAGATGTAATGGTTTTGCCATTGTCTGTATGCTTATGTTGGTATAAATACCGGATGGAGAATTCAGTATCCTAGTTTGAATGGTTAGGCTGGTTGTTAGATTGTGCAATATGCATATTACATGTAAGCTGCAGTGCAAAATATGTGCAAATCTTCTGCATGTATATTGTGCAAAATTGTTTCAGCGTTTTCCATAAGTTACTCACAAATATCAATGTATCAAATATCAATGTCAATAAATACTGAATAAGACATAAGCTAAAATGACCTAATATAAAATTGTTCCATCTATGTAAAATACCAGTGTCTAAATATTGGTTTAAAAGACCACAGACATGTAAAAAGGTCCTCTGGTACATTCAGCCCTGCAGGTTGTTTGAAATTCCGCTCTAAAATGTATCTTGTTTCCAATAAACGCAATCTTTGTTCTCTATTGCCTCCTCGTCTACTGGGTGGTACAGAGTCTATCACAAAGTATCTGAGGTCTTGGCCTTTTGATTCAGGACTACTTTTAAAATGGCGTGCCACAGGATAGGTATTGTTTTGATTATTAATTGCCCGGATAAGTTGCAAAATCCTTTTGTGCACCTGTAATTTTGTGCTGCCTACGTATTGTAGGTTGCAAGGGCAGGTTAAAACATAAACAGCATATTCTGTTTTACATGTCAGAAGTTTGGTTACTTTCATGTATCTGGCACTGAATGGTGTTGTGTATGTTATTCTGTTTTCCCCTTGTTGGCACGTCTTACAGGTTTTGCACTTAAAGAACCCATTGTGTGTTTGTAACCAGCTTGTAGTCTCAATGACCTCGGGGCTTGTTTTAACCAACTCATCCCTCATGGATAGGCCCCTACTGTATGTAATAGACTGTTGAGTCGGTAGACTCTGTCCAATGATGGGATCACTTAATACCATGGGCCAATTGCGCGTAATGATTGATTGGAACGGTTTATGTTGTTGACTATATTGTACAATTATTCTGAAATCCTTTGTGGTCCTCAGTTGCCTGTTTCGCAGCTGTAGGGTGGAAATGTTAGTACTGGGGTGCTTTGTTAAAAGTATCTCATATCTCTCCTGACACATAGATTTTAAAATTGTGCTATCTGTCACCCTTCTGGAGTATCCTCTCTAGGAACCTCACCTTGCTGGTTGCCTGGGCTACCCTTAAATCGTCTTCATTACTATGGATACACCGCAGACTATCATTTCCCTATAGTGCATACTGTTTACAAGATGTCTTGCATGGGAACTACTTGCATGTAATGTGGAGTTGCCCGCAGTCTCCTTGAGGTATAGTTTAGTTTCAATCTTGTTGTTAGCTACGTAAACTTGTTGTCTAAAAAAACTTACTTCTGTTGCACTAATGGTTGCTGTGAACTGCAAATTTAAATCATTAGTATTCAGGGCTTTTACAAAATCATTGGCTTCATTCACATTGCCATCCCATACCACAAACAGGTCAGCGATGAATCGTAACTATATTTTGACATTCTTTGTCATAGCCTGACTGTGTTGGGTTCTGAGGACAGGCTCCTCCCACCAACCCATATGCAAACATACTTACTTACATACATACATGCTCTTGGCTTCCCCTAGCCATAACGATACCAGACAGTGTTGGGGCGGGAAAAGGCTAACAGACTAAGAAGGTCATGGTATGGAAACTGTGTGTTTGGATTCATTGTAACATTTATGTATAGACAGAAGTACTGAGTGAATGCAAATAAAAGATTTTTTTAACTGAAAAAAAAAGTATGTCAGGGACTGGCAGTCGTATGTCATAGGCCCCTATATGGAGCTCACTTCGCGCCAAGTGCGAGCTGCTCCTGTTCCACAACAATAGCTTCTGCAATTTTATCTACCACGCCTTTATAAGATTCTACCGGTAGGCCGTTTGGCCCCACCGCCTTTCTGAATTGGAGGTCATGTATTGCCAATGCTATTTCAGCTACTGTCAAGTCTTCTCCCGGGTACCCCTGACGTAGTGTAAGCAGATTTTGTCCTGCAAGAAGGCGGTACATTCCGCCTTGGACATGGTACTCATGAAGGCGTATACACCTTCGGAGTACGTGGCATAGGTCGCTGCTATGGCAGCACTACTCATCTGGAGCACACCATCACGATCTAGTACTTCCGGTACCCAGTTGCATTCTCGGTCCCTCTTGTCTAACCATGCTAGTAATTTAGTGGCTTTATGTCCTACATTGTACAGCCAGCATTCAGTCACCAGTGCATAGGTGTGGGCCCTGTCCTCCACCAGCCCCCGCAAGTCATGCTGCTTGAGACGGAATTGGTATTGTAGTTTCTTAGTCCCCTCCTCTAAGTGCCGGGCCTCCAAAAACTCAATGTTGCGTTTGAGCAACTTGCACTGAATTCTCCTCTCTTTTTTCCCCCCCCATCAGGGCCTGTGTCTGCCAGCAAAGAACCGACTAGAAAGCTTCCCATATAACACATGCAGATTCCATTGTACCTTTATTTTCTTTGAAGTATTGGTCTGCCCTTTCTCTGAGATTATCTTTGCTTGCCTTGTCCCGCAAGTGCCATGGGTCAATGGGAGTTAGTGCATTGTCACAGAGCATACTCCGACTGGCGAATGGTCAGAGATACCCTGTGCCTTGTGTAGTGCATCTCTGAATTTGCCTGCATGTACTTCCTGGGTAAATATATGATCAAGACCAGAGAAACTACCATGAACCTCTGAGAAATATGTGTATGGTCTTTGTTGTGGGTTATCAGTGCATCACAAATCCAGCAATCCCATCACTTATGCGAAATCCATCAGTGGACCCAGCTCGTTCCGGAGGATGGCCCTGCTCTCTCTGTCAATACTAAGGTCAGTCACAGCATTCATGTCCACACCTAATATGAAGAAGCCAGGCAGCATTTTCAAAAGCACGGCTCTAACATCAGGGAATGTTGCAGCGTGCAGTCTTAGTGGTATACACAGAACAAATGTTCAGCGTACTGCCCTCCCAGTGTCCGATAGTGCCACATATCCACCATGTACGGTTGGAGATGAGAGGCACTGCATTTTATATTAGAATACCCATACCCCTGGAGTCTGTGTGTAGCCAGCATGCGCCAGGAGGAAATAGCCAAATCTATCTAGGGCCTTGTAGCTATTTCCTCTGAGGTGGGTTTTCTTCAGCACAACTAATCTAGCTCATGCCAAAGTAAATTATGGAGTATGTTTAATTCTGCTGCCAAGCTCACTGACATTCCATGTCAGAACATTTAAGGCGTGGTGCGTCGGAGTCCCTATCTGTTTGCACCCTCTCCAGGTGCTCAGCAATAGTCTCCTGTCCCCCTGTATCTTGTCCTCTTGCCTGTACCAGCCCAGTGTCACTGCATTTGAGTAGACTAAACCCAATAGAGAAAAACCAAAACAGTTGTCCCCAACAAGCATTCTCCCCCCTCTGTGCTCTCCTTCAACACAGGCTCAAAAATGCTCACCACCCCAACATGCATGTCACCTCAAAGGTATCATCTACAACAGCGGGAAGGCTTACACCACCTCATTCAGTTGAGAAAATGTGTGAGTGAGGCATTGCACCACTGTGGGGGCATTAAGTGAGATCCATACCTCAGAATAACGAGAACTCTTTGCTAGTGCCCCTTCTAACTCCACTCGCCTCTAGAGTAGCCCCCCAGGAGGTGCTAATGGACCCACAGTTGACACCAAAGTCAGTCACAAGTTCTTCGGTAAAGCCCCTCTGACAAGTCCCAACACGTCACTCATGGGACACAAGGCAGTTCACTGTTGATTGCAGCTGAGGTCCTACTGCTCATGTGACCATAGGGGCATCGTGCCTCAGCTGCACATCCTTAGGAGCAGCATACCTAGGTACCATCTTGCTGCCAATGCATCCTCCTCGTAGCTCCCGGGCACCCCTCCTGCCAGGTGTGTGTCACCCCTCCATCCAGTTCCAGGCCCCTTCTGGAGAAGCAAAATGCAATGGCTTGCCCTCTGCCACCACCCGGGTAGAGCATCATATTTTTAAGTTGTTTTGCTCATAGGGCTTTCCTAACTTCTTCAAAGCTGCATCGCTGCCTTTGCGTTTACAGTGTAAAGTCTTGGATAAAGATTGTTGTGGCGTATCCACACTTTAAGTCACCATATGAGCAGGCTACTTGCAGGATTGCGTCCCAGTCTCCATAGTTGAAGACCCTCTCAATGATTGTCATTGGTGGGGCACCGGGGCCTTGACGGCGTGTATTGCGTCCTGTGTGCCCTTTCAATTGAAAAGAAGTTGGAAAGACTCTTGGGACAAAGTGTGTTCACTGAGATCTTTCTTAACCCTTCTATTTATCTGCATGTGTTTTGATGGTCATAGGACGCTGTGCACTTCACCAATGCTAGCCAGTGAAAGTGATGATGCTCACTCTCTAAAATATTGGAAAATTGGCTTGAACCTGATTGGCATCATTAATTTACATATAAGTGTCCGTAAAGTTTTAAACCATATACCAAGGGGTGATAAATTAAATGCTACTAATAGCCCTGCAGCACTCACTGTGCCACCCATTTAAAAAGCACCTTAAAACATGTATCAGACATTCCATTGCAGCCTGAATGCAGTTTTAAACTATCAATTCAACTTGGCAAAAGAAACCCTTTGCCAAGCCTTATACTGCCGTTTCATTACATATACATTGCTCCTAAGGTAGGCTGTAGGCAGCACATATGGCATGGTGCAATGTAATTAAAAGGTTGGACATGTACTTTTACATTTTAAGTTTGAAAGTGAAACTCAAAAATTCATTTTTCACTACGGTAAGGCCTCTCTCTCCCATATTACGTAAAGTGCTAACTTTTCTTTAGGAGCAGGTTGGAATTCATGTTTGGTGTCTATGAAATTGTAATTTAAAATCTTCTTTAATGGTGAAGTCAGTTTTTAAATCTCAATTTTGAAAATAACACTTTTAGAGGGTCTGAATTTTCCTGCCCTAGCTATTTTATTCCTGTAGCCTGTTCCTGGATCACATGGCTGGGTGTAGTTGGCAGTTGGACTTTGTATATTCCTCCCAGACAGTCACACAATAGAGGGAGTGGGTGTTCTAGGATGGGCAAACACTGGCAGGATGGGGGCGAACCTGGGCCAGTCTCACTTGCAAATTAATAGGCTGTGCCCTGCTTTCATACAAAGGACTTCACTACCTCATTGTTCCTGTAGTTAGGCTGGAGCCATAGAAGGGGAGGCAGAAAACTACAAGCACTTCAAAAATAAATCTCTAGAAACTGCTCCTATTCCAAAGCGGAACCAGGTATACAAATCAGACCCTCAGACCCACTCTTCATTCCACTTTCTAGATCTGTGGAAGGACTCTCAGATGACTGCCTGCTTCTGTGGCTTGTTGTGTAAACCAGGAGACTGCTTAGCAGCACCTAGAAGGGCTGATCTGCTGTCTTCAGCCTGCCTCGAACCCTCAGAAGCCTACCCTGCTGTTTGAGCCTGTTCACAGCTTAAAACTAGTACTACCAGAGTGACTGCAAGGGCTAGTGAACTGGCCTCCTGATCAGAGCCTCAGAGACAGAAATGGCTCTAACCATGTTGGACCTGCACCTGGACCCAGCCTGAGTGAGTCCTGACACTTAAAGTGGTGCCTCTTTGTCCTAGACGTTGGAAGTGGTGCTAAAGGTACCCAGATAGCCAAAATCCAAAACTTAGGGCATAGAGCACTTTTTAGTCAACAAACATTCTGAGAACTAAAAGGAGACCGGGGCCTACTTACTCATCAATCCACCCTACGTGCATTGCCAGTGATTGGCCTGATATGCAGCAGCTCCCACTACATTGTTCTCCACAGTAGCAAATCCTGTTCAGAAATCCTTCGCAGAAGGGGTATCCAACCTCCTGAAGCACTCCTCAGCTACAGTCTACAGCTCCCTCCCACTGGAGATTTTCAACGTCCAATAAAAGATGCTAAGTCCAAACATAGAAATCTTTACTACAACTTCATCCAATGGCTCCCGGCGACAACATCCCCTCTTCGGTTTCACGCCTGCAGCCTTGGCCCACTGAACTTTACCTTCTCAGACATTTTTCCCCACAATCTCTTCTAAGTTCCAAGGTAAGAGTCGACAGAGCCCAATCAACTTTCTTAAATCCGACCCATGATTCATCGCAGTCAAGCATACATTTCGACTTTAACCCAGTCTTGGGAAAATAAATGTGCACGGTTGGTGTTTTGATCTTTTAGGTGCAAGCCTTTACCTAGTCTTTTTTAACCTTTAGCAACTACTGATTGGATTTTTGTTGATTCTATGTCAAATAATTTATTAAAATGTACTCAATGTTTCAAAATTGTTTTTTGAAATATTCTTGTGTTTTGTTTTCACTTTATTTCTGTTTGTGTGCTGGATAAATAGTTTAAACATTGACTTAGTTCAGCCTGATTGATATTGAAGCAAGCTAACAGAGGGTTAAGCACATTTTAATTTAGTGACTTTAGTGGTTTTGTGGTTCACTCGAACGGGGATTGTGGCTGTTGCTTGAGTATGGTTCACCCCTCACTCAACCAACAACCCAATTTCTCACATGTAACATATTTTTGGGCATCATAAGTGCCTTGCTGGACATCACGCAGTGCTTTTGCTGTGGAAGCTACAGCGTCAGGGTGATCAAACGGTTGAAATATTGTGAAGATGGTAGGAGTCACCAGACAGGATTTTTTATCAGCCAATATAGGGATAGCCCAGGATAAGGCTGAGACGGCAAGGCTACTAATCCACCTTAGAATGACCAGAGTAAAGCTGGACTGGTTGAAAGGTAAATCCTGGCAAAAGGGCATCCAGGAATTCTCTCAACCTGAGAGAAACTGCATTGAATGCAAGGACTGGCCATAGTATGGTCCAAAGGTGGATGTGTGGTCAATGGATACCATGAAGCAGCTTGTTCTCTTCTCATAGTCTGAATCTCAGGTCTCTGCTGTTGGATTGTAGTCAACAAATCCTGGAGTAGTTAATCCATGTAATTAGATAACCAGAGATGGTTTGAAGTAACAACCTATTAAGACCTGGATGTAGGGGTTGATCCTTTATCTTTTTCTTGGAGGCTCTGAGGAAAGGTCGACTCATTCCAGAAGCCACACTGTTTGTACCAGTAACAATATGAGTTACAGAGGATGCTTTCTGCAAAACAGTGCCTTGCAGCATACGAATGAAAAAGCCACAGTAAACCTTCAAAAAGTTGGGTCCCAGTAGTGAAGCAGTACTTTCAAAGCTGCAGTTTTGGATCTGGGTAAGGCCAACACTGGAGAGTAGCTGCAGTAAGACCAGCACTAAAGAAAAGATGAAAGTAAAGCTGGAAGCCATGAAGAAGAGCTGAATGAAGAGAAGGACTGGAGCAGGGCTAGAGAAAGAATCAAAACAAAGGCAGGGATAGAGCTTGAACACCTGGATCTGACCAGGATCAAAGCCGAAGTAAGACTGTGTCATTGAGATGGGCTTTGCCTTTACACTGTGTTAAGTTTAAGTGTGGGTGGAAAATTTGTTCCGCATGCGGAATTTGCGGATTTTCTGCAATTTTGCGATCCACGAATCGCGCGAAATTGCAGAAAATTCTGAGAATCCTTGAGCGGGACGAATTTTCCATGAAGCACTTACAGGGTTACAGCAGGTGCCCAAGTTGAAGCTAATTTCTTTGTAATCATTTACAAAATGGTTACATGGAAATTAACTTCAACTTGGCCACCTGCTGTAACCCTGTAAGTGCTTCCTGAGTGGCTCCTCCAGAGAGTTTGTTGCCTACTTGCAACTATTCTCTGACCCAGCTCACTCAAGGGACCTCAGTGACTTTTGGCGCAGTGGCAAAGTTACAGGCACACATGGTCAGTGGAGACAAATCTTCTGGCCCTTTACGCAGCTGCGGTGTAGGAAAAGCACTTTACATTTACCCAATGAGGTAGCACTTACTGATTAGCCAGTACTCCAGTTGAGTAGAGGTATTGCACAAAACGGTGGCATCTTCCTGGATAACTAGGCAGGGCAGGATTTATTCTGGCACGAGGCTCCTGTCAGAAAAAGTAAACCTCAACAGGAAGCACTTACAGATATAGCAGGTGCCTGAGTTGAAGTTCAAATTCAGTAACGTTTTTAATCAGTCCAAAACATTAGTGAGCACGGTCTAGTCTGGGCAAGTGTGCTTTAACCCCATATCTGCAATCGAAAATTAGCTGTAATACCCGAGGGAAGTCTTTGCATCCCTGAGTTTCTAGAGCGCAACCCCCCTGTAGTTCCTGTGACCAGGAGGCTGCTTTCTCCTCACCTGCTGCCCTGCTCTCTCTCTGACCCTTTATACACAAGAGGCATTGACACGCATAGAAGCCCTGCACCACACACTAGCGGTATCAATCGTCTTCCCGCCCTTTCCCAACTATCATGGACAGCTCACGCAAGAGACCTTGGTGCCTTTTGGCGCGGTGGCAAAGTTACAGGACACATGGTCAGTGGAGACAAATCTTCTGGCCCTTTACGCAGCTGCAGTGTAGGAAAAGCACTTTACATTTACCCAACGAGGTAGCACTTACTGATTAGCCAGTAGAAAGTACTCCAGTTGATTAGATGCAAATCACAAAAAAATCCGCGAGTTTGCGGGAAAATCAGCTAATTCACAGATTTTTTTGCGATTTCGTGCGAATTTGTGGACCGCAGATCCGTAAAATTCACCCATACTTAGCTAAGTTAGCATGAGCTTATTAGAAGGTTAAACGCCATTTTTCCTTTCTGCTGCTTTTGCACACGGCACATAATATTATAAAGGTTTAGAGTCTAGCAGAATATTTTGCTTCACACAAGAATAATATGTTTTCCTATTGTATCAGCTTTGCTTGGTGAGCTATGTCTGAACAGTGAGTACAGAGGACTTCACGGTTATTTCAACACAGTGGCTGTTGTTCGGTCTGATCAACACACATCCTAGACATAATACATATGCAGCTGTGGCCACCTCTGATTTTAGCACGTTTAATAATGCACTGCGCATAGCATGCACACACACTTGGAGACCATTCGCATGCAGAGAGCTGCTGTAGAAAATGATGTGATCCATTTCTACTAGGACCAGAGGTATGGGGTCGTCCTTGTAAACCCAAGAGAGCTTCTGTAGATATAAAAATAACCTACTAGCAAGGGAGGGTGATTTCTAGGTGCAATCTAGCCTTTTTCATTTAGCATTTTAACATGCTTTCTCCCTTTGTATTTTATGGAATAGTAACCATGCTGATAATCTTGTTGCTTATAATATGTCTGCTTGTATTAGCTAAGATACTGTGCTTGAGAACACAGCACTATAAATAAATATTTCAAACTTGCACGTGTCTTCATTTACTCCTCGTTTTGGACTGGTATGATAGTATAACAAAAGAGTGTTTGTGTGTACCACGTTACCTGAGGTATTCTAAGTTTATGTTCTGGGTTGTCTAATCATTGGGTGTATGGAAGGCCCAATGAGACACTGATTGCTAGTCTGGTAGGGGATTTTGGATACTTAGGTGAGTTTTGGTACACCCTAATTCACTGAGGTTCCAAGTCTCTATGCACAGTTCTGTGTAGGAGCAGAATCCCTCAGACAACTGGGACTGAAGATGAGCAAGAGCAGGCAGAGCAGGAGACAACAGGAGTCGGAGCAGGCAGGGGTAGCGCAGGCACACAGGGCTGGAGTATGCAGGAGCTGGAGTGAATAATCCAGCTGCACTCTTTACGATACTGAAAGAGCTGAAATCACCTACACTGCTAAGTCGATATCATCTGACGAGCAATGCGACACTCTAGCCTCCTTTTTTGTTGAGAAGGTAGAGAAGATCAACCAATCCTTCCCTCAGGTCGCATTGGGCTCTTAACCCGTGTCTCATCCTCCTACTTTGTGCACTCTGACCACTCCCCCCACTATCTCCCAAGAGAAGCTGTCTGGGTGTAGTGTTCTTATCAAAAGCTGTGTCTGCTTCTCACATAGTGTTCTATGACTCATGTCCTTCCATGGCTCATACACTTCCTTCATGTTCTAGTGTGGAATGTAGTTATGATAGAATGTTTAGTCTTAAACTGCTTGTCAGTTATTTCTGTGCTTTGAAGGATGAGGTCTCTTACATTGAAGATACAATAAAGACCTTCTATCAACTATACCTCTTCTTGCCTGCTGTTCATTTCATCGACCCCTCTTCATTTTGGCGACGATTGGACTTTACCCATCACAAGAGACCTCAACTCAACCATCTTAATTTTGATTTTCTCATTGGACACTGAAAGACATCTTCAGTACCCTATAGAACCTCTTCTTTCAGTCTTGACTCATATAAAAGGTCATAGACATATTTTGAAACATTTTAAGGAAGAGCTTTTATAGACTACAACATTGGTTTTCCTGTGTGCATTACTGCGGAGAGTCTCTTCTGCTAAGTATGGGCGGAAAATCCGTTTCATTCGCGGATTTTGCGGATTTTCGGTAAATTCGCAATCCGCGAGATTTGCGAATTTCCCGTGAAATCCGCAAATCCGCGAGCAGCGGATTTTATGGCTTGCTCGCACTGTTCGCGGCTTGCCAGTACAACTTCGCACCCCGCGAGTAAGTGCTAAATTGCAGAAATACGATCTTAGCAAAACTGAAACTACTTACCAGGTTCAAAAGTTCAGGCTCATCATTAGTAGCCATTTCCTGTAGTGCTTCCTGAGGGGCCTCTCCAGAGTTCAGTTGCCAGTTGCAACTATTATGTGACCCTGCTCTGAACCTCAGAATAGTTACACATATGCCACAAAGGTCCTGAATTACAGCTAAGGGAGACAAGCAGGAGCCAGGCTGGAAGTTAAAATCCATTAATCAGCCCCTAATTCATTATTGTCAGTTGGGGCAGGGCAGGTGTTGTAACTAATTTTGCAACAATGAAAGCACTTAGCAAGTGCAAAAGATCACTAATCAGGAAGCACTAAGGAAGCAGGTGCCAGCTAAAAAAATATTCTGTGACACATTAATCAGCCCCAAATTAATTCAGGTCACTTGAGGCAGGGAAGGTGTGCTTTGCTTTGCCGAAAATAATGTACACTGGACAACCAGAGGGTGTGGTGATGAAACAGAGGGTGGCATGGGTGGGCCAGAGGGTGGCATGAGTAGTCAGAGAGTGGCAGTGGTGACAGAGAGTGGCAGTGATGAAGAAGAGTGTCCCAAACAGGCTGGACACGTAGAAACAACAAGTTCGCAAAACTTGCGACCCGACAGGTAAGTTCGCAAATTGCAAAATTGTAAAAACCCTCGCAAACTGGCAGAAACACGCGCGAACACACAAAAAAAAAAAATCTGCAAATTCGCGGGAATTCGCGGATTTTGCGGATTGCGAGTTCGCAAATCCGCAAAATTCGCGAACGCGAGATTCGCAAAATTCGCCCATGCTTATCTTCTGCACGTCATTTCCTTCTGGAGTTTGCTGCTCTTTTGTCAAGTAGATCGCAACATTATCTGGTGGTTTGGACTTCGTGGTTCCTTTTCCCTCATTGGAAATCAACTTCTGCTGCAGCCTCTGTCGGTGATTCAAGCTGTTCCCTAGCAACCGATTTTGCCTGGCCTAAGCGTCACACGATTCCCATTACAAGGGAACCGCAATGCATTCTCCCGCTGACTTCACCACGTCATCGCTGCCTTCACCACGTCATCGCGCAACGTGTCAAGCTCTATCTTTGTATTCTTTCGAAAGGCCTCAACCATTACTTCCAGTGAGGCGTTTCATCTTCATCACGTTAATTTATCACGCCTCCAATACGACGCTGATCAGCACAGCATCCTCGGAGCTCGAACATGCTGATCGGCCTTTCGACAATACCGCCGGTGTAACGTTGATCAGCACAGCATTCAGCTTGTCTAGAGCTCAAACACGGTGATCACAACTCTCCCAGATGACAGGATCTTCAAACACTGACCCGCACAGCTGTTATTGTGTGCAGGTCGATCACTCTGATCTAGACAGCTTTTCACCTCACAACGCTGATCTGCACATCATTTCTTCAAGTGCAGTATCCTGCAACAACCATCTACACTGCTCGTGACGACCATCATTAAGGTACTTTTCACACTGATCTGCACAGCACACAGAAGATCAAAGCTATACTCATTTATTTATCTATCTTAATTTTCTCTTCCCGAGCAACAGTATTTTAACTTGATTTTTATATACAAACTTTTTAACTTATGTATTTCTCAATGTATGTTTCATGAACAAAAACACAATCTAACCATTTACATTGTTTTTTGTGTTGTCTGGTCTTCCTAATATCCTCTTATCACTATGCAAAATGTTACTGCACTTCCATTTTTTTTTCTGACCCTGGGGAGCCCACCAAACCCTGGCTTTTCGCACACTATGCGAGAGTATGTGGCACCTCTTTGAGCGCAGAAAGAAAAACCTCTTTGTTCATGCACTGCTTGGACTCGCAGGGACAAGATGTTTTTGAGAATCTTCCTGAATTGTCTAATGGTGAAGGTGACTCACTTAATGAGTACGAAATATGTATTAAGAACATGGATTTACGCTATCTTCCGAAAATGAGCATGGTCTAGGAACGTTTTCACTTCAGAAAAAGAGTATACAGGCAAGATGAAAATGTAGAACAATATGTTACAGCCCTTCGTAAACTTTCTCTTTTGGAGGAAGTTTAGATGAGAGACTCAGGGATCAGCTTATGCTAGTTTCTTCTTTGGAGAAAGCCAAAGATAACTTGTGGCAAAAAGACAACCCTTCTCTTCAAGAAGTTATCACTGCCTTGAAGATGCATGAGCATTCTAATACCTGTGCAGAAACCATTCGCAAAAATAATGTTGATGGGAAGAAAAGCACAACAGAGGTTAAGGAGATAAAAGCATCCACTCCGGACACTTCCAATAGGACCTCTAATGCACAAGCTGGTGTTGACACGAAAATTTCTGGGTCTAACACGAAATCCTCCACTTTCAAGTGTTTTCGTTGTGGTAATGCAGGACACTTGGCCAATTCTAAGGACGGCCCAGGGTGGAAAGCAATATGTTCAATCTGTAAGAGAAAAGGGCATTTCTCCAGGTGTTGTAGGTCCAACAGAAACCAAAAAAGATAAGAGAAGTAGACATTTATGATCAAAAATTGAAGAAGAATCTGTGGTCTGTCAAGTTGGTAACCTTAAAACAGAAGGACCTACAGAAAAGGTTTTAATCAATGACAATGTTGTTGACATGTTGTTTGACTCAGGTGCTAAGATTTCACTAATACCCAAAATATTCTTCAAAAGGAATTTACTAAATAAGGTCAAGCTACTCAAACCATTCCGAGAGGATATGGTGGCCAAGTTATAAATCTGTTAGGATACTTTATGGGCACAATAGACTTTAAAGGGAGGATCACAGCAGGGAAAATATATGTGTCCATGAAAGGTGATTCACTCATCCGTTGGGGACAAAAACAGGATCTTGGGGTCTACCTAGACCCTAATGAGGTTCCTTCTGTACTCCTGAGGGATCTTCCCAACGTTGCCCTGATTTCAGAACATGCTGATTGGGTTAAAAAAACCTCCAAAAGTCTTTGATAAAAAACTTGGGTGTCTCAAAAAATACTTGCATCTCATTAAGTTAAAAAGAGGCTCTTTGCCCAAGGTAGCCAAGGTCATAAACGTCCCACTTTTAGTCAAAGACAAGATGAAAGAGGAATTGGATAAACTGTTGGCTAATGGTGTCATTCAATTGGTTGAAGCCACAGAATGGGTTTCTCCAGTAGTTATGGCCTGCAAGGCCAACGGAGAGGCAAGATTATGTATTGATATGAGAGAACTTAACAAAGCTGTTATAGTTGATAACTATCCGCTTCCCAATAATACTGAAATGTTGTCTTCATTGAATGGGGCTACGCACTTCTACACATTAGACTTATCATCGACCTATCATCAGGTCAGACTCCATCCTTCTTGTCAAGAGTTTACGACCTTTATTACACCATTCGACACCTTTACATTTGTTGGAATACCGTTTGGCTTGATTTCGGCTGCTTCGGTATTTCAAAGAGACATGGAAAACATCCTGGTTGGCGTTGGTGGTGTTAAGGTCTTTCAAGACGATGTACTGGTGCATGGTGTGACTCAAGAAGAGCATGATGAGAGTACATGAAATTTTATCTAGGTTGCAAGAGTCAGGTCTCACTCTTAGGCTAGAAAAGTGCAAGTTTGATGTGAAGGTAATAGAGTATCTTGGGCATTTGATTTTTGGCTCAGGTATCAAGCCTAAACCTTCCCTAGTTGAGGCAATTACCTGTCTCAAATATCTCGAGGATAAAGATGAATTAATTACATTTCTTGGGATGGCAGAGTTTTATAATGAATTTGTCCCTGATTTTGCTCAGAAAACTGAAAATATGAGAGGTTTGCTAAAGAAGGGCAAGAATTCATCTGGAACAAACATTGTAGCGTAGAGTATGACTTGATCAAAGACTGTCTCAATCATGCACAAAGCCTTTCAAGTTTTGACCCGACTAAAGATTCCTATATAATGATTGACGCAAGTAGTAAAGGTCTTGGCAATGTCCTTTTTCAAAAAGGGGAAGAAATTGATAATACAATTTTGTTTATCTCAAGGCCTCTGAGAGGAGCTGAGTGTAACTACTCAGTAGTTGAAAAAGAAATTCTAGCGGTTTATTGGGCTGCTCGCAAGGTTAAAAAATTCTTATGGGGTAAGAGTTTGACAATTATTTCAGACCACAAACCTCTAAAGGAGGTATTTGAGAAGAAAGGGATTGACTGTGTTTCACACAGAATAAGGAAGTGGGTAGTGCTTTGCAAACCTTTGAATTTTGTGTTTCATATTTGCCAGGTTCTAGTAACATTTTGGCTGATTGTTTGTCGAGGCTTTGTGGTGATTCCCTCTCTGAGTCTGATGAAGATGTTTCCTACATTGGTGAAGACTCTTCCGAGTATTTGAAAATTTGTGTAGTAACAGAAGGTGTTATCACAGAGGAGAAATGGATTACTGATCTGAGCAATGATGCAGCCTTACAACGTGTGATTAGTTTTGTACGTGATGGCTGGTTCGAAAAAAAAGAGTGTGATGAGGAAATGTTAGGTTTCTGGTGTGTTAAAGAACAGTTGTCTTTGCTCAACGGGTTGTTGGTCAGAAGGAGCAGACTTGTTCCACCTACGAAATTAAGACTAATTGACAACGCTCACACTAGTCACATGGGCATCGCCAAGACGAAGGAAAGGGTTGGAGAAGTATATTGGAGGCCTGCCATGGACACTCAAATTGAAAGGTCTGTGCGGAGTTGTGCTCAGTGCTCAGTCAGTGATAAGATTCTAATGTGTAGGACTCAACCCATGGTTGTCAGGAGACAATCCACAGGTTCTTGGGTAGACATTTCTTTAGATATCTTGGGACCTGTTAAAGTTAAAACCCAGGATAGATTTATCCTGGTATGTGTTGATATGTTCTCCAGGTGCCCTATCTTAAAGATAGTCAATTGTGTAGACTCCTGTTCAGTGATTTCCTTTTTACTGACCTCTTTGCAAATGAAGGTTTACCAAGCTCAATCCTGACAGATAATGGTGTACAATTTACTAAGCATGGGCAGAAAATCCGTTCCGCTCGCGGATTTTGCAGATTTTTGGTAAATTCGCAATCCGCGAACTCTCGCAAATTTACCGAAAATCCGCAAATTTGCACGCAGCGGATTTTTTTTCTTTGTGATACAATATTGCGGCGTTCACTTACCGTCATTCAGCATTTGCCGAGTTGTGCTTTCTCGATATTTTGCGAGTGCTGCGCCATTTTGGATCTTGCTGCGGGAGTTTGGCGACGCATCGCGAGAGTTCGCAATTGCGAACATGTAGGTGCGGCGGGCAGCAACAATCTCGCACCCCCGAAATTACAAAATTTGCAATTCTGCACAAGAAATCCACTAGCAAGCAGCATAGACCTTCTGAAAATTATGATTTTTATCAGAATAACTCCTCAGGTTGACATTTGCCTGCACTTTTTTGGATTTGAGGCCTTTTGACTTTCTTTGGATCACTTTTGGATTAGAAATCAACTTTCACAAGTAAGTTTGTTTGGGGCATTACAGTTGCTGTTCTGCATAAAAACGAGTTTTGCAAAACTGAAAGCACTCAGCAAGTGCAAAAGTTCAAACTCATCATTAGTAATAGTAACCATTCCCTTTAGTGCTTCCTGACTGGGGCCCCTCCAGAGTTCAGTTGCTAGTTGCAACAATTCTATGACCCTGCTCTGACCCTCACAGCAGCAGGCTCATAGAATAGCTACAAGTAGTTCACAAAGGTCCTGGAAAAAAAAATTGCACTGCAACAGAAAGCAAATTACAGATAAGGAAGCAGGTGCCAGACTGGAATTTTAAAACAGTGGAAGCAGGTGCCAGACTGGAATTTTAAAACAGTGACACATTAATAAATCAACCCCAAATTAATTCATGACAGTTGAAGCAGGGCAGGTGTGCTTGCTTTTCCCCCCCATAATCTACAGTGATGATGAACCAGAGGGTGGCATTGATGTACCAGAGGGTGGCATGGGTGAAACAGAGGGTGGCAGTGGTGAAGCAGAGGGTGCTGGGAACCTGTGATGATGAACCAGATGTAGAAACAACATAGTCGCGACCGTTGCGAGCCGACAAGTAAGTTCGCAATCGCGAACTGGTACAAAACCCTCGCGAACTGGCAGAAACCTTTGTGAACACAAAAAAAATCCACAAATTCGTGAGAATTCGCGGATTTTGCGGATTGCGAGTTCGCAAATACGCAAATTCGCGGACGCCAGATTCGCAAAATTCACCCATGCTTACAATTTACTTCTGGTGCTGTTGAACAGTTTTTGGGTAAGAGAGGGATCACACATAAACGTGCATCACTATATCACCCAGAAAGCAATAGGGTTGTTGAAAGATTTATCAGAGTTCTTAAGGAAGCTATGCAATTGGCTCTCGTGTCCAGCTTTAACTGGGAAGAGGCCATAAAAAGGGTCTATGAATACAGATTCACACCCCATTCCTCTACAGGAGTAACTACCTTTACCTTGTTTAGGGGAGAACAGCTTGTACTCATCTCAAGCCTTTTTGGGTCACAACAAAAATGTCTGAAGTTGGTGGTTTTAACGATAATACAGTTGGTTGGAAAGATCGAGAGTTGGAAAAGATGGATAAGAGGAAGAGTGTGTATGATACGAGGAAAGCAGTGAAGAAAACGGTGGTAAATGTTGGCGATTGGGTCAGAATAAAGTTACCAGAAAGAAGATTTGGTATTTCCAAATTTAGTCATCCAACTAAAGTAATCAAACTTTTGGGCAATGCAGTTAGAACACAAGATCATAAGGTTTGGAACCTCAATAGGATTGCTAAATGTTCTCCAAGCGGCTCTGATCAGGAAACTTCTTTTCCCACTGGCTCTGCCCCAGAGGCTGACGTGAGGAGATCTGGCAGGGTAAGGTCTGCTCCTCTTCGTCTTCAGGATTTTGTATAACATGTTTACATTTTCCATGTTCATTTATTACTTTTGTTTGTTTATGAAAAGAGGGAGGTGATGTAGTGTTCTTATCAAAAGCTGTGTCTGCTTCTCACATAGTAGTCCATGACTCATGTCCTTCCATGGCTCATGCACTTCCTTTATGTTCTAGTGTGGAATGTAGTTATGATAGAATGTTTAGTCTTAAACTGCTTGTCAGTTGTTTCTGTGCTTTGAAGGATGAGGTCTCTTACATTGAAGATACAATAAAGACCTTCTATCAACCATAAGCAAAGTCAAATCTAGTTCTCCAAAATGATCCTCTTAAGCCAGCCTACTCGATGCAAATTCTACCTGTGCTCATCTCTCCGCTGAGTAATGTGATCATCCTACCCCTCTCCCCGGCTGCCGTTTTGAGCACCTGGAAACATGCAAGGGTGGTCCCCTTGTTAAAAAAAACCCAACCTGGATGCCGCCAAACCCGAGAATTTCCGTCCCATCTCCATTCTGCCATGGGTCTCTAAGATCTCCTAGGCCGACGTCAATACCATCTTGACGGGATATCTAGAGGAAAAGAACATACTGGACCCCTCTCAGAATGGTTGCTGAGAGGGGAATCTGCTCTTCTTGCTGTCACCGGGCATCTGAGATGGTCTCTAGATGAGGGTCGTACCACGGCACTGATTTTGCTTGACCTCAGTGCTGCATTTGACGCGGTCTCCCACCAAATTCTGGAGGTGGTGGGCATAGTGTGCTCCGCCCTGGAGAGGTTTGCCTCTTTTCTTGCTAAGAGGTCCTTCCAGGTAGCCACCCCTCCCTTAGTCTCCAGAGTCTATGCCACCAAATAGGGGGTACCGCAGGGCTCAGCTTTGAGCCCTACCCTATTTAACCTATATGTTTAACCACTGGTGATGGTAGCAAAGAACAGAGGGCTTACGGTAGTATGGTATGCAGACGATATTCAGTTGGTAGTCACACTCACCGACGACATCATTCGGGACACCGCTAAGTTCCAGAGCGATCTTGAGGCTGTCGCAGGGTGGATGATTGCCAACTGACTCCAGCTCAATGCCAGCAAGTCTGAGATACTGCTGGTAGGAAGAGACTGTGGGCTGTGGAGTGAGCTCTGGTGGCCTGCCACACTGGGGCTGCTGCCTGCCCCTAAACAGACAGTAAATAACCTGAGGGTTTTGATTGACAATGCCCTTAGCTTCCGCACCCAAACCAAGAAGGTGGCTGGGACTTGTTTTGGGTGACTGCGGGGGCTCAAACCTCTGTTGGGTTTCTTTGATCCCACAATCATGCTGGTTAATGTCCAGGCTTTGATTATGTCAAAACTAGACTATGCCAGTTCCCTGTATTTGGGGGCCTACCAGACTGAAATTGTTATACTACAAAGGGTTCAACAGAGTTATCTTGACATTTTTATTGTTACCTGAAAATTACTGGAGGCAAGGAATGCTGCAGCGGTGCCTTTAAATCCATGATGTATCTGTGGGGGCGGGGGGTGGGGTAAGGCAGGACATGCACATGAGGCATTGGAAGAAATATTCCTAGTCACTTGTTACTTCCCTGATATTAACCACTGACCTGCAAGGTGTGAAGGCTGTACCAGCAACACCTCATTGTAGGTCCGGTGGAGTGGCATACCCAGAGTATTCACGCGCACCAAGTGCAGCCTGCTGAAATCCTGAGGAAAAAATGCATAAAGCAGACTTGTAATTAGGAAAATCATGCAGAATTGGGCTCAGTAAATATGGGATCCACAGGTTATTCTAATATTCCAGGTCCCGAAAAACGTAATGGTGGGCAATTACGTTGGGAATACTGGCAGGAATCGGTATCTCTACTCTACCTCCAATTACCGGGCCTCTCAGTATGGTTTGGAGCTTTCCTTTTTTACAAGCAATTTGCCGAGTCGGCAAGATAAAAACTCCAGAAAATTGCAGTTTCAGACTGCTGCTTGTGAAAAAATAAAAAAAATATTTAATTAAAATGTTAGTGTCTTGTAACCTTTAATTTGTGAAACGTAAGTGTGGAAGGTACCAGCACCATTCCAGGTAACTTTAAAAAAAAAAAAAATTGAGCCTATGTGGGATACTTTGAGACACATCAATTGTTTGGAAGACAAAACACTTCCCTGCAGGCAACTAAGGTAGCACATGTAGTTCATGCTCATTGTTCCAGCAATGCGCAGGCTGCCTCATGCCTCCTGAGACTAGGAACATGCATGTATAAACAAAGGAAGGAGTATCACCGTTGGACCAAGCATAGGTCCTAATGGGGTGTGGGGAGATGGAGAAATCAAAAGGAAATTGTTCTTTTGATAGAAGACCCCTCACTCACCAACCTGGTTGGTGACATGCTTCATCATCGGGGTCCCACCTGCACAGCCGAGTGTTATCCGGGTGTGCTGCGACACCTGACTACAGTGGAGCGGGTAATTTTTTGTGAGTGTGGTGCAAAAAAAGGTGAGATTAAAAATTGGCCAAGAATAACTTCAAGGAAAAAGTTTTATTCAGAAGCTATTGGACAATGTTAAAAGCAGTTCTCCGATACTTCCATTGGTTAGATTGACCGACAGTATCTATATGAGTGTAAAAAGGTCTACATGTTTCAACCTGTAGTGGAATGTACCAGGTTTTCGTCAGGACCAAGTGATGGGAACCTGGGCGGTATACACTCGCTAAGGTGTATCCAACACTCGGCCCCAGTGACCTAACTGCGTACTTACAGTTGGTGTCCTTACAACCAAATTAGGCGAAGGAAAAAGGAGAAATCTGTGGATGAAAAAAGACAATCACAAACAAACAAATTAGTGCCTGTAACATAGTTTCTCACTGGATGTAGCGTGGTTTCTCAGTGTATAATGTGCTCCACAATCTTCCCTCAAATTCAAACAGCTCAGTCATCACACAGTTTGGACTGTGCACGTGATACCATCATCATTAGTTATGACGTTAGGACCTCTCACCAGCCCGCGGCTTTTGACAACCAGGTCATATCAATTGGAAGACCCAAGGTGCAGTGGCATCAGCAAGGGCAATCAATCACAGGCAAGTGGTGTCTGCTACAAAGTCACCTCTTTCTGGGTGGACCCCCTAGTATTCACCTGCTAGTACTTATGTGCTACGGCCCGTGAAACAGTGTTGGCATTGTCTTAAAATCCCGGTGGGCATTTTACATTTTATTACAAGGCCTTGTATATGGTGTAACAATTAGGCATGTAGATGCCTAATGTAGATTGAAGCACTACATTGTGCCATCCACGTTGTGGCCATGAAAACATGTTACAGGCTTCCACTGAGGCCTGGTCCCCTGCAGCCAGCAAATTCTCATTTTTTAAGAAAGACCTGTAAAACGTAAACACTTTTTGTTGATAATCGGAATTACAGTATTTGGAGATGTGTAGCATGAGTCTACCATGCCCTCCTTTGCTGACCTCCAAGCTTAGTTCACTTTTTTCTACTCTCAGTTTCACAAATACCTGCAGCTGCGGCATGGCCTGGGACATTACAGCGCCCGCTTACAGGATGTGCCAGACTTCAGCCACTTGGAGGCGCGGAGCGCCACTGTTGATGGGGAGACTGGGTCGAGGGGGTGTCTCCCAGCTACATCGGGCCATTGTTTGTAACGCACCAGACGCACTAGCCCTGCTTAAATGGAGGTGGAAGGAATAGGTGGGTGAACGGGAAGAGGTCCATGGCCTTAACACCCTGTATGCTGGTGACGAACCCCAGCCGTCACGCTCTGCGGTGCTCGTGTGCTGATGACGGCTGGGGTTCGTGACGGCCCGCCCTGTTCGTTTGTTTACCGCACAGCACGGAAACGGGCCAGCAGCGAAGGGGTTAAGGATCTAGCGATATTTACATGGCTCAGGCTAATCCAACTACATTATTTGCACTTAGCATACATAACACCCCAATGCCTCTGGCATGCAGGTATTCTCTCTGACTCCAGATGTGCTCATTTTTACTCCCCCCGCAACAGATTTTTTCCACGTGGTCTGGTAATGTCCAGAGATCACCCAGTGCTGGCCCTGCAGAGCTGACACACTCTCGGCGAGGTTAAATAGATCAGTAGTGCTGACCCCGAAGGTGACACTCCAGGGTCTTTTCTGGATGAGTTTGGGCGGTGCGAGGGGACAGGGCGCTGGTGGGATCAGGGGCCCTGACAGCTAAAAGAGACACTGCATGCTCCTGGAAAATCCCACAACAACCTAGCTAGAAACTGCGGCAATCTGGAACGGACTCGTGTGCCAAACAGGAGAAACTGATCTATATTGCCCGGGGCTGTCCGTGGAATTTCAAGAAAAGTTTGGGAAAATAGTGGGAATATTACGGCCTAGCTTAATGTTGTAACTTATGTCTTCCTGCTGCTCAGCTAGAATGTGTGTGATGTGGAATGTTGGATGGATGGGATGTGAGATGTCTGTGAGTGTCAGTTGGGTAAGGGCTGAGCAGGAGGACAGCTGCTCCTGATGGGGTTTTCTTATTAACATCTTGAAATAACTTAAATAAAATAATCTACGTAATCTACACCAGAGATCCAGCTTCTGTTTGATTACAACACGTACATATTGGGGACTGAACTTTGAAATGTTTTACATTGTAATTGGCTGCAAAACAGATCAGGTGGGGAGGCGAGGACGAGATCAGGATGCAATGATTGTGTTGTCATTGCTACACTGCCAGTAAAACAAATATAATCTGTTCAGAAGAAAAAACATTCTTACAGGTTTACACCTGTGTCTAAGTGCTAAAAATGTCACCCCCAACAACCTTATAAGGTATAATATTTAGTACCATGAAGTGGTGCATGCCTAAATTAATGTTAGAATGTATCAACAGGGAATTAAATCATGAAAGCTATTTTCAATATATGAATTGAGCTGTTCCAATAGGAAGCATTGGTAAAGCAGATGGAATATATTATTTCTACATTATCTAGTGAGACAGCAACAGAAAAGTTCATAAACGTTCCCTGTCGTTAAAAATGCAATAAATTCCAAATTGCTGATTATATACGGGGACTTCTTGTCAAGCCTAAGTGATAGTCAATTTTTGCACCCGATGTTTGTATCTTATGATTACGGAATGTCCTGTATTATCAATAAAAATGTTTTTAAAAAAATTGCAACAAATTGAAAAGTTGTGTTTTGTCTAACTAGTAAAGAAATATAGCTTTCAGCAAATTTGTATTAACATTTCTGAGCCACTATCGGCTAATTAGCCTTAGTCTACAGGTACTGTCAGCGCCTGTAATGAGGTGTGGAATTCTTCCAGGAGCCACACAAGAAAAATTTTGATTGACAGAGCAACCTGAATGCGCAGTGATGACCCATCTTAGCTCAGCATAATGTTTAACTGGGGTTTACCTTTGCTGTTGGCCTCTGATAAAACTCCCCGAGAATCATCAAGTTGCCTCCCCTGAGGTCCAGAGGGCCTAGAAGTGTACTCCTTTAGGTGTTTGGGCATCATGTGGGCACTGTTTTGGGACTTCCAAGAAAAAGTCCTTTTCCGAAGTGGTACTTGGAAACTTTTTCAAATCTTTTTGACTTCCAGACCTTTACCAGGATCAATTTACTAGGTGTATCAGGCCCAGACTATCGTGGTCAGCTTGAAATTGCACCATGGCCCCTGTCTAGCGTGTCTATTGACTTACAATGAGTGCTAATTTTTCTTAGCAATTTTTCATTTAAATTCTTTAAAAATTCATGTGTCACACTGATTGGATTTTTTTTGTTGTAGTCTTATTGTCCTCATAAATTTTTTTTATCTTTGATCTGAAACCTGTTAAGACACCAGGATCGGCTGGTTTTCTTTGAATACTACTCCAAGCTCCGGGATATTGTTACCCCACAGCTACTCGGACTGTAAAAGGAGGCAGGGAAGAATAGTTCCTTTACTCCAGATCTTGACCTGGCAAGCAATGTGGTCATACCGAAATCGGATCATCCTACGACAAGCTGTACCTCTTATCCTCTCTCCCTAAACAACACTGATGTTAAACTCTTCACAAGCTCTTGGCAAACAGCTGCAACTAGTACTTAGCATTCTGATTCACCCAGACCAGTGTGGATTTATGCCCAAATGCAGCACTAGACACTGCATCCGCCGTGTCCACACAGCCCTGGCTCATGTCCATGACATTGGGGAAGCGGTAGCTCTGCTGCTTGTGGACTGCAAAAAATCCTGTGACACTGGACTGGAGCTTTCTTGACTCAGTGTTGTGGTGCATGCGCTTTGGTGCCATGTTTCATACCTTGGTTGTGTTCCTCTACTCGTGGCTAAGCGTGAGCGCAAAATCCGTTCCGCTCGCGGATTTCGCGGATTTTCGGTAAATCCGCAATCCGCGAACTCCCGCGAATTTACCGAAAATCCGCGAATCCGCGAGCGGCGGATTCGGGGGGCAAAATGTTCAAGCCTTCAAGCTTGAACTTGTTGTTGTAACTATTTTAGGGTGGCGCCGGCAAGCTGCCAGCGCCATCCTAAAATAGTTACTAAGTTAGCTTCAACAGGAGGCACTAATAGATTAAATAAAGCAGGTGCTCGAGCACCTGCTTTATTTGATCTATTAGTGCTTCCTGATGAAGCTAATTTAGTAACTATTTTAGGATGGCGCTGGCAGCTTGCCGGCGCCATCCTAAAATAGTTACAGCCCAGGATGATGGATGGACAGCTCACTCAAGGGACCCCTGCGTCCTTCGGGGCGATTGCATAGTAACACACACATGGTCGCTGGAACTAGTTGAAGCTCAAATTCAGTGACTCATTCATCAGCCCAAAAACAATCGTGAGCGTCGTCGAGGCTGGGCAGGTGTGCCTTCTTCCCAAATCTACAGTCGAAAATCAGCTGTGATGCTGGATAGAGGACTTTGTATCCTTTACTTTCACGAGCGCAATCCTCATGCTGTTCCTGTGACCAGGAGCTTCTTTCTCTTCATCTGCTGCTCTGATCGGTCTCTGACCGTTTATACACACAAGAGGCACTTGAACTCGCACAGAACACCCCCTCCATTAAAAAAGTCCGCAAAATCAGCGAATCCGCAAATTCGCAGATTTTGCGGATCCGCGAATCCGCAAATTCGCAGATCGTGGATCCGCGAAATCCGCCCATGTTTACTCGTGGCCTTCATGTAGGTCCTTATTACTGGTGTGCTGTTTCGTGAGTTTCCTGTTAGGTGAGGGACTAGGGAGGGTTGCCCTCTTTTCCCGTTCCTTCTTACTCTGGCTATTAAACCCTTGGCTCATATCATTTGTTGCAATGCCCAGATGCAAGAATAGAGATGAAAAGAGACGCTGCACAAAATCACACTCTATGCGTACAACGTCATTTTTCTCACTGACCCTTTGACATTGGGACCAAGAGCAATCTTGCCAACTCTTCGGGGATGCCTTGTGCTTTGGGTGAACTGGAGTAAATCACTCCTAATTCCTTTGTGAGGGTAAAACACCGTGCTTGATTGGCAGCCCAATATAAAAATCCATTGTCTCAGCATCAGGTACTTGAGTGTTCATATACCAAAGGTGCCGGAGCTCATGCGTAGCCTTAATCTTGACCCCCTCCTCTGGTTGATTAAAACCAGTCTTATCAACTGGTTCACCCTCCTCCTTAACATTCCGGATTGGGCCCCCCTTATAAAATTGATGGCGATTCTCCCCCACTTCCTATATACCCTGCAAAACGTCCCACTCCATATTCCCAACAACTGGTTTGTTGAGATTGTGTCAAGACTTCGTTCTTCCTCAGTAGGGGTCAGCACCCACGCAGTGCCCTTGCTAAATTTCACTGCTCTGTTTACAATGGTGGCCTGGGAGCAGTGGATATCTGTTTGTATTACTGGGCATCCAAGTTCCTGGTTATTAATGATTTGCTGACCGGGTGTTGGAGCAACCTGACATACCAACTCAAGTTAGCAATCATCGGTTTGAACAGAGTGATTCATGATCTGTATGGCTGACGTGTTACCCTCAGTACTCAACAGATCACCAGAATGATTTTCCTGATGTGGCAGGCAGCCAATAGATTTATTGCCTTGGACAAGAAATTGACCTAACAAACTCCCCCTCTGAAAGGGGCTCTAGTTGGAACACATGGCACGACTAGAAGGATTTTGACACTGGGACCGGATGGTGCTTACGGTACTGGGGTACGCATGGTAGGGTCTTTAAATGTACGCCTTTTCATACCTACAGGCCCACGACAAGCATTCCCATACCCAGTTGCATAAATACTTGAAGCAGAGACGCACGCTTGGGCACCGTCAGCCACACTTGTCCAAAGTACCAGAATGCAGTCCCCTGACTGTTGATGGGCGGCTTAACCCCTCCCCTGCTGATGACGGAACCGCTCCGTCATCAGCTACAGTTGGGCTGTGCTGATGACGGAGCGGTTCCGTCATGGCCCAGCCGCCGCGCCTGCGCGGCAGTTCTAATGAGCGGTGCGGGTCATGACTGAACCGCTCCGTCACCAGCACAGCTCAACCGCGGCTGGTGACGGAGCGGTTCTGTCACCAGCATGCGGCGGTCGCCCGGCCGCCCCGCCCCTTTAGCGCTGCGGCGGAATAGCCGCCGCAGCAAAGGGGTTAAGTTGAGGGGAAAATTTCACAACTCTGCCATTCCCTGGTTTTTAATACCCCATAGATACTGAACCAGCTGTGATAGAACATTGACTGGTCTGGCAAAGCAAGTGGTCAAATGAGACATATAAAGGAACTGGAAGTTCCCACACCCACCTAGCAAGACAGTGTTGAGATCCGGCATGGACTGGCGTGCCAAACAGGTAGAGACAATTTATATTGCCAGAGGTTGTCTTCAAAAATTCCATAAAATGTGGGGTAAATGGTCGGAGTATTATGGCCTGTCCTGTATGCTGGAGGCCGTGCCTGGAGGGGTTCCAACTCCTTCACAATATGCTGGAGAATGGGGGCATGTTTGATAGTTGGGCTTGATTGGGAAGCAATTCTTTCTTTTATTTATTGCTGTATCTTTTTTCAAAATCAATAATATTGTTTCTAAAAATAATTCAGTTTATTGTAAAATTGGTTGTAGTTTTTATTGTGTTTTGTGTGTCTTTTTCTACTGCCTATGCAATCCTTAAACAGTTTACAAATTGCCTTTGCTTCAAGCCTGACTAGTTTATGCCACTTTAGGGATTGAGCAGATGTTTATTTTTATTTATTTTGGGTTACATTTCAGCAGGTGGATGCCTTCTCTTTTGACGTAGATGCTTGTCCGCTGCAAACAATAATCCACTTTCCTACAGAATCCTATGTGGGTTTCCCACCACAGTGTACATTTGGAAGCTCATCAGCTGCAATTGTAGAAACAGACTTATTTGATAATCGCTACTTAAAAGTAAGAGTCAGCAAAATGCCATAGTAAAAAATGAAAGGGTGAATGACAACACTGACTACCACATGCATCCCTTTTTTTATGTGTTTGACAGTGCCAACATGCATTATAGTCTTGATATATGTTAACATGGTCCATGCTTGCAGAAAAATTATGTAACCACTAGAAATATTGTTAGAGAAGGTAAGTACCTTTTTCTGGCAGTAGATACATCTTCCTGAAAATTCCTGACCTAATGAATGAGTTTTAAAGTAATAACCCCCTTGGAAAGTGGGAATAAGTAGTGATGTGGAATCAAGGAAGTCATACAACACAGCACAGGAAAAGTACCCACCACCTCACATTTGATACTGAAGGCAGTAGTGTAATGGAATAGGATACTCCCTATAGTTGACTAGCTGTTCCTCCTCCTTGGTTGGAAGAAGGGGAAGAAATAAAGTTGGAAGGCTTATTGACTGGCCCATATGAAATGCAGATACCAACTTGGAAAATGAACATTCCAAAGACTTTATCAAAATGGATCAATGTGAAAAGTGGACCAATAGAGGGAATAGAGTCTCTAACTAGCCTTCTGAGCTTAAGTTACTGACACTAACAAAACTGTTTGAGGTAAGAAGCCAAAACAGACAACTGTGCATTGGATTGAATAGTAATGCCATCAAGATGGTTAAGCAGGACCGGCCTGGCCATAGCAGGCACCGGCATTGCCCTGGTAGGCCGCCAGGGTGGGGGCCGGTTTTGTTACAGGGCCGTTTTAGCAGCATAGCTGCAATATCAGCCCCTGTAACAAAATCGGCCAAAACCGACCCTGGCACACAGCTTGGTCTCACCAGCAACCCCCTGGGGGCCAGCCAAACACTTTGCCAGGGACAGTTTTGGTTCCCAGTCTGACCTGTGTTTTAGACCAGATACAATTCCCAGTGAGGAAAAATAAACAGAGTGGGTGGAAACAAATAAAACAAACCTTCCAGAAAACGTATCTCTAATGGTGATTGAAATAGGGATACAGGGTCAAGAAAACACATAAAGTCTGGCAAGGCGGCCAAAAAATCTTTAACTATAGACACTGCCAGGCCCTGTTGTGCAAGTGACAGAACATCAGAAAGTGAGATTGAATGGAACGTAAGCCATCTGGCTCATTCCTCTGAACACATTTTCTACAGCAACAAGAGTTGACTGATTTTGTAGGGCGTTTTCTGGCCACCAGGAGGAAGTCTGCCACTTCAATAGGCAGACAAAAGAATTCTAAATGGCACCGCTAATCTTCAAAGCTTGCATTTGCAGCGTTTGAGGATTGCAGTGGAGTACCTGACCATTCAGCTGGACATCAAGTCCAGCCTGTGCAGGAAAGGAAGGTGTGTCTGAATACAGATTGCCAACAGATCAACATACTTTATACTCTTTGCTTAGAATGGGGTGATCAAGATCAGTTGTGCTTAATCTTGTGCACACTGAACAGGAATTTCTTTACGGTTGCACTCAAAGTAATATTTTGGTGGTGCTCTGTGTTTGTTCTTCTATTTAATGATCAACATAGATCAGTTTCTTTACAAGTGAGTCACTTGAAAAATTCTATCTACATTAGATATTGTTGCATCTTAGCAAGGGCCAAACAACTTTTCTCATATATTACAATGTCAGGATGATATCAAGACGTTTTAAAGAAGTTCAATTTTTAGAACCAGAAAACACTTCAACATCAATTTGGACGAATTTAGTTTGTCATTAGCCTGGTCTGGAAAGGGCTTTAGCCGGGGTATATTAAGTTAATCACCACATTTTGAAAATATCACAAAGCATGAAAATAATTTCCCAGAATACAAGTGAGATTCACTGATGTGGATAAGGCTGCCAGAAGCAAATACTTTTCGACCCATTAAGTCAGGTTTTGTTACCTCTACTGGGAGGCGCAGAGGGGAAAACGTTTGTGTTTTCTTCAAGGAGGACATTTCAACAATCAGACTTTCATATGAGTGGAGAGGACATGACAGGAATCAAGAAGATCCTTATTGAATGGGAAAACGGACTTCACTACTGACTAGCAAGGATATGAGATCTCCACCAAATGTCAGAACTCACATCCTCAAAAGGCAAGGTAAATTTCAAGCTGATTTTTGAACTACAGTCATAAATGAGAACATTTCCTTTTTCATCAAGTCCAGGGGGTAAGGGATGTCCCCTTCTTGTGAAGTGCTCACGTCATTCATATTCTGTACGTCCAGATATAAGTAAAAATCACTATTATAGCGGGGAAGGAGGTTTATAGCCTTTGGCTCATCATTTTCTTTCTGACCATAGTACTTATCTTTGTCTAGCAGGTCTTGGAATTGGAGCCAAAGACCTCTTCCATCAAAGTGAATATCATCTCACCTGCCACACATATTATATCCTCTGACAGAGATGGATTCAAGAACATCATCGTCATAGGGTGTGTAGATGGCGCCTTTGTCGAAGGAAGTTCTGACCAAATGAGATGGAATACCCCTAATGCCTTGGCAGGCTTCAACTTTTTTTTCAATGTCATGGCCAGAGCCTGTGACAGGACCACCTAGGGAGACATCTGGGTCAGAGCTGTGATGCCTACCTTACACCGCATCAACTACTCTATGTTTCCTGCAGTATCCCCTCCATGCCCCCACTGTCGGACTGCAGATGCTGATCTCCTGCATATGTTGTAGGCCTATCCTAACACTATCTTCTTACTGGGTAGATGTCCAAGGTGCACTAGCAGAACTGGATGACTGGAATCGTTGGCAAACGGTGGCACAGTGTGTCTTAGGCTTATATCCTTGGCCCAAGGGAACTAAGGTAACATCACGCTTAACAGACATAGCGCTCTTACTGGCTAAACGTCTATGGGTACGGCGCTGGAAGTCTTCAATGGTTCCCCTGGTAGCCCAATGGCAGAAGGAGGTGGAGTCCTAGGGACTGGCGGAAAGTGATGCCATGCGTGGGGAGGAATATAGATAGAGGCTTGTGAAAGAGACCCATAGCGTTGAAATGGGATGCACTGTTAGAATCCTTCAAAGCTCAGGAGTCTAGTGAGGACTAATTACCATTATTGGCCATACCCTATCTGTGGGAGGACCTGACCCTCCGAGCCTATTACCGCTGATAGCCCAAAAGAGGCGCTGTCCCTGTGTGCTTACCTGCACCACCCATATACGTTTACATGTGTCACTACATGTCACAGACAAGCTCCAAGTACTCACCCCAACATATTGTGCGAATTATCCCCAAAGCCCATGCTCTAATATTTCTATTGCGATCCATTTACACAGCATGTACATGCTTATTTATTCAGAGAAGATGTGCGGGGGTGGGGCGGGCTGGGGTTATTTGATATTGTTTAAAGATTGCATTAACTGCTGTTTTAATACCAAATGTAAATCTGGCTCGTTGCCTATTTTTATAACTGTGTCATGCAATTGATTTTATTGATTTGTGAACCATGTGGAAATAATGCTTCAATATTAACTGCCATTTAACAGTGTTCGATTCAGAAAAGGGGGTGGTGATGGACAGAGTATCTGAACTAAGCAGAATACTCCTACCCAGTCAACAGATCAGGGCTTGATCCATCACCGTTTTTTAGCTCACTGCACCATCCCAGCTCAGAACCTGGCTACATGCAAATTAGTCTGTCCCTGGCCCAGTGCATCATGGGAAGAGGGCAGACCAAACTACCAAGCCAATTCTTTAACTGGAAAGGAAACAAGCTTCCGGGGACCGGTTTCTGGCATTACAGCCGTCTTCGGCCCGGCTTGCTTGAATCCTGATGGTGCAGTGAGCAAGGGACTCACATATGTGCATACCCTTCCACGCTTGTGGTGGACAAAACGATTCAGAAAAGGGGGTGGTGATGGACAGAGTATCTGAACTAAGCAGAATACTCCTACCCAGTCAACAGATCAGGGCTTGATCCATCACCGTTTTTTAGGTCACTGCACCATCCCAGCTCAGAACCTGTCTACATGCAAATTAGTCTGTCCCTGGCCCTGTGCATCATGGGAACAGGGCAGACCAAACTACCAAGCCAATTCTTTAACTGGAAAGGGAACAAGCTTCCGGGGACCGGTGTCTGGCATTACAGCCGTCTTCGGCCCGGCTTGCTTGAATCCTGATGGTGCAGTGAGCAAGGGACTCACATCTGAGCATACCCTTCCACGCTTGTGGTGGACAAAACGATTCAGAAAAGGGGGTGGTGATGGACAGAGTATCTGAACTAAGCAGAATACTCCTACCCAGTCAACAGATCAGGGCTTGATCCATCACTGTTTTTTAGCTCACTGCACCATCCCAGCTCAGAACCTGGCTACATGCAAATTAGTCTGTCCCTGGCCCAGTGCATCATGGGAACAGGGCAGACTAAACTACCAAGCCAATTCTTTAACTGGAAAGGAAACAAGCTTCCGGGGACCGGTTTCTGGCATTACAGCCGTCTTCGGCCCGGCTTGCTTGAATTCTGATGGTGCAGTGAGCAAGGGACTCACATCTGAGCATACCCTTCCACGCTTGTGGTGGGCAAATTGATTCAGAAAAGGGGGTGGTGATGGACAGAGTATCTGAACTAAGCAGAATACTCCTACCCAGTCAACAACCATCAGTTTCCGTAGTCACACTCTATGGTCGAAAGAGGCAAATTACCGGGCTCTGTGGGGCTTCATTGGAATCGCCGGCCGCGTCTAACAGTGTTCGGCAGCGTTCGCTTGCCGAACACTGTTAGACGCGACCGGCGATTCCGATAAAGGTGGAAATCGAAAACTGAACAATAAGGAAAGCACACGGGCAACTAATTGGAAGCCCCACAGAGCCCGGTAATTTGCCTCTTTCGACCATAGAGTGTGACTACGGAAACTGATGGTTGTCTACCACAAACAAACTGGGTTACTGACCGTATTTACAAGAAAATGTTGGTCCTGATGAGAACCCCGCCATCAGGGGTTTGAAACGCGTCGACCTGAACTAACTTGACTCGACTCTTTGTCAACTACGAATATATAAAAAGTTCTAAATCTGACTCCAAAATAAGAATTTGTGTTCAATATATATAGTTGTAAATAGTTTGAACTAGGAAAATAATACCATCTATAGGCTCCATTACTTAGACTTTTGTTGACAAAGGGCCTTATTGTTGTGTTTATGTATAGTTGTGTGAGTAAAGTATGAGTGTTGTTGGTAGGATGTGTATAGATTGTAAATATGTATAAAGTTGCCGGTTTGTTATGTCTAACCTTATAATTGTTTGTACATGCATACATCGTCTTTGACATGGTTTAAAATTGCAATGCTCAACTAGTGAAGAAAATAAAAATTCAACTAGTAATGCAAAACGGACCGTTATGCTTCATTCATATAGGTTACTACTAGACTAGTTTGAATCAAATCCAGTATTGGCCACTGTTTTGTTCTTTTGTTGTATTTGGCTTAGCCTTACTGGGATACAGCCAGGACCCTGTGTTGTTTTTTCCCCTCCCTCCAATCTTCGTCATCGAGTATGAAGCCATCGGCAACCCATTGCCCACGCAACAACACCAAGGAGTCCTCGGTGTGATTGATGAGTTTGCTATATGTTAGGGAGATAACTCTAGTGGGTACCAGGCCATCAAGCAAACGATCCTCCAATGGGGAGGCCACTGGGAGTGTCTCACCACTGGGGAAAGCAGTGCTCAGAGCATGCCTAATCTGGAGGTACCGAAATCGTTCCGTCTCATTCAGTTGATATTTAGCCTGTAGTTCCTCAAATGACAACACTCTGTCCTTGCCCCAAATATCGCGGACCTGTCTTATGCCAATTAAATCCCAGCGATCAAACCCCTTAGTCTACCAGAGCATACCCAACTTTTCAGAGCTCCACAGTGGAGTGGCCAGTGTCAAGAGACCGGCCCACTTAATATCTCTATTGGCCGCATGCCACACTCCGGTAGAGATTGAAGGAGGTCCCACCAACGGGAATCGACCACGCTTCGCATATAAGACACAGGCGTAATCACCCCCCGGCACCTGACCACGGTCCATCGCATAACCAGGGTCTACCGGTGAGCCTTATATAGCGTGGTTTATGGGGGCCAGCTGCGACGCCCAATAATATTTCCGAATGTTAGGAAGACCGATACCCCGTCGTACCACGGCAACATCAATTTTGACAATGCAATGCGCGGCCTCCCCTCCCACAGGAGACTGCGCTGTAGGGACTCAATCTCACTGAAGTACGACTGTTGCACAGGGTCAAAGGAGTTCTGTAGAGCGTATAGAAATCGTCGGAGAGCCATCATTTTAAAGAGGATGGCACGGCCCAACAAGGAAAGTGGGAGCGTCTTCCACCGTGCAACATCTGACCGGAGCCTAGCTATGGGAGGCAACAGATTCAACCGGATCCCCAGATAGCGAAAGCTAACCGATTCCAGTCTCACAGAACAATTATCAGGTACTCTAGGGGGGTCCCCACTCAACACAAAGAGAACGGATTTCGCCCAATTAATAGCAAAACCAGAATACCTGCCGAAAATGGCCAGAACATCCATAAAGACGACCAGGGAGCGGGGAGGTCAAATATAACAAAATGTCGTCAGCGTAGAGCAATATCTTGTCCTCCCAGTCTGTGGTCCAATGCAGTCCCCTAATCGAGCGGTCCCACCGCACCCAGGCCGCCAACGGTTCCAGAGCCAAAGCGAATAAAAGAGGCGAGAGGGGGCATCCCTGTCGTGTCCCCCTTCCAAGAGAAAAGTCACGTGACTTATGGTTATTCACAACCAAGCGAGACATCGGGGCCGAGTATAGAAGACGGACCCAGCCAATAAATGCAGGGCCAAATCCCAGCTTCATCAATACCGCAAATAGATAAGGCCACTCCACACGGTCGAAAGCCATGGTGGCGTCAAGTGATAACAAATCCGCTGGTTCATGGATACGCGACGCATCTGCGACCACTCCATACAGACGACGCAGATTAAGTGCGGTGTTACGCCGAGGCATAAAACCGGACTGATCCGGATGGATCAAGGTCGATATGACTTTACCAACCGGGTGGCTAACAATTTAGCTAGGATCTTGGGCTCCACAATCAAAAGGGAAATAGGGCGGTACGAAGAGCAATCTAATCTAGGTTTACCCACTTTATAAATTACCACAATGTTGGCGACTCGTTGGTCGTACAGCTGAATCCCCCGATCGCGGCTTTCCAAGTACATATCCTTCAGATACTGTTGTGCTGAGTGGTCGCTCTCCAGTCTCACTGCCGAGAGCTGGCATTGTTGTGCTGCGTTTTGATTCAATACCGCCTTGTGATTAATTGCCTGAATACTGCCTTGGTTGCTGCTTCGCTTTGTTTGCATTTAAATTGCCACAGTGACTTTCACATTTAAAGCGCGATAACCCCCGGCGCTCTGCTCTGCTCACCCCTCCGCTGCCATTTTGTTTATGTTTTTGTTGTTGTTCTCTGTGTAGAAACCCGTCCTCTTGAGCCCGCCCCGCCTCCCAGCTGAGCCACCCTCCCACTGACTACATACAGCGCTCCCATACCTGGAAGCGCTGTGATCCCCTCATCGCTGTTGTGCTGAGTGGTCGCTCCCCAGTCTCACTGCTGAGAGCTGGTATAGTTGTGCTGCGTTTTGATTCAATACCGCCTTGTGATTAATTGCCTGAATACTGCCTTGGTTGCTGCTTCGCTTTCTTTGCATTTAAATTGCCACAGCGACTTTCACATTTAAAGCGCGATAACCCCCGGCGCTCTGCTCTGCTCACCCCTCCGCTGCCATTTTGTTTATGTTTTTGTTGTTGTTCTCTGTGTAGAAACCCGTCCTCTTGAGCCCGCCCCGCCTCCCATCTGAGCCGCCCTCGCCCCTCCCCCTCCACTATCCATATATGACAGATGCACTTGCGCACAGCGTTCACGCGCAGCGGTCGCGCCCCATCCGCGCTGAAGGTGCGCCAAAGGTAAGCCCGTCTACGCCCGTCCGCGCCTGGACCGCGCCCAGCGCCAGACCCCCTGGCCCCTGTACCCCCCACCCCACCCGCATCCCATACGACGCCCCCACACTCTTAGCCCTAAACCCCGGCCGACTCCCCAACTGCGTCCAAGCCGCTCCCGGACACATCCATGGACCCTTCTCTTGCCACTCCTGCAAGTTCGACGGCACCAAGAACGACATCTCATCCACGAACACAAAACAAACATCTGACACCAACCACCTACAATGCATACTGCTCAACACCCGCTCGGTCCACAGACACACCATCGACCTCTGGAATCTACTAGACACCATCTCTCCAGACGTCGCCTTCCTAACAGAAACATGGATGAACGCCACATCAGCCCCAGACATCACCATTGCCATCCCGGAAGGCTATAAGATCATCCGTAAGGACCGTACCAACCAAACAGGAGGAGGCATCGCTATCGTCCATAAGAAATCCATCCGCATCTCAACCAGCTCAGACGTCAATCTCGCCAACACTGAACACCTTCACTTCCAGATCCACATCGACCCCAAGACCACACTCAGAGGCACCCTCCTCTACAGGCCACCAGGACCCCGTGCACAATTTAGGGAAGACATCACAGACTTCATCACCCCACACGCCCTCCCCTCCGAGGATTACATCCTTTTGGGAGACCTCAACTTTCACCTTGAAAAGAACAACGACCGCAACACCACCACCCTTTTGGACAACCTCGTCAACCTCGGACTTAAACAACTTGTCACTACCCCCACCCACATCGCAGGTCACACACTCGACCCTATCTTCACCTCCAGCAAACATGTCTCCTTCAGCCACACCACAGCTCTCCTTTGGACTGACCACCGCTGCGTTCACTTTACCTACAACAAGACCACATCCAACAACCATCCCCAACCCACTCTGCGAAGAAACTGGAACAAAATCACCATCGACCAGATCTCCTCATCGCTTCTTCAAAACCCCCCCCCGCCCACTCCTCAAACCCCGACCAAGCAGCCATTAACCTCACCCAATGGCTATCCAACAGCGCCGACATCCTAGCACCGCTGAAAAAACGACAAATCAAACTTGGCAGCAAGTAGGCCTCCTAGTTCAACGATGATCTTAAGAAATCCAAGAAACTCTGTCGCTCCCTTGAGAAGGCCTGGAAAAAAGACCCAAACACCAGCACCAAGGACGCCTTCTTAAACGCCACCCGTATACACCACTAACTGATCCGGAATGCCAAGAAAGCTGCTTTCAAGGACCGACTAGATCGCAACGCCCACAACAGCAAGGAATTATTCAACATCGTCAAGGAATTTACCAACCCCTCAGCCAACTCCAATGACATCACCCCCTCTCAAGCCCTCTGTGACTCCCTGGCCTCATTCTTCCACAACAAAATTGCAGACATCCACAACAGCTTCGACAACCGACCCGAAGACCAACCCACCCAACCCTCTGCAGGACCCCCACCCCCCTTGAACATCCTCAATGACTGGAACCCAATCTCCACTGAGGACACCATCCGTCTGATGAACTCTATCCACTCAGGATCCCCCACAGACCCATGCCCTCACCACATCTTTAACAAAGCAGACTCCATTATAGCACCGCACCTCCGAGACATCATCAACTGCCCCCTCAACTCCGCAACCTTCCCGGAAAGTTGGAAACATGTCGAACTCAGCGCCCTTCTGAAGAAACCCACAGCTGACCCCACCGAACTCAAAAACTACCGCCCCATCTCGCTCCTTCCATTCCCGGCCAAAGTCATCGAGAAAGCTGTCAACAACCAGCTCGCCGCCTTCCTCGAAACCAACAAATCCCTCGACTCCTCTCAGTCCGGCTTCCGAGCCAAACACAGCACCGAGACCGCACTCATCGCAGCAACAGACGACATTCGAACTCTGCTAGACAACAGAGACACAGTCGCCCTCATCCTCCTCGACCTCTCCGCAGCCTTTGACACAGTTTGTCATAGCACCTTAATACAACGCCTCAGAAACATCGGAATCCAAGGAAAAGCACTGGAATGGATCACCTCATTCCTTGCCGGAAGAACTCAGAGAGTCCGCCTTCCTCCATTCAAATCAGAAGCTACCGAAGTCATCTGCGGCGTGCCGCAAGGATCTTCACTCAGCCCCACCCTCTTCAACGTATACATGAGCCCCCTCGCGGCTATCGCACGCCAACACAACTGCAACATCATCTCCTACGCTGATGACACTCAACTGATACTATCACTCACCGAAGACCCTAACACCGCCAAAACCAACCTACATGAAGGAATGAAAGAAGTAGCCGAGTGGATGAAGGACAGCCGTCTAAAACTGAACTCCGACAAAACTGAAGTCCTTATCCTAGGTACCTCCCCCTCCGCCTGGGATGACTCTTGGTGGCCAGAGGCCCTTGGAAAAGCACCCATCCCGACGGACCACGCACGGAACTTAGGTGTCATCCTGTACTCCTCACTCTCTATGAACAAACAAGTCAACGCCGTCTCATCTTCTTGCTTCAATATTCTTCGCATGCTCAAAAAATCATTTCACTGGATCCCCACCGAAACTAGAAAAACGGTCACCCACGCACTGGTCACGAGCCGCCTGGACTACGGTAACACCCTATACGCGGGTACCACCGCAAAACTCCAGAAAAAACTCCAACGCATCCAGAACGCCTTAGCCAGACTCATACTAGACATCCCGCGTAAAGACCACATCTCCGGACACCTGAAAAACCTCCACTGGCTCCCCGTTAACAAGAGGATTACTTTCCGCCTCCTAACCCACGCACACAAAGCACTCTACGAACTTGGACCCGAATGCCTCAACTCACGACTTTCCTTCTACACCCCCTCCCGCCACTTACGATCCTCCAACCAAGCCCTTGCAACTGTACCTTGCATCAACAAAACCACCATGGGAGGCAGATCCTTCTCCTACCTGGCAGCTAAAACCTGGAACTCACTTCCCACTCACCTTCGCCTCACTCAGAACCACCTTACATTCAGAAAGCAACTTAAAACCTGGATATTCAACAAGTAATTCCCCACCCTTCCTAAAGCGCCCTGAGACCCTCTGGATATGTAGCGCGCTATAGAAATCACTTGACTTGACTTGACTTGAATCGGTCTGCATGTGGTTTAAACAACTCAATGGGAAGGCCATTGGGGCCCGAAGCTTTAACCGAGTGGACCCCCCTAATAGCCATAGCCACCTCATCGTCAGTGAGGGCGGAGTCCAAGAAATTCCTATCTTCGTCTGACAAGGCCGGCATCGGTATATCCCGGATCATGCCAGCGTTGTTGACCTCTGTGAACGTTCCAGTCGCAGTATATAACTCCTCATAATATCACACGAATTCCTGAACTATCAACTGGGGATCCGGCGTGACAGCGGGCCCACATTCAGTTCCGGGACCAAACGAGACCCCCAGTCCCCCTTTTCCAACCAGGCGATTAGCTTCCCAGCCTTATCACTGTGCTCATAAATCCTACTCTGCGTTGTGTCGTGTTGCGCCTTCGCGCCCTCACGTGTCATAGACTTGTATTCCTCCTGGAGTAGCCCGAGGCGATGAGTCGCCTCAGACTCGCTCCCAGAGCAAGCCGCGATTTCTAAGACCACAAGCTCCGCCTCCACACTATCCAATTCCTCCCTCCTCTTCTTCTTCTGCCCGGATACTAGGGAGATGGCCTCTCCTCTTATTACAGTCTTATAAGCCTCCCAAGGAGAACACATTGACGTTACCGAACCTTCATTTTCGCGGAAAAAGCTATCCGTGGCCGGCTTAAGTTCCTTTTTTACCCCAGTGTCTTTCAGACGCCACAAGCTTATAGGAGCAATTCTACCAACGTCGCCCAGCCCCAGACACAACCGAAGCCAAATCGGCGAGTGGTCAGAAACCCCCCTTGCCAAATGGGCCACTTCACGGATTAGGGTCGCCTGAGCCGCCGGCAAAAGCACGTGATCAATTCTGGAAAGGGAATGGTGCGCCGCGGAGGCATGCGTATACTAGGCGGCGCACGGGTGTTTGAGACGCCAAGCATCTAACAAACCTGACATGGAAATGAAGTCGGGTAGCCAGCGACGAGAGGGCAACAACACACGGGAGGGGCGCCTATCCAATTCGCCATCCACTACAGCATTAAAATCCCCGCCCAACACCATGATGCCGACTTGCAATGTGAGAAATATCCAACCTAAGTCACAGAAAGTGTCGGCCTGCAATGCCGGGGGGACGTAAATAGACACAAAAGTGACCGTCCTACCCTCCCAGAGACCCGTACGCCTATATAGCGACCACGATTGTCAGACCAGGTAGAACGGATCGCGAAGGGAAAGGAGTTCTTCACTAGTATACCCACTCCCCTTGAACCGGAGGTGAAATCAGCGTGAGCCACTAGTTTATATCCTCCCCTGTGCAACGCCATACACTGCTTCCCCATTAAGTGTGTTTCCTGCAACAAAACGACATCCGGCATGTGCCGTCTGATGAGTTGGTTCACCATAGTGCGTTTGATCCTGTCCCCCAACCCGTTCACATTCTAGCTTAGGACTGAGAACCCCAGGCCCTGTCTAACGGCAGCCATGCATCCTTCCAAAAGAGAACAGGAGAACCGAGGGCCCCCTTAGCAATCCCTGGTCACTTACGACAAACGATGCAACACAAAAAAATCCCCAACAGCCAAACCCCCAACCCCCCACCCTGCACCCCTGCATACAATGGACACACATCCCCAACTCGCAGAGTGCCTGTCTCCCCACTAACTAGTATCTAAAAGTAGAAATGGAGGAGGACCTTACAACAGGCCGCCCGCCCCTGCCACTCCAAACCAACCCTTAACCCCCCCCAACCGGAACAATCATATATAAAAAGAGTCTCAATCAAAAAAGAAATAATACAGTAAAAATTGTCCACAGAGGGAGGGGAAAATAACGAAACCCTCTACCAGGCCCCCTGTACCAGCAATGGAATAAGTGCGGCTTACAGTCACAAGCAATGTGTTATTCTTCGCTATCTGTTCAGGCCTGAGCCCCAGAGTCTGATGCTTCCACCCGGTCCAGCCAGTCCGCGGCCACCTCAGGGTTATCAAAGAACCAAGCTTTTCCGTCATGTTCTATCCTCAGTCGTGCGGGATACAGCATTGAGTATTTCATCTCCCGGTCTCTCAACCTCCGCTTTATGGACATCAAGCCTTGTCGCTGTCTCTGGACCATCTGTGTGAAGTCAGGGAAGAACAACAGCGAAGCGTTCTCGTATGCCAATGGACCAGTGGACCTTGCCGTTTGCAAAATGGCTTCCCGGTCACGAAAGTTCAAGACCCGGGCAATGATGGGGCGCGGAGATGCCCCGACCTTCGGGCGGCCTCCGGGGATCCTGTGTGCTCTCTCCACAGTGAAAAAGTTACTAAGGCCCTTCGGCTTGAGATGGTTCAGGATAAGGTCCTCAACAAAGAGATCAGGGGTCGCCCCTCCAGATTTTTCCGGGACCCCCAAAATGCGGACGTTGTTGCGGCGTGCCCGACCCTCATATTCATCAAGCTTGCTATCAAATTGATGTTGGGCCGCCTTAAGGTCGCGCACTTCCTTCTGGAGCTCGGAGACGTCCTCGAGAAGACTCGTTGTTTTAACCTCAAGGTTTTTGACCTTCTCTGTAGTTTTCGTGAGGTCGGTCCTGAGAAGACCAACCTCAATTGCGACAGTGTCCAGTTTTGTGTCCATCTTGCCCAAGGAGGATTGGACCCCAGCGATCGTGGCCATTAAGTCCTTCATAGTGGGGTCGTCGCTGACCGAATCAGCATCGGTGCCTCCAGCCGGAGGTCGTTTCACGTCTCTGGGGGACCCCTTGGAAATGGCATATTTATGGATTCGGTTCGACTGGACCTGTTGAGTAGTTTTTTAGGTCTTCTGCTGACTCTTTTCAGAGTCTCTCAAAGCCATCTCAAGCGCAAATGAGGGCGAAACCCACCACTCCTCAATCGAGTGTGGGTTGGTGCTGCGATGGACGGTATCTAGACCAGGCTGGGAGGCGCATGTCGTCGCAGTCGCGATCCGGATTCGACAAAGCAGGACCCGTCCGGCCACTTCCGGTCTCTGTGGCCAATGTTGTTGCACTCCGTCCCGAGTGATTCCTGAACCGGGTCCCCAGACTCCGATGCCACAGGCCCCAATTTTTCCGGCGACGATATTCGGTCACCACAGCCACCAAATGAACCGAATTTCGCCTAGTGACTCAGGCGCTGGTCCCCCACCCGATGGTAGGGACAGGGCTCAGGATAGTGTGCTGGATAGTCAGTCAGGATGTGGCGGCTGGCGGAGCCGATGCTCAAGCGGCCATCTTGGTCCCCGGCTCGACTCCTCCTCCCCGTTTAATCCTTTTTAACATCGAGTTCGCCTGACAAGGAGTTTGGCATTAGGGAATGGTATTGAGACTCTCAACAATCCATTTCCTATAGGAAGAAGAGAACTTCTCCTCCCTCTCATGCTTTTTATGTTTTTTGTGAGCAAAAATCTCTTGCAAAGTTGTTTCCTTACCTATTAATTACCTATGGGTGAAGGAGAGTAATTATGTGTCTCCTTTGTGTGCATTGCCCCAAAACAACATGCTCTTTCCAACCCTCCCTGATGGCCTTTGGAAAATAAAAAAGGAAAAAGAATCACCTGCTGCTTTGTCATTCTCTGATCCCAGACGTCACATGTAAGCATCATGCAGTGCCGAGAAGGACATCTTGTGGTATCAGGGACCCGACGTAACTACTGAAACTTTTAAAGGTGACATTTGCCTTAGTTGCTGTTAAAGTGCTGTGGAATTTTGTTGTTGAACACCAAGAGAGGTCCAACAAGAACTCATGCCTGCATGAGGTTTGGTGCCTTATACATTCTGATTAAATATAACAGGTTACCTCTAGTACCATAAATACATGGTCTTCTTTCAGAAGAAGGGAGGAAGTCTTCCATACTCTGTGGTACAACTAATGAACTAGATTACTTATGACCTTTCTAATTGGTGGGGCAACAAGCCAATTGAAAATTCATCTATTTTCAAAAGTACTTAATACATACTACAAACATTCTTTAGAAAGTTTTTTTACTTCATGATTAATTATTTTTTCTTTTGTTCTGATGTCATCACATCCGATGGCGGAACGTAGACTGCTTAGACTGGGGAGACATTGCTGTTTTTCCAACCAGTCTGAAGCCTGGAAGGATATTTCATGAGGTGAATAATCTGTGGAAAGTTTTTTGACATAAAGGTATGTTAGAGTATCCTTCCTTTACATGATCAAGAGGTGTTTTTCCTGAACCATGAAGTTGTTGGACCAATTAGCAATGTCAATTAGTTGATTGCAAAAGTTTAACACAAACCAAGACAAAAGATAATATGTCCACTTCAGAACGTTAACCAACAAGCCTAATTATTTTGATGGCTTAGCTTGGTCAAGCAAATATGGCTTTGTTATAAAATGATTGTATAAATGATTAAAGCAATGTTATGTCTATTTGCATGGCCCAGCTTATCACCCATGTGGGTATCCAGGTGCTGGAGCAGGAATGTAGGCTTGGGGGATGTTCCTAGTAGAACAGACAGGTATTCATTTTCTTGTGGAAATTTAAGGAGTGAAGTAGCTGTCATAATGTGTTAAGGAGCATCATTCCAGTTCTTGGAAGTTTTGAAAGAGAAGGCACACCCTCCTGACTGGCTTCTGCAGATGCAGGAGACCAGTGTGAGGTGGAGTGTAGCTGTCTGGTAGATTGGTAGAGTTGAAGTTGGTTGTTGAGGTAAGCCGGATTGATGTTTTGGATGGCTTTGTAGACATAGATGAGCAGCTTGAATTGGCAACGTTTCTGGATGGGTAGCCAGTGTAGTTCGGTGAGGTAGGGAGTGACGTGAGCGCTCCTGGGCAAGCCCAGGATGAGTCTGGCTGCGATGTTTTGGATGCTCTGGAGTCTTTGAAGCAGTTGGTTGGATACGGCGACAGAGTGCATTGACATAGTCGAGCTATTGGTTATGAGGACCTGCGTCTTGTGTTTTTATGTGTGTGGGTGGAGCCATTTGAAGATCTTGTGAAGCATACTGAAGGCAGCAGGAAACGATCATAGCATTGACCTGTTTACTCATCGTGAGTTTGTCGTCTAGGATGATGTTGAGGCTCTGGTGTGGTCTGTGGGGGTAGGCGGGGGACCAATTTTGGTTGGCCACCCGATGGAGTCCCAGGGGGAGCTCTTGAATTCAAAGATCAGGATAAGCGTTTTGTCCATGTTGAGTTTAAGACAGATCTCTTTCATCTAGTTGACCATGTTGAATATGCAAGGAGGTGAAACTGATTCTGGTGTTTATATCAGTGAGGGAGAGGATGAGCTGACTGTCATCAGCGTAGGAGAAAATGTTGATGCTGTGGGCTCTTATGATAAGGGTGAGGGGTGCCATGTACAAGTTGACCAGGGTTGAACTGAGGGAGAAGTCCGTAGGGCTCAGCGGATGAACTTCTTGTGTTCAGAGGTGTAGGGGGAAAAGTCTGATCCATTAGGTTCTGTAGGAGAAAAAAGATGTGATCCAATTCTGGGTGGGTCCTTGAATTCCTATGTTCTGGAGTCTGGTAATGAGGGGGCCATGGGAGACTGTATTTAAGGCAGCCAAGAAGTCGAGCACCATGAGGGTGGTGGCTCCCCTCTGACCATGATGAATCAGATAATGTCTGTTGCTACCAAAAGTGCAGTTTCCATGCTGTGGTTGCTGTGGAACCCTGACAAGGTGGAATTCAGGAGATAGGGCTGTTCTAAATTTGTAGAAAGTTGCCTGTTGATCTCTTTCTCAAGGACTTTGGCCAGGAAAGGAAAAAGCTTAATAGGTCTGTAGTTGCTGAGTTCTTTCAGGTTGGTCGAGGGTTTCTTCAAGAGGGCTGTGACTTCTGCGTGTTTCCTGCTATCTGGGAAAGTTCAGCTAAGTATGGCGGAGTTGATGATGGTGATGTTGGCAATGATCAGGTGTTCTTTCCAAGTTATACATGTGGTGAGGGCAGAGGTATCTGGGGGACCCTCAATGGATGGTCCGCATAATTCTGACAATGTCTTCTCTGGTGAGTGGGCTCCAGTTCGTTAAAAGGTAATATCTCTTGGTGGTGGTGGGATGTTTACATTACACTTTACACATTACATTTCCATTTTAAAACAGCTACAATAATTGCAATAAAGGTAGAATGTCTAGCTAGAGTTATTTTCCTTAATGAAAACATATATTGTCATTATACATAGATAATAAAGCTTTATTTTTAAGCACTAAGTCTATCTAAGGCTATGTGTGCCACACCTCTATGTTACAAATCTTTGGGAGCATATGGAAACGCCTGGAGGAATTTAATTTTTTCCCTAATTGTCTTCTCTACTCTTGCCCTCTTGGTCGCCTTTTCGTATTTTTCCTATATACTTTTCTTTTTTTGCGGTTTATTTTGTGTGTGTATATATTATTGGTTATTTGAGTTAAGTATTTGTGGTTTTATTTATGTTTGTTAAAATATAGCTTCAGGACGTCTTGTTTGTTGTACTATTTACATTCTCTTTCTTCACGGACGTTCTGCAGTTCTTTGATGGATTGATTGTGATAGCTTCAATGTTAACTGTTGGTTTTATTACTTCTGTATTCTCCTTTAAAACAAGCTTTAAAGGGGAGAGTGGATTTTAATGGGTCTCTAAGCATCAGGGAAAAGAACTAGTATTAATTTTCAATCCTGTCTAATGATTTTGAAAAACTCTCTAATAAGTTTAAGTCTTACAGTGCTGAAGTGCTAAGTTTCATCTTTACAAAGTTTTACAATGTTTGTAAACATCTAGCTCCTTGAGGAAGCTCTTCTTTTCCCATTCTCCATCCCATCTCTCACTTGTTACGTGTTCATTGGTTACGTGAACACCAGGTAATTGGTGATGTCATTAAAGGTGTAAGGAAGCCATATAAATTTGGTCATCAATGATGCAATGAATGAAAATATAAAAGAGAACATTATTTGGTGCAGCATATATATACAAATATCTCCATGCACTGTGAGTCTTGTGCATACATTTAGTAAATAAGACACCTAATAAGCTCAATACACATTCAAAATGGATTATTCATTGGTACCTGGACAAGTTTCTGTATTGTGCAGCTGTCCTCTTGTATGGTCAAGTACTTTTTATGTCTTTCTGGTCTCTCATCAAGAGTCAATAAGGTATCTTTTCGGTTATCCTTTCTTGAAAACAAAGGACTTTCTGCCCATCTCTTCATTAATTTCCGTATTGTTATAATATTATCCTTGGACTGTTGAACTCTCTGATGAACGTCATGAATTGTAGTCTGTAGTTCTACAATGTAATCCCAGCTACTTTCATCGTTCCACGTGAAGAACTCCTCAGCCTCTCTCAGACGCTCATCAATCTTCTTCATCTCCCCTTCGAGCAAAGGAAATTCCACTTCCAAGATGGTTTGTTTCAAGTTGTTGTACCAGTTAACCACAAGATCTAGATTTCCTATGTACTGATGTCAAAAAGAAACATGAGGGTGAAGGTTAGTTGTGAATGTAACATCTGTATCAGATTTATGTCAAGGAAGATCGCACACATTCTGTGGGGGATGTCTGCATACAAAGGAGTAATACAGAAATTTGAAAAATTTGCAATTTTCAATCTGTCGGTAACATAATCAGTGGTAATGTAACTTTACTTTTAGTAATCATTTTCAATGTCTACATGCATAAACATTTTCGTTCATTTGTGGAAAGAGTACTATATAATCCAATTGGCTCATACATACCAGGCCTATTTGAAGGTTCAAACTGTCACTATGCAGAGTAGATTATAGAGCACCTCCAATAAATAATTGTTTGAATACATAAGTGGTCATTCTGAAGAAGCAAACATTCTAAGCTGGCAGAGTTCACACAGTTTATGGATCCATCTTTCATTGGCAGTTGGTAAGCGTGACATGTCCTGTGGCAACAATTTCTTTTTCCACCAGCCACTACATTATTAACTCTTAAACTCCCATTGATTTATATGGCCATATAGAATCTGTTTTCACAAAGTGAATATATTTACAAATTCCCTTTTCCGCACCACGTTACCTTGATCCACATAGAAAGAATCTCAGAAATGCTACCGCCCTTCATATTTTCTGTAACACCAGTGAAAACGTATTCTCTCCCTCAAATAGCCTCACATACTTTTCACCTATGCTCATTCACCACCCTGCCAGTCAACCTTGACACTGGACTGCTCAGTCTGGTTCAGGCTTCTTTTTGGTGACCTTAATACATATTGAAGTCCCTCACATCTTTGTTTTATGTTTTGTATTTAATTAATTCAAAACTTTGTACAATCTATAATGCCTGTCTTCGAGTTCTGTACCCAGAAATCATAAACTTACTCTCAATTAATATACCCACATAAAATATTATTGCAACACAGTGTAACGTAGACAGGAGTAGATCTACTCCTAGGGGTATTCAAGGGTGGCGATGCCCTGTTAGTTTGTGGGTCTTCACAAACTTTCATGTTTCATTCCCAAACTGTATATGGTTGGAGATTTACTTTTGTCAAGGGCAGGAATAAAGACATTTCCAATGGGCATGATACACCCCGAACTTTGGTGCAAAGCAGGAGAAGTCTCTCTCCAGGAAAAAAATATTTAATAATTTCCCTTTTGGAGTGTAACAATTAGTGTGCCTGAGCTTCCTTAGAAAATGTGACCTCATTAAATATTCACATGTATATCTACTTCTCTGAATTCACAAAACATTCTAGAGTACTCCTGAGGAAACAGACAGTCACAGGTTCCCATTAAACTTGGGAATCTTTCTGAATTTTGAAATGTTGTGACAGCACGCTCATCACGTCTACCATCTCAAAATAAATTCCATTTCCAGATTATCAAGTTATCTGCTGCTTAGCCAGATTCTAAGTTACACTATGTTATGTAATGCAGGTTTATGGAATGAACTATCACCTAGGAAGCTATCCTGGCGCTGAGCAGGTGTGAGTCTAGACACACCTCGGGCCTAGTAGGACTAATTGCAAGGCAGGTCTTCAGCTTCTTGTGGAACTCACGAAGTGAGAAGGATTCTCTTATTTGTAGTGACAGATCATTCCATGCTTGGGGAGGGATGTAGGAGAAGGCTTGAGCACCGGACCTGGTTTTCCATATGCTTGCATTTTGTAGGAGTTTGTACGAGCAGAGGTGTCTGGAAGGTTTGGAAAGGCAGATGAGATTGTTGGGCCAGTGTTATGAACTGCCTTGAAAATATTGGTGAGGAGTTTGAATTAGGCTGGTTTGTGAATGGGGAGTCAGTGGAGTTCCTTGAGGTGTGGTGGGATGTGTATGTGTGTGGGATATTAAGAGTGATTCTGACCACTAAGTTGTGAATGGTCTCCAGCCTTCTGGGGAATTGTTTGTTGATCCCTGCATTGATGATGTTCCCTGAGATCAGCTTGCTTGTGACCAGAGCGTATGTGATGGTTTTCAAACTGCTGATTAGGAGCCATTAAAAACCCTCCTTAGCATGTTCAGGTTATGAAATCATGAGGTGGTGACTGCATTGACTTGGGCAGTCATGTCGAGTTTGCTGTTGATAGTCATGATGTTCTTGACATGGTTGGTGGTGGTGGCCATCAGTCCTAGATCTGTTGGCTACCAGGTGGAGTCCCACAGTGTTGTGCTCTTCCGTAAGATCATCATTTCGGTCTTGTTAGTGTTCAGCTCTAGACAGTTTGTCTTCATCCAGTCGGCAGTTTCAGTCATGAACAACTTGATCCGGGTACTGGGCGTCTTGTCCATGATGGAGATAATGAGTTGTGTGTCATCAGCATAGGAGAGGACATTGATATTGTGGGAGATGTTGATTCTGGCTAGAGGGATCATGTATGTATTAAAGAGGGTTGGGTTCAGGGAAGGTCTTGCAGAACTCAGCAGAGGAGGTTGCAGGCATCTGAGGTGTATGGTGCGAGGCTGATTGACTGGTTCCTTCCAGTCAGGAAGGAGCAGATCCATCAGAGTGTGTGTCCTTGGATTTCAATGTCGTGCAGATGTTGGATGAGGATGGGGTGGGAGACTCTGGGCCAGATTATGAGTATGGTGATCTACAGAGTCACCGTATTCATGGTGGCGGTCCGACCACCACCACACTGCGGGCCCACCCTCAGTATTATAAGTGTGATGGTTGGACCATCAGGAGACTGCTGGCTCCACTGGAATCAAGGATGGTGCTGTGCTGGCAGTCTGGAAATGGGCAGTAATATGCTGGTGGTGCTGCTGCGGAACCACAGAGCATATTTTGAGGTGGGTATTTGTTGAGGTATAGGTTAATGATTTTATCGAAGCATTTAAGGGTCCACAGAGCGGTGGAGGCATACAGAATTGGTGGAGCATAGCCCTGATAGGTTGCAGTCCTGTAGAGTAGGCTTGTTGGGGAGGCATCCGATGGGCCCCCTACATGGATGGACTACATGGTGGCAGCAGTTTCTTCTGGGGAGATGACAGGCATGTGGCTGCACTGGTTCTTTTGATAACATTTGGATGTGCTTGGTTAGGTCAGTCAGGTCCATTTGTGAGCTGAAGCTACTGTAAATAGTGGTGATTTTGTTGTTGAAGAATTGAGAGAGATTGTTACAGTGGTCTTGTGAGGGAGCGATGGAGTCAAGAGGTTTTTTTGCCAGTTGATGGCAAAGGGAAATCTTTCACAATTTCAAAGATTCCTTTGCTTCTGTGGGTGCTGGTATTAATGCGTTCTACCAAAGTGGTGATTTTGGTGGTCTGGATTATTTGTTGGTAGATTCTTAGGGAAAAGTTGAACATACTTCTGTCTGGATTGTACTGGCTCATTCCCCATTTGTGCTTCAGTTGTTTGCAGAGGAGTTTCATCAGTCTGAGTTGCTGTGTGTACAAACTAGCCAACTGTCTGGATCTTGTTGCATTGCTATATTTGAGGGGGACAGGGAGTCAGTGCAGGAGGTAATCCAACTGTTGAAATCTTTGATGGCTTTGGAGAGGCTGTTGCTGTGTTCCGGTTAGTGGATGGTGTTCCAGTCCTGGTCAGTGATGCTGTACCAGTTCTGGTGGACTGGTTTGGAAGTGGTGCATGTGAGATTAACCAGAAAGGGGATGCTTACGTTGATGAGGGAATGGTCTGTCCTGGGAACCTGTGTGGGCTCATAAACTTAGATGTTGCCAATGTCGGTGAAAATAGTTTTCAGGAGGTGTCCGATGATGTAAGCAGGTCCCTTTACTCGTTGGGTTAGACCCTGTCTTCCAAGGTCTTTAGTGAGTGCTCTAACGTTGTTTACGTTATTGGTGTTGGCATGATCTTCTAGGTGGAAGCTCAGGTCTCTGAGAAGGATGTAATTGCCAGTGTTGAGGGCAAGTGGTGTAATGAAGTCTATGATGGTGTTGGTGGAGTTGGTGTGTGGTCCAAGTGGTCTATAGATGTGAGTGTTACTTAGTGTGGGGTTGGCTGTGAAGTGGAGCTTGAACAACACGTGTTCCATGTTGGAGGACAACATGTCCGTGCCTAACTGAGTTTATCAAAGATGTGAACCATCTGGTATGGTTTATCATGTTTATACATGTATGTTGGGGCAGCATTAGTGTTTTGTTTGAAATTAAATGCACAGCCTCCCTGTCAAGGATAATTATTTTAATTTCATTTGCCTTGAATTTTCAATATGTAGCCATATTATTGGGGCATCAGAAATTCCTTGTTTTAAGGCATCAGCCTTAGTTTTTATTTGATTATAATAATTGTATCCACCAGTGATTTCAGGTACCCAGACCTGTAGTTCACAGACCGTTTTTTGCAAGTACATGTGTGAACAAGCAATTCATGCAGTGCTTAGCAGACCATTTAAATGTTTGCCATCTATAACAATTAAAACTTGTTTAATGATGTTGCCAACCGTTCATGCAGTTCCTTGATTATCAAACGATACACCTCATCTGCCCTACAGACATATTCCCCAACATATTTTCTTGTTCAAGCAGAACATTTGTTTTCAAATTTATTAGCATTCATCTCCTCCCTTTCCCTTAATTCTGCTGCATCAATCGTGATGTGAGAACTGAACATAAATATCAGTTCAGAATTTTCCTCAGCAAATTCAACCATATTCACTCTTACACCTTAACACTCTTGATTTTCTGATACTCCTACAAATGTTTTGATTTCAATCAGAGTAGACAATATCCTCATGATTAAATATTTCTGATCATACTGATACTTTATAATGAGTCAAACATTATTTTAACATACACTAAACGGTATAAATATGCGGTCAAAATAAAGTACCAACCTTCATAAAAGTGTCTCTCTTTGCATAGATCTTCAAAGCCGTCCCTGGAATATGAGACTGATTCAACATTTTGAGATATTTCACCTCTCTTAATACCGACAACAGCTATAACAAAAATAAACACAAACTGTTGGGACATACATTTTGATTTTGTTTTGAGTGCACTTGTACAGGGCACAACAGTTAGCAAATGAATGAAAGAGCGCTTAACAATAAATTGACAACTGATGTGGAGGAGCGTCTTGCTTCAACTTTCTTCTTCCTAAAAAAGAAGGTAAGCATACACATTCTGTAGATAGGATTTCACAAGTGAAAGCGTCACAATGTGAATAACAAAATGCAATATAATGGTTTAAAGTAATATATAAAAGCCCAAAGGGGACAAACGTATTCTGTACCAATAGCACTACAGATGGCACCTTTCCAGAGTACAAGTGGAACTGACAGAAACAATTAGGGAAACATTTCTGTAGGGCAATCAAGATGACTACAAGTGTGGTAGGCAGAGAATAGACTAAGCAGATTCTACTACTCTGGTGCCACACACTGAATAATCTGTCAAAATGACGAGTAGAGATGCAGACAGGTGCTGGTAGGGTTGTGGAGGGAGGGAACACCATTAACTATATTCTACAAGTTACTCATGCTAACAAAGTATTTTGAAGTAGAGTTGGAATCTCTTGATTTGATATATGGAATTGCCTTACCTTAAATCAAACCATTATTCCTACCTCGTTGTCCAACATGGAAATGCTTCCCACTACATTGTGGCACATGACAATAGATAGTACAGATCTGTTGATAACATGACATGCAATAGCTCCTCATTGGGGAAAGGAGAAAGCAGCAACCTTGCAAAACTAACTACACGAAAAATAGCATGTCTCAGCCTTGGGAAAACTGATGGCAGAGGCTACACACTAGCCAAATAACTTAGACAGATGATAGAACCCCATAATATACTAGTGACAGTTTTTGGCATGCATGATCCTCCGTGAAAGCAGTCAGTTAATCTCACAAACTTAGGTGAAGAGATGAGTAAGACTCACACAATAAGTATTTCAAATGGACCTGTGCAAGTGTATTGTCGATTTAGATACAATTGCACAAACAATCATAACTATGGAAAAAGATTGCGCCTTTGACTGAATCTTCAAAAGATTGAAAGGGAATGTTTGGGTGTGAGAAGGAAACATCTGCAGGAGGTTAATAGTGGAGTTAGTGGGGTGTTTGAGAGGATGGAATGTAGCTGAAAATAGGAAGAGGACAAGGGTTGCTGTGCTGCTTTTCATAAGTCATTAGCGACTTCTATTGATTGGCTTCTGAAAAAATACTATCATTTTGATGGTCTTCCTTAGTAATGATTCATGTAATGGGAAAAATAGAAATACTTCAGTAAAGAAGCCACGCAGAAGCTAGATGTTGAGAAAATGTTAAGAGCTTTGCTATTTTTTTTCATGGTCTTGTTGAGCATGCAGTAAGCTACAAGGGTGTCAGAGACCTGTATAGTGGGGAGGATCATAGTTTAGACAAAATGTATAAATAATACAATCAAATATCATACAACATACAAAAAAATACATTAAGGGAATGTTTATCTACATCAATCCAAAAGTGTGTGTGTGTTTGGGTGGAAATCAGCTGACAACATTTTTGCACAGTTAACACCCATTAGAAGCAAGTAAAAGGAGGCATAGGAGGCAATGGATAAAGGAACAAAAGGAGAGGGTGTATAAATTGGAGACAATGGAATGTTCAGGCTACAGCAGACAGAGTAATGGCAACTTTGGCAATATAAGGCATTCTATAGAGAAAGATTTTGCATGCCAAAAGTATCCCTGCTCCAGGATAACCACAACAATAAAGGAACAATACAAAAACAGCTGGTAAAAAAACACAATTATATTTCCTTGTAAAAATATACCCCACATAAATGCTAACACACAAGTAAAAATACCCAACAGTAGTTAACAAAGAACTTACTTTCTAACATTACATATACAATAAAACAGAGTTAGACCTGCTGCATGTACCTGAAACAACTATGGCAAAAACCAAAACTAACCGAAAAAATAAACAATAATAGTAATATTAACCATGATAACTTTCCACCACCTTCGTCTGAACATATTAAATATTGATACTAGATTAAAATTATAGTTATGTTTACCACATAAACAGCAAGGAGGAACCGCAACCTGCAGAGCAGACAGCATCCCAAAACGACAAAAACAGGCATACAAATAAAGCATTTGATAAAAAAAATTATAATAATGGAAATGGAAAAAAACTTTCTTACAATGCAAACCAATACAATCAATAAATGAAAATAGTTTTTCTAAAAAATGTAGCTAAATGTATGAAAACTGTAAATGAGCAAATACTTTACACTATTTCGATTATAGAACATTTTGAGACAATTAAATCAATATTGAAAAATATAAAAGCTTGTTTAAAAATCTTAATATGCATATACATGTTAATGAAATTGTTTATAAAAATGTACATAGAATTCTTAATAATTATTGCAAATTTGAATATGTATTTAAAAAATAACTATCAATTCACATAAAAAGTTTTACATTAAAAATATGTTTTTGTTTTAAAAAAGTCAAAAATGGTAAGCAAATGAAAAAGTATACGTTTTATATTAATAGCAAATGTATACATAGAATTAACTCCAAACTTAGCAACTTGACCAAATTAAAGAAACACATTTATGTAACATAAATTAAGTATTTCTGTTCCAAACTTAAGCATTTTATGGAAATTGTTGGACTTTGGGCGGGGGGGGTTACATTTACTATTCTTCAGTTCAAAATATTTTATTGAGTTTGCAATAAAGCATATACCAAACAAAAAAAAGTACTGATGAAGTGATATTAAGCTTGGAATATTACATTTGATGGAAATTACATCTGTACATTGAGAACTGTAGTCTGACAGAAACTAAAATGTAAAAATAAAAAGGGAGGGGGGAGAAATAACTACTGGTAATAAGTATTACGTAATGGAGCTATATATCAACCCCTTCGCTGCGGCCGCGATTTTACCGCTGTGCGGTAAACAAAAGAACAGGGCGGGGCCGTGACGAACCCCAGCCGTCATCAGCAGACGCCCACCGCGGGGCGTGACAGCTGGGGTTCGTCACCAGCATGGGAGGGGAAATCTAACAAACTGAACTTGATAGATAATATAAAACAATTAATAGTATCATTCTATATAGTTATCACTTGGATTACAAAACGAATGGTAAGTGGATGGATTCTGAACACCACCCAACATCAGCTCCCTTTCTGGTAAAAATTATCCATGACCATCATGCATTTATTGATAATAATGAGGCACCTTTCCAATTGGTAGTAATGGATTTGAAAGCAGCAGATATTAGGAAGTTAAAGAGCTTATTATCTAAATCTTTGTTGAAAACAATACCGATTTACAAATCAACAAGTTATATGAATGTTTATCTAATAAAGGATATTTTTTTATAATAGCATTCCAAACCTCATTCTAAAACTTAAGGATAATATTGCATTCAAAATGCATATGTTTAAGTGAACCTGGAGCTAAATTACAATGCCAGCAAGTGGGAGTATTTAGTAGTTTTGCTTTCATTTTTTTTTGTTCAATATCTGTTTAAAGAATTCACACAAATAAAACATACATGTTTAGAAAATAAAAGGCAAGGGTGGGAGGGCAACAAAAGCTGGGCTACATAATAAGCTGTAGTGTAGTTCCTAGTTTCCCACTAGGCCCTGCGCATTGGAATAACAAACAGTAGTATCGACGTGGAACTGCTTATATTCCAGGCCTCCACTGACTATGCTAAACTTAATTGGGTTGTGTTACCAACTAGCTCAGAGGTCACTGGAAACTTTCTTCTCTGCATAGGAAGTGATCAGCTTCCTTGGCACAGACAAGAAGGGATTCAGCTTTCCAACAACCGTGCAACATGACAACTTTGCTCCTCAGATCAAGAGTCGATCTCTAGGGTCGTGTGAAACAATAGACACAGATTTCACTCAGTCAGTCTAGTGCAGTTTACTTTCACGGTATGTAGAGAATAGAGAGACGGGCGTGTATCAATAAAGGGTTAACATTTATTGAACAGTCTTTCTTCTCGTACAAGAGAAATGTATTGCCACAATTGCAATAATTGTTATTATAAAAAGTACGTACAGTAAGATAAGTATTGCGAAATAGAACTGTAAAAGCATTGATATGGTTTCTTAGCCATACAATGGTTTAGAAGTAATAAAACATATATACAGTCATATATACATTAGGCTAACATACTCAACTGGTGCTTCTAACTAAGCCTACCCCAGTGTGCCTGACCTAAGCCTAACACGTGAGAAGGGGGAGTAAGTAAGTAGCTTAAGTTAAGTTGGTTTTGCCAAGGTTTGTTTCAAGAATTCTCGTCTTAAGGGTTTAGTCAACACCATACCTCTGAATAGAATGATGGAGGATTGGTATCTCCTTCAGGGGTCTCTCTCGATATCCCAGTCACCCGCGAGGGTAAACTGGAAGCGCCGGGACTGGATTTCTCTGCACGAGAAATGCAGCAGCTTCTCTCAGCGCGTCGAGGAAGGAGGGGTGACAGCGTCCGCGGGCAGCTGGGCTGGATGTCTTCGCAGAGGACGGCTGCACGGCTCCTCAAGCGTACTGAACCATAGTTCGCGCTGTAGCGGCGATAATGGTAATCAGCAGCTTCACCACCACAGGATAGCAGGCTGCAGCGACAGAGTGCTAGTTTTTACCAACACAGGGTCATGCAGGCAGCTGGCATCAGCAACAGGTTCGCTCACAGCTAACAGCTCACAGCTTCGCATTGCTTAAGGCAACGTTGGTAATATTTATACCTGACAGGTGCCGGGTTTGACGCAAGTTTGCTGGACATAAGACGTCAATTAAAGATGTCACTAGGAAGTGACAGTTATCAGTTGCTCATTAGAGTTCCATTACTAATCAAAACATAGCAAGCGGGGATTTCCAGGTTTGCTAAGTTTTTATCTTGTTGAAGAACTCGGAGTGTTATCTAGGAATATCAGATAGTGACTGCTGCTCTGTCATTGCACTAATTGGTCGCAAAGGAAGTAGCAGAGAGTCATGCTGGAATGTGGCTCTGTTCGTGTGAGGCCAGAGATGACTTTTCAGAAAATCGCACTTGAACGGTTATGCCAATATAGGGAATAAAATGGATTTATAGCCGAATAGGGGCATAAGGTCACAGTATCGATCAGGAACCTAGATAAGCACGCAACACCCACTCCACGTATACATGTCCATCAAAATTACTAAAACTAAGCAATTAGATGTATGTGTAACATTGCCCACCCCAAAATACATAAATGCATTCGAAATAGGCGTACTTGCAATACATGGAATTTAGGTACTGTACGTTTTTTTAAAGCATAGTAATCATTCAAAGAATTATTGCATTTGAAATTAATGAACGATTATGCAAAAGGAATTACACATGAAGTATCTCTGACAGAAGAAATGCGAGATAAATCATCACATAAAAATGCATCGTAATAACATGTGTGCTAGAGGCTGGTGTTATGTTGTTATGTCTCTAGATGTGTTTAGAAATAGAAGTGTGAAGCTTCTGTTCTCTAAGAATAGTTTTTACGTTAAGCAAAGAATTATTCGTGCCAAAAAGAGAGGGTCAATATTTAAAAAAAATTGTCCAATTCAAAGAAAAATAGATTTCCAAAGCTCCTGGCAGTTTTTGTTGATCAAAACTGAAGGCCGAATTCAGAGTTCATGGGAACGCTGTGTGTCGGAAAAGCTTCTCAAAAGTTATTGTTTCTCTATGGGTGAGAACATCGTATCAGACAGGCTCGCAAAGAATTGGTCTACAAATTCAGGTGATAGTTCAACCAAATTAGATAGCGCTGTAACTTGGCAGGTGTGAGAATGATTGCTGTCATCGAAGGCAGGACCAGCAATGCTCACAGAACGTTGTACCTGGATGATGTTGCTTTTGTCACTCGCTCCACTATTACCACTTGGCTGTAGTACAGGAGTCTCCACGAATGCCGTCATCAGGATTGGTAGCCGCTGGGGACAACACAATGTGTGAGCCGTTATCGGACTTAGCAAAGTATCGACGTCCATTGGTACTGCTGATGGAAGTGAAAGACAGATGTCCAATTTATTTATTTATTTTATTTATTTTTGGCAATTTTTAGAGCGCGCAAATACCCGAGGGTGTCTCGGCGCTGTGTCACAGAACTCTCCGTAGGAAAGGAAACTAGGCATGGAATAGCCATGTTTTCAGATTTTTTCTGAACTTAAGCAGGGTAGGTGCACACTTAAGGTGGAGAGGGAGAGTGTTCCACAGTCTAGCTGTGGCAACGGTGAAACGTTTGTCTCCCCAGTTAGCCCTTCTTGTGCGGGGGACTGTTAGCAGATGGGCAGAAGATGAACGCAATGTTCTTTGCTGTTCGGGTGGGCGAAAGGCTTGTTTTAGAAATAGGGGGCCATGGTTATGAATGGCTTTGTACGCTATGCACAAGGCTTTAAATTTGATGCGGCTCCTTACCGGCAGCCAATGCAGCTGTTGGATGTAAGGGGAGACAGATGCAAATTTAGGAATGCGTAGCAGGGTCCTAGCTGCTGCATTCTGTACAGTCTGTAATTTATTAAAGACCTTTTGTTGTGCATTTAGGAGTAAGGCATTACAATAGTCGGTCTTGGAAAAGACTAGCGTGCTGACTAAAGTTTTGCCTGCGGAAGATGGTAGGTACGGAATGAGTTTTTTGATTTTTTTTAAGGTGTGGAAGGCAGATGAGACCACTGAGTTTGCGTGCTGCTGGAAGGACAGTTTGTTGTCGAAGATGACCCCCAAGTTTCGTACCTTGACCACTGGTACTGGAGGTTGTCCCATTTGTTGGGGCCACCATTGAGGAGACCAGGTTGGTTGTAGTCTCCCGAATGTCATCACTTCTGTTTTATCAGAATTTAGCTTGAGGCAGTTTGATGACATCCAGGAGCTTATTGCTTCCATGCCAGATTGGAAGTTTGACGCTACTGTTTGGCCATCATCGAATACGGACAACACCAGTTGTGTGTCGTCTGCGTATGTAGTGAGAGAGATACCGTGGGACTTGATGACCCTCGCTAAGTCAGACACATATATATTGAACAGTGTCGGGCTTAGCGAGGATCCCTGTGGTACACCGCAAGGCAGGGAGAAGGTCTGGGAAGTGTATTGTCCCAGCTTCACCGTTTGTGGGCGGTTTGACAAGAATGAGGCCAGAAGCTCCTTAGCCTTGTCCCTTACTCCTATGGCCGCGACACGGTCGATCAGAGTGGCATGATCGACCGTGTCAAAGGCTGCGGACAGATCTAAAAGTATGAGGATTGCAGCTCCTCCATTGTCCATAATGGATCGAATCTCGTCCGCCGCCTTCAGGAGAGCTGTCTCTGTGCCATGTCCCTGACGGAACCCGAACTGGGTGTCATCCAGTAAGTTGTTGTTGTGGATGTATGTTGCCAGTTGCTGGTTCATGATCTTTTCAAAGATTTTGGCCGGAAAAGGAAGGCATGCAATAGGCCTGTAGCTGGATGGGAGAGACGGGTCTAGACTGGGTTTTTTGAGTAGCGGCTTGATAATGGCTTCCTTCCATACTGAAGGGTAGGTGCCGGATGTGAACATTGCGTTGCAGATCGTAGTGAGTGACGGGGCAACAGCTTCTGGGATAAGGTTGAGAACAGCAGGAGGGCATGGATCAAATGGAGATCCAGATTTGGTTCTGGCGATAAGGGGTTGAACCGTATCTTTCGTGATGTTTTCGAAGGCTGGGAAATTTGGAGTGTTATTTGTCGTAGGGTGCTCGGTAGGGGATAAGGAAGGGTCAGGTGCAAAAGTGGAGAAAATGGCTCTGACCTTATCTTCAAAAAATTTGGCCAGTGCATCTGAGAGGTCCTGTGATCCCTCTGAGGGGGGTGGAGGAGGATTGGACAGGTATGTTACTACCTGGAACAGTTTTCCTGATGAATTTTTGGCCTGGTTGATTTGGTTGGTGTAGTAAGTGGTTTTCTCGGATGTGATCAGTTTTTTATAGTTGGAAAGGGCGTTTTTATAGCTGATCTTGTCTGCGTTATTATAGTGTCGACGCCATTGTCTTTCTAAGTTCCTGCAATATTGGCGCTGCAATCTGAGTGATTCCGAGAACCAAGGGGCTGAAGGATGCTTTCTGTTCCTGTTAGATGTTTTTGTGGGGGCTAGTTTGTTACAGGCTGCGTTCAGGATGTTTAAGTAGGTGACTGACGCAGCTACAGGGTCTTGCTTGTTTAGCGGAGGACTGTCCCGTATGATCTCCAACACGCATTTCTCGCCGCAAAGCATACACCGTAGCACAGGTAAAATGCAATTTTGCCATATCGGTCTGAATGAAAGGAACCAGGTCATGTTTAGATCTCTCAGCCTGGCCAATCCGAGGACGTTAGTTATCCTGTCCCTGTAGCGCATTGCTAGGATTGTCTCTTCCATTCCCATGGGAGCTATGTCTGAGCCGAGGCTTGCCATAACGTAGCAGAATGGTCAAAAATAGGATCCCTGCGATGAGTCCCAAAAATAGTGGTATGCCGCCAAAGATGGAGTGCACAAAATTAGGAAAGATTCCCAAAATTGCCCGGAAGGGTGTTAGCAGTCCCGTAAAGACTGTCTTAAATATGCCTGGGATGCTTGTTGCACTAGACATGTTAAGGAGTTGGCTGAACATTTCTACGAAATGCACGGGGCAATTTGTTGATGAAAGGTCATGGACTTCAGTAGCCGTCCTTGCGACTAGAAGATCATACGTCTCTTTAGATGACGTTATAGGCACTGTTGTCTGTAAAAGCACAGATTTCATTTTGCTTAATGTATCAATTCGTATAGAATAGAGATTCAGACGAGGCCAGAGGGGAGTCACTATGTCTGGAGGCCCGCTCGGGAACAATGCTTGCATGCAACATTTGACCATGGACGTTACTTGTACTAGATAACTTTTCCCTGGCGCGAGGCCACAGCACCTGTGATCCGTTCTAAGAATGTAACTCCCGTTTGCGAGTTGCATAAAGAAGGGCTCTATCTGAGTTGCAGGTGTGACTAGCTGGTGGCATGAAAGGTTGTTTGAATTTCCATCACATGCTCCGTGTAAATTAATACCCTGACACAAAAGTATACCGCTTAGTGAGTGTTTACAGTTGTCACCACTAAGAAATACATTTTTGTCACTGTCACTATAGCAAGAATGAGTGTATGGTAATTTCCATTCGGATTTTACATATCCCTTACCCAATTGTTCATATTGGCCAGCAGGTATGTACTCAAGGCATTTATGAAATCGGAAAGTTGTTATCGGAATTGTGATAATTCCGTGTATTATCCATTCAATGACAGGGCTCTCTGACATTGTCAATGATAATCTCTCGAGTTTCTCGATGCTCAAGATTGTATAGTCTGCTCCTTTCTGTGCCAAACTGATCTGTTTATCAGTAAGGTTAAAAATGGAAAACAATGACGTTGTGTTGATTAAACGCCAAGGCACATAGCCTGAACGAAGATTTTGCAGCGTCCAGCCTAGTTCTATAATAGAGCGTAATTGAGATTGGCCATGTTGTAACATTAGCAAATCTCTGTCTATCACATCAAAGGCAGAGGATACAATATTGTCCAAAGAATATATTCTGGAAGACAGAGTCATTAACCCATTGTCTACCACAGAAAGTGAGTTCTCCAAATTAATACGATCAATTTCTCGTATTTTTTCAGCAGTTTCAATTTGCTTTACTTTCCAAGCCTCGTTGTAAGCAGCATAGATACTGGTCGCTATGAAACGCTTTTGACGCTGTTTGCGTGGTCCAAGAATGAAATCGCGCAAATCAGCACCCTCTTTTAATAAAGACAAGTGTTGCTTAATTTCAGCCAGTGTGGATGTAGTTAGCCATTCAAGGCAGAGTTTCCCTACACTGTATGTTGTTATAATCCCTGGATGTTGTCTCTGGGAGTATCTAGGGTCTAATCTGGTCATTTTTAACCCCTGTGTTTTATTCAGGAACCTATCTTGACAGCTTTTTGTGTCTGTAGGCCAGATTAACCACTTTTTCCAATCAGGATGTGTTCTGTTGAAATGTAAAATTTGTGACACGTCTAACTCAATATCAGCTGTTGCATTTTCAGGTAATGGCTTTGGTATAGACGGTGTTTTCATTTCTTTGATCTTAGCTAGGCCAAGACAAGATGTTTGGTGTACAGTGTCATTTAAAAATAACATTTGTTCAGGTATCATGCAGGTTCTAAAAAGTGCTTCAATGCCTTGCACCTGCCAATCTTTTGTACCCCAAATCGTTTTCGTTTCAATATTATTTTTCCAATAATCAAAACCAAATGTCATCATTTTGTCATAAAATGCTTCTGAATATATCAATTTAGAATTTGTCAGCATTGTTTTCATTCCTGTTTTATCTAACAGTTTGTAATAAAACGTTTCTGCATCACTGGTGTTAAACCCTGCGAAGTATTTGAATTTCTCAAAAAATGCTTTAGAACTGCTTTTAGGTGGTGTAGCACAATGTTCCCATTGATTATACATAAAAACATTTCTAGGCTGTGCAGATTTATGCAAGTAATGATCCCCATAGTGGGTGTAACAGAATAACTGCTCATAACTAGATGAACCTTGTAAATAATCATGATCTGTGAATCTAGCTGACATTACTAAATCAGACATCATGTCATTAATACTGTTAAAGTCCCAATCATCAGAGAATGTACTTGGTGTCACAAAGTCACTTAAGGAAACCTTTAGTTGATGAGGATACTTCAGGATTTCGACCGGACCATAGATCTCATAGTCTGTTTTCTCCCATACTACCCCACCAGGTATTGGAATTGCTGGGCCATTTACTGTTGACAGTTCTCTTTTCTTCACGTGGGATGATCTGTGTGGTTTCAGGACTAGGTTGATGTTCTGACTTGCTGTGTCTATTGTAATATATTTTCCTTCAATGAATTTTCCCAAACACAGTACCATGATGAGCCAAAGCAGGAGGAAAAATACACCTAGACCGAACCAGAACTCTAACCAAGGGGAAATGAGGTAGATTTCCTTCAGTTGATGAAAGAGTTCCGTTGCTTTTTCTTTAAAAGACTTTTTTGTTTCTGGCATCACTTCGGGGTCGTTAAAATCTTCAGAGAAGTTGTCGAAGTTGATGAAATAACCAGAGGCAGTTCTGTCAATTGATGGGATTGTTCTTTCAATCTGTCTCTCGGTAGCACTTTCTGATGCCACATCATTGTAGACTGGTGTTGTTTCTTGACGAACTGTTTCAATCTGTGTTTCAAGAGGCACGAGTTCCATGGCATTATTGCATAGTCCTTCATTGTGCACTGCAGGCTGATCGAATGTGATTAGTCTTTCAGTTTGAACCTCTTGGATTGTTGCAAGTTTGGGTATTCTGTTGTTTCTTGGGAGTCCACTGGGCCTACTGTTGATTATAGGCCACATGCTTGTGGTTTTACCAGATCGATAGACACGACTCTGTTCTCCTTTTTACCAGCAAGGGGCGGTAGCACAACTGATCTTGTTCCGGTGACTGCTAAGACAGGTACTGCTTTTCTGTAAGAAGGCCCAAATTCCTTCTTAACCGCGATCTTTTCTCTGACTAGATCCCCAATCTTTGGAATCCAGACAGGCCTTGCTGGGGCTGTTGCGGGTGGTGCCTCGTCAGTGGTACTTGGCTGTTGCTTTAACTTTATGTTGCTTAATGATTTTCTTGTTTCATTCAGTTCCTGTAAAACAGCCAAACGGTCTTTTACATCAAACTGCTTTGTTTCTTCTTGTACCACTGACATCTGACTATCGAGGTCCTGAACGTTCATTCTAATTCCGAACAATAGTTCGTATGGGCTGAAACCTTTTAGAGAATTTCTTGGCATGTTGTTAAGACTAGTCTGGACACTTATTAAATGTTTGACCCACCCAGCGCCTGAACCTAATACCTTCGCTGTTATAGATTGCTTTATATCCCGGTTTTTTCTTTCTACCACACTATTCCCTTCGGGATGCGACGGACAAGAATACCGCAACCCAATTCCCATGCTGGCCATGGCCTCCCTATAAGCTCGAGAGCTGAAAGCAGGACCCTGGTCAGAATGGAACGTGGTAATTGCGCATATGCCGATATGGACTCGCAAATCTTTTATAACCGTTCTAGCGTCAGCCGAGCGCTGGGGACCTCATTTTTTAAATGCTTTTCGTCTTAACTGTGTACACTGGGACGCGCTTCTCTTCTTTGATTGCGCAGATAGACCGCCTTATGCTGTCTAGAAGGGATCCTGAAACTACCCTGGCCTGTTCATTTCTGCGATCTCTGTTGCAGTTTTCACAATTTTGAGCAAAACATTGAATATCTATACTCATTCCTGGCCACCAGTACTCTGATTGCAATTCTTTCAGAGAGGCTTTGATTGTTTGGTGTTTCAGACCCAACCCCATGTGTGCTTCCAGTAGGAGGAAGCCCCTCCTGCTCCTGTTTGGAATTACTCTGTCCCCCACTCCAGGGATTCGAGCAAAAGGAACGGAGTTTGCATCGATGATGTAGGCATAATTGAGTGGATAGTTTACGGGTAGTGCTGCACAGTCGCCTTTTACGGTCGTTTTTACTGCCAGCATGGTTTCCCCGTCTATGTACTTATCTGTACGCTTTTTTGTGGCTACGGAAGCCGGGTTAGTTGCTTCCGCGGTGGCTGTATTAGCCAATGAATTCCCTGCAACGTGAACGCCATCACGCTGAAGACTCTGTGCGTGAATCACGTGAGTCTTTTGTAGTTCTTTGTGTAAAAGAGCTACCTGTTCCCAAAGCATTTTATGCTTTATTGTGGCACCTGTGTCATCTTTGTAGTCGTTTTCGATCCAACTCTGCAGCTTATTGTTGTAAGAGTTGACGCAAAAATGAGAATCGCACACGATAAGTGTGGGGAATTCGCGTTCTGCATTTTCGAGCGCCATCTTTAAAGATCTGATTTCAGTTCTTTGAACCGAACAGTTTCTTACAGATTCAGTTTTTGTTACTTTCGGTCTGAATTTACCGCACAGCCAACGACCTTTAATGATCGCACATGCTGCATTGTAGGATTTGCTCTCTACATTAAAATGCTGTACAAAGCTATCTGTATAGATTATACAGGCATATTGTGGGAGAGGCAGGATTTCGATTGGCAGAGGATATTCTTCTTCATATTCTAAATCATTCAGTTCTTCGTATTGCGGGGCGAAATAGTATTTCACGTCTTCCGCTCCTAGAGAATCTATGCACTGTATCCATTTCGGATCCAGTGACACTGTAGGCAGGTTTATTGGGCTGAATAGCGCCTCGAAGGCGGATTCCGCTGTAAGGATATTAATCCGTTTGACGTGTGCTAGTTCTCGTTCATTTGCTAATGAGATTTGCACTGCGTTCACAGTTCTTTCTGTGCGACTGAATGCTTTTTCTGCTTGTGTGTACAAGTGAGATTTAATTGAAATTGGTACCTTTTCTCCCTCATCAGAGGTTAGGTACGTGAATCCGCATCTTCCTGGGATGACTCGGATTACAAGATCGATCGTGTTGTCACGCGTATCTAATTTAGTTTTTGCTAACATGTCTGTTTGCAGTGATCTCAAAATTTCTGTGTGTTTTTGAGTCCAATTGATTTGTTTTAAATCAGGTTTAATTAGTTCGTAGAGAGGTTTAACCCTCTCTGCGTAATTTAGTATTTAAGTTCTTCCGAAATTCAGAAAACCTAGTATGGATTGTAAATTCTTCAGCGTTTTTGGAGCTTGGAGTACAGCGCACTTCTCTAAGAAGTTGTCCGCTAGGCTTTTCCCTTCACTTGATAATTCGTACCCTAAGAATAGTACTGTCAGATGGGCAATTCGGGACTTTTTAAAGTTGAATTTGTAACCCTCTGCTGCGAACCCAAGTATAATGGTGTTCACTCTTTTCAAATGAGTATCCAAGTCGTCGTCTGTGAGATAAATATCATCTACGTAAGATAATGCTTCATCATCATAGATTTGTAGTAACTCTGTTACCCTAGCTGAGAATAGTCCTGGGCTGTTCTTGAACCCCTGTGGGAGTCGACAGAATTTTTTCTGTGACCCAAATGCGGAGAAAGCGGTCAAGTATCTGCTTTCCGGTGCAATGTTTTGACAAAAGAAACCATTAGAAATGTCTAATGTCGTTTTGTATTTTTTCCTAACTATGTTATTCATTAGGGCTGCACTATGCGAGTTTTGTACTGCAAAAGTTTTGCAACATGTATTAAGATGTCTGTAGTCCAAAACTAGACGATATGAATTGTCTGGCTTGGAGACAGGAAACAAAGGATTGTTCATTTGAGAGGTGCATGTTTCAATCACCCCCTGGTACTCAAGTTGATCTAAGATCTCCCTGACCTGTTTTTTAGCTTCTTGCTTTATGGGATACTGCCGTTGGGCAGTTGGTTCACTTTTTAATTGGATTTTGTGAGGTGGTGAATCCTCATCCCATCCTACATGATTTTTATACAATGCAGGTGCCTGGGCTACTGCCCATTTCCTTGCATATGTGTATTTTTTGTGAATCGGTATGTGATTCGAGAAGGCAGGCATAATCACTTCTTCGCCACGAGGGCACTCCCTGACAAACTCCGGGGGCCAATCTTTTTCAGCTAACAGAATATCATAGCCTTTTGAGAGCTTATCCCAAAATAGACCCTTAATTTTCCTAGTCTTATCACCCTCTATACGCAGTGTTATTTCGTATATTTTATGGGGCTCGCTAAGCCTGGCGTCGGCAGTTTCAACCTGAATGTATTCATTCGTGTCCACTGTCTCCAGATGACTCATCAAGATCTTGCGCGCTATACTGATTTCTGCTGCACTGTCCAACATTGTCAATGCCCACTCCCCGTTTTTCAACTGTGTCCTCAGTATTCTCGGCATGGTTGATTACTCTAATACTGGCTACCTTCTTTTTCTGAAATTGAGATTTCTTATTTTGAGCAGGTTCCTTGTCTTTGGACTTGGTGTGCTCTCCTGGGTCTGACCGTCCTCTTCTTTCCGAATTCTGTGGAGAAGATCGAGAGGGACGTGTATCAATACTTTGATATCTATCAGGTTTTTTTATATTATCCCTATTTCTAAGGTTATATCTTTTCTCAGAGGGCTCCCGTTGGGGAGACTGGCGTTCTCGAGTTGGAGTTCTTTCCCTCCCTCGAGGAGACCTTCCTCTGGACTGGAAAACTTTTTCCTTGGGAGTGGATTGTTTATTTCCATCCCAGCTCTTTTTAGGAGTGTTTAAATTATTTTTAATAAATAATTTTTCAGGATTTTCGAGCAGTTGGGGCTTAACTGGTTTCCCACCCAAGCTGTCTCTACCTAATTCTTCATAGCATTTTTCTATGATTTTTGCAAGCTCAACTGGATCTTTTATATCTGTTTCCCTCAACTTCTGGCGGATCGCCACAGATGCTGCTTCTCCCTTTACGTTGGCTAATAATATAGCCGTGACCTGCTTGAAGTCTTTCAGTAATTTCATACCTAGATTTAAAGCGGGCTCTGGACCGAATTCATTTTGAATCTGTTTTAGCACTTCTGGTATTACCGCCATAGACGGAACACCGTGTGTTTTTGTGTAAATGGAAGCAAAGACTGTACCCCAAGTGTCGCAGTCCTCCACGTGTGGTGCGATTCCCATAGGAAGGCAGATGGTCAAGATTCTGTGTTTCTCAATAGGGGTAGTATCAGGAAATACTGCCTCTATTTGAGTGATTTTCTGGGCTAACCAGAAAGGAATTTGTTCCCGTTTTACGGGTGTTTTGCCAAGACATGACTGTATGTTCTGTGGTGTAATTTTATTTGTGTTCCCCTGATGAGGGGTCAGCTGTGGTGTATTAACAGCTGGCTGGACTGTTACAGTCCGCATTACATATTGGACTAATTGCCTATGTATTTTTATTAATGTGTTTAGCTGTGCTAACAGCTCTTCTCTAGACATTCTTGCAATGTCAGGATGTGGTGTGTAGCTGGCTAGAACCGGCCACGTGGCTCCTGGTCTACCTAGTGGACCGAGCCTAGTTATGTGATCATTGTGTTTAGGGCGCCATTAAACCAGAGCAGGTGCTCTTGAAATTTAAGTGGAATTTCAACCTCCTCGAAAGGGGCGTACTCATCCGGGGGTTCCTCTATTTTGTAATAGTGAAACTCTTGTGTTATAGCGTTTACCGCTGGAAAGTTTATCCATGAATAGAATACCTCTGTCTGCCGATACTCGTGAGCCTCTATCACGAAAATTACTGTACCACCTTGAGGTGTCAGTCCGTTTTCTATAAGTTTTAAAGTCATAGATCTTCTTAAGTGGACCGGGATGATTATAGCATCCGGGTCTGTGTATTCGGGACCTCGCTGAGTTGCATCTGCTGCGCCCCCAGTGGTGCCGTTGTTTTCTACTGACATTGTATAAATGCAGTTTTTGCAGAGTAGGTCTTCAAGGAGACAATGATTAGATGCACAATATTTTGGAACACTGTATCCTTCAACGTTGAATAAACCAGAGCTTTACATAGGAATCTCTTCCTACTAAGGTCGGGCGGATTTTAACCTTTCACCCACTCCAGACGTCTATTGGAGTATTTACAGGAGAAAGGGGTGTGAAATATGCACGACTGAGTTACTCTAAAGGTCTTACGTTAGTTTATCGCCTTACCAAACGTTGGGCGCCATGTAGTGTAGTTCCTAGTTTCCCACTAGGCCCTGCGCATTGGAATAACATAAACAGTAGTATCGACGTGGAACTGCTTATATTCCAGGCCTCCACTGACTATGCTAAACTTAATTGGGTTGTGTTACCAACTAGCTCAGAGGTCACTGGAAACTTTCTTCTCTGCATAGGAAGTGATCAGCTTCCTTGGCACAGACAAGAAGGGATTCAGCTTTCCAACAACCGTGCAACATGACAACTTTGCTCCTCAGATCAAGAGTCGATCTCTAGGGTCGTGTGAAACAATAGACACAGATTTCACTCAGTCAGTCTAGTGCAGTTTACTTTCACGGTATGTAGAGAATAGAGAGACGGGCGTGTATCAATAAAGGGTTAACATTTATTGAACAGTCTTTCTTCTCGTACAAGAGAAATGTATTGCCACAATTGCAATAATTGTTATTATAAAAAGTACGTACAGTAAGATAAGTATTGCGAAATAGAACTGTAAAAGCATTGATATGGTTTCTTAGCCATACAATGGTTTAGAAGTAATAAAACATATATACAGTCATATATACATTAGGCTAACATACTCAACTGGTGCTTCTAACTAAGCCTACCCCAGTGTGCCGGACCTAAGCCTAACACGTGAGAAGGGGGAGTAAGTAAGTAGCTTAAGTTAAGTTGGTTTTGCCAAGGTTTGTTTCAAGAATTCTCGTCTTAAGGGTTTAGTCAACACCATACCTCTGAATAGAATGATGGAGGATTGGTATCTCCTTCAGGGGTCTCTCTCGATATCCCAGTCACCCGCGAGGGTAAACTGGAAGCGCCGGGACTGGATTTCTCTGCACGAGAAATGCAGCGGCTTCTCTCAGCGCGTCGAGGAAGGAGGGGTGACAGCGTCCGCGGGCAGCTGGGCTGGATGTCTTCGCAGAGGACGGCTGCACGGCTCCTCAAGCGTACTGAACCATAGTTCGCGCTGTAGCGGCGATAATGGTAATCAGCAGCTTCACCACCACAGGATAGCAGGCTGCAGCGACAGAGTGCTAGTTTTTACCAACACAGGGTCATGCAGGCAGCTGGCATCAGCAACAGGTTCGCTCACAGCTAACAGCTCACAGCTTCGCATTGCTTAAGGCAACGTTGGTAATATTTATACCTGACAGGTGCCGGGTTTGACGCAAGTTTGCTGGACATAAGACGTCAATTAAAGATGTCACTAGGAAGTGACAGTTATCAGTTGCTCATTAGAGTTCCATTACTAATCAAAACATAGCAAGCGGGGATTTCCAGGTTTGCTAAGTTTTTATCTTGTTGAAGAACTCGGAGTGTTATCTAGGAATATCAGATAGTGACTGCTGCTCTGTCATTGCACTAATTGGTCGCAAAGGAAGTAGCAGAGAGTCATGCTGGAATGTGGCTCTGTTCGTGTGAGGCCAGAGATGACTTTTCAGAAAATCGCACTTGAACGGTTATGCCAATATAGGGAATAAAATGGATTTATAGCCGAATAGGGGCATAAGGTCACAGTATCGATCAGGAACCTAGATAAGCACGCAACAAAGCAACCAGTTCTGGGCCCCTTCAATAGTGCAACCCCAGCTCCATAGGCTTCGAAACACAAATGCAATAATGGCACAATGACTTCCCAAATAGCAAGTGATAGCGTAAAAAAGAAAACCTGTGCCAAAACCAAGGGAGGGGCTATGGAAGGGACAAAAAGGCAGAAGCCAACCTAAGGTTCCATTGTCCAATAAAGGGATAACACAACAGCATAGCCAAAGAGTCAAACAGGGGGTCAAGGCAAGTAAGGTCCAAACCGAGGTGAGGCCCCCACCCCGCATGAAGGAAACATTCAGTACTGTGACAATATTATTATACTTTGCTACAGATAAAAAAAAGAAGAAAAAGAAAGAAAAAAGAAAAGAAGAACTGAAGACAGTTCAAGCAGATTACTCTAGGGAGTCCAGTCTCCTAACCCGAGAGAAGTGCTCCAGAGGGTCTTTGAACAACTGTAGGGCCCGCAGGATCTTTGAACAACTGTAGGGCCCACAGTCTAGAGGGCATCAAGCGAGTGTGTTCAGTTTTAGTGAAATAGCATATGAGTGGTTGCCAGATGTGGTCAAATCATGTGCAGTGTGATTGAGGTGGGCCGTGAGCAGCTCCATGACATCCCACAGCCGGATGAATGAAGCAGCAATAGGAGGATGGTGGGGCAACTTCCAGCAGGAGGCAATGGACTGTTGAGCCTCTCCCAATAGATAAAGAATTAGGAACCAGTCGACCATGGTCATGACCTTTAGCGCGCTGGGCCATTGCCCAGAATCGCTAGGGATGGGGTAAAAGGAACCGGAAAACACACCAACTCTTTAATGTGACGGAGGACCTCCTTCCAAAACATGTTAAGACCCGGGCAAGAACACCAAATGTGCAGAAGTCCCCTCTATCAGTCTGGCATCGCCAGCAAAGTGGAGGAGTGTTCAGGAACATCTGATGGAGATAGGTGGGGGTATAATACCATCGCGTTATAGGTTTATATGCAGATTCGTGCTGAGCCGTGCTACAGTACACCTTGGGGATGTCCCTCTACAAGTGAGCCCACTCCTCCGGGGAGATGTCAGCGGCCAAATCAGAAGCCCAGCACGCCTGGTAGCCATGAGGGGGGAGCTGTTGAGAGTGCTGAAGAACAGAGTAGGTTTTGAAGATCCGGCCCCTGGACCCCTCAAATTTACAAACCAAGGATTCAAAGGGGGTGAGCTGTCGAGTCACATCCCAGGAGTATTGCAGGGAATAAAGCCAGTGACGCAATTGACAATATTGCAGACGTGCGCTGTCTGAGAGATGAAAAAATGGTTTGCACTGGTCAAAGGTACGGAGGGCAGTGCCTTGAAAAAAATCCTGGAGAACTCGTCGACCCTCCATGGTTCAAGCCGCAAAAGCCTGAGGCTGTAAGGCATGGGGGAACGCAGGATTGCGTGTTAGAGGGGTATTGGGGAAGGGAATGCCGTAAGGCCCTGTGGTACCACCCGTTCTATTTGGAGTCGCTATGTAGGCACTGTGACGGCTGGCCTCTCACGGGGGCCAAGCTAAGTCCCACAATGGTCTTCAGGCTACAGCCCGGTCCATATGGAACCAGTGTTTCTCGCTTTCAGGGACGATCCATTCCGATATAAATCAGAGGTGACAAGCCCAATAATATTCCAATAAATTGGGGCATGCAAGGATTTACCCCAGATGAACTTTGTAAAATCACGTTGTAGGGCCTGGACATCAGTGTGCCGTATGGGAGTAGGGAGAGACTGGAAAAAGTAAAGGACTTTAGGAAGGAAGGACAGTTTAATGGCATTAAGGCGCCCCAGGCATGCCAAGGGGAGGCCCTCCCATCGATGCATCTTCTCGCGAATAGATTTCCGATATTGAGTCCAATTAGATGAGGACCAAGATGCGAGCGCAGGAGTCATCTCCAGGCCCAAGTAATGAATCAACTCGTAAGTACACTGTACCGGGAGAAGGTCCTGCAATCTTTGGACCTCCGAGGCTGAGAGCGTTAGATTAAGCGCTTGAGATTTTGCAAGGCACATCTGAAGAAAATCTGTAGAAGGAGAGACTAAAGAAAAAAGAATGAAGAAAGAGAAAGAGTAAAGAAAACACAGGCCAACTGGGCTAAGTCAATGCAGAGCCTATTGGGAACAGTCGGGGATCCCGAAGCCAGCGAATTCCTGAGAATTCACTCTCCTATAGGACTCTGGAGAGGGGGGGCTGCAGACACACAGGAGGTGGAGAGTCTCCGCTGTCATCATCCCATGGAATAATGAACAAAACAAGGTTTAATACAGCCACCAGGCCCGAGCTGGGAGGATCGTCAGGGCTGGGAGGATCGGCAGGACTGGGCCAGAGGTAGAGTCACAGTGAGGAACATCATGTAACAGAGGGCAGTTAGTACGTAAGAGACGGGGAGCCGCTCAAAGAACGAATGCGGCTCATGACATCCTGTTTGGTTTGCGATGATTCAGGGTTCCTCGAGAGGTGTCTGGATCTAGGAGAAGGGACTTTGGACCATTCGGGCCAAAGCACGCCTGGAGGGCGCGTGCGAGAAGATGGGAGGTCATCACTGTCAGAGTCTACAGGGAGATAGAGGAGACGCTCTGCCTCCTATAGGGACCAAACAACTCACCGTCTACCCTCCCAGGAGAATATCAGAGCGAAAGGTTGGCCACATTGATATTTAACCTCAACGTCCCTCAGTTTATCCGTCACAGTCTTGGAGTCCTTCCTTCAGCGGAGCGTAGAAGGTGTAAGGTCCTGAAAAATGTGCATGGAGAGCCCATTGTAGGAGACTGATTTAACCCCCTGCACCTTTCAGAGGATGGCTTATTTGTCTGTAAAGAAGTGGACTTTCTTGGTGATATCCAGGACAAAGTTAGGGCAGTTGCAGGAACCAGGTACACAATGCGCTCGGTCAAGCATGGGCGGCAAAGTGCCCTCACCCTCCCGAATGGCATGCAGTAGGTCCACCGTGTATGTCAAGATGTCTTTCCTTTCTATTCCCAATAGGGCACCTCTAATGCATAGATTGTTCCGCCGACTGCGGTTTTCCAAATCCTCCTGCTTCAATTGTAGGGTCATATTCTGGTCTTCAAGTTGGGTTACCTTCTTCCAGAGGCCTTCAAGATCCTCCGTACTAGTGTCCATCGTGCGTGCAAGACCATCAACCCTGTCTCAGTGACCTCTCTGCAGATGTCTTTTAGCCCGGGCTTAAACTCCTGCCGAAGTGAGCCAATTTCAGTCTTGGCACCTCCGAGGCAGACAACCCAGAGGGCGCAGAAGAAGCGGTAGGGTCATCCTGCGTATGCGAGGGCACTTTGGACCATTGGAGGTTACTGGAGTCTCGCGGGTAGCTGCAGAATCGGCCTCTTTATTACCTCTGTGCTTAGGAGGCATAACTGCGAAGGTCAGAAAAGTCAAGGACCCAGCGATTGAAGAACAAAGCTACTCCAGCCGGTCGCGGGTCCCGGGCCAGTGGTAGCAAGATATCAAATGAGCAGAGACCCACTCAGCACGGAGGTGGCGTAAGTTGCACCACACAGGGTGTAGACAGTCACAAAGAGCCTCTGGATGCGTGGGGACAATGGCAGCAGGGGGCCAACAGGCAATCACCACTCCCCAGGTGAGAGAAGAGTGTCCAACCAGCAACAGGAGAGGACCGGCACACCCACGAAGGAGCAGGGACCCTTCACAGGCCGTCTCCGCTGTCCCGTAATACCAGGGAGTCCCCAACCAGAAGCCATGCCAATCCAGACAGGAAGGGGAGGCCATGCAAGATGGAGAGGCAGAGAAAGTCACTGGGCCCCTTCGAAGGGTCTCGCAAGCAGCGAGCCAGCGCCCAGCTTGGTGCAGTCTCCCCCAGTGTCTGGACATCAGCAGCACAGGGCCCCGGAGCCAAAAGAGTTGATCCAGGCGATGTTGGACGGGCCCCTGCAGCATGTGCACCAGCCCAGGATGTGTCCTGGAGTGATAGTCCCAGGGGATGGGAATTAACAGCGGAGCAGGGGCCGGGGGAGCGAAGGCCGCAGAGAGGAGCAAGACAGGCAGGCCCGGTGCCAGAAAGCAGGGCGTAGCAAAGGCGATCCGGCCGTAAGCATGCAAATGATTCCCCTTCCCGGTACCTCCACCGCCGAAACAGTCAGTTGCTAACAAGTGCACACCCAGGTCTCGGGGGAAGTCCGCCGCCCAGGCAGCCAGGCTTCCAGGATGGCAGGGGGACCGATGTCCATCCATGCAGGCGCCAAAGATCAGAGGAACCCCCAGCTGCAAGTCCAGGGCCAAACCAGTCTGGCAGTAGCCGAGGTGTCCAGGACCACTTCGCGGCAGCCAGCGCCACTCAACAACTGCAGATAGGGCCACCAGGCATCCGTTCAGCCAGAGCCATGGCTGATGCTCAAAATGGCGGCGATAGAGTGTCCAGCAGCTCCCAGCCGGGGAGATCAGTATGCCCAGAGCTTCTGAGCAGCTCCTGCTGAAGAAGGCATCACCGAAAAGTCCCCAACAAGTGACCAGGATTCTTGGCCTGCTAGGCTGGCCCGGTGACCTGGAACAAGGCAATACGGGAGGCAACAGAGCAGAGACTCGGTGGAACACGTCTAACGCAATGCGGGCCCAAGCCGCGCCCCCTTTAAAAAAAATCATGGAGTCCATTAACAATTAAATAATATGAGAGGATTAGTTTGATATAAGAATACTGGCAACCGTCCAGAGACATTGTTCATCCAAATTGTCTTACATAAGTCTTGAGATAAAGAAAGATTGAATTCATTATTCCAAAAAGAAGAGATAAAATGAATGTTAATTTCATCAAAATTATTAAATTTTTTACAAAACATTGACACAGCATGAGATGAAGAAGCAATTGCTTAAATATTTGTTTCTATATCAGATACACTTCCTAATGGAAAAGTGCTAGGACATGAATCCAGGACAGAATTACATAAAAACTCATATTTAGAAATATCTGAGTTGGGCAAAAGAAACTGATGTTGAAGCTAAAAAAGAGTTATGATGATACATATCTTTTAAGTTAAAGATACATGCATTTTTCCAAGACTTCCAAAATTGTATGTTCCGATTAAGCTTTATAATAGGACTATACCATAAGGATATATTTATGGAGTGAGAAATAGGTGTTTGAAATAGAGAATCTACATCTTGTAATATTAATTTTGTAGACTTTAATATTGCAAATCTTTGCAACAAAGAACTCGAAGCAGACATAGAAAATAAAGTAAGCAACAGAAAAGTTGATACCAAACTTTTTTCAATGTGAAGCCATGAAGGAGCATTATTAATAATATCAGTGTTGGTGAACCAAAAGGTGCTTTGTTTTCAAATAAACGCTTTATAATAATTTTTAAAAATCTGCCAAACCAAAACCACCATTACATTTGCAATTTTCATTTTTTGTAATTTATACTAGGTGCTTTATTATTCAAAATATATTTGGAGATTAGCGTGTCTAAAGATTTATAAACTTAAGTGGAAGTTAGATAGATATCTTGAATAATAGATGGAATAAGTTTGGAGCAATAACAATTTTAACAAAATCGACTTTTGACACCAGGATAAATGTAAAGCAGACCATTTACGAAGTTTGTCTTTTATAGTATTAAGAATAGCGTCACAATTCAGAGTAATCGATTGTTTAATGGTATGAGAGAAAAGGATCCCAAGATTTTACGTTTTTCTTTTTGCCATATTATTTCATCATTAGGAAGCATATGTATGCTTGTACCGGGGTACAGTGCATATTTAATGGAAAGAATTCTGTCTTAACTTGTAAACTGAAACTTGGGAATATTGCCTAACCATCTTTATTAGGGGTGGAATAGAGGTATCAGGATTACTAATATATGATAATACATCATCAGCATAAGCCAAAGTCTTTATAGTAACCTCATTAATATAAATAGCTTTTCATTTCTGTGGATGTTGTGGTAGAAATAAGTAAGGGTTCCATGGTAAGGAGAAAAGGTAAAGGAGATCAGGGACAACCTGGGAATGTGCTTCTAAAAAGGGAAATATTATCAGAGAGTTGACCACTAATAAAATGTCTAGCTGATGGGCCAGAATGGAGGGCTGAAATCATAGGACTAAAAGAATTGCTAAAATTAAAAGCAGATAAAGTACTAAATAGATACTGCCAATGTACTTTGTCAAAAGAATTCTTAGCATCTAATCCCAGAACACCAGCAGGAAGGGGAAGAGATAACAACTTCAATTACATGAAGTAATAACCTAGTATTATTCACTGAATGTCTATTTTTCATGAAACCAGTTACACTAGTGTCAAGTGCAGCAGTCAATCTGGTAGCAAGAATTTTTGCATACAGTTTGCAGTCCTGCTTAAATAAGGAAATAGGGTGGTAATTTGATACAATAGTGGGATCTTTATTAGGTTTTGGAAGAATTATCATCAAAGCTTCAGTAAAGGATCCTGAAGTAGATCCTGATGAACTAAAGTGAGTAAATAACTTATTTAAATGAAGCATGAGATAAGAGGAGAATTCTTTATAAAATTCAGCAGGTAGACCATCTGGCCCTGGTGATTTACCCGTATTCAGTGATTTAATAGCAGATTTAAGTTCGTATAATAAAATCGGTAATTCCAATTTTTACCTCACTGATTGGGAAATTTTGGGTAGGCCACAGAATTGCAAAAAATTATCAGTACTAAACTTATCTACAGCTGAGGGATTACTGTGTAGATTTGAATAGTTGACCCAAAATTATTTAGGAATTTCTTTGTTGAATAGTGCTAGTTTACCATTTAAGCCATGTATTGCATTAATTAGGATTTTATCATTTTTAATACGCTAATAATTAGCCTTATTATTCGCTTTTTGTATACCAGCTCTTCTACTTAGCAAAGAGTTTAACTCATATCTGAGCACCTATATTGCATTTTGTATTTATTATCATGCGATGAAATAAAGAGCGGTCCATATTTTGCTCTTTGTTTTTCGAATTCTTTAAGTTTAGTGTTGAAAGCTTTGTTATTGCGTGCCATAATTGATTTTGTAGCTCCTCATATATAAGCCTTAAATGCATCCCATTGATTAACAATTGAAGTAGATCCTTCTGGATTACATGAAAAATAATCATTTAATGTGGACATGAGTTTAGACTTATTATTGTCATTAAAAGCAATATTCCTACTCATACATAATCGAGAGTGTGATTGTTTGGTTGCGTTAAGATGCATATTACCTCAAATAACAGCATGGTCAAAAATATAAATAGTATGACTTGTAGGATCAGAAAATGAATGAATTAATGAACGGGAAATTAACAAGTAATCAATACGACACTAAGAATTGTGAGTGTTCGAGAAAAAAGAAAACTGGTTCTCTTTTGGGTAATGTAGATGCCAAATGTCCAATTTGTTTGATTTAAAAAGTGTTTGTAAAATAAATAAGCCTCAGTGGGGGGCGATATTTTGTTTGAGAATATCTATCCAACAATAGGTCACAGATTAAGTTAAAGTTGCCAGCAATAATTTGGCATCATCATGTGTTGGACCAGAACATTAATTATATGAAAAATACTACTGTCAACTTTAACGTTCGCTACAATAACCTTCTGCATCTGAAGATTTTGATAATATTTGAATATTTAACTGTTTTGTAAATAGTATAGCGACACCAATGTTTTTACTAACTGCTGAAGAGGAAATAATGTGACCAACCTCAACATTTATTCAGATATGATAAAACTGTATCATCTATATGAGATTCCTGAACTAAACAAATTTCTGCTTTATGTCTGGCTAAATAACCTAAAACTTTAGTTTGTTTAACAGGATGTCTTAAACCTTTGACAGTGAACAAACCAACTTTAATTCTGTTATTATTATTATCCATGATTAGCAGAAAAAAAAGAGAAAGAACAGAGAATGAAAAAATGTGTCTTAAAGAAGTAAAAAGTGCCTCCGGACTAAAAAGATAGAAGGAAAAGGAAAGACATGGACAAACATAAGAAAGACAACATAAAAACAAAGAATAGCACACACACATATACAAGATTGGCCTGCCTAGATAATGCCGCTACAAAAGATATCAATAAATAGACAACAATTAAAAAGCATTTAAATGTATGATTCATGCTAGAGTGTCATTTGTTTCCATGGAGAGCAGAGAATGTTGTTTTAAAATCACACTAAATCCTCAGGGCGATTTAAAGATTTTGAGATACCATCCTTCCAAATTCTCATAACAGAAGGATCAAAAAAGCCATACTTAAAACTCCAGCTTCTTAGTCAAGGTCTATGTTCAGGGAATTCTTTGCAAATATAAACAGTCTCCTTGGCGAAGACTTGATGTATTACATTTTTTCCATTAAAGTTGGGATCTCTCTTGCTGCTTTCCGGATCAATACCAAATGATGGTCACGCAAAACTTTAAAAATCATCGGACGCGGCTTAACATGGCTTGGATTTAACCCTAGGCATAGTTTGCGTAGTAGCACTAATTGTAGCTACGCGAAGTGCACTTTGCACTACACGAGCTACACGTAGCTGAGCGAACTGCGTAGTGCACTGTGCAAAATGCTGTTCGCACTGATTGCACAGTGCCAGATGCTTGTCCACACTATGCAATCAGTGCAAACTGCATCTTGCACAGTGCAAGCAGTCATTTTCTGCCGCTCGAGTAGATTACTACTCAAGCGGCAGCTTTCTCAACGCGGACTGGTAGTTTCTCATCGCGAGCGGTTGCGAGCACACGCATCTACTCGCAATCAGAAACCTCACCACCTCGCGTTGAGAATCTCACGGGGAGGTTTATTTTCCACGCTCACGATCGGCAACTTGATGTTGCTGATCACGAACTAGGAGAAAGTCTCGAAGGGATGTCATTTTGCTTGCTTTCGGTCGCCAACTTGCCACTGAGGACCGCGAGCAAGCAAAAAATTAAAGCTGCACTACGCTACGCGTGTTTGCACTGTGCTACGTGCAATTTGCGTAGTGCGAAGTAGCGCAAACTTCGCAAACTATGCGACGTAGCTTAGTGCTTCGCCCAGAGTTAGTTGGATTATGATGAAAAGAATTTCTGAGGGCCTTATCAATTTCAAATTTTTCTGAAACTTTTAACTGTAAAACACCAGGTCTCAAAGATTCAAAGTATTGCCTACAGTCATTACCTTCAACTCCTTATGGCAAATTAAAAATGTGCAGTTTATACTGCCTATTGCAATATGCTAACTCAAGTAATGACAGACTAGTTGCACAATTTTCACAGTGAGGGGCAATACACTGTCAAATTAACCTTATTATCCTGGATTTTTATTTTGTTGTCAGTGACTTTCAATGAAAGGCTAGCCATATCTTTACAAATATTTTTAATTTCAAATTCTTTTTTTTATCCATATTTAGAACGTACCGCTTGTAACTCTTCTAATAAAGTTGTTAATGAAGGTTCATTAGGATCCACAATTTTGGATTTTACTGGTGGTGTAGAAATTGTTTGCTAGTGTTTGTTAGATATTGCATTTAAAATCTTACCTTCCATATTAAAATTTAGCAGGCAAGATATAAAAATAGCATCAAAAGCACCTTTAAAAGCACAGACAAGGGAAATTGTAAAAATATCACCAGAGTAAGCAACCGTGCAGCAGCTATAACCAGCTGTTCTTCCCTGAAAAAGTCTCCGCCCGCCTGACACTAAGGGGCCCATTAGGATGTAGCGTGGATCACCACCCCTCACATGGCGGTGGCCATCTGCCCTACATCCTAGCCCGCCCGCCACCCATTTCCCCCCCACCAAATTAGTATGTCAGGGGGTACCGGGGCGTATGGGAAGACCGTCCGCCACTTTTCCAACCGGTCGACAGGTCGACCGAGTGAATGGAAAGGGGCGACCACTCGGTCCCCCCGAACGTATGGCGGAGTGCCTCGATCCCCCCGGGAAGCCATTTTTGGGCGGGAGGCGCGTCTCGGCTGGTATGCCCGAAGCGGCGTAGCCGGGGCGCGCCTTTTCCCGCCCTAGAGTGGGCTGGCCTAGACACCGACGTAGCCAGCCCCGCCCTAGGGGCAGGCAGGGGCGGGTTCTCGCCCGCCCTGAAGACGGATAAAAAGAGACGCAAGACCAGAAGACGTCCTCTTGTTCTTGTGCTCCGAAGCTGCACCTCCTCGCTACCCGTGAGCTCGGGACAGAACGAAGAGCCAATTTTGAGCGTTTTGATCTTTTTCTTTGTCTTCTAGATACTTCGTCGGAGAAATGCCAAAGAAAGTCGCAAAGAGAATGACGACCGACCAGATGGTGCGGGCCCTTTGCAAAGAGGTGTCCGACATAAAGAAACGGTTGGCGAATCGGGACGGGGAGGAGGGTTCGGGCCCTGCGCCGGCTGGAGGGAGACCTAAGAGGCCGAGAAGGGTTCCAGCCGGTGGAGACGTCCCGGTCCCCTCTGTACCGCTCGAGGCGCCGACCCCAGTACCAATGGAGGGGAATCCAATCCCCGTTGTCGTCACCCCGACATCCAAAGAAGACATGCCCCCCGAGCTGGCAGCACAGCTAGCAGCTTGGTTGGGGGATAGTAGTGATGGCGCCACGGCTGCCGAGGCACAGGCGCTGATAAAAGGGCTTCGTGAGAAGAGAGATGCAGCTAAAGTGACTGCGCCGTTGGCGGGAATAGACAAGCCGCAAGCGGCCGAAGCTGCGTCCGGTGCAGGTAAGCGGCCATTGCCGATTGCAAGGGACGAGTCAGCACCCTCTCGTAGAGAGAGATTGGGACAACATGTGCCTTTAGCTATAAAAGAAAAGATCTGGGCTGGGGAGTACGTGAATATTTTCTCCTTGCTTGTTGATCATTATGAGGTGGAGCATGTTAAAAGTCAGAAGGACCTAATGCATCCGAGTGTTTGGCGCGCAAAAATGGCCGCCTTTAAGGTAAATGAGAATATTGGCAACTGGGGCAATGCGTGGGGTATTTTTACATCGATTTTGGGGGAACGTAGGCCCGAGTTGCTTTCTGAATTTCCCATTTATCAATCACGAATTATGGGTTACTCGACAGCGTATCAAGGTAACCATTGGTTTTGTTATGACAATCTGTTCAGGAAAGAAAAGGAACATAACAAGGGTTTGACTTGGGATTGTTACGATTCTGTAACATGGGATAAAATGAAAGAATCAGGAATGTTAAAGATGCCATTGGTTGGGAGCAATGTTGTAGATTACTCCCGCCAAAATGTGGGGACGCCCTTTCGACCAAGTACGAGCACCGACGATCAGTCGAGGCCCGCAGGCAATACAGGGAGGAAGGGTTTCTGCTTTAATTTCAACAAAGGGAAATGTACCAGACCTCCGGGATCGTGTAAATTCAAACATGAGTGTAGTACGTGTGGGTCGTCCCATCCTGAGTCATCGTGCAGAGCCAGAACGGGTGAGAATGGGGGTAAGGGAGGCGCCAAACAGGTCTAAACTAGTCCGAGGGGCGCCTTTACCAACCCCGATTGATACCTTGGCAATGATTCCCTGGCTCAGTGAATACCCGGATCGTACTTCTGCTGGGGTGCTGCGGAACGGTTTTTCACATGGTTTCCGCATCCCGGTAGGGGACTTTCAGGGTGTAGGGATTTGCAAAAATCAACTTTCTGTTTTACAACATACATCTGTGGTGCAAGAAAAAATTCAGAAAGAGGTTAGCCGGGGACGGGTCGCTGGCCCGTTTAGTGTACTCCCGGTACCGGATTTTGTTTGTTCTCCGTTAGGGGTGGTCCCCAAGAAGGACCCAGGTGAGTTTCGTTTGATCCATAATTTGTCTGCTCCACACGGCCTTTCGGTGAACGACGCAATTGATCCAGAAGTTTGTTCGGTGCGATACGCATCGTTTGATGAGGCAGTAGCCATCTTGAATCGCCTGGGGCCCGGGACGTTGATGGCGAAATCAGATATCGAGTCAGCGTTCCGGTTGCTCCCGGTACACCCAGACGATCAGCGTCTTTTGGGATTCAGGTTCCAGGGGTCATTTTACATGGATAGGTGTATGCCAATGGGATGCTCTATATCATGTGCTTATTTTGAGCAATTCAGTACTTTCCTGCAATGGGTGTTCACGAAGAAAACGGGTTTCCGAAATGTAATGCACTACCTTGACGACTTTTTGTTCCTTGGTCCCGCCGGAAATCCCGAATGTGCTCAGGCCTTAGCGGAATTCTGTGTGTTGATGGGTCATTTTGGCGTGCCATTGGCACCGGGTAAAACTATGGGTCCCACGACTTGCCTCGAGTTTTTGGGGATCGAGTTGGACTCAAGGGAGGGGTGTTTCCGTTTACCAGCTAGCAAAGTGTTAAAATTCAGGGCAGCCCTCCAAATATGTTTGAATGCATCTAAGGTTACACTGCATCAGTTGCAACAATTAGTGGGAAAGTTGAACTTTGCCTTGAGGGTGATCCCAATGGCTCGCCCTTTTTCCCGCTCAATTGCCCAAGCGATGGTTGGCCTAAAGGAGGGTCATCATCGCACGAGGTTATCGGCTGAGGTCCGCCAGGACATGCGGATTTGGTTAGCATTTTTGGCGGACTTCAATGGCCGAGTCGTCTGGAACAAGCCAGCCGTGTCCTCAGAAGAGCTTGGGCTATGGACAGATTCAGCAGGAAGCATAGGCTTTGGCGCCATCTTCGGCACAAAGTGGTCTGCTCAAAGGTGGCCCCTATGGTGGCACGAGAAGGGGCTAACGAGTAATATTGCTTTCCTTGAACTATTTCCCATTCTGGTGGCCCTGAGAACCTGGCCAGAAGGGTTCAGAGATCATTCTGTCGTGTTCTGGTCCGACAATATGACCGTGGTAGAATGCATCAATAGTCAGGCAGCCCATTGTAAATTGATTTTGAGGCTGCTCAAAGAAATTGTCCTACTGTGTATGCAACTGAACGTGGTATTCAGAGCAAAACATGTCCCAGGGGTGATGAATCAGGCTGCTGATGCACTGTCTCGTTTTCACATGCAGGCTTTCTCGGGTTTCCTTCCTTCAGCGGACCCGGAGCCGGCACCCTTCCCCGAAGCTCTCTGGTCTCTCGGTGCCCCGAACTTCGTCACCTCGTGGGAGAGAGTCTAGCACCCAGGACAAGGAAGGCATTTGAAGGGGCGTTCCAGGCCTATTTAGCCTTTTTGGGGGCAGAGAGAGGGGGACTTTGGGGTCAGGAAGAGTGGGTTGTACTTTTTCTGATGTCCTTACGTAGGGCTGGGAAATCGGTGGCTACGGCCCAAAGGCATCGTGCCGCCATTTCTTTTGTTGCCAGGGCCCATGGCATCCTGGACCCAACAGCGTCTTTTACAGTACAGAAAGCGCTGCGTGGGTGGCAACGCCTAGAGGGTCGCAGAGTAGACGTAAGACGACCGATAGGTTTAGACAGGTTGTCCCAGTTACTGGCCACACTCCCTAACACATGCTCGTCCCCTTTCGAGACCTGTTTGTTCCGGACTGCATTTACGCTGGCATTTCACGGGGCTATGAGAGTTAGTGAGCTAGTTGCAAGGAACAAACAGGATGTGACGGGGGGCTTGTGCAGGGAACATGTTCAGATCAGGGGTGATGCGATGATTGTCTCCTTTCTCAGGTCCAAGACTGACCAAGATGGGAGAGGGGACTGCACGATCATTCGCAGGAACCCCGAGTCATCCATGTGTCCGGTACAGTGCTTAGAAGATTACCTAGCACGAAGGGTGGCATCATGGGGGGGGACATTGTTGAGGCATGCAGACGCCACCCCGCTGACGAGGTTTCAGTTTCAGCGGGTGCTTGCAATGGCCATTGCCGCAGCGGGCTTGGACCCGGGCGAATTTGGGACCCATTCCTTTCGAATAGGGGCTGCCACTGAAGCTACAGCCAGGGGTCTTAATGTAGAACAAGTGAAACGTGTGGGGCGCTGGTCCTCCAATTGTTATAAGAGGTACGTGCGATTGCACATGTTGTGAAGCTGTAATCATGTACTCACGCTTCTTGTCTTTTGTTTGTTTTCAGTTGCGCAAGCCTACGCGGCAGGGCGAACTGTGCAGTCGACCCAACACCAGGCCAGCGGTCGCACGTCACCGGCTGTGAGGAAGGAGGTGTGGGTCGTGGGCCACTCATACGTGAGACGGGCCGCAGACGTATTCAAAGCAGGTGACATGATTCACGTACCTGGGGAATACGGGTACAGAGTGTCCTTCTACGGAAGGGGCGGTCTCTGTATTGACCAGTTTCAGGAATTTTTTGAGGGTTTGTTAGAGCGGATGAGGTCACCGCCGTCCATAGTCATAGTGCATTTGGGGGGCAATGATTTGGTCACCACCGGTAGACGACTTCTCCTGGAGGCTATGCTTTCCACGGTAAGTTGGTTAGCGAGGAGAGTTCCGGGGTGCATAATTGCGTGGTCTCATGTGATCCCACGAAAAGTGTGGCGGGGGGCTATCTCGATCCCTGCTTTGAATCATTCTGTTAGAAAATTGAATAACAAAGTGAGTAGGTTGTTCCGTTCCAAGACATTGCATTCGATCTCGCATAGTTGTATTAATGATGACAGTATGTATCTGGGGGATGGTGTGCATTTGTCGAGGGTGGGGAATGAGTTACTCATAGGTGACTTCCTAGCTTGGTTAAAATCGTTAAAACATGACCTTTAGGTAGGAGTTTTGTGGGGGGTCCGGATAGCCGGTCAACTATCCGGACCTGTGGCGGTAAGGTCATGATCGGTGAGCACTAATTGGTAGATCCCTATGAGTGGGCGTCACCCAACACGGATGGGAGCGCTCGGGAGAGGTGGCCATTGGCCCCTCAATGGGGAGGCGGTCCCGTCTAAGGGCGGGTCGCCGGAAGTAAAGGAAAGGCGGTCAAGGCCCCTTCCTTTGTAGGAGGGGTTACAGCCCCCTCCTGGGGGAATTTCCCGGGGCCAGTGACATCTGCGACGGCAGATGCGGTAAGTTGTGTGGGGTGGGGGGAGGTCCACGATACCTTCTAGATACCACACACAAGTCTTCGAACGACCTTTAAATGGCGTCGAGTCTTAAGTGCCCCCGTCAAGTCAAGGGAAATTGTTAGTAGTTGCACTTGAGGTAAGCCTCTGTGCTGTCGCCCCTCCCAAGTGGGAGGGGTAAGTCTGGTTAGGGATCTTGACACCGGTTATGACCTTGCCGTTGGCCCTTAAACGTTAGGATGTACAATTTCAGTGTTTCTAGAGAATGTTTTTGTAGGATGCTAGTTCGGCTAGGAGAACCTCTGTATTAGAGAATATGTTAAGGTTAGCCAAACATCGCAATGTGATAATGAAATTGTACATAACATGAAACGTTTAATGTTTTAATTTTTTGTTTTAATAAATACGGCCGGGAGGGTCACTCCCTCCCACATCCAAAAACTTTAAGAACTGTTTCCGGTTTCCCTCCTTTTGGGGATTGTGTTGAGAGGGGGTGGCGGGTATCTCAGCCATATGGAAAGGGGCGACCACTCGGTCCCCCCGAACGTATGGCGGAGTGCCTCGATCCCCCCGGGAAGCCATTTTTGGGCGGGAGGCGCGTCTCGGCTGGTATGCCCGAAGCGGCGTAGCCGGGGCGCGCCTTTTCCCGCCCTAGAGTGGGCTGGCCTAGACACCGACGTAGCCAGCCCCGCCCTAGGGGCAGGCAGGGGCGGGTTCTCGCCCGCCCTGAAGACGGATAAAAAGAGACGCAAGACCAGAAGACGTCCTCTTGTTCTTGTGCTCCGAAGCTGCACCTCCTCGCTACCCGTGAGCTCGGGACAGAACGAAGAGCCAATTTTGACCCACCCACCAGCCCCTGAGGACAGCAAGTCGTTGTGCAATAAAGTGAATTTTTATAAGTATGTTTTACGTTTCGTTTACAGGCTGTGAAAGTATCAGTTTGTTGTTGATCATAATAAAGTATGGTGAATATCGTGTAAGTTGTTACGATTAAAATGATTTGATGTAGTGTTGCATTTTAAGCATGTTCTTTTGGTCGTAGCGACCATTGTTTTCTTAGGTTTGAGTAGGAATTGTCGTATTTATTTTTGGTAGGCGGTAAGGTCATGATCGGTGAGCACTAATTGGTAGATCCCTATGAGTGGGCGTCACCCAACACGGATGGGAGCGCTCGGGAGAGGTGGCCATTGGCCCCTCAATGGGGAGGCGGTCCCGTCTAAGGGCGGGTCGCCGGAAGTAAAGGAAAGGCGGTCAAGGCCCCTTCCTTTGTAGGAGGGGTTACAGCCCCCTCCTGGGGGAATTTCCCGGGGCCAGTGACATCTGCGACGGCAGATGCGGTAAGTTGTGTGGGGTGGGGGGAGGTCCACGATACCTTCTAGATACCACACACAAGTCTTCGAACGACCTTTAAATGGCGTCGAGTCTTAAGTGCCCCCGTCAAGTCAAGGGAAATTGTTAGTAGTTGCACTTGAGGTAAGCCTCTGTGCTGTCGCCCCTCCCAAGTGGGAGGGGTAAGTCTGGTTAGGGATCTTGACACCGGTTATGACCTTGCCGTTGGCCCTTAAACGTTAGGATGTACAATTTCAGTGTTTCTAGAGAATGTTTTTGTAGGATGCTAGTTCGGCTAGGAGAACCTCTGTATTAGAGAATATGTTAAGGTTAGCCAAACATCGCAATGTGATAATGAAATTGTACATAACATGAAACGTTTAATGTTTTAATTTTTTGTTTTAATAAATACGGCCGGGAGGGTCACTCCCTCCCACATCCAAAAACTTTAAGAACTGTTTCCGGTTTCCCTCCTTTTGGGGATTGTGTTGAGAGGGGGTGGCGGGTATCTCAGCCATAAAAGGGTTTAATATGGTGACAGTGTCTACTAGACATCGCCATCCATATCAGGATGCAGGTGGGGGCAGCTTTTCTGTGGTGGCAATGTGCCGCCATTAAAAGGCATGCGATTTTTGAGGTTGGGGACCTGTTGCGGGCCCCTAGGATGTTATGGGGGTGGGGAGGCACATGGCGTACCCCCTGCATATGCATGCACAACATGGCAGGCATCGCGCAGTGCCTGCCACGTTGTACATGCATATGCACATCATGCATTTTTGGCATTGCAGTGGGTGCTGCTGGGATCAACGCCCGCCGCAATGTTAAAAATGCAGGATGCGCCCGCCAGTGCGGCAGGCACATCCTAATCTCCCCCATGGGACCCCCACACTTATGGCGGGTGGGCCCTTTTACCGTCAGGATGGCGGGCGGACATAGTCTGCCCGCCACCCCAATGATGCCCTAAGTTTCAGCAGCTCCATACAGGTCAGCTTGATGCAAGGAGACAGCTCGACAGAAAAAACCTGAAACTGGAACCAGACCCTCAAAAAACACACTTTCTTAGAAGCCCTGGCCACAAGCAGGAAGATGGGACACTCCAGCACTGTCCAGGTAAGCCTTCAAGCGGCAAAAAGCTAAAGCGGACGTTGCAGGAACACTAACAAGCCTAGGCCATCTTGTAACACGTGCTCATGCGAGTCTGCTACATTTACTATTCTACTCTAAGGATAATCACATTAAATGACGTGCTGGACTTTGAGGGGTTACATATACTATTCCCTCTCCAGTCTTAACCACATTGGTAAAAGTGTGGTATTTTTGGTGAGGCAGGGTTACATTTACTATTCCCACTCCAAAGTTAACTTGGTTGGGAAAAGGTTTGGACTATGAAGGGGTTAAAATTAACTATATCCACTCCAAATGTAAACATTTTTGGGAAACTGTTTGGAGTATGGGTGACTAGATTGACTATTCCCACTCAAAACACAACCACATGGAGAGTAGTATTACATTTTGGCAGAGGTAGATTTAATATTCATACTCCAGTCTTAACCATATTCTATCACACAAAAAAAAACATTAAATTATTACACTATAACAAATTTCATTTCTTACATTTTGGAAACATTTAAGACAAACACATTTTTTTAAACATATGTTATTGATTTTCAGACACCAAATAATCCAAGATCGGCACCCATTACACGTAGATCCATCAAATATATCTTCAAGTTTATCCCCAACCAACTCCCTCAGAACCCACCCCCCCTTTTCGGCGATTGGTCTGGATTCATTTTAAAAAACATGTTCATCACTGCATAGCACCAGCGATAATAGGAACACATATAATACAGTGCGCTCATGGATTGTCACATGCATGAACTTCACTTATCAGTCTTCCCCCTCCCTCTGGGAATTCAGTAGAACCTGCACCATCGTGTCCCAAGCCCTGGCTAGTACCAGAGCTTTTACAATGGCCGTTCTCTTGGCCTGTTGGAACCTAACAGAGCTTTCGCTACTAGCCCATTTAAGTAACTCCGCTCGCCACCTCCTAATCGATGGTCCTTCTTTCGATTTCCAATGCCAGGTAATTTCCCGCTTTGCCAGGAGGAGGCCTAAGTCAATGAACTTACTGGTTACCTTAGTTTTAGGGGTATGCAGGAACCAGTGTAGGAGACACACAGCAACATCAAAGGTTAACTGTCTATCCGAGACCTCATTGAGGAGCTCCCCCACTGCCACCCAGTATCCTCCCAGAGCCGGACAGTTCCAGAGCATGTGCTCCAATTCTGTGCCCCGGTCTGAACATCTAGGGCACGCTGGGCTATGGATCTTAAAGTATTTCTGGATCTTCCTCGGGGTTAGGTAAGCACGGTGCAAAAAAAAAATGTTACTTGCTGGAAACGCGCGTTTCTGCTCCCCTTCCAAGTTCTCCCCAGGACGCAGCCCCATACCGTGTCCGGTATCTGTTTTAAGACAAACACATTACATAAAAATACAAAAAAAACATATAAAAGGAAAAAATACCAACATGCATAAAAATCTAAATTCAAAATAAAGAAAACAAAACTGAAACAATTTTTACCTGTTAAAATATGCAATATTTAACTGAATAAAACAAAGAAATCAAACTAAAAAAAATAGCTCAAACAATACAAATAATATAGATTTTTAAATACATTTTAATCAAAAAAGATATGCATAAAATCGAAATTTTGAAACATTAAAAAACAAAAAAAATGTTTAAAATACTTCTCATCAAATTCCCCTACTGACTCCTAAAATGTTGTTGATCAGAATATGCATAAGAAAAATAAAATAAAATAATAAAACAATAAACGAAAGGCAAACAATATTTTATACAATGATATTTAAAAACTCAATATTAAATACAATATTAAAAAAAGAACAAAAACATGAAAAATATGATATTCTTCCCTGAATAAACTAGGCCACAATATAAATGCCATCACGATATAACAGCAACAATATTACAGACAATATGTTTGACATAATAATCCAGTTGCGGTCCATTCCCTTAGGTCAAAATCTAAATAAAACATTGTCACAGGACTATTGTTTAGCTTCCCAAGTTACGTTCTCACTGAAATATGAAGAAGGTAGTCTTGCAAAAAGAAAGACAGCAGGATTGAAACATATTTAATAATTTAATATATATGCCAAAAGACATGCTAGGCCCACATAGCCTGCTGCTTTAGAGACTACCATAGCAATTTGGGATCCACCAAAACAGTGGAAGGACCCAATACACTGGATTTAAGAAACAGATTATTTCTGTGGAACACCAGAATTGGCAGTGGATTATTGGCCAATAAAAGAGTAAACAAATACCTTCCTGGGTATTGGTTGAAAGATATGAACAATCTTTATTTCAAAAACATCACTGTTACAAATCTCTTTTGACAACTCATCAAAACTGCCCTCCTCAGAGGTAAGTTGATGTGTTTCATCATAATTCACTTTATCAAGGATACAATGCAAATAATTACAGTATGCAGAATCATGTCATACTACAAAACTAAAAAGTGATAAATGTTCACATTGTGTGTCCATACATAACAAGCGTGTCCACCAGTCAATACCACTTGAAGATTAATTCAGAGGGTTTATAAACCTCCTGTATCGACAGAGATTGAGAGAATGGTTTGGGGGGGGAAAAGTATACAATGGAGGTATTGTAAAAAAAAAAAAAAAAAGAACAATAAAGCATTCAGAACGTGTAGAAAATATAAAAAGCAGCCAGAAAAAAAACACCACATTAAAACACATACAAATATTTTCGCTAAGTGTGAACCACCATGAAGAAGTAACAAAGGTATGGAAAATGTGCAAAACACTTGATAAGAGGGAATGTCCCAACATTTTACAGAGATGCTCGATGCTGCCCTCTTCTCCGGAGAGCTTCTTCAGTCACTCCGGGAATCTTAGTATCCATCCTAAAAATCGCTTGAGATCCTACGCTCAGGTCTTTTAGGTTGCGTAACTTACTCCCAGAGAATTTGTGATGCCGGGAGGGACGGGATGTCCGTGATGAGCTAACCTTGACGTAAGTGTGACTACAGGGAGCCGTCCTTGCTCCCCTGCCAGTTTGGGCACTATTATCAATGAAACTCGGAAATTCTCTGGGAGTAAGTTATGCAACCTAAATGACCTGAGCATTCACTCAGACTGTTACTTCCCTCTCCTCCAGAGAGGGAAGTAACCTAGGGATCTATTCTTTTAGTCCTGATGAAAGACAGGGACAACACAAAAGCTGGCTGAAACATGTTGACAGTTTGCAGAGTGGAGGGGTAGTGGGTTCAATATAGTCCAGCATACCACCATCCAGTGGTTTTTAAAAACCTTTTTAACCTGACCAGGGAGTCCACCAATAAAGGGTAGTTTGGAGATCCCTGTGTTAGTTTTAACGGTATTGTCTCTGCACTTATCTTTTTTCCTTTATGTTTGTCTTGTCTCCCCCTCCCTATTGCTCCACCTCTGTCGTTGGTTTGCGCGGAGGGGTGTAAGAAACCCTATGATGAAGCATGCCACAGATTTCTGTGGCTGAGGGCAGTTTTAACGACATGTGTGTCTTGTCAACCTACCTTTGCATAATAGTGACATACATGGATTAGCCCCATTCCTATGTGTGTATGTAGTTGATAGTCCACCACATATAAAAAGGTCATTCTTGTGTTAGGTGCAGTTAAAGGTTTCAGTAATTTAAACCACCCCTGGTAGCTAAGTCACAAGAGAACATGCTTAACTTAAAAGAATGTATAAACATTTAGTTCAACTAAATCAGTTAAAAAGTCAATCCCCACTACGTTTGGTGCCTGTCTGACTGGTAGGACATAAAAGGTCCTGTGCAGGTGTAATTTGACATTTGTTTGTGGTGGAGGAAGACCTTTGAAGTATATTAAGTTCCTGAGTACTGCCCAGCTGGTCTTCCTGCCACAGGGACAAATCAGTTTCCTACACCCAGACCTTTGTCTTACCTCTGGGAGCAATTTTTATACCTCATCAGGACTAAACACCAATTGGGTGACGTTCGGAGGCTAATGCTAATTAGCCTCTGGGCCGTTCAGGAAGAGAATAGGTAACTTTCTAAAAGGCCCATTTCCTCAATAATAATTACAAATAAAAATACAAATTAAAAAATAAGTTGGACTTTTAATAACAATAAAGAGTCCTTGAATATGGAGTCTAGCTGGTTCATAGCGGGAGATAGCAGAATTAATTTTGCTTCACAGTATTTTTCTATGTGTCAGCCAGCCAGCCTACAGTGAAAATCGATATAGGTTGCTATTTAATGTAATGATGTTAACTTTAAACTTCTGCATGTCCTACTTTTAAATACAATGCACCCTGACTTGTGGGTGGCAAGCTTAACATAGGGATGACAAATTGGTATCTAAAAGGAAACATGTCTCCTGCAAAAGAGGGTTTGTTTTGGAAGGTCGAGATGCAGGGTTAGCTGCACCTGCCAAGCTGCAGTGGCAGACATGCAATCACCCTTTCCTGGTAACACTAGTGGATTGCACTGTAGTTTTGTATTCCATGCGTAACATTTTATTTTCCATGACATGGGTGTCTTTTGGCAAAAGGAACATATGATGAACAGAATGCTGATCAATGCAAACATTCACCCCAGTCACAAAGATCTGGGTTTAATCCATCATTCTTTTTTTCTTTTCCATCCCATCATCTTTAATCCATCATTCTTATGCTCACCACACTCCTGTTCGGACCCAGCCATATGCAAATAAGTCTTGACCCTGTTCCTCATGGGAACAGTCCAGCTCGACCTGCCAAGCCAGGTTCTCTCTGGAAAAGAAACAAGTATCCTGGGACCGGTTTCGGGGCAAAAATGTTTAAGCACTCCATCCATCATCTTGTCGAGTTTGCTATGTTCGCCCTAAGTGGCCAAAGGTATGCCCAGATGTGGGTCCCTTGCTCACTGTGCAACTTGATTCAAGCTAGCCTGACTGATAAGGGGTAATACCACGAAACCGGTCCCAGGATGCTTGTTTCTCGTGCAGGGAGGACCTGGCTTGGCAGTTTGGGCTGGACTGTTCCCAAGAGGAACAGGGTCAAGGCTTATTTGCATATGGCTGCGTCCAAACAGGGGTGGCATTTAGTGTGCAAAAGAGCAATGGATTAAACTTAGATCTGTGACTGGGGGTGAGTGGTTGAAAGGTTTCGGCACTCCGTCCATCATCTTGTGTTTGCTGTGGGTGTATTTTGGGCCCCATATACTATGCACTCATAGTAAAGTTAAATATGGAGATTGGGGTTTGCCAATTTGACATGTTTGGCTAGCAGTGTATCAGAGTGCTGAGTTGAAAACATGAGCACCTGTCCACAATAAAATGGTGTGTCTATGCAAAAAGAGGCACTTGCAACAATGCCAAAGGCTCTTTCTTCCCCTTGTATTCCTTTAGTCATCATGTGCTGCCTCTTCTGAAACAATTTCAAGTACACTACCTGTGAAGAGCAAAAATTTGCTAACAATAGACTCAATGTTTAGGTTTGGTTTCACACAACGTCGTAACATTTATGACTCATAAAACGTTCCAGAAGTCACTGAAAACCTTTCTTGTTTGAGGTATTTGTTTCGCTTTCTCTGGAATCGCTTAATCGATTCCACATTAAGCCCTTATAAACAGTTTATTTTATTTTGAAGTGCTATAGAACTATTTCATTAGCTCAAATTAAATGTAGTTAATGCTCATGGCCCTGTTTTCATGAAGACTGTATTTAATGAAATACACTGACCTTAGGGTCAAAGTTCACAACCAGAAGATTATTGTCCGGCACACGTTTAATGAGTGGACGATTCAAGTTAAATTGGCAGATTTCGTCCACTTGCGATTTCCATTGCTCGTAGATCTTCTCTTCAAACTGGTCAAGTAAGGTTAACATTTCCATGTACTTGTGATACGTCAAGCTAGCTTCTGGGCCTTCCATGCTTCTAGTAATGGAAACAAATACATTATTAGCTGATTTCTAACTTTGGTAGCAAAAGAGTAACTAACTACACGTCGCATTGATTTTTGAAGGGGTGTATCATCATAACACAATTATGTATTCTCTATAATATTTTCCATTTACAAAACTCCTGAGAATCTGTGCAGCAGTTAAGCCTACATTGCAAAGTTAGAGATGGCTAGTACATAATTTCCAATCACTGCACTTTCACAAAGAAACTGTAAAATAGTCATTTGTTACTGAATTCAATAGTTGGCTGAGAGTACACAGCTATAACTAAGTTGCTTTCGATTTTGCTGCTTTAGGCAATAAATAACAGATATAGATTAGTCTGATGTTGAAAACTGCCCATGTCCATTTTCATCAGAAGCAAATGTTGCATTTAAAAAGCACAATTTGTATACCAGAGTCGAATATGTAGAAGGTAAATTGTCATAATATATTGCAACTTTAAGAGCTGTGATATCAAAATGTGCTCTGAATGACCCTGAATAAAAGATTACTTGGTAGGAACTGTTAATATTAGGCATGTTCGAAAAACATCATTTACAACAAATCCTAGGAAAGGTATTACTATAGATAATTAATGAATTTGAGCATACAGCAAATTGCACATTGCATCAAACAAACTAAATCTACCAAGGAGTTAAAAAGGCAATGGAAATCCAAAGCCAAAGTTTGGAGATGGGGAAACAACATGGGGGCCCAGTAGCGTAACAAAACCTGAGGGGGCCCTTTGCAATGGACATGGAGGGGGCAGCGGAGGCCTTTGTTATGCCACTGTGGTGGCTTCCAGTACATTGGATTTGGTGGCAGTGGCACAATGTAAAATGATGGGGCCCTTCTGCAGAATGTTGGGAGGGGCCCCTTGAACTCCCAGGTTTCACAGATATCCATTGGAGGGTCTCGCTGCACCGCACGAGCTTGGGCTACATCCCTGTATAGTTGACAATTAGATAGTAAAGGTTACAGCTAAGGGTATGATGGACACAAAGCTTTCAATCTGGCACACGAGGCAAACATGCAAAAGGTGTCAATTTTGGGAGACCTCCTTTTGCACATGTATACACTGGTCAGAAATCTAAAGGTTTTAAAATAGTAATATATACAATGCAAAGTGTTCAAGATTGTATTCTGGACATGTGAAATTATAGCGCTGGCTGGTAAGGAAATAATCAAGGTGATCATGAGTTTACTCATAGCAGACATATGATATGATTTGGCAGTCAGCCATCTGGACTAATGGAAATAAAATAACTCACTATTGGGTTAAAGGGAAGAACATTTTGGTAAGCATGGGGTGTGTTGCATGATGCACAATTTGGAGACAGAAAACTTGACCAGGTCTCTCAACTACCACACGGCCCCCGTGTGCCCGGATTCTGCTGCTGCTGCCTGCTTGGCCCTCTTGCTGCCGCCTCTCCTTAGGGCACCTGCTCTCCAGGCTTGCCCTCGCTCCCCAGGCTTACCCAGGCTTGCCCTCACTCTCCCCGCTCCACGTTCCCTCTCTTTCCAACCCCCCTCTGCTCCCCACCGCTGCTCTTCTGCGGCCCACCCCCTTCTCCTGTCTCCCACTCCCCATTCGCCGCCCCGCTCCCGCCTCCCAGCTGCTCCTCCCTCCCACTTCACCATAAATGGCGGGGACCGAGCGTACGCGACTATTGCGCGCCGAAGGCGCGCCAAAGGCAGGCCCATCTACGCCCGTCCGTGCCTGGACCGCGCCCAGCACCAGAAGCCCTGGACCCCACCAGAGCCAGCCAACCCGACTGAGCTACGACGCCGCCACCCTCCATGCACTCAACACCGGCCGACATCCAGCTTGCTACCAAGCCACCCCGAAACGCACCCACGGAGCCTTCACCTGCCACGCCTGCTACTACACCTGCACTCGGTCCTGCACTGCGCCAGCCAAAACAGCCGCCAACAACCACCACCTCAAGTGCATCTTGCTCAACACCCGCTCCATCCACAGGCACGCCGTCGAACTATGGGACCTCCTGGACAAAACGGCACCAGATGTCGCCTTCTTCATGGAAACCTGGATGAACGCCTTCTCAGCCCCCGACATTGCCATTGCCATCCCGGACAGCTACAAGATCACCCGGAGGGACCGCGTCAACCAGACCGGAGGAGGCATCGCCATCGCCCACAGAAACACTATCCGCATCACAACCAACACCGACGACACCCTCGCCACCGCAGAGCACCTGCACTTTCAGATTCACACCAACCCCAAGACCACCCTCAGAGGAACCCTAATCTACACACCCCCGGGACCACGCTCACACTACAGTGAGGCCATCGCAGACTTCATCATCCCACTCGCCCTCGCCTCTCCTGACTACATCCTCCTAGGAGACCTCAATTTCCACCTGGAGAACGACCAGGACAACAACACCACTGCCCTACTAGACAACCTCGCCAACCTCCGAATCAAGCAACTGGTCAACACCCCCACCCATTACGCCGGCCACACGCTCCACCCTGTCTTCTCCTCCAGCAACCACATCTCCTTCAGCCACAACACCGAGCTCCACTGGACCAACCACAGCTGCGTACACTTCAAATTCAGGAAAACAATGACCCACCACCGCCCTCAACAAACCTCCCGAAGATGCTGGAGCAAGATCACCACTGACCAACTCACCACCTCCTTGCGCCTAAACCCTCCCACCAACACCACGGACCTCAACGAAGGAGCCTGCAACCTCACACAGTGGATCACCGACTGCGCGACACCCTTGCTCCACTGAAAAACCCCTCCCAGCAACCTCAACAGCAAGAAAGCTGCGTGGTTCACCAACAATCTCAAAGACTCCAAGAAATCCTGCCGTGACCTCGAGAAAGCCTGGCGCCACAACTAGTCAACGGACAACATGACAACCCTCAAGAACGCCACCCGCAAACACCACGAGCTGATCCGCACCACCAAAAGGTCGTCCTTCAGAGAACGACTGGACAACAACACCCACAACAGCAAGGAACTCTTAAACGTTGTGAAAGAGCTCTCCGACCCCAACGCCAGCAACAATGACATCACGCCTTTTCAAGACCTCTGCAACTCTCTGGCCAACTTTTTTCACCGTAAGATCATCGACATACGCGACAGCTTCGGCGCTCAGAACACGTACCCCACCTCCGAACCTACACCCCCCACCACCACCATGTGCGACTGGACTCAGGTCAGCACGGAAGATACCACCCACACGATGAACACCATCCACTCTGGCTCCCCAGCCGATCCCTGCCCACACCACATCTTCAACAAAGCCGACTCCATCGTCGCACCCAAACTTCGGGACATCGTCAACAACTCCTTCATATCCGCCACCTTCCCGGAGAGCTAGAAGCACGCAGAGATCAGTGCCCTCCTGAAGAAACCCACCGCAGGCCCCTCAGACCTCAAGAACTTCCGCCCATCTCGCTCCTCCCCTTCCCTGCAAAAGTTATCGAGAGAACCGTCAACAAACAGCTGACAGCCTTCCTGGAGACGAACGGCTCCCTCGACCCATCGCAGTCCGGATTCCAAGTGAACCACAGCAACGAGACCGCCCTCATCGCGGCCGCCGACGACATCCGAACCCTGCTGGACAACGGAGAAACCGCCACCCTCATCCTGCTCGACCTTTCAGCTACGTTCGACACGGTCTGCCACCGCACCCTGACATCCCGCCTCCACCACACCGGGATCCAAGGAAAGGCCCTGGAATGGATCACCTCCTTCCTCTCCGACAGAACCCAAAGAGTCCGTCTCCTGCCCTTCCTCACAGAAGCCACCAAGATCATCTGCGCCGTACCTCAAGGCTTCTCGCTCAGCCCCACCCTCTTCAACGTCTACATGAGCCCCCTCGCAGCCATAGCATGCAAGCACAACCTCAACATCATCTCCTACGCCGACGATACCCAACTGATCCTCTCCCTCACCAACGACCCCACCTCAGCCAGAGCCAGCTTCCAGGATGGAATAAAAGACATAGCAGACTGATGAAGCTCAGCCGCCTGAAACTGAACTCAGACAAGACGGAAGTCCTCATCCTTGGCCCTTCCATCTCCGCCTGGGACGACTCCTGGTGGCCCCCTCCTGCTCTGGGCACCCCACCCAAGCCCACGGACCACACACGCAACCTGGGCTCCATCCTTGACTCCTCCCTCACGATGTCCAAGCAAGTTAACGCTGTTACCTCCTCCTCCTTCAACACTCTCCGCATGCTCCGTAAGATCTTCCGCTGGACCCCCACTGGAACCAGGAAAACGGTCCCCCAGCCCTCGTCACCAGCCGCCTGGACTACGGGAACGCCCTATATGCTGGGACCACCGCCAAACTAAAGAAAAGACTCCAGGGCATCCAGAACGCCTCAGCACGACTCTTCTTGGACATCCCCGACACAGCCACATCTCCACCAACCTGAGGGACCTGCATTGGCTCCCCGTCAGCAAAAAGATCACGTTCAGACTCCTCACCCACACACACAAGGCTCTCCACGACTTGGGCCCCGAAAACCTCAACAACCACCTCATGTTCTACACGCCAACCTGCCAGCTCTGCTCGGCCAGCCTCGCCCTCGCCACCGTCCCACAGATCCGCAGAACCACCACCGGAGGAAGATCCTTCACCCACCTGGCGGCCAAGACCTGGAACACCCTCCCCACCCACCTACGACCCACCCAGGACCATCTCTCCTTCAGGAAGCAACTCAAGACCTGGCTTTTCAAACAGTAGCAACCCCCCCCAGCGCCTTGAGACCCTAGCGGGTGAGTAGCACACTTTACAAATACTCTTGATTGATTGATTGAAAATGAAGTTAAAGCTTAAAGTTGCTAATCCAGTATAATGGATCATCTTGGTCTAGAAGTGCGAGACATCATCACTAAATGAGTTAGTGTTACTCAAATAATTGACCCATAGGAAAGTTTTGAAAAGAGGCCAGTGACTGGGGTACAGGCTGTCAACCATATATTTGGGGAAGGGGCAATGGAGAATGAGGTCAATTGCTTAGTAAAAGATTCTTTGCAAAAGTTACATTGTTAAAATATTAGCCTAAATGGGATTGCCTCGGACGTTGGAAAGGATATTTTGCACCTGCGTGGATTTGCTGAACCTTAACATTTGTCTTTCGTTGACTTGTCGCTTCCCTAACATTTCAAAGGTGCCAGACACCTTAGAAGATGGCGAGATATTAAGGGACTTGTTTACAATAGGGTGACCTTGCACATTTTCAGGTGACTGCCACTGTGGTATGCTTTTTAGGTCCGGCCCATAGCGGCAGGGTGCTTGCGCTTCTCGCTTTGCGAGGAATGCAGTTTTCAGTATGCCCTTTAAGCTCTGTGGAAGCTCCGCCCACTTTCCAAACATCTTTTTCACTGACTGACTGAGGGTATTTATAGCGGGTGCTTATGCCAAGGCGTCTTGGCGCTGGGTAGAGTGCACTGAGAGCTACACTAAGATTAGCATTGCATAAAGAGCCTGGTTTTAATAGCTTTCCTGAATATGGTATGAGTGGGCTGAAGTCAGAGTGAGACGGGAAGTGAGTTCCATAGTTTGGCTGCCAGAAATGAAAAATGTTTGCCTCCCCAACTAACCCTTTTCATCTTGGGAGGAAGAACGAGCCCAGTGTCCATCGACCTTAAGCAGCGCGAAGGAATGTATTGGGGGAATAGTGATTGTATGTCTTCCGCCCCACCTCCATAGAGGGCTTTATGTACTAGGCATAGAGCTTTAAACTCCACCCGTCATCTCACCGGAAGCCAGTGTAGTTGTTTTATGCTGGCCGCAGTGGAGTGATGCTTGGATAGGCCATACAACACTAGAGCTGCAGCATTTTGAAGTGACTGAAGCTTATTGAGCTGTTTCACTCCAGCGCTCAGATAAAGGGCATTGCAATAGTCGATTCTCGATAAGATAAGCGCACCCACCACTGTTTTCCTGAGGGAAAACAGGATGAATGGGAGGATTTCATGCAATATCTTGAGTGTAAAAAAGCAGGCGGAGACCACTTGGTTTATTTGAGGGGCACAAGTGAGATCTTTAATAATGAAAAAGCTGTTGTTTCTGGCCTTTGACACCAGTGACGGACATGTACCGGCTTCAGGTGGCACCAACACTGGTTCTAGATTGAAGGTTTCTTGCCAAATTCCAGAATCTCAGTCTTTTCAGTGTTAAGTTTTAAAAAGTTGACATTTATCCAAGACATTACAGAGGAAAGGCTATCATGGAACCGTTCTGCTGACGTACTGGTATTTTGAGCGGCCAACACCACCAATTGTGTGTCGTCAGCACAAGATGCAAGCGCAAGACCCTAACATTTATTTAGTCTTGCCAATAGTGTTACATAAAAATGAAACAAGGTGGGTGAAAGTGCCAAGCCTAGGGGGACTCAACCTGGGAGGGTAAACAGTTCCGATCTCAGACCTCCTCAATATATTATTTGTTCCCTGGAGTCGAGAAAAGAGGAGAGAAGGGTCAGGGCCTTGCCACTGACTCCCACGGACTGAAGCCTATTAATTAACACTGTATGGTTTACTGTGCCGAAAGCTGCCGTGAGGTCTAGCAATATTAAGGCCGTCCTGCCACCCTTTTGATGGCTTTCTCCAGGACCTTCGAGGGCAGAGGTAAACAAGAGATGGGGTGGTAGTTTTTGGCCTCCAAAGGTTCAGTGTTTCTTTTTTTACAATAGGCCTAATACAGGGCATTTTCCATCCTGCTGGGAAGCACCCCGTTCCAATGATTAGATTTAGTAGTGGGGTCAGTGATGCGCCTACCTCATCACTAGCTAGATGTAAGATATATGGGGGACAGGGATCAAGTGGAGACCCTGACTTAGTAAGTGAAAGTATGTCTACCACTTGCTTTCCATCCAGACTGGTAAATTGGGTTAGACTACCTTGGCAAGAGTGTTTTTCCCAAGTCTCTATAGGGTTTGTACTGTTGACCTCGGCTAATATTAAAAGTTCCTCATAGACCATTTTAACCTTTGTCTGAAAGAAAACGGCAAGGTTATCCACAAGGCTTGGTCAGGGGTGAAGACAGTGTCTCTCGGACATCGAGACAGATCAGTTACTGTTTTGAACAGTTCTTTGGGCGAGTTTGAGGCTTCTAGAATTTTAGATGTAAAATAGGCTGTCTTAGCTGATATGATTGCTCCCTTGTATTCTTTTAGTGCTAAGCCGTATTCAATGGTATGCTCTTAGATATATGAGGCGTTCCTTGAGTCTACATTTTATTTTTATTGTTTTTAACTCTGCTGAGTACCAAGGGGAGGATACCAGTCTTTTATTGGCCGTCTTATTAACTTCTGGTGGGAAGGGTATGCTCAGACGTGGGTCACGTGCTCACTAGGCCACTGGAGTCAAGTTATCCTGGCTGATAGCCAGAAACCGGTCCTAGGATGCTGGATTCCGCTCCAGAGAAGACATGGCTTGTCAGCTTAGTCTGGACTGTTCCCATGAGGCACAGGGTCAAGACTGATTTGCATATGACCATGTCTGAACTGGGCTGGCTTGGTAAGCGAATACGATGGATTAAACCCAGATCTGTGACTGGGGGTGAATGTTTTGCCATTGTGCAACATTCCGTCCATCATCTTGTGTGTTTTACCAACTGATTAATTGCCTGGATTATCCAGTTATTAAAGTCACTGGCAGCCTGGTTAGGATCTGCATTACATGTCAGATTCACTTTCAAGGCCGTAGTTAACTCTTGTTGGGAATTTTTTTTCCAAGCACGTATCTTCCTCAGAGAAGGTCGGTTTCTGCGGCACAGATTATTGTTGATGGTGTTAATAGTGAAATTGACAGCATAATGATCTGACCAAGGTAATGGCAGCGAACTAGTCACTTCAATGTGGGCACTGTTTGTAAAGATGCCGTCCAAGGTATGTCTTGCCTGATGTGTGGGTTCCCGTACAATTTGCGTCATTTCAGAACTGGCTAGGGTATCTATTAAACTTGAGGTATCCGAGTTATTTGTCACCTCTAGAAGAAATTTAAAATCCTCTAGCAACGTGAAGGAGTCCACATGAAAGCAGGACTCCATATGTGTTTGCAAAGTGGTAATGAAGGATAGCCTAGGACCTGGGGGTCTGTATACTAAGATTCCTTGGAAGCATTCCATATTATTTAGTTTTATACTCAAAAACATAGCCTCTGCATCCAGTAGTGGCTCTGGTGTCAATCTCACCTTAAAACAGGCTCAGTGCAGGGCACTCACCGAGATTAAGGCTCAGGAAATCATCACGGGTATAGGTCATCCTGGAGATTTGGGCAGGGGTCCTGGCGCTGGTCGCGCTACGGGCGCAGATGGGCTTGCCTTTGGTGCACCGTTGGCGTACCCACTGCGCAGTCGCAACATCTGGCAATTTGTAGCCAGAAGAGGAGTGCAGCAAAAGAAAGACTAGCGCGTTAACCGCTACACTGGTCCACTCTTAGCAGCAAAAACTGTATTTTAAACAGTTAAAAATGTTCAATTTTAAAAACCAGCAGTAGGCAACAATGCTCATAGTCAGCGCTATGCTCAGTTCTAACTACCGAAACGCGGTCGCAACATTCAGCAATTTGTAGCCGGAAGGGGAGTGCAGCGAAAGAAAGACTAGTGCATTAACCGCTACACAGATCCGCTCATACAGACGGGCACCGTGGTCAGCGGGACAGTGATTGCAGCAGGTAGGCACTAAAATGCAATTTACTTCATTGGCTTAGGTGCTACATGCTGTCTTCCGATTGGTTTTAGGCTTGTTAGTCCCTCCTCATGATGGCCATGTCGTCATTTGTATCCTTCCATGGCTACTGGCCCCTTTACTCCGAACACTATTTTCGACAAAATGCCTACAGCTCCGAACGCCCAGGGACGAGTTTGTCATCTTTGCAAATGGTCTTATAGGAGTAGGATACACTTAAAAATATGAAGCAAAGTGTAGCAGAGAAAGCTTCATGCAGCAAAGACCATCTCCCCACTACCAGTTTCCTTCCGTTATAATAGCATCTAATACCTTTCACCCGGAAATGAAAGAAGTGACCTAGTGATGAGCCAATTTTAAATTAGGTAACTGGAGTGGACATTGGCAGAGAAGTAGAGCTTTCACAAGCATTCAACCACACACGCATAAATTACAATTGCAAATGTACAAACAAAACTTACCTAAGACATAACCTAAAATAAATGAAGCACTTGAGAACATGTGCCTTCTCCACTTATTTGAAAATACGAATCTTTTACTGTAATTACCTTTTACTACATATAGAAAACAACACATTGTAGAGATTTTCATCAACGAGACGCACTAATTCTTTCGTAAGAATGATTTTCTATTAGATATTATGCAAAAAAAAAAGGTGTCTTAGGGTGCCTTTTTAGCTATTCCAGTAGCTATTCGTCATGTTATGTATTCAATGCTTTGCTCCGCTGCTTTCTGTTTCCTTGCTAACATCAGTATGAGGCCGGGGTTTGCCTGACTCTACCGTGGCCACCCCTTGGGACGTGGTCACTCCCCTGGTTTTGGACCAGAACACGCAGGTCTTGTGGACGTTTGTTTCAGTGCATGTTTTGTGCATGTTGCTATTCTGATTCACGTTGCAGTTTAAACTTTGTTTTTTTTTTTGTTTGGTTAGTTTTTTCCTGGGAGACGATGATGTCCGCTTTGGAGAATTACATCAAACAAATTCTTGCTTAGGTTTTCCTGTGCTTGTTTTATGATATCTGCGGAATGAATTAATCTCATTGAAGTAGTTACCGAATACCTACTTTATCTTATTATGTGGTTTCACTTTTAAGGGTGGGGGTTGTTCGACTTAAGTGCTTTACCATAAAAACAATCTGGTGTTGCTCGAGTGTTGAGATCACAAAATTACTGAACATCCGCTTTGATTTGCGTTCCCAAATTTGAATGGCACCTAAACATTTAGAGTGTTCTCTATCTCAGCTGTATGATCAGTTTACGTCCTGTGGGAAGAGGTAATGATTTTCCTTTTTTCCAAATGATTTATTCTCGCATAATTTGTGTTTTGCATTCAGCTTGATTCAACATTCTTCATAGGAACGTGAAGGACACAACGTATGTTTTAACCAATTAAAATAATGATGAATTAAATGTGTAAGCGCCACAAGTTATGCATGCGTTTTCATCAGGAAATGCTTAAATCATTAAGCGATCCAATCGCATCAGAACATTACCTAAGGAGAAAACTGCGATTTAATTTTTTTAGCAAACAAGTCCCCTAATAAGCTTATATCATTCACTCTCCCAAATATACTATATGCCATAAGGAGGCAGGTATTGTTGCTGAGCAGTACAAAAATGTGGAAGAGGTTTTCTTTTCTGGGAATGAAACAAATTAATTAAGTCTTCACTTCCCAGGTACTTACAGGAGTTGGTGGAGCAAACCTACACTCGAGCAGTGATCTTGTATTTCAGTGATATGGCCACCGAAGGCCCTGGTTTGTGTGGAGAAGTGTGGCTCAATGGTTAGAGCGGCAGACTCTGAAGCAGAGGTCTGGCCCGGGACCAGGGTTCAATTCCCCGCCTCGGCTGGTCTTGGGCTCAAAAATTCCACGGACCTGATAATTCTCGTTACGGTGCCTATTCCAATCATGGAGTACCACTCTGCAACTCTGGGCAATAGCTTGCTTAATCTCCACAACGGCCCCTACAACGCTAAGGATGCCTGGCCTCCACCTTGGGGGTACCCAGGAGTGGACGCCTCACAGGGAAAGCCAGGATGGGTTCCACAGCGGTATTTGTACAAGCGCCTTGAGACCCTTGCGGGTGAGTAGTGCGCTATACAACTATCAATTTACAATATTAAAAACAGAGTTTTGGACTGTACAATTTCCAGCTGAAAGGCAATATTTTTCTCCATGTGTTCCCATACCTGGCATGTGACGCAGTTTGGTGCTTATTTTCCTTCCATGTTAAAGAACAGTAGATGTTTCAGCACCCAGACTAATGTGCTGCATAGCTAAATACATAAAAGGTACCAAAGGCGAGACAGATTGCATTGAAAATGCTTGTTTCCCTTGAAATGTCTCCCGCTTGCATTGTGGGAGTTGCTATGGGGGAAAAGAAACATGACAGCAGGTACATTGCATTACAACTGTCACTGTTTCAAAGATAAGGAAACCACACAAATCAGACATCACTACTCAGGCAGATCCCAACTCCAATGGTTTCTCATCCACTTTCGCACTTTACTCGGAAACGAGCCTCAAAACATACAAGCTATCACAATTGGTCTGCAAACTAATTATATTCTGTTTTGAATTTCAAGTAAGCAGCATCCTCGACGGAAAAACTGCAAACTAAGCACAAGTCCCTTGTCTTCCTATGCTATATCTGGTTTCAATATAATCTTCCCAGACCTACCCTAAATTACTTTTCTACCCTATCACCCTCCATTGCAGGCAATCAGCAAAATGCGTTCCATCTCCAGCCTAGATTACTGTTCACTCTCCTGATGAAAGACAGTTAAGGATTGGCGTGTCCCTTGGCAGACAGGAGTTACGGAATGCAGACCATTAAAATCAGATACTTTTACAACTGCTGTCCTCTGGCTTTATCTTACCATTGATCCCAAAATTGAGATCCTAAAATGCCCATATATATCACTTAACGTGGTCAGCCTTAAGCTTACTCCAGGAGATAGTTTGGCATAGAACCTCAGAGCAAAATATCCATGTAATAACAACATAATAATGCCCAGCCAGTGCCTTTACTTATAAGATAAGCATCTGCAATGCAATAGGTCTTGCATTTACGTGAGTTTGAGCTATTGGCATTGTAAATGACAATGCCTTTTAATTATGGTTTGGTTTTTAAATCACAAATAAAAAAAGACATTGTCATTTACAATGCCAATAGTTTAAATTTGCATAAATGCGAGACCTATTGCATTGCAAATGTTTGTTATATTCTAGCTCTGTTTGTAAGGCCTCTAGAGTAAGAACACCCCCCACCAAACCCCCGAAAAATAACAGTGCTTCCCATTTACCAAAATCTCTAGGAAATCCCAATACAAACTTTATCTCTATTATATACCCTCAGGTTTTCTAAAACATTTTGGATTTCCCAAAGAATATCAATAGGATTATTTTGTCCAGGCCCCTTCTGGCAAAGTAAGAAAGTCTTGCATTAGGACTAAAAAATTATGAGCATGCAAAGCTTTAAAGTTCACCTGCGAAAATCAGGAGAAGTTGATAGCGAGTGGCTTTGAATGAGGTAAAGTGTGAACCACCGACCCTGCAGGGAATAAATTTTTTTTAAGACAATGGTATGGCAAAATAGCCTCCAGCATCTGACACAAATATGGTCAAGGGATAATATAGGAAACAATGACAGGAGAAGAACTAGGATAACATGAGTTTGGACTGGCGGACAAGGAAAGTAAAGGGGTGAGTAGAGGGAAGAAAATGGAATAGGGAGGTGCATCAGTAGAAGGATCAGTCTTCAGGCAGCCACAAAACTTTTCCCTCATGAAGAATCAATGTTGACAAGTTCAAAATGGCACCGATCTCAGCCAATTTAACCATTACTTCGAAAAATAGACCATTCCACATTCTCCATAAGTGGATCATTTTACACCCTCCATACAGATATGGGCCTGTCCAACCCTTCTTACGGAAAATAGTCTTTCTGGTCTGCAACCTCACAGAGAAATGAGTTAGTCTGCACCCTCCAGTAGAGAATGTGAGCAGCCTAACCCCCTTCCCCGTACTCTTAGAAAAAATCTATCAGTCTGAATCACACTCATTAAGATGAGTGAAGCTATGAACTGCCCTTAGCAGCAGGGTGTCAGCCATTCAGAGATCGAGACTGGCAAGCTTACTCTAAGAAGCTGGCAGAGCTGGGGCCACCAGTCTGATGCCTAACTCTGCCACAGTTATAGCAGCCTTTTAGGGGCACGCACAAGTTACCATATAGTCTGAAAATTTGAGTGAAGGCATACAAATAAAAGGCAAATACTTAAGTACACAATTCTTTACTCAAACCCTCGTCTTCAAGTATTTGGGCCCAGGTGAGCGTCCTTCCTGCAGTGCGGACGATCAGGGGCACCTAAAACCAGGGCTCGAGTTGGGGTACCACGCGGGTGGACGGCGTCCCCTCACTTATTTTACCGGGGGGACGCCGTCCCCCCTGCCAAACAGCTGGATTCACTCTTTGGCCTCTCTGGGACGAGGAGCTCGGCACCTTTCGTGACATCACTTCCTGTTGTGACGTCACTTCCGGTGACAGCGTCCCCCCACTTCTTTTTTTATGACTTGTGCCCTGCCTAAAACACACCATATTAGTGAGCACTTATTCAATGTATCCATCTGCCATTTAGAGTTGGTCATGAAAGACGGAATACTTCAGTGTACAGACCACCGGCACCACAAGCATAATATAACTCGGGGTGGTGAGAAAAACGCTTGCCTCGTTTACACAATTCACCAGGGGCGCAGAATCTAAAATATCTTTGGCGTCTGCCTCCCGGCTCGGTCATTGGAAAACAGAGCCTCCAGCATTGTACTGGCATCTGGGAGGCCACTCCCTCACCCCTCTGTCTGTCTTTTCCATTTGCGCAGTGAAAGTGTGTTCAACATTTTGCACTCGCAGTCACCCCTGCCACACCCACACACACGCATGTGCAATATCTATCGTGTGTGGCATTCTTTCACTTCAGACACAAACAATGCATTCATTACCTTAGGTTTCTGAAGGCCAGTGGTGTGGACAGCTCCTTTCCTAGGACCGGTACAAAAGGGGGTGGTAATGGACGGAGCATCTGAACTAATCAAACACTCACACCCAGTCAAAAGATCTGGGTTTAATCCATCACCGTTCTTTAGCCCACTCTGCCACCCCAGTTCAGACATGGCTATATGCAAATCAGTCTGACCCTGTGCCTCATGGGAACAGTCCAGCCCGAACTGCCAAGCCATGCCTTCCCTGGACCAGAAACAAGCTTCCGAGGACCGGTTTCTGGCATTCCAGCCGTCTTCAGCCCGGCTTGCTTGAATCCAGTGGCACAGTGAGCAAGGGACTCACGTCTGAGCATACCCTGCCACACTTATGGGGACCAAAAGCGGTACAAAAGGGGGTGGTAATGGACGGAGCATCTGAACCAATCAAACACTCACACCCAGTCAAAAGATCTGGGTTTAATCCATCACCGTTCTTTAGCCCACTCTACCACCCCAGTTTAGACATGACTATATGCAAATCAGTCTGACCCTGTGCCTCATGGGAACAGTCCAGCCCGAACTGCCAAGCTATGCCTTCCCTGGACCGGAAACAAGCTTCCGAGGACCGGTTTCTGGCATTCCAGCCATCTTCAGCCTGGCTTGCTTGAATCCAGTGGCAAAGTGAGCAAGGGACTCATGTCTGAACATACCCTGCCACACTTATGGCGGCCAAAAGCGGTACGAAAGGGGGTGGTAATGGACGGAGCATCTGAACCAATCAAACACTCACACCCAGTCAAAAGATCTGGGTTTAACCCATCACCGTTCTTTAGCCCACTCTGCCACCCCAGTTCAGACATGGCTATATGCAAATCAGTCTGACCCTGTGCCTCATAGGAACAGTCCAGCCCGAACTCCCAAGCCATGCCTTCCCTGGACTGGAAACAAGCTTCCGAGGACCGGTTTCTGGCATTCCAGCCGTCTTCAGCCCGGCTTGCTTGAATCCAGTGGCAAAGTGAGCAAGGGACTCACATCTGAGCATACCCTGCCACACTTATGGTGGCCAAAAGCGGTACAAAAGGGGGTAGTAATGCTCCGTCCATCACCACCCCTTTTTGTACCGCTTTTGGCCGCCATAAGTGTGGCAGGGTATACTCAGACGTGAGTCCCTTGCTCACTTTGCCACTGGATACTGCATGCATGTGCGTTGCTGCTAGGCTCGTTCTAAAAAAGCACTTCACTTTTAGCACACAATGAAATGTTGTACATACAGAATTCAGAGGGAAGAAAACTGGTTTACAGGAATTTAGGGCCCGATTACGATGACAGTGGGACTGCCACAATAGCCTGTCGGTGCCGGTCCAACTGCCATCGCAGTAAAGAATACCGCTCACTACATTAGGATGGTGGGCAGACGGTCGGGTGCGAAAAGACCGCCCAAAGCTAATTTGACGACAGTCTGTAATGCCTACAATGACAGCGGTGCCTGCGTAGGCATTACGATGATCCCTTCCGCTGGCCCTTTCATGGCAGTGAACTTGCCATGAAAAGACTGGCGGAAAGGGACATTGGGGACCCTAGCAGGCCTCCCCTTACCCCCAAAACCAGGGACCTGGGTGGCACCCATGGGGCCCCCTACATATCCCTGCACCATGTGGCAGGCACCACATGGTGGCTGCCACGTAGTACAGGGATACGTACAGTGTCTCTATTTTGCACTGCGGAGGCTGCTGCAGCAAACAGCACCTGCCGCAATGCAAAATATAGGCATTGCAAACGCCGTGGTGGCAGTTGGATCGTACTGCCTACTGCAGGACCGCCAACAGCATGTCGGATGGTATATAATAATTACTGTGTGGGGGAAGTAACATTTTATATATTCAATATGTAGTGTGCATATGGGCGGCTGAGCATGGGGATACAAGACCACAATATGTCGATTAACGGATTCATAAACTAAATGCTGACCTTCAGCGCTGACATTTCGGAGCGGAATAAAGAAGGGATATTTTTGTACCTCTTTGTGTGGGGTCTCTCTTCGAAGGATCGCTGTGCTCCTGGAACCCACTTTCTTTACAATTACCGGAATGTCAAGAGCTGTGACGCAGCAGCCAGAGTGGCTGACTCCAGCGTGCAGGGCTTGCGGTTCGATCCCTGGCGGCAGCTCAGTTCAGCATCACATGACTCTGGGCAATAGCTCACTTAATCTCCCTGACGACCTCCAGCACCTTGATACCCTTAGGGATGATAAGTCATGCTTTACATACCTGGAGTTACTTATAGTTTGATCACTGCGTAGCACATAACCCAGGTTTCCTATGTTCACAGGTGCCGAATCTCAATGCAGGGGAGGGGACAAATGGGATATGACCTTTGTGATCTTCAACTTCAGGTCACACAGCAGGGGCCATGGCTCCTCAACTCTCACCACCTGCCTTGGTGGTGCATATCATACATGTAGGGAGCAACAGCTGTGCTCTGCATCGCCCACCCTCTGCTAACAGCAGTCCTCCTCTTTGAGAAAAAAGAACTACTTATATCTGTATATTAATACCATTATGTGAATTATGAAAACAGCATATGTGCATTAACATGCACTGCTTCAGGGACCGCCACCTCCCCAGGGCAGTTAAATTAATATATGCGGGGAGTCTAGCTTCGAACCACCCAACCACAATGGGAGATGAGAACGCGGAAGAATTACTACAAGAGCTAAAAACCACTTCCATAGTGAATTTATCAATGAGAATATTGACAGAAGCAGAGAAATCAGTCCGTGAGCTGGGTATCAAATTTGTTCCATCAACACGGACAGACTTTGCAAATTTAAAAACAGAGACACTGGATCTGTTTCAAAAGATCAGATTGAAGGTATTCTTTGCAGGAAAAGAATACCAAGGAAATCAAGAAGCATCCAGTTTGCAAAATAAATCAACTTTACCCCTCCACCTCGCCTGATTCCCAAACAAGTAATGGCATTCGAACAAGCCTTCATGTCGTCAATTTGTCATCTAGAGAAACAAAAACAGTTTACCAGAATGAACCTTTCAAAACAACAAAATGAAGCAAACAAGAGTTTACAGAAAGAAGATTCGGTAATTATAAAACCTGCCGATAAGGGCGGAGCCCTAGTGATATGGGCCAAGAATCTGTATGTAGCTGAAGCTCACAATCCTGAATAAGGACTGCTATCGACAACTAAGTGAAGACCCGACAGATCTCATTCAAGAGGAAGTCAAAGAAATACTGAAAAGGGGATTGGAGGAAGGAATATTGGGACCGAAGGAGTATGAGTTCCTGAACAAAATAAATCCACGCATCCCAGTGATCTACTTTTTACCAAAAATTCATAAAAGCATGGTGGATCCTCCCGGGAGACCAATTGTCTCCGGGTGCGAATCAGTACTAGAGCCGGTTGCAAAATACGTGGACATCTTTTTGAAGCCGTTCATCAATCAAGTACCATCATACTTACGTGATACAACCGGCTTTCTAAACAAAATTGAAGGACAACCATTTGACAGCAACTCACAGTGGCTAGTGTCATTCGAAGTCACATCTTTATATACACAAATCCCTCAAGATGAGGGCCTCGAAGCAATGGAGGTTTACCTTGAGACACGTGTAGACCAAACCGAGTGCTGACAATGTTTATTCTTGATCTGGCACGACTCGCACTAAAACGTAACTTCTTCTGATTTGAGAATACTTTCTACATGCAGGTGAAAGGCTCAGCCGTGGGGGTGTCCATTTGCACCAGAGATGGGCTTTCTGTTCATGGCCTTGCTAGAAGAACGGTTCATTGATCATAACAATCCTTTCAGTGACTGCATCACACAGTGGTAAAGATATATCGACGATATCTGGTGTGTCTGGAGTGGATCAGAGAACCAATTATCACAGTTTTACGAATGGTTGAACACGAGACACCCAGACATCAAGTTCACAACGACAAAGAGTTGCTCAACAGCACATCTCTTGATGTTGAAGTTTTTGAAGAAAATCAAAGATTGACCACAACACTACACCACAAGTCGACTGATAGGAACACTATACTCCACTATCAGAGTTACCACCCCAACAATCTAAAAAATAATCTCCCTTACGGGCAACTATTAAGAATCCGACGCAATTGTGCACGCAAAGTGGACTTCATGGCCCATGCTTTGATGTTTTGTGATCAACTCAGGGATAGAGGTTACCCACGCAAATTGCTGAAACATGATGTAAAAAGAGCGTGGTACACCCCACGAGAGACTTTGTTAACCAAAAGGGTAAAACCACCAATCGAAAAGCTTATTTGTGTATCCACCTTTGGCCCTCACACCAATAAGTACAAGAAGATCATCATATCAAATTGGCATCTACTGTCACAGTTGGAGTGTTCGATTGGGAAACCCTTGTTCGCCATGCGAAAAAACAAAAGCATAGGCCAGAAAATAATTCGAGCAGACATGGAGACAACAAGTTCCAAAGCTAAAGACTTGCAGACACAGTGGAATCTATCTCCCATACCAGGCCATCGCAAGTGTGGAAATTGTTCAGTTTGCGGCATAACTATTGAAGGGCAAGAGTTTACACATGACCACATCAAATGGACCCACTGTGAATTAACAAATTGTAAAACGAGGAACATTGTTTATGCCATCAAATGTCCATCTCCCAAACTGTATATTGGGAAAACCACGCAACAGGCCAATCAGAGGATTGTGCAACATCGATCGTGCTCAAAAAATAAAGTACTGACTGCCCCAATGGTCCAACACTTTGTGAACCATAAACATTCAGAAAAAGAATTTGAATGGACTGTTTTATCCTGCGTTAATCCACCACCTCGTGGAGGAAATATGGAAAACATGTTGGCCAAAAAAGAAGCGTATTTAATACTCAAATTCCATTGCACAACCAATGGGCTGAATGACCTGACAGAACTAAATAAATTCTGAACAAGCGCAACGTTTGAAGATTCCAAAAACCGGGTATTGTTTCATCACAACTTCATCAAACTATGTGTCCCAGAAACCCTGCTATAGGGAACAGGAAGAAGAACATATGAGCAGAGTCAGCACAAGTGCCGTGTGATGAATGTTTGTGGAGAAATGCCATTTGCCAAGTGAAGCTTGAAGAATATCGCCTAAATGTAAGTGTGGAGAACTGCTACAAATGTTTGGCTTTAAGGTTTATTGGCAAACATGTACGCAGCATTTAAGCACGTTTTAATCTATTGCCAAAAAGCAGCCACGTGATGAACTGCTTGAGGTTAATGACCCGCAAAGAAGATGTAACTATAAACTAAAAGCGCGAGTCCAAAACATTGGGTCAGGAGGGGTATTTTTAAATATGTGCGCACCATTGAAGCGCTTCCCAATTTAATGTAAATGCGCAACGATGAAAAGTCCTAATCTGAAAATATTTGAACCTGCGAAAGAAGGAATCTTCCAGTTCCATCAGGAAGTCATAACCTGTCAAAAAGAGCCAGAAATCCCCTGAAAAAGGATTACAACATTCACAAGTAAGGGAGAAGCCACATTAAGCTTGTCTTGTGCTTTTAACATTGGTTCATAATGGTTGTCCAAATGACCACGATTTAATTGTATTTTAGGGTGGAATGTAAAGCCCTCAATGAAATATTTTGGCTCAATTTAAATCGCAAATAAGGATACAAGGTGGGAGTCATCGCAAGTAAACACGAAGACTCCAGTAAGTCTATATTTAGACAAAAATGAACCATTCCTGCTGAAAATGATCCGACTCAAAAACTCATACTTACACAATTTATTTACCCATGTTTAGGTGTCTAAGAGGATACTATTAGGAGATTGATTTCAGCAAGAATTTAAGGTACCAGATAAACTTAGTGCCCCTTTTTTACCTATTAATTGCAAAGAAAGAAAGGGTGATGCAGTGTGTTATTTATACATCTCATTATTTGTTAATTTAGATTACACCGTGGTCTAAGCCCTGATGATAATCCCCTGAGGCAGAGGGGGATTGGAAACGCATCGGCACGCTAATATTTTGCGTGCGAGGGACCCACATTAATTGAAGCTCTAGAGAGGGTGCCTCTACATGAAATATCACCGAGAGCAAATCACTTCCAGAGAAAGTTGTCCCCGCAGTATACCTGTTTGAAGCGCTCAATGAACTGAACAATACTCAATGTCATAGCGCCTACAGGCATTGTTTGAATCACCGACTGGTGTAATTGTTTGAATTAAACGTTAGATTTGAATTTATTGTCGTCATGTTTACGTTTTTCAATTGTCCAGTTTTTTATGTGTTTATTAACATTTATTCATGAAGAATGTATAAATTAATGAAATGTGTATTATTTTCATGCTTCAAAAAAAATGAAATGATGTTTGCAATTAAGTTGAATTAATACAACTGTGAAAGTAAAATGCAATGACGTGATGTGTTGTATTTCCAAATCTGCACGAGTAACTAGCAGTTCCAAAACTGGTGGCCAGGTAATTCTTTTTGAAAAAAAAAAAACTTTCTACAAGTGGCATTTCAGAATTGTGACAAAAAATTTGACTTTATCATTAAAACAGATTTTAAATTACAATTCATGTGAGTCTAAACAGCATTTCCCTGTCTGCTCCTAATCCAAAGTTAGCACTTAATAATTATAGTAAGGAAGGCACTGTTAGTCTGTGGTCACAGTGAAAAACTCATTTAGGAGTTTTTCACTGCCGGGACATGTAAAACTTGAGTACACATGTCTTACTTTATAATTGTCATGCACCCTGCCCTAGGAGCGGTTAGTGTCTACCTTAGGGGTGACTGTTATGTATTCAAAAGGATAGTTTAAACCTAGCAACAGATTTCTTTTGCCAAGTGGTAATGGCAGAATACATCTGTGCTACAGGCTGAGGAAAGGTCTTAAAGCACTACTTTAGTGAGAGGCACAGCACTTCCCTAGTATCATTTAATTTAAAGGCCCAGGGTTCATATAGGTCCCTATACTAGCGACTTACAAGTAAATTCAATGAGCCAATCAGGTGTAGGCCAATTTTACCATGTTTAAGGGAGCGAGCACAAGCACATTATTACTAGTTAGCAGTGGTAAAGAGCACAGAATCTTAAAACGCCAACAAAAATAAACTAACTAAATAATAGGGATTAAGTTAAGAAGTCTGGGACACTACCACCCAAGGGTGTCAAGTCTAAAACCTGCCAAGCCTCAATCCCCAGCATTCTTCCTCTGGAGCCTCTAAGCATATGTTTGCCAGACACATATGGGTTTACTATGGGTTCAGGATAAGAAACAAGTGCATACACTTGGCTCTTGGCTGGAGCACACACTGAGCCTTGGAGCCAGGTATGGTTAAATGTTTTCCAAATATAAGACAAATACAAACAAGAGCCACCTCCTCTATGGGGCACTGAACTGTATGTCTGTGTCCAAGAAGGGAGAATGTTTTGTATTTGTTCTAGCCTAAGAAAACATATCAACGCTGTGTCTGGCTCTTTACTGAGGCACAGACACAAAGAAGCTATGTTTCAAAATGCTTCTCTTGAACAGAGAATAATTATAGTCCATTCCCATTCATTACCCACTTTCAGGGTGTTTTTTGTAGGTGACAGTTTTGGAAGAACTGGGAAGAACTGGGAAGTCTCTCTGAGCTCCCTCCTTCCCACCCCCAGAAAAATTGTCTGGAGCTTATGAGTATTGCTAGGGAGGAGCTGGGGCAGTATCAGTTGTCTTCGCTTCTCCCATAGCCCCCCCAACCCACCTGATCTTGGATTGGCCTGGGAAGGGTTAGGAAACACCAAGCAATAGAAAAGCATCAAAACCAAATCTCTTCTTCTAAACTTAGTTTAGGTCTTGGCTGCTTTTATCACAAAAGAGGATCACATCAAGGATCACATTCAGACCCAGCTCATTCCTTGCGCACCAATATAGGTGCATGCACTCATGATACTTGATAGCCACCTTCTTACAGGTGAATATCAGTATTAGACAGTCCTCAATGACAAAAGGGTAGAAGAATACCAACCATTGCCTTTGTTGTTTCAAACATTTACTAAAATACCATGTCATTTAAATAGTGTGAGAAAAATATGTTTAATTTCATAAAGGCTACCAACTTACGGGTGATGAATATATGTAAAATTAGACCAAAATGTTTGAATCCATTGCTTCAACTCTTCTGCCCATTTCAAGTTTCCAGACATTGATGGCATATTTCGATTGACTACTTCATTTTGCTGTTTTACCTGTTTTATAAAAAAAGTATAAAATAACATATAATGTTATAATTGACATAATACAGGTTCCATCCTTAGTTATACCAATGGATTTAAGGCACACACTAAGGGCTTCCTACTGCATTGCTGTAAATCCCTTAACATCTAGCTTTTTCTGATCAACAAGTTTGAACTTCACTGTAGACTACGACCTGTACCCTGCCTCAACACCCATGTGCTTCTGTGACAATCAGTTTCTCATTTAAGTTCACATTGCACTGTTAAAAGCACTGAGGGCTAATAGAGGTACCTACATCAAGTAGGCACTTGAAACTTTGTTTAAATGTTTACATGTTTGGTACAGATGAGCTGCCACAAACAAAGTGCTCTTCATTTACATCAGACCGAAGAGAAATATTGACTTCAATAGCTGTGATATTTTCTGGCAAGATGTTGAGACTTGCTATAAAAAGAAGAAACAGATTGCACAAAACCCAAACCCAGTGCTTCAGACAATCTACGTAAGGAAAGGGACATCTCTATGTCTTCCTGCTGAAAGTGGATAACTTTACAAAATTTGGTAGGTGCACTATCAATTCTGAATTATTTGACAAGGTCAGGTCTTCAGATATTAATTTCAGGAGCATTTCTGAACTGTTGCAAAAATCCCCTTGCAATTCATCCAATTTATAACACTTATATGGCACTGGCAAGGCTATCACGAAACTGTAGAATGGACATACCAATTATTAATGGCCCCCTTTGAGAAATTCTCAATGTACTTCTTAACTGTGTCAAACAAGGAAGACTCATTAGCCACATTCTTTCCTGTTTGCAGGGACCACATTGCCAATCACTTTCAACACTTCCCAGGCAACTTCTGCAGTGGAAATAAATCACTCTTTCATTGTTATCTGTGTGCTCAGCAAAGGGGAGAGCAGGAGTGAGTGAGAGAAATGGCATCCATCTTGTTCAAAATTGAGATTTACACAGACATATAGCCTAACTAAAACATATTATTAACTTCACTTCTATGCATCATAGGAAAATTGTTTTAATTGCAATGATGGTAATTCAGTCTAGATATGTATGCTCACATGTTAAACTAAATTTGATATATTATTATGGTGCGCAAATAAATCTAAACTGAAGAAAAATATTTTTAAAAAACATGACTTGTTGATTTATAATCACTAAAACAATTAATAAAGCTTTCCTAATTAGGAATTTGTTCAGCCCCAATCCCTTTTTACTTCTTATTGGAACTCTCTTCTACCATCTTTATTTGGTTGTTATCTTCAGACCACTTCTTCTATAATGGAATATATTTACGATTATACCCACACTTTTTAATCAGACACTCAAAAACCTTTGAAAAGAGAAACAGACTAATTGCACAAATCATTATAATAGGGTTATTATAATTCTTAAGGTCACAAATTATCAATCCATTCGCCAACCTTACTAAAACCGTTCCCTATCTCACTAACCCAGAAATCATTAGCTTTCTAAAAGCAATGCTGTTCAAAGGATTGAAGTTCACAAAAGATTTAGTTAAGTTTATGACATAAGAGTCAATAATAGGGCTGTTATCAGGAATAAAAGGGCAGCATCTCTTAACCTTTAATACTTTGAAAACGCTGCTTTTCTTTGTAAGAAGGATATCTGATGCCAAGTGGGTTTGCATCACCACAAGTCTAACAGCGATTCATTCAAAATGTATTTGAGTTAGCGCTCCAGCTGAGCTTAAAGCAAGCCTATCCACCAATGGCGATAAACATCAAACATTGACATCATTCATTGCCACAACTTTGCAAGAATAATAGCACCTAATATAGGAAAACCTACCCGTTAAAAACCATGTTTCACTCTCAAGCCAACTATATCAACTGTTCTACTCCTATGATACCCCTTTTTAATTCATACATCATTTTGTTAACTACTGGTGACATTCGTCTGACTAATGCCATGATATGGACTCCATCCTGGAAAGCACGAGGAGTACCTTTCCCTAATTCTTACGTGTTGGTAGTGACCCCATGGCCGCCCCCTTTGTTGTATTATAATAATATAGTGAGTTTTTTGTCCGGACAAACCATACTCAATCTAGACTTTTTCACTTAGGCTGTCTCCTTGTTTTCATCCTGTCCTGAGAAAGACCCAACGTGATGTCCATCCCTTAACACACATAGCCGGTTCGAAACATCGACACTTAACCAGTGCGGTCCTGAGTCACTTGATGCTAGAATAAACACCAATGGTTAAAAAGGGCCTTTGTTGACCTCTTCTTGAGAGGATGGAGATCTATGTGCATGTTTTATCTATGTTCTGATGCAATTTGTATTTGTTTGCAATTTGTACAAAACAATGTTGCACTGTTCACATTATTCACTGATAACGGTTTTGTGAATTTCGTATGTGGCAGCCTTATTTAATAGGAGACATTGAAATGAAACATGTATATGAACTAATTGATTACTTCTCTTTTGTGGTGTGTCTAGTTTTATATTTTTACTGTAAAACAATTCCCTTTTGTGATTAAATTGTCATTTTTAGGGGAGGAGCCAAGATGGCGACCTGAACGGACGTGCCGAGTCTCGGCTCCGCGAGCCTGCACCGCCAGTACTAATATCCTGCCTTCTCTCCTGTTCTTTGACCGCAGTAGTGCGATGCGGTGTCCGCGCTGAGTCTGCCCGTGTGCTTCAGTGATCCCTGCCTGTTGAACTGACGGAGATACGGTCGCACGCCTATACGACCGCCGGAGCCTAGGATCTGCGCCCCGCTGGCCTCCTCTCCGCCGATGGTCGCTGAACCGGCACCTGCCTCCTTCCTGCTGGTCGCCCCCGTGCTTGCCCCCTCTGGCGGCGGAGCGTCACTGACACCCCCCGGGCGGTGCTCTAGAACTGTGTGCTGAGTCCGCGACCCAGTTTGTGCTTCCTTGATACCGGGCTTGGCCCCTTCATCCTGTGTGCATCCCAGAGATGGCATGATGGCGGCTGCCTTCCCCGCGATGGCGAGGGCTATCCTGCGCCACAACCATGCCGCCCGGCCCGCCGGAGAACTGCAGGCTACACTGGATGCAACATCCTCTGCCATGGGACTGGAGAGTCTAGAGCCGGAGCCGACGTACGGGACCGTGCTGAGCGCACTCATTGAGCTCCGCCGTGACTGGCGTGCCTCCTATGCCCGGATGATTGAGCGACTCGATGATGTCCTTCTCCCGAGTCCCGGGAGACCGACCACTGACCAGATCTGTGCTGGCTTGCCCCTGTTGGTCGCGGCGGAGGGCGCCGGGGCGCAGACTATGTGCGGGGAGATGTTGCCTTCCCCTGTCTCCCGAGTCACTTTTAAATCGCAGGTCGACACACTCAATGGCGCTACAATGTTTCCCCTTAAGTCGGACGTTGCAACTTTGTCAACTGCAAGGTTAGTGCATCAGACTGTGCCTTCACTTACATCGGTCCCCCTGGATCCTGCAGCCTCGCAGAATTCTTGTTTCAGGCTGTGGTGTGTGTATCGGTTTCTGTGTTTTGGGGTGTTTACCCTATGTGTCTGCAACACCGAGAGTGACTGGAGGCGCCCATTTTGTCTCTGCTTCCTTCTTCTTCACCAGTGGTGGCCATCTTGTCTTCCTGCACTGTTTGTACCGGCCCTCCCCCGTCGGCCATCTCTGAAGAGACGGTCGAGATCTGGCCAGGGCTGAAGGGATTTTTTCTCACTGCTCTCTCTACACTGGCTGGTGGGACTGGACTCGGACTGTTTTTCCTTGTTGCATCCATTGGAACTGCACTTGTATGGTATGCCGGATTGCCAGCGCTAAATTGTTGTGCTCTCCTCCTGATTGTGTTCCCCTTAACTGCTTCCTTCTGCACCGTCTTTCTCTATATGGCGGACGAAGATCTGAATTGGGACGCTATCCTGTGCTTCAGTATGTGCTAATTTTAACGGCCCTTATCCATTATAAGCTGTGAATCTGTGCCAGTTCTGCCGGGTCCTGCTTAACGGGGTGAATGCTTTCGTGGGCGGGGGTCCGGGGGTAAATGTTGCTGATGGATGGCATCGGACCTCATAACTGATCGGCCGACGGGGAAGATGTACCTGATTTTGCTCTTCCTAACGGGGTGGGTGTATTCGAGGGCTGGGGGTCCGGTGACAATGAGTGCTGATGGTGGTCTTGTACTATTTCTGTTTGGCTGGGGGGGACTCGGATTGCTGCACTACCTGGACACGCGCAGGGGCTCAGACTAAGATTTCTTCCTTACTAGGGATGATGACTGTTGTATTCGCTTACTATAGTTGCTGTGTTGTAGATCTGGTGCGGGTAGTGGAGTCCGAGGCGCGAACATAATGGCCCTCCTCCGGGGTTAGTTATTTCGTGGGAGTTTTAGATTGGGTTCTCCTTTCTTGCTCCCTATATCTTAGGTGTCCTTTTACCTTCTTCCTCTCTCTCTTACTTTCTATTCTATATTTCGGGTTTATGGGGCGACAGATGCGCTGCTGGGGGGGGTAGGCCGTAGCCTTCGCATGCGTATAGGGTGGGGGTTGGGGGATGGGGTTTTCGTTTCTTTATGTTTCTATGGTGCCTTGTTTTTCCTTTTTCATTTACCCTCTTTCCTCTATCTTGGGTCCGTGTTGACGTTGCTGGTGGGCGGGTGGCGGTAGGTACTGTTGGGACCATGGCCTAATATCCTCTGCACGCTTTCTGGCCGACATGCCGCCCGGTGTGGGGTTAGTCCTCTGAAGTGCTGGGCTGTGTATGCCTCAGTTGATAGTGCTATTTCACGTCTACATGGACCCTGCTCCTTTTTTCTTTTTGTTTTGATTCTATTTTTATTAAAACGAAATAGTTGGACTTCAATAGTAGCAATGAAACTTCAAAATTAACCTTCTTTCTTCCTGGGGCGCGACGGCACGAGATTTACTGTGTAACTGCTGACTATTTGCTAATTGATATTACCGTGCTATTGTGTCTTCGTATTGCTTGCACCTGTGCACAACAGTTTTTGTGGCCGGCCTGAAGGTTGTAGGCCACTATTTGTACTTTTCTTGATGCACAAATAAAGGTTTTCAAAAATTTAATTAAAAAAAAAAAAAAAAGTTTCATTTTTAGTAAGCTATTTCTTTACCCAATAAAACACACTTTAGCCTACACTAATTATACCCTGGTCCCGAGGGACAGAGCATTACCCCATTAAATTTAATGGTAAATTAAAATAATCAGTCTTACCACACACATAATAAATCACTCAGAAAATTGGCTCTCCACCAATCAAATCACAACTTATAACACATTCTTTCATACTTACTTACTCCTAAATATTCAGCCTTGCCTCCTTTTAGAGGGTCACAATACAGCAGACACATTCACCCTTCTTACTTGTTCCTTTCTCAATCATGATGATGCAGACATGACAATCTAAACTTTTCTTCTTGAATGAGTTCTCTTATATCCTTTTCAGCTCTACAATCTCACAATATTCTCCTTTAATTTTTTCTTTAAGGAATACATGTTCTTCTGTCCAACACACTTTTTCCCATTTAATAGTTTTAGTTTCATGCTTAATTTGTGCAATCATTTTCAAAAAGGTACTTTATTTAATACCAATATTCGATTTGTGTTTCTCTGAGAGAGGCAAGTCCTCCAATGACACATTGAAGTCCGACAAGTAAGGAGACAAAAATTATTTATTTCCTAATATGCCCACAAGCACTGTGCAAGACAATCCATACAAAACTGGAAGATGTGTGTTTCCAACAACCTCAACCTACCGAAGAACGAAGGAAAATACAAATGAAACAGTTTCCAACCTTCTTAATATCCGAATACTCCTGTATCATTTTAGTATAAATGTCATATTGAAATTCTCCAACTCAACTTTCCCTATGTTCCAGTATCTTATACTTCACTTCATTATGTACTGTGGTTTATTCAACTGTTGTGGAAATGAATCCCATCAGAGATAGTAAACACAACAGGCCAACTAAGACTATTAATATTGTTTAAAAAAAATAATGAAAGCAATAATTTTACAGCATTTGCTGCACTCCATTTCCTATTAAAATAAAAACAAAAATGATCCCGATATTCACAATCCAAAAGCCAAAATGTTCTTTAAAATTAGAATGTTTCTTCTTTTTTCTTATTTCTTTCAAAGCAATAAAACACACCTTCAAAATATGAGCTATCTCTTTTTCCAAATGTTCTTTCAGTTCATAGTCTCAGTACATTTTCTCTCCATTTATTTAAACTTGAAAGTTCAATCTTAACAGTGCTATAAACTTTTCTGGGTGGTTCTTCTACCTCTTCGGATTCACTTCTAAACTCATTTTGGAAGCTATATTGGCAATAGTTTATTGGGCTGTAGATCTCAGACTCTGATTATTCTTCCTTTGACTCTACAGCTAGATATACCCACTCAGGTAATGCATACTTTCTATTTGGTGTTCAGTGTTTGGTGTTCTATTTGGTGACCGTCCTGCTTTCAGCAGAAGCGGCCGCTCCACACGCAGCTCCCAGCCTCCCAGAAGTGGTATCGTTACCTCAAAGATCCTGCACATTGCAACTTCATTGTAGCTAGAGCGTAGGGCTACATTGCCCCGCTCGCCGCGCAGCATTGTTTACATTTGCCGAGGCCATCTGATTCATTACGCTTGACAAATTTAGTGTGCTTGTTAGACTGTAATTCTGCACATCTCTGCCTGTATTTGCATCTGCGCCAGTTATTGTATTGTGTACCTGCCTGACCGCCATTAACATCACGATCGCCTACTCTGTGCCCCAGTGTTGTTTGCATATCGACTGCTTGCTGCCATTTTGTTTGTTGTGGTCCTGCCTCCTTCCCCTGATCTCCACCCCGCCTCCCTGCTGACCCTCCCTCGCTCCTCCCCTTCCACTATCCACATATGACAGTAGCATTTGCGCGCAGCGTTCACGCGCAGCAGACGTGCCCCATGTGCGCCGAAGGTGCCCCAAAGGTAAGCCCGTCTACTCCCGTCCGCGCCTGGACCGCGCCCAGCGCCAGACCCCCTGTCCCCCGCCGCACCCAGCCCTCTAGAGCCACATATGATGCCACAACTCTCCTCGCCCTCAACCCCGGACGTACACCACAATGCTGCGAAGCCACCCCAGGACTTACCCACGGTCCTTTCGCCTGCCACTCCTGCAAGTTCACCTGCTCCAGGACCCTCACCAAATCCACTTCCCCCAAACATAACTCTGACTCTAACCTCTTAAAGTGCATCCTGCTGAACACCCGCTCGGTCCACAGACACGCAACGGAACTCTGGGACCTACTCGACACTGCATCACCAGACATCGCCTTCCTCGCAGAAACATGGATGAACACATCATCAGCACCCGACATCGCCATAGCTATACCGGACGCTTACAAAATTACCTGTAAAGACCGCACCAATCAAACAGGAGGAGGCATCGCCATCATCCATAAGAACACCATCAAAATCACGACCAGCTCCGATGATAATCTTGCAATCGCCGAACATCTCCACTTTCAGATCCACACCGACCCTAGGACCACACTTAGAGGCCCCCTCATCTACAGGCCTCCAGGAACCCGCACTCAATTCAGCGATGACATCACGGACTTCATCAGCCCACATGCCCTCGCCTCCGAGAACTACATTCTTTTAGGAGACTTCAACTACCACCTTGAAAGCAAACTCGACAACAACACCACCACCCTTCTGGACAACCTGGCCAATCTCGGACTCAAACAACTTGTTGACACCCCCACCCATGTAGCCGGACACACGCTCGACCCCATCTTTACCTCCAGCAAGCACATCTCCTTCGATCGCACCACAGCTCTCCACTGGACGGACCACAGCTGTGTTCACTTCAGCTACAAATCCTCCCTGACCCACAACCGCCCACAACATATTCCTCAAAGAAACTGGAACAAAATCACCTCCGAACAACTCCTTACATCACTCAACCAAAACCCTCCCACCCTCTCATCGGACCCAAACCAAGCGGCCACCAATCTCAAGCAATGGATCACCCACAGTGCTGACGAATTAGCACCCTTGAAAAAGCACCAGATCAAATCAACCAGCAAAAAAGCTCCCTGGTTCAATGATGACCTTAAAAAATCCAAGAAGCTTTGCCGTACCCTGGAGAAAACATGGAGAAAAAACCCAACCACTGACAACATGACCACCTTCAAGGCAGCCTCCCGCAAACACCATCAACTGATTCGATCCGCCAAGAAATCAGCATTCAAGGATCGTCTCGACAACAACACTCACAACAGCAAGGAACTTTTCAACATCGTCAAAGAATTCACCAACCCCACCGCTGCATCCAATGACATCACTCCTTCCCAAGTCCTTTGCGATGCTTTATCCTCCTTCTTCTACAACAAAATTGCCGACATTCACAACAGCTTCGAGAATACTCCCATCGTCCAACCCTCCCCACCCCCCTCAGATCCTACTCCGCCAACTAACAACCTTAGCACCTGGAACCCAATCATCACTGAAGACACCATCCGCCTAATGAACTCAATCCACTCTGGCTCGCCAACCGACCCCTGCCCCCACCACATCTTCAACAAAGTGGACTCCATCATCGCACCCCACCTCCGAGATGCCATCAACTGCTCGTTCAACTCTGCCACCTTTCCAGAAAGCTGGAAACACGCCAAACTCAGCGCCCTTCTGAAGAAACCCACAGCAGACCCCTCTGAACTCAAAAACTACCGACCCATATCCCTCCTCCCATTCCCGGCTAAAGTCATCGAGAAAGCCGTCAACAGCCAGCTCGCCGCCTTCCTTGAATCCAACAACTCCCTCGATCAATCCCAATCCGGGTTTCGAGCCAAACACAGCACCGAAACCGCCCTCATTGCAGCAACTGACGACATCTGAACACTACTGGACAACGGTGAAACAGTGGCCCTCATTCTACTCGACCTCTCCGCCGCTTTCGACACAGTCTGCCACAGCACCCTTATACAACGCCTCAGCAACATCGACATATGAGGAAAAGCATTGGACTGGATCACTTCATTCCTCGCTGGGAGAACTCAAAGAGTTCGACTTCCCCCATTCAACTCTGAGGCCACTGAAGTCATCTGTGGCTTACCGCAAGGATCCTCACTCAGTCCCACCCTCTTCAACGTTTACATGAGTCCACTCGCCTCCATCGCGCGTCATCACAACCTTAAAATCATCTCGTACGCCGACGACACCCAGTTAATCCTTTCCCTCACCAAAGACCCTAACACCGCCAAAAACAATCTTCACGAAGGGATGAAAGAAGTAGCCGAATGGATGAAACATAGCCGCCTAAAACTCAACTCAGACAAAACGGAGGTGCTCATCCTGGGATCTACCCCCACTGCCTGGGACGACTCTTGGTGGCCTTCCGCTCTGGGCACAGCACCCACACCCACAGACCATGCACGTAACCTTGGCTTTATCCTAGACTCCTCTCTCTCGATGTCCAGACAAGTCAACGCAGTCTCATCCTCCTGCTTCAACGTACTTCGCATTCTCAAAAAGATCTTCCGTTGGATCCCCCTCCAGACAAGAAAAACTGTCACCCACGCACTGGTCACGAGTCGTCTGGATTATGGTAACACACTTTACGCCGGAATCACAGCAACATTACAGAAAAAACTACAACGCATCCAAAACGCATCAGCGAGACTCATATTAGACATCCCTCGCCAAGATCACATCACCGGACACCTTAAAGACCTCCACTGGCTTCCCGTCAACAAATGAATTACATTCCGCCTTCTCACCCACGCACACAAGGCCCTCTACAATCTAGGACCCGAATGCCTCAACACTCGACTGTCCTTCTACAAACCCACCCGCCAACTTAGATCGTCCAATCAGGCCCTCGCCGCTGTCCCGCGCATCCGAAAATCCACCATGGGTGGCAGACCCTTCTCCTTCCTTGCTGCCAAGACCTGGAATTCACTCCCCACTCACCTCCGACTTACCCAAAACCACATCTTATTCAGAAAAGAACTTAAAACCTGGCTATTCGACAAATAATGAACCCCTTCCCCAAGCGCCTTGAGACCCTCTGGGTGAGCAGTGCGCTATACAAATACAAATGCCCGAACTTGAACTTGAACTTAGTTTCCATCTGATCTTTTAGCAACCGGTTATTCAATTTCATTATTTTCGGAATCTAGTTCAATTGCCTCATAACTTTACTAGAATGGCTTTAGTCTCGTATTTCTCTGTTTGACAATTCTTTCTTTTGCATGTTCTAATATACAACTATTTCCCTCAGCTCTTTTACCTGTTTTCTCAACTCACTACTGGATTTTTGAACCCTGATCAATCTTAATTGAACAATTCATTGTGAAATGGTTTCTTCCTCTGGGGGTTCTTGTGACTCAAATTTTCAACGGTAGCCTTTTATTGTTTGGATCAGAGCATACTTCTTGCTGCCGCTCATGCCTTTGACTTTGACATTGCAACAGCCCCTAGATCTAATCCCCCTTTGAAACTGAACAGAAATTCACCAGGACATTAAATTTCTCTGACCTGGACTTTTATGATGTAATGTTTTTCTTCAGCAGTTTCAGAATGTCCTTCCCCCCTCCCCATGGATCCACACCATGTACTTGAGATTGATCTTGAGAAGTAGTGGTTATCTTCACCACTTCATCAGCCACCTTCACTTTTTTGTGTGAGCGCCGTGGATCCACTACAAGATTCAAGCACATTTCACTGTAGTGTTTCTCATCAAGATCACCTGATAAGGTTCACACCAGCATTCTGCTAGGCAGTTCTTCCTCATGTGTTGGTGGACAACTATCCAGTCTCAAGAATTCATCCCATGACATAATATCTCCTTTGTTGCTTCTGTTGCTACATTCACCTGATGGGACATTTCACCATATCAGCCAGAGATTTGCAGTAATCTAGCAAGAGGTCATCAGTTATTGAAACTAATGCAGCTGGGGGGAGTATGAACCTGTTTCATTGCTCGGCCCATTATCACTTCATGTGTGCTGGCAAAACAGTCCTTTTGTCTGGGGTGCATCTGATGCTTATCAAAAACAAAAGGAAGAGCATCCCGCTATCTCAAACTAGTAGAAGCACAGACTTTGACCAACCTATTCTTGAGAGTCCCATTCATTCTCTTAACCGCTCAGAAGATTGAGGACGAAAACTACAATGAAACTTCTGGTCAATTTGAGAGGCAGTGCAAATTTTCCGCAAAATTTCATTTTTGAAATGTGAGCCACAATCAGACTCAATAGAAGCTGGCAAGCAAGACGTAAAATTACCTCCCTGCACAAAAGTTTAGCAACTTTAAGGCTACCCCATCTCTGGGTGGAATAAGTCTCAACCCATTTATAAAACAAGCAGACAATGACCAAGATATAGTTCACGCCATTAAAACTGGCATCTCTACACAGTTTGCTTCAATTCTTGTAAATTAGCTTGTTGATTTATCAGTATGATTCATTACAGTCAATGTCATCTTTCTCTGATAGTTCTGGCGTACCAATATCTGGAACATAAGCTTTCAGCAACATTTCCAAAATGTATATTTCTCAAAACGTTCTAAATGTTCAAAGCATAGTCTCTCGCCTTGAATGAGCTTGACCATGAAGAATGGAAGAATGTATTTGTGTTTAAACGTAACAAACAAATCCTGATGATTTTTCTTGCAACCCAATTTTCCCCATCTCCTTTATCATCTCCTGTAGCTTACTTTTGAAGGTTTCTCAATTAAGTCAAATAAGTTTGAATTGAACTCAATAATAAACAGTTCACATGTTCTGCATTTTGTATAGTATTTACTCTAGGTTGATTATTTTGTCTTCTGAACCACTGCTTCATGCTGAAATGAGCAATATCTGGCTACCTTTTCTGCACAACTATTCTCAGAGTAACCAGATATTTTCCAGCCTTAAGGACAGGACGGTACACAGTCAAAATATCGAGTAGGAAATATCGACCTACCATAATATCGAGTCTGAAATATCGAAGGAGCATAATATCGAAGTCAAGAATATCGTAGGACAGAATATCGACCCAAGGTAAGTAATATCGAAATTCTTAATATCGATGTAAGTAATATCGAAGTTAGTAATATCGATAGCATATATATCGATGTTACTAATGTCGATGACACTAATATTGATATTTGTATTATTTTATAGTTTTTTATTATGTATGTGTTCTATGTTTAACTTAAGTATTTAAAATAATTACTATGTGTATTATTTTATATAATAATAAATTAATTGATAAGATAATTGTATGTTTTAGTACCGGAGCGGGTTGTGGGCTTATAGGGGAATAGGGTGGGAAGTAATTTAATTATGGTAAATTGATTATTAATTCGTAGGATTTATTAATAAATTATAATTAATTGGTAATTATTTGAAAATAATAGGAAAATAGTTTTAATTAATTTATTAATTGATATATATGTTCTGTAGTGGGTTGTGGGTTTATAGGGGAATAGGGTGGGAAGTAATTTAATTATGGTAAGTTGATTAATAATTAGTAGGAATAATTAATTAATTATAATTATTTGCTAATTATTAATTAATTGGAAAAAAACTAAATTAATTGATTAATTGATATATATTTTCTGTAGCGGGATGTGGGAATAGGGTGGGGAGTAATTTAATTATGGTTAATTATTTAATAATTAGTAGGAATTATTAAATAAATGTAATTCATTTGTAATTAATTTTAATTAATATTTAATTAATTTTAAATATTTGCTAATTATTTTTCATTAATTCATGAATGGATAAATGTGTTATGTTGTGGGTAGTGGTTTCATAGGGAAATATGGTGGGAAGTAAAGTAAATTTAATTAATGAATAATGTATTAAAACTAATTGTATTGTTAATAATATAATTGTTAATTAATTATTAATTGGTAATTAAATATTATTAAATGGTATTATTTTAAATTTATTTTAGGTAAAATATATTTTGCTAAGCATGTGTTTTATAATTAAGTATAGGTATTGTATATGGTTTATAGTTATTTAATAGTTTATTTTTTTATAATTACAAAAATCGTTTTTTTATACGTATGTTATTTTAACCCTTATACTATCCTACTGTTGCACTCTCTGGAGTTGGAATAGTATTTTTTGCTCGTACGCTATCCAACGCTTTCCCTACTGTTGCACTCTCTGGAGTGGGAATAGTAATTGTTACCCCTATGCTATCCAATGCTTTCCCTACTGTTGCGCTCTCTGGAGTGGGAATAGTAATTTTTACCCCTACGCTATCCAATGCTTTCCCTACTGTTGCACTTTCTGGAGTGGGAATAGTAATTTTTACCCCTATGCTATCCAACGCTTTCCCTACTGTTGCACTCTCTGGAGTGAGAATAGTAATTTTTACCCCTACGCTATCCAATGCTTTCCCTACTGTTGCACTCTCTGGAGTGGGAATAGTAATTTGTACCCCTACGCTATCCAATGCTTTCTCTACTGTTGCATTCTCTGGAGTGGGAATAGTAATTTTTACCCCTACGCTATCCAACGCTTTCCCTACTGTTGCACTCTCTGGAGTGGGAAGAATAATTTTTACCCCTACGCTATCCAAAGCTTTGCACTCTCTGGAGTGGGAATAGTAATTTTTACCCCTACGCTATCCAATGCTTTTCCTACTGTTGCACTTTCTGGAGTGGGAATAGTAATTTTTACCCCTACGCTATCCAACGATTTCCCTACTGTTGCACTCTCTGGAGTGGGAATAGTAATTTTTACCCCTACGCTATCCAACGCTTTCCCTACTGTTGCACTCTCTGGAGTGGGAATAGTAATTTTTACCCCTCCGCTACCCAATGCTTTCCCTACTGTTGCACTCTCTGGAGTGGGAATAGTAATTTTTACCCCTACGCTATCCAATGCTTTCCCTACTGTTGCACTCTCTGGAGTGGGAATAGTAATTTTTACCCCTACGCTATCCAATGCTTTCCCTACTGTTGCACTCTCTGGAGTGGGAATAGTAATTTTTACCCCTACTCTATCCAATGCTTTCCCTACTGTTGCACTCTCTGGAGTGGGAATAGTAATTTTCACCCCTACGCTATCCAACGTTTTCCCTACTGTTGCACTCTCTGGAGTGGGAATAGTAATTTTTACCCCTACGCTATCCAACGTTTTCCCTACTGTTGCACTGTCTGGAGTGGGAATAGTAATTTTTACCCCTACGCTATCCAATGCTTTCCCTACTGATGCACTCTCTGGAGTGGGAATAGTAATTTTTACTCCTACGCTATCCAACGCTTTCCCTACTGTTGCACTATCTGGAGTGGGAATAGTAATTTTTACCCCTATGCTATCCAACGCTTTCCCTACTGTTGCACTCTCTGGAGTGGGAATAGTAATTTTTACATCTACGCTATCCAACGCTTTCCCTACTGTTGCACTCTCTGGAGTGGGAATAGTAATTTTTACCCGTACGTTATCCAACGCTTTCCCTACTGTTGTACTCTCTGGAGTGTGAATAGTAATTTTACCCCTACGCTATCAAACGCTTTCCCTACTGTTTCACTCTCTGGGGTAGGAATAGTAATTTTTACCCTTACGCTATCCAACGTTTTATATAATTAATTGTAAAAAAATTAAATGTTTATTTTATTTCTTATATTACTTACATTTTATTTATGTTATTGTTTTATGTTTGTAAATGTATTAGTAATTTAGAATATATTTTATTAATTTATAAATTAGTAAAATAATTATTAATACTTATTGTTCAGTACATATATATTATATATTTACTGTATATATTTAATTAATGTATTATTCATATATATGTATTATTTATTAATTTTAAACATTATTAGATACCTTTAAATATGTATATTTTATTTATTATTGTTATATACTTAATTTTACATTAATATATTAAAAGAAAAAAAATCGATATTTTTAACATCGATATTTTTTACATCTATATTATTTTTTCGATATTTTTGTACTTACCATGTTGTAGATAGGATGTCGATATTTTTGCCCTCGATATTGTTGACTCGATATTCTTGTAGGTCGATATTTATGAGATCGAAATTCTGTCAGTGATCCGGATAGGACACTTGACTACGGAAATCTCTTTTGGCTGCTATATTTCTTCCAACATATCAAGTATATAGAGAATGCTCTAGAAGTTATCATAAATCCCCTCTGTGACCACAGTTGACCAAAATCATGCACCACACCAAAACCATACTGGCTGTCATTATAAATACACAGCACCAGATGGCTGTTTGAAGGGGTACAGTAGGAGAAGGATGGGATCTCTACCTTGATGAAAGTGTGACTACAGGTGAAGCCAACCTCGAACAGACCATGAAGCACCTAGCCATGTAGATCTAGGTTGTTGCTTATAACGATACCATTTGGTCCTCTCTTTACATCTATGCTCACTCAACACTTACTACTTGCAGTGTAGCGAGTCATAGACATGGCCCTGATGAATGCCTTAGACCCAGGGCTTAACAAAGTCAGAAACATGTTGGCATGAATACTTAGTCATATACAGTGACCCAAACAGGCCATTATACCTAAGTATGCCTCCTGTATTTACCCCTTGGTAATCGTTTTAAATAACCTAGGATACCACCATATTTAAGGATATTTTGGTGGTTTATCCTAAGGTTTTTTAAACTAGGCCTAAAACACTATCCTGGAAGAATAGAAATATCTTCAAACTCCCTCAGAAAAGCCCCATTCTGAGGTTGAGTCTGCCCTGGTAGTAAGACCTTACCAGGGTGGGACAAGGTGGCAAATGATGAAGCATGTCACATTATATGAGAGAGCCATCCTCGTCCAATTCTTGGAATTGCCTTGAGATTAGGTCAAGCACAGTTAGCAGCACACAGAGAACTCTTTGGGTGTTTGCTTATGATCTGCTGATCAGGTGAATAAGCATTTGGCAGACTGTTGAGGGCACCTCACCAATTGTTGTGTCTATTTATGTCTGTACAAATTGTCACATTTACATTTTCTGACAGGCAACAAGCTCTTGTCAATGCAACCAACTCTGCCACTTGTGCTGAAGTTACATTAAGCAAATAGGATGCTTCAAAAAGTTTGGAAATGGAACATACTGCATAGGCAGCATTCAATCCTCCATACTGGTCTCTCAAACAGGAATCATCAATAAATAGAGTTAGATCAGGCATTTCCAAAAGATTTCTTTAATGTCTGGTCTCCATTTGTTTGGTACAAATTTGGTGATGGCAATACAAGCATGCTTTCTCTCATTATCTTCATCCTCCGTTTCATCAGTATCCCTGTATTCACAGTCTATGTCTGGAATAGAAAGCAGTGTCACTGGACTAAGAGAATTGCATCTCTTAATTGAGATGTTCTCTCCTGCAAGAATGACTTGCTCATATCTGGTTAATCAACTGTCAATGTGGAGTCATTGTACATGTCAACAGGATCTTAACCGAGTGTGGGAAATATACAATTAAAGTATGTCCCATTACTATTCCTTCAATACGTTCAATGTCAATGCAACAGCTGCAACCAATTTCAGCCAACCAGGAAGCCTTGGTTACTGGCTCCAGAATAGCTGAAAAGTAGGCCACTGGTCTCAAATTTCTCACATCCGTTTGCAAGAAATGATAACGCACATCCCCTTTCCCCAGAGCAGTAAAAAAAGATCAAATTATAGTCAGGCCTTCCAAGGGTGAGTGTGTTACATAAAAACTCTCCCAGTACCCAGAATGCCTCTGAACACTGTTTGCCAAATAGTACCGGGTTCTTTTAGTCACAGTGAGTCAACCTTATTAATTGTTTAGCAATCAAGGTAAACATTGGAATCCACTGATGACAGTAGCTAACAATTCCCAGGAACATTCTCACCTTCCTCTGGGTTGCAAAAGGATTCATTTTCAGAATTTCAGGCACGCATTCTTTAGACTTTCCTTAAGCCATTCTCAATAAGGTGACCAAGACAGATTGCTTCCTTTTTTTTTAGAAAACTGCATTTTCATTGGGGTACCTTTGTGACCACTGTCAGGTAAATGATTCAGCAAAGCAGCTGTGTCAAGTTTAGTCTTCTTTTATCTTAGCAATAGGTTACAAATATACTGCACTAGGACTGAGTTACACAGTAACCTCAAATATTCCAGATCTTTCTTCATAATTTGACTAAAGATTGAGGGACTTTTAGTATACCCTTGTGGAATTATACACCACACTAGAACTTTATTTTAAAATTGAAATGCATACCAATGCGGTCTCTTCTTATGGAGGGGTATGAAGAAGAAAACCTGGCAAAAAACATTCTGCCTCTATGGGTGGGCTGGATTGGGGATAGCTGGGTCTGGTGCCTTTGGCTCTGCCCTCTCTCCTCAAATGTTACCAGTATACCATCCTGGTTCTTCAAAACACTTCAGCTTGTTAATATCAATTAAAGACACCAGAGCACACCATACAAAAGTTACTTTTATCCTGCTTGCATTATGCACCAAAGCGAGCAATGTAATCACACATAAAAGAGTCCCGCAAAATTAGGTGTAACCGTAGCTGTAGATCAATTTCAAATTCAAATTGTATTTCTTTACATAGGGCAGCAGCTGATGCTTGTTCTGCCCCCCTTGGCTTCCTCAAGGCTTGCTAATGTAGCAGTTATACAATGTTTCCTCCAATTTACATATCACAATGTCAAAATTCCCAATTAAAGTCTCACGGACCAGAAATGCTATAATCTCATAATCCTCTTTTGATACCTTTGATGCCAAAAATAAAGCCTGCACACTCCGTGTATGATGTGCATCCTCCTTTCCAAATCTGTTATGTTCCTAGAACCATGATACGTTCAATTGGGAGTTCCCGCATGTTCCAAACAGCGTGCCTACGTGTTGTGTGGCAACACGGCTAGTGGTGGTGTGGACACACTGTTTGGAATGTGGGATGACCGGTGTGTTAAAACAAAGATAATCATTAACAGAAATGGGGTCCACGTCTCTTGGAAGAATAGGATTTGATGGGGTGCAACTACATTATACCACTCCTTATTATGTTTTTTATACCCAGCTCTATTACAGGAAAGCAAGATGTGATAGATGTTAAGTTTTGGAATCACTCTTGCCATCTCTGTACTGGATGTCAGATCCTCGGGGCTTGAATGTATTGGTATAGAGGGGAAATTATCTACAGTGGATGGCTGGTTGGACAATTACATCAACCCTTTCCCATGCTACAATTGGGTTTGCCATTACAGGGAACTGCTAGCTTCCATATTATAGCCAATTTCAGGTGTCAAAGGTCGAGTTAGTCAATCACAGCTATTTAGGTCTGTTAGAGCTGCGTATCTATTGGCAGTAAATAAAGAGCAGCTGTCCCCCCTTGGCAGGCAAAACCTTTCATTGCTCCCCTGCAATTAAGCTAAGCCCTAGACATGAGGGGTCCACTTATTTGCCACAGAAATCCCACTTCTCCTTGACAGCATGTCTTAAATCCAGAGGTAGGTCATCTTAGGTTAAAGCTAGAAACAACTGAACTCTCTAAACGTGTGTTTAATCACAATACCTTCAGGTGTACAGTAAATCGTGCAAGTCATTTTTGTGAAGCAAGCCCATGCCAAACAAAGTCACAGGACTTGAATCACACAGATCAAATGTATTCTCCATTCATTCTATTCTAACTTGGACATATGTTGTAACCTTATTAGCAATTTGAAAATTATCTCTAGAATTTGGGATTCTCTCTGAGATTAGCAGGTTAGGGAATGAACTGTAGAATGGGTAAATCCTGTATTGATTAAAAATGAAATGGGGGGCCACTGACTTCACCATTAATGTATGGGCAACTTTGGTCTAGCTCCAAGCCTACTTCAAATAGGCAATCCTCCTCTCCTCTCAAGCACCATCACTGGGAGTTACCCCCGGAAGAAAACGAAGACAAATTATTACTCAGAATCATTTGTGCTGCAACACTGGATCTTAAAGCAGCATCATTCGATGCAATTTCTGATCATGCATACTCTGTAAACCAGTCTGTTGGGTTGGGACCATTGGTAATGAATTTTTCTGCATCTGTGGAACAAACCCATTAGCGATTCTATCTGGGTTTGCCCTGCCTTCCCAAACCAATGCCTAATTCTACAACAGAAGTGGCCAGCAGGGCCCTTTTTTAATATTTGCATTCATTCCAAAATTCCTCATCATTCCTTTTCCATCACTTTGCACTTTGCATCGATCCATTTCCCACTCTCACACCTTGTATTTGAGTTATTCCATTCATTCTAATATTTCCCGATTTCACATATCCCATATCAGAACCCATCAACTGATTTTGGGCACTCTCCTCAATTTGTTTTGTCTTTTCAACAATCAACTTCTTTGTGATTCTCTTCTGCTTCACATCAGACCTATCAATGCCTATATTTGGCAAGTTTCAAAATCCCATCTATACTCTTTCTCTGCCAACACATTTCACTTTGCTGTATGTGACTACTTAGTTTTGGACGCAACCTTATAATCAAAGCAGAAATGAAACCACTGACACACTCTTTCTTGGGATCATCAACTCTGCTGTGCATCTTACAAATCTGCACGAGACTCTCATAATAGGCATGCACTGAATTAGGTTCCTGTAAGGTTCTCAATATTTTTGACCAATTAATATTCTTTTTAGGCACCTCTCAGAAGGAGCAGTATTAGGAGCAACTCTAGAAGGTTGCCAGTTGGCCATGAATCAGCAACCTCACATTCAGAGCACAAATCATTAGAGATAAGAATCTCAAAAAATGAATTCAAATCAGTCATTGTCAACCTATGGACCTCCTTGTACCACCTTTCAGGCTCCTCTCAGTTTTGGAAACTCTGTAGTAAAAGCATAAACATCAGCTCTCACCCATGGCATATGTGCTAAATTGCCCCCAAATATCTTTTTAACCACATGGCTGCTAGGCGTTTTCCCGTCCTGCGCTGAAAAATGAAAATCACAATAATCTATGATGAGCTGGCCTTGTCATCCGCGCACGGCAGGTAAGCGCCATGACGAGCCCAGCTCGTCATTAGCTTCGAAGGGGTTAAAGTAAACTGCAAAATTGTTCCTGATTCTAACTGTCTTACTCTGATTCTTTAACTTTCTTTTTGATTGCTGTCCCTCTCTTCCATCTCTCTGTATTTCTTAATATCACCCCATTCCATTATAGTATCAATTAATTATTTCATATAAGCTCTTAAGATCATCAAACCAAATCCCTTCAACTCATCTTGAGTAAAATCTATTATGTAATTCTTCCTCACATTCTTCCTTTTACTGATATTGATATTCATCACCTAAATTCTCTCATTTATCATGTCTTTCATTCACACATCTGGCTACTTCTTTGATCAAGTGCCTAATTTCCTTCACATTTTAAGACAGTAGACTATTTAGATAAATTGTCCCTTGTAATATTTCTCGAAATAAAATTTTCAAGAGACAAACACTTATAGTTTGCTGTTTATGAATTTCATCAGCCACAACTGTAATAACAGGTGGATCAGTTTGAATTTGAGGGACAGCTGGGGTATGTCTGCTAGTACTCAGCAAAGTTGTCACTTGAGTTTCAGGTGGAGTATTCGCTATTGTACTCAGAACTACATGTCTATATCTGGGCTCTGTATCTGTAGAGTTGTACTATCTCTTGCTGCACTCATATCCAGTCCTCCATCGGAACCCATATCAGTCCCTTTGTCCTGTTAATATAAGGAGGAGTTCAATGTAAAAGTTTATTAATAAAATGATCCTCACCTGTATCATGGTTCTTCTTTTCTCCCTCTCTGGTTTTCTTTCTGTCATCAGTTTCTTTAAATATTGCTGGCAAAACTATTACATTCTCCATCATTTCATCCTTCCAACATTTCTTGTCTATGCCACTTGTTTTCTAACCACATCACTATCTAAACGAACCCTTAATTTGCTTTGTCATTTTTTTTCTTTTCATTTATGTGGCCATTCAAGCCTCTTTGTTGAATACCTTGAACTGTGGGGGCCGAGGAAACAGATTTTATTCATTTATAATTTCTTTACACAAATCTAGCTTTCTAATGTTAAAGGTACCTTCTAAAGTAAACTAAGTTTCTATCAGAAGACATATATATCATCAAGAAATCTAGGTACACGTAGAGCACCCAATGTTTATTATCATTTCTGAAAGAGTTCTTTCTGCAGGTAATTTATGTAGAAGATACAAAAGAAACTCTAGTCTTTTCAACTTAGCACCCAATATTTTCTTCTAAAATGATCAAAAAATCACACAAAACAAACTAGCAAAGAGCAACCAATCCCAACATGGCTCTGTCAGCAACCAACCAATGACCCAGGACAGCTCACTGGCTAATTAACAAATCACAGTACAACTACTCTGTGAATGAGGAAAACAATTACAGAACCTTATTTTCACTTACATTTTCACAATATAAACCTTGCTGCTCAACCTAAATAAGAAGAGAGTCAGCAGTTAAGATGAGAAAAATCTCTAATACAACAAACAGGAGAGCAACAGGAACAACATCTTTTCAATGGGAGGGGAATGGGAAGTGCTAGGTTTGGTTATACTTGGATATCTCTATGTGGGAGAGGAAATCTTCCACTTTTCCAGGATGCAGCAGGAATTCGGGATTCCAAATAATCACCATTTTAAATTTGTGCAGGCTAGGAATATCCTTACCAAATGTAGACCAGTGGTAAATCTGGATACGATATGTTAAAAGTGATCACCAGGAAGCCTAGCAAAATTAGGAATATTTATAGCCTTCTGATACATGAATTACCAGGTGACTTAGAAAAGACCGAGACAGGGGGCAAAGCAAGCTGAACAACCCAGATGTGGATATTTATATGATACTATCATTAACTGCGAAAATACTTTTATCTACTGGTTTAAAGCCTCAATTGTATAAAACTGTATTTAATTTGTATTTTATACCTGCTAAATTATTTGATTGGGGAAAAAGAGCAGATGATAGGTGTTCTAGATGTGGGGCCACATTGACTCAGAAGTTTTAGGAGTGTAACAAGCTGTGTTTTAAAGAATGGGTTACACAACTTCTGGGAAAGCACGTTTGGACAGAGCCTTAAACTAACCCCTACCCTGCTGCTCCCGGGATATGATAGCTCCTTGGAGCTTGATACTGCACAGGAATATTGTATATTTGTGGGATCAGCAATATTTATGATAATGCTAGCCACTAGATGGAAGGACGTATAGCCATCTGCCTTTTCAGATGTGGCTAGCTAGACTTCTTGGAATATATAATTAATTAATATATAATTAAGAGACAGCCTTGTATGCATGTAGGGGCAGGCAGGCCAAAAGCTGGGCACATGTTTCAAAATGGAGTAAAGAAGCTAGGGGGCCTTAAGTATGGGGATAGGGGTTCAATAGTGATGATGGCAGGCTTCTCCTTAGATAGGTTTCTGATAGATAGGCTGGAATAAGGTGGCTGTAAAGGCTTCACTCCCAATAGGAATGAATTGCAATGTTTGCTTTAGCTTGGTCTTAACTTTCTAGTTGCAAACTGTATATGCTATATTCAGCAACTGCTCTCATTTTGGATTAGCTCATATGTGGTGTTTGTCTCTCTAAGTAATTTAATTGGATTTTTGTACAACCCTATTAGAATTGCTACGATTATCTATGATCCATTGATATTTATTCTAAGTGATCTATTGCACTTTTGCAGACCCCATATACTAGAAATAGGACGTAAGGGTCTTTTCTTCTTCAAGAAGGAATTGCAATGCTTTTTAGTCTGCTTTCAACCTTTTAGCTCTAAACTGCATATACTATATTTTAGCTATCATTATTACTGAGGTGCTTTTTTGTATTTTGCAGAACTGTTTCTATTTTGTATGATCTATTGTTATGTATTCTAGTATATGACGCTATTTGGGTAGGAATAAAAACAACAAAAAAAGGAACAACATCTTTTACGGAATTGTCTTAAACAATTCACACTAGGCAGACCAATGTCCAGCAATACCCCAACCTGGCTAATGCACCTACTCCTGTGCACTTGGGAGCAAAGCACATAAAACTAGATTAGAAATACAACATTGAAAAAGAAACGGGTCAATTAAAAACCTCTATGCCTGTGCATGCAGCACCTCGCACTACCTTATGCAGACAAGTGAACCCAAACTTAACTTGAGTTCTTGGATTTTGACAAATCGATAACCAATTCAACCAATAGTTAAACAAATTGTTTATAAAATAAGAATCACAAATATGAATAAAAGATCAGCCCAACAGTGATCAAACCACCACCTGAACCCAGAATCAACATTGCATAGCCAAGCACTTCACAGGATAAAAATCATCTCACAAATTCAAAACTTCAGCAGTACTCCACAAACACCTCAAAAATACACTACTCACAGAATCATTTTGGTCTGTTCATACTTCAATTCCAAATTGTTCAGGAACAGCAATGTAAGTCACACCTCTAGGCTGGAAATCGGGAACTTTACTGGAAAATCAACCATCGGCCATTACTGGGCATAATGGGTAAAAGGAAACTTAGAAGAGGTCTCTTAGAAAAAGGAGGTACTCTTTAACATGCTACCATCCTCTGCTGCAGATATTTGTGCAAGCAAACTGTACCCCATTCAAACTAATTCAGATTTACCACAGTTTACTTGATCAGAGAAGTGTAAAACCTCCGTTTCATGAGACAACGTGTCCCTGCATTAACCCATCTTCCCAAATATCAATTATCAGAGTAAAACAATACGGTGAACAGGGCTTTCTTATTAACTGAGTTCTAAATCAATGAAAAGTTAAAGGGTTTTATTTTGAAAATTAAATATAAGCAGAATATAGTCAATGCCATGCAGGCTCTCAGATGCAAGTTATACAGAGTATGCCAAAATCAGAAAATATTCTATGTCCAAATGAGCAGCAAAATCTGAATGAATCTGGGTAGCTTCCCTTGCAGAAAAGGAAAGTCTTCTGACTCACCTGTAGAATCAAGGGGTTCTTATACACAATTATTGCACAGAAAATTTGTCACACAAACTCATCTTCATGTGAGCAAAAGTATCAATTCTTTAGCAAATCACACACAAGAATAATAAAAGTTATTACATTACACAATAAACATCGCCCTGATTCAAAAAAGAAACTATTAACACCCTCAATGCTAATGTCATCCAGAGATGTAAGAACAATAATGAAGCATTAAACAATAATACTTTCAATGAATTAATCCAGTAAAGAAACTAATGAGATAGAAACTTACCATAGAAAGGTCAACACTTGCAAGGCAACTACTGCAATGGAAATAAACCATTATGTGATTGTTTACCTGTGTGTTCTCTGAAGACTGTGGGGAGAGGATGCAGGCAGCTGAGAAGGTAAGAGTGAGTGACAGAAATTGCATCCATCTTGTTCAAAATGGAGGTTTATAGAGACATGTGTTGCCCAACTAAAACACATGAATAACTTCACTAGGAAATGTGTTTCAATTGCAACTATGTCAGTCTGGTCTGCATATGTAGGATCATGTGTAAAAATGCATATTATAAGTTAGCTTTTTCCTACAATTTTTTTTAACACTGCCTCTCCAGATGGATCTCTTTATGGCCAAACGGGATTCAGAAGATAGGACAAGGAGTTTATGTCCAGCAATCAGAATTGCCAGTCAAGTTGGGTTTCAGAAAAAGTAGCCTGTAAGACTTGATACTCATTTTAAAATAGGGGCACCCAAGCGGAACGCCTCTTCTTCTCTGTGTAAAGTTCCTGTTGAACATGACTAGGTAGAGAAGCCAACGCCACAGCTTGTGCCTGGGATGCTGGCTGCACTCTGCCTGTTCCTTTGGGAATTTTGCCTGCTATCTGCTGTTTTGATAAGCCTGATTGAGATAGAAGAATGAAATGATTTAGGGACTTGGTAAATGCAGTTATTCAAGTAGGCCATTGAAGTCAGAGAATGTAGTGGCTTGTTATCTTGAGCCCTACATCCCCTTGTCCCAGTTCCTAGTTGCGGACCAAAGGAGGAGTTTACCTACTCCTTTAATTATTTAGGCACAGCTGCCATTCTACTACATTGTCTGTCTTTCACACTCTCTGCTGGCAGGAAGCATTGTAACTACCCTGCTCAACTGTAATAATAATGTATGGCAAAACATAAGTGATGCTATTTTCTTCTTTTAGATGAGTAGCGAGGTCACCACAAGGCTTTAACCCCTGAGGCTTTTCCACCAAGTGCTAAGCCTTTTCTTTTTTCCTTTTAGGGGTAATTCATCTATAGGTCAACATATTTATTTCTACATAAGGTATCCATGCCAAATTTGCCTCATTTTTACCCCAACATCATCGGGATTCTAAAGGTTGCCGGGGTTTGTGGATTCCCCTGAAGGGGACAGAGGAAATAGCAAAAATATGACTACAGTTTGGCTTTTTTGGAGAAGAATAGGAAAAAAAAGCTTCAGAAAGTTTCTTTTCCCTAAACATAGCATCAACGAAAGTTTTGCTGTGCTAAAATCACCACCTTCCCGGCTTTTAAGAACATGCAGTTGTATTAACGTTTCTTTTTACCACAGTTTGCCATTTTTGAAAGAGGTAGTTAATTTTCCTGATTTTTGTACGTTCAATCTACTTCCAGTTTGTGGTTTAAAGAGGTGCAAAACCCATGGGTGCTACCAGAAAGTTATATATTTCTGAAAAGTAGATAAAATTCTCAATTCAGCAATGTGTCATTTTTGTAGATCCCTGAAGGTTTTCCCAAAGAAGGTAAATGTTCAACTAAAGAAAACATGAAAATGGGTAGAACAAAAATGATATTAATGGCAATGTTTTCATCTGTAAATTCTCGTCACTAAGGCTGACTTACAAAATCAATAAACTGGTTTGTCTTCTAGACACTACTGACTGTGGAGATGTGTGGAGTTTGTACATTCATCAATCAATCAATCCGAATTTGGAAAGCACTGCTCCTCACCTCTTTAGTCCCTCTCTGAATCCTGCAGGGTGAGCGTGGTCCGAAGGTAGAGGGAAAGGCTGTTTCAGGTTTTTGCAGGCAGGTGGGAGAAGGAGCGTATCAAGAACATAAGATACCCAGAGCCAGCAACTGAGATGCACCTTATAATGTGTTTTATTGTGCATGTGGAATAGAGCAATTCATATAGTACAATATAAAGATTGAAAAATAGGCATGAGGAAAACCTATTTATTTTTTAAACATATACCAGATACCCAGTTAGGAAGCCACGGTTATTACTACATCTCTACATTTTTGGGTTCCCACACTAACATATGAATCAAAGGGCATTTTGCAAAATGTCTTCTTTCTCACACACTGGCTTACATTTGGAAGGCATGAATACAAAGAAATACAATTGGTAAAAAATATTCTACTATTCTGTGTTCCCACATGCCTATGGATAAAAATGATACCCCACTTGTGTGGCTGGGTCTAGAACCTGCAAAACAATACACCCCAAAACTGACATGAAGTCAACATGTTTTGCCCAGCAGAATCCATGTGTTTTTTTCACGTCATGTGTAGCTGCAGCTTTTGAGCCCTGGCTCCGCCATGGTCCTCACAAATAACATTTCCAGCTGTGACCTTTTGCACATATTTGCATGCACGACTATGTTGGATCAATTTCTCTGAAACTAAACTTGTTTTCACATCTAGTTTCACGCAACATATCACAATGCCCTGAACATCATGTACAAGGTCTTATTTCTAACTACATACAAATGTCATCACCGTCTTCATCCATGGCGCGATAGGGCTATCAACATATCCACAACATTACTAATGTATGCGCACATCAAAAGGCTGATTTTTTTAAAGAAAGATGAGCATCCCAATAGATTTATAGAGGAGGTACTTCCCCTGACAACAAGGGTCCTTGCATGCTGCCAAAATCACCATGCAGCGGTTAGAATCTCGTGAGGGGTGTTTAGTTCGTGACCAAGATGGGGTCCTTCAATATATACCATCAGGTAATGGGGCTGAATCGTCCCTTGGGGGTGTTCTTGGCTCTGCACCTACATACACTCTGGGTAGACTTAGACTAGGGTTTGCACAGTAAGGATACACTAGATTACTGCCTTGTTTATATACCATCATATATACAATTGTTCAGCACCATGGTTGAACTATATCTACTGTTTAAGCTTTTGGTGCTTGTAATCACGTTTATCTGCTTCTGCCTACTAATCATTGCAGCACACGTATTTTATGTAAAAATAACATTGCGTCAATGAATATTACTGAAACTGTTCCACTGAGTATTCTCTGTATATTTCTCTGAGAATAAGTAAGCATGAGTGACTGAGAAAAAGGTACTGTACTGTTTCTATGTTCCCAGAGGGATCAGGGTAGTCATGTTCAGTGGTTGCCAGGAAACATTCGCTCCCTGTTAGGTTAGGGGGGCTTACAGTGGCTCTGTGAGCTAGCTGGTCTATAGGCAAACATATCCTGTGGAGGTGCCTGGAATTAGTCTTGACACTAAGCCCTTAGTTTATGTTGTCCTAATAATGCACAGCTTCTACCGATCGATAGTAACTACACGACAACAAAGAATGTTAAAATAGACCGGGATAGGGCTGTTGGCTACCTTATGAAGCAGATTGTTTTCAATCCTGGCAGCTAAGTTGTGGAATTTACTTTTATTTACTTTTATTGGAATTTAGAAAATAAATTAATCTGCTATAATTCAGAAGGGCTATGAAAAACCTGGATATTTAGGCCAGCATCAGTTGGTGTACAACGTCTTTGTTGTGATTTCCATAATCCATTTTCAACAAGCACCATGGTACCTTTGGGTGAATGAGCAGTTAAAGAATATGTAAAAATCAACAAATAAAGGTTTATCCTTTATCTGTGTAGGTCTAGTTTGACAGTGGAGCTGTTTGCATGACTTATTAGGAATTCTTGGGAAAAAAAGAAGGCTTTGGTTACAACTAGAAGAATACTACCATGACACCTGAAGCTATTGGCTACTTGATGCGTCATTTTGCTTCCTAGGAAGCGCTTCCACAAGAATACATCAGGGTCTATTTTATATCTGAAAATTGCATGTAATCATCATGGTGTTTGTCACATGCAGTTATGTACTCCTATATATATTCCATACAGAGAGGATTCCTTTTCTGCTGCTTTATTCACTGCATTGGAAAAGCCATTTGTGTTAAAATCCACTTAAACACCATTTGTAATTGCCTGTGTGTTCATGTGTTTAGCACATTAAGGCCAAACCAATTGGGTTTGCTATTTAATAAAGGCTAGTGCTGATGGCAGTAAATGATTCTATTAAGCATCATGAGCCACCTCTGCCCATTTATTCCAGTCTTCAGGTGAAGTAATAATACTCCTGTAGGCAAGATCATTACAAATATCTTTCCTCACTCTCTAAAGGTGATGTGATAAGTAGGTCCCGGTCTGCCATAAGCTCAGTTTTCTTTCATTTTCTTTACACTGCTGCACTTGCCTTGCACTTTGTGAGTAGCTTATCCAGTTCAGGTTTTGGTGTTTGCATTCTAGAATAAGTTAACGTGTTTATTTTATTATAAAATAAGAGCAACACATCTGTACTCCATTTACCATTGACCTGGGGATCTTGACAGCGCCTGGACAGAGACCAGCAGGCCCTTTCAGAGTACAGGATGAATAGACACCATCCATTTGGGGCAAGTTAGTTCAGGAGGCCCTAAGTCACAGCAAGAATCAGCAAGCCACTAATAAATCCACGTATGTATAAAGAGGGGACCTTGCACAGCGCCCACATCAAAACAATAAAGGACCCAGCACGCCTCCCGAAAACATCTTGGATCAGTAACAGTTGAATGAGTTATAATAATTATAATTTTGTATGTTTTATTAAGTAAAATCATTATATAAAAGACATTTTCTCAATCCAACATTTTAAAACCCTTTTTACATACATATCAGCCAAGATTAAAAGTAACATTTAAGTTCAAGTTTTTTTTAAAGTAATTTGGGAAATAATTGCTACTTGACCGGGTTCAGAGATGTTCTGTATATTGAGGCAGTGTTTTAAAGGCTTCATTCATTGTGCAATTGTTTGTCAATTCTAAAGTACTCAAATGAGTATTTCCTGCTCAGGGGGAGAGTCCAAAGAGAGGACCCAGCACCCTCTGGAAAATGACCTGGGTTAGCAGTTCCCAACTTGTGAAACAGAGGGAGGCCTCTATGGGGTCCCTATGCAGCGTTGGCACAGCCCTATGATAAAGAGTCAGATCAAGACCAGATATATTTTACGGCATGAGCAAAGTGGGTTCTGGCCTATGGCCCCAAACTTTCAGGGGGGCCCCTGATAGAGCCAGATCTGTTATGCAGAGTGTTGCCCCGATGACACTTAATTATTTCTAAAGTGATTGTTTTAAATACAGTTTTCCTTCAATGTATCTTTAATGTGGGCGATGGGCGATAGTCTATTGTAGACATTTTGCAGAGAAAGTGTGTTTATGTTTCATGTAACAGTCATCATTTTTTTCTTTAGATCAAAATAGGGCCTCACATATGAGGAATGGGAGGCTGTTACAGAGATTATTTGGAACAATATTAGTGAACTGTGATAAAATATTGAAAACACACATCACTATCCCTGAATATTAGATGTAAAGACATTTAGAATCTGGACGAGTGTACCTGTGCACTGCCAGTGACCTAGCCAAAGAGGGCATGGAAGAGCTGAACTTGAATCAAATTCAAAGCTGTTCTGAACAGGGGCCCCCAAAATATGTTTGGCCCAGGGCCCCCCAAATCCTTAAATTTCTCTGATCAAGACAAGTAAAGGACCTGGGAAAGTAGTCATGGCTCTTCAGAAAGTTAGTTCACAAGTAAATTTATCTGTAGGAGCAGTGGCACCCAAATGCAAACCTCCCCAGATTTCCACTTCCAGATGCAGGGAAAGTGATAATTTGATGTGTAGCAAACATAGTTCGACCTGAAAAACTACAGACTGGGCCTGTATGGCAGTGTACCTGAAGCTGTAGCTTTTCTGTCGGACGGTTTGTCCTGTGAAATCTGTGACAGAACAGAAGTTGGAGCAGGTTTCTATCTCAGAAACCAAGGTGTAGCATTGAGGCATACCTGTTCAAGTATCTCTGTGATGAGGGTTGCCATTAAAACGTTTGCATCTGATTTATTTTAAAACTTGTTTAGGCTCAATAAATCTGTAATATTGCAGCTACAGTTCATCTCAGTAGAGAGCAGAGCTGAGCCCAAAAATGTATTCACACAACAGGAAACGTGGACTTGAATGATTATTTTGACACCCTTTAGTAGGTGTTGGACAACCTATGGCATGATATTGCCTCGATCAAAGACTTAGATGCCCAGAGGCACCCCAGTGAGAGAGTTAGATGTATATTTCGTGTCAAACCTATCCACTATACCATTCAAGGATAGGTCATGCTGGGAGAGGTAAGGTAAACGTAGAAACAAAAGTGATGAGAAAACCTATTATTGACTTTCAAGGATTTCAAAGGACAGAGGAATAAAGCTTTACAACAATACACGGAAGCTGCTACAACATCTGTAAGCAGCTTAGTTGCATTTGCAAGGCAGCTTAAGCTTGGTGCTGTGTTTCTTCAAGATTGGAACGAGCCAGTGCTTCTTTGACAGCGGTATTCTACCCCTTCAACAGGGGTTTGGAAGTGTGGGGGCCAAAAGAGTACCAGGTTCCTGAAGCGCCAAACTAGGAAGGAGTTGATCATTTTAGCAATTAAATTATAGACATAGGTCCATATTGCCCGATTACATCATTTCCAACTTAAAGCTGAAATATAATGCCTCCTGGCATAATTTCTATCCTATGACTGAGCTCAAAGTCTTTAATATCATTGCTAAACTAAAGCGAACCTCACACACCAAAGACCCTCTTCCTTCTAACCTTGTTCAAGATCTAAACCACATCATTGCCCCTTACTGGACTAATGTCATTAATACCTCCCTTGCCAATGGATGTGTTCCAGACTCCCTCCAACTCAGACAAATCACTCCCATTCTCAGAAACCTCACTGCTGCCCCCAACGACCTTAATGATCTCATCCCTATCTCCAACCTCCCACTTCTTTCTAAAGCCCTTGAAAAATGTGAACTACTTCAATTGGACAAACACATAGGCAATTTCAACTCACTTAACTCTTGCAATCCGGCTTCAGAAAAGGCTGCAGTAAAGAAACCACCATGCTAAACATAGTGGATGACATTCACTGCTCCCTTGACAATGGTGAGACCTGTCTACTTATACTCCTTGACCTCTCTGCTCCCTTTGATACAGTTAACCATTCTTCCTTACTTAATTCGCTTAAAGCTCGCTTTGGCCTTAATTGTCTGGTTCTCTAATGGTTCAACTCTTACCTCCAACACAGAACACAACAAATCAAAATCAATGAATGCTTCTCTAATCCTACACCTGTCTCCTTGGGCGTCCCTCGGGGCTCTACTCTCCCCCCTCTCTCTTCAACCTCCTTATGGAACCCCTTACCCTCATTCTGAAACAAGCTGGAATCAACTATCACCTCTATGCTGATGACACCCAACTCTACTATAAGATTAGATTCCACTCTAATGTACTTCATCTAAACAATACTCCGAGTAAGATCCAATCCTGGTTGTACTCCAACCATCTCAAACTTAGCCCTAAAAAACTGAAATCATTCTCTTCTCTTTAAAAAAACTGGCTCCCCTTCCAAGGCTAGATCACTGACCTTAATGCCCTCAATTGTTCACTCTCCTTATCCAACTCAGTGAAATCATTTGTTTCACTATGGACAAAAATCTAAATCTTAATGACCACATAACAAACTTGGCTAAAGGAGCTCTTTTCACTCTCCAACATCTCAAGAAAATCGAACCCTTCATTCCATCTGACTACTTCAAATGGGTTGTCCAATCACTAGTCCACTCAAAACTTGATTATGGTAACGCTATCCTCACCAGAAACCCCAAAGAACATCTAGCCCCCATTAGATCTGTGTTCAACCTAGTGGCCAGGCTCATCACTGACTGTAAACGATTTTTACCACATCTCCCCAGCCCTTAAAGCCAGTGGCGGCTGGTGAGATTTGAAAGTGGTGAGGCATAAAACAATTGTCGTACTTTACTGCGGCAAGCGAGCGAGCCCCAACGTTCTACAGGGGGGATCAGGGGGTTTTCTCCCTGAGAAAATTTTGAAAACTAAGTAGGCAAGTGGTGCATTTTCAAGCAAATTTGAGTGTGGCACTATCCTAGAAGTGCTGCAGGCTGTGCTCAAAATATATATGTATCACATATACTATTGACCTTGTATTGAACCCCTATCTCCCAGCACTGCAAGCCCCAGCGTAACGCCCCTGCTGCCTCAAGGCCCCGTTTAAGGTATTCCTATGCTCCTGAGAAGTGCGGGCAATCCCCTGGCTTGTCAGCAAGGCTCTGTTTCAAGTTTGCCATGCAAACCCTGCAAACCATTACGGCGCTCAACAACCTGTGCATTTATTTTGAAAAAATGAAGCACACCACAGAATATCATCACGTAAGGAAAAGCCACTCAGTATAATAAAAAGATTTGTAACATAAAGCAATGTCATTCACATAACATAGTGCATTCTAACAAACCATTGCTTAGCATACTGCGCCTGCTTTCATGCTCAGGAAGTTTCGGCAAAATTGCCTAATTTTTTCAGGAAGGAGGAAAGAATTATCTGGATATCGAGTACAGTTTTGAAAACCCGTGTCCACCTGCCTGCAAAATATCTGTCGAGGCCTAGCAGTCTCTGAAAATGAATATTTGTCATCAGAATCTCGCATGCTCCTGCTTAATCTTGTTAAAATTCCCGTTTTAGGATTGACACAAGATTTTCCTTGCTTAGGGAACACCTTCCATCAGGCATGTGTCGATCGAGTAACCTGAGGTTCAAATTCCAAGGTCGACTCGGTTTTTTAAGTCTTTCTCAAACATTCGCAGTAATGGCGGTAAAATGCAAATGCTATTTGTAAAGTGATTTCCTCCCCTAATTGGAATAGAAGGGTGCTGCAGAGGTCCAAATAACTGTTGGTATTACTGTAATGTCTGACACATCAGTCTGCCACTGAGAAAAGAATGCCCCCAAAAATGCAGCTCGCATTTCCTTCAAACGGAAATGCAACGTGACTCCCGGGCACTTATGCTAATCCCCTTTTTTGAAAAATCGGCTTTTTTTGTATTAAATCATTCCTGGTTGAATAGCCCTGTAACTGCAAGAGCAAATACTATTAGCTGAGTAGAGTAATTAGGTAAATAGGCCTGGTTACTGTGAGTGTCTGGGCTGTGTCTTCTGCTATAAAGTTAATTGATAAAAAGTATTTTAACTAAAGGGCAGCCGCTGATGCATGGCGGAGCGTGGCATGCAGTGCGACAGGGCACTGTTGAATTATGTGTGTAATGATCGAAAATTAATTTCGCTTATTAAAAAATCCTGCCTGAACCCCTTTATGGGAGAAGGGTGCACGACATGTATTTGTTCAGCAACATGGACTCTTTCTTTTGCTAAGCTGGCCCAGCATTTTTGGTGCAGTGCCGGCGTCACACATGCTGTTCGGACTTCGGACCCACTTTTTCTGAGACGCAGGGCCAAGATGAGAAGTGTGGGCTCAGTCGAGCACTTGAATGAAGGGCTTGTCAGATGTCTGTTGAGACTTTTGGTGACTGTCCTGCTGTTCCCCTACAGTGCTGGGAATGACCCAGGCAGCAGCCCTCAGCCTCTCCATGTGCCTCAGTTGTGTGCATACATTTACTTAGGAAAGAGTCCTGTTTTTCCGACAGTTGGCCAAGTCACTTTTTCCCATTCAAAACTGAAGTCACGTTTTTCACAACTTTTGTCATATGCTTTCAGTAAGTATTGTCTCTAATTTAATTCTCTTTCTGCAATTCATAGGGCCTTTTTGTTAATTCAATGCGTATTCGAAGTTTTTTTTTAAATTAGTGCTACATACAAGTACATTCATAAATCATAGCATATCATTCTTTTGATGCGGGTAATAACTCCTTTAACCCTTTCGATGCTGATGACGAGCTCAGCTCGTCATCACCCACGGGTGTCGTGTGCTGATGACGAGCTGAGCTCGTCATAGTGCCACTAAAATGGCATTTTCCAGCACACAGCGGGAAAACGCCTAGCAGCCAAGAGGTTAAATACAGTGCAGATCTAATTTAACCTTTGGAAATAGGTTATTGGTTAAAGAAACTAGTATGGCGTTTTATAGGCATGCATGGCTGCACATCAAAAATAAATGTATACAAGAACTAATAAAACACCACATATTCAGAACATGCACCCAAACAATAACAGGACACCACCATTTTCAGAGAATATGGTAATAGTTTCATTAGAAATAATTGACAGCCCTCACCGAATAGGACTCCATTTAGATAGCAGTAGATGCTCAAGACAGATAAAAAGCCCCAGTGAAGTAAGTATGTAACCCAAGCCATGGAACACGACATAAGACCACACAGAAATACAAACTAGGTGTTCCACGGAGCACCCAGCACCTCCCACCACCATTAGTCAAGGAAACACTAAATAACTGTTCATAGGCAGGGTGCATGCTGTAATACTGATCACAGTTCTGTAATAGTTGAGAAGACTGTGCATGATTTTTTTCTGAAATATAAATCATAGTACACAGAATACTGCATGTAGTTGTACATGGTAAGTACATGTATGGAAACAGCTGAACAGTATGGCTTTGCATATGAACACGTGCTGAACCGGTGAATTCTCTTCAACCCCTTGATCGTGATCACGGTTACTGAGTATGGAAATTCACCTGGCTTTGCAGCGCAGAGGCATAGTATGGCTTTAATGTGTCTTGTGTTTTGGAAAGGCAAGATTCAACACTATGTGTGAATTGACAATAACACAGGTCCAAGATCCAGCCCTAATAATAACTGGGTACCATCCGTCCACTTTCTACAAAAGATGTTTGGCATTTCAGCCTTGCGGTTTTATTGTTTTGGGGGGCAGTACCATTCTCCTCTTCCCAAATTTCATAGGGATGTTTTTCCGCTGCAGTGCTGTGGCCTCTATAATATGGAAAGCAAGCTAGCTGGCTGCAGGTTCACATTTGTATACACACAGATGCTTTTTAATCACTCTGGCCTACATTCCTGGCAGCCGCGGGGATGAGAGGACTTGTGATGTAATGCTGTTTTCACACTCTCCCAACTCCAGATATACCAACAAAATGGTCGTCATGTGTTAGAAATGCCAGCAGTAATCTGAAAGGCAGGCTTCTCCTTTTTCTCTTTCGCAACGTCAGCTGCCATCACAGCCTGCTAATCCCCCTTCCCTCCCTGTGGCAGGAACCCCCCTGCTTTAGGTAAGACCCTGTCCTGTGATCCCTGCGCTGGGCGCCCCCCTTTGCTGCAGCACAGGCCAGGCTCACTGCAAGCCTCGGCTTTTAAACACATGACATCAGAGGAAGAGTATTTGCCTATTTGGGCTTGAATTTCAGAAGGACTCCGGCAAGTGCGAGCATCTTAATGTTATTTGCGTTCTTTTAATCAATACAATACATGCCAGGAGCAGGCCGCTCACGTAATTCGTGCTTTCCTGATCCCGGCCACATTAGCAATACTCGCGGAGGTGGTGGAGGAATGCGGGGGGTGGATGTGGGATGCCGGGGAAGTTTAAAATTAAAAGACAATCAAACAAAACGTATCCGGTCCACGCCGCCTCTGCTCGGGACGACTGCTTCTGGGCCGGGGTCCCATGCGCGCGCTATTCTCAACAAACAGGAACAGCCGAGTCTCGAGACATCACTGCCAACCCCTCTACTGACGCTGCTCCAGCAGCGCCAGGATTGGTTGAGGGCAGAGATCCTCCCTGCTCATTAAGAGACCGGAGCTGCGGCATGAAGCAACCCTCGTCTCTTAAGGGGAAGGCTAGTGCTCATGTTTGGACTGATCAGAAAAATGCTCAGCCCGAAAACGAACATGCGCACTTGCAGTGACTGTAGTGCACAGCTGCTGCCTGTCACTCAACTCCCTGAGTGCTGCAGTAGCCCCGCCCCCTCCCACCTTCTTCAGCGTCCCTCCTACTTCTCCGACCTTAATTCCAATTCGGAATAGTGTCGGAGAAGTAGAATGAAGAATTTGAATGCTGTGGCATTAGTGGGGCAAAGCCCCAGCGCCCCCAATGGACGCACCGCCACTGCTTAAAGCTCTTAATTGGCTACCCTTTAAAGGAAGATGCTTCTACTAAAACTGCATGCATTACGCACAAAGATCTTCACCAACAAACAAACTCAACAAAGTGGGCAGAGCCCGACCCAATGAGAAGCACTAATGCACTCCTCCTCGTCCCCTCACTGTTAAAAAAGAAAACCACCCAATCTCGCTCCTTCTCCGGGAACGCCCGAATATCTGGAAGGCTCTCCCTAGGGACCTGCGCCGTAACGCCTCCTACCTCAGCTTTTTAAAAAACCTAACACATCACTTTCTCAACAAATACTGGCATCCATAATCTCTCCTCTGACCTTACATTCTGCTTCCTCTGCTTTGGTTTTCCTTGACTTACTTCCTGGCTCTCACCTCACTCCCCCCTTTTTTACATATCTCCTTCTTCACTCTCACACTACCCCCTATTTTTCCCCACCCAGTCTCCTACCCCTACACCATCCCGTCCTTTAATGTTTCTCTGTCTATTCTCTCTTCTCTGTCATAAATTGTTCTCACCCACCATTTACATTTGCTAATTGTCATTACCCTCTAATCCGCCCAGAATTTTTGTTACTCCCCCTTTACTTAATTGTGAGCTGTACCTGCGTTTTTTTACCTTGTAAAGTCACTCTTCTTGATTGCCTCCATTCATGTAAATTGGTTTTTAACTTAATTTGTATTATTCTTGCCAGTCTGTGTTATTCTATGAATCAACTGTTTTTCCTGTACTGCTTCTGCTCAAGTAAAGTGCTCTGATACCCCCGGGTCTAGCCAGTGCTATATAAAACCTTTCAAATAAATAAAAAATATAAATTAAATAAATATGCTTGAGCCTTTACATTTTTTTCTTTAACTTCAAAAAGGTTAATAGGTAGGCTTTATCTGTTGCATAGGGATGCTGCATGATCAGGATCTCTAACAGAATAAATCAGATTGGTTTTTATTATGAACAATGTTGAAATCCCCTCAGTTTAGAGAGGCCACATGATGCTTCTTGGCTTGTATAGGAAGTCAATTTGCCTAAGGATTGTAAAAATGTTCCAAGCACTAGAAACGTTGTTAATTTGAGAAGCGACATGGTGTCTTTCCTCTGAGGTCAGAACCATATTTTGCTGTTTGTGTGTTTGAAGAAATATACATCGTAAACAAAATATGAAAGGTTGATCATAAATGTGATATAGCACATTGGACTGGTGTCTCTTAAAAATGCCCCATATTGCTAGAGACACTGATTGGATCCAGTAAGGTAAGAATGGCGGAGCCAGAATTTATTAGGGTGAGCTGAACAGTTTTTGTAGGGCTCTTTGGGTTTCTGGGGTTTAGAAGAAGGTGGGTGAAGAGGGGTTGGGGAATGTCATATTTCATCCATGTATTTTGTTTATTGTTTTGAAGACTTTTGTCTAAAGATACATACATTTGAATTTGAAATTAGTTCAAGAGGATCTCATGAGAGCCATTTAAAAGAATCTAAATAAATAAATAAATAAAACAAGAGAAGACAAAATACCACAAGAGACTATCATCTTTTTCTTCAATGCCACATCTTTGACCATCGCACATTTTCTCAAGAAAATGAGCCTGTTGTATGCATGCTCTAGAAATAAATGAATGAAGGTGGTGAATGTAGACATGTAGCAAAGTGTCATGCTGATAGTTCCCAAAAATTGTATTTTGTCTGTTACATACCTGCTTCAGGTGATCGTCATACAAGCGTTTGCATTTATCAAGCTCATTTTCAAACATATGGATTAAAGCAACATAATTTGGTGCAAAAATGTCCATGATGACTGGTCTCTCAAGAAAATACCCGGCAATCGCCACAACCTGCAAAAACAGCATTCACATTTGTTATAAGTATTCTAAATACATAGCATTTATTATAATTTTTACTAAAATCTGGGTAAAACGGATTGATTGGAATTTGGACGTTATTGATTGGTTGCTTAGGCTAAGAATTTCACCTAGGTGACTAAATAAGTAATAAAATGGACTACAAATTTGTTGTAAAATATCATATTCACCACAGGCTTCATGTTATAAATATCTAATATCATATAGGCAGTAGAATAAATGTATTGCTCAATTAAAGTTAATCAACTGAAACATTACAATTATTATATAGCTTTGCACTAATGGTGCTTTAATTAATAAAAACCTTCTGGCTGCAGTGAAAAAAGCTTGAAAGTAAACCTCACTTTGAAATTGTGTAGCATCATTTTCATGCTAAACAATAAAGTTGATTAAAATGTGAGCAAAAATGGCGCCAGTTCTAGAAATGTCCTTGATTTAGCGCCAGGATACCCTCCCGGGTGACAGTGCGCTCCACAAATATGCATAACAAAAACAGGTTAACCGAGGCACCACTTTCGAGGATGTATTAAGAGATTCAAGCAGAAATCCATGGCAGGGAAATATACATATTTACACCCTTTTTTTCTGAAGGTGTTGCCTTCTAAGGAAGTTCTTTTTTAAACAGACACCTTTATTACACAAATAAGAATGAATTGATCTTTTCTTAGAAGTTAAAGTCTCATGTCCTGTAATATTTGCACTCATCAGTGAATCATGTCTATCACTAGCTATGTTGTGCAGATACCAAGGGACTGTAGGTAAAGGTGTGAAAAATATAATTCTGTCTAATTCTAAAGGCTTTAAGCAATTCTATCAGTTATGGCACACAACCTGGTTACTGATTGTTCTGCAGCGAAGATAATAGAACGTTGTATTTTATTTAGGCGATCAGGGTGACTATGCAAGTGAATATTAAGCGGGTCACACATCGGGCTACAAATGTTAATATGTATGATTTATAGATTGCATGGCTGCCCCAGAAACGGGGCTTCCCAGGACTGGACCCAATAACCAGAAACTTAGCAAGTGGAACAGAGAGACTGGCAGGGGACTTGGGATGCAAATAGCTACATTTTTTTCTGAATCGAAAAGGATTCTGAATTGCCCTCAGGCCATGAGGCATGCTGTTCCAAAGGATAGGAGTCAGCAACCGAAAGGAGAGCCCACCCAATTTCTTGCTCTTAAATCGGGGGATCACTGCCAAGTTGAGTTCTGTAGAGCAAAGAGCTCAGAAAGAAGAGCAGGGCAGCATAAGTTGTGAGAGAACAGGAGCTATTGAAAGTGCATAATCTTATGTGTGGTGCTGAGAACTTTGAGCTGGATGTGTTCCTCAATTGGCAACCAGTGAAGCTTTAGAAGAAGTTATGATAAGGGACAGAACTTGGAAGGATCAAACAGAAGGCCAACTGCAGCGTTCTGGACTGATTGGAGCCTCCTCAGAATGGAATTCTTGCAACCTAAATACAAGATGTTGCAATAGTCAAGACACAACAAAATAAGGGATTTAACAATCACCTGACGAATTTGAGATTGAAAAAAATCTATGATAGGTTTGAGGCCTCTAAGGAGACCGAAGCAGGAGCCTGCAAGAGTTCTTACTTGAGATTCAAAAGAGAGGGAGTCAAGCCCAATGGCTAGATTTTTGATAGACGATGTGGGTGGAGGAAGAGGTCCCAGAGTCTCTGGCCACCAAACCTCTGGGTGTGCTTATCAAACAGAATCTCGGAATAAATGTGGTGATGCATTTTACAAAGGATATATACATATATATATATTGACTGAAAAAAACATAGGTTTCAGACATGTTTTAGTTAGGAATTAGCATTTAAAAAACCTCAGAAATTCACTGAAAAAAACACAGTTTTGCAAGAGTGAAATGTCCAACTAACTAGAACACCCCTGAAACCTGTGGTTTTTTCAGTGAATTTCTCAGGATTTTTAAATGCTAATTCCTAACTATAAAATGTCTGAAACCTATGTTTTTTAGTGAATTTTAAAGGTTTTGTAAATGACAATTTTTAAATATATTTATTCTTACATTTATTTTTTTGATACTGATTTACAATTTTTTTTAAACTATTTATTTTTAGATATTTTATTTTTTAAATTACATTACTTTGTGTGGTCATTTTTTTATAGGAATGGGAATGGGATTCCTATGGAAGGGAATACAAGTTACTTGTAAGTATGCTTGGAACTACTTTTCAGGGTCAGTGCTGGGCTAAAAGATGCAGCACTGGTTTCTCTCTTGATAACAAATGAATAAATCGGAATTCGTTCTTCGGATGACTTAAGGTGAATATTTTAAAGTTCCGAAACTGCACACTTAGAAGAATTTACAACTGAAACCAGTCAATGTCAGCTTATGAAAGGAAATTCACTCAGCAGGTAAATAGTGTTAAATTACTTTTCCTTCTGAGGGTTGGATTCTGAATCCAGCACTGCTGCATCCCCTCTAAACAGTTGAAAGAATGCAAATTACTAAAGACACGCAGAAGCCCAAGTCTCTCTTTTTTTTTAATATCGCTAGAATGCAAGGATCACACGCGCACCTCGCGATTTTACCAACAAACAAAAAATTCAATTTGGGGCCAAGGGGGTCCTTGTGAAGCCACCTGAGCAGACCTAGAGGGTCAGGGTGCATCTACCTTCCTCCTTTTCACGTTTCAAACACACATTTCACACGCTTTTTCAGCCTCCCTTCTACCGAGGCATAAAATGGCTGCCAACAGTTTCAAGTTTAGAATGTTGACAAGCACTTGACAGTCAATTAGCATTCAGTGCGTGATCGGAAGGCTGCGCTTATGGTACGATGACAATAAGCAGAGTATCTGTATTCCCTTTTTTTATGGCAAGGGGACGCGTGCCCCCCATCCGGTGGTCAATTCCGGCCACTGAGGTCCCCACCCCCGGGGCATGGCTAATTATATATTATTATTTTATGGAGGAGGGCTGCATAGCCCCCTACTGAAGCCACTTCAAGGCCCCTGGGACCCCATTCCCCGGGGACAGCCTTTTTTAAAAATGCATTATGGCTGTTACTGTTGGGGACCGTGCAAGGGTCTTAAATTCCCCCACTGTCCCACTGGCTCCCCGCCTCCCACGGGAGCCGGTGTTCTATCGACATTTGAAGTCCATCTGTGTATGTACCACCTAAGAGTTGCCTTCACTTTGCGCATGCACGTTTGTGGTAGCGTATCTGTGTTATTATTACATAAGCGCACAATACGTCACACCGTCTGGCTATGTACCTGTAACGTGCATCATTTTATTTGAGCATGCTCAGTTACAAAATTCCCAATCACATCTCTCACACCCAGTGACATCATGCACAACCAATCATCCTTCTTCAACGCATTTATAACCTGGTAATCTTCCCAAACTTTTCCTATTCCGCAGTCACAGCCATTGATAGTGTTCGTATCTACTTCTTCGTAGGTGAGCACTTTTTTTAAGAATAATTTAATTCATTAATCTGAATGATCTTTAAATACCACGTAAATGCAAATTTTTGTTTGATTCGACAATGTTGTTTTTTAACACGCTTTCCTACTTTTTTATATCAGTGAAGTTGACTTCGTAGCTTTTGTTTCTGAGCAAATCACTTAATCCTGCTGCCTTCAATTTTGTAAGTGGTGCGCCACATGCTGCTTCCTCCCCATGCAGTGCACATGTAATCGATTGGCCAATGTTGTATTTTAGCACGCTCTCTATTTTTTTAATAATGTTAAACTTGATTTCTTATCCTTTGTTCTGTGAAAATCAGTTAATCCTGCCACGTTTCTTTAATTTGCCAAGCGCCACGTGGCCCTTCCCGCATCAGTGTGCTGTGTACTGTTCAAGATAATGCAATATAGTTTTTCTCGTGTAAGTAGTACGTGATGTGCCCCTTGCATTGCAAAAGTAATGTTTCCGGCAATAGTGTATTTTCGCACGATTTCCAGCTCTTATACCTCAAATATCTTACCTTGGTAGGCGATGTTTCTAGGCAAATCACTTTATCCTGCCACCTTCAATTTTGTAAGTAGTGCCCCACGTGCTATTTCCTCACAAAGCACTGCACATGTAATCAATTGACCAATGTTGAATTTTAGCACGCTCTCCATGTTTTTTAAAAACCTTAAACTTTATTTGTCCCCTGTTCTATCTCATAATACAGATATCTCAACCATGAGATGTACTGGTCCCCACAAGCTGTTTATTCCTGTTCATGCACTATACCAGATGGTTGTCAACACTCAACATATCAGATCCACTGACTGCTCTCCATATGCTATCAGCTGAAAATTGCAATGAACCTAATGGAGTTATCAGGTTTGACTTTAACATTTCATGATTGAAAAGCATTCTGAGATAAGCATTTGTCGATCTCATGTGTTTGCAGACAGATAACTGTGCTGTTCTCATGTTTTGGTAGAATTAGCGGGCATTCTGGTATCACGAAAACAAATAAAAACATGTCCTCACGATTTTACTGGCCAAATATGTGATTTGAAATTGAACTATGTGTGTTATAATTTTTCTTGCTTCTATAAATATTTTTAATAGAATGTAAATCTCCATTGTGATAGTCTTATAGACGTTTGTTTCTGAAACCCTCATTTAAATGCTCGTTACACGTTTTCAGCCTGCACTTGAGATACAAAGTGAAAATGTTGTTTTGAATTTTTTTATTTGAACACATGTCTTTCAATTTTTCCTGATGTTTATTTCTCAATTTCTAGATCATGGAAGACCAAAAAGGGTTCTAGCAGATCAAGGCCAGGAGTTTGTAAATGAAGTGAGTGACCAATCTTGGCCTAACATTTGTATAATGCAATGATTTTTCTTATTTTGCTTGCCAAATATAACCTCTGATGATTGCTTTTCAACCCCAATCCTATTGAGAACAAATATTTTTATGTACATTAAAATCAATCTTGGACTTATGTAAAACATATACATTTTTAACTCTTTTTTTCAGTTGCAGAATGTTACATAAATCAGCAGCAAATTGCAGAGGTTGAAAAAAGTATATCCTCCTCTTCCAGCTGATTACACCGATGTCTCAAATATGGCATTTACTAGTTGTCTGAACCATGCAGATTCACACATTTTTAACGGATAACATTAAGGTAAATACTCTCAATATGAGTAGTTGACGAAGGTAAAAAGTAACAGATATAAGTACTTGAGGGGTTTTTGGTATCAGATAATGTCCAATTCAGACTTGTACGGATGAGTCTGATACAGGGTGGATCTCTGTATAACTATTGGATGATTAGGTATTAGGATGGCATACAAAGCTCCCAACCTTCTTACTTTTTCTCTTAAAGGGTTCCAAATTGGGGAAAATATTAGTCTGCAAGTCCTTCTGCATACTTGCAGTTCCACACCAGTACTCTTTATTGGGGTCTCCTCTTGAAAGCAGTCTTGCATATCCGGCAAGTAACAAACCAAAGCGGAGTTCAAGTTGTGAACTATGTTGGCCACAGTATTTACAGAAGGTAAGCAGAGCGGCCTAGATATACAATACTTCCAATTAAGTGCATTAGAAATAAAAGAGCTTATTTACAAACCCCTTGAGCCACTTTTTCGTCACTTTCAACATGAGAAAAGTAACACAAAAGTGGCACAAAAGTTTTGTTAATAAGCCCTAAAAAATATTGTCCTGCATAATGACTTAATCTCTCACATAATTCTGACTCATCTGTAAATCATTTTAAAGACCTGTTTATCTGTAATATAAATATGACATACTGGACACTTCTATACAGACACCATTTGAATGCAAGCCTATAAGATAAGTGAAATCTATCAGGTACACTGCACACATTAAAAAAATAGAAAATATCGTCAAGTGTTACTTTGACTTGTAATTTAGTCACATCAATCTAATTTTAAACACTAATTTTCTTTTTTGTTTTGCAGATTAACACCACTACTTATATTGAAGTCCATATTATGTGCTATTTGTTATATTGTTTTGTTAAAGTTATGGTTCTAGTTATTTATTTTATTGTTATCATTTAGTTATACTTCCAATTATTTATTGTTTTAATAAAAGTTAATAAAAAATGTACATATGTCTTTTTTTTAGGGGGGTAGCAGTCCACAATAGAAATTATATTTATCATTTGAAGTATAATTCTAAGGCTAGCTCTTCTCAAGATCTTTACCAGAGTGTATAGCTACAACTTACAGTTCCAATTCAAAGGAATAAGAAGTACAACGCCATTAGCAACATAGTGTGGTGAACCTATAACCTCTGTGCTCACGTAAGTGTTCCATGAACTGTTACTATATTAACAGGAAGAAAGCTGTTTGGGGGTAGGGTTAAAAGTTACTTGCTGTACAGAAACCGTTATATTTACCCTGGATCCTATGTATGACAGAAAGGAAAGCACAGAGCACAGAGCACAGTAAAACAAAACACCGTGTACCAGATTTACAACCCCCTTACACCACTTTTGCATCCAAACCCCCCCTACAAAATTACAAGTTTGTGACCCTCAACAACCCCCCTCAAGCGCAGAGAATTACCACCTCCGGGAATTTGTGTATTACATAAGGCAGACTGCATGGCCCTCTGCCTGGTGCCCTTGAGGGCCCTGGAAACCACTACAACTGGCTCCTGCAGAGTCCCGGGGTGCCTACCCCCGCTATACTGCTGTTTGCTTTGACAGAGCAGGACTCTCACGACTCCCACCCTCCCATAGCAAACATAGTTTGCATTTTGAAAGACAGAGCAGTGAAATCTATTCTCACTTTCAAAATCCAAAACAGATTGCATTTCCATATACAAATTAGCATCTACTCATGCAAAAAAGCAATACTGGCTCTCGAAGAACGCAAAAGTTCATCACACAATGTTGCTAAAAAACACAGCAAGTGTGCTCGACTTCTCGATATACTACCTTATCCTACGTAATGTTATTTTCAATCATGGTCTGATAACCAATAACAATCATGCTTTAAAAAAACAAAAACATGCACCCTAGTTTTCTGTGTAGAATGTTGTCAAACACCAATCATTTCTTTTCTGTTTTAATTTCACTTTTCCCCCCAAACTCCCTTTGTCTATTCTAACATATGCCAAACGCAGAAATGAAACTACTCCAATCTATTTTGTCCACAGATTGAGAAAGCTAGGAAAAAATGTGAAAAAATCTGTTTCTACTTTTCTCGGAGACTATAAAATGGTGGCCATATATCACAAAAATCTGTGTTTCAATATGCTTGGCATCTATAGGAGAGATGCTGTAAATTTTACAGACGAAGGGAACAGAGTCTTTCTCATGAACTTTTGACTCTGAATCAATACTTACTTGTAAGTACTAAAATCTCTCAATAAACACAAGGGCTCTTTTTAGAGCCACCCAACATCTATACAGATAAACTTGATGTATATCTCAAAAACACATGCTTCTTTTTTTTCGGCGGCAAAAAGCGCGGATCCTATGCGCATCCCTCGACTTTTTCTTAAAAAGAAAAATACTATCTTACTTTTTTGGCCCTACGGGTCCTTATGTGACCCCCTGACCAGGCCTAGGGGGTCAGGGTGTGTCTATCCTGCCCCCTTTTCAAACGTTCCACAAATATTTCAATGACTTCCTCAGCCTCACTTCTACCGAGGTACATCATGGCTGCCAACAGTTCCTTATTTTGAATGTTTACAACCTCATGACAGCCAATTAGAATTGAGTGTGGGATCGGTACAGTGCACTTATCCGACGAGGCCAATCCTCACACAATACGGGGATCCTTCGCGCCCATAGATATATAAATGACATTAACCGTAATTTTCAAAGAAACTACTGAACAGATTGACACCAGATATGTGAAAGGCACACGTGGGAACTGAGGACTACCTCTCTGCCAAATTTGGTGTAATTCTGTTCAGCCGTTCGAGCTGTAGCCATGGCTAAAGGTCCTATGGGAAATTGCATGGGGAAATCATGTTTTCGGACCCCTCTTTTTTCTCAGCCCCCACTTGACCAATCACCCCCAAACTTTAAGGGAAGGAGTGGAACTGAGCTGGCCAAAAGTTCGGAACATTTCAAGAAGATTCATCAATCGACGCCAAAGTTATTGCCAATAGAATGTTGCAGATTTCCTATGGATAATAGGTCCTAAATATAACTACCTACTGGCGACTGCCAGTAGGTTATATATATATATATATATATATATATATATATATATATATATATATATATATATATATATATATATATATATATATATATATATAAATATATATATATAAATATATATATATATATATATATATATATATATATATATATATATATATATATATATATATATATATATATATATATATATGTATGAGCAAATGTCCCAATAGTGAGAGGAGCTCTGTAGCTGGTGCCGGCGGCGAGGTTCAGGACACCCTCGCAGGATACCATTCAGCAAAATTGTTTCAATATAGAAAGAAACACGCCGCACACTACTCCATAGGTTAGATTCTTAGGTTTATTTTGGTGGGGATCCTACAGAAAATAAACCTAAGAATCTAACCTATGGAGTAGTGTGCGGCGTGTTTCTTTCTATATTGAAACTATTTTGCTGAATGATATATATATATATATATATATATAGAGAGAGATCTATCTATCTATCTATCTATCTATCTATCTATCTATCTATCTATCTATCTATCTATGACAGAGTGCCGTTCTCATCTTTACTAAATATGAAGTCTATTTGTAGGTGTATATATATATATACTGGCCCACTATGCAGCAAGAACCACACCAGATCACGAGTTATACAAACAAACTATAAGACCCTCAGGGAGACATTGTGGTAACTCATAAATAGCAATATTGTATCCAATCAAGGGCTGGAACAAAATAAAGTATAAATAGCGCTTTTTGTAAATAGTTCACTCACTGCACAACTGTAAATATTGCAATTGCCAGAATGTTCTAACTTCCCCAAACCTTATTTGTGCCAGAAAAATTATCTTTACTGTACTTTTTATAATGTTCCTTGATCCTTTACATATGCCGATTTTGCAATTATAATGTGGAAATGAATTTGTGCCATAAAACCGTAATTATGTTTTTTTTTTAAAAATGAGAAAAAAGAAAGACTGTATGATCAGGACTCGACGTTATGTTGTGTAGCATACCTTTTCCATGACTGTTAAGCAGGGGAGTTTCCATGGCAACACACTCACGCCACAGACAAGCAAATCACCTATGCCCAAATATTTATTACTTACTCACTCAGTGTCAAAATGCTGTGAGCAAGGCAGTTCTGCCTTCGAAACGCGTCAAGCTGATCGTTTCAAATAAAAGCAACTTTTCTTTGATCATGATCCCATGGTGTCAGCGCCTTATTCCGTACAAAAGGAACCAGGATTGGAAATGATATATCTATATCTATATCTCTATATATATATATATCTATATAAATATAGATATCCTCGCTCTCTGACCCAAAGTCCGTGGCACTCTTTACGACAGGTGCAGTCCGAGCGCGTCGGAGCCTCGCGCTCTTTGTATTCAAGCTCAAACCCTCCCGGTCCCGGGTGGAAAATAAAGACTGCACACACATGTTGTTACAACATTGAGGAAGGAAGCGTGGCTTCCAAAACGCATCTGTGCGAGTAAAGTTACTGTCTACAATTGAAGATTCCCGTGTGTGCAGTCTTTATTTTCCACCCAGGACCGGGAGGGATGGAGCTTGAATAAATATATATATATATATATATATATATATATATATATATATATATATATATATATATATATATATATATATATATATATATATATATATATACATATATATATATATATATATATATATATATATATTCACTGAAAAAACCATAGGTTATAGACCATATATAGTTAGGGATTAGCATTTACAAAACCTTATTTTACTCGCATAAAACCATTGAAATTCGCATATATAGTTAGTTGCGCTAACTATATATCGCGCACCCGCAATCCACTGCTGATGATGTCACATATTACATCATTCATGACATGGTCAGTGACATCACTGATGACATCACTGATGACATCTCAAATGACATCACAGATGAAAAAGTTACGCCGGACCATGGGACTTTCGGCGCAGCATTGTAGGATGGCCACACCAGTGCAGCAACTTGCTGGACACCACCTCGGTGCCATCCGGATCTTGGCGCGTTGTGCTGCCTTCGGCCTACTGTAGCAGCAAGTGCGGGCGCAACTCTGCTGGACGGCGAGTGAAAAGATAAGGGGCGCCACACTGCACATCAGGTGCCTCCACCTGGGGAGGCGAGAGAGGCCAGTTTGCGCCACCTCCCCCCCCCCCAGGCACCCCACGACGACTTTCGGCGCAGCATTGCAGGTTGGCCACACCAGTGCAACTTGCTGGACACCACCTCGGTGCCATCCGGATCTCGGCGCGTTGTGCTGCCTTCGGCCTATTCGCACATCGGTCCGCTACTGACGCCGCCTCACGTGCCAACGGATTTTCTACGCTTTTTATAGCAGCGCGTAACGTAAGCATAACAGGTCATGTGACTTCTTTATAAAACTTTTCATTGGTTCATTTTACTTTTGGTTTCCTAATGATGGAAGGCTTGATCATATGACCTAAAAATAACACTTTTCATTGGATTAAAACATTTTTTTTTCCCAAACGATGAAAGCCCCACCTTGTTTCTAGATGTTTCAGACTGAAGCTGGCGTCAGCCTGAGAGCACCACCATCTCGTGGCTCCGTCGTGGTCATTCCGCGAGCAATCATGGCAGCCGCTCCCCACCGGAAGCCTGCAGGAGTCGGGAGCCCCCAAGACTTTTGTAAAATCTTCAAGGCTCAGGGGACGTCCGAGTTCCAAGGTGTCCCAGGGCCATTTGAGTGGACCAGGCCCAAATCCGAAGAGCCGTCTGCCATTTTAAGAGTCCTGTGGCAGCCGCCTATAGCTGCACCGCAAGAGTGGGCGCAACTCAACTACATGGTGAGCGAGACGCTGTAGCCGCAAGAGCGGGCGATAAACAGCTGAATGGAGGATGAGGCACAGTGTAGCAAAAGCGGGCGGAATGGCAACTGAAACGGTAAAGGGGCGCCCCAGTACAGCAGACGAGCCTCCACCTGGGGGGGGGAGGCCCGTTCATGCCGCCTCCCCCCCCCCCCCCCCGGGCACCCCATGCCGTTTTTCGGAGCAGCATTGTAGGATGCCAAAACAAGTGCGACAACTTACTGGACATCACCTGGGTGCCATCCACATCTCAGCGCGTTCTGCTGCCTTGGGACTATTCGCACAACAGACCGCTACTGACGAGGCCTCCCCGCGCACCCCCCGGGACGCCCCACGCCGTTTTTCGGAGCTGCATTGTAGGATACCAAAAACCAGTGCGGCACCCAGGTAACATCACCTGGGTGCCATCCAGAACTCAGCACGTTGTGCTGCCTTGGGACTATTCGCACAAAACACAGCTACTGACCATTGTTGCTTCTTTTTTCAAAAAAATGTTTAAATGTATTTACTGTTTTTGTTGCGTTCTATATATTTATAAGTTATTAAAGTGTTATAATCCTACTTTGTTTGATGCTAAATATTTTTAATGTGACACATAATTGTAAAAACTTTGATGTACAAAGAGGCATCCCTGGAATCTTCCGCTTCAGGCTCGGTCCCACACACCCTCACAGTGAGAATCCCCTCCCCAAGCACAATACAGGATGGTTATCAGATAGTAGGAACGCGTGTGGTGTGACGGATCTCATCGGGTGGGGGCCTTGATCTACTGTAACTCCTTTGAAGAGGGGTGATTCTCCACAGCTGGGGCCATAAACTACATCTGCAGGGCTAGGTGATAGCCTGGGACCGGCCTGGACAATCGGACACAGAGGAAGAGGAGTGTCAGAGGGTGCGGTAGTGAATAGGGTGAAAGGGTGGTGTCGGGCGGGCACAGGGTGTGATTCTCAGGGAAGAGCAGCGCACATGGGAGGAGGTTTCTGGCCCATGCATGAGAGAGAGAGTGGGGGTGACCAGTGCGCGGGGGAGATGCTTGCGAGGGTGGGGAGCCATGCTGAGGATCGGCGGCGTGCAGAGAGTGGGTCTGGTCAAGGCATCTAAAATGGCTGCCGTGCTCAACAAAAGTGTGGCATTGCAAAAAAGACAAGATGGCGCAGACAATGTTTATCAATAAGGATTAATTTATAACAATTATTTTTAACAAAATATTTACTCGCAGTGACAAAATGGCGGTCAACAGTTCCTGATTTCCATCGAATCGAACGTTAACAGACGTCACGCAGCAAAAAAAAAAAACGCTCACGCACAGCGGCTGGAAGACATGTATCTACATATATGAGCCTCATCAGCCACCCTCATAAAACAAAAGGGGTCAGGATACGTCTCCCATACCCCCTTATACCTAGTAATTTGATGAAATCGAAACACAAAATGGCGAATTCACGTTTCGCTACCAGTTTGCGACCCGGTTCGCGAACCGAGAAGCGCTTCTACAGCGAAAAATCAAATTTTTATTATTTGCCCCACGGGACCCTTAAATAACCCCAACATCATTCCTAGGGGGTCAAGAGGGGTCTACCTAACCCCCTTTCATTAAATTCCCCCTTCGTTTTTCTCCTCCTCTTGTCTCCCGATCCTACCGACAGACAAGATGGCGGCCGCACCGGACTGTTTAGAATGTTGACAGACACCGGAGAGCCAATCAGCTTCGCTACGCAAAGCTCCGTTACGCGGAAAGTACGTGATCTGGAGCGCTATCTGGGACGCTGTCACAGATATACCTGTTTTTTAAACGTTAATTTCTCAAAATCCACTGGAGCACATATATTGAGACCCCGCAAAGGCACATCGGGCTAACAGTCCCTATAATTTTGGCAAGTTTCGTGCAAATCCATTCAGCCGTTAATTTGCGACCCGGTTCGTGAACCGAGAAGCGCTTCTACCGTGAAAAATCAAATTTTTTTATTTTCCCCACGGGACCCTTTAATAACCCCAACATCATTCCTAGGGGGTCAAAAGGGGTCTACCTTGCCCCCTTTCATTAAATTCCCCCTTTGTTTTTCACCTCTTCTTGTCTCTCGATCCTACCGAGAGACAAGATGGCGGCCGCACCGGACTGTTTAGAATGTTGACAGACACCGGAGAGCCAATCAGCATCGCTTCGCAAAGCTCCGTGATGCGAAAAGTACGCGATCTGGAGCGCTATCTGGGACGCTGTCACAGATATATACATTTTTTAAAACGTTAATTTCTCAAAATCCACTGGAGCACATATATTGAGATCCAGCAAAGGCACATCGGGCTAACAGTCCCTACAATTTAGCCAAGTTTCGTGCAAATCCATTCAGCCGTTCGAGCTAAAAGTGAGGCCAAACGCCCTATGGAAATTAACATGGGAAAAACGCGTTTTGGGACCCCCCTTTTTTCTCGGCCCCCCCTTGACGAAACCCCCCCCCGAATTTTCAGGGGCTGCTCAGAAACAAAATGTGCCATTTTCCTGAAAATTTCAGCCTATTCCGTCCACAAACGCCAAAGTTATTAGACATAGAATTTTCAAAAGTTCCATAGAGAAATAATCCTAACTATATGTACCTACTGGCTTTCGCCAGTAGGTAATATATATATATATATATATAAAAACAGTTTGTCTGTAGCTGGTACGCTGTTTCAGCGGGTGCTGGACGCGAGGTCAGACAGTGCCTCGCATTTGATCATTTGATTCAAAAGCAAAAAGACTCTAAAAGACCGCACTTCAGGAAACAGGAACTTCGTGAAGGCTTGTTTTTATTCAAGCATAATGATCTCCGCCAACTACCACCACCCACCAATGTTTCGAACAAGAAATGTTCTTTCTCACGGTATAGTGAGTCCGTTTTTAGTGTAAATGGTGACACTAATAACGGGGTTCTTGTTTTCTGGAGTGCGGTCTTTTAAAGTCCTTTTGCTTTTGAATATATATATATATATATATATATATATATATATATATATATATATATATATATATATATATATATATATATATATATATATATATATATATATATATATATATATATATATATATTCAAACAACACGATGGGTCCTTCCGGGATCCATGCTCCCTCGTCAGGTGGCGCATAAGTTCGGCAGACCTCCAAGCCGAGAATTTTAATCCATCCACAATTTGCTTCAAAGCAAGATGCGCACTCAAGGAGTTACAACCACAAAGAGTTTATTCCTGGTTACAGGCGTGTAACCAGGAATAAACTTGTGGGGAATTGCTGCGTGCTAAACGCAATTGCAGCTCTTCCGGGGATTTTGAAACAGAACAGAAATTGAGGATATCTAGATTTAAGGATAGGGGATACAGCTCTTCAACTATTCAAACAGCAGTTGACACAATTGCCCTAGTTAAAAGAGAGGACTTGCTCGTTCACAAAGAGAAGGAACTGTCTAGTGACAATAAGACGAGATCCATTACTACATACCACAACCAGGCATGGGAGGTACGTAGGAGTTTGAGAAAGTTCTGGGAGGTTCTTAGAACCGATGAAGATTTGAAAGAGAACCTGTCTGATCAGCCATCTATAACGTTCAGACGTAACAAATCACTGAAGGATATACTTATGACAAGTGAGATTAGAGAAACTAAGAAAAGAAACCCAGTACAAGGATTCTTTACATGTTCTAAGTGTAAAGCTTGTCGTTATAGCCAGAACTGTAAAACTATGAAACTGAACAAAGATCTTGCTGCATTTCAAATATTGAAACACCTATCCTGTGATACAGAATTTGCTATTTATGCCCTGAGGTGCCCATGTGACCTATTTTATATAGGCAGCACGATTAAAAAAGCCAAACTGCTCATCTTAGAGCATCTGCGGGCAATTACTAAAAATGATAAGCAATACCCGGTTGCTCGACACTTTTTTGAAAAACACAACCAAAACCCAAACCTGCTTAAATTCTGTGTGCTTGACACAATACCCCTGAGAGAAAGAGGAGGGAATCGCACACTAGAATTAAGGAAATTGGAGTCAAAGATAATTATAAAATATAACACCGCGATTCCTTATGGTCTGAATGTGGATAATGAGATTTCTATACACCTGAGATGAATCATGTTCTGTATCCCAACCTCCTGCTTACTGTATATCTTTGTTTGATTTTAAAGTCTTAAGTTTGGTATCTTTTTGGACACTCAAGGTTCGAACTAGTTTTAAAGTCAGTTTTCCGTTTGTTTCTTTGCAGACAAAAGAAGTAACTTCCAAAGATGTTTTGCCCAAAGGCTGGGAATATTTGCTCACTAGAGCTAGATCACAAAGAGACTATATTGAAAGCCCAACTGATATATTTTTGAAACGTGTAATCGATATGTTATGAATTTTCTTTGATGTATTATCAATAATGCTAACAATACCAGCCCACTTGGGCTAAATGTGTATGAAATGTCATGGTTAATGAATGGCTACAATGTATTTCAGGGCAACATGGAAAACTAAGTATGTTTACTCTGCTCGAAACTAAAAACGGAAGTATTTTTACTATGTTTATTAAGTTTGAATCTTGCACCTTTAAATGTGTGTATTGCACTTTATTGAATCACCCTTGACAAAGCAGTGAGGTAACTGCGAAACGCGTCGGGTTTACCCGAAAGCCTGAATTAAAAGACCGTTTATGAAACGTGGCCACGGCACCAGTGGATTCATTTATTTTCCTAAACTGGGTTTCGTTGGAATTTATGGGAGTGGCATTCCCTGCCGTGCTGCCCGCCGTGATTGTAGCTTGGTTTTCTGCCAAAACTACGTTGTGATATATATATATATACCCTTGCCACACAATGAACAGGTCATCGATATATCAATGCCATTGTACAGCCCTGCCACTGTTCTGTCCCTCATAGTGCCTGGGCACCTGCTCCTCCCACCAGCCAACGAACAAGTTCGCATGACTGGGGGCAAAGCAGGTACCCATAGCTGTTCCTGACACTTGCCTGAAGAATTGCTCCTCGAACAGAAAAATATTGTTTGTCAAACAGAACTCAACAAACTCAAGTAACATCAAATTGTGTTGTGTATAGCGCAACTGCCGTTGATCTAAAAAGTGTCGGATTGCATACAGACCATGTTCATGTTTGATACATGTATACAAACTCCGGATATCCAACACTATTAACAAATAGGTAGGGTCCCAAGTGATGTTAGCTATCTTGTTGAGAAAATCTTTAGTGTCTTTGGTATACGACTGGAGCTGTGCTACAAATGGAAACAGAAAGCCATCGATAAACAGACAGATGTTCTGTTGACTGAAGACACAATAGGTCTGCCAGGAGGATTTTGGCAGTCCTTGTGCAGTTTTGGAAGATGGTAAAAGGTGGGAACTGTAGGATTACTACTACGTAAAAATAAATGTTCATCACTCCCCAACGTAGATTGGTCATACCACTTCCTTATAAGGTCGTCATAAAGTTTCACACTTTGTTTGTATACCTCATTGTTAGTTCATTCATAGTACTTTTCATCAGCATGTTTTCTAATAGCCTCATTACGGTAATGCTCTCTGGTCATCAAGACGACATTGCCACCTTTGTCCGAAGGTTTTACTATGATATTTACATCGTTCATCAGGCCCTGTAATGTTGTTCTCTCAGCTGGGGTTTATGTTTCCCACTTGCGTGCGCATGATTCTTTTTGCTCTTTCTAAATTTCAGAAGATCATTGTTCATGGCTTCGGAAAAGACATCGATGGCATCCCATGGCAATTGAGGATTAAACACTGAAGTTGGCTTAAAGTGACTCTCCTCCCTTTCTTGTTCGATGCCTTGCTTGGATGCTCTTTCAGCCATGTTCATGGTCTTAGCTGAAAGTTCCTCCAGTTCTACATCTTGTTCAGATCTCAGATCCTCAAGGAGTTCTATAGCAGGTTAATCCTTGCCGCTTAATACATCAGTAGCTGTTAATCTTAGCAATGTCATTTTAGGATCCTTAGTATGAGGTCTCAATTTTAATTACTTGTGTAACTTGAGTTTACGTATGAAACAGAAAAGGTCTATCCGGATCTGCGTATATTCCAGATGATTGCTTGGACAAAAAGTTAAGCCCAGACTCAGAAGTTTGATTTCCATATCCGTGAGACATCGCTTTGTGAGGTTGACTACAGTTAAATTGGTTGTTTCTACTGACGCTTGTTAGTTCTCTTTTTGCTTCGATTTGCCCAGTTCTGGGTTTGTCCTCTTCCTGCCCCCGCCTGCTCTTCTGGTTTTTCTGCGGGTCCTTCCGGGGGTTTTTTTTTGCCTCCCCGCAGCCACGACTGGCGAATGATTTTGAATTTGTCGTGAAATGGGACAGTATTGACTCTCCTTTCCACTCATGGGAGTGATTGATCGTCACTTGAATCATCGTTCTCTGTGGAGATGCCCTGCCACAATCCTTGTGGACCTGAGATGCCTGTCATTGGGGTGTCTAATGCAGCAGACTTTGTGTTATTTCCTCACCCTGGGACCCAGTTGGGTTTTATTTTTTGAGCACAAAGCCATGTATAGCACCTAATTGAGGAGGAGTAGGACTTCATTCCCCAGAATGCCTTTGGGCATTGAAATATCCTATTTGGGCGGGGCTATTAGTACGAGTCCACACAGCTGTCGGGACTTTGTTGTTTCAGCCAGTGAACAAGGGTGCAACGCCCAAAACATGTTTGGTGATTCAGTTGGTGGGATCTACTGCAATACGCCTGCTGCCCACAATAAACAAAGGCTGTTGTTATCACCTTAGCGGCCTTTCCTTGCATGGCGATTCTTTTCATGATGTGAAATTGTGGCGTAGCCACGCCGCGGAGATGCCCTGCCACGATCCTTGTGGACCTGAGGTGCCTGTCATTGGGGCGCCTGGAGGAGTTGGTAATTGCCGATTTTTGTGGGGCGTCTAATGCAGCAGACTTTGTTTTATTTTCTCACCCTAGGACCCAGTTGGGTTCTTTTCATGATGTGAAATTGCGGCGTAGCCACGCAGCGGAGATGCCCTGCCACGATCCTTGTGGACCTTGAGGTGCCTGTCATTGGGGCACCTGGAGGAGTTGGTAATTGCCGATTTTTGTGGGGCGTCTAATGCAGCAGACTTTGTGTTATTTCCTCATCCTGGGACCCAGTTGGGTTTTATTTTTTTAGCCCAAAGCCATGTACAGCACCTAATTGAGGAGGAGTAGGACTTCATACCCAAGAATGCCTTCGGGCATGGAAATATCCTATTTTGGCGGGGCTATTAGTACGAGTTCACACAGCTGCCGGGACTTTGTTGTTTCAGCCAGTGAACAAGGACGCAACACCCGAAACATGTTTGGCGATTCAGTTGGTGGGATCTAATGCAATACGCCTGCTGCCACATAAAACCACCCTTTGAAGCAGGGGGCCACGGGGGGCAGTATCCCACGAGCCTCTGACATGGAGCAGAGGTGCTGGATCTGAAGACACACGCAGACTGGGGCTCAATCTATGAGCTTGAATTACCCACAGTAAAGAAAGATGCAACGAGAATGAAATGGATGCAACTAATATTTTTTTCCGATCACAACTCCCACAAAGCAGCACGGAGTCTCATCATGAGCAGCCCATCAGAGGGCGTGTTATCAAGCTAGAAAAGGGACTGTGGTTGGATACTGCACGTTGCTTTCCTTCACCATCAGCCTCTGAGGAAGAAAGAATTCAAAACGCGTAAGGCTACGATGGTAGCTGGACTGTCAACAGGGAACAGCCGGCTGGTGCCTTTTTACCTGTTTATTGGAGCTGAGGCTTGGAGCTCTTCACCTCTCTTCGAGTGCACCTCGCACGACGACACCAAGCTGGGAGCAGTAATATATGTATATATGTATATATATATGTATATATATATATATATATATATATATATATATATATATATGTGTATATATATATATATATATATATATATATATATATATATATATATATATATATATATATATATAATTCACTGAAAAAACCATAGGTTTGACACCAGTTATAGTTAGCTGGAAATTTTACTGACATAAAACCAATGAAATTCCACATTATAGTTAGTTGGACTCACTATAACTTGCGCGTGTAATGCACTGCTGATGACATTACATATTACATCACTCATGACATGGTCAGTGACATCACTTATGACATCACTGATGACAGACCTCCTTTAAGTGTAATGTAACCCTTAAAACACATATTGGAAAATAGAAATTAACATTTTCAAAAAAATGGACATACCCATACCAGTTACAACAACCAATTCAGTAATTCCACCATCTATATACACATTCTCTCATTCACCAACAGTTCTATATAGTCACTCATACATATACTCACTCATCATATGTAGTGATACACCTATACATCCTGTTACACACCGACAATCATCCAAAAGTTACTCACACACATACTCACACATGCAAATAAACTATTGAACATCCATTTATTTGCATATAAAACTATACACACTCAACCACCCATACAGTCCTGCACATATGGTGTCTTCTAAACACATACAAAGAGAGAGTTAGTCATTCATGCATCTATGTGATTAGTAATACCCCCATGAAACCATAGAAACACTCATACTGATACTAAAAAAACATCTAAGAACCCAAATACCTACACATGTAGGTACTCATCAACCCATGCAGCCAGTTATTCACAAAGTGAAACACTGATACATATATTTAAATATTTAAACATTACTTGCTAATATATTTATTCACTAAGGTACACTTAATAAGCCAGTTATCCAATCATTTCTTTTTGAAAAAAACATTCATTAAGACAATAATTTAAACATTTATTCTTTCCTCGACCTTTACATATACATATATAAAACATATTTATTTTTTAGAAAGACACACATTCACTGGATGGTGTCATAAGTGATGTCACTGACCATGTCATGAGTGATGTAATATGTAATGTCATCAGCAGTGCATTACACGCGCAAGTTATAGTGAGTCCAACTAACTATAACGTGGAATTTCATTGGTTTTATGTCAGTGAAATTTCCAGCTAACTATAACTGGTGTCAAACCTATGGTTTTTTGAGTGAATTTCATAGGTTTTTCAAATGCTACATCCTAACTATAACGTGTGTAAAACCTATGGTTTTTTCAGTGAATTTCATAGTTTTTTTGAATGCTAGTTCCTAAGTATGTAATCACGTTCGTAACTACATAGTGTCACCGCCTACACGTCCTGAGAAGCGCATGTAAAGTCACGTGACTTGAAAACAAAACTTCCAATTGGTTATTAGTAGTTTCTGTTCTGGAATATACACGAAGCACTCCACCCACTTTCTTCACAATCTTTTCTACTCTCAAGAGACAACAACGTCGAGCATCTTCCGGAAGTCTTTGCTGAAATGGCTTCCCTACCAGATTCATCTTCCGAATCTGAAGGAAATGAGCGACCACCGTTAAGAAGAAAAAAGGAATCTTTCATTTGGCAATTTTTCACTTATCCTGAAGATCAAAAGAAAGTGAATGCGCCAAAAGTAACCTGCACGATATGCAATTTGGAGCTCTCAAGGGGAAATCCAAATAAAAAATATTCCTTTTCTGCACACACCATGCAGCGGCATGTTAAACAAAGGCATCCTGAGCATTATGCAAAAGCATCGACAAGAGCCCTGGCCACGCTATTACCATCAGAGGTGGCCAGCACTTCTTCTGGTGTACGACCTGTATCTCCATCGAGTGCTGAAATGGACTTGAGACCATATCTTGCGAAGGTGCATATGAAATGCAACAAGTGTGGAGAAATTCTTTTATATGGAGAGCAGAGCCTCGTTCTTATTAAACTCAAAATTGACAGTCACAAATGCCCCAAGAAAAGATCAATTTCTTCACTTCATTTTCAAACTATTACATACTGAAAAATGTAGTAGCAACTTTAAGAAATCGAAAGCATTATAACACTTCTTTCCCCCCCCCCCAAAAAAAAAGTTCTTTTCAGAACTAACTCTTTCTACCAAAACGTGCTCCAAGAGCATATTATGAGATATTTTTTCACCGCTTTATTTTAGTGCGAGACCGGGTGCGCGCACCCTCCTATCGCGTACAGGACCTGACACTTGCATATGAAGTCATGTGACTTCTAAACAACACTTCTAATTGGTTCTTGGTAGTTTCTATTCTGGAATTTACACGCAGCACTCCACCCACTTCCATCACTTTCTTTTCTACTCTCAAGAGACAACAACGTCGAACATCTTCCCGAAGACTTCGGTACAATGACTACCGTTCCGCATTCATCTTCCGAATCTGATGAAAATGAGCGACCACCTTTGACAAGAAAAACGGAGGCCACGCTATTACCATCAGAAGTAATCAGCACATCTTCCGGTGGACGACCTGTATCTCCATCGAGTGCTAAAATGGACTTGAAACCATGTCTGGCGAAGGTGCACATAAAATGCAACAACTGTGGAGAACTTCTTGTATACGGAGAGCAAAGCTTTACTCTAATTAAACACAAAATTGAGAGTCATAAATGCTGCAAGAAAAGTTACATTTCTTCACTTTATTTGGATAGTATGTCATACTGAAAAATATCATAGCAACTTTAAGTAATCAAATGCATCAAAACACTTGTTTCCAAAAAAAAAAAAAAAAAAAGTTCTTTTCAGAACTAACTCTTTCCACCAAAACATGCTCGAAGAGCATATTATAAGATGTTTTTTCGCCGCTTTATTTTAGTGCGAGACCGAGTGCGCGCACCCTTCTATCGCGTACAGGACATGACACTCCCATGTGAAGTCATGTGACTTCTAAACAACACTTCTAATTGGTTCTTGGTAGTTTCTATTCTGCAATTTACACGCAGCACTCCACCCACTACCATCACTTTCTTTTCTACTCTCAAGAAACAACAACGTCGAACATCTTCCCGAAGACTTCGATACAATGGCTACCATTCCGCATTCATCTTCCGAATCTGATGAAAATGAGCGACCACCTTTCACAAGAAAAACGGAGGCCACGCTATTACCATCAGAAGTAATCAACACATCTTCCGGTGGACGACTTGTATCTCCATCGAGTGCTGAGATGGACTTGAGACCATATCTGGCGAACGTGCACATCAAATGCACGAACTGTGGAGAACTTCTTGTATATGGAGAGCAAAGCTTTACTCTAATTAAACAAATAATTGAGAGTCATAAATGCGCCAAGAAAAGTTAAATTTCTTCACTTTATTTGGATAGTATGACATACTGAAAAATGTCGTCGCAACTTTAAGAAATAAAAAGCATCATAACACTTGTTTCCAAAAAAAAAAAAAAAAAAAAAGTTCTTTTTAGAACTAACTCTTTGTACCAAAACAAGCTTGAAGAGCATATTAGCTGATATTTTCTCGCCGCTTTCTTATAGTGCGCGACTGGGTGCGCGCACCCACCTATCGCGTACAGGCGTCAAGACACGCATTTGTGCAGTCATGTGACTTTAAAACAACACTTCCAATTGGTTCTTACTAGTTTCTATTCTGCAATTTACACGGAACACTCCACCCACTTCCCTAGAAAACCAGTTTATCGTAAATCTTTTAAAGCCTCCTCTTATGAAATATTCGACATCAATCACATAGCAGAGTACTAAATAGCACTATATACACTCCGTCCCTTAATTATAAGAGACTTATTGCTATGTAAAATCAACTTTTGCTCTCCAAGATAATGTAAAATGCTGAGCCTATTACATAATTTTATTACACATATATGTTACTAGTCTCCTTCGAGTACTAACACCGTAGAAAATACCACCAATAGCGGTGATATTTTTTACACTGAGAACGGGCGATTTCTATCGCTTACAGCCCTTACAATTATAAAGTTTTATTTCCTAAGTCTCTGATCGCCAACTGTGCAACGTAAATCCCCTGTGTGTCGCAATAAGGTCCATAAACAAAAACTACAGAGCCAGCATTATAAACATACACAAAACAACAAAACGACAAGAGCCACCATGCTAATATATATCCTTAATATAATAAACCTCTGAGAATAAATACATATTTCCGTGGCAGCCCATAACACAAATGTGGCGTCCTCTGACTCTGCTCCATTACCAAACACCGTAACTCCCCGCCCCCCTCACTTTTCACTAAACTCCGCACTCCACCCCAGCCAAACCCCCTATTACAAACCCCCAACCTACCCTCCCTGCCCAAACCCACCATGAACCTCAAACCGCCCCTAGAAAACTTATAAGACACAGGATTACTAAAACTCAAAGAATACGCAACAGGCACATAATGTAAATAGTACATAAAGACACATATTTTTTCCAAAATACTATTTAAAAACATGTTCTATTTTTAATAAATCTATCATGCATCTGACCCTCTAGAACTGCTTTCAAAACGTGAACTATAAACCTCTACTTTTCATTTTCAAACCATACACTTTCTTCTGACCCTCTAGAACTGCTTTCAAAACATGAACTATAAACCTCTACTTTTCATTTTCAAATCATACACTTTCAATTACATTATTTTTTTTCCACAATTCATGTAATGTTACAAACCTTTTCTAAAATACACCAGTCCGTATCATTTATAAGGATTTATTTTCAGTCTTCATCAGTGACACTTTCTTCACATACAATAGAAATCACTATAACTTTTTAAACGACAATGCTAACGCGGTAAAAATAACCCTTCATTTACTTTCCTTTACGAATGCACACTATGTACCCCACGCATGCGTTTCTTAATCTTTGTATTTGGCAGCGAATACCGACCTTGAATCGGAAGACATGAACAAGAGCGCCATTGTCACATTTAAAACTGAACGTTGCATCTGCTCACACACATATCTTTCCCTAAGCTAACATTCACAGAAAACAGCATTGATGTAAAAAAAAATTGACCTTGCTTTACAACTCCCTCAAATCACTCCCTTATTTTTTAACGCATCCTCCAGTTCAAAAAAAGCTACTTTTTTAATAACCACTAAGCAATATATAAGTGACTAGACTCCTAGAAAATGTATCAAGTCATTCTGCCCCTCTCCACTGCATAGCCGGCGACCTAATTCTGTGGGGTTGCTATACAACCAGCGGTGCTGCGCCGTTTCCTGTACCATCTTGGGAAATTCAAAATGGATGTCCCTCCTGCCTTCGCAAACGAGCCGGGCCACTTAGAACTATTTCGCCAGAGGATGCTTGACTACTACGGCATCTTAGCACTCTCGATATTCGCATTTCACCTGTGTGCAGCCTGTATTTCATTGCCTGAGCTGTGATTTCACGTGGGCCCTGGATTTATGTCTCTGCAATTTGGTACCTCCTGAACCGAATTACAATCACCTCATGAATCCGTTACTTGATCATGAACAGCTTTGTTACAACGGAGGGTTTATGGCCTTTGCAGCGATACAAGGAGTTCTGGGTCATTGGAATATATTCGCAGCGGCGCAAGATTTCCTAACAGAGAGCTACATCGAAAACCCACCGAGCTGCCCAATGATGGTAAAAGACACTCCAATAATGACAGATCATGAATGCTCCTTTCATCTTCTCAATTGGATGGCTGACATGTTTTCAGATGATAACAATGATTTTATGTTAGAGGCACTTGCTGCATACTTTGCCTACACAATGGACACTTAACTCTTTCCTAACAGCGAGCTACATCGAAAACCCACCGAGCTCCCTCTGATGGTAAAAGACGCTCCGATTATAACAGATCATCAGTACTGCTTTACTCTTTTCCATTGGATAGCTGACATACTTTCCGGAGGGTTTATGGCCTTTGCAGCGATACAATGAGTTCTGGGTCATTGGAATATATTCGCAGCGGCGCAAGATTTCCTAACAGAGAGCTACATCGAAAACCCACTGAGCTGCCCTTTGATGGTAAAAGACGCTCCAATAATGACAGATCATGAATGCTCCTTTCATCTTCTCAATTGGATGGCTGACATGTTTTCAAATAATAAAACTGATTTCCTGTTACAAGCAGAAGCTACCTATTTTCCCTAAACAATGCTTCAATAACTCTCAAACAAGCCATTGACGTCCTCATTTCCTTTTGGTTTTCTATATTCTTCACGTTCTTTTCCATATTTTCTTTTGAAGAACAGACCTATTTGCTTTACTAACAGTGGACATTATAATTTCGTGTTGTTTGACAGCTGATTCATAAAGTAATGATGTATAACCACTTGCATTTTCATATATCGTTCCCAAACTGAAAGGCCAGAGACCTTCTTCCATTTATTAAAATATAATATACTTCCTTATAAGAGTGTACAATGTTTTTTTCCAACTATATTCATTTTTCTTCAACTATAGCGTTTGTATTCCATGTACTACTGACAATACCAATTACTGTGTTTTTTGCAATTTCTGTACTCATATTACATAATGATTTGCCTTTAAAACAGTACATTTCTAAATAAACATTTCAAATATTCACGGTTTCTCTTTTAATCCATAATCTCAACTGAAATGATTTCATATTGAAAAACTATTCATGGGTTCCACATAACCTTAACTGTAGTCACTGAGGACAATATTTATTAAGACCTTCCGCCGCCAGTGCCTCATTTTTTAAAATGGGAAAAAGTAACGCACCGGTGGCGCAAGGCCTTCATAAATAAAGTCCTGAATGTTTTCTTTTCTCGACCTCACTTACTGATACTAGAACCTGCAAACCAATTACGGCCCGTGAACTCTTTCTTAGTAGGTCGCGCACCGTAAAGACAGTTATACCACTGTTAACATTTTTTTTTTACTGTTACTAAGCACCGACACAGTTCCGCTTCACTCAGAGTTAATCACTGCTCCCACGCTTCTACAGGCCAGACGCTATGTCGTATTTCTCTCCTTATCACCCTTTCATCTCCACAATAACAAACAGTTGTCCGCCAGCCACCAGAGAACAGACTCAGATGCAGAGGCACCAAAGAGTGAACCCATCACCAACTGCCATCTCCGGCTGTTTCCATGGTTACACCTCATTCTGCACCTTGCTGAAGGCACAGGTCAAAAGTTCATGTCTCAACGTTCTACAGCTAACTAAGAAGACTATTTTCCCTCCAGAAACACCTGCCAATCCACAACTCTGTTACATGTCTTGTTTTTTCACACCCAATAGTACTTTTCGTTTAACATAAACATTGACCTGTTCACTCTCCACCTGTTACAATCAACCAATCATTTTTATTTTTTTAACCACACCCAGCCTCTTCCTTTTTCTTTATTTAAAATTTCAACTTCTAACTACCATTCCACTTCCAGAACCGATCGGAGGACGACTACAAATCCCTTGAAAATGAAGGTCTGGCTAATAGGACACAGTTATATTCACTGGAGTGAAAAATATGCAGTAAGCAGACGAATTTGCAACCTCAGCTTACCAAATGTACACATAACATGGATTTCCAAAAGAGGATTGAAATGTCACCAATTGATTCCATTGGTGAAAACTTTTATGCATCTCCCAGAACCAGACCTTATAATTGTGCACTGTGGTGGGAACGATCTAGGCACAATCACTGGGGTAGGTCTGGAAATGCTTCTAAAAGACACCTTTCGACAATTGATGACACTTTTTCCTCGATCTGCCTTGGTATATTCCAATATATGCCAAAGACAGAAATGGAATTGGTCCAATCACCATTGTGCACAATTTGAGAAAGCAAGGAGACATATAAATAAATCTGTTTCTGCGTTCCTCAGAGATTATAGCATGGGTTCTGTTTACCACAACAACTTGCGCTACCACATGCAAGACGTCTATAGGAGAGACGGTGTTCATTTCACGAATGAGGGAAACAGAATCTTCCTCTGCAACATCAGGCTCTGCATCGGTACTTACTTATAAATGCAGAAAACACTCAATTAACACAAGGGCTCTTTTCAGAGCCACCTTATATCTAAGCACTCAAACTTCTGATTTACCTCCTTTTCCACACTCTTGTAAATAGGTGTGCGCGACCGGGTGCGCGCACCCCGTATTTTTTTTTCGGGGAAAAATTATATCTTTTTGCGTTTAAGGGCCTTACTGCACACCCCGAGAAAACCTACGCAGGAAGACAATCTCTACCTTCTCCCCTTTCCATGTTTCAACGCTTTGAAATGAACAATATATTTACTCGCAGTGACAAAATGGCGGACAAAACTTCCTGATTTCCTTCGAATCGAACGTTAACAGACGTCACGCAGCAAAATTCCGCTCGCGCGCGCAGCCGCTTGGGTGCGCGCACGTGTGCGCGCCTATAGATATATAATTGACTTTAACTTTAATTTTCTCAACAACTACTGAACGGATTTACACCATTCCAAAAAAAGCGTAATCTGCGAACAAGACTCTACAGTTTTGGCAAATTTCTTATAAATTCATTCACCCGTTCGAACTGTAGCCGAGTCTAAAGGTCCTATGGGAAATAACATTGAGAAAACACGTTTTGGGACCCCCCTTATATCTCAGCCCCCACTTGACCAATCCCCCCCAAACTTTCAGGGAAGGAGTGCAGCGAACCTAGCCATCTTCTTTGAGAAATTCGCAAAGACTCATCCACCAGGGCCAAAGTTATTCCAAATAGAATGTTGAGGATTTCCTATGGAAAACAATCCTAACTATAACTACCTACTGGCGACCGCCAGTAGGTAATATATATATATATATATATATTACCTACTGGCGATAGCCAGTAGGTATATATAGTTAGGATTTTTTTCCTATGGGACTTTTGAAAATTCTATGTCTAATAACTTTGGCGTTTGTGGACGGAATCGGCTGAAATTTTCAGGAAAATGGCACATTTTGTTTCTGAGCAGCTCCTGAAAATTTGGGGGGGGTTCGTCAAGGGGGGGCCGAGAAAAAAGGGGGGTCCCAAAACGCGTTTTTCCCATGTTAATTTCCATAGGGCGGTTGGACTCACTTTTAGCCCGAACGGCTGAATGGATTTCCACGAAACTTGGCAAAATTGTAGGGACTGGTACCCCGATGTGCCTTTGCTAGGTCTCAATATATGTGCTTCAGTGGATTTTGAGAAATTAACGTTTAAATCAAGATATATATCTGTAACAGCGCTCCGGGCAGCTAACCGGTTCGCGAACTTTTCGCGTATCGGAACTTTGCAAAGCGAAGCTGATTGGCTCTCCGGTGTCTGTCAACATTCTAAACAGTCCGGTGCGGCCGCCATCTTGTCTCTCGGTAGGATCGAGAGACAAGAGGAGGCCAAAACAAAGGGGGAAATGAAGGAAAGGGGGCAAGGTAGACCCCTCCTGACCCCCTAGGATTGATGAGGGGGATATTATAGAGCCACGCCGGGCCCAAAAAAAAAAAAAAAAAAATCCGATTTTTTCGCCGTAGAGACGCGTCTTGGTTCGCGAACCGGGCAGCTAACCGGGCAGCTAACCGGGAAGCTAACCGGCAGTGTAACCAAAAAAAAAAAAAAATCAGATTTTTTCGCCGTAGAGACGCGTCTTGGTACGCGAACCGGGCAGCTAACCGGGCAGCTAACCGGGAAGCTAACCGGCAGTGTAACGGGAGTCTGAGGAGTAGCTGATTGGCTGTCAATATTGTAAACAGTCCGGAGCGGCCGCCATCTTGTCTCTCGGTAGGATCGAGAGACAAGAGGAGGCCAAAACAAAGGGGGAAATGAAGGAAACAGGGCAAGGTAGACCCCTTCTGACCCCCTAGGATTTATGAGAGGGATATTATAAAGCCACGTGGGGCCAAAAAAAAACAAACGCCGTAGAGACGCGTCTTGGTACGCAAACTGGGCAGCTAACCGGGCAGCTACCGGGAAGCTAATCGGCAGTGTAACGGGAGTCTGAGGAGAAGCTGATTGGCTGTTATCATTGTAAACAGTCTGGAGCGGCCGCCATCTTGTCTCTCTGTGGGATCGAGAGACAAGAGGTGGAAAAAAAAAAGGTGTAAATGAATGAAAGGGGTAAGGCAGACCCCTCCTGAACCCCTAGGATTGATGAGGGGGCTATTAAAGTTCCCTGGGGGGTGAAAAAAAAAATTTGCGATTTTCGCGGTAAAGGTGCTTCCTGGTACGTTAACCGGGCAGCTAACCGGCAGCGTAACGGTAGTCCGACATATTGTGTTTTTTGAACGTTTGTGATATGTGCACGTGTGGATTTTGTCTAATTAAGGTTAAAAAAATATATATATATCTTTAAGCGTGTTCTGGCGCGCTTACGTTTTGGGTTTGGTTTGCGCTGCAGAGACGATACGTCACGGTTATGCGATGCATCATGAGGCGTCTCACGGGCTACGTGATACGTCACTTAATAAAGAATATATTTTACAGCTATAGATATTAGCTTTTAAAAAACCAATGAAATTCACAGAAAAAACCATAGGTTATAGACCATATATAGTTAGGAATTAGCATTTACAAAACCTTGAAAATTCACTGAAAAAACCATAGGTTATAGACCATATATAGTTAGGGATTAGCATTTAAAAAACCTTATTTTATTTGCACAAAACCATTGAAATTCCATATATAGTTAGTTGCACTAACTATATATCGCGGACCCGCAATCCACTGCTAATGATGTCACATATTACATCATTCATGACATGGTCAGTGACATCACTGATGACATCACTGATGACATCTCAAATGACATCACTGATGACATCACTGATGACAACACCCAGTGACTGTATGTTTCTGTAAAGTTAAAATATGTCTTACATATTGAAGAATGAGTGGATGTATAAGTGTCTGGATGAAGGATTTAGTAGGTGCATGACTGACTGTATGAGAGAATGATTAAATGTGTCTCACTGAGTGCATGGGTTAGTGATTAAAGTGTCTTAATTTGGCAATCAATATTTATGTTCTTCTGTAAACTGCTGCATGTTTAAATCAGTAGCTATATCAGTAACTATATGGGTTATTGAATGGTTGCCCAAGTATTTGTATGGGAGACTGAGTGTGTGTGTGGGTGGCTGGGAGGTGTATAACTCTGTGCATAGATGTGTGAGCGGTTGATTCCCTAGGTGTATGGGTTCAAAAGTGCATGTAGAAACAGCTGTATGGACAGTTGACTGTGTGCATGAGTATATTGGTGAGTGAATGGATATCTCAGTTCTACATGTCAAAGTAAGTACATATGTAAAACACACTCCATGTGAGAGTTGACATATATAAATAACTGAACATAAGAGTCAGTGAATGTGAGAGTGGCTGTATGAATCATTGTGAAGTTGTATCAAGGATTGTATAAGAGAGTAAATATGTGTTAGTATATGTTTGAATAAGTAAGGTGTGTATAACTGTATAGTTAAGGAAATGGAGATGTGATTGATTTTTGGCATAACTGACTAGGTGTGTGAGTAACTCCATGGATGTGTGACAGTCTGTGAGTGTCTGTTTACACTGATTGTATCTAAGGTTATATTAGAGCCTGAAGAGGTTCATCGTATTATCACATGAATGATATCATCAGTGATGTGATCAGTAATGTCAAATGAGATGTCATCAGTGATGTCATCAGTGATGTCATTTGAGATGTCATCAGTGATGTCATCAGTGATGTCACTGACCATGTCATGAATGATGTAATATGTGACATCATTAGCAGTGGATTGCGGGTCCGCGATATATAGTTAGTGCAACTAACTATATATGGAATTTCAATGGTTTTGTGCAAATAAAATAAGGTTTTTTAAATGCTAATCCCTAACTATATATGGTCTATAACCTATGGTTTTTTCAGTGAATATATATATATATATATATATATATATATACTGAAACATGTTATAGTTAGAAATTAGCATTTAAAAAACCTTAGAAATTAACTGAAAAAAACATAGGTTTCAGGCATGTTATAGTTAGAAATTAGCATTTAAAAAACCTTAGAAATTAACTGAAAAAAACATAGGTTTCAGGGACGTTATAGTTAGTTGGACATTTCACTCATACAAAACCTGAGAAAGTCCGATGTTGTAGTTAGTTCAGCTAACTATAATTCATGCCCCCACAATGCAGTGCGATGTCACATATTACATCGTTCATAAAATGGTCAGTGACATCACTGATGACATCGTCCAGTGACTGTGTGTTTCTATAAAGTTTAAATAGGTTTTATATATATATGCCAAGGTGTATTGAAGAATGAGTGGATGTATAAGTGTCGGGGTGGAAGATTTAGTAGGTGAGTGACTGTATATGTGAGTGATTAAATGTGTCTTACTGAATGCATAGGTTAGTGACTAAACTGTGTGAATAACTAGATCGGTCTGTCTGTTGTTGTATAAGCTGTTGCATGGGTTGGTGAGTAGTTTCATGAGTGTCTACATGGATTATTGATTGGTTGCCTGAGTATTTGTATGGGTGCCTGAGTGTGTGTGTGGTTGGGTGGGAGATGTGTGACTGTGCATAGATGTGGAGTAGTTGATTCAGTTCAGTTAGTCTTTATTCGATAACTTGCAATCATAAAAGACAATACAAACATAAAAGTATCAATAAAAGGGATACCACCGTAAAAAACATACAGTTCATACAAAATTTAATATCAATTATCAAAACTCCTAACAAATACTTATATGTAAAAGTGTATAAAATGAAGTCAAATGTAACAATTCCCTGCAATTGCTCTCACGGGGGGGGGGGGCCTGTTTATATTAATGCACTCAGGAACTGGATCTCTTTCCTCAAACAACCTCCAGTTTTTTCCTTCTCAATGCCCATGACCAACTCCGAAATTTTGCAACAGCGATAACAATATCTGCACGAGTGTTCATTACCAGAATAAGGATAGCTGTCATGCAAGATCCAGTGCCAAGATTGGAATACAATGGCTTAAGCCACCTACAACGGGGACCCTTATAAGCTGCGCTCTTGAACAGTTCATGAGTTATTGACTCTTCCGGAGTATGACAAAAAGGGCAATTAATATTTGTGGCCTTATTCCATTTTGCAACGAAAGACGTTAGCGGAAGAGTACCCACTCTGAATTGGTGATATCATTTCCTATCACCGATTTTCGTGATCAGATTCTAGTAGGCTTCTGCTTTTATTACAAGCTTATGGTCGAAGAAGATACCAGTGAGCGAAGTACTGCCCACCATTGACAGAGTCTTCTTAGTGATCATATCCCAGTAGTACACTTAATAGTAATTTTTATTGGGAAATGTATTCCCTATAGGGTCATCCCACAGGTGGCTAAGCCCCATTTCATACAGATTACCCTTAATCTTCTACAGCCATTAGATTTTTGTGGATGAGTCAGCATTCCTAATGTGCATTAGTGCATTAGCATAGAGTGCCAGTTCTGGAGTAGTCCAGAGCCTCCTCGAATAGGCTAGGGGTCTAAATCCTGCAAGCTCATCAATGGAAGTACAACCTAGGTCTAAAAGCAAAGGCTTGGTGGGTGTTGATTGTGGGAGGGCAGTCAAAGATCTCAGAAACTTGTTTTGCGCATGAACTAGGGGTGATAGGTTTTCGAACCCCCAGAGTTCAGCTCCATAAATAATAGAAGCTCTGATTTTCCCATTATAAATTGCTACAGCTGTCCCTACAGGTTTAGTGTTTGACAATCGATGTTCCTTTAATAGGGCTCCAGCTAGCTGGTTGTGCCTAAGAACTAGAACATCTAGTTGGGGTGCCCAGTTCATCTACCTACCCATAGTCACCCATAGGTAAGTAAAGGTTTTGGTTTGTTCCAAAGGTGCATTATTCATTGCTACTTTGCTTTCAATAAGTTTATGTTTGTGCAATACCATGAACTTGGTTTTTCAACGTTCACTACGAGTTCATGGTCATTGCAAAAAACTATAAATCTATTGAGGGCGCATTGACCACACTGAGTTTTAGATAAAATTAATATATCGTCTGCAAACATTAATAATGGGACCCTTGATCCGGCAAGAGTAGGAGCATCAGTTGGAAAATTAGAATAGTAATGATAACCTTATTTATAAATAGGGACACTAGGGTAGGGGCAAGGACACACCCTTGCCGCACACCCTTGTTGACTGGGAAACGATCAGTTAATTCACCCTGCTGCCCCCGCCTTACTTGAGCATAATTTGCCTCATGCAATTTAATAATAAAACTGAGGATCTCTAGGGGCATCCCGGCCTCCTTTAATGAGTCCCACAGCTTAGGATGAGTACTAGGTCAAATGCTGATTTTGAATCAACAAAGGCTGCATAGGGTTTCCCCTGCTAAAATCACTGTAGTCCAATAAATCATCGCAAATCTAAAGACTTGATCAATGGTGCTGATGTGGTGTGGAAAGCCCGCTTGATAGGTAGATAATACATTCTGATCTACTATCCATTCATTAACTCTACCTAGCACAACTCTCGCAACTATTTTTTGTAAGGTATCAATTAGGCTTATCGGCCTATAGTTGCTAGAACTGGCACGGTCACTCTTTTTGTATATGAGAATAATTTCGGCCCCACGCCAGGAGTCAGGTGTTGGCACACCTCTGGCAATAGCATTTACGATGATAATGTATTCTGTCCAGACCTATCCACTTTATAAAGGTCAGCCGGAATACAGTCTGGACCAGGATCCCTCCTTGCAGGAACCCCATCTAAAACCCTATTGATCTCTCCTTTGTTGAATAATAAAACAGCCTCAGCATTAACCTCAGGGTACTTAGTGCCAATGCTGAGTGGAGAAGCAAATTGGCCTTGAAAACGCTGGACCCAAAGTTCGGGAGGAACATTATTATCTGGAATAATCCTAGTTGTACCACTGCCCCATTTAACCAATTGCTAGAATTTTGGTCTAATTCTTCCCATTACTGCATTAGTTAAACTTGCCCATCTATCCTCATCAAAATCTTTCTTCGCCTTCAGTTGTACTTGCTTGTAGTTTGCCCTTGCTGTTTTAAACTCTTGAGGGGCTCCCATCTTGATTGCATTTGAGAGTTACCGAAATGCAACTCCGCAGGCCTCGTTGTATCACTTAGCCGATTTTTTAGTAGGAGGCTTGTGCGGCTTCCTTTTTTTTTGTGAACAGAGTCTTCAATTTGACAAAATGATCCTCATGAGCCTTCATAAGATCTAAGGGGCGATTACCATTAATATCCAAAGAACCCAGCAGTGCTAGAGTCTCTTCCGTAGATGCCTTAATCTGCTTTTTTATGCCTTCATCCTCAAACTACTGCCCATTTTAAACGGTGGCAGTCTTGAGACATAATCACTTCTCCTATTGTAGATTTATCATCCATTGGGAGGTCCAATCCCATCCTAGTTAAGGTCAGTAGTAATGGATCATGATCACTCTCCGGTCTGTGGTATACCACCATATCCACAAGACTAGACCAGAGCTCTAAGCTTATAAGAATGTAATCTATCCTGCTACTTCTGATCCCATTGGAGAATGTGACGCTGACTTCCATATCTGAGGGGGTTCTCCCATTGGTGGCTCTAATCCCTCACCCAAGGGATAAACTTTTTAATTGGAGCACCGCCTCTGTCCATTTATTAACTGGTGTCAGCGATAGGGACGGTATCCCCCAATTATGATCTTCCTCCATACTAAGGCTGTAATCATCTAAGCCTGGAGGCTCAAATGTGCAGTTTAAGTCACCTGCAATGACCAAAGTATTGGAGCTATCCAGGCCTGTGTCTAAGAGAGTGATGGTTGGTGACGCTTCCCCCCCCCCGGTATCCCTCTCGCATACACATTAATCAGTATGTGGTCCGGCTCACCCTCTGAACAGATCTTAATAGGAAGGATGTCAGGGCTATCTATTGGTAGTACCTTTACTTGGAGCGATGTCTGTTGCTTAACCCATATGATCAGTCCCCCGCTAGGTCTCCCCTTTCTATTTGCGATTGCCGCTTTATCAAAGGCCAAATAGCCTGGATGGCAAATCGTATCTAGCAACCAAGTTTCCTGAAAGGCAATGAAATCGTATCCCTCGATAAAAGTTGACCAGTCAGAGGACAAGGTTTTTGTGAGTAAACCTGCGATGTTCCATGATAACAAGGAGATTGCGGGTAGATCCTCCCCAGACGGCACAGATGCCGCTAAGAAGTACCGACGGATAGAGCGGTGCTTCACTAGTCCTGAGCCGCAGCCAGGCGGGGTGAGGTGTACACTTCTTACTAGCCAGTCCACCGCTGACTATGTGAGAAGATCAGGAACAGACATACCTAGAGGTTCAGGTGACATTTAAGTGTCGTTCCTACACTATATTTCACTCATTTGTAATACTTTTGTCACATTGGGGTTTTTCTGTTTGCAGTAGCTGTACATTGAAGGTCCTGAAGAAAGCAAGGCTATTGGCCGGTTTTGCTGAAACATGTCGACCACGTTACATCACTAGACAGGCCATAGATTTTACCCTGTCTTGGCTATTTTTAACATTGGTGCTAGGAGCTATACTCTATTAAATTATTCTTTTGCTCCTTAAACCAATTTTACTCACCCTCTTTATTTTTCTTGGTATTCCTTTGCACTGCACACCACCCTCTTTTTTACCCCTTCAGTTACTTTACCAACACACATGGTCTTGACCATAATACCAACACATACTAACTAACAGGAAGGAATTTCTTTCTGCTAGAGAAATAAGATCCAGTATAGTGTTGGTCCTCGGAGCCCCAAATGATGAAGGGCGGTTCCGAGTGGTGACTGATGGGAGCCAGAGACCAGACACTGATCTTGATCTGGCATGTTCTACATCACTCCTCTTTCAGTCATATGGCAAGTGGGAGCGTTACACCTTCACTGTCTTCGATATTAGCCTGTCTTACTCCTGACCCTCTGGTACTTTTTTGTGATAAATGTTAGTTGGGCATGTATCCAGAGCAGGTCATTAAATTGCCCTTGGATCCCCTTTAATGTATGTAGTTTGGACCCTCAGAGTTAACCTGAACTAATGGAGGGACCATACATGGCTGATTCTTATCCTCCATTCAGTGGAGTCCGTTCTTTGATTCTAAAGGAACAATAGGGTTACAAACAGAAGACGCTGCCAATGTCGGGTGGGTGTTTGTAGTCAATCGCATGAATCTATTGGACAAGGGGATCTCTTTTGATCTTCTGACTAATACATGGGGTGCCCAGGGTCGCCTGTCCATCTCCATGCATTTTAGAACATTAAAGAAATTGGGCCCTGGTCTATAGAAGTAAGCTAATGGTAAGATAGTCACCTTATCCATACATCTACCCATCATCCCGCCCAGTTTATCCAACAAAAATGTTGTTATATGCACATTGTTAAAATTGACAACAACACAATCACCATTCCCTTCCTTCCTAGAAGGACCAATCCACGGTGTGCATCTAGCCATAATCATTTGCTTGTCAACACCCTCCTCCCAAATCCCAGCCTCCTTAAGTCAGGAATTAAACCAATGGAGAACGTTACACATTAATTGGTCCGTAGATTCAAACTGTGCTTCCCGCAGGGGTGGAACATTTTTTAAAACAACTACTAAGGGGGTTGCTACCAGAGGCAGGATAAGAGCTGGAGGATTGGTTTGCATGTCATTATGTCCCAAACCTCTGAATCCTTCAATTCCATTAGATGTACAGGCTTGTATATCCAGAGGGCAAATTTTGCTGATATTATCATTATTTTGGACTAGTGTTGTTAGGACTTTGCCATCACCCGGGGTGCCCACTATTGATTGGGCGAATTCACTAGACTGATTCCCTGGTTCGACATCAAGACTAAGCAAAAGAGCAGGCTTTTTGGATAGTGCTGCTGTATTAGTTGAAAACCCTGGGTCAATTGGTTTAGTGGTTGTTAAACTTGAGGGCTTGCAATTGAACATGGCCGAGGGTAACATCATATTCCTCTGATTACTGTTTGTGTTCATAACAGTTGGCTTGGGTTGAACAAGGAGGCCCTCGAGGTCAGAGAATCTTGACTTGACCAAAGATTCATAGTTGGCTAGTCGTTCCTCTATCCTGCTCAGTCTGTGTGTAATAGGAGTTAACTAGGTTGGTGGTGTACTTTCAAGCCGCCTTCACAATTCTTGATCACAGTGCAGGCGAGGGCCCCCCATGGAGGCAAGATAAAAATCAGAGCCAGCCGGGGCAACAATATCAGATGTGCTGCCCTCATCAACTGGGACACTGCCTCGAGTTTTGTTTATTCATGGCGCTTTTGCCATGCATGGCCTTTGAGGACCTCCTCCTGTCTTCCTTTTGACTGCAGGGTTGGAAGTAGAATGGTTAGTGTTATTATTTTTGGTCGTGGACCTGACTGATGCTCGTAGGGACATACTGGCAGCGATGTTAGTTTGGGCTGGTGGTGATTTTACGGAGTCATCCATTGGCCCTGGTGGGATGGATGCATCGTCACTCGCCTCATTATAGATCGAAGGCATAGTAGAGTTTACAGCGAGATGAGCTGGTAAACAAGCTGTAGCAATTGTACCTAAAGACAATCTTTTATTTAGCTGCGGGTCCAAGGATAAACGGCGCTCAGTTATCTGAATCTCTTTTTCCAGAACAGATGTGGCCCTTAATATGAATTGATCTAGCGTCCCAGCCACACTTCTGCCCTGGAAGTCGCCTAACCTCTTCCCATCACGTTTGCTCATCTTGATGTAAAGATAAAAATTCAAACCCAATCAGACAGCTGGTAACAAAGTTAGCCGTTCGTGATATATATTATGTTAACAAGACTGACCTTGCGGGATGAGCGAATTTAGAGATGGTGCCCAGTCTGGCCTCATCGGGTCTCCGTCGGGCTCAGACGGGCCTGACCGGCAGGCGCTCGCACGCGTCCCGCGAGGCGGGAGCGGCGAGGTGCTTTGAAGGTGCAGGCAATTGGTCTCAGGTGCGGGCAAGTAACTCCGGGCTCCCTGGGACTTGCAGTCCCACTCTGTGCAGTGCAGGCGTCCTCCTCAAACAACGAAATGGCTCCTGCAAAGCGGGAGCAGCGAGGTGCTTTGAAGGTGCAGGCAAGTGGTCTCAGGTGCGGGCCAGTAACTCCGAGCTCCCTGGGTTCTTGCAGTCCCACTCTGTGCAGTGCAGGCGTCCTCCTTAAACAACGAAGCGGCTCACGCGAAGCAGGAGTGGCGAGGTGCTTTGAACATGCAGGCAAGTGGTCTCAGGTACAGGCCAGTAACTCTGGGCTCCCTGGGACTTGCAGTCTGACTCTGTGCAGTGCAGGCGTCCTCCTCAAACAATGAAGCGGCTCCCTTGAATTGGGAGCAGCGAGGTGCTTTGAAGGTGCAGGCAAGTGGTCTCAGGTGCAGGCCAGTAACTCCAGGCTCCCTGGGACTTGCAGTCTCACTCTGTGCAGTGCAGGCATCCTCCTCAAACAACGAAGCAGCTCCCCTTGATTCACTGGGTATATGCGTTCAAGAGTGCATGTGGAAACAGCTATATGGGTGGGTGGGTGTGTGTATGGGTGTGCTGGTGAGTTAATGGATGTCTCAGTGGTACATATCCAAGTAACTACATATGTAAAAGGCGGTATATGTGAGAGTTGGAGTATATAAATAATTATACGTGAGAGTCAGTGATTGTGAGAGTGGCTGTATGGATGAGTGTGTATTTGAGAGTAAGAATGTGTTACTATCTTTATGAATAAGTAAGGTGGTTTGTGTATAACTGTATAGGTGAGTAAATGGAAGTGTGATTGATTCTTTGCATGACTGACTAGGTGTGTGAGTAACTCTAGATGAGTGGCAGTGTGTGGCTGTCTGTATAGGTGTATAAGTGCATATGATAGTGTTGTATTGATGTGAGACTGCATGTATGAGTGACTGTGTGGGTGAAGGAGTGGATATGTGTGTAGACCTAGGAATCAGTGAGTGCGTATGTAGTAACCGGGGTTAGACATCCATTACCACGTGGGCATTGTATCGCAATGCCTTTACATCGCGAGTATTACAATGTAAGTCGTTACAACAACTTGCGCTGGATGGAGCTCTAACCGAAGGAATAATATGATTTACTATTCCAACACCTTCCCTACTGTACGTAGACTGGTGTTGGAATAGTAAATCATACTATTCAGCTCCCTCCAGCGCAAGTCGTTTTAAAGACTTGCGTTGTAAAAACTGCAATCTAACATACCACGATTCTTTTGATCATGTTGTAACGTCACATATTTAGTAACTGGTATTGGTGTGTCTATGGTTTCGAAAATGGAAGTCTGTATTTTAGAATGGGTGTATCAAAGGTTATATTAGGGTGTAAGGAGGGGCATTAGATTTTCACGTGGATGATGTCATCAGTGGTGTCATTTGAGATGTCATCAGGAATGTCATCAGTGATGTACCTGGCCTTGTCAATAATGATGTAATAAGTGACGTCATCAGCAGTGCATTGCGGGGGCGCAAGTTATAGTTAGCTGAACTAATTATAACGGCGGAATTTCTCAGGTTTTGTACGAGTGAAATGTCCAACTGACTATAACGTACCTGAAATCTATGATTTTTTCTGTGAATTTCTAAGGTTTTTTAAATGCTAATTTCTAACTATAACGTGCCTGAAACCTATGTTTTTTTCAGTCAATTTCAAAGGTTTTTTAAATGCAAATTTCTAACTATAACATAGCCACAGAGCTGCATTGCTAAGAGGTGGTCCAAGGTCACGCCCCTTTGTCCACCAAGCTGCAAACATGGCTTCTGGCGCACTGCTGCTTGGATGACTAAGCCCACTAGCGTCCTGAGGTCCTCAGGACACAAGGGCCCCTCATCGCCCCACCAGCAGTGCACCTGAAGCCGCATTTGCGGAGTTTTGTAAAAAGGGGCATGGCCCCGGACCACCTCTAAGCAACGCAGCTCTGTGGCACTAACTGTAGGTACCTGGTGGGCTAGTTGTCCCCCAGGGACTCTCAAGATTAAAGGGGACTTCATTCTCCAATTTACAACATGCCTGGGGGCACATTTGCACATTTGTTAGGTCAGGCCCGCCCCCTCCCTGCACCACTGTTTATATGCGCCCCCTGGCTCATTATAAGTTGGGGGTTTAAGTCCCCTTGAATCCTGAGGGTCACTGGGCACCCACTAGCCCAACAGGTACCTCCAGAAAGCACCACAGAGCTGGTTGCAGAGAGGTGTAAAAAGAGGTGTGGCCTCAGACCGGCACTATGCAAAGCAGTTCTGTGGCGCTTACTGGAGGTACCTGGTGGGCTAATTGGTCCCCGGGGACCCTCAGGATGTAAGGGGGCTTAATCCCCCAATTTACAATGTGCCAGGGGGCACATTTGCACAATTGTTATGTCAGGCCCGCCCCATCTCTGCACCACTGTGCAAAGGAGCCCACTGGCTCATTCTAACTTGGGGGATTAGGTCCCCTTGAATTCTAAGGTTCCCAGGGTGCCCAAGAGCCCAACAGGTACTTCCAGTAAGCATCAACAAGCTGTGTTGCAGAGTGGTGTAAAAAGGACGTGTGGCCTTGGGCCACCTCTCTGCAACGCAGCTCCCTGGCGCATACTGGAGGTATCTGGTTGCCTAGTTAGCCCCCAGGGACCCTCAGTATTCAAGGGGAATTAATTCCCCAACTTACAATGCACCAGGGGTGCATTTGCAGAGTACTGCAGGGAGGGGAGGGCCTCCTGGGCAATGCTGGCTTTGCAGCTCCCCTTGCTCAAAAGCAATTCTGCTTTGCTTCGTTGAAGCGAGAGCAGGTTTCCTTGCTCTTGCTTCAGCTAAGCAAAGCAGAGTTTGATATGACAGGGCGGGAACTGTGCTCCTGTCCTGCCATAGCAAAGAGCAGTGTCCCTGGGGTCGGCTTTCCGGGACTGTGCAGGAGCCGACTCTGGGGAGGTGGTGGTCCCTGGGGCTAGGGGGTTTGCTACAGACCCCCACATTTTTTATTAGATTGTGCACCGGGGAGGAGGTGGTTCCTGGGGCATGTGGGGGGCTCTTAACCCTCACACATCATTTTTATTTTGGTACAGGGCCCCTGGCAGGTGGCAGTTCCAGGGGCAGTGTGGGGTGGATTGGAACCCCCTCACGCATTTTTTTTTACAGCCCCAGTGAGGTGGAGGTCCCCCGGGCTGCGGACGGGCTGTAGTGCTCCCTGCATACAATGAATTAGGCCCTGGGAAGATTGCGGGCTCCTGCAAATTATTTAGCAAGTGGCCTACCCTGGGGCTTTTTGAAAATAAAGTGCGGAAGCCCGTGCTTTTGAATTTTTTTTTATTTTACGTCAGGATTCGTGACCCCAATACGAATTCTGCAGTTTTTTTGAAAAAATTGGTTTTTGGCACTTGGGGTCCTTGTGGGACCACCTGAGCCGGTCTAGGGGTTCAGGGTGTTTCTTCCCAGCCCCCTTTTCTTGTTTTTCAACCTTTATTCCACTCTTTTATTGTGACTCTGTTACTGTGTCACAAGATAGCTGCCAACACTTCCTGGTTTGGAGTATTAGAAGCCAATCAGAGTGAAGCTTGTGCCCGGAAGGGTTCGCGACTCCCCCTCGGTGCTCAGATATCGATATTTTTCTTTTTTTAATTTCTCAGGAACTGCAGAAAGGATTTACACCATTTAAAAAAATGGATGCTTTCTGAACCAAGGACTACCTTTTTGCCAAATTTGGTGTAATTCCATTCAGCAGTTAAAGCGGTTACCTGGTTAAAAATGTGTACGCGCCCCACATATGTGTGGAAAATTTCGCGAAGATTGGTCAAATGGCGTCAAAGATATTGGCAAAAGAAAAAACTGCTATTACAATAGAAAAGAGGTCCCAACTATAACTACCTACTGGTGACTGCCAGTAGGTTATATATATATATGTTGGACCAAATAAAATCTCTAGAACTTGAAATCAATGCCCACCAAGATCAACAAGAAATCCAGAAACTCACTGAAAAAATGACTGAGCGACTTCGAAAACACGAAGAAAAAATAAAAGAGCGAAAGGCCTCTAAATTTGCACGGGATGCAGATGATTATAGCCAAGGCCGCATCTTCACATTCTCCAGGAAATATAATAATGCCAAGCGACAGGCGTATTCTAACAAAAAATCCGGAGAATGTTCTAATAACAGTGTTTTACTTGCTCCCACTCAGCAAACCAGCTCTGGCAATGTAACAACTTCTATGTCTAATGACAACAGCAGTGATTCCACACCACTACAAAGTGATTATAGCAGTGACGCTTCATCTAGGAGCTCCTCCACTTCAGATTTAAACTTACAAGGACTTGCGAGATTGAACTTACAGCAAGAGATGGATTTCGTGGTGGAGGAGAGACTTCAGACTCTGCGATCATGGCAGTCCAATCCTCAAGCAGACAAAAGCGAAACCAGCGCCGAAAGGCAAGGAAACGCAAGTGGAAGCAACGCCGGAGGACAGCCACAGAAAAAGAAAAAGAAAACCTGGGGGAAACGCAGGTAGTGGACAACACTATCGTAAATTTATCTAACATCGTTTTGAACAAAGCTGAGGAACAATTACTCTCCCTGGGTTTAAACTTTTCTCCTATACAGAGCTTTAATTATGCAATGACTAGAGTGGATTTATTTTGTTTTATACGAAAATTGAAGTTAAAAAAACATTTTGCTTCCAAACCCACCAAAACAACGGATGAAACTAACATTGCTAATTCTGTGACCACCACTAATGATACTGCCGTTTTAAGAGCAGCGGACACTCACACTTTTTTGGATGCCTATGATTTGGCAGTCGATGCGGATCCAATAGAAATAGATCCTGATATAGCCACGCAAAATCGTCTGCGCAAAATATCCATTGAACAAACAGGAGCCGGACTAAGTCCATTCCGCAGTAAGTCTAAGTGTATCCCAATGATGCCGAGAGATGCTGTGGATGTGTTCCATGACTGCGTTATCAACGATGTGAAAAAATTATATATAAGATTCAACAACAAGTTTCGCAAAAAGGAAATACATAGAAAAAAAGCGTTCGATGCACTGATGAAAAAATTAAGTAAGAACCATGAAATAGTCGTCAAAAAGTCAGATAAGGGGGGCAATCTGGTGATTTGGCCTAAAGCGGACTACATTTTGGAGGCCAAACGACAGCTTGATGATTCCAGCTGCTACGCGAAAAGTTCATACAAAGATTATGAAAGTGCTAAAAACAAACTGCACAAAATGCTAGGCCAATGGAAGCGAGAAGGCCTCATCTCGTCTGAAGAATTTAAATTCATGTGCATTAACCACCCTGTACTGCCCTCTTTATATCTGATACCAAAAATCCATAAAGCTGTCACACCCGTGCCTGGCAGACCTATCGTGTCTGCGATTGGAAGCGTGGGGTAAAAGGTGGGAGAATATATCGACTTCTTTCTCCAAGATTTTGTTAAGGAACTACCCAGCTTCGTAAGAGACACCAGTGACTTTATTCATAAAATTGAGAGTATTGTATGGAATCCAGAAATGTGGCTCATTTCCCTTGATGTGGAAGCGCTTTACACCAGTATAAATCATGAGCAAGGACTCTTGGCTGTAAAACATTTTTTATCTAAGCGCTCCATCAAACTTTATGAGCATAACAAGGTCATCATTGATCTAATGGAATGGTGTCTCCATCACAGTTTCTTTTCTTTTGGTAAAGACATATTTAGGCAGCTTAGGGGTGTGGCAATGGGGGCCTGCTTCTCTCCCAGCTATGCGTGTTTACACGTAGGCTGGTGGGAGGAGCAGGTCCTCTTGACGCATCACAAAGCTTGGATGGACAACCATGTTATCAGTTTTTTACGTTACATTGACGACATTTTCATAGCCTGGCAAGGTACTAAAGCTGAAGCAATTGAATTTATTGATGTCATCAATCAGAATAATCTTAACCTCAATTTTACTGCACATGTAGAAAAAGAGAGAATTAAATTTCTAGATGTAGAAGTGTACATAAAAAATAACAAAGTCAATACTACTCTACACAGGAAAAAAACAGCTGGTAATGCCACATTACACTCTACTAGTATGCACCCAAGACACACTATCACAGGCATCCCTTACGGTGAAATGTTAAGGCTTAAAAGAATATGTAGCTCCACCTCTGATTACGAATTATGTTTGAAGGACCTCAATTCCCGTCTCAAAGCCAGGGGATATTCAGAGGCAGTGCTAGAAAAAGCCTATAAAAAATCTCTATCCCGTACAAGAGAAAGCCTGTTTCCAGGTAATAATTCTGATATTGAGAACCCCACTACCAACAAACTTCTAGATTCTGGCCCTCGTATGATCACTACCTTTAGTAAGGAAGAAAAGAAAATTAAGGCTATCCTTAACAAAAATTGGCCGATAGTCTTAAGCGATCATGTTCTCAATTCAGTATTACCTCCTGCTCCTCAAGTGACCTTTAGGAGAGCAAAAACCATGGGTAGCTACCTAGACACAGCCGCGCCCGAATTAAAAACTAAAGCAACTTGGCTGCAACCATCTAGGGGATTTTTTAAATGCTCTAGCTGCCGGGCATGCAAATTCTAAATAACAACAACGGGTCTTGACTCAAAACTCAGCAAGGCTGAGCCAACAATAACTAGAAAAACAACACACCTGCCTATGCTGAGCAACTATTTTCTAATCAACAATTGTTGAAATGTGCATGAAAAATAAGCATGAACACTTGCTTTAGGAATTGCAACGTTTGTTTTAATTCTTTAAAGACTATTTTGCTTTTTAGTCTTTCTTTGTTTTTTAGGGCATGAGAATACAAAAATTGTGAAAAGAAGTATTAAACATTTATATACAAACAAAACAAAACAAACTTTGGTATGTACATAGTTCAACCAAACTCGCACTCAACACATTCTTGGCCATCCAGTCATACAAAAACACATTCATACTGGTCCCATTGTCATAACACAGTTGTGAAAAAATGCAGAGACAAAATTAATTTGCTGATTTAAAACGTCAATCAAACTTTTTCACAGTTCTTTGGAAAAAATGATCTTTCAATTAAATGACATATCCACATGGAAAAGAATGACACGGGACCGGGTCAGGTCGACGCGTTTCGAACCCTATCATTCCAAGGGTTCTCTTCAGGACCACAGTTTTACTATAAAGGAAGAGGAGAGCAATAGTCACTAAACCGAAACCTGAGAGATCAACGTCTCAACCAATGCACCGCTAAACTCAGCCTACCTCAACGAGTGGGTCAAGGCTCCACAAGAAGAAAGGGGAGACAGATGTATTCCCAGCGAAGGGGGAGCGAAGAGGTGCTGTAAGACAGAGAACAGGTAAACTCAATCATACAGGGTCTCTTATGTCTAACTGTGCCCTAGCTGGTGAAATCACAAGGGAGGTCTGCGCGCTTACCTAAAAAGCCGCGCGTGTCTGCTCAAAAGATGCTTCCCAAACGGGTTACGCTCGGTCCGCGGGGATTTGGATCCGGCGTCCCTGTGGTTGGGAAAGGATAGAAAACGTGAGAATCCGATATGCGAGGGAAGGCGCATAGTCCGTGACTGGTGATCGGCGCTTGCTTGCGCCTACGTACCGTAATAAGGTATTTCAGAAGTCCAAAAAGTTATTCAAAGTTCTCGCTCCTCACCCTGCAGTCACTAGCAGGTTACTGAGGCCTCCCTGCCGTTTAGCTCAAGAGTATGGTCGCGCCCCAAGGGGTGTAGGGAGTTGTAGTATCATTGAAAGTGTACCAAGGGGGATTCTGGGAGATGAAGTCCTCAAGCCGATGTCAAGGATAGGTTTTGTAAATTTCAGAAATTTCGTTCAGTCCATTGACCGCTGTGTCATATTTCATGATCAGTAAGGCTTCTCTTTGATTCAATTTTGTTTCCAAGTCCCCTCCTCTTGGATCTTTTTCGATTTTGTACAGGACGGTCCATTTGAAGTTATTTTTGTCATGTTTCTTCGTTACCCAATGATGCACCAGGGGCGCATTCTCAACTTCTCTACGCAGTCTGGATTTATGCTGCGTGATGCGTTGCCTGACCTCTTGGGTGGTTTTCCCAATATATAGCTTTGGGCAGGGGCATAAAATCGCATAAACCACATTCCTTGTTTTCCTTTTGTCTGGGGAAAGCCGAATAAGCTTCTTTAAGAAGCTTATTCGGCTTTCCCCACACAAAAGGACATCATAAATGTGGCACGTGCATCTGTTGTCATGATACCATGGAGGAAACACTGTTCTCCTTTAACAACATTCATTGGAAGCATGAAGCTTTCACAACTGCAAAACAAGGAATGTGGTTTATGCGATTTTATGCCCCTGCCCAAAGCTATATATTGGGAAACCACCCAAGAGGTCAGGCAACGCATCACGCAGCATAAATCCAGACTGCGTAGAGAAGTTGAGAATGCGCCCCTGGTGCATCATTGGGTGACGAAGAAACATGACAAAAATAACTTCAAATGGACCGTCCTGTCCAAAATCGAAAAAGATCCAAGAGGAGGGGACTTGGAAACAAAATTGAATCAAAGAGAAGCCTTACTGATCATGAAATATGACACAGCGGTCAATGGACTGAACGAAATTTCTGAAATTTACAAAACCTATCCTTGACATCGGCTTGAGGACTTCATCTCCCAGAATCCCCCTTGGTACACTTTCAATGATACTACAACTCCCTACACCCCTTGGGGCGCGACCATACTCTTGAGCTAAACGGCAGGGAGGCCTCAGTAACCTGCTAGTGACTGCAGGGTGAGGAGCGAGAACTTTGAATAACTTTTTGGACTTCTGAAATACCTTATTACGGTACGTAGGCGCAAGCAAGCGCCGATCACCAGCCACGGACTATGCGCCTTCCCTCGCATATCGGATTCTCACGTTTTCTATCCTTTCCCAACCACAGGGACGCCGGATCCAAATCCCTGCGGACCGAGCGTAACCCGTTTGGGAAGCATCTTTTGAGCAGACACGCGCGGCTTTTTAGGTAAGCGCGCAGACCTCCCTTGTGATTTCACCAGCTAGGGCACAGTTAGACATAAGAGACCCTGTATGATTGAGTTTACCTGTTCTCTGTCTTACAGCACCTCTTCGCTCCCCCTTCGCTGGGAATACATCTGTCTCCCCTTTCTTCTTGTGGAGCCTTGACCCACTCGTTGCGGTAGGCTGAGTTTAGCGGTGCATTGGTTGAGACGTTGATCTCTCAGGTTTCGGTTTAGTGACTATTGCTCTCCTCTTCCTTTATAGTAAAACTGTGGTCCTGAAGAGAACCCTTGGAACGATAGGGTTCGAAACGCGTCGACCTGACCCGGTCCCGTGTCATTCTTTTCCATGTGGATATGTCATTTAATTGAAAGATCATTTTTTCCAAAGAACTGTGAAAAAGTTTGATTGACGTTTTAAATCAGCAAATTAATTTTGTCTCTGCATTTTTTCACAACTGTGTTATGACAATGGGACCAGTATGAATGTGTTTTTGTATGACTGGATGGCCAAGAATGTGTTGAGTGCGAGTTTGGTTGAATTATGTACATACCAAAGTTTGTTTTGTTTTGTTTGTATATAAATGTTTAATACTTCTTTTCACAATGTTTGTATTCTCATGCCCTAAAAAACAAAGAAAGACTAAAAAGCAAAATAGTCTTTAAAGAATTAAAACAAACGTTGCAATCCCTAAAGCAAGTGTTCATGCTTATTTTTCATGCACATTTCAACAATTGTTGATTAGAAAATAGTTGCTCAGCATAGGCAGGTGTGTTGTTTTTCTGGGCATGCAAATTCGGCATTTCTACTACCCACTACACGACTCCATTTAGTTCTGCAGATAAACCTATATTGGGCAATTGCTCCTGCAAAACTGACTATGCCGTGTACGTTTTGGTATGTGCCTGCTGACTTCGGTACGTGGGGAGTACCACACTCCAGGTACATATGCGCATACTACAACACTTACGAGCCATATTACATAATGACCCGGCTTATCCGGTCGCTAGGCATTTTGATCACACACACAAAAGAGATTTGTCTTGCCTCTCTTATTTTGTAATTGGCTCTGTACCCTTGTTGAGGAAAGTTGGCAACAGAGAGTTGCTATTGAGAAAGTTGGAATCAAAATTCATCCTAGAGCTAGATAGCCATTGGCCTAATGGGCTCAACAATATTGAAGAGATGCATCATTTTCTAGAATAAAATTCCTCTCTCAATATCATGTCCACCTTTCAACGATAGTTTATTGCAGTGATATGTGTATGTACTTATATCTCAAGTTAGGTTCCCTATCTGAGATATCTAGAATAATGTGCCCATCTCTTATTACAAAGTTTGTTTATCTGCTAGACTATATAGTTTACACAAGTTAGGTTCCCTATATGTGTACTTGAAATTTAATATCTGTTTCTATCTTAGTCGTGTTGTAAATTTGTAAATATGTATTCCTGTGTACGGATAACAATGCTTTGACTTTGCACTTCGTTAGCACTTTATGAACCTGCATTTTGCACATTGGCGCAATTTATCTATGTATCTATGACAAAGTGACCTGTCCATTTGGTTTGTAAATATTTATGGTTTTACTAACCTTTGCAAATTTCCACACCTGTTTTTTAAAACACTTTTTTAACACTCTTTTACACTTTTGATATCAATTTTTACCATTTATGACACTGTTAGCCGATATAAATTTATGATCATTTTTAATTCAGGGCTCTGAATTTTAAAATATTTGCTAATTTGGCTTCTCTTGTCTGGTGGTAATGCGGCTTATCATGCACTTTCATATGTATATACATTTTTTTCGTCGCAATCACTATTTTTGCACTTTTTTCACACATGCACTTTATTAAAGTGTATCTGCTGCTAATACGACATTGCTAAATTTTGCACACTAAAGCTATAGTTTTCTGTTTTTTGTATAGTTCAGACCCCTATCACATCATAGTATAAGTAACATCTATTTATATACAATTTGCTGTTTATAGAATTATGATAGTGAAGGATTGAGTTAATAGATGGATTTAACCAGAGACATTGCTTATGTAAATAACTCTTTCATACAATCCTGGATTTAACCTGTGATCAGCTCTTTTAAGTGTGCTTTAGACATATTGATGTTGCAGCGATAGTCTTTCTTCACTTTTATCACTCATGTGATACAGCACATCACCACCAGGGGGTGGTAACATACACAGGTGCACTGCATTTAAAAATGGCTTGTGATTGCTTTATTCTTTCACTGCAGCGTGAACAAGGGCACTTGTGCTCGAAACGCGTCGCTGAAATGGCTTGTGAAATGCAATAAACAAAATATGCTTGCTGAACTGGTGGTCCGTTTTTCCTTCCTGTGGTTGGAGTGGAGGCTTTGGCCGCATTCGCAGATCTAGAGAGAGGGAAATCTGTGCTCTCATATATATATATATATATATATATTCACTGAAAAAACCATAGGTTTTAGGCCATGTATAGTCAGGGATTAGCATTTACAAAACCTTAATTTACTCGCACAAAACCATAGAAATTCGCATATATAGTTAGATGCAATAACTATATATCGCGCACCCGTAACCCACTGCTGATGATGTCACATATTACATCATTCATGACATGGTCAGTGACATCACTGATGACATCACTGATGACATCTCAAATGAAATCACTGATGACATCTCAAATGACAACATCCAGTGACTGTATGTTTCTGTAAAGTTAAAATATGTCTTACATATTGAAGAATGAGTGGATGTATAAGTGTTCGGATGAAGGATTTAGTAGGTGCATGACTGACTGTATGAGGGAATGATTAAATGTGTCTCACTGAGTGCATGGGTTAGTGACTAAACTGTCTTAATTTGTGCATCATTATTTCTGTAGTTCTGTAAACTGCTGCATGTGTTGATCAGTAGCTATATGAGTAACTATATGGGTTATTGATTGGTTGCCCAAATATTTGTATGGGAGAGTGAGTGTGTGTGTGTAGGGGTGGCTGGGAGGTGTGTGACTCTGTGCATGATGTGTGAGCAGTTGATTCACTAGATGTATGGGTTCAAAAGTGCATGTTGAAACAGCTGTATGGGTGGTTGACTGTCTGCATGACTGTATTGGTGAGTGATTGGATTTCTCAGTGCTACATGTCAAAGTAAGTACATATGTAAAACACAGTACATGTAAGAGTTGACATATATAAATAACTGTGCATAAGAGCCAGTGAATGTGTGAGTGGCTGTATGGATCATTGTGAACTTGTATCAGTGCTTGTATAAGAGAGTAAATATGTGTTAGTATATGTTTTATTAAGTAAGGTGTGTATAACTGTATAGTTGAGGAAATGGAGGTGTGATTGATTCTTTGCATGACTGACTAGGTGTGTGAGTAACTCCATGGATGAGTGACAGTCTGTGAGAGTCTGTTTACACTGATTGTTTCTAAGGTTATATTAGAGTCTGAAGAGGTTGATCGTATTATCACATGAATGATATCATCAGTGATGTGATCAGTAATGACAAATGAGATGTTATCAGTGATTTTATCAGTGATGTCATTTGAGATGTCATCAGTGATGTCATCAGTGATATCATTTGAGATGTCATCAGTGATGTCATTTGAGATGTCATCAGTGATGTCATCAGTGATGTCACTGACCATGTCATGAATGATGTAATATGTGACATCATCAGCAGTGGGTTGCGGGTGCGCGATATATAGTTATTGCATCTAACTATATATGCGAATTTCTATGGTTTTGTGCGAGTAAATTAAGGTTTTGTAAATGCTAATCCCTAACTATATATGGCCTAAAACCTACGGTTTTTTCAGTGAATTTCAATGGTTTTTTAATAGCAAATACCTATAGCTGTAACATATATTCTTATTCTAATTCACAAATATATTTGATTTTTTTTTTTTTAAGCAAAGGACCCAGATATGTTTACAGTTTATCACTAACAATGTTCCAGGCTAATGTATTTTCACGAGAAATTAACAACTGTCCTGCAAGTAAAACATTCCTATTTCGTGAAAAAGGGCGTTTCTTCGTCCCATGAGGGAGCCATTGAGCAAAAGAGACTCAACCTGCTGTCTTAGTCGCTGATAGACCTGATTATCGGATTTTTATCGATCACTTTATGTTGCAACAGTGGAAAACAAAACAGCCCTTGCCCATTTATTTTTACAGCATTCCTGCGTATTATACCCTACCCCCAAACAGTATTTTGCCTGTTAGCATAGTAGTAGTTTATGGAACACTTACGTCAGCACATAGGTTAAAAATTTCACCACAATGTGGTGCTAATGAGTGACATTCAGCATTATACTTCAAATTATAAATATAATTTCTATTGATGACTGCTACCCCCACAAAAAAACAGACGTATGTACTTTTTTAATTAACTTTTATTAAAACAATAACTGGAACTATAACTAAAATATAACACTACAATAAATAACTAGAATTATAAGTAACAAAACAATATAATAAACAACATATGATATGGAGTCCAAAATAAGTATTGTAGTTAATCTGCAAAACAAAAAGAAAATTAGTGTTTAAATTTAGATTGAAGTGACTAAATGAGATCAAACATCACAAGTCAAAGTAAAACTTGACAATATTTATATTTTTTTAAATCTTTGCAGTCTGCCTGAAACGCTTCCACTGGCATTGTACATGCAGACTTTGGTCCACCCTCTTTATCAATTTTTGCAGTTTAAAATATAACGTCCTACATGTGTTATTCATCTCCTACTTTCTCCTTTCAAATTCTCTTGTAAAGACCTTAACAACAAATAAAGGGAACATTTTCTGCATATTTTTAATAAAGCATATGACACAATGCATAGTAACACCGTATTTATTGAATGTTTTGAAAATAATTTTCACAAGTCTTAAAAAAGGTGAATGCAAGAAAAGTTACTTGCCGCATATGCAAGACTGCTTTCAAGAGGAGACCCCAATAAAAAGGACTTGTGTGGAACTGCAAGTATGCTGAAGCAGTTGCAGACTAAGAATCCGATCAACTTTGCAAGGGAAGAGTTAAGGAGATTGAGAGCGGCTCCTTCTGCTTCATGAGAAGGCCCGAGTACCAGTGCAGCAACACTGTCAACCTCTAGAGCACAGCCTAATATTTGTCCCCAATTTGAAACCCTTTAAGAGAAAAAGTAAGAAGGTTGGGAGCTTTGTATGCCATCCTAATATCTAATTATCCATAGTTATACAGAGATCCGCCCTGTATCAGACTCATATGTACAAGTGTATGTACCTGTTTTTCTCCCCACTGATTGATTGATTGGCTGGACATTTATTCTTCAAGGAATACTTCTCTAGAGGTATTCTTTGTTTGTAAATAACGTGGAATAGAAATATTCTGTCTAGTCTTTGCAAGTAGTGAAGGGTGGGTAATGCGGACCTTAGTCCCCCGTTGTAATCTTTCATACCCATCTACTCCCCACTGATTGAGAAACTAGTTCCACCCGGACCATTTATTAGAGGTACATCATCTGGCTCAACCGGAGAGTACCCCTAATAAAGAAGACATATGTAAAAAACGAAGTAATCACTGAATCCTGTTAAACAGAAATTTTAGCATGAAATACACTTGAAAAGAAAGGGAAAGAAATCAAACAAAATCAGTAGGCCACTGATGAGTTTTTGACTTCGCTAAATATAAGAAACATGAAAGTAGTGAAAAAAGCCAAGCTTGACGTTACGGCAGCCACGAGGTAACTAGGCTCCGCCAGCCCCCCACTGCTCCAAGCATGTCTGTCCCACCGCCCACCACGCCCATTAACGGTAATATGAAATAGATATAAATCAGCAGATACCTACCCCCATTCCGGAAACTCCCGAAGTGCAACAGGGCCACGGTTACGCCCATCCGGAAGATGAGGCCTCGACACGTGCAGGGCGGGGCCCAGCTAACCGCCATCAGCCGTGGCGTGGATGGGCCGAAATGTACTGGTCTCCCGATTCCCTTCTTCTTCCGCCTTGCAGGCCACGGGGGGGGGATGTCTTGCCTCTGCCTCCGACCCCCCCCCCTTCTTATCGCCTGGTCCGGACATCACGGATATCAACGCCAGGTGTCGGCATGGGGTGCGCTGGGAGGGAGAGGCGGCGCGAATGAGCCTCTCCCACCCCCCCAGGTGGGGGCCCCTCAGCTGCACCCCCAACGCTCCACTCACCCATCAAAAGGGTCGTCGCGTAAGGTGCACCAGGAGAGGAGCCAAGGCCGACGGTATCTTCTTCTTTTTTCAATAATGGCTGGGACAACACTGGGGGGGGATGTCTTGCACATGCCACCGACCCCCCTCCCCCGGGCCAGGAGAGGAGCCGACGCCGACGGGATCCCTCTTCTTTCTTTAATGGCTGCGACAACACTGGGGGGGGGATGTCTTGCACATGCCGGCGCCGGCCTCAGTCTTGAAATGACCAAAATCCAGCAAGACTACCAACTTGATCAGTTCCGGTGGGACACCAGTATGACCCGGTAGGAGAGATTGTTGCCTCCCACCCCACTTTGACTGATGGTTCATGTCGGCAGTCCCCTCTGCTACCCTTCAATGAAAACTTTTGGACTGCCGAAAGAGGTCCCGGTCCAACCACGAGTTGGTGGAGACATTTTGACTATACTTGGACCTTCCTGACCTCACCCAAAATGGCGCCGGTACAAATGAAACTCTCAACTCCTTGTTGTGCCCCGATTGCTCAGCCTTAATATCATGAGATATGTATGCAGTTTTTAGCACATGAATTGATATGGGATAAGACTGATTACACGTTCGAACAATGAATTGATATTAAGTTCTAATACATCATTGATTACTGTATTTATTATTGAAGGTTGGAATTGTCGACACTAATGGTACTTGCTCACAATGAATTATCGATATGATTTTGTTGCACTTGTCGCACTTTTTACTATGAAATCAACGACCACTGACTCTTATGTTTTCCACAAATAAATACCCCCCCCCCCATTTACAGTTCCAGCCTGCTCCGTGGCCGGCCCACAGGGTTGTAGGCCCGTATTTGGGCACCAACATTTTTATTAAAGGTTTTTTAAAAAGCAAACGTAGTTGTAACGCGTAGATTGGTAAGTTTCAAAGAAATGGCCACTGTTTCCGATTTTTTTTTTTTTTTTTTAAAAAGCAGGTGAAATCAAGCAGCTCAATTAGTTAAGGGTTAAAAAGTATAGTACGCAGAAACATTGAAAATATGAATGGTCCAGGTTTGTTGTATGTGTTTTTCATTTTTGTACAGCATAAAGCAATCGATAAAGATCCTGGTATTTACCCTCTACTTTATATGCTACCTGTATCAGGGATGTTGTTTTAAATGCTCCTAAGCCACCCCGAAGGAATGTCACCTGGCCCCCCTACTTCGAACGAAAACGACCCCGTACCACTAAAGGTTATCTCGCTTCCTCAAAAATGACAAAAATTACTTTCTAGGATGTTTTGGACATTGATGATTTTCATATGATCTATTTATTAAAGTAATACTCATCTCTCCGCATGAAATTAATTTTCAGCATGCTACACAAGTCAATCTCATCTTCTAAAAGTTCTTTTGCAGATTTGGGACCGTTTCCTTTGCCTCTGACTCACTTATTGCTAAGTCATTGATGGATGTTTTTGCCGAAAGGGGATTATCCACCAAATCTCGAAATTGTGCTTTAGAATAATTAAGAGGGTGCCACCTCTCCATGTGCCGATGCATGGTATGATTACCATAGCTATATTTTTTTTCGGTCCCTCTCGAGAGTTTTTTTTTTGCAGATGAGGCGGGTAACGAACCTGGCATTAACTTTCTTTTCATGAGAAGGAAAAGAAAAAAATTGCCAGATAAAATTCACTTTCACATGGGACGTTCTTGGCATTTCTTTCAGAAACTTTTGCATCACTGTGTCATTTCTTTGTCTATCCTGGTTAAAGCAATGTCATATAAATAGTTGTTTAAAAAGTTTTTTTTAAACGTGTTTACTTTGTTGGAGCGTTGTATATATTTATAAGTTATTAAAGTGTTATAATCCTACTACTTTGTTGGAGTGCTATATATTTTTAATGTGACACATAATTGTGAAGACTTTCATGTACAAAAAGGCATCCCTGGAATCTTCCGCTTCAGGCTAGGTCCCACACACCCTTACAGTGAGAATCCCCTCCCCAATCACAATACAGGATCGTTATCAGATAGTAGGAACGCGTGTGGTGTGACGGATCTCATGAGATGGCGACCTTGATCTACTGTAACTCCTTTGAACAGGGGTGATTCTTTACAGTTGAGGCCATAAACTGCATCCGCAGGGCTACGTGATAGCCTGGGATCGGCCTGGACAATCAGACACAAAGGAAGAGGAATGTCAGAGGGTGCGGTAGTGAATAGGGTGAAAGGGTGGTGTCGGGCGGGCACAGGGTGTGATTCTCAGGGAAGAGCAGCACAGATGGGGGGAGGTTTATGGCCCATGCATAAGACAGAGAGCAGGGGTGACCAGTGCGTGGGGAAGATGCCTGCGAGGGTGGGGAGCCATGCTGAGGATCGGCGGCGTGCAGAGAGTGGGTCTGGTCAAGGCACCTAAAATGGCTGCCGTGCACGACAAAAGTGTGGCATTGGAAAAAAAGCAAGATGGCGCACACAATGTTTTTCAATACGGATTAATTTATGACAATTATTTTTAACAATATATTTACTCGTAGTGTCAAAATGGCGATCAACACTTCCTAATTTCCTTCGAATCGAACGTTAACAGAAGTCAAGCGGCAAAAAAAAAAAAAAACGCTCACGCGCAACCGCTGGAAGACAAGTATCAACATATATGAGCCTCCTCAACCACCCTCAGAAAACATAGGGGGTCAGGATACGTCTCCCATACCCCCTTATACCCAATACTCACATTGCTTTTCCTCCATCTAGTAATTTAATTAAATCTAAACACAAAATGGCGAATTCACGTTTTGCTACCAGTTTGCGACCCGGTTCGCGAACCGAGAAGTGCTTCTACAGCGAAAAATCAAATTTTTATAATTTGCCCCACGGGACCCTTTAATAACCCCAACATCATTCCTAGGGGGTCAAGAGGGGTCTACCTTGCCCCCTTTCATTAAATTCCCCCTTCGTTTTTCTCCTCCTCTTGTCTCTCGATCCTACCGAGAGACAAGATGGCGGCCGCACCGGACTGTTTAGAATGTTGACGGACACCGGAGAGCCAATCAGCTTCGCTACGCAAAGCTCCGTTACGCGAAAAGTACGCGATCTGGAGCGCTATCTGGGACGCTGTCACAGATATATCTGTTTTTTTAAACGTTAGTTTCTCAAAATCCACTGAAACACATATATTGAGACCCAGCAAAGGCACATCGGGCTAACAGTCCCTATAATTTTGCCAAGTTTCATGTAAATCCATTCAGCCATTCGAGCTAAAAGTGAGGCCAAAGGCCCTATGGAAAAATGAATGGGAAAAACGCGTTTTGGGACCCCCTTTTTTCTCGGCCACCCCTTGACGGAACCCCCCCAAATTTTCCTGAAAATTCCATCCGATTCCGTCCACAAACGCCAAAGTTATTAGACATAGAATTTTCAAAAGTTCCATGGAGAAAAAATCCTAACTATATATACCTATTGGCGACCGCCAGTAGGTAATATATATATATATATATATATATATATATATATATATATATATATATATATATATATATATATATATATATATATATATATATATATATATTTAGTTATAAATCATTTGTTGATGGTACCATACTCGTTTTAGGAATTGTGGTGGGTTCTAAGGTGATTTTACCATGTGAAAAAACCTTCTGCTGTGATATCATCAATATTGTTTGAAAGAAAACTAATATCTCATGATTTTCCCACAGTTGTTTTGAAGGGGATCTATAAGCTAAACTGAAAGCATATTTTCTGTGAATTCACATTATCTTTCTCAGTCATGTGAAAAGTAAGTCTGACATTCTCAGTAAAACATGTACATCCAACAAGGACAGAGACTGTCAGTTGATTCCTTTGTGTTCTACTGCAGCCTCCTAGAGTGTTCTAAAGAACAACTAGAGCGCTAACAGTCCTACTTATTACAAAGGTATGGCACACCTGAAGCCATCTTGATTGGAATAAAGTGGTAACTCTTAAAACATTTAATTTAAAAAGAAACAACATGAGGGGGTATATTTTGCCATAGAAAGTATGATTAGTGCTGCAGAATGAAAAATTAGGGCACATTTTGAGTGACTTCTCAAATCCTTTTCTATTTCATTAAAACATTCTGACATGCAGTTTCCCAAAATGGCCACCAGAGACAAAAGAGCCCAAATGTAGCCCAAATATCACCCAGATGTAGCCCAAGTATAGCCCAATGACAGAATGTCCCAGAGTGTTCTAAAGAACAACTAGAGCGCTAACAGTCCTACTTATTACAAAGGTATAGCACACCTTGAGCCATCGTGATGCGAATAAAGTGGTAACTCTTAAAACATTTAATTTAAAAAGGAACAAAATGAGGGGGTATATTATGCAATAGAAGGTATTATTAGTGCTGCAGAAAAAAAAATTAGGGCACATTTTGAGTGACTTTTCAAATCCTCTTCTATTTCATTAAAAAATTCTGACATGCAGTCTCCCAAAATGGCCACCAGAGACAAAAGAGCCCAAATGTAGCCCAAATATCACCCAGATGTAGCCCAAGTATAGCCCAATGACAGAATGTCCCAGAGTGTTCTAAAGAACAACTAGAGCGCTAACAGTCCTACTTATTACAAAGGTATGGCACACCTGAAGCCATCTTGATTGGAATAAAGTGGTAACTCTTAAAACATTTAATTTAAAAAGGAACAAAATGAGGGGGTATATTTTGCCATATGAATTATGATTAGTGCTGCAGAAAGAAAAATTAGGGCACATTTTGAGTGACTTCTCAAACCCTCTTCAATTTCATTAAAAAATTCTGACGTACAGTCTCCCAAGATGGCCACCAGAGACAAAAGAGCCTAAATGTAGCCCAAATATCACCCAGATGTACCCCAAGTATAGCCCAATGACAGAATGTCCCAGAGTGTTCTAAAGAACAACTAGAACGCTAACAGTCTTACTTATGACAAAAGTATGGCACACCAGAAGCCATCTTGATTGGAATGAAGTGGTAAGTCTGAAAACACTCAATTTAAAAAAGGAACATGAGGGGGTTAATTTTGCCATAGAAAGTATGATTAGTGCTTCAGAAAGAAAAATTAGGGATCATTTTGAGTGACTTCTCAAATCCTCTTCTATTTCATTAAAAAAATTCTGACATGCAGACTGAAACATGCACTTTGAATACCAGCAGCAGACGTCCCTGGTGAGCAGTAGCTTTACTACAGTGATCTAATGTGCAACTAGAGTGCTAACATTCAGAATTTATGGCAAATGTGTGACACATCTGAATGCCTTCTTGATGGAACCAAAGTAAACAAGCATTGAAAATGCAATAGATCTCGCCCTCGTTTAAGTTAAAGCCATTCTGTTTGTAATGAGGTGGCTTTTTAGCTTTGCTTTTATTAGTGTTTTTTCAACTTTCATGTAAATAACAAGCATCTGTATGCATATAAGTATATGTATGCATGCATTTATGTTTGTATTTATATAGATATACAGATGATATATGTTTATATATGTATGTATATATATATATATATTCACTGAAAAAACCATAGGCTATAGACCATATATAGTTAGGAATTAACATTTACAAAACCTTGAAAATTCACTGAAAAAACCATAGGTTATAGACCATATATAGTTAGGAATTAGCATTTACAAAACCTTGAAAATTCACTGAAAAAACCATAGGTTATAGACCATATATAGTTAGGAATTCGCATTTACAAAACCTTATTTTACTCACACAAAACCATTGAAATTCCATATATAGTTAGTTGCACTAACTATATATCACGCGCCCGCAATCCACTGCTGATGATGTCACATATTACATCATTCATGACATGGTCAGTGACATCACTGATGACATCACTGATGACATCTCAAATGACATCACTGATGACATCACTGATGACAACATCCAGTGACTGTATGTTTCTGTAAAGTTAAAATATGTCTTACATATTGAAGAATGAGTGGATGTATAAGTGTCTGGATGAAGGATTTAGTAGGTGCATGACTGACTGTATGAGTGAGTGATTAAATGTGTCTCACTGAGTGCATGGGTTAGTGACTAAACTGTCTTAATTTGTGCATCATTATGTCTGTTGTTCTGTAAACTGTTGCATGTGTTGATAAGTAGCTATATGAGTAACTATATGGGTTATTGATTGGTTGCTCAAGTATTTGTATGGGAGACTGAGTGTGTGTGTGGGTGGCTGGGAGGTGTATGACTCTGTGCATAGATGTGTGAGCAGTTGATTCACTAGATGTATGGTTTCAAAAGTGCATGTGGAAACAGCTGTATGGGCGGTTGACTGTGTGCATGAGTGTATTGGTGAGTGAATGGATATCTCAGTGCTACATGTCAAAGTAAGTACATATGTAAAACATAGTACAGGTGAGAGTTGACATATATAAATAACTGTGCATAAGAGCCAGTGAATGTGTGAGTGGCTGTATGGATCATTATGAACTTGTATCAGGGATTGTATAAGAGAGTAAATATGTGTTAGTATATGTTTGAATAAGTAAAGTTTGTATAACTGTATAGTTGAGGAAATGGAGGTGTGATTGATTCTTTGCATGACTGACTAGGTGTGTGAGTAACTCCATGGATGAGTGACAGTCTGTGAGTGTCTGTTTACACTGATTGTATCTAAGGTTATATTAGAGTCTGAAGAGGTTCATCGTATTATCACATGAATGATATCATCAGTGATGTGATCAGTAATGTCAAATGAGATGTAATCAGCGATGTAATCAGTGATGTCATTTGAGATGTCATCAGTGATGTCATTTGAGATGTCAACAGTGATGTCATCAGTGATGTCACTGACCATGTCATGAATGATGTAATATGTGACATCATCAGCAGTGGGTTGCGGGTGCGCGATATATAGTTAGTGCAACTAACTATATATGGAATTTCAATGGTTTTGTGTGAGTAAAATAAGGTTTTGTAAATGCGAATTCCTAACTATATATGGTCTATAACCTATGGTTTTTTCAGTGAATATATATATATATATATATATATATATATATATATATATATATATATATATATATATATATATATCCACGTTGCCTCCTCCAAAGAAAGAGCAGTGACCCAAGGGGGAAGTTGAGGAAGCACTTTATTGCAGGAAAGTCCCAGGTGAATGCATTTTGGCGTGTCGGCCTTCGTCAGCACCCCTCTCCAAGTGCTTTCTTCGCTGTTACGTAGGTAATCCTGTCTCGTGGTGAAGATATACTCCTTGCTCCGCCCCCAGGTGTGATTGAGCTCTCCTGTGCAGTCCCTTGTTGATGGACTGCAAGACCCAGAATGCCGCAGTGTGGTGCATTCGCGGTCGGAGATGCTTGCGGGGTGACACTGGTGAAGCAGGAAACGGGAACAGGCACAGCGGTGGAAGCAGTATGGGAGGCGAGACAGTCCAGCAGTCCGGTGCCTCCTCAGTCCCCCTTTGGTTTCCGACGCCACCCTTCCGTCAGGAAACTTTTGCGGGGGCCAGCACAGGACACCGTGCTTGCCCAAGAAGGAGGTTTAAATACCTCCCAGCCGCCGTATCCTCCTGGCGTTGTGGTGAGTACTGGGCGCGATTGCTAACGCAATAGTCTTTGGGGGCTCAACAGAGCAGGCCAGATCGTCCAGACCACTTGTGCGTCGGGGGTGCACTGAAATGCGCTCTGGCTAAGCGCATGATATATCCACGTTGCCTCCTCCAAAGAATATATATATATTACCTAATGACGGTCGCCAGTAGGTAGTTATAGTTAGGATTTTTTTCAATGTTAAATCTCAACATTCTATTTGGAATAACTTTGGCGCCGGTTGACAAATCTGCCTGAAAATTTCCTCAAAATGGCCTCGCAGCGCCCCGGTCCTTCCCTGAAAGTTTAGGAGGGATTTGTCAAGCGGGTGCTGAGATAAAAGGGGGGTCCCAAAACGTGTTTTCCCTATGTTAATTTCCATAGGGCGGTCGACCTCACTTTTAGCCCGAACGGCTGAATGGATTTCCACCAAACTTGGGAAAATTGTAGGGACTGGTAGCCCGATGTGCCTTTGCTATGTCTCAAGATATGTGCTTCAGTGGATTTTGAGTAATTTAGGTTAAAAAAAATATATATATCTATAGCAGCGCCCCGGTACGCGCACCGGAGGAGCGCTCCGGGCGCGCCACGCGTCTTGCGCACGGAAAGCTGATTGGCTCTCGGGTGTCTGTAAACATTCGAAGCAGTCCGGAGTGGCCGCCATCTTGTGTCTCGGTAAGATCGAGACACAAGAGGTGGTCAAAACAAAGGGGGAAATGACCATGAGGGGGCAGGGTAGACCCCCCCTGATGTTTTTTTGATTTGCGCGGGGGGAGCGCCCGGTAACGCGCACCGGGGAGCGAAGCATGGGGAAAATCCTGGGCCTTATTTATGAAGGCCTTGCAACAGTTTTGCGCCACCGGTGCGTCACTTTTTGTGACGCACCAGCGGTGTAAAAAATGCGCCTCGTTGCGCCATATTTAAAAAGTGACGCATCTAGGTAGATGCGTCATTTTTTAAACCCCTGCGCCACATTATACCTGCGTCAGGTATAATGTATGCAGAGGGGGCGTTCCCCGCAAAAATCCTCGTAATAGTGACGCAGTGAAATCTATGAGATTTCACTGCGTCACTTTTAGGACACTGTTGCATCAAAATCTTGCGCCTGCCTCACAGCAGGCGTAAGACTGACGCAAGCCCTTTCACATGGTTTTTGCCCCGTGTGAAAGGACGCATTACTGGAGTTGCATCACATTTGTGGACACACTCCAGCAATGCGTCACTTTTGCGCTTACAGATACGTCAGAAATACTGACGTATCTGTAACTCCTTGAGACATAATGCGTCATACATTAAATGTGACGCATCAGGAATGTTGTAAGGAGTGCGCAGTGAAAAGTGACGCATCGCTGTTTTCAAGCAGCGATGCGTCACTTTTCATAAATGAGGCCCCCAGTTTATTCACTGTGCCACCTCTACGACCCTTTCTTGCGTCAATTCGTCCCTTTTGCATACATTACACCTGATGTAGGAATAATGTGGCGCAGGGGCTTACAAAGTGACACAACTACCTAGATGCGTCACTTTGTAAATATGACTGAATAAGGTGCATTTTTTACAGCACTGGTGCGTCACAAAAAGTGATGCTCCGGTGGCGTTAAAGTGACGCATGGCCTCATAAATGAGGCCTTCAGTCTTCTACTCATGCGTCATATTAAATTTATGACGTATTATGTTGGAAGTTCTTACAGATATGTCAGTATTTCAGACGTATCTGTAAGTGCAAAAGTGATGCATTGCTGGAGTGTCTCACAAAAATTAAGCAACTCCAGCAATGCATCCTTTCACATGGGGCCAAGCCCCATGTGAAAGGGCCTGCACACCTGCTGTGAAACAGGCGTAATATTTGGAAGCAACAGCGTCATAAAAATGACGCAGTGATATCTCATAGATTTCACTGCGTCACCTCTACGACCGTTTCTTGTGTCAATACGTCCCTTTTGCATACATTACACCTGACGTAGGAATAATGTGGCGCAGGGGCTTACAAAGTGACACATCTACATGGATGCGTCTCTTTGTAAATATGACTGAATAAGGTGCATTTTTTACAGCACTGGTGTGTCACAAAAAGTGACACTCTGGTGGCGTAAAAGTGACGCATGGCCTCATAAATGAGGCCTTCAGTCTTCAACTCCAGCAATGCATCTTTTCTTACCCTTCCACACCCCTGTTCCCTTTCAACATTTTCTTTGAATATCCACATTCCCCATATTCACTCTCCTTCTCCTTACTTTCCTTCCCAACACTCACCTTCTTTCAGTCCCCCTACTTCACTTCCTTTCTCCTCTCATACCTTTCTGTTTTTTCTTACTCATTTTCCTTTCCATTATCAATGCACTCCACTTCACTTACTCTTTTTCATTTTTTTAAGAATATAGCTCTTTGATGAGAATTGGAGGTAGTTCTGAAAAGAACTTTTTTTTTCTTCTTTTTTTTAATAACAGAAACAAAAACAGGGAATGGAAACTGCTCAACAGGAGCAAAAAAAAACAAAAAAAATTAGGGCTGGGAACAGCAGTGATGGTTCTCCAATGCTCGAACCATGAGCAGGACACTTTACTCCCCATAGGTAAGGAGTTGGTCACAGTATCTGCATTTAACGACACCTTTGTTGAATGCAGGTTGTATATTAGGAACCAGCTCCTGCGATTGCCCCCTTCCAGAAGTAGTTGCTCCTCCGGTGGATGTAGAGGCCCCATCACTGGGAACCTCATGTGCCAGAGCCCTGACACTTTCCCGGGCAAAATTCTGGGGGTGCCTCCTCTCCACATGCCGTATCATTGTAAAGTTCCCAAATGAATATTTTTTTGGGGGATCACCCCGTGACAGGACTTGTTTGCAGATCCTGCACTCCACTTTTGGAGCATTCACCTTTTTCTGGTTAGGTGGTATTGAAAAAAATTTCCAAATGAAATGTTCCTTCACCTTTGGCTGAGGAGGCTCTTCATCGATGAATTCAGGCTCCTCTTCACTGCTGGATGGTCTGGCAGCCATGATTAACCCAGAAACATGCAAGAGCAAAAAGCCAGGTCTTTCAGTCACAAAAGTGAAAGAAGAAGTGAAGGAAATGGGTGGGGATTTCATTCTTTGTAAAAAAAAAACTGTTAGCAACCAATGAAAAGTGTTATTTTAAGGTCACATGACTTGACGCGCTGATGCTGCGTGCACCGGAGCACTTCCTGGTGCGCACACACGGCGCGAACGTAGGCGCTTCCGGGGTGCATACGTGGTGCGAACGTAGGCGCTTCCGGGGCGCATACGCGGCGCGAACGTAGGCGCTTCCGGGGGCGCTTACGTGGCGCACTGAAGTGACGTTTTGATAGTTTCACGGAAATGCAAAATCATTATTTCCTTATTAAAAAAAAACTGCTTTTATATGTATGGTACTAAATGTCTTGCGTTATTATTTACTTTTCATTCATATTTTTTTTTATGAACGAAAGTAGCGCTCTGGGTGCGCTTTCCAGAGAGCTTACCGGAGCGCGCACCCAGAGAGCCCCAGGAAAAAATGATAAAAAATAAAAAATAAAAAAAATAATAATAATTAATACTTACTCAAAACAGCAAATTTATAAAAAAATCGTAGGTTAGAACCTCGATATAGAAAGGAATTAGCTTTTAAAAAACCTATGAAATTCACTGAAAAAACCATAGGTTTCACAACAGTTATAGTTAGGAATTAGCATTTAAAAAACCTATTAAATTCACTGAAAAAACCATAGGTTTCACAACAGTTATAGTTAGCTGAAAATTTTACTGACATAAAACCAATGAAATTCCACGTTATAGTTAGTTGGACTCACTATAACTTGGGCGTGTAATGCACTGCTGATGACATCACATATTACATCACTCATGACATGGTCAGTGACATCACTCATGACATCACTGATGACACCATCCTTGTGACAGAGTGACAGACCTCCTTTCACTGTAAAGTAACCCTTGAAACATATATTCAAAAATAATAACTAACGTTTTCAAAAAAGTGGATATACCCATACCAGTTACAACAACCAATTCAGTAATTCCACCATCTATATACACATCCACTCATTCATCAACAGTTCTATATAGTCACTCATACATATACTCACTCATCATATGTAGTGATGCACCTATACATCCTGTTACACACCGACAGTCATCAAAAAGTTACTCACACACATATTCACACATGCAAATAAACTAATAAACATCCATTTGTTTACATATACAGATATACACACACTACCACCTTACTTCTTAGGAAACTTACACATACTTACTCTCTTAAACAATCACTTATAGAAACACATACTTATTAAAACAAGAACTCTTTCAATCTCTCACTCTCACATATACTCACTTATATATATCAATACTCACATAAACTAGATTAAAACATATGTAGTTACTGATAAAGCCACTAGTAAGACAGTCATTCACTTACTAACACATACATATACACACTCATTCACCCATAAAGTCTGGCACATATGCTGTCTTCAAAACACATACAAACAGTGAGTCAGTCATTGATGCATCTATGTGCTAAGTAACACCCCCACCAAATCATACAGACACTTATACTGATACTAAAAAAAACATCTAATAACCCATATACACACACATGTAGCTACTCACCAACCCATGCAGCCACTTATACACAAAGTGAAACACTGATACAAACATTTAAATATTTAAACATTGCTCGCTAATATATGTTTTCACTAAGATACACTTAATAAGCTGGTTAACCAATCCATTTTTTTTTTAAAAACATCCATTAAGACACTTATTTAACCATTTATTCTTCCATCATCCTTTACAAATACATATTTAAAACATGTTTATTCTTCAGAAAGACACACATTCACTGGATGGTGTCATCAGTGATGTCATGAGTGATGTCACTGACCATGTCCTAAGTGATGTAATATGGGATGTCATCAGCAGTGCATTACACGTGCAAGTTATAGTGAGTCCAACCAACTATAACGTGGGAATTTCAATGGTTTTATGTCAGTACAATTTCCAGGTAACTATAACTGGTGTGAAACCTATGTTTTTTTCAGTGAATATATATATATATATATATATATATATATATATATATATATATATATATATATATATATATATATATATGAAGAGCATCTTTTATCTCACAAATAACTTTCACATCATTGCTTTCGGTGAAACATTCGAGGGAATCCGACAAGGGGGGGGTCTAAGAAAAGAGGGGGTACCAAATGTTGGTTTCCTATGGTAATTTCTATAGGAAATTTTGTTAAGTATTCCACATATGCTACAGAAACATCAAACTCATTATTATGGATTACTGCAGACAAGCTTTGTAGGCACGCAGCAGCTACCAAGTTGTGCTCAAGGCTTTGCGGAAATATTGGGCGTTTGCAGATGTAGGTCGTTTAGCTATTTGATCAATTCCCTGTCAAGAAGTGCATCTCTTCATCAATGTATGGATTGGAACTTAAAGCAAGGCACGGTACCCCTTGGTTAAAGTAAAAGAGAATGTATTCTGAGGATCCTGCAAACTACTACCCAATATCAAACCTCCCATTGGAAAGCAAATATGCACAAATAATTTGTATAGTCCAAACCTATCCAAAAAGGTAGCAGAGTACTGTCCATAGCCAAAGTCAAATATAGAATCATTAAGTCATTGGAATGCAAAATCAAAGAAGGTGAGCTCACTCAACAGCTTTACAACTGTAACAGAGACTATACGGACTTATATTAAGGTTGATTCTCTCTTGTCCTAACTATGCTTAATTTATGGCAGTATTGAGTTGTACACTCAAATATGTTTTCTACAAAATATCTGGGAAGATATAAAAGGACAGACTGCCTCTGGTGGATCGCATTTTTCTTCTCTAACTGCACAAATTAGTCAGCACTGGTGCTGTCACTTCCTATATAAGGAACACCAAATTTAGCATCCTGCAAAGATCAATTCTGCATCTGTTGCTATTCACTATCTACATGTGCCCATTGACTGAAGTGATCACAAAACACTATCTATAATTTGTATGATTATGTTACAATTAACTTGCAGATGGAAAACATGTCAACAGTCAAATCCATGCAAAGTGCAATTCACAAAGGCACTAGTATTGAGAACACTGCTCCTGTAGCCTTGTGTTTATGCTAGGAAAAGATATGCTACTTTTTGGGAATTAATAAAAAAAGAATTACTCAAGAAATCAATAAAAGTGTAATATTTCTACTCCTATTAAGGAAATCTACACATGTATTCTGTTAGACCTGGCCCTCTTTGCAGATCAGTCCCAACATTTGTTACCTTCACCCTTTTTGTTTTGCTTTACTCTTTTTTGTTTGCATTAGGACTCTGTCCACTTCACTACTGTTAACCAGTGTAAGTCCCTAGTATATGGTATTATATTTACTCAGGGCCTGAAAGTTAAATACTGCTAGTGTGTCTGCAGCAATCATTGTTACACCCACTAAAGTAGAACTTTAAAACAGTCCTCAGGCCTGCCACTGCAGCCTGAAGTGCAATTTTAAATTGCCATTTCGACCTGGGAAAATAAACCTTCCAAATATGGTGACATATAAGTCACCTGGAAGGTAGGACCTAAAGGCTCAAAGGGAAGGGTGCCTTGTATTTAAAAAGTAAGACATGTGGGTTTATATTTCAAATGTCTTGGTAGTGAAAAACATCTAAAAGCAATTTTTCACCACTCTGGTGACCAACACCTGGTTATCCTATTATGTTTACTAGATGCAGACTGTGGGCCGGGACCAGGCAGAGAGGCCCTGTTTAGACTCACATGAATTGTAATATAAAATTCCCTTTAATTGGAGGTCGGATATTTAGCTAAACCCTCAAAAATTGCACTTTTAGAAAGTTGGGATTTTCTTTTCCTAACCATTTGTGCCTTTTGCCAATGTCTTAGGTCACATGACTGTGAATGGCTGTGCTGCTGGGGGTTGTGTAGTCCTCCCAGACAGTGACAAAAAAGTGACTAGCTGTGGGCAGGATCGACCATCCTGCCAGGAGGGCTGGGGTCGGAGCTATGCCCTGCCCCAATTATACTTCAAGGAGCTTGCCTCCAGCATACACAAAGGAATCTGACACCAGCCTTTTGTCATCCCAGACTTCTTGGAGCCTTGACAATCAAGATACAAACTTTCCAGAACCATATGTGTAGGTGCGCCCCACACTCAACGGCTGGCAGTAGGTATGAACATTGGACCCCCAGAACAAATTTTCACTACACTCGTGTACCTGTGAAAGACTTCAGAAGGATGGTCCTGCCACCTGAGGACTGCTCTGCTGTTTGAAGCACTGCCTTGCTACTTGAAGAATAACTGGACCATCTCCTTGAACACAGGACCACCAGAAGTGAGTCCCACAGCTAGTTGGCTGATTCCTTTGTGAATTACAGGGACATTTGCTCCTGAAGCCTTGAACTCTGTTGCTGGCATCTGCAGAAGTGAGTCCTCATCCCCTCCCCCCAAGCTGTGCCCCCCCTTCCTGGACCCTTGGTAGTGGTGTTGGTGGTATCTCTCCAAAAGCTGGGATCTTATAAAATGTTTCTACAAAAACTTCCTTGAGAATCAACAGAAGACCAGGACCTACCTGCTATCCGATTTGCCCAAGGGGCATCTCTTTTCAGCCTTACCTTGCAGCAGCTAATCCTGTTCAGCTGGACCCCAGGCAAATTATTATTATTATTATTATGTTTCTTATATAGCGCCAGAATCGACCCCCGGAGGGGTATCTCCGCGCTTGCCTTGGGAACCCGTCCTGGCTTTTCCCTGTGAGATAGCCCCTACAGGGCATCCCCAAGGTGAAAGCCAGGCATCCCGCCGCGGGGGGCCGTTGTGGAGATTAAGCAAGCTTAATGTCCAGAGTTGCAGAGTGTGAACCCCGTGATTAGGTCAGGCACCGAAGCGAGAATTATCGAGTCCATGGACATTTGAGCTCAAGACCCTGCCGCGTCGGGAATTGAACCCTGGTCCCGGGTCTGACCTCTGCTTCAGGGTCTGCCTGCTCTAACCAGTGAGCCACACTTCTCCACGGTAAAGGCAAAGGTATCTGGCCTTGTGGGGCCCTCTACAGATATCACCGGCAGCTTCGTCCCCCTGGAGATTCACGACCCCCAAAAAGTTGGATAAGTCTGGAGGTAAATATCTTCACCGGGCTACATGACAACCACTCCCCATTGACAATGAGACTTCATCCAGAGGCTCTCCAGCGTCAACAACTCCTTTTCAGACACAGCCTGCTCGCTTTCCCCACTAAACTCTACCTGGGTCTAATCCACCCCTTGTATTGACCCATACTCCATTGCTGTCAGCCTTAATTTTTGATGTTGACCCAGTCTGGCGCAACGAGATACTTGCAGTTGGCATTTTGATCTTTTTGGCACTAGATTTTATTAAAAACGTTGAAAATTCTTAACTCCAGTCCTACTGATTGAATCTAATTCCCTTGGTGTCATTTTCTTAACATTTTCTCTATTTTCTGAATTGGTTTGTGATTTTTCTTCTGTTATATTTTCACTTTCTTACTGTTTGTGTAATGCATAAATACTTTACACATTGCTTTGATGTTAAGCCTGGCTGTGTTTGCACCAAGCTACCAGAGAGTAAAGATCAGGTTAATTTAGTGACTTTTGCGGGTCACCCCGACAAGAATTGTAGTTGTTGCCTGAACAGAGTAGCCACCTTCCCCAGCTAAAAAAAACATTTCTTACACATATTTACTGTAAATGTAACATTCTGTATGTGAAAAGGAAATGCAAGTGTGCAACAACACATGAATATTCTTCTCCCACCTCTATATTCTTTCACATATTGTGGTTTCCCTCATATTTTGGTTTTCTACACTTACACGTGCTTCTGATGCATTTGCATTTCCCACCTGGTAACATATCTGGAAAAATATTTGTATTCCCATAAGCCTATGAACTTGTACGCATTCATCTAATCAGGAGCATCCCCCACCCATAATCATGTACATCCTAGCAATCACTGTACATTTGCGGATGCCTCTACTCAATCTATTTCACCTGAGTACTAACATTTCTGCATTTTCAATAAGAACGTACTGTTAATCTAATTATAATTCTGTGAATCAGGAGTTGAAATGTATTTACAGATAAGGATTAGTTGCCAACTAGTCTACTTAGGTGTGTCAAAAAACCTATTACTTTAGGCTTAAATGTTCAAGCTGAAATCTTACTCTAGAGGATGGAGAACTAACTGTCAGCTTAAAAGGTCAAAAGATTCACATTCGTGTGAGGGGCTCTTACCATCCTTTTAGACTGGCAAGTGAATTGGGAGCAGCTACAAAAATGAACGTCAAGCACATTACAGTTTTATTTGACAGGCTGGTCTCATATATTGACCAATGTTAAAAGTCACACACTTTACCGTTCCAGCTCATGTTGCTTGGGAAGTCTTCGTGAAACGGCAGAAGGACACTACATCAGAATGAAGAGTTTTGCTCCTGCTCCAGCTGGATCATTTAATTATAATCTGCACCGGATCACTGAGGAAGTACTTTCAGAAACTCCCACAGGCTCTGGAATCAGGCTCTCAGACTCAGTGTAGGTCATGGAACATCTCACGGGTACTCAAAAAACTTCACTGTTTCTTGTCCAACAAATAGACTAACCTAAGGTTCTGTGCAGGACACTCCAAGGTTTCCGGGACAACTGCTCAGACCACCTTACAAACTTACATCACTTTACAGTCTGGAGCACAACTTCACTTCAAGGAATGAGAAACTAATAACTTAAACCAAATTCAAGATGAAATACTAAGGCAAAACCTTTCAGATGATCGGGTGGACACTGACAGCTGCCTTGGACGCTCTGCTTAAGATCCCTTCCAAGTTGCCATTCTGTAAGACTCTGTTACAGGAGTTATATGGACACAGTCCGACAGTGCCAGGAATCCTCAATAGAGGAACTGTACTGACTCTCTTTACTTCCCAATGACATGCCAACAAAATACATTCGTTCTCAGTTCTCTAGCTCATTCTGCAAACCCTAAAGACGAAGCAAGCAACACATTACTATCAGCTAGATTCATGAAGCATTTTTGCGGGCGCAAACGGTGTGAATCGCAGAATTCAGCCATTTGCACTCGCAAAAATGGCATGAAATGAAATTCATCATTGGGTCATGTACTCGCAATTTGAGAAATCGCAAAAAATTGCGATTTCTCAAATTGCGATCGCATTTAAGTAATCTCAATTTGAGATTCCTTAAATGCTATGCATGACCCAATGAAAAATTGCGAATTTGCTATTTTTTCCCGCTATTTACCGCGAAGTCAGACTTTGTGGTAAATAGCGAAAACTGAGAAAAATGCACTTTTGAGCATTTTTCTCAGTTGTATGTTACACACACACATGTCCTTTGGACATGTGTGTGCGCAACATGAGTCTAATTTACATTTCAGGGGTGCTACAGGGTGTCCTGTGGACACCCCTAGCACCCTTGAAATCGCATCCTTATTTGCGATTAGCAAATTGCTAATCGCAAATAAGGAATAACTCCCCATTCATTCCTATGAGCCTTTAGGCCCATAGGATTGAATGGGGAGTTATTCCTTATTTGCGATTAGCAATTTGCTAATCGCAAATAAGGAATGTGTAGGAATCGCAATTTATTTTGCGATTCGTACATGAATCCCGTTTTGCGAGTCTGTAATAGCGATTCCTTATTATTCGCTATTACAGACTCGCAAAACATGCCGATGATGAATCGGGCTGTAAGTCATTTATTTAGTTAAGTACCTAAGGGGTGCTAAACGTCGTCTAGGTTACTTAAGAGCACTATCGACAAGACAAAGACATAACTTGGAATAATGGGTCACATCAGGTTTCAAGAATTTCCTGAATTTTTAAAGGTGCGATTCTGCTGCTCAAGCACTGACATGCACACATTTTGTCTTTGTTTAAATGCTTCTCATCGAGGACATGTCAAACAGACAAAAACATATTTTTTATATCTTCAAACTAGTTAAATTGCCATTGTTGAAGGGAAAAGAAAGCCGAACTTGACTCATTCAAAGACGAACATCAGCCCCACGCAAACAAGCTTGCTTACATTCTCAAATAGTGCGATACGTGTTAATCTGCTATTCTTCTTTCCTTATTACGTTTACAGATGTATTTTAACAATTACACCTTTTCACCTCATGGTTTTGCTTTTGGTACCTTATGCAGGAAAACAAATGTTTTGTTTGTTTTAAACGTACACGTATTTAAACTCGATTCAACAAAATCACATTTAAAAGTTAATATATATAAAAAAACAACAATACCTTAAAAGCAGATTCTATACCAGAACAATCATGAAAAGCTGCACAGAGGATTGATCCAAGCCGTCTGTCAAACTCAACAATTTTCTCCTTAAATTCATAGTAGTCCTTGTCAAATTGCTGTAAAATAAATTACAATGCATTTTAAGGCCAATTCTTTCTGGCAATCAATCTGCCTATACAAAATTATATTTCTGTTAAAAGCCCATCATTATTTTCAATTACGTCTCTGCATGGTTACATTTGAAATGACTAAAGATATTAAAAAACAACAGATTTTCCCTTCAAATCATGGTAGCTTGCAACTATAAACAAGCGTTGACTAAGATAATACAAACATTTATTTCTCCAGTGAAGTGTAAGTGAGCAATTGTGCACATCAGTACGTATATTCTATTCTGCAAGTATGTGACAATATAAAACATTTTGTTCTCTCTAAAATCAGTGCTTAATTTGTGCTGGTGGTGTTCTATCAGCACTGATTTTTAGAAACCAGGACTTTTTTGTCATCATCTTTGGCCCAGAATAAGAGAGACAAAGGTCTGAAAGACACAATGACAGAGGAAGGGAAAGATGGGCAAAACGATGACAAAAAATCTGTAAGACTGGGAGGGAGGCATGGCTTCACCAACCAAGATAGCGGACGCAACCATGGGCCCACACATCGGGTAACACCTAGGTCAGAGACCTAGCATCGGGGCTGCATGTGAACCCTGGGCCCCTACACACCGGCATCTGCCGATCTTGTGACTCAGGTAGTGATGTGAGCCCGGGCCAGAGTTCTCCCACCTCATGTCCCTGCCTCTGGAGAGGGCCACCGTGCTGGGCTGCCTGCATCAACGGGGGGGGGAGGGCCCTGTTGCCACAGCGAACCCAGACTTCGAATAAGCCCCCCCTCCGGAGACCCAGTGTCACACACCCAAAGCACGCCCACTTAAGGCTGTTGGATGGCCCGCATCTTCCGGTCAGGGTTAATGCGAGGTGACTGGCTACTGACAGTGTGAAATAAGGCCTAACCTGGCATTCCAGTGGCTCTCTTGTAATGATGAGTTCTTCAAAGAAGTAGATATTAAGTAGCTTTATTGGTAAGCAAGCGGATACACTCACAACCTGAACCTCCTCTCATCAACGGACTAGCTTTCCTGGAATCCATGGCAACTGAATGCATGTCATCGTAGCTAGGATACCACTTCTCTGAGATCGTGATCACTGCCCTTTGCTTCAGCACTCACCTAGGGGTGCTTGAAGGACATGGGGCATGCAGCAGGAGCTTGCAGAGAATCTGCTAGCCTGGGCTTGACACTGTGGCCTCCCCCAGGGACTTTCCTGTTGTTCCCATGGGGACACATTGGTGACAGGGCCACATAAGCAGTGAACAGCTGTGATTCTCCCCACAATAATTGTGAGGCCCATGCCTTGAGGTCTAGAGGTGTGCACCTCAGCGGGCCTCCAATGGTGGGAAGTGAGGACTGGGCTGGCACCACTTGTAGAGCCCTGGTGATTCCTTTCCTGCCCCTGCATCAGCAATTGGCTGGAGGCACGTGAGGAGCAGAGGACAGACATGACTGTCGTGAGGAAGTCTGGCTGAGGAGGCTAAGGGCCACCAAGGAAACGTGTGCGGTAGTCCAAGAGGTCCTGACAAACTGGAGATTGCAGCAACCCTGGGCTTGGCCTGAAGCACTTTAGTGACTTGACTCAACTGTGACCCTCCCAGAATCCCTGGGAAGGACTGAGCTCAGTGTCCTGGCAACCGGGGGCCTCATCTAACATTCTCCCTGCAGTGACATCGACACTCAGATCGGAGAACGCACGGCACACCACCTGCGGCCATCTATGTCTGAAAAACACCCCAGCTGAGGGCATGGCTGTTGCACTACCCTTGCTGTGGTAATACCCAGACCTGCTGTCTGTGTTCACACCATCCAAGGGACCTTTCCACACCTGGCTGGTTACAGCTTTTCTACTTCTGGCCCACCTGCCCTACCAGACCTCGACTCACTTCTGCCTTGTTAATCACACATGATACGCTAACATACGCTAGGGTGCTCCCTTTTCGGGCTTTTATTCAGCCAGAGAACTGAGGCCTGGAAAGAACAATTGCTGTTTAGTGACTGACATATCCTCATCCTGACCAACTTACCAACCACCACTACTTCTCACCAGGGCAGTTCCTCATCCACACTACCTGTCAAGCATTCTGGGGCATGCTGGAGGGATGCAGAACCCACCACACAACTAGACCATACTTACCATGGTCCAGGTGATGCCACCTGATCTCTTGGCTCCACAAGGCCATCTGTGACCTCATGAGCGCCCCTCTAACAGTGGTACAAAACAAGAGGGAAGACGATTTAGGGAGGGTCCTCCATGACAAAGAATGGGAACAAGCACTGGAATTTCCCCAGCTTGTTTCTCAAAAAGATCCCTACACAAATATACAATTTTTTATGCCTCATCAGGCTTACCCACAGAAACACTGTCATTTACCTTATGCAGATCTCAGCTATATGTTTTAGTCATGCCCAGCCCTGCAGGGCTATCAGCAATCGATACAAACCACACTTTGGAAAGTCACAAAATTGCTCTATACCCCTACATAGGATGCAGGCACTTTTGGCATCGTTAAATGTAAAAAATAGCATAAAGTGCACACTCGCTTTGCAGCCCTGGCACTTCTCCTTGGCAAACACATGCTCACAGTCCAATGGAGTTGGACGACGACACCTCCAGTACCGACTTGGTAGGGAGCAATGTGCAAATGGGAGAGGGCAGATGAGGAGGCCCTCCATTATGAAGAGGTCTGCCATCTGCACACGCAACCTATATCTCCCCTGTAGGCTACCCTTCTCAGTTTTTGAAACAAGTAGGAAGTGGTGATCTCCCCCTGTGAGCTGCACAGGCCATCCACATGCATTATTCCCAGATCGCACCCCATTGTCAATTTTGCAACTATATGCCGCTAACATTCACCTGCTTACTGCTACTCTCCCATCATGAGCAGAGTCCACATTTGAACATATGTCCTCTAACAGTTTCAAGTGCTCTCACATAGTCATGTAGATCCTATATTAATTAAACAGGATCTGCGTGTTTTAGACAACATACACTGTAGGATATGTGCCAGACTGATTCTGAACACCCCCACCAGGTATGTCAGCCTTTTGTACCAACTAGTTCACAGTGCCACTAGAATCTCCCCTTACCAAGGAGAGAATAGTTCTTGGCAACCATCGAACATGACAACCCCGATTCCTCAGGACCGTGGAAACAATATACTACTTTTCGCTCTGTCACTCGTGCTTACTCCGCGACATACACAAAATAAACAGGCTGGGCGTTTTCGAAAAGTATTTATTGAACATAGATTACTCTGGTGTAGAGTAGATGAGCTGCAATAACCGTTAGACAGTATAAGATACAAATGGTTATCAGTACTAAAAAGGTAAAGGGATGGTATAGCTCTATCATCTTACAATGATCACAAATATATACGCGTATATAAAACACATGATAAAAAGATGTGTACTCCTACGATCCTTCCGTAACTAGATGTGCCTAAATGTACCTAGCATGTGTATAGGTGTTAAGTCAAGAATCCCTCTAGGATTTAGTCAACCCCATTACCTGAAGTGAGAGACTATGGGACCCCTTCCTGGTCTTGAGCTGGACACCCCGCGAGGGATGTTAGATCACTGTGAGTTGCAGTGTCTGCATGCAGGAACCTCAGCGTCTCTGGTCAGTGTGTCGGCTGGGAAGTCTAGGTTTACTCTGTTCTATCTTAACAAAATGTGAGGTGTGTATACCCATAGGTCTCCCAGGGGTCCTACCTCACTGTATCACTGTGTCAGCCTATGGATGACGTCAGGCATGAACTTTATACATAGATATTATACAGGAGGTGGTCTTCCTGCTGTGCTTCCAAGGATCCTCATGCATTATGTATGAGATCTCGAACTAGGGAAAACCCGTGTTCTGAATGCAGTGTCATATCTAGGTAAAAGGATGAATATAGGTGAAGGGTAATGAAGTTACCGGGCCTATATTATGGGACCTATATGGAATATAACAGCCACGCCTCTTCCAAATGGGTGACATAGTTAAATTCTAAACGTACTACCAGGCTGACTAGATAATTGTACGCAAATATTTAAAAACCTTATTTTCTCGTTGTGCTAAAAACAATGTTTTAAAAGTAAAAAAAGTTCTAAAAAATTCTAAAAAGGAACTTGGCACTCAAACCACAGCCATAATGTCTCCAAAGGTATAGTTCGAACTACTATAAGCAATCAAAAGCCATGCATGCTCAAAAGAATGTCAATCTGTTATGGAGTTGTTTCTCAAAAATAAAAGATCGAATTTCTCCTAGCACATGACAGGCCAAGTGTGTCAAATGTTTGTGTGTCCTGGCTGGTTGACGCAACATTCTCGTTGACTGCCTCCACAGACGACGGTCCCTGTAATATCTTGCAGATTATGTCAATTGAGCACAGATGATCTTTCGTATTGTCCAAAACCGATGCTGGGGCAGCATGTGCGCCACCAAGGACTGGGTGTCAGAGGAGGAGCTGATGTCCATACCAACAGGAGCTGATACTACCTGTGGTGGTTCTAGGAATGCCGCGTTCAACATCGGAATACTCTGGGGACACTGCAGAGTATGGGCCATTATCGGGTCCAGTAAAGCATCAACGTCCAGTTACGCACATGATGGGAGTGTCAGTCAGAGATCTAACACTCATTCTTCTCCCCAAAACAGGCATCGGAGGGAAGGTAGGATGCAGTTCATCCAGACTGGTCTAAATAGCAAGAACCAAGATGTACTTAGTTCTCGTAGGCGAGGTGGGCCTAGATGTTGTACCATGCGATCACAGTATTTTAACTCCAGGATTACTATTTGGATCTCCTTGGTGACTGGGACGTCCATTGCATAGCATAAAAATGACATTCAGGATACCTGCTATTAGAAAGAGGACCAGCAGCAGCCCTCCAAATATGCTTCCAAATACTGAGTGTATGAAGATTGGAATAACTCCGAGGACCGTCTGAAAGGTGTTTAATAGTCCAGAACCTATAGTCTTAAATGGGTGGATTATGCCTGTCGTATCAGACATGTTAAAGATACTATTTACCATTTCTGAAAAATGGAAGGGGCAGTTTGTGTGTACAAGTGCCTGTATCTCTGCCGAAGACCTTGAGACTTGAAGAACAAAGTCTCTCGAGCGGAGGTTAAGGGCACGGATTTCTCTATAAGCATGACTTTCATTCTGCTCAAAGCATCAAACCGTATTAATGAAATATTTAGTGAAGGCCATAACAGCGCCTACCTGACTGTATGTGTTGGTGGAAACAATACTTGCATACAGCAAGTAACCCTCAAACTTAAAGTTACCAGATAAGCAATACTTGGACGCAACCAACAGCAACCTTGATTGTTCAGCATCAAGTAACTCTCATTCGAAAGTAGTCTGGACACTGGAGTGATCACGGCAGCTGGGGCACCCTTTAAGTGACAGGATAAGTTTGCTACCGAGCAGTTACAGGCCGCATGAAGCATTATATCCTGGCATATAAGTGATCCACTCAAGGTATTCTCGCAGTTTGTACCACATAGAAACACTTCTTTTCCCCATTCTGCATTGAAACCTGTACGGTAATTCTAACCCGTTTCTTCATATCTGCCTGCCTGCATTTGGTCAAGGCAATACTGGAATTGAAAAGTTGTGACCGGAAGAGTTAGGTGTCCATGGATTAGGCATTCTGTGGATGGTGTTTTTGCCACTGTAAATGCTAATCCGTCCAGTTTTTCAAAACACAGCATAGTATATTTTGCTCCCCTCTGTGCCATTTCTATTTGTTTTTCTGTCAGATTGTACTAAGAAAACAGAGATGTGCAGTTTATGAAACGCCAGGGCACATAGCCTGCGCGCAAAGATTGCAGCCTCCTGCTTAATAACAAAATAGAACGCAATTGTGATTGCTCATGTTGTAATATGGACAAATCTTGTTCTAGTACATCAATAGCAGAAGATACAATGTTGCCCAGTAATTATATCTTGGAGGTTAGTGTTGTTAACCCATTGTCGACCACTGCTAGAGCTTTTTCTGGGTTTATACAATTTATTTTCTCATAATCTTTCCGCAGCCTCTTATTGTGATATTTTCCAAATCTCATTATAGACAGCATAATAGAAAAGTTTATGACGTGGCTTCCTAGGACCTATTAAAAAACCTGTAGGTCCACATCCTCTGTAAGTAAGGATAAGTGTTGTTTCACATGTGTAAGTGTTGAGGTCTTTAGCCAATCAAGGCATAACTTCCCAACACTTTATGATGTCGCTACCTCTGGGTGTTGTCTTTGTGCATAGCGTGGATCTGGCCTGTTAAAACAAAACTCTTTAGTTCTGCCCATGAATCTTTACTGACAACTATTGGTATCTATGGGCCAGATCAACCATCCCGTCCAAACAGGGTCTGATCTATTGTATTGCATGATCACATCTAGCGTAATCCCTTCTTGTGATGTTATGTTACCCTTAGTGTGTGATGTTTTGGGCATCCGAGGTGTTTTCAAATCTTTGTTCTTGCTTAAGCCAAGACAGGTAGTTTGTTGCACCGTTTCATTCAAAAACATTATTTGCTGAGGAATAAGGCATGCTCTACATAGTGCCTCTGTTCCCTGGGCCGGCCACTCTTTAGTACCCCTGACAGATTTTAAGTCTATGGTGTATTTCCATAAATCGAAACCTTGTTCAGACAAATGAGCAGTAAAGGAAGCAGAATAAATCTGTTTGGTGTTTGTGCTGGTGTTGGTGCAACCTTATAATAATATGAGGCTGGGTCTGACATGTTTAGCCCTGAAAAATTTGGAAATTTCTGTGCAAATGTTTCTGAACTACTTTGCGGTGGTGTTGGGCAATGTTCCCATTGGTGGTATATGAAAACATTCCTAGGATTAGCAGATTGATGCAGAAAGTGTTGACCATAATGTTGATAGCAATACATTGTTTCAAAGTCTGATTTTGTCTTCCAACATTTCATTATTCGAAAAAGCAGCAGATTTTTCTGAATCAGACAACATATTGTTTACAGTTTCATAATCCCAATCATTGGAAAATGTACTTGAGGTAATGATATCACAATGAAATTTTAAATACAAGTGATATTTTTAAAAGTTATGTTGGGCCAGATATATTGCAATCAACCTTGTCCCACTCTATACCATCAGGTATAGGAACTGCTTTAATGTTCACTGATGATAGGTCTCTTTTTTCACAATGTGATGATAGATGTGGTTTCAGAATCACATTCACGGTTTGTGCTGCAGAGCTTTCACAAAGATACGTTGCATTTATAAGCATACTAAAGACAGTTATTAAGCCTATCCAGAATAGAAAGAAAAGTATCCAGGCAATTACGCAGAGTTCTACTCAAGGTGATACTAGGCAAGTCTTTCTCAGAAAGTTCAAAAAATCTTTAAATCGCTGTAGATGAGTTTTTTGGGCTTGAATCGTTTCAGGTTCACTTGGATCCAATGAAAACGTATCAAAATCAATGAAATAGCCAAATGCAGTACGGTGAATTTTCTGTAATTCAGCAGGTCTTGTGGAAACTGTAGCTTGCTCTTGTTGGGGCATGTTGACGTAGCTCTCTGTGTTTGGTTGAATTGAAATTTGCCTTTCATTTGAGTTCTGATTTTGAACTTCAGTTTCAAGAGGAACGAGTACAATGACATTGTTACATAGTCCATCATTCTGTGCAGGTGACTCTTCAAACGTGTTGAGTCTTTCTGTTTGAACTTCTTGTATAGTTGCAAGAGGAGGGTGTCTGTTACTCAGGAGTCCACGCGGCCTACTACTCAGTCTTGGCCACATAGTGTGGTTTGATTAGTTCTTTTGAGACTAATCTCTTCTCCTTTTTACCAGCAAGAGGCGGCAGAAGTGCTGTTCAACTGCTAGGACAGGTACAGGCTTTCTGAATGATGGCCCACATTATTTTTTGCCCACTATCTTTTCTCTGACCAGGTCCCTGACTTTAGGGATCCAGACAGGTCTTGCTGTGACAGACTTGACTTCCCAAGTGGCAGAACGTTTCACCTGGAGGTTACTTTGTAGTGCCCTGCATTCATTTAGATCCTGTAAAACAGACAAACGTTTATGGATGTCAAAAGGGTGTTCATTCACTACTGTGCCTTCACAATCAAGATCAGGTACCCACATTCTCATCCCAAACAGGACCTCATAAGGAGTGACACCCCCTAGAGAATTTCTTGGCTGGGTATTCAACGCCCTTTGAACTCCATACCAATGTTTTACTCAACTTCCACCCGAGCCTAATACTCAAGCTGTTAAAAATTGCTTTAAGTCAAGGTTTTTCCTCTCCACAACCAAATTTCCCTCTGGATGGATCAGAGAGGAGTACTGCAATGCTACACCCAAACCTCCCATGGCCTCCTTGTACTCTCGAGAGCTAAGCGCGGGGCCGCGGTCAGAATGTAGTGTGCCAATTGCATAGTTCCCTTTAAAAACTCACAGATCTTTTATAACAGTTCGAGCATCAGCCGAGCACTGGGGCCACACCCATAGGAATCTAGAGCAGGAATCCACTGCAACCATGATACACTTGTAAGCCCCATCACTTTGTAAGGGATCGCAGTGGTCTAAATAAACAAATGCAAGTGGTTTGTCTGATATTAGTAACAGTATCTGCACTGGACGTGTTATGGTGGATCCTTTCATCTGCAGACAGATGTGGCATTTCAAGACATAGTCCTTAGTTTTCTTTTTTAATTCTGGCCACCAGTAGCATTGTTTCAATAGAGAACAGTCGCTGTAACTCCTGCATGTGCAGAACCTATACCCTTGTGTGCTGCAAGAATAATCCTAACCTACGATCTATATTCGTTATTGCTCTATCCCCCACTCCAGGAATCTGAGCAAACAGAACGTTGTTTGCATTTAACTTGGAGTACTTGAGTGAGAATCTTTTCAGTACTGCCAATTTATTGCATGTAGCAAAAATCACAACCATTATCTCACACTCTTTTCTCGTTTTTGAACGAGTGATTGCAGCTACGGAAGCGGTGCGTACAGCTCCCTTTGCGGCTTCGTCAACCAATGAATTCCCTTCAACGTGAACGCCATCACGTTGATGACTCAATGTGTGTATAAAGTGAGCTCTTGGTAGTTCGTTTTTCAACTCCACTCCCTGTTCCCATAGCGTTTTGTGCTTAATTGTGCCACCTTTTGCATCTTTAAACCCATTCTGTCCCGAGTGATGTAAATATGCATTGTATGACTGCACACAGTAAAAGGAATCACACAAGATTAGTGTGGGGAATTCTAGATCTCTATTTATCAGTGCCAGTAAAAGTGGTTTTAATTCTGCCAGCTGAGCCGTGCAGTCTCCTAGAGACTGGGTTTTTGTAAAACTCAGATGAAACTTTCCATCCTGCATGTGCCCTTTAACGATAGCATACACGACGATGTATTGCGGTTTACTCCCTATCGTGGGTTTAACGGAACCGTCAGTGTAAATTATATATTCATATTGGTCTAGAGGCATTATTTCATTTAGTAGAGGATATTCTTATTCATATGGCAGAAATGCTTGTCTTTTTAGATTTGGGTCGTACCTGTATTCTACATTTGTCTCAGTGAGAGAATTAACCCATTGTATCCATCTTGGATGTAAGGTTTTAGTGTTGGGAACACTTGCCTTTGTTGCGGCTTCTAGAGCTGGAACTAGGGTAACAACTATTATAGCCTCCCTTGAGGCCAGTGCTCTTTCTCTCACTACGATATAAATAAACAGTGGTCCTAGACCTATTGATCGAAATAATTGACCCAATCAATCTTTGTTCATCAAATTAACATTCAAGAGTAGTTATAGTTAGGACCTATTATCCATAGGAAAAGTGCAACTTTCTATTGGCAATAACTTTGGCATGATTGATGAATCTTCTTGACATTTTCAGAAACTTTGGCAAACCCAGTTTTGCTCCTTCCCTGAAAGTTTGGGGGTGATTGGTCAAGCGGGGTCTGAGAAAAAAGGTGTGTCCCAAAACGTGTTTTCCCCTTGCAATTTCCCATAGGACCTTTAGCCATGGCTACAGCCCTAACGGCTGAACGGAACTACACCAAATTTGGCAGAGAGGTAGTCCTCAGTTCAGACTTGTGCCTTTTGCTTATATGGTGTCAATCTGTAACATCTTATATTACAAAATCAGAAAAGACAGAATTGAAAGAAATGTGGGAAGAGATTCCTCACAAGAAAACTTTAAGTAATAAATTATACAATCTCAGTTTGAAGATGTTATCTCATTGAGAAACCGGAGCATATGAATGCTCAGATCGGTTATCATCTGCAAGTCTATTTATTTTGCAACTTATACCGCGCAAACTAAAACCCGAAGGTGTCAAGGCGCCTAGCAAAAAAGAACAAAGAGCGAACAGACATGCACTTACATGTACGCTTGGACAAAGAGGCGAGTTTTAAGGGCTGCTCTGAAAGTTTGGAGGGAGGGGAGGGACCTAAGTTCTAATGGAAGATCGTTCCACCATTTAGGGGCCAGGAGGGAAAAAGCCTTACCACCCCATCTGGCTTTCCGAGTACGGGGGATGTGGAGGAAAGAGTGATTGGAGGAGCAAAGGCTCCTGCCAGGGTTGTAGTATGTCAGGATGGCTCTGATCCCTGTGGGGCTGCTTTTGGCCAAGGCTTTATAGACCATACACATGGACTTGAAGACAATCCGCTCCTTAATCGGAAGCCAATGCAACTGCTTCCTGGCCAGCGTGGCCGAAGAGCGACGGGGAAGATCAAGGACAAATCTAGCTGCCGCATTCTGGACTACCTGCAAGCGCTGCATCTGACTCTTATTCAGTCCAGCATACAGCGCATTGCAGTAGTCCAGGCGCGATCCCAAAAGGGCGACAGCAAGTTGTCTTCTTGCCGGCTGGGAAAGATAGTTCCTTATTTTCCTGAGGACATAAATTATGCCCCAACAGGTCGATACCGTCCTGTTGACTTGCTGGCGCATGTCCAGGGTAGGGTCAATCATTACCCCAAGGTTTTTAGCTGAGGAAGTAGGTTTGGGGCACAGACCAAGCGAGTCGGGCCACCACTCCATGGACCAGATATCTTCCCTTCCACCGAACACCATCACCTCGATCTTCTCCCTATTCAATTTGAGTGAGTTGTATATCATCCACTGGCCGACGGCCTCCATGCAGGATCTAAATCTGGAGGCGGTCAGCTCAATTGACTGGGAGAGAGACACGAGGATCTGTGTGTCGTCCGCATAGGAGACTACCTCCATCCCAAAAGATCTAATGAGTCTGGCAAGGGGGGTCACATAGATGTTAAAAAGGGTGGGACTAAGCGCCGACCCTTGAGGGACCCCACATTGCACAGACAGGGATGGAGATAGAAATTTTCCCAACATTACCCTCTGCTCCCTATGATCGAGAAAGGAAGAGAGCAGACCCAGGGCTGCCCCCCGAACCCCAATCTCGGCCAGTCGAGATGTTAAGACCTGGGGAGATAGGGTATCGAAGGCAGCTGTGAGATCCAGAAGGATCAGGAGGGATGTCCGGCCCTCATCCACACTCATGCAGATGGAATCGAGAACCAGGGTGAGGGCGGACTCGGTGCTATGTTCCCTCCTGAAACCATGCTGGGAAGGGTCAAGACAGCCTGAGTTCTCCACAAAGGCCGCTAGATGCTCGTTAAGATGGGACTCGAGCATCTTTGCAGGGGCCGGAAGCAGTGAGATGGGGCGGAAGTTTTTTAAAACCCCAGGATCAAGGGAGGGTTTCTTAAGAAGGGGTTTAACCACAGCATTTTTCCACTGCTGTGGAAAGATACCCTCCCTCATGGCCCCATTCATGATCTCAAGTAGAGGGGGTAGAAGAGATCCCCTGCACTGCTTCAGGATCTTGAGAGGGCAAGCATCTAGTGGAGACCCTGACTTGGTTTTATCAAGCCGCTTGTCGAGATCATGTAGGGAGAGCGGGGGGAAGGATTCCAGATAACCGGCCACGGGAGACTCTGCCGATGGGACATCAGGGACTACGGTAACTGATGGCTCTGCCGTAGAAAGCCTCTGAGACTCCAGGGCAGTGTAAATGTCCGCTATTTTGGACTGGAAGAAACGAGCGATGTCATTACAGAGCTCCTGAGAAGGAACAACTGGATCGGGGACCTGAAGAGATGTGATCGAGTCCACGATCCTGAAGAGCTCTTTGGGAGAAGAGAGAGAGGAAGTCAGGGTCACAAAGTAATCTTGCTTGGTCCTGATAACTTCCAATTTATATCTCTTGAGCAGGGTTTTGTGAGCTTCCCTGTCTTTGAGATCCCAACTGGCATGCCATCGATGCTCCTGTTTCCTAACTTCCTGCCTAAGGTGTCTGAGTTGTTCAGAGAACCAAGGAGCTGATGGTCTTTTCCTTGCTGAATAGCAGGACCGAGCTGGCGCCAGTTCGTCCAAGGCCTCTTTCAGAATGTTGTCATAATGTGGCACCGCTGAGGAAGGGTCCATCTCCCGAATAGAAGACAGACTAGAAATCCAAGGGTCAAAAGAGTGTTCATCGATCTTTTTGAAGTTCCTACGTACTTCAAAAGTACTTGGGACTTTCCTGACACTTTCCTGACTAGGGAGGGCCACTTTGAAAGGCACGGCCAAGTGGTCTGACCAGGAGAGGGAGAAAGGAACCATGACTGAAAGTCTCTGATCATTAGAGAAAATGCCATCGAGCGTATGACCAGCTCGATGGGTGGGTCCTTTCACCAGTTGAGTGAATCCACATGCTGTCAGAGCTTCCAGCAGCACGGAGGTGTCATGAGATTCCAATAGTTCCAAATGAAAATTAAAATCACCCAAAATAGTCAGATTCTCCCGACCAAAGTAGGGTTCCAGGAGTTGAAGCAGTTTTAGACTAAAGTCCGCTCTAGAACCGGGCGGACGATAGACCAAAATCCCATTAAATGGGGAGACATGGGACTCATGTAATGAGAAGTAGACCACCTGAGTCGCATCCTTGGGGTCAGATAAAAGCATGGTATGACATTGAAAGTTGTCCCTATGCAGGATGGCTAGGCCGCCACCGACCCGGCCGACTCTATCCTGCCGAGTCAGACAGTACCCAAATCTACAAGAATCATTTATGTGACTCTAGGTCTTGCAGCAATGCGAAATCGAGTACTGAAATCAGTCCAAGAAATTGAATATTTAGCAGCAAAAAGATCCAGAAAGTACAGATATTTTGAAAACAAATATGTTGGATACATATTACCCAAACAGAAGTCATCATCTTGAGAACATGTGACTCTATGAAGTACTGCAAAACTACACTTTTAAACGGAATACTACAGAGAACATCAATGATGGAAAATATGGAGTAATTGGTTCCGAAGGATGTTTGGTGAAACACACGAAAGGAAATTTGAATAATCACAGGAAGCTGAGTAGTGACACTGCTGATAAAAGGGAACTTTACTATTTTGCTCCTTTACAACTATTCAAACCATGGCGTTAAGAACTGGAATTACTTGGAGATTTCCAGAGCTTTGAAGATTCCTTTAATGCTTGTAAAGAAAGCATACAATGAAGCGCTTTTGCAAATTATGTGAAAATGTTGAACAATGAAATTGATCTTGAAGCTACAATTGCAGCTGAGATTGCTAGAGACAATTCTCAAGACAGTCAAAGTTCTCCTGCGCTGAGCAATCGCCATGAATGAGGTGGAAATAGCGATGTATCAAGCTCAAGAAGATGTAACAAACTTAGCAAACTTGGAAGAACAACTATATGTTAAACAGAAATAAATATATGAGTAAGTAAGACAACAGATTGACCATGGATTACTTCATGAAAAGAAAGAGTGCTTATGCACGTCATTTCAACCTATCTGAATGTATGTGAGTGGACAAGCTGGAACAGGAAAAAGTTTTTTAATTAAAGTAATTACAAGTTGTCTACAGAAAACAAGAGTCGCTTTTGTCTTGTGTTGTCATTGCTCCAACTGGGTTGACAGCACACAAAATTAAAGGAATTACTTTACATCATTTACTAATGCTATCAATAGAGCATAAAAACAAATTGGAATACCACAAGCTATCTGGTGAAGCTTGTTGTGAAGTTTCAAGAGTCTTGAAGAAAATGAAACTTCTCATTATTGATGAGGTAAGCATGGTATCAAACTTAATGCTTGACTTTGTGCATTTAAGGATGCAGCAAATTCTTAAAACAGAGTATGACGTGTTATTTGGAGGAAAACACGTCATAGTTTTTGGAGATCTACTGCAACTGATTCCTGTAAAAGGACAACCAGTTTTTAAAACACTTGCTCATGAAGACACCAGAAAGTCTCTGGGTAGTGTTGGAAACGTGGAACTCATTACAAATATGCGACAGGCAAATGTTGGTTATGGAACTATTCTCCAAGATATAAGAATTGGACTACTGACAAGACATGGCAAACAAGCTTTACAGACGTGACTATTTTCCAATTTGTTTCCAAATGAAACTATAGTTCCTGAGAAAATATACATGGAAATTGCAGATAAGAAATCTGCTTAATGCCAACACTACATGAGTGTTCGATATCCAATAAACAACTTTTGAAACTGGAAAATGAAAAAATAATAAAATTGGAAGCCATTGATAAAATAGAACATGAAGGAATCACTATTATTTTGCCCGAAAATTTGAAGTCAAAATTGGATTCTTTAGAAAAATCAATATCTAAAACTGCTGGTTTAGAAAAGAATCTAAATGCATGTAGGAACTGTCGGATAATTTTAGGCCGTAATTTGGATGTAGAAAAAGGTTTAGTTAATGGAGCAATGGGCAAAGTTGTGGATTTTGTTAATTATCAAAATAAAGATGGTATTGAATTCCTAAAAATTATATTCGATCAGATTGAAGACGTGAAACAAATTAGTCGTTGTTCTGTTCATTTTTTGCTTGTTAAAGATTGTTATGTCCGTAGAAAACAGTTTCCATTTTCTCTGGCACATAAATTGACTATTCATAAATCTCAAGGTTTAAACGTTGACAGTGCTTTGGTGAACATTGGAAATTCTATGTTTACAGTAGGTATGGCATATGTTGCTTTGTCCAGAGTCAGAACATTATCTGGTTTGTTTTTGATTGATTTTGATGATACTAAGATTACTGCAGATGCCAATTGTTTCAAAGAGTACAATAGGTTAAGAAGAACATATGCTCCTAATTTAGGTCAGTATCCTGTATTTGAAAAGCGTGTGATTGCTCGAAAGAGAAGGTATGAGAATATCTGTACTGAAGGTGTAGAGAAGGGAAAAAACAAGATAATGTTGTGAATGCAAGCAAAAAGAAAAAGGACACTGTTGAAGAGATTGTTGGTTTTTAGTTTGAAAATAGTTCTGGTGTCAACTGCTATGCTAATTTAGTGGTCAATGTTTTGTTTCTTGAAGGTTTGCAACAGCAAATTATGGAGAATCGTGAAAAAAGATTTTGTTCCTTGTTACATTCTCTTTATGAAAAATTGAGTACAGATAAAAGTAAAATACAAAGCGTTTCTGATGTTCTTAATCTTCTGGGGATGTATGACATTACAACGCATGCTTTTACATCGCATGCTTTCACAACGCGGGTTTTACAACGCATACCATTACAACGCATAGTGCTTTGGGGCGCTGGATAGTGAATAGTTTAATTTACTATTCCAACTTCAGTCCCCGTGGATAGTAGGGAAGGTGTTGGACAGTAAATGAAACCTATTCCCTATCCTAGAGCGCCCCCCAGCGCAATGCGTTGTAATGGTTTGCGTTGTAAAAGTTGCGTTGTAAAGGCACTGCGTGGTAAAAGTTGCGTTGTAAGTGATGTTTCCCATCTTTTGGATGTATGTTCTGGTTCTACACAATTTACCCAAAATTTCCAACAAAATGCTCAGGACTTTCTAATGCATATGCTTACAGAATTGGAAAATGAAGGTGTAGACATAGAGAATCTGTTTGGCCTTTGTTATAAATGGGAACATCATTGTGAAAATTGTATGTATACATGTATGACTAATGTACACACTGAAAGATTTTTATATTGGACATTACCGGACTGTAAATCGGTGTCTTTCAGTAAATTAGTTAAAGCTGCAAACCAAAACATGGAGTGTAGGCAATGCAAATCAGAAATGTTATCAATATTATTTATCCAAAGATATAGAAAATATATAATTTTAATGATGCAACGCTGTACAGCTGACAGAAGAAAATTGGATACTTTAATAAAACATTTTGTAGCTACACAACTATCAATATCAGGAAGGACTTTTGTAGCAGTAGCAATAATTTTCCACAATGGTCCTTCAATAATATCTGGACATTACACTGCATATCTCAAAAGTGAGAAAGGCTGGAGTCTTTGTAATGATGCTGAGTTGGTTTTCAAACAACGTTTGCCTTTCGAATTACCAAATTCCTACCTAATATTTTTAAAGCCAAAGTTTTAGGAAGATAATTCAGCCTCTGAGGAATTTATTGTTATCATTTCATAAGATTATCATTGGACAATTTGCATGAAAATGACTGCAAAAATAAAATTTGGCCTCAAGGAAATGTATTTCTTTGAATTATGGACTTTTTGTTGCACATTGTCTCGGTGTATATTTTTAACTGCCAGTATTTATAGTGTTTATAAAATTAAGTTATAACATTTTCTTAGCAGTAATCATTTTACATACGTGTGATTTGTATTGTCTAGTATTTTACTATACATAGATTATTGCTTTTTTTTTATACAATCTAATTGATTGGTTTTTTTTGCACTATTTCTAGTGAAATTCAATATATTCTGAGAACAGCAAAAAAGGCAAAGAAATTACTTTGTAAAATGTTAAAATTATGCTGTGCTCTTAAAAATGTATTATATGTTATAACTATTTTTTCTTTTTTTTACAGATTTTAATTTTAAGATATCGAATTTACCACCAATCAGAATATAAAAATCAAGTGAATGAAATGTGTACTGTTTTTTACTCTTGAGGTAAGTTTTAGTAAGTCTTAAAATGCAGAATGAATAAGGTTTCCACATAGTTGAAGAAAAGGAACATGGATGGACTATATTTCCGTCAGAAAATTGCAGTGCAAAAAGGTATAAAATAGGGGACAGCTTCAGAACACCTGTCTGCAAGATATATGGTATTGTACAAAATAGATTAATATGGTTCTTTTGAAGGTCTTGATAATTTCTGAATTAAAAGAAATGAAACTGTTTAATTTAATCCACATCAGTCAGTGTTTTTGCAAATGTAATATTAGGTTGCATTCCTTCCCTTCAGTAATATATAAACATGTCCTATCAGTTCCCTAAAACGTAAGTAGTTGTAAATGTATCTTGTTCTCTGTTATCAGTACAGAAATGCACTCCTATATTAACAATTGGCCTAGCCATTAACTCTCTTTCTTATTTACAAGGTGAGGAAAAGGCATTCTGTATACCTTTTCTTTTCCATGTAAATATAATCTCGTTATACACAGTACACAGTACTTTGCGTTGAAAAGATGTTCTATTCGTTTTGCTGTGCGTGTTTTGCACAGAACACTTATAGAACAAGACTCATTTCCAGATTTATCAGAAATCATAACTCTAGACATGTTTGTGAATGCTACACCATCCTTCTATTGGTATAGCAAAGCACAACGTGGAAAATTATTTTCACTTCTCCTCATTGTTTCACTTTCAATATATGCTGCAAAGCACAGCATACATTGAAGGAGAAAAATGCCTTTACTGATTGTTTTTGTGCAAGAAGGTGTCCCTTCTTGCACAAAAACAATCTCCACATGACACAGACATCCTTGCTCCATGGTGCAGTTTCTGCAGCTGTGCAGAGGGAAGCACAGAGTTGCAACATATTTATGTACCTATGTTACATCCTTGTGCTTCGGAAGTACCACAGTACGCTGTAGTTGAACAGCTTACAGTGTCATGCTGCAACACTTCCTTATAATTCTGCATGTATGCATTCACCACACATCCGAAATGTATTTTTACAGTCAATTATGCACTACACATACATTCATCTCAACTTTCACACACTAGCTTTCTAGTTTAGATCTTTCTTTAACCAGAGTAGTTGGTTCTGAAAATAACTTTTTTTTTCTTTTTGTTGTTTTGGGTTTTTGGGGGATTTTTTGAACGATTTTATATATTTTTTAATTTTTTGTAGAACAGGGGAAAACAAAGAACTGGGAAAAAAGAGCTAAAAACTAGGAGGAGAGAAGAAAATAAATCTAACAATGGTGGTGGTCAACAGCTCAACACACCAGATCCCACCACTGCTCTCTATATGCTATTGGCCATCCACATTTTACACAGCTCATTTGTAAGTTTCCCAAATTGGGGACAAATATCAGGATGTATGGTACAGGTTAATGGTGTTGATCCACTCGTACTCGGGCCTTCTGATGAAGCAGGAGGAGCCTCTCTCAATCTTCTTAACTCCTCCCTTGCAAAGTTGACTGGATGCTTAGTTTGCAAGTGCTTCCGCATGCTTGCAGTTCCGCAGGAGTACTTTTTGTTGGGGTCTCCCCTTCAAAGCACTTCCTTGCATATGCTGCAAGTAACTTTTGTTGCATTAACCATTTTCAAGCCTGGTGGAAAGGTGAAAAATTTCCAGACAATGCTGGTATATTTTTCCTTTGGTGCAGGTTCAGGAACAAATTCTTGCTCTAATGAGTTCTCTGAATCAGAGGATGATGATAGATTAGCAGCCAGGGTATGTTTAACCCTTTCCACGCTGATGACGAGCCCAGCTCGTCACGTAAAGTGCGTTTTCGCAAATCCCAGCGTGCGAGCGGAATTCCGCTAGCGCGCATGGTGTTAAATGAATCTCTTCTCCAGAAAAGAAGGAGCAGTAGATCCTCTCAGGGCATCTTTCTCTAAGAAAAGTTCTAAGAAGAGTGATTGAAATGGGTGAGGTCCTTCAATAGTTTCAATAGGAATTGTAATGAACCAATCAAATCTCTGTTTTTGAAGTCACATGGGGTGCGTGTAGGATGCATGTAGGATGCGCACACTCAGCACACACTCTGCTCGCACCTTGCTTGCGCCTAGCGCGACTTCGCGAAATTGCATTAAAAAGTGATGTACTTTTTAAGAAAGTTAAAGAAAATTATTTTTATAATAACCTTGGATAATCTCTTGTCTTAATGTTTATATTAAATATATATAAATGAGTTTTTCAACATAAAAAAAAATCACGGAAGTCGTGCACCCACCGCGTTCGATATGCATATGATGTACCGCACTACCGCGCGTCCGTCACGTCGCGTTATACGTACATCTTGCGTATGCAGCAGGCATAGCACACAAGTCGCATAGCAACCGCGTTGGAAAAGTCTTACCCGTCGCACACCGTACACGGATCCTAGACAGCAACCCTAAAATGGCGAACACGTATCACACAGTAATCGACATGGTGTTCGTAGGCTACGCGACTCCAAAAAAATAAAAAACAATAATGAAAATAATTTAATTATATTATAAACAATATAAAATAATGGAAACAAAATATTTTTATGTAAAAAATGTGTAATGTAAATTAAAAAATAACATCTAAAAATAAAAAGATAAAAAAATGTAGTTAGAAAATATGGCGTGGTTTGGACGCCGGAGAAAATGGCGGCGTGAGCTCTCTCCTCCTCCCATGGTGCTGGATCTAACCCCTCTTTCAGCATCTTCCTGCAACTAGTGACCTGCCTCAACATAGGGAAAAGCCTTGGAATATGTGAGGCACCTGGGGATAACACCTAGGTCGATTTTCTGCATTTTGAGGGATTTTATGGAGCAGTGACCAGAACGACTCGTGTGGCTCCCAGCAGCGAGGCCTCAATCCTATGGGCCCATGTTGCCGCCGGACCGCCGGAGCGACCAAGACTCACCATTCCACACAGACAATCGCCCCACGACGCTGGTTTGCGCTTCTGTGTGGTAGCGGGGCACGGCACATGGCAGACATCACCTGGAGGCTTTCTTTCCACTTTACCGGCATGTTGCGCGCTAACCCACAAAAATGGCGGCCATTCCCGGCTCCTCGTGGAGAACTCCCTGAGACCCCGACGAGTGCCCAATCAAGCGCGTCTTCTCCCCGACAGCTGTTTCGGTTATGGCCCAGAGATAGTGGATCACTGCAGTATCCAAGCATATTGGCATTTCCTGAACCCGATGGGGGCGCCTGCATGTGACTGTAATTGTTGGAGCTGAGAATAGCTGAGAATAGCACGATCATTCCAGTGCGCCAGTTTCTAGCTCTTCTTTCCACAAAACCGTTAATATAAGATGTGCTTAACATGCATGGCATACTGCCATACTTGCTTCAACCTGCCTAATGCATTGTGATGAAGTTTGATGTTGCCTGACTTTAAAATCGATACCGAGTGAGAGGGTCTATCACCATCATTAACATTTCCTGACCCTAAGATGGCCGACATTATGGACAATTATTAATATTAATGTTCCATTGAGACACCGAGGTTAGTTTTTGACATACTACTGGTGCATCATTCCTTCAATGTTTACGGGGACCAGCCTCTACGATCTACCTGAGCACAGCTGGCTGCAAATAACTATTGTGTGCAAATATAACTTTACGCCGTGACTTGCTACCTGTGGCCTATACCCCACAGCGGTTATCAGCTCCTGGCAACATGGGTGACAAAGAAGCTAAAAATCTCAAGAAGCTTAAAGCCAACCCACCGAATCCTGACTCACCCACTAAGGGCAAGCGCAGCATCAATGCGACACTGGACACAATACTGCTCAAGCCGCAGAGATCCGCGATTTGGCTAAATCTACCAAAGAGGAAATATTTGCTATCAGGCAGGATATCAGGGACATCAATGTCAGACTCTCTGAGAAAAAATGCAGAATAAGTCAACTAGAGGACACAGAAACGAAAGTATGCAAGTCTCTCAAAAATCTATCAACTACAACAGACTCCCTAACAAGACAACTGTCTGAATTGGAAGACAGGAACCGTAGGGGAAATCTGCGTATTTTTGGAATTCCAGAGGGATCTGAAGACAACGCTGGCTCCTGTATCTCTTTCTTGGAGTCCTGGTTCACACAAGCCACTAACCTTTATTTCAGCATTCCTCTAGAATTTGATCGGGCTCACAGGGTCCCAGCTCGAATCACGTCAGGTCAAAGGGGCCCTAGACCAATCGTATGTAAACCTCTCTGATACCAAAACGTCGAGCAGATCCTGGCCTTCAGGCGCAAGAACAATCATATTCTATGGAAATCTAGCAAGATCATTTATCTCTCAGGACTACAGCAAAGAGACGGTAGACACTAGAAAAGGCTTTCTTGCTCTCAGACCAAGACTACATGCTCTAAATTACCAGTATGGCTTTGCAGGTCCGGCGAGATTTAGAGTTTTGATACAAGGGGTACCGCAAGTATTCACGGATCCGGCACATTTGAAGAGAATCCTCGATGGCCAGGATGATCCCTCAATGGATACTGCCGCATCAGGTGCTCCTAGTGTGGGCACTTAACGATCACTTCATGCGCCTTCTGTTCCTATCTATGCATTTGTTATTGCCCTAAGTTTGCCAACAGGCCTGCCAATAGGCTTTCCTTTTGCCAACAGACACTCCAATGTTAAATGTTTAGTTTTATATCATTTCGCTGTACACTTGAAAAAGCCTCATGTAGCATGTCACTTTTAACCAAGATTCCTATTTTAATTGGTTGATACTAATCTCACAGACCTGCCCGGTTTCTGGGTTTATTCAGTTGCTATAATGTCAAGTAACAGGCTTAAAAGTGCGATTTATGGGTTAGCTTGTGAGCCAGACACTATTTCATCCCACTGTTCGCTTGACCTGGCCCCACAGTCATAATGCTAGTACATAGACAGGTCTGACTATAGGTAACAGGTCCATAATCCTGATCACTTGTAGTGATTTCATACTACAAGTTGATGTACGACACAGCATGATGAAACACGGTGAGACAAGATGAAGTTGCAGACTGTAGTGTAATTATTGTTAATTATTGCTAACCCTTCTTCTAGTATATGAGCTGCATATATTCCTTCTGGCTAACATTCGTTAATACTCAGCTGGAACATCCTCAGGCTCAAACATTTGGTTACACTGTTAGAACTAGTTGCTTCCAGAATTGGTAGAAATTGAGTATGTTTAAGTTTATTAGCTCCATGGGAGGGGAGTTGTTGCTTTTTTCTCCCTTGTCACCATTTCTTTGGAATAATTTTGGGGTGGGTGGGGAGGGTTTGGGGAGTGGGGGGATTTAGAGGGGACCCTGTCTGAGTGGTTGTGTTTCTTTCTTTTATTTTTGCTTATCAGTCTGATTTTAGTCTTATGTAACTGCACTTCGTGCTCTAGTGACAGAGCCCAATTCGAGTCCTTGTCTTTGTGTATCGGTACAGGAGGCTTCTACCACATTATTGCTTTCGCTTTTGTTCATCAATCGTTTGCCTCTTGGCTCAAGTGCCCATTACCGCAAGTGGTCTTTGTAATTATGGTTATATAGTATGCGCATAGAATGACTTGCTGTCAATGCTAACTCCCTCTAGTGCCATGGCTCACAAAACCAATACTATTAAAATTGTCTCACTTAACGTCAAAGGCATCAATCACCCGATCAAAAAGATGAAGATACTTGATTATGTCTATAAACAAAAGGTTACATAATATTACTCCAAGAAACGAAAATGGACTTATCACAGTTCAATTCAATGAAGAACAGAACGTACAGTGAGGTAGTAGGCTCAGAGGCCCTAGGGAAAAAGAATAGGGTTTTGACCCTAATTGCAAACAAATCTAATATTGACATATTACAGAGTACTGCAGATGCTAAAGGTAGATGGGTTGTAACAAAACTTTCCAAAGACAACAGGGAATTTTATGTCACCAATATTTATGCCCCTAATAAAGATGACCCGGACTTCTGGAAGGAGTTGTGCGAACACATTGATACGATACAGGATAACGCAACACACATTAAGGGTGGCAATTTTATTCTTCCCCTAGACCCGCTGTTAGACAGAGACTCTCGTTGCCCCTATCGTTGAAACGCCTCTCATAGAGCACTCATTAACCTCTGCACTCGTTTCAACCTGATAGACTCATGGAGACTACAGAATCCCACAGATAGAGACTACACTTTCTTTTCACCTCCCCACAACACATACTCATGTATAGATTATATTCCTGCTTCCCGCCACACTTCTATCGATATCGAAGAAACCTCGATTGAACCAAGAGTAATTTCAGACCACTCCTGTATTCCGATGTCCCTAGCAATACTGAATGAGGCTAAAAAAACAAACTTGTGGAGACTCAATAACGCAGTATTAAAGAACAAAGCTCACAGGCAAGCTATTGAGAAGGCTATACGAGAGTATCTTACATCTAATAAAAAAGGGGAAACTTCTGACCTTACAAGGTGGGAGGCTCTTAAGAGCACCATTAGTGGCGTAATATTTAAAATACGAGCAGCCATGAATAGAGATGCCAATAGTAACCTGACACGCCTAGAACAGGAAATATCAACGCTATAAAAAAGACATGTACTCTCCAAAGATCCCCTCATTATGAACAACATAATGAATAAAAAATATGAATATAATAAAATAGTCAGTGAAAGAGCAGGAATCTGGCTAAAGACTCAAAAAAACGTTAGGTTATGTGATTCCAATAAAGCAGGTAAGAGCCTCGCATCTTACCTGAAATTTAAATTACTGCAAACAGCAATTAAGAGTTTAACAGGTCAGTCCGGGACGTCCCACTCTGACCCCTCCAAAATCGCAGACATCTTCAAGGATTTTTACAACACCTTATATAGCAAAAACAGAGATCTTGACATATCGAAAATAGAGGAGTACTTAAATATCTGCACACTTCCCTCACTCTCAGCACAAGACCAATCAGAACTTAACCTTCCCATTTCTGCCCAGGAAATTGAAAATGCACTTAAAACTCTTAAAACCGGGAAAGCCCCTGGGTGGAACAGGTTTAGAGCTATGTTTTATAAAAGCTTTTCCCCAATACTGTCTGAGCACCTCAAAGACCTGTATGAGGAATTCACTAATAGCGATCAAGTTAATCGTACCCTGGCTGAAGCTATCATAGCGGTAATTAAGCATGGGCGAAATTTGCAAATTTCCCTGCGAAATCGCAAAAAAAATCTGCGAACTCGCGAATTTTACCACGGAATCGTGGATTTTTTTGCGATATGCCCTGGAGTACTTTCTACTGGCTAATCCAGTAAGTGCTCCCTCATTGGGTAAATGTATAGTACTTTTACTACACTGCAGCTGCGTAAAGGGCCAGAAGATGTGTCTCCAGTGACCATGTGTGCCTGTAACACAGGCACAGGCACACATGGTCACTGGAGACACATCTTCTGGCCCTTTACGCAGCTACAGTGTCGTAAAAGCACTATGGGGCAGATTTACAAGCCGCTTGCGCCTCTTTTGCGCCGCAGTGGAGTCACTTTTGTGATGCAGCGGCAGCACAAAAGATGCGCCATGGTGCTGGGTATTAACAGCGTGACGCATCTGAGAGATGCGTCACGTTGTAAAGCCCTGCGCCATCAGGAGGCGTTCCGGCGCAGGGGAGGGCGTTCCTGCCCAGGAACGCCTCCTAAAAGTGGCTGAGTGAAATCTACAAGATTTCACTCAGTCACTTTTAGGCCAATGCTGCGTCAAAACCCTGCGCCTGCTTGAAGCATGCGCAAGGCTTGATGCAGAATTGGGGAGATAGGGCCCCCCAGAGCACTACTGGAGCTGTGTCACGCTTGCGACGCAGCTCCAACAATGCGCTGCTTTTACGGCACAGATGGTTGACGCATATGTGCCGTTTTTGCCACATGGTGCGGCGCATTGTTAATGCGGCGGACCATGGGTGGCGGAGCTGCGGCGCACAATAACTGCCGCATCCCTGGGGATGCGCCAGTTATTGTAAATCTGCCCCTATACATTTAGCCAATGAGGGAGCACTTACTGATTAGACAGTAGAAAGTACTCCAGTTGAGTAGAGGTATTGCACAAAACGGTGGCATCTTCGTGGACAAACACGCAGGACGGGATTAATTCTGCCCCCCTGTTAGACTCATTTTTTGTGCCCTTCTGCCCTCTGTTAGACTCGTTTTTCCCTTGTTTTTCTGCCCTTCTGCCCTCTGTTAGACTCGTTTTTTGTACCCTTCTACCCTCTGTTATTCCCTTGTTTTTCTGCCCTTCTGCCCGATGTTAGACTCGTTTTTTGTGCCCTTCTGCCCTCTGTTAGACTCGTTTTTCCCTTGTTTTTCTGCCCTTCTGCCCTTTGTTAGAGTGCTTTTTGTGCCTTTCTGCCCTCTGCATTACCACATCACTCAGCGCTACCCCAGCATCACTCAGCACCACCACATTATCACTCAGCACCACCACATTATCACTCAGCACCAAAACAGCATCACTCAGCATTACCACAGCACCAGTCAGCACCACCACAGCATCATTCAGCACCACCACAGCACCACTCAGCACCACCACAGCATCACTCAGCACCACCACAGCATCACTCAGCACCACCACAGCACCACTCAGCACCACCACAGCATCACTCAGCGCCACCACAGCATCACTCAGCGCCACCACAGCATCACTCAGCACCACCACAGCATCACTCAGCGCCACCACAGCATCACTCAGCATCACCACAGCATCACTCAGCACCAGCACAGCACCACTCAGCACCACCACAGCATCACTCACCGCCACCACAGCATCACACAGCACCACCACAGCACCACTCAGCGCCACCACAGCACCACTCAGCGCCACCACAGCACCACTCAGCACCACCACAGCATCACTCAGCACCACCACAGCATCACTCAGCACCATCACATTACCACTCAGCACCACCACAGCATCACTCAGCACCACCACAGCATCACTCAGCACCACCACAGCTTCACTCAGCATCACCACAGCACCACTCAGCATCACCACAGCACCACTCAGCACCGCCCCAGCATCACTCAGCACCACCCCAGTATCAATCTGCGCAACCATTCAACAACAACTGGTTCAAATATGTTCTCTCAATGTTTCAAGCTTTATTACAAATGTCACAAAAAGATGTTAATATTTCACTTCTGTTCTTGGATTTTCATCACAATAAAACACACTGAACACAATCTTCACAAAAGGCATTTAAAAAAGTTTAAGCTACTGCCATTATGAATGAAAATCACTTTTATTTAAATATTAATTATTTAAAAAAAAAATTAATAGCCATTGTAATTTGTAATATCAATACATCTAAGTCACGTAAATACAAAACATGTTGTATTAGAAAACCTACAGGTGTCACATTTGCGAAAGTTATAACTATTGGCATTGTAAATGACAAAGCTATTAATTTAGCTATTTTCAAAACCAACACATAAATAAAAAAAATTGTCATTTACAAGACCAATAGCTCAAACTTTCCTAATGCAAGACCTATTGCATTGAAAATGCTTGTTTTTATATTTGTCAGTGCTTCCTGTTGAGGTTTAATTTTCGTGACAGGCACCTCATTGCCTACTTGTAACTATTCTCTGACACTGCTTCAAGGGTCAGAGCAGGGTCAGAGAATAGTTGCAAGTAGGCAACGAGGCGCCAGGAAGCACTACCAGGCTTACATCAGCAGGTGCCGAAGTTGAAGTTAATTTCTTTGTAACCCTTTTGTAAAAGGTTACAAAAAATTAGCTTCAACTTTTGCACCTGCTGCTGTAACCCTGAAAGTGCTTGGCTGAAAATTCGTCCCACTGATTCGCGGATTTTACTGCGATTTGGCGAGATTCGCGGATCGTGAAATTGCGGAAAATCTGCAAAGTCCGCGAGCAGAACGAATTTTCAGCCCATGCTTAGCGGTAATACCAAAAGAGGGAAAGGACCCATCATCCCCGAAAAATTACAGGCCAATCTTGCTAATTATCTTCGATTGTAAAATTTACGCTATAATACTCGCTAAACGGATTCAGAAATTCCTGCCCAAACTCATTCACCCCTCACAGGTAGGCTTCCTAAAAAACAGACTGTCCAGCGACAATACACGCATCCTAGCGCACATATTAGAAAGGGCGAATTTGACCAACTGTCGCAGTCACCTTAGACGCCGAACAGGCCTTTGACAAGGTTGACTGGACCTGCCTGGAAGCTGCTTTAAATAAATTCAAATTAGGAGAGGACTTTATCCGAATGGTGATGGCTCTATTTTCCAGCCCCTCAGCCAGGGTAAGAGCGAGTGGCTGCCTTTCATCCTCATTCAAACTGGAACAGCGTACGAGACAGGCCTGTCCCCTTCCCCCCTCCCTCTTCCTGCTCGCTATTGAACCCTTCCTTCACCACATGAGGAATAATGATCAAATCAAAGGGGTTGGCTTTGGCAGACACATAGTTAAAATAACGGCCTACGCGGACGATGTCTTAGTAGTATCTGAAAACGCAGAGGCCGCAGTTTCAGCTCTGATGTCCTCAATAGCGGACTTCGCTGCATTGTCCGGCTACAAGCTAAATAAGGACAAAACAGAAGTGAAACTCCTAAACAACATCGGCTACAAAAGCATTATGGGTAATTCAGGCCTACTTTGGCAACCTAAATGCTTTAAGTACCTCGGTCTGGAATTCGAGAAGGATTTAATCAACACCCTTAAAACAAATGAGCCCGCCCTTTACAAAAAGATATCATCCTTGTTAGACGGCTGGTCCCCAAAATTCCTGTCATGGTGGAGGTGAGCAGAAACGCTGAAAATGATGATAACCCCTCTAGTTAATTATCTTATCTGTATGCTGCCTATGCTGTTATCAAACGAATTCCTGAAAAAGATGTATTCACTTTTTAATACATTTCTATGGCAGGACATGAAACCAAGAACTGCTTTACGCAAACTTCAATTACCTAAAGATAAGGGGGGTATAGGGCTGCCGAACTTCAGGAAGTACCAAACTGCATACTTATGTAAACAGGGATCTAACTGGCTTCTCCCTCACTCAGACTACACTCCTGTCTGGGTGAACATAGAAAGAGCGACCATTAACAATATGCCTCTCTCTGCAATACTGACAACTGATATTTCTGCCTTTCCCCACTCTAGATACATCTTGCTCAATACTAAGAGGGCCCTGCTAAGACTAGAGAGGAACTCCAAAGTCAAGGTCAAAATACACAAATCCAATCTGGCCTCTTTATGGCATAACCCGAGATTAAAAATAGGTGGCAGGTCCCTCTATTGGGAACACTGGTCAAAAAACGGGGTGAATTTAGTCAAAGATCTATTGATGGGCTCTTCGCCTTTGCCTTTCTCCAATTTACAGTCCCAGTACCTATGGACTTTTATAGATTCTTACAACTCAAATCACTAATCTCAGCCCGTGCCATCTCCCCATCCGACCCCACAATAAGCGGCAAGCTGTCTCAACTCATAAAAGTGGGACACACAGTTTCAAAGATATATAAACTCCTCTCCCCAAACAAACAAAAAGCACAGAGGAAGTGCGAAACATCTTGGGAAAAGGAAAAAAACTCTACCAATATACCATTTGACTGGAAGAAGATATACCTGACACCTTTCTCTAACAAAATTTCGCCTATACTTTCTCAAACCAAATTAATGTTAATAAACAGAACGTATTGGACCCCGGAGAAAATCTTTAAACTTAAACTCATCGATAGCCCCACATGCTGGAATTGCAAGTCTCAAGTAGGTGACTTGGCTCACATGCTTTTCTTTTGGCTCGTTGCTACAATCCTAGTGGGATAAGATTAATATTTACATACAAAGAACCTTTCATTACCGCCCACCTAGAGAATTCGCCTATGTTTTATTAGGGGCTATAGATCCTTATCTTTGAAATGTCCAAGATCAGCATTTAATGGATCTCATGCTCACACTAGCATGCAAAGTTATCCTAAGTAAATGGAAGAGTACCAATAAAGTCTCCTTTAAAATTTGGCAAGAGTGGCTGTTCTCACTAACAGGTGCGGACAATGAGGCGCTCCATACTTCACCATGGCGCAAATCGCACAACAAATTATGTGGCTCTCTCGACACCTTAGAACTATGCTACAACCCACCATGAGCTTTCAATTAATATTATGCATATTATGTTTCAGATTCCTCCTAACCGTGATATACCTTGCGTCTGCTAGATTTGCTTGCCAGCAGTTCTGACCTTCTGACATTATTAAACTCACACTTGATGCAGATGTGTTTTCTGTTACTGGTGCGATATCTCTCATAAGGCTATATTAATTGTTGTCATAATTTATGTATTGTTCTTATTCTTTCTCCCTTTCTTCTTTAATTTGTTATTATTGCTGTCGCTGTTGTTATTATTATGTATATAGTGCCACCTGGGTTTAATCGCAATTTTCACTGATCCTGAATGGTTTGTACTATTACTATCATGTAATGTTACTCAGGATATAACTATGCCTATGATTGTCATCCCCTTGTATTCTTTTGGTTTTTGTATTGTCTGCCCTTGCATATTCTGAATAAAAACGATTTGAACTAAAAAAAGAAAATAAACAAGAAATGTATTTAAAAATTATCATTTAAAAAACCTTTGAAATTCACTAAAAAAAACATAGGTTTCCGACACGTTATAGTTAGCAATTAGCGTTTAAAAAACCTTTGAAATTCACTGAAACAACCATAGGTTTCAGACAAGTTATAGTTAGGAATTAGCATTTAAAAAACCTTAGAAATTTACTTAAAAAACCATAGGTTTAAATGTTGTTATAGTTAGCTACACATTTCACTCATATAAAACTATTGAAATTCCCCGTTATTGTTCCCCCGTAATAGAACTATAACTCATGCGCCCGCAATCCACTGCTGATGATGTCACATATTACATCATTCATGACATGGTCAGTGACATCACTGATGACATCATCCATGTGACAAGTTGATACACCTCATCATACAGTAGCATAACCTTTCAACACACATTATAAAATATGGAGTATCATGTTTGAAACCAGTGACACACCAATACAAGTTTCTAAAAACCCATTTAGTGATTCCTACATTTACACACACATCTAAACATTTATGTATATATTCAGTCATACATGCTATCAAAGATCAATAGAATACGATTAAATATACTGATAAACCTACATCAACATTACACACCAGCACACATCCTATTCAATTATGCAGACATCCTACTCACTTATGCAAACAATTGATCATATTTATATTTACTAAGCGACACACTTACACAAACACCACTTTATTTATTCATATAGTTAGAAAGTCATACATAGTGTGTTATAAAATCACTATTACAAGTATAAAGTTATCCATACAGTCCCTCATACAATCACTGAGTCTTAGGTATACTTATGTATATACAACAACTGTCACATACACTGCCTTTTGTATTTCTAGTTTTTTGGACATGTATGATTAAGAAATATATTTACTCATCACCACACCCATAAAGAGGTTCACTCACCCAAACAACTGTTTCCACATACAGTCTTAACCTCATATACCTACTAAATCAACTATTTACACATCTTTGGACAGTCACCTACCCTCCACCCAACCACAAACAAATTCATTCACTATCCCATACAAATACTCACTTAACTAATTAATATCTAATATAGACTTTCACATAGCTAGTATCCAACGGATGTAGTAGTTTACACAGCAAGAGATAGAGTGATACAGGTATTCACACAGTTTAATCACTATCGCATATATTTAGTGAGACACTTTAGATTAATCACTTAGGCAGTCAACCACACTACTACTAAATCCTCCATCCACACACTTATACATCCACTCCGTCTTCAATGCAGATTAATATATACATATATATATATATAAAACACTTATTTAAATATCGAACTAAACCACATTCATTGGATGATGTCATCAGTGATGTAATTTAAGATGTCATCAGTGATGTCACTGACCATGTCATGAATGATGTAATATGTGACATTATCAGCAGTGGATTCCGAGCCCGCGAGTTATAGTTACTACAACTAACTATAACGGGGGAATTTTGATGGTTTTATAGGAGTGAAATGTGTAGCTAACTATAACACCCTTGAAACCTACCGTTTTTTCAGTGCTAATTCCGAACTATAACTTGTCTGAAACCTATGGTTTTTTCAGTGAATATATATATATATATATATATATATATATATATATATATATATATATATATATATATATATATATATATATATATATACATATATATTCAAGCTCCAGGTCCCACCACCCTTCAACTGCAGCACTCTGGGCAGGTGTGTTTCTCCGCTAAAGGTGAGGGGGAAGTCACAGGAAAAATAAAAGCTACAAAATGCGGAGCTCTCCCGGAATGTATTGAAGTTGATTTAATGCAAATGCATTTCGGCGTCTTGCCTTCCTTAGTGCATATCAAATGACACTTAAACATTGTGCAAGTTTAAATACATCTGAAAAACGATCTCATTGGAGAGGCATACAGTCACAACCAGGACTGGAACATTACAAGGTCTTGATGTCTCTTTCCCTGGCTGCCATGTCTGTATGTGCTAGCTTCTAGGTGAAAACATATCGTTATTGCTTTGGAAAGTTCTTAGTCTTTCATGGATGATTTTAAAAGCAAAGTACACTGTCACTCACACAGTGCATGGCTCAGCCAGCCCCTCGAAATTACTCCAATCGTGGTGCCTCCAAGTGTCAGTGCCATGATGCTATATAGAGACAGTAATATTACAGTTTTGAATGTTGTAAATATGTAGGTACGGTGCATATACGTTTTAAACACTTGTTCTTGTCTTCTCTTTTTCTTGACAGGAGGAAAGAAAAGGGGTCCAAAGTTAGAGTCACAAGCACAATCACGGGATACCTAACCTTTTCCTCAGACACCACTTGGAAATCACCAAGGAAAGATTAGATAAGAGACTTTTTCACCAATTTCACTGTTTTTCTTGTTTTAACCCTTTCGATGCTCATGACGAGCTCAGCTCGTCATGATGCACAGTTGAGCTGTGCTGATGACGAGCTGAGCTCGTCATGAATAAAGGTGAATAGTGATTTACAGCACAGGAGGGGGAAAACGCCTAGCAGCCAAGGTGTTAATGAAGTTGTGCAGCGGTGGTCTGCCTTGTATTGCTAGGGGCTACTATGTTAGAAAATAACGTTAATGCCACTTGGCGAGAGTATTGGATGTACAATTCATAATCTGTCATATTTGCTTGTTCTTCTTGTCTTAATGAAGTTGTGCAGCGGTGGTCTGCCTTGTATTTATAGGGGCTACTTTGTTAAAAAATATTGTCAGGGCCACTTGGCGCGAGTATTGAACATACAAATACATCATCTGTAATATTTGCCTTTAACCCACCACTAGGTGCGAGCAATGACAGGTAGAAAGACAGTAGATAGGCACATATCACCGATAAAAATGGTTATGAAATGTTTATATAAATGTCTTTAAAAAAACGTGTGTTTATTATTATGATACAATGCAATTGAATTGTTCAAAGGAATCAGTTTGAATCCTGTGATTAATGGCACTAATGTAAATATTGTCAAAACAGCATACTCAAAGATGGCGGATGATCATGAATTGCGCAGTCCTCTTTCTATGCAGACCAATATAAAGCTATGTAATGCACACAGTCACGTAAGTTCGATGTGTGAACAAGGGAGCCGAGTCTCTTGAAACGCGTTACATCGAAAATAAACAACTGCTAACTCACTAACTACCGAGAGTGCGCTGTTATTTGGGAACCTTGCTGGATGATTCCTTTGCTGGCCGTGGCTCTGCCAGTGTTTGCGCGCCACCGGAGGAAGGGTGGTCTTTCCAGGAGGAGCCGAAAACTTCAGAGGAATATATATATATATATATATATATATTCACTGAAAAAAACATAGGTTTCACACGTTATAGTTAGCTGGACATTTCACTCATACAAAACCATTGAAACTCCCCCGTTAAAGTTAGTTCAGCTAACTATAACTTGCGCGCCCGCAATGCAATGCTGACGATGTCACATATTACATCACTCATGACATGGTCAGTGACATCACTCATGACATCACTGATGACATCATCCAGTGAATGTGTGTCTTTCCGAAAAATACATATTTTTCATATATGTATATCTAAAGGTCGATGGAAGAATAAATGGGCAAATAAGTGTCTAAATGGATTTTTTTTTGTAAAATTGATTGTATAACTGACTTATTAAGTGTATCTTAGTGAATACATGTATTAGCGAGTAATGTTTAAATATGTAAATATCTGTATTAGTGTCTCACTTTGTGTATAAATGGCTGCATGGGTTGGTGAGTAGCTACATGTGTGTCTATATGGGTTATTAGTTGTTTTTTTGAGTATCAGAATGAGTGTCTGAATGGTTTGGTGGGGGATATTACTTTGCGCACAGATGCATGAATGACTGACTCACTGTATGTGTTTTGAAGACAGCATGTGTGCAGAACTGCATAGGTGGATGAGTGTGTTTATGGGTGTGTTAGTGAGTGCATGACTGTCTCAATAGTATCTTTATTAGTAACTACATATTTTTAAACTAGTATATGTGAGTACTGATGTATATAAGTGAGTATATGTGAGAGTGAGAGATTCGAAGAGTTCCTGTATAAATAAGTATGTGTTTCTATAAGTGATTATTTAAGAGAGTAAGTATGTGTACGTTTCTGTAGAAGTAAGTGTAGTGGTGCGTGTATAGCTGTATATGAAAGTAAATGGATGTTAGATAGTTTATTTGCGTGTGTGAGTAACTCTATGGATGAGTATTGGGGTGTGTAACAGGATGTATAGGTGTATGAGTATATATGATGAGTGAGTACATGTATGAGTGACTATATAGAACTGTTGGTGAATGAGTGGATGTGTATGTAGATGTTGGAATTACTGAATAGGTTGTTGTAACTGGTATTGGTATCTCTATTTTTTGAAAATTGTTGTTTTTATTTTTGAATTTGTGTATCAAAGGTTATATTAGGGTGAGAGGAGGTCTGCCACTCTTTCACAAGGATGATGTCATCAGCGATATCATTTGAGATGTCATGAGTGATGTCATGAGTGATGTCAAAGACCATGTCATGAGTGATGAAATATGTGACGTCATCAGCAGTGCATTGTGGGCGCGCGAGTAATAGTTAGGTGAACTAACTTTAACGGGGGAATTTCAATGGTTTTGTATGAGAGAAATGTCCAGCTAACTATAACATGTGTGAAACCTCTGTTTTTTTCAGTGAATTTCTAAGATTTCTTAAATGCTAATTCCTAACTATAACGTGGCTGAAACATATGTTTTTTTTAGTGAATTTCTAATGTTTTTTCTAATTCCTAACTATAACGTGGCTGAAACCTATTGTTTTTTCAGTGAATTTCAAAGGTTTTGTAAATGATCATTTTTAAATGTATTAATTGTTATATTTTCTATACTGATTTACTACATTGTTTTAAAGTATTTATTTTCTGATATTATATTTTTTTAATTACATTACATATTTTTAATATAAAGTGAAAAAAAAAGTTTTAAAAAATATTGAAATTTTAATATTTATTTATATATATATATATATATATATATATTTTTTTTTTTATTGATATATGTTTTATATAGCAGGCAATGATAGCCTATGGAAGGAAATTCAAGTTACTGGTAAGTACGGTTAAAATTACTTTTCAGGATCAGTACTGGGTTGAAAGATGCAGCACTGAGATCTCTCCTGATAACAGGTGAGTAAATCAGAATTTGTAGTTCGGCTGATTTTAGAGGAATTTTTTAAAGTTCCAAAACTCCACACTTAGAAGAATTTCCAACTGAAACCACTCAATCTTAGCCTATGAAAGGAAATTCAAGTTACTGTAAGTATGGTTAGAATTACTTTTCAGGATCAGTAGTGGGCTGAAAGATGCAGCACTGGTGTCTCTCCTGATAACAGGTGAATAAATCGGAATTCGTAGTTTGTCTGATTTTAGAGGAATATTTTAAAGTTCCCAAACTCCACACTTGGAAGAATTTCCAAGTGAAACCAGTCAATGTTAGCCTATGGAAAGAAATTCAAGTTACGGTAACTACGGTTAGAACTACTTTTCAGGATCAGTAGTGGGCTGAAAGATGCAGCACTGAGGTATCTCCTTATAACAGGTGAGTAAATCAGAATTCGTAGTGAGGCTGATTTTAGAGGAATATTTGTACGTTTAAAAAATAAACACTTTTCTGGTGAAAACCACACAATAGATTCCTATGGAAGGAAGCACAAGTTACTGGTAAGTGCGCTTAGATTTACTTTTCAGGGTCCTTGCTGGGTTCAAAGATGCAGCACTGACGTCTCTCGTGATAACAGGTGAGTAAATCGGAATTCGTAGTTCGGCTGATTTTAGAAGAATATTTTGCTCAATAGTGAAGGAAGGGGGTGGGGCCTGAGGTGACATGTGTACAAACACGCCCTGTGGCGCATTTTAAGTTGGAGAATTAATTCCTCTGCGTTGCAAAGAGGGGCATGGCCTCATTACACCTCTCTGCAACGCGGCCCCCTGGCACGTTTCCAGAGGGGGAACTAAATAACCTTGAATACTGGGGGTCCCTGTGGGTCAACTAGCCCACTAAGTACCTCCAGTATGCGCCAGGGAGCTGCGTTGCACAGAGGAGTTCAGAGGCCATGCCCCCTTTTTACAAAACTCTGCAACGCAGCTCCGTGGTGCTTACTGGAGGTACCTGTTGGGCTAGTTGGCCCCTAGGGGACCTCTGGATTGAAGAGGAATTAATTCTCCTACTTAAAACATGCCACAGGGCATGTTCATACACATATCACCTCAAGCCCCGCCCTCTACCTTCACCACTATGCAAACAAACCCACCCCGTAGCACGTTCTAAGTTGGGGGATTAAGTCCCCTTGCATACTGGGAGTTCCTGGGGGTCAACTAGCCCACCAGGAACCTGCAGTATGGGCCGGGGGCTGCGTTGCAGAGAGGTGTAAAAAGGGGCGTGGCCTCATTACACCTCTCTGCAACGCAGCCCCCTGGAACTACTGAACGGATTTACACCATTTAACAAAAAGCGTAATCTGCAAAAATGTTGCCAAATTTGGTGTAATTCCGTTCAGCTGTTCAGGCTGTAGCCGTGTCTGAAGGTCCCTATGGAAAATTGCTTGGGGAAAACACGTTTTGGGACCCCCTTTTTTTCTCCCCTCTTAACAAATCACCCCAAAACTTTCAGGATAGGAGCGGAGCGCCCCATCTTCTTGGAGAATTTCGCGGAAATTCGTCGACCGGCGCCCAAGTTATTCCAAATAGAATGTTGCGGATTTCCTATGGAAACTAGGTCCTAACTATAACTACCTTCAGGTGACCGCCTGTAGGTAATATATAAATATAACGTCCCTGTAACCTTTGGTTTTTTCAGTGAATTTCTATGGTACTTTTTAATTCTATTTCCTAACCGTAATGTCCCAGTAAAAAAACAAAATCTGTGAATTTCTAAGGTTTTTTAATATCATTTTCTATCTGTAACCTTTGATTGTGAGTGAGTGGGTCTATGTGTGGGTTTGTGAATGCCCCCATGAGTGTGTCAGTCAGTCTGTGAGTGAGGGCATGAGTGTCTGAGTAGGTCTATGAATAGCTGTCTGAGTTTCCAAAGAGGTTTGCAAGTGAGTGAGAGTATGAGTGATTCTATAAGTCGGTGCACTGAGCGGGTGCTTGAGTATCTGAATGGGTCTGTTAGTAGCTGTAAGAGTGTGTGAGTTGTCCTATAAGTGGACGCATGAGCACCTGAGTGGGCTCTGCTAATTTTCTGCTTGATTTCTGAGTTTTTTCTCTTCACTTCAGACCTCTATTTTGCCTCTTGATGCTCGTTACACGCCTTTATTTTGCGTCTTTCTGTTTATTTCTGACCTCTATTTTGACTCTTTCTGCTTGTTTCTGATAGTTATTTTACCTCTTTCTGCTTGTTTAGGACCTATATTTTGCTTCTTTTTGCTCATCGCTCATCTCTATTTTGCCTCTTTCTGCTGACTTTTATCTGCCTCTTTCTGCCCTTCTCTGACCTTAATTCGGACTCTTGCTGCTCATTGCTGACCTTTATCTTACCTCTTTCTGCTCATTGCTGACCTTTATTCTGCATCTTTCTGTTTGCTTCTCACCTTTATCTTGCCTCTTTCTCCTTGTTACCCCAGGCCCACTGGGGGAAACTCAAGGCCCTCATGGTCCCAGCTGGCTCCCCACCTCCTGGCGGAGCAGGCATAGCTCATGCACAAAGGGAGCTGCTGGAAATGCAGCTTCCTGTGTGGGAGAGGAATCTTTCATCTCTTTCCCTTCCTGCATGTATGTCTACAGGGAAAGAGGCGAAGCCTTCGCTTCCAGCGGGCAGCAACACTATTACAGCTCTCGCCTGCTGGAAGCGGAGTGTCTGATTTTGCTTGGCGAGAGATGTCAAAGCTCTCGCTAAGCAAAAGCAAACATCTATGTCCCAGGGCACCCAGAGATGTAGCAGGAGCCGAACCTTGGTGGTGGCAGTCCCCAGGGTCCTGGGAAGGTGATGGACCCCGGTGCGGCAAACGGTGTGCCAGGATATTGCATTAAACTTGGTCACCAGTTTAGATGAGAAACACAGAAATCCGGATGGTTTTCAGGAAGAGCACGCAAACTGGCTGAGGATTGGCAGGAGTCCACACATGAGGTTAGTGGTTCTACTGCAGGCAGAGGCACACCCAACTGGACTAGAAGAGACAAGAACTGTATTGGTGGTCTATGTTTTGTAGTTGAGGACAATCATTAGGGCATGGATTTGCTTGCAGATAATTTTCTGCCTTCCAATGCATATCTGTACACAAAGATAAATCTGAATGCATAAGGAAAGAAGCATAAGATTCGAAAAGAAAATGTTAAATAATCTAGAAGGGATAGTAAGCATTCATAGACATGGGGTTAACAACATGAAGAGTGAATCTGTTGGACCTTGGGAAAATAGAGGGCTTTTGTTAAGTTTACAAAACAATGTTAAGATGTGAATATTCATAAGCTGTTCAGGCTAGCTTTCCATAGCGGATAGGGGCTCTGAGAAGGAGGGGCGATTAAGGCTCTGTACATGGAACTGACAATCTAAAAATAAATTCACATTACTATAGACTAAAGAAAGTTTGGAAATCAGCTTTTTTGAGCTAGTCAAAGCCAATAAACAAAACAATGAATGTGGCCCTAAATTGTGAATGTCATGCTATCCCCTTAGGAAACAGTAACGAATATGTATAAGTCATGTAGCAAATTAAAGATGCCACACTGTCAATGGTTTGTATGCTTGTAAGTGAAAATGGTGGCAATTATATTCTACATTTTTTATGTAGCCCCCATTATCAATGGTGGCACTCCAGGAAGATTTACTCAAACATTGGCACCATAATATCTTATAGAACCAATCCTACAGCATGATGATCCTATCCTCACTGATATATCACTGCCTATGGAGACTCACTTGAGCCATGTGATAAACAATCACAAGTCTGGCCTATTCAGCCAGGAACAAAATGGAGAAGCACTTGTCCTGGTTTCTAGTCAAAAGGACCCTCACTCACCCTATACTTAATATCTGTGTAATGTCGAACATGTCCCCAAAACACGCTTTAGGATTGTGTTTCTGGAACTCACAAACTATTATTTCCTGGTTTTTTGTTTGGTCCAGTGTAGCCTCATGGATGTCTTTGTGTCCTCACTTTACCCATTACACTTCATAAATGAATATAGTAAATACTTTTATGTAATGGTTACCAGGGCACTTCTAAATTTTTGTTGGAAACACTTTCTGGACCTGAAGATAAGTATTGCTTTTAATAGACCATATGCAGCTATTATTTCAACATTTAAAAAAGAGGAGGCAAGCCAGTTTCTACAGAAGCTGCTTCCATTTTGGGCCCCCACTGTACGTAGATTGGCTTTAGAACTTCTGATTGATATTGATGCTTTTTCCACACCTAAAAAAAAATAGGTCTCTTGACTTGTAACAGGTATTTAATCAAGTAATGGCTATGTTAAATAATTTCGATCTTAACATGGCTAATGGAATATAAGTACTTCTTTAAATTCATAAGAGCTGCTATGATAGTTGTGTGTGAATATTGGTACTTTCTGAATTTCTAATATCTGTACAAATAGTCAATTTAGAGATTTTTTTTTTCTATTTAACACTTCAATTTTGAATAGATTAAATTGACAAAGTAGAAGCTATATTGCAAGTACATAATGACAGTGTATTGAGTGATAACTGTTCCATAGGATACTTCATTAACGAAGCACAAAATTCAATCTCAAAGAGAGAATGGATGCTTGAACTATGACTTTAATAACTATGCTGCTTTACAAAGAGTATAAAGATAGGATTGCAGCCTGTTTCATCACTTCATCCATACTGAGGATTACGGAATTAGACACTTGAGAGGATTATCCCTGCTCCAATCCATTTACCATTTAAGATCTATTCGCACAGGAAAGGAAATTGGGGCAGATCATCAAAGTTTTATAAGGTTAAAGAATTTTTTTATTCAGTTACAAAAAGTAGTTAAAAAAGAAAACAAAAATATCTTTGAGAACCTTTATGCCAAAAAGGTGATGCTAAAAGTGTGCCTCTCACAACGAAACTCCTCTTTCTAGAGAATACTGTTTCACAGGTTAACAGAGTGTTTGCTTCACTTCTACAGTGTAGAAACATAATGTTCACTGTTCATCATGTTAAATGAGTGCTTGTGCATACTATAAGCAACTATTAGAATCCACTCAAACCATTTATAACCATTAAGACCTGTAAGCCTACAGCCCTATCACCAACAAAAGCAGTTTTTGACAACTCCTGCTCTTCATCAAATATATGATATGGGTTACCGTCCTGCATGTGCTGCATCCAGGCAGAGGACTGAGACAGCTACCCAGACTTCTGCTTCCACAAGGACAAAAACAAATCTAATTGGGCAGGGTGACACCTGAAGAACTCAGCAGTACACACCTAAAACCTCCATCCACTGTGGGTAAGGCTCTGCACACTCACCATTCCATATTGATTTCTCTGCCCTGATCCTTAAATTCATGCCCTAAATTCCTTGTTAAACATTTTGTAAGAGAGGTGAGGAAATGGACTGTTTGTTGAGTATTCACTATACATCTTTCTTGTCCTACCATTCCATTGCATACAATAACATACAGAGATGTATAATTTTGACTAACATGTTCAATGTAGTGTATGCAAAACTATTGTCGGTCTGTATTTTCGACCTTGAAATAGTGACATACAACTGACAGGTATGCATCAGTGAAAGGCTGCATTGAAGGGCTGACTGTTGACACTTTCGTTCCTCCATTGGGCATTCTCTTCCATGCCCTAGTTTAGTTTATGTTAAATAGTGTGCTCTGATGTATAACTCCATGTCAGACCATAATTCCATTTTTTGATAGTGCTTAAAATTCCACCTTCGTCCCTCATCTGTTCCCAGCCATCTCTTGCTATTCATGTCCTCTTCTCAAGGGCATAACTTCAGGGGGGGATGTGTTAAATCTATGAATTCTTGGCCCCGAGTTGGGTCTTCAATGTCTGTGCTGATATATATATCTATATAGATATATATATATATATATTATATATATATATATATATGTATACCAAAGGCCCGCGGCTTCGGGAGAGCACACAACGTCGCTCATGTAAGATGCAGTCTGTCCTCACATTCCACTGAGTGCATGTTTGCCAACGTGTTTCAAGGTAAGAAACCCCTTCGTCAAAGGCAGCAAATTTCACATCTGACGCTCACATTCACTTTTATGACAATGCTGATTTGGTGTATTTATTCGTCCGCCTCACACTGGGCGTCTGCAAAAAGCACAATGCATCATGGGACATAGAGTCAAAATATGAGTGTTAAGGTTCAATTTCAGTACATTGAAATGTTCGTTTGCTCATTTTCAATCACAGTATTACCTATAGTAGGTTGTGGGTCATTTGGGCAGATTAATTAGCATTTACCTATCCCTTGCCCATTTGGCAACCCAATTCCAACTGTAAAGTGCTAAGTGTTATAAGTGCAACCAAAATTGTGGGAGGTTTAAAAATGATAATTAAAGAGAGAGGTAAAATTAACAGGATAGAAAAACTGATCAAATGTTCGTGGTCAACCATGTATGAGTCACTAGGGCATTTATTAGCTTGATCTATTACACTACGCCCAGAAAGGATACAGATTTGGCGGTTATATGATAGTAGAGATGGGGAATCAGGCAGGACAATTTAGACTTGAGTTAAAGGAAGGTATGTATGTCTTCCCTATCATTGAGGCCGTTAGGATGCTTACTGTTAAGATTCAGGATGTATCTGGTCTCTAACTGCCTCAAAGTCTTGTCCCTATCCCCACCTCGCTTTAACACCGGTGCCTGGTCAATTACAAAGTATGTTAAACAGTTCACATTCTTATTGTGACTCACCTTGAAATGTCGGGCTACCGGGTAAGCCGGATCACAGTTAATGATTGCACGAATGTGCTGAAGGATACGCATGTAAACAGGGTTTTTTGTACTGCCTACATACCGCAAGCCGCATGTACATGTGAGGACGTATATAGCGTACTCAGTGCGGCAGTCATATTTTCCCCTGATGGATATTTCTTTTGTTTTAAAAGGGGTTTTGTATGTGGCAGTGTTGGCTCCAAAGTTACATGCCCTGCAAGTGGCACACTTGCGGAAGCCATTGCTTGTGGGCATCCAAGTTTGAATACTGGTGGACCCGGTTGGAATCTCCCTTGATAAGAGATTAGCCATGTTTTTAGATTTCCTGAACGTCACGCTAGGATGTTCTGGCAACGTGTTTCTCAGAATGGGGTCGGTTAGAACTATGAGCCAATTTTTATTTATGATGTTACGTATTTTGCGTTCCTGTCTACAGTAAGTGGTGATGAGTCTAGGTGAATTATCCTCATCCGCTGTGCTTGTGTTACTCTCACTGGTGCTGGGTAGTAGGGTAGTTCTGGGTTTTTCACTTGTTTTTGTCATGGCTTTTTTCAGAATTTCCTCACTATACCCTCTCTTGCGCATGCGCTCTAAGCATAATTGACTGCAGACATTGAATTGCTCCGATGTACTGCAGATACGCTTAAGCCGTAGCAATTCCCCGTAGGGTATGCTAGCTATTAAGTGACGTGGATGCGCGCTGGATGCATGTAATATTGCATTACCAGCAGAAGGTTTTCTGTAGGCTGAGGTAATGAGTGTCTCGTCAGTTACTTGTATCTGGACATCCAAAAATTCTAATTTGGAGTCACTCATGTTGGAAGTGAAGTGAAGATTAAACTCATTAATGTTTAACAGGTTAACAAATTCTTGTGCGCTTTGCATGCTTCCCTTCCAAATAACGAAAACATTGTCTATATAACGAAGCCATGATATCACATTATTTTCAAACATGTCCCTGTGTGTGTTCATGAGGACTTGCTTTTCCCAAAAACCCACGTGCAGACACGCGTAGCTCGGGGAAAAGCAAGCCCCCATGGCTACCCCCTGTTTTTGTCTATACATGTTCTTTTCAAAAGAAAAGTAGTTATTATTCAAGCACCATGAAATAAGAGACATTAACATTTTGTTATGCATAGCATATTCAGCAGGACGTGTGTTTAAAAAGTATTCAACACCACGCAGGCCACATTCGTGTCTTATGCTGGTATAGAGAGACTCTATATCCAGAGTTAGTAAGATCCAATCCTTTGACCAAGTAATGTTGTTAAGGTGTCTTAGAAAATCCCCAGTGTCTTTCAAATAAGAGGGCAAAGCTTTTACCAGGTCCTGCAGATAGAAGTCAATGTAAGAGCCCACATTCTCAGTCATGCTTCCTATCGCCGAAATTATAGGGCGTCCAGGAACAGGGGTGGTGTTCTTATGAATTTTTGGTAGCAAATAAAGGAAGGGTAACCGGGGGTGAGTGTTGAATAAAAATTTGTATTCTTCATTTGATATCAAACCCTCTGATTTCCATTTTAATAGTTCCTTTTTAATGTTCTCCTTCGCTTTGTTGTATATGCTCCATGTTATTTGCTCATAACAGTCACAGTTGTTTAACTGTCTCTTGGCTTCTGCATCGTATTGTTGTTTGGGCCACAGGACCACATTGCCCCCTTTGTCAGATTTTTTAATTATGATAGAGGCATCATTGGCTAGCTTATCAGTCAGCTTTTTCAAAGAAACTTCTCGTTGGTTTTGTGTGCGCTTTCTATTTCGATCAATAGAGCAATTCAAGTCTTTTATCTCCTCCACGATGCGATCATGAAAGACGTCGATTGCGTCTCGTGGCATCAATGGCATAAAGGTTGACTTCGGTTTGAAAGGGCTTTCCCCAGCACCTTTTTGCAATAAATTCAACTCTCTTAGTTTTGTTTGAGTTGGCGCTTGAGAACTCAAATCGTCTTCATTATTCAAGCTGTGTAGAGCCCAAAGTGCTGGTATTTCTCCAACTTGTAGGCCGGAGGAATCCGAGGCTGCCAGCTTGTTTTGTTTATCTTCTCCTAGATTTTTTAGGGTGTGATACTTTCTGAGTTTTAGTTTTCTAATGAAGAGAAATACATCTACCCGTGTAGAAGCATAGTCAAAGTTGGGGTTAGGGCAGAAGTTGAGACCTAAAGCAAGCAATTGTTCTTCAGCTTTCGTGAGCGTTATTGAACTGAGGTTAACTACAGTGTTGTCTTTCATTGTTTCTTCTTCCGCCAGTAGTTTTGCCTCCTTTTTGGCTTGCCTTTTCCGTTTTCTTCGGGCGGTTTTTCTGACGGTGTCCCGCCTTCGTCGGCTTGTTTTCTTTCCTTTCTCGGTCTCAAGGTTTTCAGCCTGTCCTGTACTAAAAAATCAACTTCATCGCCCAATCCTGGAATTGTGTCCACATTTTCCAAACTACTAGAATTTGAACCAACTGAATTTATGCTGGACTCGCTTGTTAGCGATATTGTGTCTAACTCTGGTGAATCTCCAGTTGTTGCTGGTTGTCTGGCTTCCAAGACATTAGGTTTAGTTACCGTTTTCCCCTTCATTTTGCGGATATTCTCGTATTTCTTAGCAAAGGTGTAGATTTGGCCTCTTTTATAATCTTCCAGGTCCCTGGCAAATTTATGTACTTTTCTGTTTTTTATTTTTTCTTCATATTTTTTTAAGCGTTCTTTAATTTCATTCATTTTTTTCAAAATCCAGTCCTGGTTTTCCATTTTGCTCAGATCACGTTCTATTTCTTCGATTTCTTTGGCGAGAGCTAACCGGTCAATGTCAGCATATTTGATTAGAATCCTTATTAAGTTCATTGATTGTTGTAAATTACTTTCCCCCCACTCGAGTAACATTGCTGGATTAGGGTGCTCGAAACTGGGAGCTAAAAGTATGCGCAGACCCCGAGGGACCCGATTCACTTCCACATACTTAGTAAGAGATTTGCTCTCCCACCATTTGGTGAGTTCTGCTCTCATTTTTTTCTCCAAGCTTTTTAACAACAAGTTAGCGTCTTTGTTAGCATCTTCCGTTACATTCTTTTGCGTGTTCTTGTTCGCCTCTTTGCTTTTGTTTCTGACCACATTTTCAAATAGCGCATCGGCTTCCTGTTCCCTCTCACGTACCGCATTACTCAACATAGTGCCAATTTTATAACTTTCGGGTTAGGCTGCATCAAATCAATTACCTGCACGTTTCAGTGCAACTTGGCGTTTTGAAAAAATGGAAACTTTCGCTGGACTGTTGCAAAACGTAGCCCCGTCTTGTAAATGCTTTCACCAGGTTACTCACCGGGGACGAGGTCAAGCCTTCGCGGGTCCTCCGACTCAAGCGTCGGCGTCCTCGAGTACCGGTTTTCCCTTCTTTGAAGCTCACAAGGGGTTCAGCCAGCCTTTGGATTTCCTTCCGGAGCAACAGAGAAAGTCGGGTTGAAGGCGGCTTCCAACAGCTAGGGCGGGGTCCGTAAAGGCGAAAGCAACCAGCAACTTCCGCATTGGATATGGATCGAATTCTGTTTCCAGGTTGAACCCACAGAAAATACGGACCACCACACGAATTGCAGAGTGTCACAGCAGGCGTTTATTCAACTATTTTGCAGCTTAGGTTTTGGCATGACGCGTTTCGGGCAGGGTCTGCCCTTGATCACATGACAGACATGCAGTGTTTTTTCATTTAAATAAGGCACACACTCATTTTTTTCAATTCACAGTGACACCACGTGATCTATACATAGACATAGAGAGTAGACTACCAATGTGAGGTGTTTTACATGTGCATACAATTGGGCGCTGTCTATGGGCTATTTGTAAATCTTGGCAGCATTTTTGTGCAGGGCACCTGAACACAAATATTTAAAATAACAATTAAGTAACGATGTATATATTATCTACTCGTGGTCGCCAGTAGATAATTATAGTTAGGACCTAGTTTCCATAGGAAAGCATTTTTTATTTTCCCAATAACTTTAGCGCCGGTTAACGAATCTACGCAGAATTTTCAAAACTTGTTGTCACTCCGGTCAGCTCCTATCCTGAAAGTTTCACGGTGTTTTGCCAAATGGGGGCTGAGAAAAAAGGGGGTCCCAAACCATGTTTTTTTCATTTTATTTTCTAACTGCTGAACGTAATTACACCAAATTTGGCAAAAAGGTAGCCCTTGTTTCGGAAAGAACAATTTTTGTTAAATGGTGTAAATCCATTCAGTAGTTCCTGAGAATTAAAAAAAGTGATAAAAAAATGCATTTCCCATAGGAAATTTTAGACACAACTGCAGCTGAAACTGCTGAACGGAATTACACCAAATTTGGCAAAAAGGTAGCCCTTGCTTCAGAAAGCATCCTTTTTTTAAATGGTGTAAATCTGTTCAGTAGTTGCTGAGAAAATAAAAAAATAAAAGTTTCGATATTTAGAGGCACGGAGGATCCGCGCACCCTCCCGACCACAAGATTTATTCTACTTGCCTGTCAACACTCCAAACCAGGAAGTTTTGGCAGCCATCTTGTGCCTCGGTAAACGAGGCCGAGGAAACCAGGGAAACAAAGGTGAAGAAAATGAAAAGGGGGCGGGGTAAAAACACCCTGACCCCCTAGGCCTGCTCAGGGGGTCCCACAAGGACCCCCCGGGCCAAAAGAAAGCATTAAAAAAAAAACGCTGAGATTCGCTCTCTGAGCGTGAATTTCGGCCGATAATAAAAATAAAACTAAGCACGGGCTACCGGCCCCCAGGGACTGGAGGTCCCTGGGGGACAACTAGCCCACCAGGTACCTCACGTAAGTGCCACAGGGCTGCGTTGCAGAGAGGTGATCTACACCACGCCCCTTTTTACACCTCTCTGCAACGCAGTCCTTCAGCGCTCACTGGAGGTACCTGGTGGGCTACTTGGACCCCAGGGACCCTCAGGATTCAAGGGGACTCAACCCCCCAACTTATAACGCGCCAGGGGGTGCGTTTGCAGGGTGGTGGAGAAAGGGGGCTCACCGGAGGTAAAGGCAGGCTACTTGGCCCCTTAAGGACCCCCAGCAGTGAAGGGGCCTTCAATCCACATCCAAGAGCATGTCAGGGAGTGCATTTGTAGAGTGGTGGGCAAATTGGGCGTGGCGTGCTGTGTGGGACTGACTGGTGGTAATAGTTTGAGAAGTTGGCCCCCAAGGATGTCCTTGCCCTATTATGTACTAAGGCCTTACAGAGGATGTCATGCTAATCACAGGGGTACCCCAACGCATAGTGTTCCCTAGTGTATGTAGGTGTTTTCACTGTATTCTAAGTGTCTTAGCATAGCACTGGCTCTAGGCCTGGTTAGTCAGAGTCAGTTACCACTAGTACCCATCTGAAAAAGTTGAGGGCAAAGTATGATTTAGCAGCAAGGCCTCTTTCTGCTCCTCTGTTGGTTCTGTTTTATAGACCTAGGAATAAGTGAGTGGGTATGTAGTAACTGCTATAGGTATATCTATGGTTTTGAAAATGGTAGTCGGTATTTTAGAGTGGATGCATCAAAGGTTATATTAGGGTGTGAGGAGGTGTATCAGATTATCACATGGATGATGTCATCAGTGATGTCATTTGAGATGTCATCAGTGATGTAATCAGTGATGTCACTGACCATGTCATGAATGATGTAATATGTGGCGGCATCAGCAGTGCATTTTGTGGCCGTGAGTTATAGTTAGCTTAACTAACTATAACGGTCGAATTTCTCAACTTTTGCATGAGTGAAACGTCCACCTAACTATAACGTCCCTGAAACCTGTGATTTTTTTCACTGAATTTCTAAGCTTTTTTAAATGTTGATTTCAAACTATAACGTCCCTGAAACTTGTGGTTTTTTCTGTGAATTTCTAAGGTTTTTTAAATGCTAAATGTGTTGATTTCAAACTATAACGTCCCTGAAACTTGTTGTTTTTTCAGAGAATTTCTAAGGTTTTTTAAATTCGAAATTCTAACTATAATGTCCCTGAAACCTATGTTTTTTACAGTGGTAACTGGTACTGGTGGTAGCTGATTATGACTAACCAGGCCCGGAGCCAGTGCACTATGAATTGCTTCCTATCGCCGAAATTATAGGGCGTCCAGGAACAGGGGTGGTGTTCTTATGAATTTTTGGTAGCAAATAAAGGAAGGGTAACCGGGGGTGAGTGTTGAATAAAAATTTGTATTCTTCATTTGATATCAAACCCTCTGATTTCCATTTTAATAGTTCCTTTTTAATGTTCTCCTTCGCTTTGTTGTATATGCTCCATGTTATTTGCTCATAACAGTCACAGTTGTTTAACTGTCTCTTGGCTTCTGCATCGTATTGTTGTTTGGGCCACAGGACCACATTGCCCCCTTTGTCAGATTTTTTAATTATGATAGAGGCATCATTGGCTAGCTTATCAGTCAGCTTTTTCAAAGAAACTTCTCGTTGGTTTTGTGTGCGCTTTCTATTTCGATCAATAGAGCAATTCAAGTCTTTTATCTCCTCCACGATGCGATCATGAAAGACGTCGATTGCGTCTCGTGGCATCAATGGCATAAAGGTTGACTTCGGTTTGAAAGGGCTTTCCCCAGCACCTTTTTGCAATAAATTCAACTCTCTTAGTTTTGTTTGAGTTGGCGCTTGAGAACTCAAATCGTCTTCATTATTCAAGCTGTGTAGAGCCCAAAGTGCTGGTATTTCTCCAACTTGTAGGCCGGAGGAATCCGAGGCTGCCAGCTTGTTTTGTTTATCTTCTCCTAGATTTTTTAGGGTGTGATACTTTCTGAGTTTTAGTTTTCTAATGAAGAGAAATACATCTACCCGTGTAGAAGCATAGTCAAAGTTGGGGTTAGGGCAGAAGTTGAGACCTAAAGCAAGCAATTGTTCTTCAGCTTTCGTGAGCGTTATTGAACTGAGGTTAACTACAGTGTTGTCTTTCATTGTTTCTTCTTCCGCCAGTAGTTTTGCCTCCTTTTTGGCTTGCCTTTTCCGTTTTCTTCGGGCGGTTTTTCTGACGGTGTCCCGCCTTCGTCGGCTTGTTTTCTTTCCTTTCTCGGTCTCAAGGTTTTCAGCCTGTCCTGTACTAAAAAATCAACTTCATCGCCCAATCCTGGAATTGTGTCCACATTTTCCAAACTACTAGAATTTGAACCAACTGAATTTATGCTGGACTCGCTTGTTAGCGATATTGTGTCTAACTCTGGTGAATCTCCAGTTGTTGCTGGTTGTCTGGCTTCCAAGACATTAGGTTTAGTTACCGTTTTCCCCTTCATTTTGCGGATATTCTCGTATTTCTTAGCAAAGGTGTAGATTTGGCCTCTTTTATAATCTTCCAGGTCCCTGGCAAATTTATGTACTTTTCTGTTTTTTATTTTTTCTTCATATTTTTTTAAGCGTTCTTTAATTTCATTCATTTTTTTCAAAATCCAGTCCTGGTTTTCCATTTTGCTCAGATCACGTTCTATTTCTTCGATTTCTTTGGCGAGAGCTAACCGGTCAATGTCAGCATATTTGATTAGAATCCTTATTAAGTTCATTGATTGTTGTAAATTACTTTCCCCCCACTCGAGTAACATTGCTGGATTAGGGTGCTCGAAACTGGGAGCTAAAAGTATGCGCAGACCCCGAGGGACCCGATTCACTTCCACATACTTAGTAAGAGATTTGCTCTCCCACCATTTGGTGAGTTCTGCTCTCATTTTTTTCTCCAAGCTTTTTAACAACAAGTTAGCGTCTTTGTTAGCATCTTCCGTTACATTCTTTTGCGTGTTCTTGTTCGCCTCTTTGCTTTTGTTTCTGACCACATTTTCAAATAGCGCATCGGCTTCCTGTTCCCTCTCACGTACCGCATTACTCAACATAGTGCCAATTTTATAACTTTCGGGTTAGGCTGCATCAAATCAATTACCTGCACGTTTCAGTGCAACTTGGCGTTTTGAAAAAATGGAAACTTTCGCTGGACTGTTGCAAAACGTAGCCCCGTCTTGTAAATGCTTTCACCAGGTTACTCACCGGGGACGAGGTCAAGCCTTCGCGGGTCCTCCGACTCAAGCGTCGGCGTCCTCGAGTACCGGTTTTCCCTTCTTTGAAGCTCACAAGGGGTTCAGCCAGCCTTTGGATTTCCTTCCGGAGCAACAGAGAAAGTCGGGTTGAAGGCGGCTTCCAACAGCTAGGGCGGGGTCCGTAAAGGCGAAAGCAACCAGCAACTTCCGCATTGGATATGGATCGAATTCTGTTTCCAGGTTGAACCCACAGAAAATACGGACCACCACACGAATTGCAGAGTGTCACAGCAGGCGTTTATTCAACTATTTTGCAGCTTAGGTTTTGGCATGACGCGTTTCGGGCAGGGTCTGCCCTTGATCACATGACGGACATGCAGTGTTTTTTCATTTAAATAAGGCACACACTCATTTTTTTCAATTCACAGTGACACCACGTGATCTATACATAGACATAGAGAGTAGACTACCAATGTGAGGTGTTTTACATGTGCATACAATTGGGCGCTGTCTATGGGCTATTTGTAAATCTTGGCAGCATTTTTGTGCAGGGCACCTGAACACAAATATTTAAAATAACAATTAAGTAACGATGTATATATTATCTACTCGTGGTCGCCAGTAGATAATTATAGTTAGGACCTAGTTTCCATAGGAAAGCATTTTTTATTTTCCCAATAACTTTAGCGCCGGTTAACGAATCTACGCAGAATTTTCAAAACTTGTTGTCACTCCGGTCAGCTCCTATCCTGAAAGTTTCACGGTGTTTTGCCAAATGGGGGCTGAGAAAAAAGGGGGTCCCAAACCATGTTTTTTTCATTTTATTTTCTAACTGCTGAACGTAATTACACCAAATTTGGCAAAAAGGTAGCCCTTGTTTCGGAAAGAACAATTTTTGTTAAATGGTGTAAATCCATTCAGTAGTTCCTGAGAATTAAAAAAAGTGATAAAAAAATGCATTTCCCATAGGAAATTTTAGACACAACTGCAGCTGAAACTGCTGAACGGAATTACACCAAATTTGGCAAAAAGGTAGCCCTTGCTTCAGAAAGCATCCTTTTTTTAAATGGTGTAAATCTGTTCAGTAGTTGCTGAGAAAATAAAAAAATAAAAGTTTCGATATTTAGAGGCACGGAGGATCCGCGCACCCTCCCGACCACAAGATTTATTCTACTTGCCTGTCAACACTCCAAACCAGGAAGTTTTGGCAGCCATCTTGTGCCTCGGTAAACGAGGCCGAGGAAACCAGGGAAACAAAGGTGAAGAAAATGAAAAGGGGGCGGGGTAAAAACACCCTGACCCCCTAGGCCTGCTCAGGGGGTCCCACAAGGACCCCCCGGGCCAAAAGAAAGCATTAAAAAAAAAACGCTGAGATTCGCTCTCTGAGCGTGAATTTCGGCCGATAATAAAAATAAAACTAAGCACGGGCTACCGGCCCCCAGGGACTGGAGGTCCCTGGGGGACAACTAGCCCACCAGGTACCTCACGTAAGTGCCACAGGGCTGCGTTGCAGAGAGGTGATCTACACCACGCCCCTTTTTACACCTCTCTGCAACGCAGTCCTTCAGCGCTCACTGGAGGTACCTGGTGGGCTACTTGGACCCCAGGGACCCTCAGGATTCAAGGGGACTCAACCCCCCAACTTATAACGCGCCAGGGGGTGCGTTTGCAGGGTGGTGGAGAAAGGGGGCTCACCGGAGGTAAAGGCAGGCTACTTGGCCCCTTAAGGACCCCCAGCAGTGAAGGGGCCTTCAATCCACATCCAAGAGCATGTCAGGGAGTGCATTTGTAGAGTGGTGGGCAAATTGGGCGTGGCGTGCTGTGTGGGACTGACTGGTGGTAATAGTTTGAGAAGTTGGCCCCCAAGGATGTCCTTGCCCTATTATGTACTAAGGCCTTACAGAGGATGTCATGCTAATCACAGGGGTACCCCAACGCATAGTGTTCCCTAGTGTATGTAGGTGTTTTCACTGTATTCTAAGTGTCTTAGCATAGCACTGGCTCTAGGCCTGGTTAGTCAGAGTCAGTTACCACTAGTACCCATCTGAAAAAGTTGAGGGCAAAGTATGATTTAGCAGCAAGGCCTCTTTCTGCTCCTCTGTTGGTTCTGTTTTATAGACCTAGGAATAAGTGAGTGGGTATGTAGTAACTGCTATAGGTATATCTATGGTTTTGAAAATGGTAGTCGGTATTTTAGAGTGGATGCATCAAAGGTTATATTAGGGTGTGAGGAGGTGTATCAGATTATCACATGGATGATGTCATCAGTGATGTCATTTGAGATGTCATCAGTGATGTAATCAGTGATGTCACTGACCATGTCATGAATGATGTAATATGTGGCGGCATCAGCAGTGCATTTTGTGGCCGTGAGTTATAGTTAGCTTAACTAACTATAACGGTCGAATTTCTCAACTTTTGCATGAGTGAAACGTCCACCTAACTATAACGTCCCTGAAACCTGTGATTTTTTTCACTGAATTTCTAAGCTTTTTTAAATGTTGATTTCAAACTATAACGTCCCTGAAACTTGTGGTTTTTTCTGTGAATTTTTAAGGTTTTTTAAATGCTAAATGTGTTGATTTCAAACTATAACGTCCCTGAAACTTGTTGTTTTTTCAGAGAATTTCTAAGGTTTTTTAAATTCGAAATTCTAACTATAATGTCCCTGAAACCTATGTTTTTTACAGTGGTAACTGGTACTGGTGGTAGCTGATTATGACTAACCAGGCCCGGAGCCAGTGCACTATGAATTGGGGTACCCCTGTGATTGGCATGACCTCCAGTTGTAAGACCCTAGTACATAATAAGGCAGGGGTTTAACACTACCTCTAACTCAGAGGTGCAGAAGGAGGCAAGGTAAGTGAAGAAAAAAGCAACAAAGGTGCCAAAAGAGGCAACAGAGGTGCGGAAAGAAGCAAGTGAAGTGCAGAAAGAGGCAAGAGAGGTGTAGAAAGAGGCAAGAGAGGCATAGAAAGGGGCAACAGGGGTGCATAAAGATGCAAGAGAAGTGCAGAAACAAGCAAGAGAAGTGCAGAAAGAGGCAGAAGAATTGCTGAAAGAAGCAACAGAGGTGCAGAAAGAAGCGAGAGGGGTGCAGAAAGAGGCAAGTGAGGTGCAGAAAGGAGCAAGAACAGTATAGAAAGAACCAACAGAGGGGCGGGAACAGGGGTAAAGAGAGAGGCAAGAGGGGTGCAAAAAAAGGTAAGAGGGGTACTCAAAGAGGCAAGAGAGGTAGAGAAAGAGGTAGGTGGGGTACAAAAAGAAGGAAGAGATGTACAGGAAGAGGCAACAGAGGTACAGAAAGAGGCAAGAGAGGTACAGAAACAGGCAGGAAAGTTGCAGAGAGAGGGAACAGGGGTGCAGATAGAAGCAACAGAGGTGCAGAAAGGGAAACGAGGGTTTGCAGAAAGAGGAAAAAGCAACAGGGGTGCCGAAAGAGGCAATTGACGTGCAGAAAGAAGCAAGAGAAGTGCAGAAAGGGGCAATAGAAGTGCAGAAAAAAGCAGCAGAGGTGCAGAAAGAGCCAAGAAAAGTGCAGAAAGAGCCAGCAGAGATACAGAAAGAGACAAGAGAGATGCAGAAACAGGAAGGAAAGGTGCAGAAAGAGAGAACAGGGGTACAGAAAGAGTGAAGAGGGATGCAGAAAGAGGCAAGAGGTGTGCAGAAAGAGAAAACAGGGGTGCAGAAATAGGCAAGAGATCTACAGAAAAAAGCAACAGAGGTGCTAAAAAAGGCAAGATAGATACAGAAAGAGGCATGAGATCTGCAGAAAAAGCAACAGAGGTGCTGAAAAAGGCAAGAGAGATACAGAAAGAAGGAAGAGAAGTTTGGAAATTAGTAACAGATGCTGACAGAGTCAAGAGAGGTACAGAAAAAAGCAAGAGAGGTGCTGAAAGAGGCAATAGAAGTGCTAAAGAAGCATCAGAGGTACACAAACAGTCAGAAGAGGTGCAGAAAGAGGAGAGGGAAGTGCAGAAAGAAGCAAAAGAGGTGATCAAAGAGGCAAGAGGGATGCACAAAATGGCAAGAGTAGTGCAGAAAGAACCAATAGAAGTGCAGAAAGAAGCAAGACAGGTGCAGAAAGAAGCATGTAAAGTGCAGAATGAAGCATTATAGGTGCAGAAAGAGGCAAGATAAGTATAGAAAGAAGCAAGTGAGGTGCAGAAAGAGCCGAAGAGGTGCAAAATAGACAAGCGGTGCAGAAACAGGCATGAGAAGTACAGAAAGAGGTAATAAAATTGCTGAAAGAAGCAAAAGAGGTGTAGAAGGAGTCAAGAGAACTGCAGAAACATGCAAGAGTTGCAGAAACAGGCAAAGGAATTACAGAAAGAGGGAACAGAGGTGCAGACACACAAAAGAGAGGTTCAGAAACACGTCAAATGGATGCAGAAAGAGGCAAGAGGGGTGCTGAAATTTGCAAGAGAGGTACAGAAAGAACAAGATTATTGCAAAAGAACCAACAGAGGTGCAAAAAGAGGCAAGTGAGGTGCAGAAGGAGGCAAGAGTACTGCAGAAAGAGGCAAGAGAGTTCCAGAAACGGGCAAAAGAGGTACAGAAAGAGGGAACAGGTGGGCAGACTGAGGCAAGAGAGGTGCACAAAGAAAGAAGAGGGGTGCAGGAAAAGACAAGAGGGGTGCAGAAATTTGGAACAGACGTGCAGGAAGCCAGAGCAGTGCAGAATGAACCTACAGAGGTGCATAAAGAAGCAAGAGGGGTGCAGAAAGAGGCAAGTGAAGTACAGAACGAAACAAAAGAGGTACAGAAAGAACAAAGAGTTGGGTAAAGAGGCAGGAGGGGTGCAGAAAGGGGTAGGAGAGGTGCAGAAATAAGCAAGAGGGGAACAGAAAGAGGCAGGAGGGATGCAGAAAGAGGAAGAGAACAGGAGAACGAAGCAACACAGGTGCTAAAAGAGACAAGAAGGGTGCAGAAAGAGGTAAGAGAGTTGCACAAAGAGGAAATAAGGGTGCAGCAACAGACAAAATGGGTGCAGAAAGAAGAAATCAAGTGTAGAAAGAGGCAAGAGAGGTGCACAAAGAGGCAAGAGAGTTACAGAAAGAGGCAAGTGAAGTACAGAAGGAGGCAAGAGAATTGCTGAAAGAAGCAACAGAGGTGCAGAAAGAAGCAAGAGGGGTGCAGAAAGAGGCAAGTGAGGTGCAGAAAGGAGCAAGGACAGTGCAGAAAGAACCAACATAGGGGTGGGAAGAGGGGTAAAGAGAAAGGCAAGAGGGGTGCACAAAAAGGTAAGAAGGGTACTCAAAGAGGCAAGTGAGGAACAGAAAGAGGTAGGTGGGGTACAGAAAGAAGGAAGAGAAGTACAGAAAGAGGCAACAGAGGTACAGAAAGAGGCAAGAGAGGTACAGAAACAGGCAGGAAAGTTGCAGAGAGAGGGAACAGGTGTGCAGATAGAAGCAATGGAGGTGCAGAAAGAGAAAAGAGGGTTGCAGAGAGAGGAAAAAAGCAACAGAGGTGCTGAAAAAGGCAAGAGAGATAAAGAAAGAGGCAAGAGATCTGCAGAAAAAAGCAACAGAGGTGCTGAAAAAGGCAAGAGAGATACAGAAAGAAGGAAGAGAAGTTTGGAAAGAAGTAACAGATGCTGACAGAGTCAAGAGAGGTACAGAAAAAAGCAAGAGATGTGCTGAAAGAGGCAATAGAAGTGCAGAAAGAAGCATCAGAGGTGCACAAAGAGTCAGGAGCGGTGCAGAAAGACGAGAGAGAAGTGCAGAAAGAAGCAAAAGAGGTGATCAAAGAGGCAAGAGGGATGCACAAAAAGGCAAGAGTAGTGCAGAAAGAACCAATAGAAGTGCAGAAAGAAGCAAGACAGGTGCAGAAAGAAGCATGGAAAGTGCAGAATAAAGCAACATAGGTGCAGAAAGAGGCAAGAGAAGTATAGAAATAAGCAAGTGAGGTGCAGAAAGCGCCAAAGAGGTGCAAAATAGACAAGAAGTGCAGAAACAGGCATGAGAAGTACAGAAAGAGGTAATAAAATTGCTGAAAGAAGCCACAGAGGTGTAGAAGGAGGCAAGAGAACTGCAGAAACATGCAAGAGTTGCAGAAACAGGCAAAAGAATTACAGAAAGAGAGAACAGAGGTGCAGACACACAAAAGAGAGGTTCAGAAACAGGTCGAATGGATGCAGAAAGAGGCAAGAGGGGTGCTGAAATTTGCAAGAGAGGTACAGAAAGAACAAGATCATTGCAAAAGAACCAACAGAGGTGCAAAAAGAGGCAAGTGAGGTGCAGAAGGAGGCAAGAGTACTGCAGAAAGAGGCAAGAGAGTTGCAGAAACAGGCATAAGAGGTACAGAAAGAGGGACCAGGTGGGCAGACTGAGGCAAGCGAGGTGCACAAAGAAAGAAGAGGGGTGCAGGAAAAGACAAGAGGGGAGCAGAAATTTGGAACAGAGGTGCAGGAAGCCAGAGCAGGGCAGAATGAACCAACAGAGGTGCATAAAGAAGCAGGAGGGGTGCAGAAAGAGGCAAGTGAAGTACAGAACGAAGCAAAAGAGGTACAGAAAGAACAAAGAGTTGGGTAAAGAGGCAAGAGGGGTACAGAAAGGGGTAGGAGAGGTGCATAAATAAGCAAGAGGGGAACAGAAAGAGGCAGGAGGGATGCAGAAAGTGGAAGAGAACAGGAGAACAAAGCAACACAGGTGCTAAAAGAGACAAGAAGGGTGCAGAAAGAGGTAAGAGAGTTGCACGAAGAGGGAAGAAGGGTGCAGCAACAGACAAAATGGGTGCAGAAAGAAGAAATCAAGTGTAGAAAGAGGCAAGAGAGGTGCACAAAGAGGCAAGAGAGTTACAGAAAGAGGCAAGTGAAGTACAGAAGGAGGCAAGAGAACTGCTGAAAGAGGCAATAGAGGTGCAGAAAGAGGCAAGTGAGGTGCAGAAAGAAGCAATAGAAGTGCAGAAAGAGGGAAGAGCAGTGGAGAGAGGGGCAAGAGGGGTACAGAAAAAAAGCAAGAAAGATGCAGCAAGAAACAAAAGAAGCAACAGATATGAAGAAAGAGGCAAGAGAGGAGCAGAGGGAAGCAAGAGTGACTTGCACACAATTAGTACCAATTTTACACCCACATTTAGCAATAAGTAACAGGTAACCATTTTAAGTTTGCAAATGGCCCTCCACCACACTGTAATACTCGTCGCTGCATTTTTGTAACGTTTGAGCAGTTTGAGCTAGAAACAAGGCTTTGTTTGTACAAATCTGCAGATTAGAGCAGATGATGAATTGTGTGGCTAATGCAGAAAATGTATAATTGTGCGAAGGTCAGAGCAGCCAGACAGTCACATAACTCCAATGGCCCTGCTCATACCTCTGATTAGGTCTACAAGTGCTCCTCAGTGATTCCTTCTTTTTTTGTCTCACTGAGTTCATAGTTGAGCTTCAATGGAAACGAGGGTGACTAAACCTGAGGTTACCACTCCACAACACAGAATACTATAACACATAATCTTACCCTACATAATTCCTATACACTAAATACCACATACTTTCTATCCACAGAATTTTACTGCACAACATACCACATGATTCCACTACACACAAAGTACATCCACTCCAAAAAATGTTTGGATTAGCAACACCAATAGCTCTAATTGTTGCAAATGCAAAACCTATTACATTGCAAACACTTCTTTAACTAGAAGTTGCATTTGCAGAGTGATGGAGAAAGGGTGCTGGGCCTCTGACCAGTGCTCAGGAATTCCACTACGTAGGGCTTACAGGAGGAACCAGGGGGGCTTCTTGCCCCCCAAAGTTCCTCAGGAGTAAATTGGACTTCATCTCCCATCCTGTAGTCAGCCAGGGGCCGCATTTGCAGAGTGGTGGAGAAAGGGGGGGCACGACCTCCAAAGAAGTCGCTCCCTGGTGCACTCTTGGATGGGGATTGAAGTTCCCTTCACTTCTGGGGGACCTCAGGGGCCAACTACTTACCTCTTACCTCCAGGAAGCCCCACACAGTGAAATTACTGAGAGGTGGACAAAGGCCATGCCCTCTTTTTCTGCAAACGCGCCTCCGTGAGTGTTCTAAGTTGGGATATTAAGTCCCCTTAATTCCTGAGGGTCCCTGGGGGCAAACTAGCTCACCAGGTACCTCCCGTAAGTGCCACACAGATGGATTGCTGAAAGTGGTCTGAGGCCACGCCCCCTTGTGCCCCACCCTGCAAAAGCTGCTCACAGCACACTGCTGCTCATGGGATGACGTTCACTTGTGTCCTGTTGTCCTCAGGACACAAGTGGACATAATTGCCCCACCAGCAGGGCACCACGAGGGGCATTTGCACAGTGGCATAAAAAGGGCGTGGCCTCGGACCACCTCGCTGCAAACCAGTAATGTGGCGCTTACTGGAGGTACCTGGTGGGCTAGTTGCTTTATTTTTATTTTGGGGAGGGGGTGGCATGGCCCCCTCCAGAGGCCAAATATGGCCCCGGGGACCCCATCCCCCGGGGCCTGGCCAGCTTTAGTTTGTTTATTGTTTATTCAGGAGGGGGCCACATAGCCCCCCTCCTCAGGCCAATTACGACGCATTACGGGACTGGGTCCCTTGACCACGAGTCACTCCTGATCAAGGGACCCAGTACCGAAACGCATTGAGTTGTTCCATCTCTGCTGAATAAACAACTGCTTTGAAAGTCTTCTGGTGTCTGCGGCTGCTTTGATTTTTACAAATGAGTGATGTAATATGTGAAGTCATAAGCAGTGCATTGTGGGGCCGCAAGTTATAGTTAGTTCAGGTAACTATAACGGCTGAATTTCTCTGGTTTTGTACGAGTGAAATGTTTAACTATAATGTCGCTGTAACCTTTAGTTTTTTTGTGAATTTCTAAGGTTTTTTTTTAATTCTATTTGCCAACTATAACGTTCCTGTAACTTTATTTTTGTGAATATAGAAATCTATCTATCTATATTTATATAGCATAATTAATCTCCATGTAAATATTGGGCAGAATACTTGAAGAACTTGAGCAATCTATTATGGAGAATGGTGAGGAAGAAGTTTTGTAAATTAAATGGTAACTAAGTTGGTGTGACGCATATGTATTTTATACAGTGAATGTTGCGAGGCCCATTCAAGGAAATCCGAATGTATTAGGTAGGATTTATTGGAAAAGCAGTATTAAAATGGCATGTGATTTATCCAACCTTTTGTTGCACTTTCAATTGCGTGTTTTGCACAGTCAGCGGTGTTATTTGCACATTGAAAATTGTATCTAAACGGTCAGTTGAATGACGCATGTTTACACATGAAAAAAGAATTTGTCTTTTAAAAATGTGCAATTGTATTGATAAAGGTAGCGATATAATTGCACCTATATTGTTAAAACACAAACTAAAATCTATCCAACCCCTTTTTTGCGTATTTTGCACTTTCAATTGCATGTTTTGCATGGACAGCGGCGTTATTTGCACATAAAAAGGAATGTTTCCTTTTTTTGCTGCAATTGTATGGATACAGGCAGTAAAATAATGGCACCTATGCTGTTAAAACATCATACACAAAACTGTATGCTCAGGGTTAAAAACATTGAAAAATAACAGTTATGTTTGCACTTGTCACTTTAAATTCTTGGGGAAACACCAGTACGTCATGTGACCAAGGCCTCTAGGGGCTGAAATGCGTCATGGCCAAATAGCACGTTTGCTTAAATAAAATTACCAGCACAAAGAAAATTGGTGTCCGTTCTTTTTCTGATTCCGGGGGTAGGGAATCTTGAAGAATCTGTGTTGTGGATATATATATATATATATATATATATATATATATATATATATATATATATATATATATATATATATATATATATATATATATATATATATATATATATATATATATATATATATATCTATATATATATATATATATATATATATATATATATATATATATATATATATATATATATATATATATATATATATATCAGTCTCTCCCCAACCAGCATACTGAAGAAAGTGTGAACAACTCCGGGGGAACAGGCAAGCTTTTAATGATGTAAAAAAGCGTTGACAGACAAGTTAGTTCCTGAAACGCCAGGCAGACGCGTTTCATCCTTTAGATAGGAATCTTCAGTGCCCGTTTCAGTCCGTAGTACAGGGGCCATGACTTCGGTGATTTTTGAAGCTGACGCCACTCCCATTCTGTGGCCACGCCCTGTCTCTGCCTCGCAGGTAGAAAGTTCTGATTACCCACGTCTGCTCCCAATGCTGCATTGTGGGTCATGTGGTCCACCGCAGGGACCCATACAGTGAAGGGTTTTCCTTTACGCATCCAGTGATGGTTCCACACAGTGGTGGACGGCGTCCCACTTTCCCACACGACAGCCAGTGCAGAAAATTAAAAGTGTTGTCCTGCGTCCCCCTTAATCAGGCAGCAAGACGCTGCCTCCATCTCTCCCCTCGTGTGGGTGTTTCTCCAAGTGGTTTGTTTCCAAACACAGAGGGGGGGTGACACAGCAGCAGTTTTATGCGGTTACCAAAAGAAGCAGCAGGTCATTCCGTGTCTCACCAGATCGAGAGGGGTTCACAGCACGCCGCACCTGCTTGCTGGCGTTGAATATCTATACCAGTCTCTCCCCAACCAGCATACTGAAGAAAGTGTGAACAACTCCGGGGGAACAGGCAAGCTTTTAATGATGTAAAAAAGCGTTTACAGACAAGTTAGTTCCTGAAATGCCAGGCAGACGCGTTTCATCCTTTAGATAGGAATCTTCAGTGCCCGTTTCAGTCCGTAGTACAGGGGCCATGACTTCGGTGATTTTTGAAGCTGACGCCACTCCCATTCTGTGGCCACGCCCTGTCTCTGCCTCGCAGGTAGAAAGTTCTGATTACCCACGTCTGCTCCCAATGCTGCATTGTGGGTCATGTGGTCCACCGCAGGGACCCATACAGTGAAGGGTTTTCCTTTACGCATCCAGTGATGGTTCCACACAGTGGTGGACGGCGTCCCACTTTCCCACACGACAGCCAGTGCAGAAAATTAAAAGTCTTGTCCTGCGTCCCCCTTAATCAGGCAGCAAGACGCTGCCTCCATCTCTCCCCTCGTGTGGGTGTTTCTCCAAGTGGTTTGTTTCCAAACACAGAGGGGGGGTGACACGGCAGCAGTTTTATGCGGTTACCAAAAGAAGCAGCAGGTCATTCCGTGTCTCACCAGATCGAGAGGGGTTCACAGCACGCCGCACCTGCTTGCTGGCGTTGAATATCTATACCAGTCTCTCCCCAACCAGCATACTGAAGAAAGTGTGAACAACTCCGGGGGAACAGGCAAGCTTTTAATGATGTAAAAAAGCGTTTACAGACAAGTTAGTTCCTGAAACGCCAGGCAGACGCGTTTCATCCTTTAGATAGGAATCTTCAGTGCCCGTTTCAGTCCGTAGTACAGGGGCCATGACTTCGGTGATTTTTGAAGCTGACGCCACTCCCATTCTGTGGCCACGCCCTGTCTCTGCCTCGCAGTTAGAAAGTTATATATATATATATATATATATATATATACATATATATATATATATATATATAAAGTTTTTTAAATGCTAATTTCGAACTATAACGTGTCTGTGACCTATGTTTTTTTCAGTGAATTTCAAAGGTTTTTTAAATGGTATTTTTTAAGTGTAATAGTTTTATAAATAATTTTTGTACTGAATTTCTGGACTTTTTAAACTGTTTTAAAAAAATATATTTTATTTATTAAATAATATTTTATTTCTTTTGAAATTTGCATTATTTAAAAAAAATGTAAATGTAAAATATAGTGTCATTGTTTTATTTTATTTTTTCACTTTAATATACACATTTTTTTGTAATTAACATTTTTTGAAGTCGCGCACCGAAAGTGCACCGAGCATGGTGGAAACGCGAATCCAAGCCTCCATTTTAAAAAATTTGTGAAGGATCCGCGTACGGGGTGCAACGGGTTTGCATTGTGCAGTTATGTTATACACATATGTTACGTGGTGTGCGCGTCCTGTATGCAGTCCGGGACTCCTGCTCCCGTGCATTCGCGACACATGCGCATTACAGTACGCGATGTTTGTGCGTTGCCGCACCGTTCATCATACGCCTACCGGATGCGCTGGGTGCACGACTCCCGCAAATTTTTTTGATGTTCTAAAATGATATGTATGTGTCTTTTATATACATATTAGGGCTAGACATTATCTAAGGTTTTTATGAAAATAATAGATTTCTACTTGTAATAAAGTTATATTACTTTTAAATGTATTTTCGTGAAGTCACGTAGTGTGCGTGCTTCGTAAGCGCACGGTGCGCGGATCCCATGTGACCTCAAAAATAAGGATTTGATTGTTTCATACCATTTCCCACTGCAAGTTTTGAAGGACCCCAACCATTCCCATCATTCTGTTTGGAGTAGTTCAAGAGAGACATCTCTTCTCCTTCCAAAGCCGCTTTTGCATTTTTTTGGGTGTTTTCCAAGAATTGCATTTGAGAAATGGCATCTTCTTCTCAAGCTTCTCAAGCTTCTCAACATTCTTCAGATGAAGATGTCTTAGAGGGAGATCCGCGCAAGGAGAGGCCTACATCCGTGGTGTGGACATTTTTCACCTTTCCGGCCGCAGAAAAAAAGGTGAATGCTACCAAAGTTACATGCACGCTGCGTGACAAGGTGCTGTCTCCAGTCACTCAAAAGAAATACTCTTGTGAAACAGCAAGTATGCTAAAACATCTGAGGACCATTCATCCAAAGAATCTGGCAAGAGAAGAGATGAGGCGTGCAGCAAAGAATCCACCACCAGCAATTGCTGGCACGTCTGGAGCGTCTACATCTGCACCTGCAGTGGACATTCGTCCAGATTATCCTTTTCTGCAACAGCACTGCACAAAGTGCAATTCCATCATTTGCCATGGAGAACAATCGGTGGATGCTGTGTTGGCAGCACAGCGTAACCACAAATGTTACTTTTTTGTTTTTCTTGTGTGTTTGGAATGACGTTTAATTCCAAATTGTAGCTATTTACTTCGTTCCTTTTTTTGTTCATTTTGTTTAGAAAACACTAAAAATACAAAATTGTTTAAAAAGTTAAAAAAAATACAACAAAAATAAGTTCTTCTCAGACCTAAATAATCTGATTTAAAAAAAAAAACTATTATTGCATGGTAATGTCTGAAAGTTTGATTGAATAAATGTGTAGGGCATGGTTGACTGAAATAATGCATTAGTAGTGCATGGTGAATGTATAGGTGTAGATCTATAAAGAAGTACTGCAGCTTGACATTGCAAGCTCTTAAGCTGCACTAAGCTGCTGCACTTCTGAAGCACAGGGATGTGTCACATATGTCATATCTCTCTGCTTCCCTCTGCATAAGTGCAGGAACGGTAGGCGTGCGCTGGCACAGGCACCCTTGCACCATGGTACAAGAATGCCTGCGTTGTGGGCAGATTGTTTTTCTACAGGAAGGTTTGCCTACCTGCACAAAAACAATTACTAAAGGCATTTTCCTCCTTCAATGCGTGCTGTGGAATTCAGCATGCACTGAAGGAGAAAAAAATGAGGAAAAAGGAAAACATTTGTGCCTTGCTACGCCACCTCTAGGGTGGTGCAGCATTCACACGCATCTCCAGATTTACAATTTCTTGTACATCTTGGGATGTGTGTTCTTTTATGGGTTTCCTGTGGGAACATACACAGCAACACGCATTGAACGCCCCTTCAACGCAAAGTGCTGCGTGTGAAGGGACCGTATTTACAAGGAGAGGAAAAGCTATAAGCTCTTCTGTTTTGGCACAGAGATGATGTAAGGTCTTGGTTTTGTGAGGATAATTGTAGGAGTGGATAGAAAATGACACTGTAATTGCAGATCTGCATAGCTACCACCTGGATTTTTGAAGAGTGAATCAGTAGGGGGTTAACGGACTGCATATATTTTCTACATTTAACAGTAGCATTGTGTGTCTTAATGCCCGAGGCATTCTACTAGTATATGGACTGGGATTGGATAGTTAGAGTGCTGCTAGTTGACATTAGGAACAGTTTATAAGTGCTTGTGTGTTGGAACAAAGATCAGATAAGGGCATGCTACTGTCAGGATGATTGCAAGAGTGGACAGAGAGTAACAGTTTGATTGGGGCACTACATGAATAAGTAGTCTGCAGGGGGTTAGGGGCCTGCATATATAGTGCACATTTGATTGTAGCACTGCGTGTCTTAATGCCTGAGGCATTGTACAGGTTTATGGACTGTGATTGGATAGATAGTTAGAGTGCTGCTAGTTGACATTAAGCACAGTTTATAAATGCGTGTGTGTTGGCACAGAGATTAGATAAGGACATTCTTCCGTCACTGTGAATGCAGGAGTGGATAGAGAGTGACAGTCCGATTGGGTCACTGCATAAATACTACCTGACTTATAGAAAGGGTGAATCAGTACTCTGCTGGGGGTTAGAGGCCTGCATACATTGTGGACATTTTACTGTACCACTATGTGTCTTAGTGCCTGAGACATTCTACCAGTGTATGCACAGTGACTATATACTGAGAGTGTTGGTAGTTGACAGGAGGATATGTTTGTAATGCTTCTGTGTTGGCACATAAACTTCTATTAGTATGATTGACATGGTTCTGTCAGAATTATTGCAGGGCTTGATAGAGAGTGACAGTGTGATTGGGGTACTGCATGAATACTACATGGCCTATTCAAAGGGTGAGTAAGTAGTCTGCTGGAGGTTATGGGCCTGTATACATTGCACATATTTCACTGTAGCACTATGTGTGTTAATGCCTGGGGCATTCTACAGGTTTATGGACACTGACTAGATAGTGACAGTGCTGGTAGTTGTCAGGAGGGTGAGTTTTTAATGCTTCTGTTTTGGCACAGCAATTAGATAAGGACATGCTTCTGTTAGTATGATTGCAGGGGTGGACAGAGACTGATACTCTAATTGGACAGTGCATGAATACTATGTGGCTTATTGCAAGGGTGAATCAGTAGTCTGCTGGGGATTACAGGCCTGCATACATTGTGCACATTTCACTGTAGCATCATGTGTCTTAATTCCTGAGGCATTCTATAGGTGTATGGACACTGACTAGATAGTGAGAGTGCCGTGATTTGACAGAAGAGTTAGTTTTTAAGTGCTTGTGTGTTGGCACAGACTGTAAATAAGAACATGATTCTGTCAGGATGATTGCAGGACTGGACAGAGAGTGACAGTGTGATTGGGGTACTGCATGAATACTACCTGGCTTATTCCAAGGGCGAGTCAGTACTCTGCTGGGGGTTAGGGGCCTATATACATTGCACATATTGCACTGTAGCACTATGTGTGTTAATGCCTGAGGCATTCAACAGGTGTACGGACACTGACTAGATAGTGACAGTGCTGAAAGTTGACAGGAAGGTGAGTTTTTAAGTGCAAGTGTGTTGGTACAGAGATTACATAAGGACATGGTTCTGTCAGGATCATTACAGGAGTGGACAGAGAGTGACAGTCTAAATGGGGCACTACTTGAATACTACCTGGCTTATAGCAAGGGTGAATCAGTATTCTGCTGGGGGGTGGGGCCTGCATACATTGTGCATATTCAACTGTAGCACTACATGTCTTAATGCCTGAGTCATTCTACAGGTGTATGGACAGTGACTAGATAGTGAGAGTGCTGGTAATTGACAGAAGAGTGAGTTTTTAAGTGCTTCTGTGTTGGCACATCGATTAGATGCTTCTGTCAGGATAGTTGCAGGAGTGGACAGAGACTGAAAGGCTGATTGGAGCACTGCATGGATACTACCTAGTTATTGCAAGGGTGAATCTGAAGCCTACTGGGGATTACAGGCCTGCATACATTGCACACATTTCACTGTACCACTATGTGTCTTAATGCCTGTGACATTTTTTAAGTGTATGGATACTGAACTGGGAATTGAAGTTGTCAAAGACAAGTGTTTAGGTGGTTAGAGGACTGCATGCATAGTGGATAGGGGTTTGAAGCAGTCCAGGTGCTAAGGCCTGGCTCACTGCATGAGTACTTGGGTACTTACTGAATGATTAGAGTAGTGCAAAGAGAGTGCCTGGGTGAATTTATAAGTGTTTAGGTTTTGGTGTAGTGAACGGATTAGTACACGGTGCTGAATGGGTCACTAGAGGAGTGCAAGGGGAGTGACAGGGTGTTTGCTGGAAGTGTATGCATAACTTTGTACCATACCCCCATTCTGCTTAATGCCTGTTACCATAGTAACAGTTCATGGAATACTCAACAGAACACACAGGTCACAAGTTCAGCACACAATGTTGCAAATTCAAACAGCAAGTGTGCTTGACTTTTCAAAATATCAGCTTATCCTATGTAATGTTCCTTTCAAACAGTTTTTATTAACCAATAAGAAACATGCTTTTGAAACACAGAAACATGCACCCTATTTGTCAGTCTATAATGTTCTCAAACAGCCAATCATTTCTTTTCTTTTTTTAAACTGCATTTTATCCACCATTTTAGAAAATTCTTAGTTTTCAAACTGCCCATTTCACATACAGACACCTTCTGAGTGCATCCAGAAATCCCTTCAAGATGCTTAGAGTGTGGATTGTGGGACACAGCTATATTTTCTGGAGCAAAATGTATGCTGAAAACAGAGGTATTGACAAAGATTTAGCTTAGCCAAATGTAGACATCAAATGGATTGGACAGAGAGGATTAAAGTGGCACCAATTGATGCCATTGGTTAAATCCTTTTTGCATCTCCAACACCCTGACCTCATAATTGTGCACTGTGGTGGCAATGACCTAAGCACTTTGACTGGGGTAGGACTGGAAATGCTTATGAAGGACACCTTTGGAGAATTGATGTCACTTTTCCCCCAAACTGCCTTTGTCTATTCTAACATATGCCAAAGACAGAAATGGAACTGGTCCAATCAATTTTGTCCACAGATTGAGAAAGCTAAGAAACATGTCAATAAAGCTGTTTCTGATTATCACAGAGATTATAGGATGGGGTCCATTTACAAGAACAATCTGTGTTTTAATATGGATGGCATCTATAGGAGAGATGGTGTACATTTTACAGATGAGGGTAACAGAGTCTTTCTCAACAACTTTAGACTGCATAGGTACTTACTTGTAGGTACCAAAATCTCCCAATAAACACAAGGGCTCTTTTTAGAGCCACCCAAGATCTAAACACATAAGCTTGATGTATATTTAAAAAATATTACTTTTTTTTGTTTGGAGTGGCACACCCAGCACATTTTGGAGTTGCGCATCCAACGTGTTCACACCAGGGGGCCGAGCTGGGAGTCACGCATCCAGCGCGTGCACACCAGGAGGCCGCGCTGAGTGCCGCGCTGGGTGCGCGACTCCAAATTGTACCGTAAATTGTTTTTTAGCTCCTATCACTAACCTATATTATCCCTGGGGACCCCATCACCTGGGGCCTATATAAAACGTTGGGGACCGTGGGGGGAGCCCCAATGCCCCGACTGTCCCACCGGCTCCCCGCGTCCTTCAGGAGCTGGCATGGCTTTTTTACATGGGAAGCTGCTAACATGCGGCTCCCTGTGTGGAAAACCAATCGGGTTTTCATTTTGAAAGGGAGAGCCGGTTTCCCTGTTCTCTATTTCAAAATCCAAACCAAGTTTTATATGGCAGGGCAGGAGCCACAAAGCTCCCGCCCTGCCATAGCAAAACTGCAGTGTCCCAGGGGTGGGTACCCTGCGATACTGCAGGAGCCAGCCCTGGGTGTGACAGTCCCCAGGGCCATCATGGGCTGCAGGAGGGGGGCCACGCGGCCCCCCTCCCACTTAATGCAAAGCCCCAGGGGGTGGTGGTCTCCAGGGCATGTGGAGAGCTCAAACCCCCACACAGGATTTTTTTTATTAAAAGAAACACAAGCCCCAGGGGCTGGCGGTCCCCGCGGCTTGGGGGGCCTTTGAGCCCCCAGCCATATTTTGTTAAAGCCCCGGTGGGCGGCATTCCCCGGGGCTAGGGGGGCCTTTGAGCCTCCCTCCTCTCTTTCTTTAAGCCCAGGGGGTGGCAGTCTCTGGGGCTGGGGGGGGCTGGGGAGGCTGTGAGCACCCCCACACACATTTTATAAAAGCCCTGGGGTTGAGGGACCCGGGGCAGTGTGGTAGGATCCCTGGAGGCCAACTAGCCCACCAGCTAACTCCAGTAAGCGCCACAGATCTACGTTGCAGAGTGGTGTAAAAAGGGGGTGTGGCCTTGGACCACCTCTCTGCAAGGCAGCTCGCAGGTCCTTACTAGAGGTACCTGGTGGGCTACGTGGCCCCCAGGGACCCTAAGGATTCAATGGGACTTAATCTCCCAACTTAAAACGGGACACTGGCACATTTGCACAGTGGTGCAGGAAGGGGGCAGGCCCTGATGTGACATGTGTGCAAATGCGCCCTGTGGTGCATTTTAAGTTAGAGGATTAAGTCCCCTTGAATCCTGAGGGTCCCTGGGGGCCAACTAGCCCATTAGGTACCTCCAGTATGTGCAGGGAGCTGCACATACTGGAGGTACCTAGTGGGCTCCAGTATGTTCATAGGCCACGTCCCTTTTTACACCTCTCTGCAACGCAGATCTTTGGCGCTTACCGGAGGTACATGGTGGGTTAGTTTGCCCCCCAGGGACCCGCAGGATTCAAGGATCGCCTTTTTTTGCAAAGTTATTAGCAAATCAAGAAATGCTTTTCCTATGGAAACTAGGTTCTAACTATAACTACCTACTGGCGACCGCCAGTAGGTAATATATATATAGATATATACAGTGACCAGCTTACCAAAAAAGTAGCATATTTGCACCCATAGGTGTACTCATTAAGTTGGTGCTAATTTGCTGCTTCTGGAATTCTCACGATTTGGAAGCAATAAGCTTGGAAAGTTGCACCAATCTCAGGTTTCCAGGCATAATACTAGCAAACACCCGAAAGATGATGGAACAAATGCTTGCAAATAGTCTTACAACTGGCAATCGCTCAGGGTGGAATTCCAAACCATTGTTTTTGCCCACTGTGCCACACCAGACCATGAGCTTGACTTAGGGTTTGGAAGAGAAATAAAGGCAGACAGGATGGTGGGAGTATTTATGTCTGACACCCTGTCTTTACTTCACCTGCTGAATTGGGATGTTTGACAGCATGGCAGACATTTCTAGACATTGGCAGGAACTGCAGACATTGCAGTCCTATCAATGTAAAAGCTTTTGATGTGTAAGTCTGTCAAACATGATGGCCAGCCGTCAAACTGCTCCAAAGTTTAAAATTTTTCAAAAACAAACTCCCAGAGTGGGAGTTTTGTTTTTGAATATTACAACAGCTAATGTTCCCCCACACCATGAGAGTTCATCCCCTTGATGTGGGGGTCATGTTTCTTTTTATGCTGCCCCTCACTGCCAGGATATACAGGAAGTTTTACAGAGACAAGGTAAATTTTACTCCGAAAACATCAAACTTATAGTCCGTCTGACTCCAAATTTGGTTAGCAGACAGGGTACTTTGTCACTGTTGGAATAGAGTATTTGTCTGCCAAACTCTAATCAGTAAAGACTTTGTTCCTCATGGGGACAGTGCATTAAGAACCTCTATCATCTCACCCATTCACTCTGTGGCAAACTGCTTTTCAGCTGGGAAATGTGAGATTTAGACCCCCCCAAATCTCACTGCCTACGCTGTGCCCTGCCTCTCCAACTTTTTTCTTACCTATATGTTGGTCAGATACTTAAAGCTAGCTATGTAAAACACTATCAATCTGTACACTGTTGTATAAGAATTCTAGAGACAGCACACTCTTCAGAAGTCTCTTCTCATTATCCCTATTTTGTCTCATAGTTTCCTCTCTTCATTGTACTACTGCCTATGTCACCTGTGTCCCAGCACTACCAGGTCAGCCAGCGATAATTAGTGCTTTACACATAAATTCTGAGCAATTAGTTTACATTAAATCAACACTGTGTCTCTCTCACTCTCTATCTCACTTCCGGATGATTCTCTCTCCCCATAATTCACCAATCAGCATTTCCCCCTACTACAACCCTTCATTGCCCCAGAAAATTAGAACCCCTCTATTCTCCATTTCTTCCCCGTGAAACACCATGAAATAGAATTCCTGCAACCCTAGGCAATGTCATATTTATTTCTTCAAATGTTTTCAGAAGGGTTGAACGTTTTTATGTGAACTGCTAGTGCTTTTTCAACACAGAAATCACAAAATCGTAATACGGGCCATCCTAACTGGAGGGGCTGCAGACTGTCAGAAGATATGAAGATATATATATATATATATATATATATATATATATATATATATATATACCCACAGACTGTCAGAAGATTGATAGATACAACCCTGTAATCATTTAACTCTATGCTGCATTGCACCCAAACTTTGGAGGATCAGGGACAATGCTGCCTTCTAGTGGACTGATTACCTACTAGGCAATGCTTCTCCAAATACTTGTGCTCCAGAACGAGTGAACTATTCACTAAGAGTGGCCATGGTTACACATTTAAAGTGACAGCTTCATTTTCTGTCACCTTAAGTATAAGCCTTCTAATGTGGTTCACAAAGATCAATGCTTACCTGCTGCTCCAGTGCCTTATGATATGTCTGGGGAAGAGGTGGGATGTGTGTGCACACAAAACACTGCTACTTAATCCATTTTTAGAGGAACCTCAATCCAAACCCTTCCTATGGAGGTATCCCATAGGCTAGGTAGGCTGTCTTTCATGTGCATATTCTGAACATGGAGAAAGCTGACCGGGTCTGCATGCTTTTTGCTAAGGCACGCAGAGTAGGGCAATAATCATCCAAATGATATGAAAATGGAAGGAGGTAAAGATAAAAAATCACAGTGGTTGCATTATAAGAGGTGGGTGCCAGAGGTGGGCGCCCCTCAAGAAAATTATCATAGCTTTAGAGCAAAGCAATTGCCTTTGCTCTAAAGATAACACTGGGGTCAGCAACAAGTAAACAACTATGGAAAAATATTATATCTTAATACAATTAGTTATTTATAGAACAATTTTCAAAACTTAGGCTCAATTTATTCCCAAACATCTCGGTTCTGTTTGACTCACACACACAATTCTCCCCTTGTTTGCTTTCTTCTCAATGTCTCTTCATCCTTATCCCTCCTCTGTCTCTCTTCATTTGCCACTCTATCTCCAGCATTTTCTCTTTTCCTTTTTCTGTCTGTTCCTTATCACTCGTCACTTCTCCTTTTTTTGGGAATCAATGAACAATTCATCTGTCTATTATCTCTAGTTTATCTTCGCGGTGCCATCTCTTGACTCTTCTCTCTGCATATGCTTTTGAGCCTTTCTCTGTTTTGCCATATTTATCACTACTATTCTACTTTCTTTCCAATTCCTGTTTTAGTCCCCCTCACCCGGCCTACTTTTTTCTCGTCAGTTTGCTTTTCTTAGTCTCAATCTCTAATTCCTCTCCCACTCTCGTACCTCTCCCCTTTCTAGATCTAGGTCTTTCTACCTTTCCATATTGATCTCTGTTCTATCTCGTATAAAGTAGTCCCTGTCATACATTATAAGAATATTGTATGTCACAGAGGTGGTGTTCCATGACCATAAAGAGGCAGGGTTCCATTATAAAGTCATGAAACTCTGAGGCGACTTGAGGCATCCTTCTAATGTATCGCGGGGTCCTTATAACACATTGTCATGTCATACTTTCCACAAACAACTTTAATCCTTGGCATCTTTCTCTTTCAAGTTAATCACAGACAAGAATAATAGAAGCAGAATCTGTACTGCAAAGTTAAAACATATCAAATTTATGTTTGCAAACAAGATATTAGAATCATTTTAATGTTTTCAGGTTAAAGTTAGAAACAATACTGTGGTTAAGATTGCGTAGAAACATGAAGAGGGCCTATCTTGCATGCAATGACCTGTAACTCGGAAAAAAATATTTCCGCATAGGCTTTTCTGCTGATAACTTTCTTCTTGGGAAAAGATATCAAACAAAGGAAAAGCCAATGCCCATTTTCCTTGTTTACAGTGCAGCTATTGTTATGCTCTGTGACCTATCTTTCAAACTGGCTGCTGGCTCTGGTAGCAGGCATTGTGATTTCAGAAATCAACTGTAATAAATAATTGCAGTTGAGCAACTATGTCATTTCTTTATTTCATACACACATCACACAGGCATAGGGATCGTAGGCTCCCATTTATTATATACATGTTAATATACCTCCTGCCATGCACTATGAGGATATTGCTGGTTGAGTGGAATGAAGCCCTATTCAAGCAATAACCACAATTCTTGTCAGGGTGAACACAAGCAAATATTTGTGCTGTAACACAAACAGTAATAACGAGAAAGTATACATCATGTATTGCAGTTCCGAGGAGCTGTGGGGCTACGATGTGAGGTCTAACATCAGAAATGCATCATGCAGCAGCGGTTTAGATGAGATGCGGGCTGCGATATGAGACCCGACACTGAGGATGCATTGCATAGCAACAGTTCTGAGTAGCTGCAAAGTCAGGCATCAGGGATGCATACGCTGCAGCAGTTTGGATGCGGAGCTTTGAGGCGGTGCATTGCACACCATCTGTTCTATGAGGACCACAGTTGAGCTGACAGAGAGCACATTCAGGCCCACTTCCAAGGGTCCAGGACAGGGGTGGCACCTCTTTGGGGGCAGGACTCACAGCAGGCAGAGTCCAGGTGCTGGGTTCAAGGTGGTTGGAGCCTTTTCTGTCTCGGAGGCTCCAATCAGTATGCCAACCAATTAGCCCTTGGGCTCACTCACATGGTTCTGGGTTCAAGATTCAGGTCCAGTCCTTCTAACTCAGGCAGCAGAGCAGCATAGCAGTACAACAGTCCTTCCCAGTCTTCCACAGATTCAATTGATACTAAAGGGTTGGGTCTGAGGGTCCAATATTATACCTGGTGCCCACTTTAAAGTACGAGAAACTTCTTAAGTCCTCCCCCTACAGAGGTGTCTGGAATTTCCGACCTCCCTGCTCTGGCACCAACTTGTCTGGGGGCTCAAAAGATTAGTGGGCAATCCTCTGTAAGTGTGCTGAGTAAGCCTGGGCAAAGTTTGCAGAGTTCCGCTATGTGAAACTTCGCAAAATACAAAACCAACTCCGCCACGCCACGTCCAATCATCGTGAGTGGCGCAATGCAAAGCGGAAGCAGGCACAACGGGCATTGCTTCTTTTCTGATGCTCGCGTAGACTTTTTACTCGAGCGTCAGCTTTCTCAGCGCAAACAGATGGTTTCTCAACACAAGCGGTCATGAGCACACACGACCGCTCGCAATGAGATATGCGACGTGCCGCGTTGAGAAATCTCGCCGGGAGGTTGATTTTACATGCTTGTGCTCACTAACTTGACATTAATGATTGCGAACAAGGAAAAACCTTGCCGGGAGGTGGATTTTCCTCAATCGAGCTCGCCAACTTGATGTTGACCAGCGGAAGTCAGGAAAAAAACTCTGCGTAGCACGAAGTGCGGAAAACTCAGCGAGCGGAACGGAGTACACAGCCCTGGATTAGTGCTGAAGCACACTCTTTGTGATGTGCAAGTATGGTAGGTGACAGCACAGCCTCCTTATCAATTTGGAGATGGCACCTCCTGCCAACACCTTTCCCCCATTTCTCTCACTGTCGGGGAGTAACATACAAAGATCAACTGCCAGCTATACCAAACCATGTGACCCAGGAGCAAGTTGAAAGCACCAAATAGTTGGGACAAGTAAAAGCCAAGCTTCTAAAAGTCCATCAATTGTGTGTATTTAACTTTCTAAAAGTGGCATTTTCAGAAATATGACGTATAATCCAACTTTGCAATTTAAGAGGGTTTTAAATTACAATTTTAATAGGGTAACCCAATGCTATCCTACGGGAGAGGCTGTTGCGGGGATTTGGCCCATGCACAGAACTATGCACAGGAAACCAGGACCTCAGTGAATTGTGGTGTACCAAAAAGCTCACCTCAGTACCCAGAACCCTTATCCAACTAGCATCAGTGTCTCATTAGCTCTCCGTCTTATAGCGAAGCTACCAATGATTAGACAACCCAGAACACGTGACTTGGTGTACTCTCAGGAATGATGGGAATCAAGAACATTCTTTCATTTTTATTCTCATACCAGTCCACAACGTGAGTAATCAGAGACACAAAAAAGTTTAAAATGTTTATTTTTAACTACGTACTCTAAGATGCAGTATTTTGGCTAACGTAAGCAGGCATATGATCAGAAATAAAACAATCAGCATTGTTACAATTCCATAAAACACAAAGGGAGAAATCATATTACAATGATAGTGGAAACAGGACATTCAGCACCTTGTAAACCACCCTCCCCTGCTAGGAACTCGGTTTTATAATAATAGAAGGTCTCTTAGGCTTCAATGGGGAACCCCATAACTCCAAGATCAGCAGAGGTGAATCACCTCACGGGATCAGCAAAGCGCTCTGTCACTGGAAAGGTTTTTTCTCCAAGTGTTTTAATCATGCATGCAGAGCAATTTTAAAAGCACCAGAATTTCAGTTGATTGCAGCTGTGTAAGTGTTGTGTCCAGAGCATGGACCGATCGACCTGAATCACAGCATACATTGTTATTATGACCTTGAAGATTTCTGCATGCAGTGTACAGACTAAGGTTGCTCTGTAAGTCGAGGGATGTGTAAAAAAGACCGTTCTCATGCGATGAAAATCAAGCAGTTTAACTTACAACAACAGTTACATGTAGTGTTGTGTGCAACAGCTGCAAAATGGTGTTTAAACTTCTAATACGCTTATGCTAACATAGCAATGTGTGCAAGCAGAGCCCTATCTTCACTACACCCTCCCCTGATCAGACCACGTACAAGAAGTAGGGGTGGGCGCAATTTGAGTAATCGCGTTACGTGAATCTCCGCGAAACGGTAAAAAACTCTGCGAACACGCAGAAATTCAGCAAACACGCAAAATTGCTTGTTCGCGATACTTTTTTCCTGGTAACAATCGCTGTTTGCGTGCTCGGGAAAAGATATCTTGCGAACACGCATTTTGAGAACGCGAACAAGCAAAACATTTTGCGAAGTCGCGGAACGCAGAATTTTGGGAAATTTCGCGTTCTCCACAGAACACGAAATTACCCAAATTCCGCAAGCAGAACAGAATTTGCCACCCAGGCCTAACAAGAAGGGAAGCAATTTAGGAAGGAGAGTTCAAGTTCGAGTGCGAAAAAACCAAGTTCAACATTTGCCAAACTGGATAATCGGAAGTGAAAAGTTCGAAGTAGTAAGAAAAAGGTAAAAAACCCAGAAAGGTTAAGGGGAGAAAAAATAGTAAGAAAATGTATTGAGTACTGTACGCAGAGATAATGGACGTGCGCCAATTTAATCCATCAGCGTATAGCCACAGTATGTTGCAACAGCCTCCAAGAGGAAGTCATTGTTATCATCATAAAATAATTCAGCTATCCAATTTAATAAATTGAAGGAACATACATGTTCTTCGATAGTTGGAGCCGCTAACACCATTAGAGGGCAACTTATGTGTGCTTTGATATAACTTTGTGCCAGGAAGTCATGTGTAGCCGCACATATATTCCAATTCCCTAGAACTCCATGCGCCGCTGCGCAGGCCATAATCCCGACACCAAAACAGTCCAACTCATGAGCCACTAAGGGACTCATTAGTCGATCATATTCCGGGGCAGGAGACATCGTATTGCATAGACATAAATCCAGAGCCCATTCAGAACAGTAATCGAGGCAATGGAAAACAGGTTGCACGCAAGTAAAGTATGAAAACTGGAAGGATAATTCATATGCTACACTCAAAGTGGCCAGAGGTAGCGTTCCATAATATTCAAGCATTCAGTTGCGCAGCTGGGGCAGGCTGTCTTAAGACACAGACTGTTCAGCCATTTTTGAGTAAGCAAATCAACAGACCGGCAGCCAAGGTGAGAATTAATGGTAATCTGCCGAAGATGCTGGAAAAAATAGAGTGAAAAAAAATGCCGGTATCACACCAAATATAGTTTGGAATGAGATCACAAGACTGGAGCCCACAATTTGAAAAAATGCGGCAAGTCAGTTGTTGACGATGCATTGAATATAATGTGAATCAAAGCGCCGAAATGAAGTGGGAGATCAGTATTTAAAAGCGCATGCACCTTGGTGGGGGTGCTTGCCACATGAAGGACAAATGTTTCACGAGAAGAAGTAAGGGCGACTTCTTTCTGGGACAATAGAGCCCTTATTCTGCTTATCTTGTTGAACCCTGCTTTCAAGGTCGGAATGGAAGGCCAGATGGATACATCGAGTCTCCTATGCGGTGGTGGGAAAAGATCGTTTTTACAGTAAACTACACGTTGAGAGACAGTCACAATGAACGGAATCCCTGCAAGCATACTGCAGCAATCTTCATTATTTAAAAGTTAACAGCTACCGTTAGCTAGCAGTGTCAAAGTAGGTGTTTTAGCTGGCACTGGATTATCCTTTAAAATGCAAACTAAATTTGGGGCTTTCGTGTTACATGAGCCGTGCAATTGTATGTTCTTGCAAACAAATGAGTGATCAGGTGTAGAAGTGCAATCTTTGCCCTTCAAATAAACTTCTTTTCTTTACCCTCTCTCAGGCACCTACACATGAATGGTAGAGCCCAAACTTCATTGAGATAGGTGCTTCCCATTGGTTCAAATCTACCTATGACAGTGTTTCATACATGAACTGAATTTAAACAAGGGGAAGGGCAGCGCTATTAACCCATGAAAGAGCCATACAACTGAATTTAATTCAGCAACTGAAAATGGTAAAGGTTCCAATTTTTCAATATGTAAAAGTGAATATGTTGCATTCTTCATGGACATAAACTGTTATTTTTCAGTCACATTAAATAGTAAAAACAAAGATGAGGTATTCCCAAGGCACTTTCCCAGACTTTAAAGTTTATAAAATCCACGTAAACTGCATTATAGATCGTAATTGATTCGGACCATGGTACAAAACAGACACTTCGTCCTGTACAATATCCACAACAGATGACACAATATTGTCTAAGGTGTAAATTCTGGAAGACTGAGTATTAATGCTATTGTCAACGACAGCAAGCACCTTTTCTAAATTAGCTTGATCAATTGCTCTTATTCTAGAAGCAGCTTCAATTTGGTACAGTTTACAAACTGTGTTGTAAATAGCATATACCCATCTTTTGGACCTGCCTCCTACAGGGCCTTTAACAAAGTCATTCAAATCAACATTGTCAGTCAATTTGGACAAATGAAGTTTAACTGACGCTAAGGTGGAATGTTTAGGCCAGTTCTGACATAATTTGCCCACTGAATAGGTAGTAACAGAATGGGAGTTTTCAAAACGGGGGTCCACCCTAACCTAAGTATAGCCTGTGGCCAGACCCAGAAAATGGTGTTGGCATGCATCTGAACTTTTCTGCCATAATAACCAACCTTGAGGATCCAAGAAGGAAATATTAAAAGAGCAATTAGTTGTAAGGGACCGCAATTCATCAAGGGACCTATCGGTGTGATTATACCATGTACGATAAGCACCCAAAGTAGGAATGGAAGCAGCATTTAAATTTTTTAGATGTAGCCAATTCAAAGCAAGTAGTTTGTGAAATCGTGGAGTTCAGAAACAACATGTGGTTAGGGATGAGACATGCACGATGCAAAACTTCAGTGCTTTGCACCTGCCAGATTTTAGAACCCAAACTGATTAAAGATCAACTGTATCTTTCCACAGCTCATAGCACCTTATAGCTAATCGATTGATAAAGAACTTCAAATACAGTCATTTAGTGTGGGGAGTCTAACTTTGGAAAGAGGAATTTGCAGTCATTTTAAAATAAAAATCTTCAGGATTGGATAGATTAAAATCAGCAAAATATGTAAATTCTTTCAAGAGAGTATTCGAGCTGCCTTCAATGGGAGCTGGGCGATTCCCATTGTGTATAATTAACCACATTTCTAAATGAGTTTGCTTTATGCAGGAAATAATTATCATAGTGCGGGTAACATATTAAATCTGCATAATTTGCAGAGTCTATGTACAAATCTTCTGCATCAAAAGCAGAATAATATTTCAAATCAGAAAAAGAGCCTCTACGGCTTGGACATCCCAATCATCAGAGCGTATGTTTTGTTTCACAACATCCCCCATAGAAACACGAAGTACGTTGGGGACATTAATAACCTTTGTAGGGACATAAATTCCAAATTTTACAGCATATCATACAATCCTATCTAACACTGGCCAGGCAGTGATGTTGACAAAAGTGTAGTCCCTCTTCATGATGTGGGAAGAGGAGTGGGGTGCCAAAGTTCCATCAATTAACCTAATCGTAGATCTTTCTGTAACATAATGTCCATTCACTAGACAAAAAAATACAACCACAAATCCAATTGACATGAAAAGCACCAGCCAAATGTAAGTCAAGGAGGTATCAAAAAATGTCTTTTAAACCAAACAACAAAAATAGAAATGTTCGTTGGAGAACTAAATATTGTAGAGTTAGTGTCAAATGAAAAACAGGACTAGTCAACTGTACTTGTTTGCACACCAGGCAACAACACATCTGTGGGATAGGTATACTCCGTATCTACATGGAGATCACCAACCGGTGAATTCAATAATGGATTAGTAAATGTATGCATCTCGATGGCAATGTCAGGCCTGATGATGTTTGCTGGACAAGAGACTGCTGGAGTCATACTAAGAAGAATCGACCACTCGTTGTAATTTGACATGGTCAATGGAGATGTATCTGTTATCCTTGTGACCAGGAAGTGGAGGTAAAATGACTGTTCTTGTGCCCTGCACTCCAAGCACAGGAACTGGTGCACAATATGCGCGGCCAAACAACTCCTTGTTCTCCACCTTCTCAAGGACCAGGCCACCGATTCGAGGTAGCCAGCCAACTACCGGAATCAAAAGTGCAGCATCATTTGTGGAGGGCAATTGTTCCTTTGCAAGGCTGTCTTAAGTATCTTGTAGGTTCTGTAATACAGCAGAATAATCATCTACGTCAAGGAATGCCTGTGACGCCGCCATGTCTAGACCCTCAAGGTCAGGAACAAACATCTTTATGCCAAAGAGCATTTCGTATGGGGTCCCCCACCAAGAGACCTTCTAGGGAGATTATTAAGTGCACATTTAACGCTATACAGATGGGCAAACCAGTTTCTGCCAGTACCGAAAACCCTAGCTGTTAAGGATTGCTTTAAGTCACGGTTCATCCACTCCACAACAGAATTGCCCTCAGGCCGGTATGGAGACGAAAATTTCAACTGTACCCCCAAAGACCTCAAGGCTTCTTTGTATGCCTTAGAGGCAAACATTGGACTCTGGTCCAAATGGAGGGTGCCACATGCACAAATTCCCTCAAAGACATGCAAATCCCTGATGACAGTTCGAGCATCAGCACTGCGTTGTGGCCAGAGCCATAGAAAGCGTGTGCACGAATCCACTGCAACTAAGATATATTAGGGGGGCGTGGCCTGGAGCTTGGCAAGATGGACGCACTGTAGTGCAGCTCTGCCAGCCATCGACTAAAATCATACATTATCCTGTCCCCAATCCTGCCATCCGGCGATTTCGCCTGCTGTACCTGATCCGCTGAGGGCTGTGAACACCCGGTGCTGCCAGTATCTCGCCTTGCTGGAGCACAATCGCGAATCCAGGACACTGCATGGCCGCCCGAAGCATGGTGATTATGGCGGTGTGCGGGTGACGGAGCGGTTCGCCTGGTGGTGCGAGAGCGCTTGGCCGACAGACAACCAGCTGCGGTTTTCATCGGGGGGACCGCTGGGGCACAAGCGCACCTACGATCAAGGTGCCAGTGGGGGCGAGGGCTACTTGATGCGTGGCTGCGGCGGCTGAGGGAGAAGGCTGGGCAGAAACCAGCGTGAGTCCCCGGCGCGGAGCACGCGCACGGGCTGCGCACCGCTGAGGCCGCTGCCTTGGGGACTGCTTCCAACCCCTTGGCCGCCCTCCTTGTGCCGGGCGCGGCATCGTGGGAGATCTTGCTCCGCTCCTGCTGGATCTTACGGCTGGGGGCTGAATAAGTATAAGACGTGCTCAGAGGCTGGTATTTCCCCAGTGAGACCCCGAGGGGAGGCCCCCCATGGACATGCTTGACTCTCAGTGACTGAATAACACTCCAACGGAGGAGGAAAGAGATCGTGTATCACTGAGGGCCACGCTGATATAAAACTCCGCGGACACGCTGTGGAGTAGCTCCGGACAATCCCCCCACCACTGCCGAGAAGGGCGGCGTAACGCAAGGGGGAAAAATAGTTGGAATTACGCTGCATGAGGACTGGGCCTGGACCCGAATTGCATTGGGGTGTCTGATTACTGGGACATTACTGTGGAGATTGGCAATTGCACAGGTACAGAGAGAGCACCTCTGGTTGGATGTAAGCAGCTGACTGCTGGCGCGCTGTGCTATGGACACAGTCCTCACATACAATTGCGGCCTAACAGGCCAGTGAAGCAAACCTTGACTCCCCGCTGGAGCTACTCCTGTGGCGCCATTTTGAGGACTTGACAAGTAAGGGTACGGCCTGGCGGTGGTTCGCCCTATCTGGCTTGGGCGTTTGGGGTCCTGCTTGAGGTCTTTCCCGCACACCAGCGCACGGCTTCAGGGCGGTAAAGGACACGATCTGGACAGTGCCTGTATAAAATAGCGAACGTATATTGGGATTTCGTGCCTCGACACTAACCATGGGCAAGCCGGAAAAGAACCAGCCCGACTCATGTTCGAGTTGCGGAAGGAGGGCAGGCCGCGACAGGCCCCGACATCGGACCGCCACGGCGTTGGAGAAATCTCTTGCCGCTATACAGGCCAGCCTACAGGCCATCGACGGCAAAATAGAAGCGTTGAATGGCAGGATGGACCACTTCTCATCAAAACTGATAAACAGACGGCCCGCCTCGATGAGGCAGAACAGAGAATAACGGATGCGGAGGATGGGCTACAACAAGTTGCAGAAAAGACGACGGATATCACCAAACTACTGGCAGTGATACAGGCAAAGAACGAGGACATTGAAGCGAGGCCCCGCCGTAACAAAATCCGCGTCCTAGGACTGCCTGAATCCACAAACGTGGGTATACTTGAAGACTACATTGAGGCAATGCTTCAGGAAATCTGCGGTAAGGATGAGCTCTCCCCACTGTTCGACGTTGAGCGAGCGCACAGATCCCTTGCCGCACAACCACCACTGGGGACCCCGCCGAGGCCCGTAATAGCCCGACTACTCAACTGCAGGGACCGGGACACGGTGCTGCGCGTCACCAGGCAGAAGGGGTCAATCACGTACCAAGGTAATGAGTTATCATTTTACCCGGATTTCACGGCCACTGTTCAAGCAGCCCGTAAAGAATTTCAGAATGTAAAGAAGCTGCTCCAAAAGGAACAAATCCTGTATGCCATGCTGTACCCCGCACGTCTGCGAGTTGGGACACTGGAAAAGGGTAAAATATTCACAAGCCATTAACAGGCCATGGAACACGCACGACAACTGCGACACCAACTACAGCGTTCCAACGCATCCCCCACATCGGACATTGATGAATGAACAGTGAGAGGGGTCCCTACTGAACTGTCGATGTGTCAGGGTGTGTTATATGTCTAGGTGCAGATTAAGGTAGTCTTATACTGACAGGAACTTCAGAAACATGATAGCTATACCACTACACAATAAGTAAAGTGAGGATGCGTATATGCTGGGGTCCGCAGGGTTGGTGGACATTATGATACATCAATGGCTGCCCTCCCTACGAGCTATGGGAGTGGTGTAGCTGCCGCGACCCCCGATGGGTGATCCTCAATGGGTGTTATGTTTACTTCAGTTGCTGATGTTTTGGGAGTTAAGTGGGGAGTATGTCTTCAGCGATTGGGGTATGCTGAAGTGGGAGGGGGGTGGGGAGGTGGTTCCTATTTTTTATAGGCCAAGTATGCTTGATTCTTACTGTGATGCAATGTATTGTCAATATGGATTGATGCACTTACTAACTAGACTAGGCATTAGGTACTACACCACACCTGCAAGACATAAATGACAGGGTTCACTTATAAGATAACTACGTGGAATGTATGAGGATTAAACACACCGCAGAAAATTAGGCAGGTATTGGCGCAGCTAGACCGGCACAACGCCACTATAGCACTGTTACAGGAAACACACCTGACCAAGACGAAGGAAGATAAAGTAGCTAGAAAGTGGGTGTCCTATAGATTAGCGTCCTCCTACTCCTCATATGCGAGGGGGGTTCTGATTTTAATCAAACGAGGCGTGGTCTTCACAACGCTGGATTCTAGTACTGATCGAGAAGGCCGTTGGGCTATGGTGCTTGGCAAGCTGGGCAATACGTTAGTAACAATAATACATTTTTGTGGGCCAGTGGTAGATGATACAGCTGATTACTTACAAATGTTTGGAACGTTACGTATCTGGCCTGACACAGCCTTCATATGGGGAGGGGATTTAAACACACACTTAAACCCCGCATTAGATAAATCTAATCCACAGGGAGCCAGGATGGTCAAGGTTGCTAAGTGCATCAAAGATGGAATTCTAGAATTTGGATTAGTGGATGCTTGGAGACAGACACGTGGGGCTCTTAATGGGCACGCACAAACGCCGGCGACAAATGGTTGGTCTAGATTAGATTACTAGCTGCTGAGTGAAGGAGCAAATGAGTGGGTGACTGACGTCCGCAATCTTCCACGGATACTATCAGACCATAATCCAGTGCTGCTCACACTGACCATTCCATCAAACACTCAGAAACCTTTTAAATGGCAAATCAGGGCAGAGGCACTTTTTGACCCAATATATGCTGAGACACTTATACCGGCTATAGTGCAGTACTTTGAGAATAATGTGGGGACGGTGGATAGTCAGGAGATATTGTGGGAGGCCTTCAAGGTCACGATAATGGGACCATGCATAAGCAATTCGGCAGGAATATTAAGAGACATACGTAGTAGGTTACGCACACTGGAGAGAAAGCTTGGGGACCTTGAGGCCCAATATGATAATGCACCCACTAAAGGTGTGTTAGCAAGTATACACAAACACGTTAACGAATACAACAAGCTTGCTGAGACAGAGGTGAAGTATATATAGGCTTACCGGTTTTCAGTTCCTATTTCTGGTAAATTCTGGTCGGGTTTTTTCAGTGTTTTCAAATGATTTCAATACCTTAAAAAACAGTGGTTACACATTTTCGCCCCGTTCAAAACAACAGAAACAGTGTTTTTTCAGTGTTTATGGAACTTTTTTCATTTATCATTGCTTGCTTTCTGCACTGATAGTGCATGGTATATAGACAGTGTATGTACAGTGCATTTGAGGTCCAAATACATTTTTGCAAATCATACTTATTGTAGTACCCCATATAATACTTCTTCAGTTAGTCTTTAGTTATGTGCGTTCGCCCTTTTCTTCCCATGCAAACTTTTTTTTGTGAAAAAGCCCTTTCAACATTGGCACTTGAGATGGGCAACTCCAAAACAGCCAGTACACAGTTTGCTAATTTTGGCCACTGACATAGCTTTCCATACCAATACTGGTGCACTTTAAGATTGCAATTCTCTAGGCAGGTTCTGCAACACTTGTATTGAACTGGGCGTTTATGCCCTCAGAGTTATTAAAGTGGTCAGAAATGAAACAGCACTTTTGAAACTACAGAGAAAATTACCCTTTATTTAAGGGATCTAAAACTTGTACAGAGTACCACAGTGATGTTTCATTAACTTCAAATGTGATGGTTAGTGAAGGGACATTTCTATGCATCATTGCAAGCCATTTCTCATACATTGTAAAATAAAAGTTCCTGAATTGCTCTCCAACATTACTTTGCTTACGAAGTGGCAGGTACTCTAACATAAAACATGAAACCAGCCATTTTACCTATCAGTGAAAGAATCATACACAGCCAAAATATCAGATATGAGTTTGATATTTGCTGATTCTCTACAATTTATAAAATAATTATACAAGTTCTAAAACATGCTTCTAAACCCTGCATCTTTAGACCAAAGACCACAAAACTGTAAAAAGCAAAAGGAAGAAGAAACAATATTTTAGTGGCATCCCTAAACAACAAAACTCAAGCAGAATAATGTTAGCCCAGTATTTCTTGCTGCTAGCTTGTATAACAAAGTTACATTGCATTGGCCCCTTCAGGAAGAAAAAAATGAACTCTTTCACTCTCCTTTTTCTTTCTTTGAATGGCATTTAGTTTGCAGTTGTGCAGGTGTTTTTTCAGTGTTTATATGTTTACACTGATGAGGGCTATTTCCTTTTCTGTGGGGTTTTATCAGTTATTATAGGTTTAAACCTAAAACCGGACAGCCTAAGTATATATCTAAACAACATGTAGCCAGGCGCTATGGGGAGGGCGGCAGCCTGGGAAGGACACTGGCTCGTAGACTACAATGCAGGGCTGCTCAACCCCCAATAGAGCGGATTGTTGATGACAGTGAACAGGAACATTATGCCCCAACGGATATAGTGGAACAGTTCAGGCAATTTTATGCGAGGCTTTACACCTCTAGCGGCGAAACGGACGTCCAGGCGCTGCAGTCCTATTTGGATGACATCGCCTGCGCTTGGCTGTCTGATGTGCACAGAAAGTATCTTAGTCTTCCGATAGGTGTTGAGGATGTGACAGATGCGATAAAGACACTCCCGAATGGGAAAGCTCCTGAACCGGACGGTCTAACTGCAGACTTTTACAAGGCGCATGCTGATCTCCTGGCTCCGCATCTTCTGGCTATGTATGCAGAGGCGTACGCAACGGGCCGTCTACCCCCTTCTTTGCGGCAAGCAATGATTATCACATTATTGAAAAAAGATAAACCCCCTGAGAGATGCGAATCATATCGCCCTTTGTCTCTTATCAACCTAGATGCAAAGATACTCGCGCAAATTTCGGCTACGAAACTACAGCCCTTGATGCCGCTACTGGCTCTCCCGGGTCAGGCTGGGTTCATTCCGGATAGCTCAACGTCCCTAAATTTACGAACTATATTCGCCATGATGCACGTTCTCAAACCAGATTTACCAGCGGTGGCAGTCCTACTGGACGCCGCGAAGGCATTTGATTCGATAGAATGGCGCTATATGCTGCATATACTGAGCAGAATGGGGTTCCCCCAATGTTTGTACACTGGATTACACTACTTTACACCGACTCCACGGCGAGAGTGCGCATTGGAGGAGATACTTCTGAGCCGTTTGATATAGAGCAAGGCACACGACAGGGCTGCCCGCTGTACCTGCTTTTTATTTGCCATCGTTATTGAACTTTTGGCGTGTAAGATCAGGTAGATATACAGGGCAGCGGCACTTAACTTTAATAACAGGCCGGTAGGGATCTCCATGTACGCGGACCATATGGTCCTGTATGTCCATGAGCCGAATCAGTACTTGTCTCCTGTCCTTCGAGAGTATGGTAAATTTAGCTTATACTCTGGACTCAACAAAACTGGGACAAGTCCGTCATCATCCCACTCACTGTGATCACTACACCTCCGGTGGTAGAGTACCCGCTGGTCTGGTTCGCGGACCCAGTCAAATACTTAGGCATATGGGTGCACAGGGACCCAGAGGTTGTCATCACTGAAAACTACGGCGCAGCTTATGCTACACTAGTTGCGCATATAGACACCTGGCTGAGATTGCCTTCGTCCTTAGCAGATCGGATCGCCATAATAAAAATTGTGGTACTGCCTGGATTTTTATACCTGTTTTGTAATGTCCCAATTCCATTAACAAAACAGTTTTTCCGACCTGTCCAAACTCAGCTTTTACGGCTAGTATGGGGTGCCAAGCAGCCGAGAATAAGCTGACCCTGCCCTATGAAAGAGGGGGTTTCAAGGCACCAGACTTAAATCTATACTATCTATGCTGTCAAGCTCAGTACGCCTACTACTGGTATAAACTGCATGACTTCATCCCGCATGTTGCGGTGGAGGAGAGCGACACATATCCTACGCCGTTGAGAGGTATCATAACGCACACGCACAGACACACTCCGAGGGGGGAAATCAACATGGTTGACGTTACAACGGCAGCCTGGCAGGCGATTGGCCAGCGAGTACAAAAACTTCCCCTATACACTCCAGCATTACCCATCGAGGGACATGCAGCACTTTCGGTGGCCCAAGATAGGGGCTCTGTACAGTCATTTAGAGAGGCAGGTATCACGCATCTAACTGAGGTCATGTACATTACGGGGGAGGATCTCTCCTATATTTGCTATCCCACGCCATTGTTTCAGTTTACATGCTATAGACTGAGGTGGGCAATTAAGGATCAATACACCGGCTTCCCGGAAGAGCTGGAGACTTTAGCTGAGTTGCAGTTGATAATTACAGCTCCTACGAAAACAAAGCTCATCTCCAAGATATACAAAGCTGTACTAAAAGACACACTGCTCGGCACTGACACCAGTTTACTTAAGTGGAACAGTGAGGTAGACACCCCTCTCACAGAGGTGGAGTGGTCGCAAATATGTTCTGTGACAGGGAGACTAACGCCTAATAGCAATCTTCGAATTATACACCTAAAATTCTTACATCAAACATACCATACTCCTCATACAGATTATGGAGGATAGGGCTCAGAGCTACAGGAAAGTGTAAAAGATGTGGGAACAAGCCATCTAGGTTCATACATTTGGCGTGGCACTGTGGGCCGGTTTATGCATACTGGGACAAGGTACTCTCTGCACTAAAAGATATGACTGGTTCCACACTGTCCAATACCCCACTGTTGTGCCTTCTGGGACATGCTCCTCAGCTTAAAGGGGTGATAGGCAGATTTGTGCAAGTGGCCCTGCTTATAGCGAAGAGACGCACACTGTTTACATGGGACAGCAGAAGATGCCCCAAAGCGAACAAGTGGTTGAAAAATATGGTGTACTGCAGGGACCAATTAGAAACATATGCAGAAGAACTTCCACCCTCGTCCAAGCCCAGGGACATTTGGGCCCCACTCTGGGAATATTTACTGACATGCAGAGACGCAGACTCTGAAACTGCAGTGTAATACAGATCATGGAAGGGTAGATATGCATAAGGCCTGGCAGCTGATGTACCATTTTGACATGTGTTAGCCTAACGATAATGCAAATGTATGATGTAGTGGGTACCTCACGTTTGCTTTGATGCTTTACTGCTCACAGGTATTAATGTATCCCTTGGCTTGGTTACGTTGATGTTCACTAAATGAAGTTACTGTGACTCATGTAAAATGACTATGAATATCCTACACAATGCTGTGTGATCACCTAAAAGCTGATAAATAAAGTTTAAAATAAAAAATAAATTAAAAAAAACTAAGATATACTAATATGCAGTATCAAAAGAGAAAGGACCGCAGTGCTCTAATTAAACACACCCAAGTGGTTTATTGGATATGAATAGCTGTGTTTGAGGTGAAGGCGCAGCAGTTGGTGGTTTAATCTGATGGCAAATGTCACAAGTAAGGACATAATCACAAGTAGTGACAGTCGCTGAAATGCCTGCATGGGCTGATGCCATGCCTTCATGAGCGACAGTTATCAAGGATAGTCTGCGGTCCACGTTGGGAATCAATCTGTCACCAACGTCATTAATTCTCACATAGGGAACATTATCGGGACTTAAATGATAAGAGTATTTAGAAGGGAAACCTCTATGGTAATCACTTCCCTTCTCTGTTGCAGCGATGACTGTCGAGATGTCATCATCAATCTTACTTTTGGACCTTGTAACCGCTGCTACTAAATATGCCGCCACTGCTGTCTTCGCTGCTTTGTCAGCAAGACTGTTACCAACAGCGTGTACTCCTACGCGCTGGTGACCAAGAGTATGAATTACATTCACAACAGGCAGATGTTCTTTAAGTTCTGCGACTCGAACTCAAAGCATTTTATGTTTGATTGTGCTTCCTTTGGAATCACGATACTCATTCTGAGAAGAAATTGTCATTGAAAGACTAAACACACAAGTAAGAGTCACTTACAATTAGAGCAGTCACACGGGGATCAGCAAACTCCAGTGCAAGCACCAGAGCACGTAGCTCTGCCAACTTGGTGGTACAGTCCCCTAATGTCTGCGTGTGCACAACATCAGACTTAAATTTGCCATTCACCATGGTACTCACCGCTATAGCGCAGGCGGCTGAATAAGCATACTTCGAATCCGTTGCCAGTTGCGCCGAACCGTCAATGTAAATGATACAATGCTAATCCTCAAGCAGGCGCAAGGACAAAGGTGCAGGATGAACAAATTCATACTGTAAGAGCTCCTGAGTCTGTAATGAGTGATCAAAGATAAATGTGACATTCGGGGAAGTCAGTGAACTGGCCCATTGTATCCAACATGGATGCAAAGCTATAGAATTTGGTACACTGGCTTTCGTCACTGCCTCAAGGGCAGGATACAGTGTAACAACCAACATGCGTTTCTCTGTGATAGTGCGCGTTCCTTTAGAATTGCCATCTGCACTGCTGTCAAAACTTTCTCGACACTAAGAAATCACATTTCAGCTGAAGTGTACAAGTGTGACTTGTAAGCAATAGGGACTGTGTCTCCTTCATTTAACGTCAAGTATGTGAAACCCACTGCGCCTGGCACAATTCTTATTACCAGGTTTGTGTGGTCGTCACGTGTCAGTTAGTATTTAGATTCAAGAAGATCAGACTGCAAAGATTGCAGTATAGCTGAATGTTCTGGCAGCCACCATGATTTGGTAAAAGTAGGTTGTATCAAAGCATAAAGTGGCTTGATACACTGGGCATAATTGGGAATGTAAGAACGCCCGAAATTAAAAAAAACAGTAAAGATTGTAATTTTTTCAGAGTTGTTGGAGGGAGCAACTATGCACATTTCTTCAAGAAGTGAGGTGCTAAACCTCGACCTTCGTTGTTGAGCTCATTGCCCAGAAACAACACTGTGTACTCTGCAATGTGTGATTTTGCAAAGTTACATTTGTAACCGAAATCTGGAAACATGACAATGATGCAGTCAACGCGACACAGATGCAGCCATAATTGTCTGTGAGATAAATATTGTCAACATACGAGTACGCATCATGGTTGATGCTCTCCAACAGAGAGACTACATGTGCAGCAAAGATCCCCCGGCTGTTTTTATAGCCCATGGCCAATCTTTTGAACTCTCTTTGTTTGCCGCCAGAAGTGAAAGCTGTCCATTGGCTACTAAGAGAGGAAAGGTTATGGCTAAAAAAGCCATTGGATATGTCAAGTGTGGTCTTAAACCTTTTTCTTAAGAGACTATCAACCAGGGCAGAATTGTGAGTATTCTGTTCCACGCAGGTCCGACAATGAGAGTTCAAATGCCGGTAATCCAAAACTGGGCGGTACAACCCATCAGGTTTGGTTACAGTAAAAAGAGGTTTATTCATGGGTGACACATATGTTTCAATCACACCTTGATATTCCAATTGATCAAGGATTTCTGCAACAGGAGCTTTCGCTTCTCACCGCATGGGATATTGGGGTTAAGGCTGTGGCATAGACCGAAATGGAATCTCATGTCTAGGCAAAAGCTTGTCCCATCCGACTTGAGTATGGTACAAAGCCGGTGCAAGCACCTTAGCCCACTCTTCTGCAAAATGTTGTGCCTGTTCCTTCGGCATGGTGTGTGCGAAACTAGGGAGGACCACCTCCTCCCCTCTCCGAGCAGCCAAAATGAACGGTGGGGGCCAGTCTGCCTCAGCTAGCAAAATGTCATATGTAGAGGTCAGATTTTCCCCAAAAATCCCTTTTATTTTACGTTGTATTTCACCTTCAATTAAAAGGACTATTTCATATAGTCTGTCAGGGGGAGCCACTCTAGTATCAGCTGTCTCTACGGTGTAGAACGTTTCAGTTGCTGACGCCTTCAGATATGGACGCAGTGCTTGCCGCACTACTGTAACTTCCGCTGCGCCGTCGAGCAGCGTTAGAGCCCATGTCAGGTTCTGAAGCTGTTTTCTCACTATCCATGGCATTCCTCCCGGTTAAAGCAGCAACTTTTTTTTCGAAACTGAGAGCGTTGACGTTGAAAGTCGTCCTCCGTCTGGCGGGGCTGCTCACATCCTTGTGGGGTACACGGCCTCTGCAGCGTTCTCCTCCACCGGTTTGTGAGACCAATGTTTTCTGTAAATAACGAGGAGAACGTTGATCAGGAACCTGAAATCTATCAGGGGACTTAATTCTTGCGCGGTCACACAAATCATATGTGCGCTCGGTAGACACTAATATTGGGGACGCAGGACGCGACCCCCGTTTCTGTTGCTGCTTCCCCTGTTTTTTATTTTTCCAATTCTGTTGAGGAAAAACAGGACAGTCGTCTTTAGTAGACTTAGCCGTCTGAGTTTGCAGTGGAGCTGCTGTTTTAGAGAAAGGCTTAACACCCAAACTATTGCGGCCAATGGTCTTATAAGTCTCCACAATAATTTTCGGCAACTGCCGGGGTTTATCGACATTAGGGACATTGTGCAAAGCATTAGACACCTGAAAGTTTACTCCATCTCCCTTCACGTTAGCAAGGATGAGATCAGAACTACGTCAAACACTCCGACAAGTCTTATTCCCAACTCAACAGCCACCTCCGGACCGTGTTGATCCTGAACACGCTTGATCACGGAGGGCAGGACAGTCATAGACGGCGTGCCAAAGCACTTTGCATAGACTGCCCCAAATACTTTACCCCAGGTTTCACAATCTGTTACCTCTGGTACTAAGTCTTTCTGCAAACTAATGGTCGGAATCCTGTCCTTCTCCACAGGAGTTGTATTAGGAAATACTGCTTCCAGTTGGTTAAATTTCTCGGCAAGCCAAAAAGGCATTTCGTCCTTATCCGCTCCACTCCATCAATGCGACATCACACTGATGTCGCATAGACGGAGCGGAATGGCAAGAGATTTCTCTGGAATATGACAGGTACTTATTGACCTGCATTGGTATTACGCATGTACGTGCATAGAGGGCTGTGCGCCCATCCGTCCACTTAGAGCTCGTCTGAGCCCTGTCTTGATAAAGACTTCCAGTGCACAGGAAACACGCTGGAGTATTTATATTTTGGTGCTCTTCACATTGTCAGTTATGAGGAAGACCCCACCCAAAGGTTGAACTCACCTCGTGTACCCAATAGGGGTTGAAACGTCGACTTCCATCCAACTCACAAGCTAGAACAACTCTAAACTAACATGATAGTGTCCATACATTGCTATGTGTTACTTCTGGAACAATTGACCTTACACTAAGGCCGGACCAGTACCAATACGTGATATTGATGTATATATGTAACGCTATCCTGTCCTTGTCCACAACCCCCAGTCCTTAATCACTATCACCATCCTTTCCTTCATCCCCCCATCCTGACCACCTTACACTACTTTGTAAATGTTCACAATAACGTTGATGAATTCTAACTTATTGCAAATAAATTGCATGAAATTGCAACAGAGACTTCTTGAATTTCCTAACGGTGAATGCTAGTAAAATTGTTTATATTTTATGTTAAATTGTGCTACTAGACCATCTTTTGTACTGTATTGCATCTTTAACCCAGGTCTTTTAGCCTATTGGGTATCCCCATTGATATATAATATCTTAAACAGTGCATAGGCTGAAGGCACCACTGAGTGAGTGTAAGTATGGAATGTACCATCATCCGCATTCGCAGCAGAAAATGTAACCCAAGAGTAAAAAAGCTCAAATGGGTGTGCTGCATCAGCACTTACCACAAAGAGCACCGCCATACCATCAGCGGGTACCACGTACTGCGTCAAATGATTTCGGAGTGGTAAGCGATTATGCGGAGTATTGTCAACATCACCCATAAGGACACAGTATAGGAAAAGCAATCTAAATGAATTGTAGCACAAATGGGTAGTAATTCAAAGTACAAACCTTTTTAAAATTTCAAGCTTGAATGAACCTATACTTTAACTATATAGGCAGATTCATCTGTCACTTCTGTCAACCAGAAACAGGAGTGAGGGTGTTGTGGACCATTATAAGCACTACTCAAGTGTCTCGAATATAAGACCAAACGTTAGGCGCCATGTTGCGGGGATTTTGCTCATGTACAGAACTATGCACAGGAAACTAGGCCCTCAGTGAATTGTGGTGTACCAAAAAACTCACCTCAGTACCCAGAACCCCTATCCCACTAGCATCAGTGTCTCATTAGGTCTCTGTCTCATAGCGAAGATACCAATGATTAGACAACCCGGAACAAGTGACTTATGGTACTCTCAGGAATGGTGGGAATCTAGAACACTCTTTCGTTTTTATTCTCATACCAGTCCACAACGTGAGTAATTAGAGACACGAAAAAGTTTAAAATGTTTATTTTTAACTATGTGCTCTAAGATGCAGTACTTTGGCTAACATCAGCAGGTATATGATTAGAAATAAAGCAATCAGCAATGTTACAATTCCATAAAAAACAAAGGGAGAAATCATGTTGCAATGATAGTGGAAACAGGTCATACAGCACCTTGTGAACCACCCTCCCTTGCTAGGAACTCGGTTTTATAATATTAGAAGGTCTCTTAGGCTGCATTGGGGAACCCCATACCTCCAGGATCAGCAGAGGTGAATCACAGCACGGGATCAGCAAAGCTCTCTGCCACTAGAAAGGTTTTTTCTCCAAGTATTCCAATCATGCATGCAGTGCAATATTAAAAGCACTAGAATTTCAGTTGGTTGCAGCTGTGTGTGTGTTGAGTCTAGAGCGTGGGCCAGTCAACCTGAATTACAGCATACATTGTTATTATGACCTTGAAGATTTCTGCACGCAGTGTACAGACTAAGGTTGTGGTGTAAGTCGAGGGATGTGAAAAACAAACCATTCTCATGTGAAGAAAATCAAGCAGTTTAACTTACAACAACCGTTACATGCAGTGTTGTGTGCAAAAGCTGCAAAGTGGCAAAATGGCATTTAAACTTCTAATATGCTTATGCTAACATAGCAATGTGTGCAAGCTGAGCCCTGTCTTCTCTACAAGGCAGGCCATGCAGTGGTGAAAAACGATTTTAGGCGTTTTTTTCCACTACCAGGACATTTAAAAGTCAAAAATACATGTCCAAATTTTTAAATACACTGCATCTTGCACTATGGGCTGTTCATGGCCTAGCCTAAGGGCGACATATGTAATAAAAAGCATGTTTAGGCCTGGCAAAAGGTTTATTTTGTCAGATTTAAATGTCAGTTTAAACTGCAGTGGCAGGCCAGAGGTATGTTTAAAAGGGCTACTTAAGTGAGTGGCACAATACGTGATGCAGGCCCAGGGGTAGAATTTAGGTTAAATGCCCTGGGTACATGTAGTACCACTTTATTAGAGACTTACAAGTACATTTGTTGTGTTAATTATGTGTAAACCAAGTTCACCATGTTTTCTGAGGAGAGCACAATCACTTTGGGAGTGGTTAGCAATAGTACAATGTGCAGAGTCCTAAGGCCATCGAAAAGGAAATCAGCAGGAGGATTTAAAGCAAAACGTTGAGGGAAAACCACACCAAGGATTTCAGGTCCAACACTAGTAGATGGTATTACATTTAATTAGGGCCTGTAAATTAAAGTAACACTTTCAAACATGTCTCAGGGCAGCCATTGCACTCTGTAGTGCAATTGTAAACTGCATTTCAACCTAGCAAAAGAATCGTTTTTCCAGGATAAAACCTTCCTTTTTAATACATACAAGTCACCAGTTGCTTAGGCCATAAAGACCCATGGGCTCGGTGCAGTGTAATATGTGGGATTAAGTTTTACATGTTCTGGTAGTGGGAAAGCTCCAAAATCCGTTTTTCACTACTGCAAGGCCTACCTTGCTTAAAGACTAACACTAGGTTACCGCATTACATTTATGCTATTTGGACTCGAATGAATTGTAAATTAAATTTCTCTTTAATGGCATAGTTAAGTTTTCCGCCACAATTCTGAAAATACCACTTATAGAAAGTTGTTATTTTCTTGTCCTAACCGTATGTGCCTTCTGCTAGTGTCCTGGATTTTATGACTGTGGATGGCTCTGCTGTTAGGCTTTGTGTAGTTTTCCCAGACAGTGCCACAAAGGTGTGGCGAGGATGGCTGGAGGCAGAGCTATTCCCTGTTCCAGTTGCATATCCCGGGGGTTTTCCTCCAGCACACAGAAAGAAACCTGACGCAATTTTTTGTCACCCAGACTTATTGGAGCCTTGACCGGGGAAGGGGAGAACTTTACAAAAGCAGATATTGGAGCTTTTTTACTTAATATAAAATAATGCCTAATTTAGACATGGTTTAATCAGCATGACTAAGCCTCAGATAGCTCCCATTGACATCTAATCATATATGCAGAAAGCAAACAGGCACTTTATTTTACGTGAACAAGCTTTTCTACGTGTATGTCTCTATGTGCTTTTCCGTTTCAAAAAATCAGTGCACTTAAAATCTATTCCATGTAAGCATGAGCGGATTTTGCGGATTGGCAATCCGCGAATTTGCGGATTTGCGAACTCGCAATCCGCAAAATCCGCGAATTCCCGCGAATTTGCGGATTTTTTTTTTTTTTGTGTTCGCCCGTGTTTCTGCCAGTTCGCGAGGGTTTTTACAATTTCGCAATTTGCGAACTTACCTGTCGGGTCGCAAGTTTTGCGAACTTGTTGTTTCTACGTGTCCAACCTGTTTGGGACACTTCTTCATCACTGCCACTCTCTGTCACCACTGCCACTCTCTGACTACTCATGCCACCCTCTGGCCCACCCATGCCACCCTCTGTTTCATCACCACACCCTCTGGTTGTCCAGTATACATTATTTTCGGCAAAGCAAAGCACACCTTCCCTGCCTCAAGTGACCTGAATTAATTTGGGGCTGATTAATGTGTCACAGAATATTTTTTTAGCTGGCACCTGCTTCCTTAGTGCGCCCTGATTAGTGATCTTTTGCACTTGCTAAGTGCTTTCATTGTTGCAAAATTAGTTACAACACCTGCCCTGCCCCAACTGACAATAATGAATTAGGGGCTGATTAATGGATTTTAACTTCCAGCCTGGCTCCTGCTTGTCTCCCTTAGCTGTAATTCATGACCTTTGTGGCATATGTGTAACTATTCTGAGGTTCAGAGCAGGGTCACATAATAGTTTCAACTGGCAACTGAACTCTGGAGGGGCCCCTCAGGAAGCACTACAGGAAATGGCTACTAATGATGTGCCTGAACTTTTGAACCTGGTAAGTAGTTACTTTCAGTTTTGCTTAGATCGTATTTCTGCAATTTCGCACTTATTCGCGGGGCGCGAACTCACGCGAACAGTGCGAGCAGTGCGAGCAAAATCCGCTGCTCGCGGATTTGCGGATTTTGCAGGAAATTCGCAAATCTCGCGGATTGCGGATTTCCCGAAAATCCGCAAAATCCGCGAGCGGAACGGATTTTCCGCCCATGCCTAATTCCATGGTCTCTACATTAATGTGTGTTCTTCACAAGTAAGCCTCGCATAGGATGTTCCTGTCTTTGTAACTTTCAAGGTCCTTCGCCTGCAAACTTCTCAGAGCTCATTTATTTAGCTGAACTGTCTATTGTATGTCTATATTATATAAACATCATGTCATTTCCTATGCACACCTCATTTGTTATTGTGCAGTAAAGCTTGCTGCTCTAGAAGGATCTTATCTTATGTACTTGAGATGATACAGTATTAGTTCAGTTTTACTAGATCGAATCTCACCACTGAATGTGAGTCGCTTTTCTTGTTTAAAAAAAGATGATGTTTTTGGGAAATGTGTCAGACTTTATGGGGCTTTTAATATGAGCAGACTATGCGCTAGTCTGTTCATTTACTTTATATCTGGTTCTGGCTGTTGGCTTGCTTCAGCGCCTGACCATAGGGATCTTAATTGTGATTGAACCTGATGGTTTTTCCTTTAATCTGGTATTTTGAAGGTTTTCTTGATTGGCTTGGACTCAGACAGTCCTAAACCTGTGTTGAGGCCCTTGAAATTATTTGAAGTGTCGACACATGCATGCATGGAAGGCAGCACATACATTGAAAATTTTGGGTTGGTGCAAACATTTGCAGGATAACAACAAGGCAAGTGTGCTTTCTTTTTTCTGAATGCCCTATGTCCTGTTTATGTTCATCCTTAACTTCTCTGCATATATGTTGGAAATTCTAGCCTATCAATCAATCATTCTTAGGTCTGTTGTAGGCTCAGTGGGAGGGTGTTCCATGTCTTGGCGGCGAGATAGGAGAAGGCTATCCTCTTGCTGACAGGGAGCCAGTGCAGGTTTCTCAAGTGGAGGGTGATGTGGCCGTGGCATGGTATGTCGAGGATCTGTCGTGCCGAGGCATTTTGGATGCGTTGTAGTCGTTTGATGAGCTTGGTCGGGGCTCCCGCATAGAGGGAATTTCCGTAGTTGAGCATGCTGCTGACGAGGGCCTGGGTGACTGTCTGTCTTGTATCTGTCGGGATCCATCTGTAGATCTTGCAGAACATGCAGAGGGTGTTGAAGCAGGAGGAGGAGATGACGTTGACTTGCTTGGTCATTGAGAGCATTGAGTTGAGGAGGATTCCCAGGTTACTTGCGTGGTCGGGGGTGTCGGGCTGCCACCAATGCCGTCGGCCACCAGGAGTCATCCCAGGCTGAGGGGTTGGAGCCGAGGATGAGGACCTCCGTATTGTCGGAGTTTAGCTTCAGACGGCTAGTCTTCATCCAGTCGGCGGAGGCCTTCATTCCTTCATGGAGGTTAGCTTTGGTGGTGATGGGGTCCTTGGTGAGGGAGAGGATCAGCTGAGTGTTGTGGGCGTAGGAGATTATGTTGAGGTCGTGCTGTCGGGCTACGTGTGCGAGCGGGGCCATGTAAATGTTAAACAGCGTCGGGCTGAGGGAGGATCCCTGGGGTACGCAGCAGATGACCTCGGTGGCATTGAAACAGAATGGGGAGAGGCAGACGCTCTGCGTTCTGCCGCAGAGGAAGGAGGTGGTCTAATCCAGAGCCTTGTCTCGGATCCCTGCGGCGTGGAGGCGTGCGCGTAGTGTGCGGTGGCAGACGGTGTCGAAGACGGCAGAGAAGTCTAGGAGGATGAGTGCTGCGGTCTTGCCGTTGTCCAGCAGGGTCCTGATGTCATCGGTGGCGGCGATTAGGGCAGTCTCAGTGCTGTGGTTGCTGCAGAAACCAGACTGGGAAGGGTCTAGGATTCTGTTTTCTTCGAGGTATCTGGTTAGCTGTCTGTTGGCGGTTTTCTCAATGACCTTGGACCAGAGAGATGGGCTGGAAGTTCTTGAGGTCTCTTGGGTCTGCCTTAGGTTTTCCGAATAAGGCGTTGATCTCAGCATGTTTCCAGATCTCTGGGAAGGTTGCAGTCTCGAGGGAGAGATTGATGACGTTGCGCAGGTGGGGTGCAATGGAGCTGCTTGCTCTGTTGAAGACGTGGTGCGGGAATGGGCCTGACGGAGAGCCAGAGTGGATTGTGCGCATGGTCTTGATGGTGTCATCGAAGCTTACGCTGGCCCAGGCTAGCAGGGGGTTGTGGTCGATGGTGTACGGAGGGTCTGTTGTGTTGCTGTCTGTGGGGGCTGTCTAGGTGTTGAAGCTGTCGTGGATGTCTACTATCTTGCAGTGGAAGAAGGTGGTGAGGAGTCGCACGGGGATGTGACGGCGGGATGTCGTTGGCGTTGGACCTGGGGTTGGAGAGTTCCTTCACAATGTTGAAGAGCTCCTTGCTATTGTGTGCATTGTTTCGAGGAAGTCTTTGAAGGAGGTCCTCTTGGCAGCCCTGATGAGGTGGTGGTGGTTGCGGATGGCATCCTTGTGTGCTGCGTGGCTGACCGGAGTTTGTTCACTGTGCCATTTCTTCTCTAGTTTCCGGCAGGATTACTTGGAGGCTAGGAGTTCTATGGTGAACCAGCTGGCACTCTTGCTGGTGTCTCTGTGGGGAGAATTTGTCAGCAGGCGAGGGTGTTGGCGCAGTCCTCGATCCAGCGTCTGAGGCTGTGGGCAGCATCGTCTGTGTTGGAGGGTTTGGTGGGTGGGCTTAGAGCGAGGTTTCGGTGTAGTTGTTCTTCGGTGAATTTGGTCCAGCAGCGGCGGGGGATCTGTTGGGTGTGGTGGGCTTCTGAAAGACGAAGAGGATGCAGCGATGGTGGGTCCAGAGGAGTTCGGTGGTGTGGCTGACTGAGACGTGCGGGCTTGAGGAGAAGACGGGGTCGAGCGTGTCGCCAGCGGAGAGGGTGGGCATTGTGACGAGTTCCTGCAGTCTGAGGTTGGCGAGGTTATTGATCAGGGTTGTGGAGTTGTTGTGGTAGTTGTTCTCAAAGTAAAAGTTCCGGTCTTCGAGGACGATGTAGTTGGTGGAGTTCAGGGCGTGCATGCTGATCAAGTCGGCAATGGAGTCGCTGAACTGGGGGCAGGGTCTGGGGGGTCGGTAGACAAGGGTGCCTCTGAGGGTGGAGTTAGGGTCTGTGTGGATCTGGAAATGCATGTGTTTGGCGGTGCTGAGCGCATTGTCGGTGCTAGTCGAGACCCTGATGCTGTTCTTGTGAATAATGGCGATTCCTCCTCCACTCCGTTGGTGCAGTCTCTGCGGGTGATCTTGTAGCCGTCTGGAATGGCTATGGCGATGTTGGGTGCGGAGGAGTCGTTGAACCAGGTCTCTGTCAGGAAGGTGACGTCCGGGGATGTTGTGTCGAGCAGGTCCCAGAGCTCGACGGCATGCTTGTGTGCGAAGCGGGTATTCAGTAGTATGCATCGGAGGTGGTTGGGTCTTTCCTGGCGGGTGGTCCGTTGGCTCTGAGGCTGGTGTAGTTGCAGTTCCGGCAGGTGAAAGAGCAGTGTGTGCGTTTCGGGCGGCCTTGAAGCAGGTGTGGCTCCCTCCGGAGTTGAGTGCATGCAGAGTGCTGGCATCGTAGTGGTGGCAGTCGTCGTGGTGGGTGCGGGGCCAGGGGTTCTGGCGCTGGGCACGGTCCGGGCGCAGGTGGGCTTGCCTCAGGCGCACCTTCAGCACGCTAGCAGCGCGGCCGCACAGCAGCCGGCATATATGGGGAGGTGGAAGGGAGGAGCAGCTGGGAGGTGGGAGGCGGGGGCAGCGCATGGGCAGTGGGCCGTCAGGGGGGCAGGGCCGCAGGGGATGCAGCGGCGAGGGACAATGAAGGTAACAGAAGGAAAAAGGGGCACTAAATCAAAGGAAAAACGAGTGGCACAATAGGAAAAAGGGCACAAAAAACGAGTGGGACAGAAGGCAAAAGGGGCACAGAAACGAGGGAAAGAACGAGTGGCACAGAGGGCAGAAGGGCACAATAAAACAAGTGTAACAGAGGGCAGAAGGGAACAAAAAACAAGTGGACAGAAGGCAAAAGGGGCACAAAAACAGGGGAAAAACGAGGGCCACAGAGGGCAGAAGGGCACAAAAAACGAGAGGAACAGAGGGCAGAAGGGCATAAAAACGAGTGGAACAGAAGGCAAAAGGGGCACAAAAACAAGGGAAAAACAAGTGGCACAGAAGCAGAAGGGCACAAAAAACGAGTGGAACAGAAGGCAGAAGGGCACAAAAACGAGTGGAACACAAGGCAAAAGGGGCACAAAAACGAGGGGAAAACGAGTGGCACAGAAGGCTAAAGGGCACAGACATACCGGAAAAGCGAGTGGCACAGAGGCAAAATACAGAACACAGAAATACAGGGGCAGCTAAGAACAGAAGGCAGAACGGGCAGAGAGGCACGGGGCAGCGAGCGGAACAGAAGGGAAAACAGGGCAGAGAAACAGGGGCAGCGAGGGGTACAGAAGGAAAGACCGGGCAGAGAAAGCTCGAGGGACAGCGAGGGGAACAGAGGGAAGAAAAAGGGGCACAGACCACGTACAGGCAGTGGGGGAAGACAGAGAACAGCAGTTAAAGACACAACAATGAAAATACAGGCAATACAATAAAAGCAATAAAGCTGAGGATGAACAAACCTACCTACGGCCTACCACTGGCCACCAGGGATGAGGCGCAGGTGGTAGCCTGCGGGTGGTGGAGGGCCTCGAACTCCCTCTGCAGCGGGAGCTGGGGCAGGGAGACACAGGCAGTCCTGTGCGCAGGGGGAGCGACCTACCTGGTGGGGTTAAGGGTCGCTCCTCTCCGCTGCCTACAGATGAACAGCTCAGCAGAGGTCTAGGGTTGGTGGATTCAGGCATTATGGTATGACAGCTTCGTGGGTTCGGAACTTCTACCTATGGAGCACATATTGCCTACAAGGTACAGTTAAAGACACCTATGCACTGGGTCCTAATTCCTTAATTAGAGAATTTTTTATCATTGTCACTTAAATGATGAACATTTTATATATCGTGGCAAGGAATTTCTAAATTAGAATGTGTGAGCTACATCTCAAATTTTATGTAAAATCCCACAATTCACGGATTATGAAAAACTATCAATGAGGTCACACTCGTAAACACCTACTGTGAACAGCATTGATTTTCCACATACAGGATTTCTTATCTGTTGCCGATGCCTTGGGTTTTCTGTGCAATAATGAAAAAAACATTAGAGCTTTCAAAAAAAGCTTTTACAAAATAGGAACGGTATGTCAATTTAAAAGAAAAAAAACTGAAGACACTTAAACAAGCAACATACATTCTCAGAAGTACAAGTTCTTCGTTCTGCAAAAAATGCACCAAACCAGGATCTATGTCAAGAGGATTAGATAATTTCCTCAAAGGCAAAGGAAATAATAGGTTGTGCAAACAACCTGTAATTTGCACTTTGCCAGAAGCGGCCCAGCCTGCATTTTAATTAACTCTTTAGAAACCCACATTAGTTTTGTAATTTCTGCCCACGCGGGAAAAAACAGTGCCGTTTACAAAAATTGCCCATGCAAAAAAAAAACAAGTTTCATTGCAGTTAAGTTAATGGACGACAAGTTAGGGCCGGAAATCTGTTGATTTATGGTCTCTTTGTGGAGGCGAGAATGCAAGAATGACACGAATTTATCTTCCGTTTCACCGAGAAAAAAGAAATCACCGCAATGTGTTATCTACGGTGCTTTTGCTCGAGTCTTAGCAAGTTCAGCTCTTCATAACATTGCATTTGCATACTGAAGATTAGTTTATACATAGCATAGATGAAATTAAAAATGCTTAATGTCTGCGGATGATGTGCATTTAGGGTTCAGTCTGAAAGCAGAATCTGAAGGTGTTTTCAGGGAACATTTGTTGGCAGCCTGACTGGGGTAAGGGAGTCAAAATAGACCAGCATAGATTAGTTTAATGTGCTTCAGCATAATTGAGAACTTAAAGTTTAAACAGAAGTAAGAAAACTAAAATGTTCTGGAAACACAAAGACCTCTAGAAACACTACCACCAGCATGGCATCTGGAGCAACCTCTGGTTATGTTGACCATTGACGTCTGAAAGGAGGAGTGCTGCTTTGTTTAAAGGTGTATGATATACCAATGGAAGGCTGTGCAGTGTATCTATCGGGATGCTTTGCAGGATTCACCCCCTTCCCATACCTATCATTTCGGGTTGTATCTTCCTGAGTGTTGGATCTGGCCTTCTCTACAGGGTCATCCCCAAACATTTTGTCTTGACCCTTCCTGTTTTCTTAATTTGTTGTTGTCATCTTTAGGACTATGTGCACTTTACCACTGCAAACCAGCACTAAAGTGCTTGTGCTCTCTCATTTAAACATGGTAAACTTGGCTGACACAAAAATGGCACATTTATTTACTTATAAGTCCCTTGTTTACTAAAGTGGTACTACATGTACCTAGGGCCTAAAGTGCTTGTGCTCTCTCATTTAAACATGGTAAACTTGGCTGACACAAAAATGGCACATTTATTTACTTATACGTCCCTTGTTTACTAAAGTGGTACTACATGTACCTAGGGCCTGTTACTTAAATGCTACTAGTGGGTCTGCAGCACGGGTTGAGCCAAAAACTCAAGAAGCCTTTTTTGAACATGTCTCAGGCCTGCCATTGAAGCCTGTGTGTGCAGTTTTAAACTGCCATTTCAACCTGGCAAAATAAATCTTTTCTGGATAGAAGGTTCACAAAGGTGGGATAGACCCAAAGCGCATTACTATACTGGCCCTGAGGATTTAAAAGTAATCAGACTCTTATGCTTTTCCTTGACAAAACAAATCCCTCTGTAAAATAAGGCAATGATTTTTTCACTGTTGCAAAGAGTTTATTGTGAAAAAATGATATTCTTAGTTTTCTTGATGCAAATACAGATGTTGCTTCACACTTGTGGAGGAGTAATGAAATATATCATTGAAACAATCTTCAAATAGACATCATTGACTATAGATTTTAATTTCTTATGGGAACTTGGCACATTTTAGGTGGCGAGTTTCACACTGCAGGTGTGTGCCTTTTGGACTCATTGCCACTATTCTCGTGGTTGTTGGTTTTGTAACATCATTATTGCACAGGTCTTCTGGGATCCTGGTTGCATGGAAGGCACATAGTACTTTTTTCAATAAGGGGAAATTTCCATGAAGTGGAATTCTAATTTTCAAACTCTGCAACCTATATATACTCACTCTTGAACTTCTTCTGTTCCCACCACATACTGCCAATATTTGACCTTTTATTGTTTCTTATTTCAGTAATAGTTACTCTGATTAAGGGTTTTCTACCCAATATGCATTCTATTATTGGAAGGAGTCTCAAGCTTTGTGGAGCCCTTGTTGCAGCGTATCCCTCTGGTGAATTTGGATTTCTGAGCAGAAAGTGACAATGTTTTAATGTAGAAATCTTCAAGGCGATTTTGCCCAGCAGCTCCCTAATGATGCTGCATCCTCCTCGCATTAGGTCAGCTACTTGCCCTGCTGAACTTTACCTTCTCAAACACTTTCTCCAGAATTTCTTCCAAGTCCGAAAGTAAACCGAGACTGGGCTCAATCCACCTCGTGTATCTGCACCGCGCTCCATCGCAGTCAGCCATAACTTTCGATTTTGCCCCAGTCTCACATGTCTAGATGCTAGTGCTTGATGCTTTGATCTTCTATATGCTAGTTTTTACTAAAAACTTGAAAAGTTCATGTCTTTGGTTCTATTAATTAGGTTTTTGTTGTTTTGGTGTCAAATAATTAATTACAATCTTCTCTATATCAATGTGTGTTGGGTTTGGCTTGAGTTGTCTTTTCACATTATTACTGTTTGTGTGCTGCATAAATACCTTACACTTTGCCTCTAACTTAGGCCTGGTGGCTTTTGTGCCAAGCTACCAGAGGGTTAAGCATAGGTTAATTTGGTGACTGTTTGTGGTTCACCCTGAAGAGATAGTGGTTGTTGCTTGAGAAGGGTTCAAACCCACCTAAACCAAAAACCCAAATTCCTACACTGAGCGATTATAGATTTACCACACTATGTGACCCTTATGAGGACACATGCTTAATTTAGAAAACTGTGATGCCACCTTTGCACCCTTGTAATTACTTAGAGTGTCAACATATGCATGCATGGAAGGTAGCCCATAAGTTGAAAATTCTGGGAGGGTGAAAGTATTGTTAGGAAAACACAGACCCCTTCTTGCGTAACATCACCTGATTTAGATTGTTTGGGCAGTAGTGTGAGGCTTTGCACGATTTGGATTGAAGCAAGCAAAAAAAAAATATTGTGGGTTTCATTTAGGTCTGCTGATTTCTCACTAAGTCTTCACTTAGGTTCCCGGCTTCTCCCTCAAGTTGCCCCTGTGGGACTCAGAATTCCCTATGCCTGCTCCGAGAGAGTGAGAATGCATAAGATCGTGGTAGAGAAATAAAACCTATCTGAATTGTTCACACGGTTGTTAGAGGACTACAAGATTACCAGCAGATAGGGATGCACGCCGCATTTTGGTGTAGATTTAGGAGGTAGCAGGTGAATGGAAAGGAGGTGACAGCAGCGAAGTGTAGAGGGAAGGGCCATCCTGGGTTGTGTTTATTCTTTTTGTTCTCTTGGTTGAAAGGCATTACAGTTTAAATGCATCTCAGTGGGAGGGAAAATAAAACAAATATGTTGGAAAAGAGTATTAATTGTAAAAATAAAACAGAATGTACGTGCCACAGTCATTACCTAAATTGGGTTGGATCCTGCTGGTTCTAACCACTGGTGGTATGGAAGTAAAAGTCTGTACTCATGATCTCACAATGTATGTAGAAATGTTTACATAACACCTCCTGAGCACATTTTTTTTCACCATGTGTTCTTTTCATGAGTAGCAGTACTCAAGCACCAGGACACAGTCCCCATGAGCCGCTGCTTCTCTGAGCTATTGTAATCATAATAAACTTAATAAGGTGGCATACAGCCAATATGAACACACTTGTCACCACTACGTTAGGAAGAGTGGACTGACCTCGGGATATGGTCCTTTAGGCCGGGAGTAATGTAATGGGCAAAAAGGCAAGATTCTCATTGCCAAGTGTCAAATGATGAGTAAACAGTGGCTTAACTACCCTTCACCTCCCGTTGCCAGTCAGTGATGGGTGCCACAGCCTCACAAGCTGCTGGTCTACTGCAGTGCTGCCTGTCTAAAGTGCCAAGACTCTGAGTTAAGCAGACATGTCTTTTTTTTGTTATATTTTTACGCAGTAAGAGGGTGTTATGGCGGCCCGAGCGTGTAAAGGCAGTAAATGTTCCCTCTGCCTCGAACGCCAAATGCCCTTACACTTGCGTGGAAACCCAAATGCTGCACTTCAAGCATAGAAAGCAGCAACCCCTCTGGTTTGATACTAGGTGAATAAAAAGCATACTTTATATCGGAGACTGTGCTCGTCGAACTAATTTTAAAACGAAAATATTATAAGTGAAACTGGTCTCTTCAAACTAATATTTTAAAATCGAGACATTGTAATTGGGAAAACGACAGCATTACAGTCATAACACTTTAACAAAGTAGGTGAACACTGTTCTAATGCAGTTTTTGTGCAGCACTGTAAATGTTATCACAAAAAGAGGTAGAGACACAGCTAAGTGCCATGGGGTTGATTAAGATTACCAGATTCAACATGTATTGGCACACAACTTTTACAGTCCATGGCTGCAATCATTAAGTCTGGTGTTATTTTCCGTGGACCTTGCAGGTAAGAGCGGCAGGGACGAGGGAGGTTGGGGGGGGGGGGGCGGGGGGGGGAGGTGTTTCGACAGACGAGGAGGGAAAATTAATGATTTAGTTTTCCCTCGTGGCTGTCTGTTGAATCCCCCAACCCCTCTGGTTAATGCCACTTTGAGTGTCTGCATTCTGCTCTTTCACAAGCTGCACATCCGCACACAAGGAATTGCCTTTAGTGCTGCTGTTGCCTGATGTAATAGTAGGATGCCTTTGAAGAAAGCACAGGGTGCCTTCCAGCTTGATCAGTTCCTGTCTCTTTACAATGATGTTGTACATTTCTTTAGAATTGGACTGCTGCTATTTTACAGCATACCATACTATGCTCCTGGACTCTGTTCCACTAATGCATCTTTGATCAACTGTGCCCAGGGAATAAGTCTATTTTGATGGTGTTTAAATTGCAGCACACTTGTAACAGTTTTATTTAAACATAGGTGGGTGTTATTTGAGTTTGATTATTCAAAATGGTTTGCTGTGAACCCCTCTTATTTCCTCATTTGTTTCCTTTTTGTCTTTTTTTCCTTCTTTCTTTTTTGCCTTTTTTGACTTCTTTCCTTTTTTTGTAACTTTTTTCTTTAATTCTCTTTTTCACTACATTTCTTTCCTTCTTTCCTTTCATTTTTTTTTCTTTTATCTTCTCTTTCCTTGTTTCTCTTTATTTTATCCCTTTTTCCATTTCTTTCCTTCAAGTATTCTTTTTTCCTTTTCCCCTTCTTTCTTCCTTCTCTCTTTTGCTTTTTCATTCTTTCTTCCTTCTTTCTCTTTACCTACTCTCCTTTTTTCTTTTTGTGCATTCTTTCCTTATTTTTGTCCTTCTATTTTTACCTTCATTCCTTTTTTCTTCTTTCCTTCCTTTTTTGCATCATTATTTCTTGCCTTCTTTACATTTAATTTTACTTTCCTTCTTTCTTTTTTGCATTTGTTCGTTCCTTCTTTCTTTTGACCTTCTTTCCGTACTCTCCAATATTTACCTTCTTTATGTCCTTCCTCCCTTGTTTCTCTCCTCCTTTCATCCTAATTTTCTCCTCTCTTCTTTCTTTTTTTCTCTTTCCCCTTTATCTTTCCTTTTTTCTTTTTTTGCCCTCTTTTCTTCCTTCTTTCTTCCCTTATGAGTTCTTTTTTGTCCTCTTTCCTTCTTTCTTACATTTTTTCCTTTTATCTTTACTTATTCCCCCCACTGTTCCATTTTGCCCCCTCCCTGCATTAAAGGCCTCTCTCCCTTCCTTGTTGCCTTCAGTTCTCCCTTATTTGCCCTTCCACCTTCCTTTGTCTGCCTTTCTTCCCTTTACCCCCTTCCTCCCGTACTTTCTGCCCTTCTTTCTTAAAGGCGAGGATAAGAGCCAATGCCAGACCGGTGGCTATCTTAGTTCTGTTTTAGCCAAGTCCTTTTGATTTTACTAAAAGCATACATAACATAATTACTTATGGGGTTTTCAACCAGACTTCATCCAATAGTCTGTGATTGTGTCATTCACATTTTTATTCCACCCACTCCAGCATGCATAAAGGAAAGGGCAAGGGGTAGCCCATGTTCAGCAATTGACTGACTTCATGATGAGTTTTGACACGATGCCCTGTCAGAAGGAGTACATCCACACGCAAGGTAGTTCCCTTCAGTGCCTGGTGTACCATCGCAATATGTACTTTTTTGAGAACAGAAAAATAATTTTGCCTTTAGCCATTTTTTAAAAAGATTTAATGAAGGCGGGGCAGCTTTCCCAACAATAACGTTTTTCAAAAACCATGACAAAACAAGGCAAGAATTGCCAAAAGGATTGGGAACAATGCCAGACCTATTGGCTTTGCAAATGCTTGATTTTGTTTCATGTGTCTACTCCAAAGTGAATTGAAATAGGAATACAGCCCAAAAAACGCCAATTTGTTAAATGACAGGACTGAAAAAGAAATGTTCCACTAGCATGGCGCCAACTAGTACCTCTGGGGATTAGGCCCATTTTGGCCTGTGGTTACATGGTAGCACCACTAGCTATTAAATATTTTGTTGGTTGTGGATTTCAGCATTGTTCTACACAGTAAAGCAATATTTATGAATGTGTCAGCCTATTATTCTATTCCCCATTTATTAGGCCTGGCACACCCACTTTAGAAATCCTCTCTCTTCTCCTGTCCTTTCCTTTCCTATCCAACGAAAGGTCCTGGTCAAAATTCAGGGTGCATTTAACAAATGTGCGTGCATTCTCACAAACAGTACGGCAACATTGTCAACGCAGGATCAGCATCCGAAGCACATTCCCCTAAAAACATCTATGAGGGTTGGTGAAAGATAATCAACTTCACAATTATGTATTTACAAAGAACATCATTGAACAGCAAGCATTCATTCTACTAAAATGTGTTCTACTCTTGTGATTCTACTGATGACAAAATGACTTTCACGGCCAAAATCGACAATCGTGCTCTTCAAGATTTCCAGACTAGGAGAGAAGACCCTGGGCCCTCTCACATAAACTGAGAGCTGGACGTGATACTTTAAGAAGTCGGGACAGATTACAAAACAATTTTGCCTGGCACTATTTCATGTTCTTCGTAGCAAGACAAAGCAGGTTGTGCTCCAAACAACATTTAAGATACTGTTATGAAACAGGATTTTTGAGGTGGTAAAATGAGGTAAGAACGTTTGTGCACGATTGCTGTGTGGAATTTTGTTGTGATGTTGATGTGGGCTTTTTTTTATATCCAGCTATGTTTTCTTGCTGCATTACTGCAATGTTATTTTGTTGTGTACTGCGGTTGTGCACTTTTGAGTATTTTGTTTTGATATACCATGTTGTTTTAATTCGGTTATGTTGCTTTGTACCTGCTATTGTGTAATGTTCAGTTGCTTACTTTTGATATGCCAGTAAATAATGCGACCTTTCCAGCAAAAAGCAGCACGTCACAAACGTCTCTGTGACAAACAACCTTTTACTGCAGTCTAACATCCTCGACATAATTCCACAAATCAAATAAGTACAAACGTTCTTCTTACACATTACCAACTCCAGAATCCCTTTCTTATAATACAGCAGTAATATGTGTGTGAAGCAAATAATGGCCTAACCGAACACTAAGTAAATGAAATGGCGCCAGTCAAAAATGTTTGTGATCTGGCCCCCAGAGTAAACATGCTAAATAAAAAAAACAACTTGGAGAAGTATTTTGATTTAAAATAATACTGTGTCCAGAATACAAGAAGATATGATAGGAGAAGGAATGTGTGATAAAAGCCATTGAAAAGCATCAAATGAAAGAAGACCCACCAACTGGTGACAGTGAAGAAATTCAATCAAGTGTTTGAATGTTTAATATTTCAATATTGTTAAACCAGACAACAAGGCAATGAAACGCAAAACGAACTAGCCAGTAAAACTACTCCCTTCAAAATGTGGCTCCCTTACTTCATTCCTATGCACATACAATCAATCCAAGGCCTCAGTGAGTGCCAGCCGCTGGATCCTTGGCTGTTCCTTGCAGCCTGCGGTGCTGCTGCTCTGAAATCAGATATTACTAAATTCTTGCCTGTTTTTTTGGCTGAGCCAGGGGAATGGGACGGAAAAGTCACCATGGACCGCAGTCTTAAACTATGGGCAATGTACAGCTAGCTGTCAAAGTTACTCTTTGATGATCGATTGCTTTAAGCCTGAAATGCAGGGTTGCAAACCTTGCTGCAGGGCCCGTTTTAATTTCATTAGTTATTGGTACTCCAACCCATTCTTCAATGTCAGACATCACCATCATTATCTCTCCTTTTCTGCTTGGGATAGTCAAATAAATTATTTGTCATCACTCCAGTCAAATCAGAAAGATATGCTGTGTTCTGGACATTCAGACTTATTATATAAGGAGGATTTTTAAGTACCTTTTTTTTCCAAATTTTTATTAATATGTTTTGTGTAACGGAGACCTAACTCATACGTGTTAAAAGTACAAAGTAGTTACTAGAGTGATCTGAATATTTTTCAAACAAATAACTTTCAAGAGTATCAAATACCAGCTTTCAAAATAGACCACACAAACCAGGTATTCCCCAATACGTTGAGAACATAACCCCATTTACATCAATTATTTTGCGAACAGTATTTTTTATTTTTTTCCTGGAGTGGTCGATAATATATAGGTTTTCCTGTTTGTTAAGTAACGCTATGTCATTAGGTTTATGAGTTTGAGAATTTAGACCGTAAAAAGTGATACATGGCAAAAGTACAGTTGTGAATTGTGACAGCATGAGCAATATACCCTGAAATATGTTACCCACTCAAATTCCAAGGTATCTTACTCGTGCTGTTATCAGGAATAATATACTATCATATGTTACGGCTATACAAAAACAACAGCAACAAAAAACAATAAGTATTGGAAGGCTAGTCTACCATTTTGAGTTCATAAGACAGTTCCCTACCTCACTCCCTGCTTCCCCTCTCGTTTTTTGATCTAGAGGAAAGCGCACCAGCTCTTTCAGCGTCAAAACAAATAAAGCGTCCCCTTCGCATAAATATTACAGCCTTTGGGTACTCCAAAATACTTCAAGGACATGTGATTGTCTAATAAAAATTTGTGTTAAATGCATCAACACAAAATGCATGCAATATCGTGTCTCATTTCTGTCAGCCGATCTCAGTTTTCAGAAACACAGCCACAATTCGCGAAAAAGCTTTTCCCTGCCATGAAAAGAGAAATGTAGTCAAATCGTGTCATATGATAAGCATATTATGCTAGGTGCACATTACACATCCCAGCTGACAAAAACGTCTGTAACCTTTGACATTTTTATGGATTGTAAAAAGAAGCATGGATAAGGGAGGCACTTAAAAGTTAGTGGAAATGACACAAAGAATAGTGAATTATGTTACTGTTTCGAAAAAACGAATACATATAGGGGAGAAATAAATCTGAGGAAATAGCATAATTGATAACTTTTTCTTTATTTCATTAATGTTGCTATATTTTATTAAAGTCACGTCAGAGTGCCTTGTTGCATAATTAGATTTGATTCATAAAAAAATGAGAGAAAATCAGATGCATGAAGGAATTAAAATGTTGTACCACTGGTGAACAGGGTTAAAAGTTTTGAGAACATGCATTCCCAGAGAGGTGAAGTGCAGGAAGAAGAGGTGGGGAGAGCTACGGATGTAGTTCTTGAATCATTTGCGGCAGCATCAAGCAAGGTCTTGATTTAGGCTAAGGCGGAATCAGGAACACCAGTGAAAGGGACATTGACACCCTCTAGCTGAGAGAAGAGAAGGGCTTGTCTGGTGGTTCTTAAGTCCACTTAGGGGAGGAACAGTGCAAGCTAAATCAAGATAGGTTAGCTGGCCCCAGGGCACGCATGAAACAGCTGAGATAGTTGACATGTTGACCACTGTTATTGGTGGAGTCTATTCTCTTGGACATTTGTTACATTTGACTTGCAAGTTGTCCTTGGCCAGGTCCAGTAGCTTCCCATAATAAACCTAGACTGGTTTATATGAGAAATAGATAATGCCTCATTTTTTAGACCTTACTTATGTGTCAGAGAAGACAAAAGCATAGTTCTAAAAATTCAAAAAATTGAAAATGGGTTATATTTCTAGCAAACTTGCAAAGCTATCCGATCCATTTCCACCACCCAATGTTTTGATGACAAAATGCATTAACGTTTCGTGATGTGGTCAGTAAAGTTCAATTCTTTAGAAATGCTCCTTACAAATGTAACTGCGAGGATGGTTACGTTTGGCTCACAGTGTTATAGCGCTTTGCATGGTGAAAATTAGGAATCTTGTTTTTACAGATTGTTCCTGAAATATCAGTTGCATGATCTTGTTTTCTTCCTGATTCATCTGTCTAGCCTCGAGGGTAGCTAAGTGACAATGTTAAAGTCAGGTAACCCCCATCACACTCCTTATGCAGGTAGGATATTGGCATTTATATGCTATACACATTTTTTCCCATTTCAAATAAGGATAATATTTTGAGTTTAACTGTCCCAAAAGAAATTAGAACCAAAGTAGTATATGCATATTTTCACATTTGCAAATGGCTTCATGGTAGTAGATTGTCCACAATTGGAGGCTCCAAGCAGTTTCGCGTAAGAATGTTTTATACTTTACAGTTAATAACTCAGTAACTCAAACATTACCATACACATAGGTAAGTCACAACTTGGGCAATTTGAAGGAATTCATAGTAAGTTATTCTGGAGTTTAAAAGTTGTACCTGGGCAACAATCAGTGACTTTTGCTTTAATGTGCTCAATTCATGAGCAAGTTCATCCATAGTTGCAGTGTAGTTTCTGTATCGGTAGAGAATATTTTAACATGCATGGAACGTTAATTTCCATGGCATGGCACATTGCCAAACCTCAATTTGGGCGCTGTAAAGGCAGAAGCAATCCTTCTAACGACATAATTGAATCGTATATATGGCTTTTGTAATGTTAATCTTCCTCCCAGGTTTGTTTTCTAAGCTGAAATTGATTTCGGGGAAGTCAGAACAGATCTTATAATGTATATGGCATTCATGGATTGCCTGTGGGAATGAGTGAATTTAACAAGTCATATAATGAGCCAAAAGACACCATTTTCGTGGAGAAAGTACAAGTACCAATTATAATGTATTGGTTATGATCTTAAAGCACTGGCATGATCAATTCTGAGGCAGTTCCCATGATTCCCATGTATTCTCAGTGCAGTATGTCATGGTATACCATATCTTTTCATAGTTTGTTGAGGAGTCAAGAAATGACAATTACTCCTGCACTGCAAAAAGCATGTACGTGTGTCAAGGAAGATGCATAGTGAATGTAGTTAGGGAGACAATAAATTAATTGCATAAGAGTGAGTTCATGAGATTCACGTGATCAGTGGCAACAGTTGGGAACATTCACTGATGCAAGGTCCACCAGGGAAACTGAAGACTTGTTATTGCTAGACTTGTTAAGGTCCAATCAAGAGAAGTCTGGAAAAAAAGATTGTGGTGGGAATCTGGAGGGTATAGTGACAGTATTGGTGTGTTACGTTTCGCACTTCACTTCTGTACTAGTTGGTCAATTCCTTTTACAAATGTTACTTGTCACTTTTCTGTGGTGCTATGGGGCGTCCTCACCTACGATAAAAGTGAAAATATTTGTGGAGACTGGATAGTTGATCGCTTCAATTTTCAGTGGAGTAGTGAGGAATAGTTGCCTTCCAGACTATTTTAGGCTATACCATTGCAAACTTTTCACTGTTTTACATTAACACCAATATTGCAATTAAACCGCTAGAGTTACAGATGTTTATGCTCCAAATCAAATTGCCACTGGAGGGACCTGGGGAATGCGGAAGGTGCAGCCTAGTCTTCCCCTAGGAAACTATGTGGAATTGAAAGGCCAGACATGGGATAAGTAGGACAGGGGAAAAGACAGGTGTTAACAAATGATTCAAAGGAGGCAGGAGAGGTGGATTCATGCCCTTACTGACTCCTAAGCACCACTGGCTAGTGGGGAGGGAACAAGCAGGAGGCCAGAACAGGATCAGCCGAGGTGAGGCCCAGAATGAGGTGGTGAAAATGTATTGCACATTCTTGGCACGGCTGGGCAGGCAGACCAACTCAGTCCTGGTGTCCTCGACTAGGTCTGGATGGGAATGAGCCCCCTGACGTGCTCAGCGTCGGACAGTGTGGCAGACACTATAGTGGCTTGTTCTCCCCTGCAGGGGAAGATGCATGTTAAGGAAAAGGGGAGTGGGGGGCGATAGAGGCAAACCACATGCACTGGGAGGAGGCAGAGCACCGGAGAGTTGGCACAACCTCCCCACTACATTAGACTGTAGGAAAGGCACAAGGCCATTACAGGGCCCGGACGGCAATGAGGGGCCCAGAGGGAGTGGCCACACGTCTACACACGTTGAGCCATAGGTCAGCCAGGATGCGCAGAGGCCTACAGAGGGTGATTTGCCCTTGGACCTAATGGTAAGGCCAGCCCCTGGAGGAAAAAACCAGAAGCAGGCCCAGTCAGCAAAAAGAAGAAGCTTGGAGAGCCCAGGCACGTGCCGATACCTGAGGTGGGTGAGGACATAGGGTGGAGGCCAACTGGGCTTAGAGATGGCAAGGGGTGGACCAGGAAGCATATAGAATGGAACAGCTCCAGCTCATAGAAGAGAAATAGGAGAGCCTATGTATGGCCAGGGAGGTGGCCCTAGACCAGGTTGGTGCAGCCTGATGGGTGACAAAGCGGTAATGCCGGCAGGTAGGCTAGCAGTCAGTGATGGGGACTGTGCGCACAATCGCTCCTGAATGTTGACCTGAAGAGGTAGGGGGGTCTGCGGTGGCTGTCCCTATGCCACGGTCTTGGTCAAGTGGCAATGACCTGGAGCAATACTCTATGTTCAAGAGAGACATGCCTGAAAGAGAGTCACAGTTGCATGTTGGGCAGTGTGTGAAGAGGGCACAGGAGAGGATGAGTTGGATTTGGATTATGATGAAGCATGATTGGGAGGAAGCTGAGCTGCGTGATGAAGTAGGGGTACCAGAGACACGAAAAATAGGGAGACGCGAGGCAAGAAAAAGTGCAGTTGGTGTCTTTCAGAGATCAAGTCAGGACATGGGTGAACAGCTCGAAAGCAGACCCAGGCATCCGATGGACGTCGCAAGGACAGACGGGATGTTGGCAAATTACCTTCAGGTAATAAAGATTGATGGTCATTGAGGGACACGAAGGAAAGAGGGACTGGAGCAAAGACATGTAAGTCAGTGGGGGTCAGGAAGGAAGTCATTGAAGGAGTGGAGGTAAAATTGAAAGACATGCAGAGAGTGTGGGATACACCCAAGGAGGTGGTGTGTGACAAGGTCAATGAAGGTAAAGTGGTTCAGCCAGATGGCAGGAGAGGGACAGACGACACAAAGGGTGAAGATACAGAGGATGACTTGACATATAAGAGAACACTTGCTTTAATGGGTTTAGCAATGCCCCTGGGTTCCCACATATCTGATAAAGTGAACAACAAGATATGGAAATAGGAGTATGTGAATGTTTTCAAGTTATTACTCAGTATAAGGAAGGGCCCAAGGAAGAAGAGTGGGAACCGACAAGGAGACCTAGGGTCCCCCTTATTATGGGAAATTGTCATCTGCCTTTTTAATTTACACCTGGGCTTTTGCAACAAACATGCAGACAGGGCTATTGCACTTTTCAAGTATATGGAAATCATTGCGAAGGAGCACATGCATTTTGGGGGCTATGTGTGGCTCAGCTAGGTTGAGAAGTTCAGTGCTCGGGTGAGTACTAAACCAGACAAATAAATATCACAATATTTCCCTCATTGACCAACAGTATTTTAGATATACCAGTGACCACAAAAATTATTTGTATATCAAAATTTTAATATATTATTTTTTTTGTTTTATAACATATCATTTTTTATAGTTAGAAAGTTACTTTTTGCACTTTAAGAGTTCATTTTTTATACAATACATTTAATCATTGGTACATTTCTTTTTTAACCAGGATGATTGTAGAACAAGATCCTAAAAAAGAAATACATATACAATAACATTACTCAACGTCCTCCTGATTGCATACCGACACAGCCACTCCAATCATACAAAAACATTCACTCCCATACAAGTCTAAACATACAATATCTGAAGATGATAGAGGATAATGGTCAGGGAAAAAACAACTTTCTCCTGTCAACATTACGGGTCTCAAAAAAAGGAGATTTAGAGACTCAGCACTGTGACAACACTGTGAGAGGCGATGCATTGAACAATATTATTGTGGTAAATGATCTCTGCATACTAGATGTGCCAACTAGCACTTTAACTGTACCAAATCCAACCTTTCAAGGGATTGGGGGACAAATGAGTGTAATCGATTTTGTGCTAGTTTCTAATAGGTATGCTCATCTTATTGACAACTTTAGAGTAGAAGTAAATCCTACTAGCAACCATAATCCACTAGTCCTATTGTTGAGTACTGTGGCTGACAGGGAACAGTTTTCTGAACAACCTAGGACATATAGTCAGAATCAAGGTTTTAGGCTAAAATGGGATAAGGTTAATCCTAAAAAATTGGAGGAAACTATCTTCAAGGTTAACCGATTACAAGTAGCTACTTGTCTAACGAATACCCATGAGCTGGAATTGATAGTCCAGAATTTTGAAGTTCTTTGTGAGAGTGTGGCCACGTATTTATTTAAACCTGCGGGGAAGGGTGGCACCCGAGACAACAAATGGTTAGATGCTGAATGTTCCGCAGCACAAACACTACTGAAAAAGGCTTTACATAGAGTCCCACGGGATAAGGCAATGGTCAAGAGAGCAAGAAGAAACTATAAAGAGACCATTGAAAAAAGGAAACTGGAATTGAAAAAACTAGACCTTGAGAAAGCCTCTGATCTAAGGGATAGTAGGTTGATTTGGGAGGTTATAAATCGACCCTTCCTTAGTAACGAAAATAGGACCATGATTATGCATATAACCGGGGAGGACTGGGAGTCCCATTTCTCCAGGTTTTTTAATCCAAAGGGTATCACCCTGATAAATGAAAGCGAGGACTAAATCAATCTTAATATTGAGACTGCACAACAGCTTAGTCTGTCGCTTTCCTTGGGTGTAGTGGAGGAGGCCCTGAGAAGAGGTATCCCACTAAAGGCACCAGGGCCTGACGCTGTACGCTTGGATTTGTTTCAAAGTAATCTTGTAGTTTGGGTACCCCTGCTGCTTAATGTTTTTAAGGCTATTATTGTGGTGCGCATTCCATCATTTTGGAAAGAGGCAGTAGTTGTGCCAATTTTCAAAAAAGGTAATAAAAGCGACCCCTGTTGTTATAGGCCAATCTCCCTAATAGACGCTTCCTGTAAGCTATTGGGGATACTAATATTGGCCCGACTAGAGACATGGGCAGACTCCTCTGGACTTATTGTGGATTCACAATATGGTTTCAGAAAAGGCAGATGGACAACAGAGCAGTGTCTCAATTTGGCCCTGATTATGGGTAAGTACATAAAGGCTAGGGGTGTTTCCATGCACCTGGCCTTTATGGACTTATCCAGTGCTTTCGATACTGTGTGCAGGAAGAAACTGTGGCTACTAATGGAGTCCATAGGTTTTGAAGAACCGTTGGACACTTTGCTACGTAGTTTACCTGCTGCAACCTCCGTGGCTATTCGATATGGCCCAGGGGTGAAAAGCCAGGGCCCATTCCATCAACGGAAGGTGTCCGCCAGGGCTGTATTTTGGCCCCTTTTTTGTTTTTAGTTTACGCAAATGGTTTAGAATTTGTTTCGTTGGAAAATGGTTTGGACTTTCCTAAAATAAATGGAAAACACATATGTTTATTGTCTTATGCAGATGTTACTGTGTTAATTACTTTAACTGCAAATAGTATGCAAATATGTTTGAATGCTTTTAATGAATTTGTGTTGGGTTTAGACCTAAAGGTTAACTTCACAAAATCATTCACAATGGTCTGTGGTCCAAATAGGACCAAAACCCGTAAATTTGTTGTGGATAATCTGGTTATTGAACAAGTTCCAAATTTTAATTATTTGGGAAATGTTTTTAATAAATCCTTGAATTGGGACCCTCTAATAACAACACAGGTACAAAAGACAACCAGATCGATAGAGGCCCTCTTCCGTTTCGCAAGCCAACTAGGACAAAAAACGATTGCTGAGTTAAAGGCATTGTATAAATCTAAATGCTTGCCTGTTGCAACTTATGGAGCAGGGGTATGAGCATACCACAAAAGTACACAAATATAAATCATGGAGAACAAATTTTTAAAATGTCTTTTATCATTTCCAAATAGTTCACCTAATATTTTTTGCCACTCCGAGGTAGGTCTGGACTTCGTGAGCGACAGTATTCATGTGTCCTCATTGCTCCTATGGGGGAAAATATGGTCCTTAGAAGATCTGCAGTTTTCAAAAAAGATTTTTAAAGATTTTTTGGATTTTGGATTTTTTTAAAGATTTGGATATTGCCATGCAGATCCTATGGCTGTGTTATGTAAAGGAAACCTTTTTTAAAATTGGTCTTGGTGACTTTTTTGATAACCCAGATTCTACTAAATTGGATACAAAGATTGTGATTAAGAACGCATATTGCACTATATTAGGCCTGTCCAAACTTGAAAAACATTCATCATATCAAGCAGCTATACCACAGCAACAATTGTATTTATCTTTTACTGCACATACGCAATGACGTTTTTATTTGACTAGATTCCGGTTGAATACACTGCACTTTTTAGTGGCTTTTCCGAAACAAGGGGGTTGGTGTGAGAGACTACCCCCTTGCCCATGTGATAATGAAGCTCAACAATGCACATTGCACTTTGTGCTTTTTTGCACACTTTATAAAGCTCAGAGAGATTGTTTTATTAAACCCCTTTTAAGAGAAATTAGACCTTGCAATTTTAAGGAAGGTTTTGAGCACTTAAGATCATTCAAACTGCGGTTATATGTAGCTCTATGCTCAGTTTTATTAGTTTGACAATTTCAATTAGGAATCGCTATTGATATTATGTTTTTGTTAGGATATACTGAGTTTGTTATTGAAAGTTACTGAAATTTTATAGAATCGATGATCTATATGAATACATCCAACTATAATGTACTAAGTCCCGGCAGTTGTCCTTTAAACGCAGGCGAGTTGGTGTGAGAGGATAACCCACCTACATAATGTGATGATGAAGTTTGTTAAGGCAGAATGCACTTTACATTTGTCTATTTGCTTTTTGAGGGACATTCGATCCTGACTATTCAGGAAAGCCTGGATTAACTGAGATTTTTATAAAATGTAATTCTATGTTTGGGTGCTATTGGATTGATTTTATATGAAGATAATATTTATAGGTATTGTGCTTTTTGACATACTGTGTTTAGTATTTGTGTTTGAACCTTTGGATATGAAATACCATTTGTAAATTTGTATGTCAAACTGTATACTTTTATGATTCTTTTTTTGAATCGAATAAAGTTATGACTGGCTTGCAACTGATCAAATAGAATCTTTCAGGGACATGCTTGGTATGGACAGAGTTTGTGCATCAGCGACAGTGGAGGGCTGCAATTACACATGCCACCATTGGCAAGGCCTGGAGGTAGCGCAACAGAATGATGAAGGTGTTTTAGGTGTCCAGAAACACCTTTCTCAGCTTGGCAATGCTGACTATATGATGGAGATAAGGGATGTCATTAGTAAGCTGTGGAATGAGATCGTGGTAGTTGGGGGGTGAAGAGTCAGCTGCCTATCCTCCCTTCACCCCCCCTCATATGGGCCATGAAGGGAGGACAGGTAAAGGAAGACTGTGAGCAGGATTCTTAAAACGGGTCAAGGAGGTTTAATTGGAGGATGTTTTGGTAGGGGAAGTGAGAGAGAGATTGAGGATTGGAAAGAGCTCATTGAGCGAAATGAGAAAAAATTAAGCATGGTATGGGGCGTTGGGGTGAAAGCTTGATGAAAAGTGAGAATTATTGGGTGAAGAAGGAAATAATTTATTAAAGATGCTTGATGTAATGTTAATGTTGTTTTAAGGTTAATTAACTGTTTTGCAATCCTGTCCTAATAAAATGGCCTTTTCCACTCAATGGTGGTATGGAGCGTGATTATTTTACGGTGACTGGACCTGGGGAAAGTGACTGGAGCAGCCCAGTCCTTCCCCAGGAAACTTTGTGGAAGTGAGAGGCCAGACACTGGATGGGGGGGAATGGGGGTGTTAGGGAAAGTATTAATGGAGTCGGAAGAGGTGGGTTCAGCCTCTTCCTGACTCTAAAGCACCACTAGCTAGTGGGGAGGGAACAAGCAGGAGCATCTACCCACTCTACACAATTTTGAAACTTGGTGGGGGGATTGATTTGCACAGGGAATGCCATAATAGGACAGGTTGCATGCGTGTAGGGGGTTGTTGGGGGTGGGGAGTCAGATGCAGGCATTTCCACCCCTATTGGGCGGGGGGTAAAGAGAGTACAGGCAAAAGAAGACGGTGAAGAGGACACAGAGGTTTCAATAAAGGATGTTTGGGTAGAGGAAGGGAGAGATTGAGGAATGGTAGGTGGTCAGTGAGTCAAAGGGGAAACAATGAAAGAAGGTATGAGGCGTTATGGTCCAAGCTTGTTGGGAAGTGAGAATTGTTGGGTGAAGAAGGGAATGACTTATTAACCGCTTCTGTGCCGGTTCCATCATCGGCCATGGCGCTCCTGTGCTGATTAAGTAACTGTTCCATCATCTGTACATCGACAGGCAATCCCTCTGCTGTTTCCAGCATAGGGATTTAATTTTGCCAAAGACAGCCTTAGCTTCTAAGGATTTCTTTTGTTTTTCAGTGAAATGACGATCAGTGGACCCGGCGCTCTGACCTAATTTCACTGAAAACAAAAGTGAAATGAGCCGATCGGTTCATTTCACATTCACTGTCTAGGTGCTTGTGGAGCTATCTAAGCCCCCAAGCACCTAGACAGACAGCAGAGATATCATTGGAAAGGGGGAGAACCTTCCCTTTCCAATGGTATCCCTGCATTGTCGATCCCTGCTTGCGATTGCTGCAGGAGGATGATTCCCAAGCAGGGATCCAGTTTGCTAGGCACCAGAGAGGGGGGAGAAGCCCTTGGGCAAGGGCTTTTGCTGCCCCCATATTTTTTATATTTGTATTTTTTGGCCAGATTAGTCTTTCTGCCCCCCTTGGGGGCAGAAGAGGCACTAGCCCCTGGTCTGCCCCCCAGGGGGCAGAAAGCCCCCTAGGCACCAGGGATCATTTATTGTTTGGTAATGAGTAGTGGAGGGCGTGCTCAAAATGGATATGCTATTGGCACAACCCCTAGACACCAATGGCAAAGGTCTTTCTGTTTCCCCCCCCCCCAGGGGGCAGATGAGAACAATAACCCCAGATCAGCTCCCCGTAGGTGGCAGAAAACCCAATAGGCACCAGGGACTATTTTGTTCATAGTGTATGGGTGGGGAGTACCCAGAATGAGCATGTCAATGCCCCCACTGCCCCAAAAACAAATGGGAACAGTCTTCCTGCCCCCTGGATGGCAGATGGGAGCCGAAAGCCCACTAGGACTATGAGTATATCTTGTTTGTTAGAGTAGGGGTCGGGCCATTGGCATGGCCATTCTGCGCAGCCCACACACCTACTCTGGCTAAAATATTATACTCCCTGGTGTCTAGTGCGCTATCTGCCCCACAGGGGGGAAGAACCCCTGATCTGCCCCCCTGTGGCAGAAAGCCCACCACTATGCTCAGAATGAGCATGCCATTGCCCCCACCTCCCTCAAAAACAAATGGGCACAGTCTTTCTGCCTCCCCAGATGACATATCAGGACAATAGTCCCCAATCCGCTCCCCTGGGGGAGGGGGCAGAAAGTCCCCCTAGGCACCAGGGATATGTTTATGGGCATGTCAGGGATTGTCCCCTTAGGCAAGGGTCACCCCCGTTGTGTGTGTGTGAAATTGAGTTTGGCTGATGGTCTGCATATACTGGCATTGGGCTGGCTGTGTTTGTAATGGCATTTTGCTGTAGGTGTGTGTGGACTTGAGCTTGAATGGCAGTGTTTTTGGACTGTCGCTTGGCTAGTGATATGTGTGGACTGTTGCTTGGCAGGTGATGTGCATGGGTGGTGCTTTGCTGGTGGTGTGCTTGGACTATTGCATGGCTGTTGATGTACATGGATGTTGCATAGCTGGCGGTGTGCGTGGACTGTCGCTTGGCTGGTGGTGTGCTCTTGGTGTGTGTGGGGATGGTGCTTGGCAGGAGGTGTGCTGCATGGCACTTATCTGACAGGGTGCATGGAAAATACTTGACTGGCCGCATGCTGATGGTGTGCATGGATGACACTCAACTTGTGTGTGCCTGGATGGTGGTGTGCATGGATGGCATTTGGCTGGAGGTGTGCATGGATGACATTTGAGTGGCGGTATATGTGGATGGTGCTGGGCTGGTGGTGTGCGTGGACTGACACTTGACTGATGGTGTGCTGGTGTTTTGAGTGAATGGGGCCTGGATGGGAGTGTATATGGATGGCTCTTGGCTGGTGATGTGTGTGGACTGACGCTTGGATGACTGTGTGCTGGTGGTGTGCATAGTTGGCACTTGGCTGGCAGTGTGCATGGATGCTCCGTACCTGGCAGTGTGCGTAGATGGTGCTTGGTTGGTGTTGTGTATGGACTGGAGATTTGCTGGCGGTGTGGCTTTTGTGGATCCCCCATTGTTTTATCACGCGAAGGCATCTGACATGCCAATCCGTTCGGAGCAGGGGTTATTTCTCTCTTTTTTTTTTAACTGCTCCGAACGGATTGGCGTGTCTGACGCCTTCGCGAGATACTGGCGGGGGAGCTTACTATGGACTGCTTCCGTTGCTGAATAGGTCAACCGGTCATTAAACACAAACGTTGTGTCAAACAACTTGAATCCTTGACAACAGCTACAAAATATTGAATGCCCAATGCTTGAACTTGATCATTTATTGTAATTGGGAACTATATATCTGGAATACATTGGAGGGCTGAACAGCTCCGAATTATTTCACGATTGCCACTTTCAGCTTAGAATGTGTTACTTTTTGTCATGGCAAGACATTAGGTTTGGTAAAAGGCATTGATGTTGGAAGTTTCCAGAAAAGGCTTCCCTTTGCACCTCTGTTTTGTTTTTCTTTGTAGAATGGAATTGCAGCCAGTTGGGACTTGCTTTAGAGGTAAATGATAATATTTACCATCAATGATTTGAAAAAAGCTATGAGAATGACCAGTCCAAAGCAAGGTGCGCATTACTACATTTGATATTTCAATAGTAGTGCTTGAATTTAAGATGCATTGTGTCAACATGTGTATGAGCCTACAGTTACACCTTTAGTTCAAATCACCATTTTACTGCTCCATATCAGCCTCCTCCATAACTCTGTTACTGTTAACTATTTTGTAGCACGGCAAGACAATTTGTCAAATATCACTTGTGACGAGACATGGAAATTAATGTATCAAAAGTTAGTGGAAGAGAAAAGTGTTAATATGGCATGTCCTGGAGCATCTCTTCTGTAACCTCCTCGAGAGGTGGTGGATGGAGTTAGCATCAGAGGTATTTCTCTGTTGCTTGGCTGAATTGGTGAGTGGGTAGACTGAAGTGGTGTCTTGTGTTATCACTTCAAGTATGTGCTCCCTTGGCTGGAAGGTGGAGTGAGAAGTCATGTAGATTAAGTAACTCTTTTCTGTGCTGCATTGTTAAGTGGATACAATACTATACCCAACATCAATTATAGTAAGTGATGAATGGAAACTGTAGGAGAATCAAATACGGTCATATCCACAGCCAGAGTACTGCAGGCTCAATTGAAATAGCAATTACTCCCTAAAGCACTGAGAGCAGTAACCCTGCCCCACCTACAATATCTTCAAAGGGTGACGTCATCCAAATTAAGGGCACAAAGTAATGTTAATGAGGGCAATCAAAAAGGCTATCCTAAACAAATAAAAAAAATGTTATAGTTATACTAATACAATGAATAATAATTGCATCATAATTGGTAATACTACTACTAATATTATTGCTGATAGATACCAGATACAAATTTAAATACTCAGTTCTTTAAGTGAATCAAATCATCTCATTTTCTTTTATAATAGGAATGTCCAGTTAACATTAAATATAGTATATTTTTACAAAGTCAGTTGTAACTTTACACACTGTTACACTGGGAGTCATTATATCATGGTCAATACCTTTGTATTGCTTTCTTTTACATCATGACTAGACAGATAAGGAAGTATGTTTAATTTTTAGCATAAACACGTTTATGTCCATACACAATAGATATAAACATGCACAATTTATTTCAATTCATTATTTATCATTGTAATAGATCTAATTTTAAATTTAAAAAGTAATAATTATTAAACGATTATTAAAAATGTATTTCACTTATAATGTAATTATATTTAATTCTGTTTTACTTAATGTAATTTTATACTACTCATCTCTGATCTCTATAATCTCTCTACTCCGAAACACAACCCATGACTGACCCTAAAATTCACATACTACACATTACTCATTCTTAAACGCTAAAACCCTGACAGCCCTATCAAAAATGTGTAAAAATGTAAAACCTTATAACTGCATGAGATTGTTTTAAAATATTTAAAAATGTATATTTAAAATATTAACAGTTCAACTGGTAAGGAGCAGGACTGAAGTGTGAGGCACAAACGAATCCCCCATAAATACTACTAATAAATTAAAAAAAATAGTACATTTATTTCGATAATTGCAATTTAAGCAAAGTGACATGCATAAAGTACTTGTGTCGTAATAAGATTAATAGAATATTAAGTTTTCACGAATAAAGAAGATCGTTTTATATAGCTGATTATTACAAAAAGTGACATTTAACATAAGATGTACCTTATCTGACACAAAAGGACGGTAGTTTGTAATATTTGTGAATAAATGCTATATTACCTCGTTGTTGTAATCCAAAGGATCATACTCGCTTTCCTTAAATACTTTACAGCTTTCACTGAACTCTTCGTTCAGCCGGTTTATTTCCTGATTCAATAAATTGCCCTTATTTCCTCCGAAGTGAAGTTTTTCCAGCTTTTGAAACTCCAGCATAGTCACAAATATGTCCTAAATCATTGACAAATATCAGGAAACTGAAATCAGTTTTACTCAACCTACACCCCACAAAGAAAACATGCATATGACAGATAGTATCCTTTTAAAATCAAATATACACACACAAAACATGGCATGACAAAGTGTCTCACATTTTGCATAATTGAATTATAGAGGCAACCACCTCATACCAGAACGCCTTAAGGTTTTCTGGTGCCTCATTAAAGCTTACGGAGGTACATTTTCTCAAGAAGCACATTTGTATATTAACAAACATCGAATGCACTGTAACTGTTTCCTGGAGGATATTTGCGGGTTGGATTAGATGTTTTGGTTTAGTCTTCTTTCTTATATATCAAGATCGTCCCTTTTGTAGCGGTCTAGTGTTCTGTCCCCTCTGGACAGAGCCCTGGAAGAGCCAAAACACAATGTAACACTCTCTGGCCAAGTGTGGCCAGAGAGCATAAATAAATGGGCCGGGGTCGCTCGTGGCATCCGGTCCGCACGAGTGAACCAGCGTGTGGTTGTCTGTAATTCCTAGGTGCGTGTGTCTCCTATACTGCACTAATAATGTATGAGCCCCTCTAGACCCGACACTGGCGACGAAGGTGGGATCTGGCTGATCGCATCACTGAGGGGCCGCGAACGCTCAGTGAAGGAAAGGTGAAGACGCGCTGTGCTGAATAACGACAGCGGCAACAGGAGCCGGGAATAAATGAGCCTAGCAGCGGACACCCGGTGAGCAGCGCGCAACGTGACCCAGCGCGAAAATACCTGTCTTGTGTCTGAAGTGCCTGCACATGCTGGTGGAAAACGCTGCGACGAGGCCCAGGCATCCTGCACCGCCGGAAGAAGTGCGCGCATGTGCAGAGACACCAGAGGCCAAGCAGAGCCTCATTAAGCACGAAGGGAGCGTGCAAGGGTGCAAATCAGCTAGCAGACCGGTACCCAGCCAAGAAAAGGAACGGCAAACAGCACACAAACTGCCCCATGCTCATCTAAGCACTATAGCTGAAATCAAAGGAACTATATGCCAACAAACATTGGCGAGTGCAATAGAAACAGTGCCTGAGCAGGCAACAAATATATATTGGCAAGTGCAATAGAAACAGTGCCTGAGCCGACAGCAAGCATTGGCAAGAACAACAAACAGCGAACAACAAGCACTGGCAAGAACAACGAACAAGCTTTGGCAAAGACAACAGAGCCAATACAAGACCAAAAAGAGCAGGAACACCAACAAGAAGGTCATAGCCACAAGATAAGTACGCTATGTCGAACCCAGCGGCCCCAGCCATCCAACAGCCTGCAGCTCTGCCTGCGCCACCACCTCCAGTGCACTCCCAGATTCACGCACTTCCGCCGTTAGGCGAATTAATTGACCCAGCCACGGCATCACCGAGATGGAAAGTGGGCGCCTCGACAATTACTTTGTGGCAACAAGAGAAACTGACAAAGCAGTGAAAAGATCACTACTATTGCATTTCGCTGGAGACAAAATATACAAACTGTTTGCACATCTCCCGAACACCAGTGCATCCCCTGACTATGACGCTGCAGTTACTGCTCTGAACGCCCATTTCGACTCCCAGCTTAACCCTCATTACGAGCGGTTCAAACTCAGACAAGCTAGGCAAAGAGAGGGGGAGTCAATGGGCACCTATCACGCACGCCACAGAGAACTAGCAAGCACATGTACGGAAGATGATCAGACCAAAGAGGTGACGGCACAACTTATCCAAGGCTGCAGCAACAAGACACTGCGGACACTCATACTTCGACAACCACGCATCTCACACGAATTATCGGATATCCAGGCAACTGCAATGGAAACCGCGCTCAACCAACAAACTGATCAAACAGTTAGTGTCAAGATAGAGCGAGTTGACGCCATTCGCACACCTTCTCGTTGTGGGTGAGGAAGGTGGCCCACTGGGACAACGCGATGGAAACAGTGTGGATATTGTGGGAGAGAAGAACATCATCCAGATTGCTGCCCAGCAAGAGGAAAGACGTGCTCTAAATGTGGCATCCCTAACCACTTCGCAAGCGTGTGTCAAGGAGGCTCACGAGGTAGAGGTAACCCAGGGAGGAGGACACCAACAGGAGCTGTGAGGCATCTGTCACTAGAAGAACCGACAATGTCGCGATCAGTGAGGACCTCCACTCTCCACGACCAGCGCCTGGAGGACTCTTCCATGGAAGAGGACGAAGATTGCTACTTTGTGTCGTTTGCAGGTGACCTAAAAAGGAGATGACGACCGCAACCTAAGTGCAACATTGAAATTGACGGATCCCCAGTAACAGGCCTGATTGACACGGGTGCTACAGTTAACATAATGGGGTTGGAACACTACAAAACCCTGAACCCGAGACCGCCACTCACCCCGTCCAAGATTAGGATTCTAACATACGGAAGTCAGAAACCACTTCCCCTAAAAGGGAAAATGACAGTCCAGGTGAAATCGAAGACCCAAGAAGTAACTACAACAGTCCATGTTGTTGATAGAGAAGCAGACATATTAGTTGGGAGTCATACCGCCTAAGACATTAACTTGATTGCTTTTGCAAACGCTGTGAAGCTCCTCCAAACTGACGACGTTCTGGATGTGTTCCCACAATTATTTAAAGGGCTAGCGAATATAAGTAGACCGCCAGTAAAATTGCATATTGACAAGGCAGTACAACCTGGGGTGCTAAGACACCGACAAATCCAGTTTCATCTCCGGCCACTGGTCGAGTAAGAACTCCTAAAGCTAGAACAACAAGGAGTGATTGAAAAAGTAACATGTCCCACTCCGTGGGTATCCCCCATGGTAATAGCTGAAAAACCAAAGCAACCAGGGAAGATTCAAATCTTCATCGATATGAGAATGCCCAATCAAGACATGAAATGAGAGAGACACTGAACACCAACGGTTGACGACATTCTGGCTGATCTCAATGTCTCACATGGTTCTCGAAGTTGGACCTAAAGGCGGGCTATCACCAGTTAAAACTAGCAGACGAGAGCAGATACATTACAACATTTTCGACTCACCTTGGGCTCTGTCGGTACAAAAGACTGAACTTTGGAATATCGTCAGCAGCGGAGTTATTTCAGAACGCTGTGAGAGATTTTGTCAGGACTCCAAGGCGTCCTTAACGTAAGCGACGATATTCTCATTCATTCCAAAACAATTGAGGACCACCACCAACAACTCCGAGCCACTCTCCAGCGGCTGGCAGAACATGGCGTGACCCTCCACAAAGAAAAATGCCAATTCTTCTGCAAAACGATTGATTTCATCGGATACGTATTTAGTTCGGAAGGTGTCAAAGTAGATCCTAGAAAATCCCAAGCAATTCAACTTGCTCCTCCTCCAACCAATGCGTCTGAAGTAAGAAGCTTTCTAGGGATGGCAACATACTGCGGCTGATTCATCCCAAACCTGGCCACCATAGCAGAAACATTGCAAAACCTCACAAAGAAAGAAAACCCCTAGAGGTGGACCCCCGAAGAAGACAAAGGCTTCAAGCAAGTAAAATCAGCTCGATTAGATAGCACAATCATGGCATACTTTGACACCACTCGCCCCACAGAGTTGCTAGTAGACGCCAGCCCGGTGGGCCTAGGAGCTTTGCTCACCCAAGAGACGGAACCAGGGACCCGGGTCCTGTTAGCCTTTACAAGCAAAGTACTCACAGCAACAGAAGCCCGGTACTCGCAAATAGAGTGAGAAGCACTGCCCATTAAATGGGCATGCAACCACTTTCATCTATGTGTGAGCGGTCACCCATTTCGAGTGATAACAGACCACCAACCTCTCCTGCCATTGTTCAGAGGAACAGCGCCTCACCCACCCCCCAGGATCGAAAGGTGGGCCATCCAACTGCAACATTACCAGATGGAACTGATATAACGACCGGGTGCAAAGAATCGTGCTGACTTCCTGTCTCGCCACCCGGCATTCACAACTGAAGCAGACAATGATCAAGAGACAAGGACCGAAGAGTTTGTCAATATGATCTCCCAGTGGTCATGCCCGCGAGCTTTGTCGATAGACGAAATAAAAACACACATGGACACGGATGTGATTTTTAAGCAAGTAGCCGAAGCTCTGAAAATCGGATCTTGGGAAGGTTTTCTCAAAAATAGCCAAGGGTGGAATGCACACGACAGGACCCGCCTAGGGAAATTTTGGAAAATTTGAGATGAACTCCGTGCCGCAGAGAATGGAGTGATCCTGAGAGGCTCACAGATCGTGATACCACAAAGCCTACAAGGACAAGCTACAGTCCTCGCACATGAGGGTCATCAAGGCACTAGGAGGATGAAGTCAAGGATGAGGGAAAAGTATGGTTCCCGGATCTGAAAGACAGCGTAGACACCGTTGTGCACAATTGCAGGGCCTGACAACTCACTAGCAACTCCGCAGCACCAGCACCAGTGATCAGGAAAGATCCAGCACCATCACCATGGTCGTGGGTAAGCCTTGATTTCGGAAGCTTTCCAGACGGGAGAGTAACTGCGGTCCTTATTGACAGTTCCACCAAATATCCCATAGTAGATGTATTGCCATCTATAGCATTTGTAAACGTACAACCTGGTCTGGATAAATCATTCGCCCTATTTGGCCTGCCTCATGTCCTCAAGACAGACAATGGACCTCCTTTCCAAGGCAGTGTGTTCAAAGACTTTCTGAAAAGACGGGGCATAAAGCATCACCAAATTACTCCGCAGTGGCCACAGGCTAATGGAGAGGTCGAGCGATTTTTGCGCACCACCAATAAGATACTGCGCATATCGACAGCTGAGGAGAAGGATCCGGAAGTAGCTCTTCAACAGTTTTTAAGAGAATATAGAAGCACGCCGCACTGTACGACACAAAGATCTCCCTGGTCGCTCATGCTGACAGGACCTCGGCGCGACATGCTACCCATGGCTGACAACTGGACTCCTGAACCTTACGACCCAGCAAGTTCCCAAGCACGAAGACAGATAACCAACGACAAGGCAAGTTGTCGAAGAAGGGCGCGAACCCGCGTTTTGATTCCAGGTTGCTCCGTGCTAATACGGAACCAGTGGGGTGGAGGAAAATTCCGCACATACTATAAACCAAGGTTGTGGACCGTGAGGTCAACCAAAGGAATGGCTATCACCGTAGAACATATCATGATTTAAGAAAGTCCCATCACAAAACAGGACTCAGCAGGCCCCGGAACAAGCGTTGAGTGTGGAACCACAACTAGACATCACAGAAGACAACTCTGGTGAAACCTCAGCTGCAAGTCCTCAGATACCATCGCTGTCCAGAACTCCCAGCCCCAAATGTGTCACGAATGGCAGAGGCTCGTTGAGTCCCAGACGTGAACGGGAATCCCGCCAGCATCCATATAATCTTAGCCCGAATCCCTGGCCTAGTCAGAGACTCGCAGGGTTTGCATGTTAGGAACTTTTAGTGTTTTCTGAACAGACTAACTTGGGATGGGATGTAGCGGTCTAGTGTTCTGTCCCCTCTGGACAGAGCCCCAGAAGAACCACTACATAATGTAACACTCTCTGGCCAGGCGTGGCCAGAGAGCATAAATAAATGGGCCGGGGTCGCTCTTGACTTCCGGTCCGCACGAGTGAGCCAGCGTGTGGTTGTCTGTAATTCCTAGGTGCGTGTGTCTCCTATAATGCACTAATACTGCATGAGCCCCTCTACACCCCGACACCTTTTATTGTTGGGAGTCCAAATCCTGGTGGTATTTTTGCCTATATGCAAGTTGGCAATCTAATATTAATGCAACAATCAATATTTAGAAAATATACCAAACTGACACATTTTCAATATCAATGTAATTATTTGCACTAAACACTGCCTTGTTTAGTGATTTTGATGCAAACATTTATCCTCGGCTAGTCTCGAGTTTACATAAAAATTCTCCCTTTGTTAGGGAGAAAACTGTAATTAATCTAATCTCAGAATATCATTTATTAGGTTGAATGTTAATGTCAAAGTAAAAATCAACTTTATTCGGCTGATTAGAGCCACAAAAGTGCAGCATAAGACAGCAAATCAGTATAAAACATCATATAAATCTAATAGCAATTCATGTCTTAATGTGCCTAAAACCCATTAAAATATTATACAAAAAAGGATAAAAACCACATTTATGACTGTAATTTTACATTGAGTGGGAATAGACAAACTACCAACTTATTCAGAGGGGTTAACTCTGTGTCATCCTATTTCTATGTCTGATCGCCCCAATTAAGAAGTTTGCTACCCAGACACAGATTATAGGGGAGCCTAACATTAGTAAATAAACCAGGGCTGGCATTTCTTGCACAAAATGTTGGCCCCTTAACAGGGCAAGAATGTACTTGCTGCGCAGGGGGTCATAGTGAGTGCAAAAGAACATAATATGTAAAGTGCCTTGCTCTGAGAAGTTGTCACATGTGCAAAAACTTGCTGAGTTCGGTTTAAAATGGCATTTAGGAAAGGCCATTAACCAGTGAACCATGTTTAATCGAAATCTTGTTAAAACAAAAAGATGGTAAGCTTTGTGTATATATGTTAAATATGGTTGCATCTATTGGCCCAGGATCAATATGACATACTTTCTCACCGAAGACTTAATTAGTTCTTTTTCCTCCCTTAAACATTGACATCTATCCAAAAACTTCAATTTAACCAATCTAACAGCAGACTTTGTCAGGGGAGCAGGGAACAAAAACAAGTTGGGCATCCAAGGTTCTCAGTCTGAGTTTTAATGTATTGGAGCCATGGGATATTTAATGCCTTCTCCGAGGCTAAGCAATCTGTTGTACACAATGAGATGATGGATACTTCAATCCTTAATGATCAGTTGGTTTAAGGTTGGAGTTGGTTGAGACCAAATTCTCAGCCAGCAGAGAAGTGGAGCAACTGCGATCATGTCTGAAATATAGCCCGCTCCCAACTCCTCGTGTAAAGTTAAAATTGGGATGGATGCTGGGACGGAAAGAAGTTTGCGCATAAAATTATTTTCTGCTCCTTGTATTTCTTTCACATCCTCATAGCCCCAGATATCGCTGCCATAAGTGGTCATGGGGATGCACTTAGCGTTATACACCTTTAAAATTGCAGGGAACGGTTTAGAGCCTATTCTTTTAGCAAAATCTAGGGTTGTCCCTGCTGCTTTAGCTAAGACATTCTTTTTAAGTGTGCATTGTGCATACCATGAGTGCTGATCATCAAAGAGCACCCCTAAGTATGGAAAGGTAGACACTTTTATCAGCTCAGCCCCGTTACAGTAGAATTTTGCATTTGCTGCCGTCCTAGAACCTATTGTCATAGCGTGTGATTTTTTAAAAATTTGTAATTAAATCCAAGGAATCCATAAAATCTATAAAACAATTTAAAAGCAGTTGCAGCCCTCTGGCGGCTCTGGATACTAGAACCGCGTTGTCAGCAGACAGGAGTGCTGGAATCATTTTGGTACCGGCTCTTGGGCTCTTGGTATGTCTTTGCAGCAAGTTCTTAAGGATCTCCTAATTTATTAATATAGAGGGTGAACAGCAGAGGGGCCAATATGCATCCCTGCCGCACCCCTCTTTTTACCACCCGAGAGTCAGTCAGACTGCCGTCTTAGATGAAGAGTACTGCAGCCGTGGTGTTATCATGAGCAGTGGCCAGGAAGGAGATCAGATCCGCATCCAGACCCATTTCCTGAAGAACCAGCCACAGCTTGAACCTGTTACCAAGATCAAAAGCTGAGGAGAGGTCCATGAAGGCCAAGTGCAGATCTCCCCCCCGGCGATAGTATACTTCCCTATCACCAGGTGAAGGTTAAGGCACTGGTCCTAAGTCCCCCTCCCCAGCCTAAAACCATAGTGGAGGTCCGAAACAATATTGGCGCTGTCAAGCCAGGCTGTCATGCGCTCCAGGACTACATTCCCCATGATTATTGCCGAGGAATCAAGAAGCAAAATGGGCCTATAGCATGATGGGTTCTCCCCGACACCTTTTTTAAAAATGGGGATGATCACCGCCTTTGCCCATGACAAGGGAAAACCAAACATACAGGCTGCATTAAAAAGATGTGTTAAAAAATTGGCCCAAACTTTTGGATCTGCCTTATACAAGTCAGCTGGTACTCCATCGGGCCGGGTGCTTTTCCTCCTGAAGTTATGATGATAGCTTTGAGAACTTGATCTGTGATAAATACAAGCGGGGAACCTACTAATCCGGGAAATGCTGGGCCCATTTCTCTGCGGGAACTAAACACTCTATGCAGGAATTGGGGGAATCATCAAAGAGGGGGCTATTAACAACAGACCAAAATTTGAAATGGTTTGCCTACACGCTGACTTGGCTGAGCTCCTCCCAGGCCATTTCCCTCAGTTGTTTTTTTCTAGTCTGTACTGCGAGTTTGTAAGCCTTTCGGCTGTTTTGGATTAAAGAGACCACCCTCGGTTTTTGCTTAAGAACCTGCATGAGCTCCTTAGGGTAGTCATACAGGTGTCATCAAACCATCTTTACAGCTTCGGGCACCTTGCTCTAGTCGTGGTAAATTAGAGGCAACCCTTTCAGTGATTAACTCAAAGGCGTTGAATGTCAAAAACATAATTTTTATTCCTAAACAACACAGGAATTTAATAATGTCAAACAGCTTTAGTGACATGCAAAGATTTACATATTCATCATCAAAATCGCAATCAGTGACATTGTGGATGATATGTGTTTGAGGATCTGGTTTCTCCAGCAAACATGTTTTGTCCATTGTACTGTATATGAATATATTGCTTAAAAGAGTTGTCAGCTTACAGTTTTTCATCATTAGTCAAGTTCCAGGTGTGCATTATTTGCTGGTCGATAAATACAAATATTCTGCTGTCATTTCTTGGCCATTGAAGTTGACGATGTTCGGGCAAGTGGCGCTGTCCTGGCACTACAGGCTGTCATTGTGGGCCTTTGCGTGAGTGGGGCTATAAAAGAGTTTTAGGTGGGCATAGGATCTGGGACGGGCTCTTCAGCCACTGTCACAATCGGGGACAAGTCAGTCAGACAATTTTATCCCCCTCCCAATTTAATTTTTTTAGTGTCCTTCTCTGTTTTGGGCTCTTTCCGATGTGGGCAGGCTTTTTTCTTCTTCCTTTGTCTGGTTTTACAGGGCAGGTCTCCATTGTTTGTCTTTTGACGCTGGTAGGCAGGTCTGCTTACATATGAAACTGTGTCATCAAGAAGACAATTTGTGGTGATGGCGGAGGGCTCTCAGGGCGGCCGACCAGAGCACAGTCTATGGTCAGTGACCAAGGGGATGGATTGAGCGAAGGGGACAAGGGAGCAAATGGTCACGACAGCAGGTGCATGAGGAGTATGACAGCTTTGGGGTGTGCGGGGGTAGGAGGATATATGTGGGGAAAAGAAGAGTTTACAAAGGGTGGTTTGTAAGGTACTTTGCCTAGGTGATGTTATGATGAATTTCCAGACCTGTTCTATTAAGGTGGGCTTTTACCCCTGATATAAGGGTTGAAGTGTCTTATTGGGGTGCCCTCTTGCCTGACGTTATAGGTTTTTTTACCTACACCTCTACTCTTTTCCATCATTTCAGCCTCCACCCACCCTCAGAACAACTGTGACTGTCTCTCAGGTGAGAGCAGTAGCCGATTTCCAGAACATTGCGACTGTCATTTTAGCCAATGCAAGGGCCAAGATAGAAATTTACTGCCATTCTTTTTAAATTTCATAAGTGGGAACAGGCCAATGATACATCTGGTGGGGCCACTTAATCCCTTTATTCCAGTATATCTGTCAGTATATCTGTGAACTCCCCCCCAAAACCCTTCAAGTCTAGACCACCCCTTATCATATAGAAACATCCAGATTGGTAATGGGACACCTGGGGCAAAAGGAAGTGACTGTCTGAAAAACGTTATACATTTTCCTGGAGTTAAACAAATTCAGTGTGTGTTAAGTATATTTAAATCAGGAGTTTCATTATTATGTGTACATATGCAAGGTTCTGGCACCATTCATTACCCTCAAGTTCCCTAACCAAATCAATCCCACACCTAGTCTTAAATACTTTCAAGTATGTTTTTGTAGAGTTAAAAGTGCAAAATATAACCCTGGGCCACTCGCAACTCTATTGCAATCGTTGCCATTTTTCCACCAGCATGCCTACTCGCGTGTGGGGATGCCGTGCCAGTACCACTACCACAACCCCGCCTCTGACAATACTACAGCTCAATGTCAGATCCCTCTCTAAACACCATCTAGAGGTAAACTCACTCTTACTGGATGAAAATCCAGACATCCTCTTTCTCTGCGAAACATGGCTACGAGACGGCGTATCTACCATCCCTAACCTGACGCTCCCAGATGAGTTTCACCTGGCCACTATAAACCGTGAAACTCGAGGTGGCGGCATCGCAGTCATCTATAAAAAACACATTACCTGCTCTTTTACTAAAGAATCTCTCCCTGACTGTGAAAGAGCCCAATTTAAAATTAGCATTAGCCCTCAGTTTACGATATCTGGTCTATACATATATCGCCCACCAGGCCCAGCCTCTAGGTTCATTGATGCCCTCCTCGAAACGTCCACGGCGCTCATCACCAAATCCGCCAATTTCACGATTCTAGGTGACCTTAACCTACATTTTGATCTAATTAATGACCACACAATTGCTAATCTTCTCACAGATTTTTCGGCACTGCAGCTTAACTCTCTTATCCATGCTCCTACCCATACAGCCGGCCATACCCTAGATCCAGTTTTTACCAACATCCAAGAGGCAGCTACAGAGATCACCACCCCTATGGGATGGACGGACCACTACCTCATTAAACTAATGGTCCCAGCACCCAAACGTCAGTATAAAACTGAATCCAATCGTCGCTTAAAAAGACCTTGGCACAAACTCTCCACCGCCACTCTGCATGAGACCCTTGGAGAATTCCATCGTGAAACCAATCAAGAGATAGATACAACTTATAACTCGTTCACTACCTGGATTACCAATGGGCTTGACACTCTCATTCCAGCCAAGCTAACTAAAGGGCGTATCACACCTTCTAATCCGTGGTACGATGATACCCTTAAAGCAATCCGTAAGGACTGTAAAAGAGCCGAGCGCCAATGGAGGAAAAACTTTGACGTTCAGGATAAGGCTAACTACTTATTCAAGCTTAAAGCCTATCACAAAGCCATCAGCACTACCCGCGCAACTTTCTATGCTGACAAAATTAGTTCCAACCCGAACCCATCTAAAGTTATCTTTAAACTGGTAAAAGAACTACAAAACCCTTGGTCGCCCTCTCCCAAAATTTCTTCTAACGAACAATGCGAGCAGCTGGCCACATACTTCGTTGAAAAAGTCCAAAAAATCTACGCTACCTTTCTACAGAACCCTCCACACGCTGGGGAATTTAAGACACCAGCCTCTATCAGCACCCCTCTCACCCAAATCCCTGCCATCACGGCTGCTGACTTGACCAAACTCTGCAAGAAAGTGAAATCTGGCTCTCCGGCTGACCCTATGAGCCCCTCTCACTTCCCGGATTCGATTGACTTCTTCCTACCCCCCATGCTTGACATCCTCAATCTCTCCTTTACTTCCGCTTCTGTACCCATAGCTTGGAAGCAAGCGTGGGTATCACCGATAATCAAAAAACCTACCCTGGACCCTTCTAAACCGTAAAAATTCCGGCCAATATCCCTCCTCCCCTGGATATCTAAAATAGCAGAAGCCCATGTCAATGGCATCCTCTCTAAACATGTGGACCTTAACCGAATCCTGGATCCATCTCAAAATGGCTTCCGAGCGGGCCATAGCACCGAATCTGCCCTACTGGCCACCACCGAACATCTCCGGACGATTTTAGATTCCGGTCAAAGTGCTGCGCTGATCCTTTTAGATCTCAGTGCAGCCTTTGACACGGTATCCCACGACAGCCTTCTGAAACGTCTGGAGATGGCCGGTGTGACTGGCCTCGCTCTTGCATGGTTCCAATCCTTTCTTAAGGACAGATCCTTCAAGGTGTCAGCCCCCCCATTTCTCTCTAAATCTCATCCCATAGCACAAGGAGTCCAGCAGGGCTCAGCGTTGAGCCTCTCCCTCTTTAACTTATATCTCCAGCCGCTTGCGGATGTGGCCAAAGAGTGGGGGCTCATGTTGGTATCATACGCCGACGACACCCAGTTGGTCGTCACCCTCACTGAAAGCCCGTCCATCGCGGCATCCAAGTTCAGAGAGGGCATGGCTGCGGTGGCACAATGGATGACGGATAACTACCTCCAACTTAATGCCGGGAAAACTAAAGGTGCTCCTCCTTGGCCGAAACACCAGCCTATGGAACGAGCACTGGTGGCCGTCATCCCTTGGCACCACCCCACTCCCTAAAAACAGTGTAAAAAACCTGGGAGTCTGGATGGATGCTAACCTTAGTTTCCAGTCACACACTGAAAAGGTGGCAGCCACCTGTATAGGTCTCCTAAGGAACCTCAGGCCTATACTCGGATTCTTTGACGCAAAGACTCACCAGCTAATTGTCCAGGCAACCATCCTGTCACGCCTGGACTATGCGAACGTCCTTCTCCTGGGAGCAAACAAAGCAGAAACGGCCAGGTTCCAACGAATCCAGAATGCGGCGGCTAGAACGCTGGTCGGTCTCCCACGCAGAAGCTCAGCCAGAGCCACCATCCGCAAACTCCACTGGCTGCCCGTGGAACACAGAGTTAAATTTAAAGCTCTCATCACGATCTTTAAAATTGTTAAACAGGGAAACCCCCCTCTGCTGCGAAACCTGGCCCGACCCTATGTCCCTGCTCGTGAACTTTGCTCCTCCAACCAACTTCTCCTGAAAGTACCCAGAACCAAGCTCTGTCGTACTGGAGGTCGCTCCTTTAGCGTTCTCGGACCCAAACTATGGAACGATCTTCCGCTCAGCATACGTTCCATAGACTGCCTCCCAGTCTTCCGTAAGGCAATCAAGACCCTCCTCTTCCCTGCTCTCTAAGGCTTTTCTCTACTCTGCCTAGTAGGTGTGTGTCTGTTCTTCAAAGCGCCGGGACGCCCCATTGCTGGGGTAGCTGTTGCGCTTCACCAAACCTAGAAACTAGAAACTAGAAAACTAACAGTGTTACTAATTGTTTAAGTTCTCCCATTCTGGAAAGTAGTTGTAAAATCAGGTTATGTTCAGTCTGAGTCATAACCCATAATCTTCCTATTGTAGCCTTCCACACTTCATAACTGGAGAAATCTCTTCTCTCAAATCTCGGATAGGTTTTAATGTACCCTGGGAGAAACAGTCTGACTGCCTATACTCCTGCAACAGATCTTAGCACTCGTTCCTGTTGTATTGCTACAAACTTTGAGCCTGATTAACAGACTGCATAAAGTGCGTAAAGTAATAACCTAAGGTTGTACTTAATTGTTACATGATGCAATTCACAACCTTATGGTGGATGCTTTAGTGATAAAATAATTTTAGATTAATTTTATTATCTGTTTTTGTTTTTATTAATATACTAAACTATAACAAAACACCTTTTTAACTTATTTTAAAGAATATCACTTTACTTAAACAATATTTACTAAAAAATAAATGAATAAAAAATAAATCAAAATATAAATGTTTGTTAGGTGGGTAATTTTTAAATGGTTTAAAAACAAAAATTGATAAATTAACGTATTAAATTATTGTATTACACCTTTGATTTAAGGGGTTAATATACTGTTTTATCTTGGATTAGGTCATGTCATTTTATAATTTAAAATTATTTTATATTTACATCTTACATTAAAATATTTTATAAAACAAAAAAACTTTATTAAGTCAGATCAACTGATTGGTAGAGATCACCACCAAAGGGTGAAAAACACTTGTAGTAACTTCACACTCATAAATGAATCCATAGGAGGCTCCACCCTATTCACTCAGGCGTATTTGTCCACTCGGTAATAGTGAATAGCAAAATAGTGGCTCTTTGGTGTAAGAGATGATCTAAATGCATCAATCTAAAAGTGTAAATTTACCTTAGTGACTTGTTACTATAGACAGCAGTGGGACACCAAAGATTGATCTTTCATGGTACAGCATACCAAAGGATCTGACTTTCAATAAAAGTTCAAGAGGTACTGCGTCAATCAATGGGGGGATTTGCAGAATCGACCCATTTGCGAACGCAAAAAACGTCTTTTCAGATGCAGCAAACCCTATTTTGCGATTCGGTAACCTGTTACTAAATCGCAAAATGGGTTTGCAGTTCTCTATTAGGAAGGGGCCTTTCTATGCAGAAGCACTATATGAGGTTATCAGGCTCAACACAAGTAGTAAAGTGTTAAGAAACTGATGTCACGATTTGGGAAGATAGGGACCCCCCACAAAGAACATATGAATTTTCTAGCCATAGGGAAAATAACACTAGGGTTAAAATAAAAAAGCTACATGCAAGTCATTTAATAATTATAGGGTATAACATTCAAGCTACATACCAGAGATGATACATGAAAAAAGTGCATTAAATGTATACACATGGCAATGTTGTTGAATTGTGTACATTTGTCAAAAAATCTTTCATCAAATTATTAAATTGATTTTTTGAATACTGAATTTCTTGCTCACCAGTTTAAAAATATAGAGTAGTATCCATACTAACTAGTTATGCGACCCCCAGTGTTTCCATCTACCGCCAGCCTTCCAATTGTTTACAGCTTATCTGCTCCATTTTAGGTCTCGCCTAACATTGCAGCGTGCATATGTTGCAGGCTTTGCGAAGCATGTAGTATACGCTATAGCAGGGAAGCTTTGTTTAAGCTCCGCCCACTCCTTGCCCATCTTTTTAATAGGCTTTCATCCTAAATGCTGCATTCTGATTTGTATCCAGATTCTTAGTCCCTTCTCCTCACAGCCATGTTGTCATTTGTGCGCTTCCATGGCTATAGGCCACTTTACTTTAAAAAGTATTTTGTTCCACTGCCTCTCCGTTCCCTCCTGCAGTCCGTGACTTCTTGGCACACCGCAAACGTCCCCGCCCACTCCTGTTCATGCCTTTTTGGAAGCCCGCACTTCGGTTACAAATGCAATAGATCTTGCATAAATGCGAGTCCTATTGCATTTTAAATGCTTGTTTGTCCTGTAATTTGCTGGCTGAATTTGCACTCCTTTTTACATCTCGAATAGCGTTGCATGCAAGCGCATGCGCTGCTCGCTTTCTTTATATTTCGCGCTAAGCCGGAAAGCAGCAGGAATCCCTGGCAGAGCCGACTGCAGTGTAGGGGGCCATAGAACACAGCTTGCCCGACCTCCCCCATATCCTGGTTCAAAAATATCTTAACCTGCTTAATGCAACCTCTGTGTGAATTCACATCTTCCACAACAATAACAGATGGGTAAAAGGGTAATGCTGAAATCATGCTCTACATAATACAGGCACAGAAATTGCAGACCTGACAGCTTGCCATATGGCTGCCAAAGGGTTGATAAACAAAAGGCGCGCTAGGCAAAGCCTTCGAAGTAACAACCTTTTAATGCCACCGCCATTTCATTTAAACCGAAACTGCAAATAAAGGGTAGCGGCGCTGGTTACTAATGCTGAAATAATGAAGCAATATGTGACAAGGTGCTGTATATGCATGGGTCACTTTTTGTCAGCTTCCTAAGTGTTATCAGCATTAGGTGGTTAGTCCGTCGGACATCATGGTGCCTTAAGGGGAGAAATATATTGGAGCATCGAATCATCTTCTGGGTCAGGCATAAAAAAATAATTTATCCCTGAGGAGTCGAGTTCCATTTAAATCCTTCCTAAAATGTAAATTCTGCATAAATGATTTGCATTCCCCCCAAGAGGGACTTGAATTGAGCCCATTTGAGGCTAAATAGAACAATACAGAATTGCTAATGTTTGTTCACAATCGTGCTTTTAAACCGGTCAGATTTGCGAAGGTGTGTTGTTACACATTTCGTTATGTTTGTGATTGTATTATAGGTCCTGTGAGATATAAACTTCCCAGTGCATTCTGTTTCTTTTGTCCAGAGCATGTCATTTCTTTATTATACTCAAATAAAAGCAATTTCCAAACAAGGAGTTTGTTCCTAAAAAATAAAAGTGTTCATCATTTTCAATACGTCTCCAAAATAATCAAATGTGAGCTATTGGCATTGTAAATAACAATGCCTTTTATTTATGTTTTCATTTTTAAAATCATAAATAAAAGGCATTGTCATTTACAATGCCAATAGCTTAAACTTAAAAATGGGAGACCTATTTGCATTGCAAATGCTTGTTCTATTTGTATGTCCAATACATAATGAAGTCAATCAGTTGTTTCAATGTATTTGTATATTTCTGCACATATGTTTTTAATGGATATGTGATTATGTTGTAGTATGTTTCATGCATTATTATCTATCAGAAGAACAAGAAATGTAGTACTCAAAAATATCAATTTAATTATTTGAATAAAGAAGTTTTGACAAATGTACACAATTCAACAACAAAGTTATGTGTATAAATTGAATGCACTCTGTTTCATGTATAATCTCTGGTGTGTAGCTTGAAGCCTATAACCTATAATTATTGAATAACTTGCATTTAGCGTTTTTCTTTCCCCCTAAGTGTACTGATGTTAGCCTTAGGGCTCCAAGCACATTGGGACAAGCAGGACCCACCAAGGAAAGAAGAGCTTAAACGTCTCTATTGGGAATGGGTGGACCAAAAGAATCTAGTAAACCAAACTTGGGGAGACTAACTGCAAAATGTAATCTCCATAAACAGGACAGATACTTAGAACCCTTTTTAGATATAATTGAGGTACCCCAGGACAGGACATTATATATCCATTTTAGGCTTGGAATGCTACCTGTCTGTGAGACCACAGCCAATTGGCACAGACGTAATCCATCACCAAAGAACTGCCAATGTTGCAGGGCCTGGTAGAAAGTGCTGCCCACGTTATGTTTGCATGCAGGGCATACCCAATGCCGAGGATAAAGTGGAAAAAAACGATTTGCCGGCAATTAGGCACACAGGACTATCGAATTGCCCTGCGGATTCTTAGATTATATCTGAGACCGCTCTTTGACTGTAGTGTGGTCAAGTTTTTAAGCATGCATGACTTATAAAACGAAAGATCCAGGCAGGAATGCGGCAGTCCCCAGTAGCATGAGTATTACACGTAGCTGTCGCAGGGCTCACACACTGGCAATTTATGTCCTATTTACACATTTTTGCATGTGCACTTTATTGCTTTTTAGTCTTCCCAAACTGTTTCCATGAGGGGGGATTGTAAATTGGGTCCAACAGAAGATACATTGTAATAGAAAGCATTTTAGTGCATCTCCATCCTTATTTTAGAACGTATTTTATGTATGTTTTTATTATTGCATCGATCGCCTTATAGTTGACTTGTCGAACTGCACAATGTACCTTGGTTGCCGCTGGGTACTAGGATATATTAGTTTTATCTATCTGTCTACAATATGCTGTTGTATGAACTGATTATTTTTTATATTTTTTAATTCAAAATGATGTTTTGCAGCTTTAATGAAACGAGCTGTCAAAATAAAGCTTATACAATACAGTACAATAATACCAAATCTCATTGGGATGTAGGATTTTTTTGTGACCGAAATGCGGTCGCGAAACATTCATATTTTACTACCTACTTTAAGTAGGTGGTAACCCGTTCGCAAATGGGAAGGGTTCCCCAAGATACCCCTTCCCCTTTGTGAATGTTTGTTACAGTGTGATTTTAACACCTTGGATGCTCATGACGAGCTGAGCTCGTCATGAGCCACGGCGCTCCGGTGCTAATGACTAGCTCAGCTTATCATGGCCCGTGGAACGCTCAGGTGTGGGTAGAAAAACCCCACTGTGCTGAGCGTTCCACGGGAGGCAATACACCTGTGACGAGCTGAGCTCGTCATGAGCACAGGAGCGCCGTAGCTCATGACGAGCTCAGCTCGTCATGAGCATGGGGGCGCTGTGCGCGCCCCCCTCACCCCCAGCACAGCGGGGGATTAAGCCCGGCTGTGAAGGGGTTATGACCAGGCAGTGATCCCATCAATCACTGCCTACTCTTAAAAAATGAAAAGAAAACTTTTTATTTTTGCTTTAGAAACGCATCCCATTTTCCTTTAAGGAAAACGGGGTGTATTTCAAAAACATAATTGCTTTATTTAAAAGCAATCACAGACATGGTGGTCTGCTGAACCCAGCATGCCACCATCCCTGTGATTTTTGCTATTCTTAGAGGGTCGCAAACTGCAACCTTGTATACACAAGAGATTGAGGGAGTGACAAATTCACCAAAATCAAACGGTTCACAGAAGTGTCGAGAAAGACGCCAGACGTCGCCTGCCGAGACTTCCCACTATTACATTGGATTCATATCTTTGAAAGGATTTGCGCTTCTGCATTTCTATTGTTACTAGTTTCACAGTGATATCAAGAATAAGGACTGATTCTGCATAAGAAAAATTTCAAGGGGAGTTCAGGCAAAGATACTAATTTAGTGTGGATTTCAGGTTGTACTACAGTTGGATTATTCGAATACTAAGACAAGATTTCGTCTTTGAAAAATACACATTTACAGGAGCCCTGATGATGTCCGTCTGTGGACGAAACGCGTCGGCTGTTTGTGTTGCATTTTGACTTATGAAATAATGAAGATTTGCTACTGATTTGAACATCACCATCTCTGTTGAAAATCATCAAATAAAAGAACATTCTTTGAATTCACTTCTGTGAACCGTTTGATTTTGGTGAATTTGTCGCTCCCTCAATCTCTTGTGTATACACTATTGACTTTGCTGGATTTCACCGGTGGATCCAGATGAGGTGTTGAGCTGACTGTGGAATACTAATATTTCTTTCAACTACTGTGTATGGAAATTTAGTTTTTGTCTGTGCTGATCTTGTACCCTCACCGTTCTCCGTATTTAAGTATTCGCAAACTGCAACCTACCTCATTAAAATTTATGAGGTAGGTCAATTAAGATCCCCTAGGAATCGCAAAAAGTGTTCAACACGCTTTCATACATGCTGTTTTGCAATTTCCTAATTGCAAATCACAAGGATTCGCAATTAGGAAATCGCAAAGCGGTTTCTACATGCATCTGGCCCAAAATGAATCATCAGAACCACCTCTAAAACTGTTTTTAGTTTATTTATTTATTTTAAATTGGACTTTTTATTATATCAGATCCGTGTGGCTTTTAAGATATCACCAAGATGACAGAAACTTAGTACATAATAGTGGCACACATTAGAAACCCATTGAACCCTTACAGATCAAACTTACTGCAATAGAGGACCAGGGCTTGCTCACAAAGTGTTTCCTCTGTGTAGAATGTGAAACTCAGCTGGCCGACTAATGTGCTGTGGTCATATTTTTACAAAGGATCCTCAGAGGTTGAATTAGTTTACGACGATAGACGCTGCCCCTGTCAAAGAGTTCAAAATCCATCTGATAACTAAGCTTGAGCGGGAAATCCGTTACGCTCGCGGATTTTGCGGATTTTTGAGAAATCCGCAATCCGCGAATTTTGCGGATTTCCTGCAAAATCCGCAAAAAAAAATCTGCGAGCGTAACGGGTTCAAAAGTCGAACCGCCACTCATGCAACTATTTTACAATGGCACCAGCAAGCTGCCAGCGCCGTTGTAAAATAGTTACAAAGTTAGCTTGCACAGGAACCACTAGATAAAACGAAGCAGGTGCTGCTTTATTTTATCTAAGTGCTTCCTGTGCAAGCTAACTTTGTAACTATTTAACAACAGCGCTGGCAGCTTGCTGGTGCCATTGTAAAATAGTTACAGGCACAGCCTTACACAGGTCACTCAAGGGACCCCTGCGCCCTTCAGGGCGATTGCATAGTAACACACACATGGTCACTCGAACTAGTTGATGCTCAAATTCAGTGACTCATTCATTAGCCCAAAAACAATCATGAGCGTCTTCGAGGCTGGACAGGTGTGCCTCTTCCCAAATCTACCGTGGAAAATCAGCTGTGATGCTGGGTAGAGGGTGGCCTTTGCATGGTCGCTCAAACTAGTTGATGCTCAAAATCAGTGACTCATTCATTAGCCCAAAAACAATCATGAGCGTCTTCGAGGCGGGACAGGTGTGCCTCTTCCCAAATCTACTGTGGAAAATCAGCTGTGATGCTGGGTAGAGGCCTTTGCATCCTTGACTTTCATGAGCGCAATCCCCGTGCTGTTCCTGTGACCAGGAGCTTCTTTCTCTTCATATAATTGTGTTCGCACGGGTTGCTGCAAGTTCGCACGCGTTTTGTACAATTTCGCAATTTGCGAAATTGTACAAAACCCTCGCGAACTTGCAGAAACCTGTGCGAACATAAAAAAAAAAAATCTGCAAATTCGCGAGAATTTGCGGATTTTGCGGATTGCAAGTTCGCAAATCCGCAAAATTCGCAAACGCGAGATTCGCAAAATTCGCCCATACCTACTGGTAACAAATGCAGAGTACATTCACATATCTATCAGAATCCAGACTTTAGAAAGTCAAAAGTTAACTGTACAGTGCGGTATTAATCAGCGCCAGGTTAGTGAAAAACGAACCATGGAGTCAATTATTTTATATTTGAAGAATGCAACAACAGTTTCTTTAAAATATGATAGATTTAGGGACTCTGAAATTGTTGTGGGGCAAAATGTGTTGACTTGTGACTCAATTGGTATCTTTCATGATCATGAGACAGGAGTGAGCGTTATTCAAATGCCCTCCTTATATTTCATCTAGGAAATAGTGCCAAAGCTATTCTTTTGGTGCAGGAACACCAGACCCTGCATGTCTGCTTATGTTATCTTTACCATAAAGGACAGCAGCTCCATTTTATTTGTGGCCCTCATTCACCTCCTGCTAATAGCCTCAGATCTCCTTCACGTTGCCCTTACGTCGTAATTAGGAAATCGTAAGATTGTTCAGCTCAGGAAGATTTCCCTGAGCCTTATGGGTCTGCTCAGTACTGTTGTATTTCTATCTAGGGCCCTAATTCGATATTCCCGATTCATGCCCTTATGTGGTTATAATCAATAATATCCTTATAAAGGCATAAGAATAATATCCATATTCAGTAATAGCCCATGCAGTCCAAAGCACAGCACGGCTACTCCCATAGACTCCTAGAAAGCACAACGCGTTCTTTAAACAAACCAAGCCTCCAGCAGCCCGGGAAATTCCCCCCTGCTTTTGTTTTGATTTGAACAAGAACTCCTGGAGTCCAGAAAGAACTGTTAGTTCTTAGTGACGTCTTATATCCAACCTTACGTCAAACTTGGCACCTTTCAGGTATAAATATACCAGCAGTTGCCTAAAGCAAACACACGGTGGTTTGGAGCAGAGCGGCTATCTACTTGCCCGAGAGCCCAGCTGATGCGAGAGCCCACGGAAGCCGCCCCTCCGGCTTTGACGCACTGAGAGAGACGCTGTCTTTTTCTCCAGCCGAGAAAATCCAGCTCCGGTGTTTCCAGCCACCCTTGCGGGTTGCTGGGGGATCGAGCCCTGAAGAAAGAGATACCAGACCTCCCACATTCTATTAACAAGGTACGGAGCTGACTAAACCCTTAAGAGAACTCTTGATGCAGATTCTTGGCAATACAATCTTAACCAACTTAACTTAAAACTGCTACTTACTTACTCCTTCCCAAGTTTTAGCTTAGGTCAGATACACCGGAGTAGGCGTAGTTAGAAGCACCAGTTGAGTACGTTAGTCAATGTTTTTATGTATGTATATATTTTATCCATTTTAAAGTACCATATGGCTAAGAAACCATATCAATGCTTTTACAGTATTATTTCGTAATACTACTTTTACTGTACGCACTTTACTTTATGATAAGTATTGCAATTGTGGCAATTCATTTCTCTTGCATGAGAAAGAAGACTGCTCAATAAATAACACCTTTTATTGAAAACGCCCGTCTCTCTATTTCCCTGCACTCTGGTGAAACGAAGTATGCACGGTTGACTGAGTGAAATAGCTGCCTATTGTTTTCACACGACTCTAGAGATACACTCTTTATTCAGAGGGAGCAAAGTTGTCATGTTTATGCGGTTGTCAGAAACTGAATCCCTTCTTGTCTAATCAGGGAAGTTCACTCCTCCCTGTTCATTCAAGAAAGTTTCTAGTGACCTCTGAGCTAGGTGGCAAACCTAAATTAAGTTTAACATAGTGAGTAGAGACCTAGATGACCTCAGTCCTACGTCTACACTGCTGTTTATGTTATTCCAATGCGCAGAGCCTATTGGGAAAATAGGAACTACACTACATGGTGCCCAACGTTTGGTAAGGCGATAATCTAACGCAAGACACTAGAGTAACTCAGTCGTGCTTTTCACACAGACCCCTTTTTCCCGTAAAAACTCCAATAGACGTCTGGAGTGGGTGAAAGGTTAATATCCGCCGGAACTTAGTAGGATGAGAATCCTATGTATTCGTTTTTGGTTTAGTCAACGTTGAAGGATACAGTGTTACAAAATATTGTGCACCTAATCTTTGTTTCCTTGAAACTCGATCTGCAACAAAAAACTTTCAGTCAGTAAAATGGCAGAAAGTGACAAAGAGAGGGAGCAAGCTAGACTAGCAGCTCAACGCATAGCGGATGACACAAGTCACCAAGAAAATGACCCGGATGCTATACTCATTCCGGTCAACGTAAGGAGAACTCTAACTCTTAAACTTATAGAAAATGGACTGACATCACGAGGTGGTACAGTCATATTCGTGGTAGAGGCCCATGAATATCGGCAGACAGAGGTATTCTATTCATGGATACATTTTCCAGCAGCACACGCTGTGACAAAACATTTCCACTACAACAAAATAGCGGAAGCTCCAGAGGAATACTCTCCTTTCAACGAAGTTGAAATTCCACTAACATATCAAGAGCACCTGCTCTTATTTAAAGGCGCCCTAAAACATCAAAATCACATCACCAGGCTCGGTCCACTAGGTAGACCAGGAGCCACGTGCCCGGTTCTAGCCAGCTACGCAACACACCCAGACATTGAAACAATGTCAAGCGAAGAACTCCTAGTTAAAAGAATTAACAAAGGCATTTAGAGAATTAGTTCAATTGGCAAGGGACGATATAAAGTACCTCCAGAAATTGAAGGAAACAGATATAGCAGATCAACCTTTTGAACTTGCCAGAATCATAGAAAAATCCTATGAAGAACTAGGAAGAGATAGTTTGGGTGGGAAACTAGTAAAAGCCCAAATAACTGAAAATCCTGAAAAAACATTTATTAAAAATAATCTAAATACTCCAAAAAAGAGTTTGGATGGTAATAAACAATCCACTCCCAAGGAAAAACGTTTCCAGTCCAGAGGAAGGTCTCCTCAACGGTGAGAAAGATCTCCTGGCCGAGGAGACAAGTCTCCCCAAAGGGAGCCCTCTGAGAAAAGATACAACCTTAGAAATAGGGATAATTTGAAAAAACCTGATAGATATCAAGATGTTGATACACGTCCCTCTCAATCTTTTCAGACTTCCTCACAGAAATCGGAAAGAAGAGGACGGTCAGAACACAGAGAAGAGCACGTCAAGTCCAAAGACAAGGAACCTACTCATCAAAGTAAAAAATTACAATTTCCCACAAAGAAGGTAGCAAGTATTAAAATTAAACATGCCGAGAATTCTGAGGACACAACTGAAAAACGGAGAGTGGGCCCAGACAATGCTAGACAGCGCAGCAGAAGTGACAATAGCTCGCTAGATCCTGATGAATCTTCTGGAGACAGTGGACACGAATTAATACAGATGACCAAACAACAAGAGAGCAACCTAAAAGGAAGGAAAAACTCCCAAAGAAATTAATGAAACACGGGGAGGAGAAGTTATTTAGAAATAGATATGTTAATCTCCGCCACCAAAGGGTAAAAGAAAAGAAAAAAAGAGAGAGACACGTTGTGGAGGGGGAAAAAACGGAAATATTTAACCCGAAGTGCTTAAATTGAGTGAAAAAGGGGAACCCTCAGGCACCTACACACGGTAGGTAGCCAGTTGTCTTCATCGGGTTCCTGTTTATTAGTAAGTGATTAATAATCAAAAAACAAGTGCAGGTTAAAATGAGTATTGACTACACCCCAAATAAATTCTTTTTAATAAGGGGGTAGCTCTAACCCAGTTAAAAACAAAGTGAGAAAAAGGACATACATGGGATCGTGTAAATTTGGACCCTATGTCCTACAGGGGTCGACATGTTTCAGCTATAGAGCCTCAATATGGCTCAGCATTCCTCAGGACCAACAGAGAATCTTACCTTGGTGGTGGTGCACCCTAAGGCACCAAACTAAACCAGGTAGAAAAAAGGGGAATTACAAACTTGTAATAGCTGCACGTAGACGTTCAAGTGCATGCACTCAATTATGAGTGTCCTAGATCTGTAAGGAAATTCAAAAAACAGAACATAATATAAGCATATCATCACTCATATGATTTTAAATTTTTAAAAACCCTTTTTCCACAACATGCAAAGCAATATGAAGAAAGATTTTTATAAAAAGTGGTTATACCCGAATTGGTGCCACCCAGAGATTACAATGATCCCCATTAGCACTATTTCCGCTCTCGGCGCTTATTCCTTTTCTATAAGTTGAGAGATTTGTACCCAGTATCCTCTAATCAATTTTGACGGCACATTGGATCTAGGTTAATCGTAATGAAAGGTTCATTTTCCGAACATATCATACATTACAGATTAATTAAAAACAAACACAAAAACAAGTTTCCTTTGTGAGAGTGAATTCAAGGTTCCCAATAAAAATTCAATGCTCAACGTGGTATTCTTATGATTTCTTCAGTTCTTGGACTTAATGTGAAAAATATTCAGTGTTTTATGCTTACTTACACAATGGGTCAATGTATCAAGCTTCAAAAGCCCATGAGCGAACAAATCGTCATGTCAAGGTCTATGGAAAAGAGGGGGAAAAGAAGGTGTATCAGCCGCATTATTTATTTTCGGTCAGGCTTCACATCTCAGCAGCATTGCACTAAACTTCACATTAACAATACTGGCCAACCGATAGAGTGTCACACACTCAGACTGCTTATGAGTATTCATGGAGCTAGTGGATGGACACAGCGTTCGTATACAATTGCTAAACTCAAAACTCTCTTAAAACCGTGACCTTAAAGACACGATGCTACACTTCGTTACTAACTTACATAGAGAAGCACGGCATTGGGCTTCATAGGCGCGCGGCAGGTGGAAATCTTCACACCAGCGTCTATGTGGAGAAAGACAACACTACCACTCGTCAATTGACTTTTCGCATACTAGCGAAAGAATTTTTAAGTCAAGTGTTCTTGAATCACACGGAAAACCGCAGCATAGTCTTAGGATAAGAGATACGGTGTCATAATTGTCAGGGTTATCAAACCCGATGTAACTGACACCACTTACATTTCTGCTGACGACTACCCGCAGCACACCTAACGCTGTCTCTCCCGCGGCCCGAAAACATGAAAAGACGCTAGGAATGGGAGGTTAAAGGATCCTGAACGGACCAAGTTTGGTCACATGGGCCAAATTTGATTGGATGGTCGTCATGTGACTTGTCCCTGGCTCCGTGTAATAAAGGTGTACACACAGCTTGTAAGCAAAGTGTTGTTTTTTTAAATAAAAAAAAACCGGCACAGTTGTAATCAGAAACTTTATCCCAGTCATAGACAAAGGGCCAGGTTATTCGAGTGAATACAGGACAGCTATTGTTGGCGTAGATATCGTTAGCCACTTCCGAATTTTATCGTTGTTGTACTAAGGACACTGTGGAAAATCGTTACGGTTTGGTGAACATCGTCTGCGCCATCTTGCCTTTTTTTCCCGATGCCACACTTTTTGTCATACGCTCCCACCATTTTAACTGTTTTTGATCAGAACCGCTCTCTGCACGTCCCTGACCCCCAACCCGGTTCTTCACCCTCGCCAGCGCCCCCATGTACTAGTCACCCCCGCCCTCACATACCTTGCACATAAGCGTCAGCCATTTTTAAGCACCATGGCCTCCCTGTCCCTCGCTGATAGCCAGCGCGTCTCACTCTCTCTTAACCTCACAGGCATCCCCCGCACGCTGACAACCCCCTCGCTCTCACATGCCTTGGGTCATAAACCCCTCTTCAGCGCAGATCTGCCTCAGAATCCCATCCTGTTCCCAGCGCGACACCTCCCTTCATTCCTTTCATGGTCTCGGGCCCTTTGATGCAAACCCCCTTTTCCTGTGTGCCCGTCTGTCTTCCTTGTTCCCAAGCCACCACCTGGCCCTGCGGATACTGTTTATTACCCCGTACAGTAGGAAACCTCCCCTCCCCATCAAAAGACCCTCGAGCCGATCAAAGCCCCCCACTCTATGAGATCCGATCAAACTCCACACATTCCGTGAATCGGCGGAATGTGCAGCTGCGCGATAATCATCACCTGTTGTGACCGGGGTGGGGAATTCAACTGTAAATGTATGTGAAAACGGGCCTGAAGGGGAGATTCCGAGGATGTTCTTTCACATATCAAAGTGTTGCAAGAATGTGTTACGTGCAATAAAGATCATAAACCTGTGTATAAGAGGCCAGGCCTCAGAGATGCGGTTAGAGCACCTCGTGACGATACTTGCTGTCCGAATTGATGTGTTCTCCTCCGGAGAGAATAAACCCTCGTTTCCTGCCTTTCAGTCTCCAGCGCCTGCTTCTTCATTGATTAATATTGGTGGGTCATTGAGGCGACACCGCCGGGCAACACTAAAGGGTCTTTGGTCACTGGTTGTCTTTGCACCCTTTTACAACTCAAGAATATTATAAGGCAGTCAATTCAAAAATAGCACTTATTTAGACTGTATCTAGATATTAAATGGCATGTGTATTAACACCCATAAGGCATGATTCAGTTCTTATTCATAGAGGCTGAGAATCTATGAAGTTTAATATCATATGGCACCAATCGAGATGGATGTACTATGAGGTAAACTCTAAACGTATCAGTCAGCCTAGCAGGAGCTGTCATGGTTTCATTAGTTGGCCTATACTCCATCTGGTCCTAATAAATGTCAAAGAGACATTAAGGTTATGTAAACCCAATAAAGGCACTGTACCTTAAACCTAGGCTTCCAACTCTAGAACAAGAACTCCAATCCTGGTTCAATGTACTGAAGCAAGGTGATTATTTCTCAAATATTGCTCAAGCGAGCCACTTATTTCATGAGAATTTTTTTAAAACATTTTATGAAAATATAACATTAGATTCATCATGACTAAATAAATGACTTCATTATACCCGACAAGTTGTTGTTTGATTAGTGGGAAGAAAATCAGCGACGCATTACCGAACCCCATGGTATTTCATCATTCAAGCCATGCCGGTGAGTCAACAAGCGGAAAATCCAGCGTTGCTCTTTCTCAAAAATGGAGCTCTTACTGCCCTCTTTCAGATGTTCAATCACAGTCCATCTTATATCATTTGGGCAATGGGCCTGTTCCAGGTAATGTGTAGTCAATTTTGTTGTGGCTTTTCGGCATCTCACATTACTATGGTGCTCCCCGATTCGTAATTTAATTTTTCTTGTAGTCATGCCTATGTAACGTAAGTTGCAAGGGCAGACAATTAAATAAATTACATTGCTCGAGTTGGAATTCGTATGGCTCCTAAGATGCCAAATCTTCCCTTCTTCCAAATTCAATGTCTTTACTGCTGATGTTAAATGACAGACACTGCATCCACCACATGGATAATGGCCCACCACGGGGGGCAGTCTCCAAGTTGTAAGTACATTCGGTTCTTGTGCAATTTCATTATTCCTCGGGCGAGTGTGTACTAACGCATCCTGTATGCTTCTTTCACGTTTATAAGAGAAGAGCGGTTTGTCCCAGGTGCGGCCACCACTCGTCAAGATTCTCCATTGTTTGTTGATGCATCGCGAGACCATGTTAGAAATGTTATTGTATGTTGTTACACAAGTAAGTGGTGCTTCTGCTTCGTTGTTTCTTACTCTGTCCTCCAGCAGGGCTTCTCTATTTTGATTTCTTGCTCTTTTGCAACTCTTTTTCAAAATCTTCCGCGGGTATCCTCTGTACAATAATTTCTGGGTCAAGCCTTCTGCCTGCTCTTTAAAATCAGTCACATTACTGCAGTTCCTGCGTAAACGAAGGTACTGACCAAAAGGACGATTTTCCCGCAATGGCCGCGGATGGAAACTAGAAAAATGAAGCAGATTATTCCTGCTTGTCGGCTTGTAGAAGGTCTTAGTAAATAGATGGTCATTCTTCCTCGTTATTGTGACATCCAGAAATTCAATAGAATCGCTGCTGTACTGGTGCGTGAATCTGAGGTGGGGATCACAAGTATTGACCCACTCAAAGAAAGCCAAGAGACTATCCTCTGCCCCTTTCCAGATTAAAAGCACATCATCAATGTACCTCTGCCACAGGATAGCATTGTGAGTGCAAGGGTTGGTATTAGTCAAGATGTGAGTTTTCTCAAAATTGTGGACATAAAGTCCAGCAATACTAGGGGCAAAGGTACTGCCCTTTGAAGTGCCCGTCTTTTGTAAAAAGATACGATCTCTGTACTGAAAAAAGTTGCGTTTCAGTGCCAGAGTGGCACAGTCAATAACAAAGGTACGTGAGGTATAATACTCCCAATCAGTGTGTTCCAGGGCATCCGCCAACACTTTCAAAGTAGCATCCTGCGGGATGCATGTGTATAAACTTTTTATGTCCATAGAAACCAGGAAGCACGGTTCTTCAGGCAACCTCACATTCAGGAGCATAGCTAGCAAGCTTTTGGTGTCCTTAATATAAGTGCTAGTAGTCTGGATAGGAGGTTTGAAGAAAAAATCACAATACTTAGAAAGTGGCTCAAGTAGTGAGCCTATCCCAGAAATTATGGGCCTCCATGGAGGTGGGAGGCGATTTTTATGAGTTTTGGGTAGGCAATAGAAATAAGGGATTTTTTCTTCAGAACCTGTTAGGAAATCTGCTTCATGTTTACTAATGCATCCATCTCGTTCGGCTGTCATAACCAACTCAATGATCTCATCCCTTAACGATGTTGTAGGATCCTGATCAAGGACCAAATAACTGTTGGTGTCTCCTAGGAGGCGTCTACATTCAGCGTCATAAGCGGTAATATCCTGTATGACCACCCGCCCCCCTTATCGGCACTCTTGATCACGATATTTGGGTCTTTTTGTAGAGAATCAATAGCTTTAAACTGACCCGCTGTTAGATTTTTAAATGGTGCAGATTCACTCATAAGTTCTACATCATGAAAAACAGCTTGCTCAAAAGCAATTATCTCAGCTGGGACTAGATGCGTGGGAGGAGTGAAGCTCGATTTGTTCCTAAACTTTGTGTCACTGTTTGTAGTTTGGTCAGCACTATCTAGAGTTTGATTGTCTGCATCCTTCTGGTGCTCAAAAAAAGATTTCAATCTTAATTTCCTGAAGAACTCGCTAAATTCACAGAAAAGCTTAAACCGATCCAAACGGGAAGTAGGTATAAACCCAAGTCCTTTTTCCAGGATCGCTGTTTCATCTGGGGTTAAAATTCTTCTTGACAAATTTGTGATCAGGCTTAGGTGTTGCTGGGACCCGGCCTCTGATCGTTCGTTTTGCTGCGCGTGAAGTCCCCCACTGCCTCTGGAGTTTGCCAGTGAACATGGTTTCCACCCATCCTTTTCCCCCTCCCCTGGCCTCTCTGACCAAACCCTAAAAAATGTGGTGGATACATATTGGGCTGAAATTGGGGGGGCGGTGCAAAATGAGGATTCCAACCCATTTGTGGAGGAAGGATCGGCTGAATATAAGGACTTGGGTGGAACCCACCTCCCCCTTGTTGTTGATAAGGGTACCATTGTGGTGCATTCTGGTAACTACCACCTCTGCCTCTGCCTCTGCCTCTCCCTCGCTGTTTGTGCCCTGAGCTGCTGGTATTAGAGCCACTAGACTTGGAGTCATCTGATGTATCAGAATTATAGTTTGTATTGTTTGGAGGTGTATAATCGGCACTTGCGTATGGATAGACCTTGGCATGCGACCACTTCTTTAGATCTTTTTGGAATTGTTGGATTTTTGATTGGGCCAAATTTCTTTGTACTCATTGAGTTCTTTGTTGAACTCCTCGAGTTTCTTTTTGAAACCTGTAATAGTTGTTTTTAAGTGTGTTTCTGTTACCTGGATCTCCACTAGTAGGGCCTCCGATAAACGCAACGCTGTTTTAATAATCAGGAGTGCCCAATCGTGCGTACAATGCCAGGTGGAAACTGCAGACACACGAGTTAGTGTGCCACATAAACTATTTGAAATAACATTACGTATAGAGGGAGATAAAACTAGGAAAATAAAAGGTCTCTTTTGGGAAAAACTTTCTAAAGGCTATAACATCCTGTTAGCTTAAAAAGACTGGCCACCAGAGTTTGTCAGGGAGTGCCCTCATGGCGAAGAAATGATTATGCCTGCCTCCTCAAATCATATTCTGATTCATAAAAAATACACATTGGCAAGAAAATGGACAGTGGCCCAAGCTCCTGCTTTATACAAAAATCATGTAGGATGGGATGAGGACTCTCCTCACCACAAAATCCAGTTAAAAAATTAGCCCACTGCTCAAAGGCAGTACCGAGTTAAACAAGAAGCTAAAAAGCAAGTCAGGGAGATCTTAGATCAACTTGAATGTCAAGGGGTGATTGAAACATGCACCTCACAAATGAACAATCCTTTGTTTCCTGTCTCCAAGCCAGACGATTCATATCATCTAGTTTTGGACTACAGACACCTTAACGCCTGTTGTAAAACATTTGCAGTACAAAACTCACATAGTGCAGCACTAATGAATACCATTGTGAGCATAAAATATAAAACGACATTAGATATCTCTAATGGATTCTTCTGTCAAAACATTGCACCTGAAAGCAGGTATTTGACCGCTTTCTCAATAATTGGATCGCATAAACAATTTTGTCGACTCCCACAGGGATTCAAGAATAGCCCAGGATTATTCTCAGCAAGGGTAACAGAGTTACTACAAATATATGATGATGAGGCATTATCATATGTCGATGACATCTATCTCACAGATGATGACCTGGAGACTGACTTAAAAAGAGTGAACCCATAATACTTAGGTTCACATCAGAGGGATACAAATTCAACTTTAAAAAGTCACGAATTGCCCATCTAACTGTCCTGTTTTTAGGATATGAATTATCAAGTGAAGGCAAGAGCCTAGCTGACAATTTCTTAGAGAAGAGAAATGTGCTGTACTCCAAGCACCAAAAATGCGGAAGAATTTACAATCAATACTAGGTTTCCTGAATTTCGGAAGAACATACATTCTAAATTATGCAGAGAGGGTTAAACCTCTCTATGAATTGATAAAACCAGATTTCAAACCAATCAATTGGACTCAGAGACACACAGAGATTTTGAGAACATTGCAAACAGACGTGTTAACTAAAACAAAATTACAAACTCGCGAAAACATACGCAATCTTGTAATCCGAGTCATCCCAGGAAGATGCGGATTCACATACCTGACCTCTAATGAGGGAGAAACGGTACCTATAGCTTACAAATCACATTTGTACACTCAAGCTGAAATAAAATTCAGCTCTACAGAAAAAATTCTGATAGCGGTTCAAACTGCTGTAGCAAAAGAAAGAGCCCAAGCCCAAGGCAAGAGAACATCTGTTTATACAGCGGAATCAATCAATCAGTCAATCAATCACGGCATTTGTATAACGCACTACTCACCCGGGAGGGTCTCAAGGCGCTGGGGGAGAGGAAAGTTACTGCTCGAACAGCCAGGTCTTGAGCTGCTTCCTGAAGGAGAGATGGTCTTGGGTTTGCCGAAGGTGGGTGGGGAGGGAGTTCCACGTCATGGCTGCCAGGTAGGAGAAGGATCTTCCTCCGGCGGTGGTTCTGCGGATGCGTGGTACGGTGGCGAGTGCGTGGCTGGTCGATCGTAGCTGGCGGGTGGGCGTGTAGAAGGTCATGCGATCGTTGAGGTACTTGGGGCCCAGGTCGTGGAGAGCCTTGTGTGCGTGGGTGAGGAGTCTGAACGTGATTCTCTTGCTGACGGGGAGCCAGTGCAGGTCTTTCAGGTGTCCGGTGATGTGGCTGTGTTGGGGGATGCCGAGGATGAGTCGTGCGGAGGCGTTCTGGATGCGTTGGAGTCTTTTTTGAAGTTTTGCTGTGGTTCCGGCATACAGGGTGTTCCCGTAGTCCAATCGGCTGGTGACGAGTGCCTGGGGGACGGTCTTCCTGGTTTCCGTGGGGATCCATCTGAAGATCTTGCGGAGCATGCGGGGGTGTTGAAGCACGAGGATGAGACGTCGTTGACTTGTCCGGTCATTGACAGGGAGGAGTCCAGGATGAAGCCCAAGTTGCGTGTGTGGTCCGTTGATTTGGGAGAGGTGCCCAGGGCCGGGGGCCACCAGGAGTCGCCCCAGGCGGAGGGTGATGATCCCAGGATGAGGACTTCCGTCTTGTCTGAGTTCAGTTTAAGGCAGCTGTTCCTCATCCAGTCGGCGACGTCTTTCATCCCTTCGTGTAGGTTGGCTCTGGCAATGGTGGGGTCACTGGTGATCAGCCCTTGAGGCATTAACAAGTCCATGCAATCTGAATACAGTAGCATTAGATCCAAAATGGATACAATGGGAAAACGTGAAATACTATTTTGACCCGAAACTGAAAAAACTAGATGATCTAGAATATGAACAAGAATATCCTCTGCCAATTGAAATTCTGCCTCTGGAACAATATACCTGCGTAATCTATATGGACAGATTTGCACAAATCCTAAATTGCAGCGTGCGCAATTGTTAAAGGTCGCTGGCGCTCTGGTAAATTCAAACCGACGATCACCAAAACTGATTCACTCAGAAACTGTTCAGCTCAGCGAGCTGAAATAAGATCTTTAAAGATGGCGCTTGAAAATGCAGATCGCGAATTCCCCACACTAATAGTGTGTGATTCGTATTTCTGCGTCAAGTCATACAACAGTGACATGCAGACATGGAGTAAAAACGGTTACAAAGATGACACAGGTGCCACAATAAAGCATAAAACGGTTTGGGAACAAGTAGTTCTTTTAAAGAAAGAACTACAAAAGACTCACGTGATACACGCACTGAGTCATCAACGTGATGGCGTTCACGTTGCAGGGAATTCATTGGCTAACACAGCCACAGCGGAAGCGGTTCAATCGGCTTCCGTAGCCACTGAAAAGTGTTCAGAAAAGCACATAGATGGGGAAACCATGCTGGCGGTAAAAGCCTCATTAAAAGGCGATTATGCAGCATTACCTCTCGAATATCCACTCAGTAATACATACATAATTCATGCAAACTCCGTTCCTTTTGCTTGAATCCCTGGAGTGGGGGATAGAGTAATTCCAAACACGAACCGGAGAATCTTCTTGATACAAGAAGCACTCATGGGACTGGGTCTGAGGCACCAAGAGATCCTAAAAATCTCTGATAGAATTACAATCAAAGTACTGGTGGCCGGGAATAAGCGTAGATATCTACTATTTTGCAAGAAATTGTGAGGACTGCAACAGAGATCGCAGTTGTGAACCGGACCAGACAACAGCCCAGATACCACTATTAGAGAGCATCAGGCTATCTATAGCGCAGAAATCCAGCCGGAGAAATGCGTCCCCATAATTATTTAGATTGAATTTACTTAAAATGTAGACCCCAGCGCTCAGCTGATGCCAGAACTGTTATAAAAGATTTGCGAGTCTTTATCGGCACATACGCAATTGGCATGCTACATTCTGATCAGGGTCCTGCGTTTAGCTCTCGAGCTTAAAAAGAGGCCATGAACAGCATGGGCATTGCATTGCGGTACTCTTCTCCCTTCCATCCTGAGGGAAATGCAGTAGTGGAAAGAAAAAACCGGGACATAAAGCAATCTATAACGGCGAGGGTATTAGGTTCGGGTGTTGGGTGGGTCAAACATTTAACAAGTGTCAAACGTAGTCTTAATAATCTTCTCTAAAAGGTCTCACTCCATACGAACTATTGTTCGGTACTAGAATGCACATTCAGGATCTTGATTGTCACACTTCAGTTGTAGAAGAAAAATCCTTTGATATCAAAGATCGTTTGGCTGTTTTACAGGATTTAAATGAAACAAGAAAAAACCTGAGTTAAGTAAAGTTGAAACAACAGCCGACAGCCACTGAAGAAAAACCACCTGTCCCAGCAAGACCTGTCTGGATTCCAAAGATTGGGGATCTGGTCAGAGAGAAGATCGCGGTGAAGAAGGAATTTGGGCCTTCTTACAGAAAAGCAGTACCTGTCTTAGCTGTCAGCGAAACAAGATCAGTTGTACTACCGCCCCTTGCTGGTAAAAAGGAGAACAGAGTTGTATCCATCGACCTGGTAAAACCACAATCATGTGGCCAATAATAAGTATTAGGCCCAGTGGACTCCTAAGAAATAGCAGAATACCGAAATTTGCTCCAATCGAAGAGGCTCATACTGAGAGACTAATCACATTTGATAAACCTGCAGTGAATAACAAAGGACTATGCAATAATGCCATGAAACTTGTGCCTCTTGAAACCCAAATTGCAACAGTTCATCAAGAAACACCAGTCTACAATGATGTAGCCTCTGACTATGCTAATGAAACAAATAAAAATACAAAAGCAGTTGAAAATCCGGAAATAATTCCAACAATTGACAGAACTGCATCTGGCTACCTCATCAACTTCGACGACTTTTTTGAAGATCCAAGCGAGCATGAAGAAACGCCTGCAACAAAAACTTTCAAAGACAAAGTAATAGAACTTTATCACCAACTAAAAGAAACATATCTGATTTCACCATGGATTGAATTTTGGATTGTGTTAGGTGTACTTACTCTCCTGCTTTGGCTCATCATGGTTCTATGTTTGGGAAAATTCATAGATGGAAAATATAGTACAATGGACACAGCAAGTCAGAACATCAACTTGGTCCTAAAGCCTCACACATCCTCCCACATCGAGAAAAGAGAACTGTTATCAGTAAACATCTCAGCTAAACCAATACCCGGTGGGGTAGCATGGGACAGAACTGATTATGACATTTTTGGCCCGGTTGAGCTCTTGAAATATCCACACCAGTTCAAGGTTTCTGTCAAGGTCTGCAGCACCGGTGGCGTGGGGCCATCGGCAAACATGGGCACTCCGTACTTCAGACTACATTTCCCGGCATGCTGTGCATACGTCACGTAACAACGTGGGATGCGCGCGCATACCGGGAAATAAAGGGATGCTGAGAGTGGCGGGGAAACGCCGATAATTCCGTTTTGGTCTGAAGGAAGCCGCGGTAGGATTTATGACTTGTTTTCCCAAGTCCTACGATCTTGTAAGTACAGTGTTTGATTTGGGTGTGCGAGGCGTTGGTACCATCGATCCCAACAGCGCACCCCACTTGCTGGTCTGTCTTGGTGTTTCTCTCGGCTGAGAGGGACACATTCACCAGATGCCTTGTTGAGTTTACCAGAGGGTTGTTGGGCCATCTTCGGCCACAGGGATAGAGACCCTTGTGATTGCGGCCACCCCCGGTGATAACTACTTTTTGCCTTAAAGAACTATTCATTTATTTCCTGTGTGAAACAGAGGAGAAGAGTGGTGCGATAGGACTCACATGTGGGATATTAACACTGAGCCTCGCAGTCCCTCAAAAAAACTCAGCACATGTGCATATAGAACTATTGTGTGTTCATGTGTCATAGGGGGAAGTAAACCTTTGTGTGAAGCTATAACACAAAGGAAATTACACGCCTGCATTCTCCTTGTGGCCTCGTACTTTATGCAGGGTTCATTATTCTTTCCTTATTTCATTTCTTCAGGAGACATGAGGGGTATTGCAGTATTGGAACAGAGAAGTACCCATATTAAGAGAATTGTTGCATAGTAAATGGTATGTGTCATATGCTTTCATATAAGTGTTTGGACTTGTGGTTACTTAGCAGAGAACCTTGAATGTGTTTTGTTTTATGTTCACAGTTGGGTATAAGTTCCTGATACCTCCTCAAACAACTGTCTCCATTGGATTTGGCCTGTTGTATTTTCCTTTACAGGTATAGCCTATGCGCCTTGGGGGGTTATCTTATAGAGAACATAAGGAAGGTGACATTTGTAGATAGAGGGAGGTAGGGTGTTCTAATTCCCTGTTCTTTGTCATTTCAGATCTCCCTCCCCGCTGTCCCCTTCCTTTCCCACGACGTCTGCATTGTCTCAGTTGTCTGTATTCTTGTATTCGGACTCTGGGGCGGTTCAGAGGGGGCGGGAATTGGACTCTCAGCACTGCCCCGAGGAAGACGGAAAGCGGGGCCTGATAGAATTATCGGCCCACAAATTTTGCCTCTTCTTGGCAGTGCTGTGATTCCGCCATGACTACCTTAGAGGATGTTTTGTCTGCTTTGGCCTTAGTTCAAGTGGAGCTGGCAGCTTCCAATAGAGAGGTTGCTGCCGCAAGGGCTGAGAATGCACAATTACGAGCCAGGGTAGATAGATTACCCACTACCACTGTAGCACCGGAGGGGGCATCAAGCAGTTCGTCTCCTACTACCTCCGTGGTGGTGAGATGCCTGCACAAATCCCTCTTGCTCCTCCTGAACGATTCTATGGGGATAACAAGAAGGTACAAGTCTTTATGACACAGGTCCAGTTACATTTCATATGTTAACCTAAGATGTTTTCCACACATCAAGCGAGGGTGGCTTTCCTTATTTCATATCTTGGGGGGGAAGCAGCACAGTGGGCGGTTCCGATAGTTAGAAGGGATGACCCACTCTTATATCACTGGGATAATTTCAAGGAGGAATTTGAAAAAACATTTGATAGGCGAGCAGAAACCTTCACGGCAGATAGGGAATTGTTACAACTGAAACAGGGTGATGCGGATTTGGTTACCTATTTAAACAATTTCAGAAGGCTGGTGGCTGAAACAGATTGGCCGGAACCCAAGGGATCAGCCATATTTTACCAAGGCCTTAGAGAAGAGATGAAAGATGTCCTGGCCCACATAGACCCCAAACCCCGTACATGCTCGGCTTGGATAGACCTTGCCCTACGTTTGGATCATAGAATGAAGGAAAGGAAAGGGGAACATAAGAAGAAAGAAAAATCTGTGATGCCATACAAACAGGCGAGCAGTGGGGAGAAGACGGTTACATCCCCTGAGCCTATGGAAATAGGAGCCGTGCGAGCCTCCTTAACCGCCAGTGAAAGGGAACATAGACGTAAACAAGGACTATGTTTATACTGCGGGAAAAAAGGACACTTTTTACGCGAATGTCCAGTGAAACCCAAAGCTAACAGGTTTCGGGGAGGTCAAAACCTTGCAGGAATCAATGAAAAGGAGATGGAAAACTCCAAAGCTTGAAGGCAAATGAAGGGAGGCACTCAAGCACACATATTATCCCTTCATTCACCCCATTTGCGGATTATGAGAGGAAACACCTCTTTCTGGACATGACTATTATGATTGGGGAGGTGAAACAAGACATTCGTGCAATGGTTGATTCTGGGGCTACTGGTTGTTTCATGGATATCACCGAGGCCTGTCGATTAGGAGTGCAACTGGTCCCCAAAGAAAGCCCAGAAACAGTCTACGCTGTTGATGGGAACGAACTACAAGCGGGACCCATCACATGCCATACTCGGGAGTATGAGGTTACTCATGATCACACCCATCATGAATACCTGGGATTCAACATTATCGAAGCACCGCAATATGGGATTATATTAGGGCTTCCGTGGTTGCAAAAACATGATCCTGAGATACGATGAACCACAAAGACTATTCAGTTTCTTTCTCCCTATTGCTTAGAACACTGTCTTTCAGGGGTCTGGAGCCCGGCTCAAGCGTTGTCTTCCTTGCATACCATAGCCACGGCCGCAAAAAAAGAAGTGTCTCTTCCACATTGTTATGCTGAGTATGAAGCAGTATTCAGTGATAAAGAGGCTGAGGTTCTTCCGCCGCATCGATCGTATGATTGCCGCATCGACCTCATACTTGGATCTGTAATTCCCAATGGGAGAATATATGCTCTGACCATACCCGAAAATGAAACATTGCGAGCCTATCTGGATAAGTATCTGGCTCTTGGATACATCAGGCCTTCTAGATCCCCAGCAGCCTCTCCGTTGTTTTTCATCCCGAAGGCCAATGGTGAAAAGAGATGCTGCATCGACTACAGAGCATTGAATTCCATCACCGTCAAAAACCAGTATCCACTACCCTTGATCCCAGTATTACTGGAACAGGTTCGAGCCGCGCGCATATACACCAAACTCGACCTGCGTGGTGCATATCACCTTGTTCGTATCAGACGGGGTGATGAGTGGAAGACTGCCTTTAAGACGCGGTATGGGCTTTATGAATATCGGGTAATGCCCTTTGGGCTTTGCAATGCCCCAGCCGCGTTTCAATTCTTCTTGAATGAAGTGCTTCGCAAATATCTGGACCATCATGTCACTGTTTATATTGACGACATCCTTATATATTCCAATTCAACAGAGGAACACGTCACGCATGTGAAAACGGTATTGCAAGCGTTACAGAAGCATCACCTCTTCTGCAAAATCACTAAATGTGAGTTTCATGTAACAACGCTGGAATTTCTTGGAGTTATGCTTACTCCGTCTGGGCAGGTGATGGCCGAGAGAAAGGTGCACCCATTGTGGGGTGGCCTCGCCCAAATAATGTCAAAGATATCCAGAGCCTGTTGGGGTTTGCCAACTTTTACAGAAGGTTTATATCAGGGTTTTCCGGAAGGGTTTCACCACTCACTAGGCTCACGAGAAAAAACGTTCGGTTTGTGTGGGATGACGAAGCACAAACCGCTTTTGACAAACTCAAGAACGCTTTTTCCACCGTATTAACACATGCCAATCCCGACCTCCCTTTCATTGTCGAAGCGGATGCGTCAGAAATAGCACTGGGAGCTGTGCTATCACAAAAAGATGTCTCTACTGGAACGCTCCATCCCATCGCCTACATGTCACGCAAGCTAAGCCCAGCTGAGATTAACTATACGATCGCGGAAAAAGAGCTGTTGGCCATTCGAGATGCATTTGTGGAATTGAGACACTGGCTGATGGGAGCGAAGCAGCTAGTCACGGTCTACACTGACCATCGAAATTTGCAGTTTCTAAGGGCCGCCAGACATTTGTCACCCCGGCAACTCCGTTGGATGATGTTTTTTGAGGAGTTCCGCTTTGTGGTTACGTTCAGGCCAGGTTCTACCAATAGAAAGGCGGATGCGCTCACACAACGAGAAAATCTCCTGCTTCCCACAGAGAAACCCATCCGATCCATCGTAGAACCGGCCAATGTTATAGGAGCAACTCAAACCAGTGATTTTTTGATGGGGGTCAGAAGAGGAGCACAGACCTGTGTTTGGCGCACATGGCTTCGACATCATCCGGAATGGAAGCTAAAAGACGGCGTACCGATGAGAGGAAAACAGGTCTTAATACCCTCGCTCAAGTTGAGGAAAACGGTGTTCTCCTGGTGCCATGAAAGTCCCAGTGCCGGACACATGGGTTTTATCAAAACACTGGAGAAAACCCAGAGACAATTCTGGTGGCCTTCCATCAGACCTGATTTGAGTCGTTGGGTGGCAGAATGTGTTACCTGCAATCGGATGAAAACGGACAGACAAAAGCCTCAGGGATTACTGCAACCTCTGCCCACTCCAGAGCATCCATGGGAGAGGTTTTCAGTAGACTTCATAGTGGGACTTCCGAAGGACCAAGGCAATACCGCCATTGTAGTGGTTGTGGATTTCTTGACCAAAATGGGTCATTTCATCGCTTGCAAGCAGGTGCCCACCGCTGGCCAGTTGGCTCATCTGCTACTTGTGAATATTGTGCGACTACACGGCCTTCCAAGGGACATTGTATCTGACCGAGGGGCACAATTCACTGCTCGCTTTTGGAAAACTTGGTGTGCCGCCTTACGCATAACATCTTCAGTGTCCACCAGTTTCCACCCGCAAACAGATGGGCAGACGGAGAGACTGAACCAATCTCTGAAACAATATCTCCGCTGTTATGTGCAGGACAACAGTGACTCTTGGGTACACTGGTTGTGGGTGGCAGAAATAGCCTATAACAACACGCAACACGCATCCACTCAACACTCACCATTCTTTTGTTCCTATGGGCATCACCCTAGATTTACCCCTATGCTGTTGCCGAGTGACAATGTGAAGCTGCCAGAGGTGAGGGACAGATTGTTGCGGGTACGCAAAGTACTTTTGGATACACGCAGGAATCTGGTGCACGCCAAAGCGAGGTACAAACTCCAAGCTGACAAGCATCGGAGACCCAATCCAAGGTATAAGAAGGGGGACCTGGTGTGGTTGTCCACCAAAAATATCAGGTTCAGGAAGCATAGCGTGTTCAATCCCCGATTTATTGGGCCTTACCGAGTGGTAGGCCATGTGAATCCAGTGGCTGTTCGGTTGCGGTTGCCTGCGCAGTTGCGCATACATCCTGTTTTCCACGTTTCACTCTTGAAGCCCTCCAGGTGTCCTGCCCGTAAGGCTCCTTTGCCTATCTGGGTGCAGCAGGATAGTGAGTATGAGGTGAATCGAATCCTGGACTCTAGACGGGTGCGGGGTCATCTCCAGTATTTGCTCTCCTGGAAGGGGTATGGCCCGGAGGAGGACTCCTGGGAGCCTGCAGGGGCTGTTCGGGCTCCTCGGTTGGTGGCCCAGTTTCACCGATTTTTTCTGGATAAGACGCGAGCGGATTCAGCCCCCCTTGTGAAGGGGGATGTACTGTCAAGGTCTGCAGCATCGGTGGCGTGGGGCCATCGGCAAACACGGGCATTCCGTACTTCAGACTACATTTCCCGGCATGCTGTGCATACGTCACGTAACAACGTGGGATGCGCGCGCATACCGGGAAATAAAGGGATGCTGAGAGCGGCGGGGAAACGCCGATAATTCCGTTTTGGTCTGAAGGAAGCCGCGGTAGGATTTATGACCTGTTTTCCCAAGTCCTACGATCTTGTGAGTACAGTGTTTGAATTGGGTGCGCGAGGCGTTGGTAACATCGATCCCAACAGCGCACCCCACTTGCTGGTCTGTCTTGGTGTTTCTCTCGGCTGAGAGGGACACATTCACCAGACGCCTTGTTGAGTTTACCAGAGGGTTGTTGGGCCATCTTCGGCCACAGGGATAGAGACCCTTGTGATTGCGGCCAACCCCAGTGATAACTACTTTTTGCCTTAAAGAACTATTCAATTATTTCCTGTGTGAAACAGAGGAGAAGAGTGGCGCGATAGGACTCACATGTGGGATATTAACACTGAGCCTCGCAGTCCCTCAAAAAAACTCAGCACATGTGCATATAGAACTATTGTGTGTTCATGTGTCATAGGGGGAAGTAAACCTTTGTGTGAAGCTATAACACGAAGGAAATTACACGCCTGCATTCTCCTTGTGGCCTCGTACTTTATGCAGGGTTCATTATTCTTTCCTTATTTCATTTCTTCAGGAGACATGAGGGGTATTGCAGTATTGGAACAGAGAAGTACCCATATTAAGAGAATTGTTGCATAGTAAATGGTATGTGTCATATGCTTTCATATAAGTGTTTGGACTTGTGGTTACTTAGCAGAGAACCTTGAATGTGTTTTGTTTTATGTTCACAGTTGGGTATAAGTTCCTGATACCTCCTCAAACAACTGTCTCCATTGGATTTGGCCTGTTGTATTTTCCTTTACAGGTATAGCCTATGCGCCTTGGGGGGTTATCTTATAGAGAACATAAGGAAGGTGACATTTGTAGATAGAGGGAGGTAGGGTGTTCTAATTCCCTGTTCTTTGTCATTTCAGATCTCCCTCCCCGCTGTCCCCTTCCTTTCCGGCGACGTCTGCATTGTCTCAGTTGTCTGTATTCTTGTATTCGGACTCTGGGGCGGTTCAGAGGGGGCGGGAATTGGACTCTCAGCACTGCCCGGAGGAAGACGGAAAGCGGAGCCTGATAGATTCATTAAGTGACTTTGTGACACCAAGTACCTTCTCTGATGATTGAGACTTTGAAAACATTAATAATATGATGTCAGATTTAGTAATGTCAGCCAAATTTACAGAACTTGATTACTTACAGGGTTCATCGAATTATGAAGAGTTATACTGTTATAATCATTTTGGTGATCACTATTTGCATAAAACTGCTCAGCCTAGAAAATGTTTTATCTTATAACCAATGGGAACACTGTCCAACTCTGCTAAAAGGCAGCTCGAAAACATTTTATGAGAAATTCCAGTACTTCTCAGGGTTTAATAACAGTGATCCAGAAACGTTTTATTTTAAAATGTTAACTAGGACAGGAATGAAAACAATGTTGACAAATACTAAATTGATTTATTCTGAAAAATGTTATGACAAAATGTCTACATTTGGTTTCGAATTATGGAAAAACACCATTGAAACAAAAACGATCTGAGGTACCAAAGATTGGCAAATACAAGGCCTAGAAGCGTTATTTAGGGCCTGTATGATCCCAGAACAAATGATATTCTTGAATGACACAATTCAACAAACTACTTGTCTTGGCCTAGCTAAGATAAAAGACTTAAATACACCGTCTAATCCGAAACCCATAACTGATAGTGATAGCACTACAGATGTGGAGATAGACTAATCCCATATTTTACACCAAAACAGAACACATCCTGATTGGAAAAAGTGGTTGATCTGGCCAACAGACACAAATAACTGTCAAGATAGATTCCTGAACAAAACACAGGGGTTCAAAATGACCAGGCCAGACCCAAGATACTCCCAGAGACAACATCCAGGGATAGTTACAACATACAGTGTAGGGAAACTATGCCTTGAGTGGCTAGAGAAATCCACACTGGCTGAAATTAAGCAACACTTGACTTTACTTAAAGACGGTGCTGACTTGCGTGATTTCATATTGGGACCACGCAAACAGCGTCAAAAACGTTTCACAGCGGCCGGTACATACGCTGCGTACAACGAAGCTTGGAAAGTAATGCAAATTGAAACAGCAGACAAAATACGAGAAATTGATTGTATTAATTTGGAAAAATCACTTTCTGTAGTGGACAATGGGTTAACGACTCTGTCCTCCAGAATATATTCACTGGACACCATTTTATCATCTGCTTTTGATATAATAGAGCAGGGCTTACTAATGTTACAACATGGTCAGTCTCAATTACGTTCTATTGTACAGCTTGGTTGGACGTTGCAAAATCTGCGTTCAGGCTATGTACCATGGCGTTTAATTTAACACAACATCATTATTCGGTATCTTTAGCCTTACTGATAAACAAATCAGTTTGGCACAAAAAGGAGCAGACTCTACGATTCTGAGCATTGAAAAACTTGAGAGATTACCATTGACAATGTCAGAGAGGCCTGTCATTGAATGGATAATACATAGAACAATTACAATTCCGATAACAACTTTCCAGTTTAAATACTGCCAAGAGTATATACCTGTGGGCCAGTATGAAAGGTTGGGTAAAGAATACATCAAATCAACCTGGGGTTTACCTTATACACACAGATGTTATAGTGAAGGGAAAAAGGAGGTATTCCTTAGTGGTAACAATTGTAAAAAATCACTAAGCGGTACACTTCTGTGTCAAGGTATTAATTTGCATGGAGCCTGCAAAGGGTCTTCAAATAACCTTTCATGTCACCTGCATGGCACGCCTGCAAAACCGATAGAGCCATTTTTTAGACAACTTTCTAAAGGCAGTTACGTTTTAATAAGTGACCACAGCTGTTGTGGCATGGTGCCAGGAAAAGCTTATCTCGTGACCGTGACTTCCAGGGTCGTTTGCTGTATGCAAGTATTGTATCCACACAGCAATCCAGATATGGGGGCTGCTTTATGGCCTTCCTTGAATGTCTCTTCTACTCGAATTGATACTTTAAGCAGAATGAAGTCTATTCTTTCACAGACAACTGTGCCTCTAACGTCATCCAAAGAAACGTATGATCTGCAAGTGGCAAGGACATCGGCAGAGATACATTCCCTTTTATCAACAAATTGCCCCGTGCATTTCGTAGAAATATTAAGCCAAATCCTGAACATGTCTGATACCAGTGGCATCGCACATGTATTTAAGACAGTTTATTCGGGACTGTTAGCACCCTTAGAAACAGTTCTGGGCATCTTCCCGAATTTTGTCCATTCTGTCTTTGGCGGCCTACCCTTAATTTTGGGACTCGTGGCAGGAACTTTATTTTTGTTCCTTCTGCTGCGATATGGCAATCCAATCCACAGACAAGACACCAGCAACGATGCAAGAAACGATCCTAGCACTACGATACCGAGACCGTATCACTAAGGTCCTTGGATTGGCCCGGCTAAGAGATCTGAGTACAACCTGGTTTCTTTCATTCAGACCGATCTGGCAGGATTGCATCTTACCTGTGCTTCGATGTCTGCTATGCGGAGAAGACTGCGTGTTGGACGTCTGTCTTACACTACCATCAGCAGTACCAATGGATATCGATACTTTGCTAGGTCCGGTAACGACTCATGCAATGTGTTGTCCCCAGCGGCTACCCATTCTGATGACGGCATTGGTTGAGACTTCACCACTACGAGTAGGTGGCGGTGAGGTACGAGAGGAAAGCAGCACCAAACAGGTACAACCTTCTGTGAGCATTGCTGATCTTAACATCAATAATAGCAATCACGCCGAGAACTGCACAGTTGAGGCATTTTCGAACTTGGTCGAACTTTCACCTGATGTGGTAGACCAATTTGTTTGCGAGTCTGTCTGAAATGATATTCTCCCCAGAGCAACAAGAATGACAATTTTTAACAAGCACACAGCGTTCCCTGAACTCTGAATTCGGCCTTCAGTTTTAATAAACAAAGCTACCGAAAATATTTGGAACAATTTTTTCCCCTGAAAGCGAAATTATTTTTGTCCATTTTCCAAAATATTTACTTTTTTTGGCACATGGTACTCTGCTTAAAGTAGAACTATTCTTAGAGAACAGAGCTGCTATTTTTAAGATACTAGAGACAATATCTTACCTCAGCCTCTAGAACATATACAGCATTTTGTATATATATGTGATGGAATAGTCTCAGCCTTTTTTTCTGTATTCAGAGCCATTTCATGTGTAATTTTCGCAATTCATTCAGCTGATATATATATGCATTTAACTGAATGATGACACTGCTTGAAAAGCGTACAGTACCAACACTCATTTTCGTGTATTTACCATATACCATATCAAATGCGAAATATGTATTTTGGGGTGGGTTGGAAAACACACATGCATCGTTATATGTTTACTATTGCTTCATTTTTTAGTAATGATGGACATTAATCCGTGGAGTGGGTGTTGTGTTTCTATCTAGGACCCTAATTTGATATTCCCGATTCATGCCCTTATGTGGTTATAATCAATAATATCCTTATAAATGCATAAGAATCATATCCATATTCAGTAATAGCCCATGCAGTCCAAAGCACAGCACGGCTACTCCCATCGACTCCTAGAAAGCACAACACGTTCTTTAAACAAACCAAGCCTCCAGCATCCCAGTAAATTCCCCCCCTGCTTATGTTTTGATTTGAACAAGAACTCCTGGAGTCCAGAAAGAACTGTTAGTTCTTAGTGACGTCTTATGTCCAACCTTACGTCAAACTCGGCACCTTTCAGGTATAAATATACCAACAGTTGCCTTAAGCAAACACACAGTGGTTTGGAGCAGAGCGGCTATCTATTTGCCCGAGAGCCCAGCTGATGCGAGAGCCCAAGGAAGCCGCCCCTCCAGCTTTAAGGCACTGAGAGAGACGCTGTCTTTTTCTCCAGCCGAGAAAATCCAGCTCCGGTGTTTCCAGCCACTCTTGCGGGTTGCTGGGGGATCGAGCCCTGAAGAAAAAGATAATAGACCTCCCACATTCTATTACCAAGGTACGGAGCTGACTAAACCCTTAAGAGAACTCTTGATGCAGATTCTTGGCAAAACAATCTTAACCAACTTAGAACTGCTACTTACTTACTCCTTCCCAAGTATTAGGCTTAGGTCAGGTACACCGGGGTAGGCATAGTTAGAAGCACCAGTTGAATACGTTAGTCAATGTTTTTATGTATGTATATATTTTATCCATTTTAAAGTACCACATGGCTAAGAAACCATATCAATGCTTTTACAGTATTATTTCATAATACTACTTTTACTGTACGCACTTTACTTTATAATAAGTATTGCAATTGTGGCAATTCATTTCTCTTGCATGAGAAAGAATACTGCTCAATAAATAACACCTTTTATTGAAAACCCCCGTCTCTCTATTTCTCTGCACTCTGGTGAAACTAAGTATGCACGGTTGACTGAGTGAAATAGCTGCCTATTGTTTTCACAAGACTCTAGAGATACACTCTTTATTCTGAGGGAGCAAAGTTGTCATGTTTATGCGGTTGTCAGAAACTGAATCCCTTCTTGTCTTATCAGGGAAGTTCACTCCTCCCTGTTCATTCAAGAAAGTTTCTAGTGACCTCTGAGCTAGCTGGCAAACCTAAATTAAGTTTAACATAGTCAGTAGAGACCTAGATGACCTCAGTCCTACGTCTACACTGCTGTTTATGTTATTCCAATGCGCAGAGCCTATTGGGAAAAAAGGAACTACACTACAGTACCGACGGTGTTTTTCAAGATACAGGTCATGGTGTAATCATAGGACAATTCGAAAAACAGAGATACAGGCTGTAGGGCTGAAATTAATCCTTAAGTATTCTTATTTCTCCCCCCCCCCCAGCACTTTACCTTCTTCCATTTGAGCAGTGGTGCCCACATCCTAGATCTTCCTTATGAATTATTGTTTGTTTCCATTCTTTAAGTGTTCCAAGAAGAATCTACCATTCAGTTTCAGTAGGGGCAAACGTTGCTATTTTGCAGCTTTATGTTTTGTGTTTTGTAGACAAAAACCCTGGATGTCGCTACAACACTGTGCTATGAAAGCAAGCGAGGGACCTATACAGGGAGGTTTAAAAATTGGAGAACATGATCTTAATCCACAATGAGCAATTTTTCTGTAACAAATGGGATTTTTTGGGAAAAGGTTGGACAAATGGTGTATTATCAACCAAATTGAGGAAGCAGGAAGGTTAATAAAGCAATACGATTGAATTATTTATCATTTAAGAAATTGCCATTTTTTAATGAGATATAGAGGACAATTGTTTGCGTATGCAGATGTAAATGTGCGCAGCTGTTTACAAAGGTGTGTCTGCGATTCCAAATACAGGCGACCCGGAGAAGAAAAGGCAGGAAGATTGAACGAGCCACGGGCACCCCTGGAACAAAGAGGATGTGTTTCACTCGTGGAGAGGAGGGGTGGTGAAGATTGGGTGAGGAGGGGTGGTGAAGATTGGGTGAGGGGCGACGAACATGATGTACCACTGCATGTATGAAAGGAGCCACCAGCGTGGCATGGTATTTTGGCAACTATCCTTTGGTGCCAAGGGTCAAAGTCCATTGGAAGCCCCACTATCCCGCATTCGCACCTCCCGTCCGTTCCTAAAGCTGGGGCCCTGTCTCAAGGGAAAGGGCTTGAGAAACACCTGAGCCCCAAATATCCCACTGACTAAAGACCCACAGGATACCCTTAGACATCAAACACACCCCAGAGCTGGGACTATGTCATCGAACATCCAACCCACACCATAGCAAGACCTCAGTCCAAAGAATGCTTGCTTTATGACACCCAGGGTTGTAAGGTGGGCACTGGGGCAATGGGCCGGTATCCGAGTTTCAGATGTGGGCCCCTTTATTGGCCAGAGTGGTGGCCGAATTTGGCTTTGTCTGTGTAGTTCAGATACCACCACCGGCAGAGTGGGAGGCCTAAGCAGCATTTCTGGAGGCAGATGGGCCTCTATTACTGCCCTTTTACCAAAGGGACAGAGGTGTCATTCTCGGTGTCTTACTGGCCAACCCGTTAATGTATGCAGATTCAGCATGCAGCCTGAGCACTTATATTCAGGTGTGACTCACCATTGCGAGCTAATCCATGCACAAGGGGCCATCGCAGCCTCCAGATAGTGCCCAGAGGGTTCCAGGGCCCCTGTCCTGGGCAACTGAGCTCCCTGGTGACTAAGTGTAACTTTATAGGAACAGATGTTTTTCAAAGGATAGCAGAGGTAAACCAATTGGGTAACTATACTTCTGTAGCGCTCTTTACTATAAGGCATTGTCTAGTCACTTAAACTGTACTTGTCTCATCCTTACAGAGGCAGTGGGTGCAGTTATGGTCTCGGATGCTTTACAATATTGTAATTATTGTTTCTGGAGATGGGATTTGGGGTGGCAGTAGGACGGTTGTGCATTCTTACTTCAGCCATCTGCCCCATCCTTTACATATTTCACATTATACAGCACTGCTTGTCTTCACAGCACTTTGCAGACATGTTTCCCATTACCCCTAGTACTCCCTTTTACCCCTAGTCCTCACAGCACTTTATGGACAGGTTCTGCATTAGACAGCTCCTTCAATCCTCAGCTCTTACAACTCTGTACAGAGACATTCAGTGATAAAACAGCACCTTATGTCCTCAGACTTTGCAGCACTTTATTGACAGGTGCTGTATCATACAGCTCCTTCTATCCCCAGATCGCAGTGTGCTTTACGGGTGCGTGCAATGTTGAACTGCTCATTTTGTCATCAGAATCACTGCGCTTTATAAACGGGTCTCAATATACAGCCACTACTCTCCTCAGACTTCACAGCACTTCATGAATAGGCTCTGTACCATACAGACAGCTCCTTCTATCCTCAGATGTCATGGCACTAGCAAAGGCTGTCCCCGAAAGGGGCCTTGAGGGCCGGCGCCATAACGCCCGCCAGAACCCACAAAGGAACGGATCTGGTTGGCGCTGGTTTGCACGGCCAGGAAAGGACGTGCAGCGAAACGTTCCTGGGGCCCTCCCCCCTTTCTAAGAACAAAGGGAAGGGAGGAAGGGGAGGGAGATAGAAGGTGACACTCCCCCTGGGCAGCTCACCTTCACATCAGGGAGCTGGAGGAGTGGCTCCACCGATGTTTCAGTTTGCGGCCAAAGAAAAAGATGTGACCGGCTGCGGCATGATCCCCGCCTGGAATGCCAAGGCTGAGCGGACCAGAGGCGTGAGACACAACCCCCAGGTCCAGGCAAACAGAAGAGGAGGCTCTCAGCTCCGGCGACAAACCGGTTTGAACAGGGCAGCAGTAGCAAATGGTAAGGCAGATGGCGAAAATGCAGACTTTGAGGATATGCTTTCGAATCCAGACATGCCACGGCCCGCCTTGGTACAATGGGCAAGAAATGATGAGCGGACCCTGCAAAGGAGAGAATAAAGCGTGTGCAGAGGAATTGAGTTATGCTGCTGTTCAAGCGCAGGCCACATCGAGCAAAAAAAGATAGATATACTTGAGCAACCCCCCAAGCTTGATGCCCGTCGGTAAAGCAGCAGGCACCCAGACAAAGCGCTCTGGTTCCCTCGGGCGTATGCACAAAAGCAACGGCGGGCGGTTTGAGAAATACCCTCCGGGCTTGCCGCATCTAAACAAAGACGCACATAAGGAAGGTATGCTTGTGCCGTAGCCAGCTGGAAGGTACTTGTTGATAAAGTTGAAGATCAGCGTGTCCGCGACCTTAATGTTGCAGAATGTTAAAAGTTTAAGGCGCTAAAGAGGTTTCATTGGTTCATAGAGTCCAGGCAGGTCAGCATGTCCACAAGGCTTACCGGATCGCTTGATTTTAAATTCATGTTGCAGAATGTAAAAGTTTAAAGGTCTAAAGATGTTTAATTGGTTCAAAGAGTCAGTGCAGGTCAGCGTATCCGCGGGGCTAACCCGAGCGCTTGATCTTAAGTTCATGTCGCAGAATGTTTCAAAGTTTAAAGGGCTAAAAGAGGTTTAATTGGGCATCGAGTCCACGCATGTTAGCATATCCACGAGGCTACCCGGAGCGCTTGATTTTAAGTCCATGCGGCAGAATGTTTAAAGGGCTAAAGATGTTTAATTGGTTCAGCAAGTCCGTGCATGTTAGCCTATCCTCGAGGCTACCCGGAGCGCTTGATTTTAAGTTCTCATTTCGGAACTTTAGAGGTTTTGTATTGAGACGGACACACCGCCATCCGTCTAACATTGGGGGCAGTTTCATAAAAGCATATTCTCTGTATAATACACAGCACCCGGGCAACTATTTAAATAGACCGAGCTGCATTAGCACAAGAGATAAGCGGGCTAGCTTTGAAGGTTAAGGTCATGGGTTCGGGCCCGACCTCATAATGAGGAAAAAACATTGGTATTTAAATATATATTGTCTACAAAAATGAAAGTACACATTCACCTCTTACAGCAATTTTCAGGAAACAATTACAATGTCTAAAAAAAAAAACTCTGGTGATTAACGTTCTTCCTGGGGAGATCGGAGTAAAATCCTAGTAGGATTTTTGATACGGGGGAAGTTTGTGATTCATTGTATGCTACCTCCTGTAGGTGCCTGATCTCGTAAACTAAGCATGCTCGGGCCTGCTTAGGACTTGGATGGGAGACCGCCTCGGAATGCCAGGCGCTATGGGCAGAAAGATGGTGCTTAGGTGCTCTTAGCACGGTCAATATGTCTTCCCAAATTTTGGAGGAAGGAAGGGTTAGCGGTAAACCAGTTGAGCATGACAAAGGCATTTTTTGGTAATAACACAGTCCATGAGGACAATCTGGATACTGGTTTTGCTGGGAGCTTACCGGGGGGAGACTGCCACGAGCATGAGTGAAGGAGAGGATGGTATTTAAGGAAGTTATGTTGTATCACACCTCCACAAGCGGTGTCTGACTATCCCAATTTTGTTTGATTTCATGTGTGACCGACCCATGGTGAGAGGATACAGTGCCATAAGACTCCGAACAGGACACAAGCGGGCCACTACAGGAGGGCAAGGACGGAGCAGAGCACACCATGGCATTTGTGTGGAAGATTGCTGTCAGAGCTTACCAGACATCAGCCTCCCGGAGACACAGCTAGAGGTTCGTATCCTAGCGCTCGAGCGGAGCAACGGCATGGGCAGGCTCCACAGTGAGAGCAGCGGGGAGGTGCAAAGGGACAACATAAGGTTGGGGGAGCGCAGGAAGACGGAAGCCTCCCAGGTGGCATGGCGGAAACAGAAGGTGTATTGGTTTGGTTATGGAAACACACCGACAGGGCGGGGTGTAGAAGGAGGGCCGCTCTGGGATGCCTGACGGCTGGGTAAGTACGCCTGACAAAAATCTGGGTAGCAAACTGAGATGACACTCGCAGGCCAGCCCCCGTCAGACGGCAGGGCACAAAAGTGACTAGCAAGGTAGTGAGTTGGGGCCTAACTCCGGGGAAAGGCTAACCCCCACACGCAAAGGGGTATGGAAAACAGCAAATAACAATATACGAGCTGTCACTGTGATTCACGACCCTCAGATATGCAAATGAGCAATCGACAAACCAGTGAAATTATGGCCAGCCGTTGATTTATGGCTGATGATTTATGATGCTCATGCAGAATGATTTATGACAACAAAATGATGACAGATTTGTGACAGCATGATTTATGACATCCCTACGATTTATGACCATGATTTATGGCTTCTGATTTATGATGATCAGGCAGAGTGATTTATGACAACAAAAAAATGGCTGGTTGCAGCAGAATGATTTACGATACCCGATGATTTATGACCCCTGATTTATGATGTCCAAATAACCCTGAGTGATATCCAATTTGTGATAATGTATGATAATGATTTATGACCACACCAACAAGAAGGTGTTGGGAGAATTGTACAAATGTGATGTATGTAATGATTAATAAAACTGTGGCCAACAACCACCACAAAATACAATGACTGTTGGCTGTGTTTAGTGATGCAGATACACAAGTATGGTACTGTTCCTGGAATAGGCGCAGTGCGGCTGTTATAGCAAAGGCTGCCCCTGAAGGGGGCTTCGAGGGCTGGCGCCATACCGGCCCCCAGAGCCCACAAAAGAACAGATCTGGTTGGCGCTGGTTTGAGCCATTAGGAATGGATGTGCGGCAAAACGCGCCTGGGACCCTCCCCTCCTTCCAAGAACAAAGGGAAGGGAGGAAGGGGAGGGGGCTATAAGGTGACACTCCCCTTGGGCAGCTCACCTTCACATCAGGGAGCTGGGGGAGCGGCGCCACCCATTTTCGAGTCCTACCCACCCACACCTATAACAGCACTGTCGCAGTGCTGACAGGGACGAAAGGAACTAATGGTACAATTGATGGCTATGGAGACGACCCGATGGGCGGTGTGTGGGAGTAAGGCCACTCACTTTGGGATGCTTCATGGCTGGGTGAAGTGATGACACTCACTTTGGCATGCCTCTTGGCTGAGTGATGTGGTTTAACAACAGGGGGCAGCAAACGGAGATGGCACTTGCGTCCTAGCCCTCGCTGGATGGCAGGGCACAAAAGAGTCTAACAAGGTAGTGAGTTGAGAGCCTAACTCCGGAAACAAGCTAACCCCCGTGAAGAGAGCACAACTCCAACCTAAAAGGGCAGAAACAGAAGGTGTATTGGTTTGGTTATGGAAACACACCAACAGGGCGGTGTGTAAATGGAGGGCCAGTCACTCAGGGATGCCTAACTGCTGGGTAAGTACACCTGATAAATATCAGGGTAGCAAACAGAGACGGCACTGATAGCCCAACCCCCGCAAGATGGCAGGGCACAAAAGAGACTAGCAAGGTAGCGAGTTGGGGCCTAACTCCCGGAAAGGCTACCCCCCACACATAAAGGGACGTGGAAAAACAGCAAAGAGCATGTGCAACAGTCGCTTAACATTAAAAGAAAAGTGTCTAGCATTTACCCTAAAATTACATCTTTTAATTTGATGTGTGTTTCCGTTTTACACGAAGTTGAACGATTTTAACAGCCATTGTAGATTTTAAGGCCAAGGGAAATTCAAAACAATAAGTTAAACCGCATATGCTGAACAAAATATAATGGGTGGTGTGCATGGCTTCAAGCAGCAGAAAACCACTTTCGGCAACATGTGGCTCCCCCGAAGTAGTTTCAGCACACAGACTCTTGGAGGAGTAAACATTCGTGCTCACAGAAAGGAAATTGAAATAGAGGAGAAAACGAATCTACATATATTGTGCAAGCAAGCCCAAAGCACCCCTCTTTATTTTTGGTTGAACAACTTCTGAACTCCCGCAACCATTTTGGAAGATGTCTGAAAAAAAGCTAAAGCTAGTAAATGGGCTGGTGGGTTTTAGACTTAAGGTTGTCTGAGCCTCCCTCCAAAAATTACAACTTGCCCTCCTTTGGCTAAATTACAAATGAACCTACAGGTAAATCATGCAGATGCTAGGAACTTAGGGCTCGGCGAGCCCTAAGTTCCTACTGTGCCTCTATTTCGAGTCCCCTCCTAAAAGCCACCCCATGTGCCCCCTTCTCTTCCACCCCTACCTTCTTTGTGTTTCTGCATCCTGCCAGACATGTGTCAGAGCCCTGAATGTGGGGGAAGGCCCAGCTGATGGATACCACAGATGGAGCATAGAAATTGCTTGAATGGGGCCACAGGCCATTTCTCAGACCCCCAACAAAGCAGCCAAATACATCAACAAAAATCACAAATGGAAGGTGTCAATTGTCATTTACTCTGGGCCGGCTAATATTAATATAGAATGTGTGACTTTGAATTAATTTAAGCTTAATTGAAATTTAAACGACAGTCCTTAGAAAAAGCTCTCCTTGTCTATAATATCTGGAATTGCTCTTATTTATTGTCCTACCTTTATTGTCTATTGATCTTGTGCTTTTAATGCCAGTGCTCATTTACTTCATTTACCACTGGTGTGGTCCGACCTTGAACCAGTGACTTGGAGGCGAAACATTGCCTAACAGTGTGTGCTATTGAGAGCATGCAGTGCCTCACTTTGGAGTGGATATCCTTTGCATGAGTGAGAATATAAATGAGGATTGGGCTCCGGAAATGGAAAGGTGTCAGTCATTTGAGAATAACATGGCCTTTTAAAAGTGAACAGTTGCGGCTGACATAACGGGCAGGGCGGGTCACACGGGATTGCGCTGGGGGGAGAAGGTTATCCAAATAAAAAAATTGAAAAACATACTTTTCCCTGGGTCATGCGCCGCCTCCTAAGATCCTGCTGCTCCTGGGTGTGTGTTTTCATTTTTCACAAGCAGCCTCTCTCCCCTATGTCAATCAAAATGTTGCAATGGCAGCGTTGTGATTGGTGCGGAAGGCGCCCAGCCGGGCACCTGTAGGGAGGCCATTTTCTCTATGTAGGCTGCATGTAGCCTACGTAGAAAACAAGCATTTGCAATGCAATAGGTCTCGCATTAGGAAAGTTTGAGCTAGTGGTATTGTAAATGACACATTTTTTATTTATGTGTTGGTTTTGAAAATAGCGAAATTATTACCTTTGTCATTTACAATGCCAATAGTTTTAACTTTTACAAATGTAACACCTATAGCATTTGTAATGCAATATGTGTTGTATTTACGTGACTTAGATGTATTGATATTACAAATAACAATGGCTTTTCTTTTTTTAAATAATTAATACTTAAATAAAAGTTATTATAATGTATAATGGCAATAGCTTAAACTTTTGTAAATAACTTTTGTGAAGATTATGTTCAGTGTATTTTATTGTGGCGAAAATCCAAGAACAGAAGTGAAACATTAACATCCTTTTGTGACATTTGTAATAAAGCTTGAAGCATTGAAAAAACATATTTGAACCAGTTGTTGTTGAATGGTTGCACAGATTGATGCTGTGGTGAAGCTGAGTGATGTTGTGGTGAGGACGAGTGATGTTGTGGTGAGGATGAGTGATGTTGTGGTGAGGACGAGTGATGTTGTGGTGAGGACGAGTGATGTTGTGGTGAGGACGAGTGATGCTGAGGCATTCAGTGATGCTGTGGTAGCGCACAGTGATGTTGTGGTGCCCCTGAGTGATGTTGTGGTGCCCCTGAGTGATGCTGTGGTGGTGCTGAGTGATGCTGTGGTGATGCAATAGATAGACAGAGTGATTGCGATAGATAGATAGATAGATAGATAGATAGATAGATAGATAGATAGATAGATAGATAGATAGATAGATAGATAGATAGATAGATAGAGTGAGGGTGATAGATAGAGTAAGGGCGATAGATAGACAGAGTGAGGGCGATAGATAGACAGACAGATAGATAGATAGATAGATAGATAGATAGATAGATAGATAGATAGATAGATAGATAGATAGATATGTACAAATATGTTTTGCTATGTTTTGTTGTGTTTGTTATGCTATGCTATGTTTTGTTCTATGTTTTGTTTTGCTATGCTTTATGTTATGCTATGCTTTGTTTTGTTGTGTTGTGTTTTGTTATGCTATGCTTTGTTGTGTTTTGCTATGCTTTGTTATGCTATGCTATGCTATGTTTTGTTATGCTATGCTATGTTTTGTTGTGTTTTATTATGCTATGCTTTGTTTTGCTATGCTATGTTTTGTTATGCTATGCTATGCTTTGTTATGCTATGTTTTGTTATGCTATGCTAAGCTTTGTTTTGTTATGCTATGCTATGTTGTGTTTTGTTATGCTACGTTTTGTTGTGTTTTGTTATACTTTGCTATGTTTTGTTATGCTTTGCAATGCTATGTTTTGTTATGTACGCTATGTTTTGTTGTGTTTTGTTATGCTATGCTATGCTTTGTTGTGTTTTGCTATGTTTTGTTTTGCTATGTTTTGTTCTGCTATGCTATGTTTTGTTTTGCTATGCTTTGTTATGTTATGCTATGCTTTGTTTTGCTATGTTTTGGTATGCTATGCTATGTTTTGTTGTGTTTTGTTATGCTATGCTAGGTTTTGTTCTACTATGCTATGTTTTGCTATGCTATGTTTTGTTCTACTATGTTATGTTTTGTTTTGCTATGTTTTGTTTTGCTATCTTTTTTTTTTTTTTTATTGACAAGCAAGTCAAGGAGATTGACACTTTCCATATACAAAAAAGAAAAATCAAATTCAAATTAATACAGGTACAGATCAATATACACAGAAAAAACAGAGAAGGAGAAAGGAGAGAGTTCCTGACCCATATAAGTCAATAATAACATCATCAGCACAGAACATCCGTAATCTGTATCAGTGCAAACTTTACAGAAAATTGCCCCAAATCTTAACAAACTTTGCAGTTGCTTTTGTTCCTCTGATCCTGGCAAGTGCACCTTCCATGGTATAGATTTCATAAACAAGAGTCCACCACTCGATCATATGAGGAGGGTTCTGAGAGATTCAAGCCCTCGCTATCACCAATCTGGAACAAGCCAAGACAATATTTAAGAAGTCTTTATTTGTGAAGCTAGTAGAATATATAGACAATAATACAGAAGCTGCGGATATTGGAGAGTTAATCAGTTGGGTTTGAAGTAAAATATTTTCTATTTCCGACCAATACTTAGTTAATGATGGACATGAATAGATCATACGTATGAGGTCTGCTGCCACCAGACCGCATTTAGGACATTTAGCACGGTCGCTACCCAAGTTATTTTGTGACGATTTAGAAATTTTTAGTGGAGTATAATAGAGATGACTAATCGTCCTGTACGATTGAAGTTTCAGACTAGAAGAGTGAACTTTTTTATTAATATTAACTAAGGCGGCTGAAATATTCTGGGCTGTCACATTAAATCCTAGGCTAGTAGTTAATTTTAGCACCAGTCTAGGGCCTTCGTCCAACCTATTTTGACTGAGGCACTTGTATCCCGAACTAATTAGTGATTTTCTATTCGCAGAGTAAAAACAAGTCCATATATCTGAGCTGGCAACTTCTTTCAAATTCATCTTACGTATTAGATAATCCCAAATTTGAATGTGTTTATATCGCATCATTTCAGGCAAATTGTACAAAAGTTTCAATGTTGCGAATTGTAGAAAGCCATCTGTCTCATATAGGTCTCCTAGTGTCTCAATACCATAATTAGCCCAGTTGCGCCCAATTTTAGCGCTAAAAATATCGGGAAGCCTGGATTATCCCAAAGTGGCAGCTCAGTATGGAAGAAAGAGGTATCACAGTTAGTCAACATCAAGTTCCATATACGTACTGCATCCCTCGCGATCTTAAATTTTACATGTTTAAAGTAGTTTGGGTCTTGCACTTTTGCCAGGAATTGTTTTGAATCACTACCAAGCACAAATTGATGAATAAAATATTGGTTGTTAACAATGAACAGACTACGGAGCCGGCCTAAAAAAGAAGCAAAAAAATAAGCTCTGAAGTCAGGAAAATTCCGGCCCCCCTTTTCAAGTGGACGTTTTAATATTGACATAGACCTTTTAGACTTCTTGTAGCCCCAGATAAAGCTGCTAATAATGCCATCTATTTTTTTTAAAATCAGATTATTAACGCGAAAAAGGAATGGAACGGAAAAGATATAAACATTTCGGCAAGATATTCATCTTGATCAAGTTCATTCGGCCTAGTAGATTGATTGGGATCTTATGCCATTTTTTCAAAAGAGTAGCTACTTCTTTTAATAAGGGATCATAGTTTAATGCATTTATGTCGGTAATCTGAGAAGATATCTTTACCCTTAAATATACTGCGGACTGGCAGAGTCTATGCACTGGAGAGTTAGCCAGATGATTCATAATAACTTGTGTTTTTTTATATTTAATTTATAGCCAGAAATAGCCCCAAAGTTATTGGCTTCTTCCGTTATCCCTGCTAGTGCATCTACCACATTGGTGGTATAGATAGCTAAATCATCTGCAAATGCTGTGATTTAAGAATTTTTTCTTCATGCTGAATAGGTACAATCTTGACTTGGGCTTGCAAGGCATTAATAAATGGCTCCATAGAAAGAGCGAAGAGCAGGGGTAATAGCGGGCATCCCTGCCGCGTCCCCCGTAACATTAAAAAGGTTGGTGAAAGAACCCCAGCATAGCTGATTTTTGCATTAGGATCCCTATATAATGCCTGTATACTTCTCAAAAAGCGCCCTTCAAGGCCAAATTGCTTCAAGACTCCCCATATATAATCCCACCCCACTCGGTCGAACGCCTTCTCTGCGTCTAAAAGTACCATACCGAGTGGGGTGAGATTAGTTGCAGCCACGTCGAAGGCAGTGATAGCCATATTGACATGGGTGGTGGTATCCCTCCCAACGACAAAGCCTGTTGTTGATCATTTACAAGTTGTGGCATGAGAGGGGCCATATGCAATGCGAAGAGTTTAGAATAAGCTTTAGCGTCGGCGTTTATCAAAGATATAGGTCTATAAGACCCACAGTCCGTAGGTGTTTTTGTTTTTGTTTTTTTTCAAATATAATTTTGGCTGTCTTCCAAGAGTCCGGGAATTTCCCTGTAGCACCAATTAAATTGATTACAGAACAGAGAAGTGGTAGGATATCATCCGTGCAGATTTTATATAGCTCTATAGAGAGTGTATCCTCACCTGCCGCCTTATTGGATGGGAGAGAGGTGACAGCGAGGCGAAGCTCTGTTAGCGTGACCACCTCCTCCAGTTGATCGATACATTTCTGGTCTAGATATTCTCCTACAGGCAGATTCTAATTAATATAGGTTAGTATCTGATCCTCCGTACCCCTACACTCAGAGGTGTACAAATTTTCATAATATGAGACAAATTGTCCCAATATTTGTGCTGGTTGAGTAAATAAAAGATCATTGGGGCCCTTGATGGATTTAATTAAGGTTGTTGCGCGATCATCACCTACTTTGTAGGCCAAGAGCTTCCCTACTCTATCTCCGCATTCATATTGGGAAAGTTTGTATTTAAGTATTTTACGACTATTTTTCTCGCTGAGCGAGCAGTTGTTTTGCTATCCTATGCTTTGTTTTGTTATGCTAGGTTTTGCTATGCTATGCTGGTGAGTGTATGTGAGGGTGAGTGAGGGTTTGTGAGGGTGAGGGGGTGTGGGTGAGGGGGGTGAGGGTGTGAGGGTGAGGGGTGTGAGTGAGGGTGTGTGAGGTTGTGGGGGTGTGAGGGTGTGAGGGTGAGGGGGTGTGAGGGAGGGTGGGTGAGGGTGTGTGAGGGGGAGTTGGTGAGAGATGGTGGGGTGAGGGTGAGTGAGGGTGTGTGAGGGTGAGGGTGCATGAGGGTGAGTGAGGGTGAGGGGGTGCGAGGGTGAGGGGGTGCGAGGGTGCGTGAGGGTGAGGGGGTGTGATGGTGAGGAGGTGCAAGGGTGAGCGGTGTGAAGGGGTGTAAGGGGGATTGAGGGTGAGGGGGTGTAAGGGAGAGGGGGTGTGAGTGTGAGGGGGTGTGAGGGTGTGTGAGGTTGAGGGGGTGTGAAGGTGTGTGAGGGCAAGGGTGTGAGGGTGAGTGAGGGGGTGTGAGGGTGAGTGAGGGTGTTTGAGGGTGTGTGAAGGTGTAGGGGTGTGAGGGTGAGGGTGTGTGAGGGTGGGGGGTGTGTGAGGGTGAGGGGGTGTGAGGGTGAGGGGGTGTGAGGGTGAGAGGGTGTGAGGATGTGAGGGTGTGAATGTGAGTGAGGGGGATGTGAGTGTGTGAGGGTGAGAGGGTGTGAGGGTGAGGGGGTGAGAGGGTGAGGGGGTGTGAGGGTGAGTGAGGGGGTGTGAGGGTGTTTGAGGGTGAGGGGGTGTGAGGGTGAGGGGGTGCAAGGGTGAGAGGGTGAGGGGGTGCAAGGGTGTGTGGGGGTGTTAGGGGAGGGGGTGCGAGGGGGTGTGAGGGTGAGGGGGTGTGAGGGTGAGGGTGTGAGGGTGATTGAGGGTGTGTGAGGTGAGGGGGTGTGAGGGTGAGTGAGGGTGTGTGAGGGTGAGGGGGTGCGAGTGGGGTGCGAGGGGGTGAGGGTGAGGGGGTGTGAAGGTGTGTGAAGGCAAGGGTGTGAGGGTGAGTGAGGGTGAGCAGGTGTGAGGGTGAGAGGGGGTGTGAGGGTGAGTGAGGGTGTGTGAGGATGAAGGGGTGCGGAGGGGGTGTGAGAGTGAGGGGGTGTGAGAGTGAGGGGGTGTGAGAGTGAGGGTGAGGCAGTGTGAGGGTGAGGGTGTGTGGGGGGTGTGAGCAGATGTGAGGGTGAGGGGGTGTGTGAGGGGGTGTGAGGGTGAGGGGGTGTGAAGGTGAGAGGGTGTGTGATGGTGAAAGGGTATGTGAGGGTGAGATGGTGGGTGAGAGGGTGGGTGAGGGTGGGTGAAAGGGTGAGTGAGGGCGAGAACAGACGGTTTAATGACACCTGCATCTGTGGTTAGGTTTTATGATCTGAATCTCACATGGAAAATCTTTACACACCACAAGAACCATTACTAAATACTGTGATCAATGTGCAATACCGGAAAGGATTTGATTTCTTCCAGAGAAATCCTATGTTGAAAATATTCTGGCCTACAAGATGATGACTCTTTTGGAAGATCCGGATTAATAGGAGACTGCACGATTGCTTTTCCCAGCCTGTGAGATCTTAGATCTAGCAAAAGACTTGCAAAATGCGTGCGTTAGTGAAGCGCTTCTTATCCAAAGATACAACAGTCCTAATTTTCAGTCTTTGCTGTAGAACTCATAGAATTGACTTTGTGCACCCAGAAAGTATGGTACAGAGGCTAACAGTGGGTAATGCGATCCCTTCATTGTATTTGTTGCCTGATTTTCTCAGCCAAGCAAAAAAAAACACAACCAGACAGAGATTCAACAGCCCACGTTGCAACTTTGCCCATCGGACTTAAATTTGGGCGTGGGAGTTGGAGGCAGAAAAACGAACCTTTAGTTGTAATATACGAGTTTTGATCTATGCATTAGGACTCACCTAGAAAGGTATTCAATGTTATCAGGATATAGCAGTTCTTCTAAAACCAGTGGGAGATTACCCCAGCGTTGGGGCAAGAGAATTTAGTAAAATTATTACTAAGGTCACCTGTAGGTGCCAGACCAACCAAGTCATTACTTACTCACTAATCCTGAAAATGAGTGGCAGTCCAACACCATCGCACTGCCAGAGGACAGTAACGCCACATTAAAGAAATGCTAAAAGCCATAAATTATGCTAACACAATTTAACATTTATTAATATTTCAATATTGCATAGATTTAGCTGGGCTTAAACTGTTAAAAAAAAAATAGATTCCGAATTATTTTCAGGATGAGAAAAAAAAAACACACAGTTCCCCCAGAGTAAAAAAAATCACGGGCTGGTCTCGAAAGGCAAAGTCAGTGTTATGCTATGTATTGTTGTGTTTGTTATGCTATGCTATGTTTTGTTCTACTATGTTTTGTTTTGCTATGCTTTATGTTATTTTTTTTTTTTTTTTTGAAATATATTTTTATTGCAGGAATCAGTAAACTGTTACAAATATGACCAGCATCAAAAATACACTGAAAGCAATCGACTGCATCCCGTCCACCCCCCGCAGCACGTTTTTATACACTATCATCCAGCCCACAGTTCAAAAGTCGGGCGATAAAATCCAGTGGGGGTTCAGCAGGAGCGAAAGGCTGGTCCGGATAATCCACTGTCCGTCATCTGCTTTTCTAAACAAGCCCCCAAACCCAAAAGAAAGTCCCACCCACAAAACACTAACTTGCAAAGAAATCCCTCTCCCACCCAACCCCGCCATCAGTGTATGGTAGCTACCGCAATAGGATTCGTGAGAGGACCCAAGATGAGCGTATCAGTAACAGAAAACACCATCGCCTATCGGGACTCAGGGCGCGCTGCTATCTCACTATCAGAGTCGCTGGGGGCGCAATAGTCTCTGAGGGCCTGCACTAGTGTCTCCCATTCCAGCGCTGTCTCCTGTGCTCGTTCGTTACGTTGTCTCCCAGCCAGTTGATATCTCAGCGTGCTTTCCCCCGCCGCCCACTTCAATAGTTCGCTATGCCATCTGCTCCCAGTCGGACCAGCTCGTGCCTTCCAGTTCCTGGTCACCTCTCGTTTGGCTAAGAGAAGCCCTAAATCAATAAATTTACTGGAAATTTTGTTTTTGGGGGTATGTGGAAACCAATGCAACAGACCCACCGCCGCATCAACCGATAGGGGTCTCCCCGTCACCTCCGTCAGGGTCTTCTCCACCTCCACCCAGTAGGAGGATAGACCCGGGCAGGCCCACAACATATGGAGGAGGTCTGCCTCTGGCGCCGGGCATCTGGGGCAGGCTGCCGAGCCCGTAGCGAAATACTGTTGGATTTTCGCCGGGGTCAGGTATGCCCGATGGAGTACATAATAGTGGACCAACTGAAAACGGGCGTGACGCGTCCCCTTCCAAGCTCGCCGCACGAGCTGAGACCAGGTCGCTTCCGGGATTTCCTTGCCTATGTCTGCCTCCCAACGGACCTTGAGGGTCGTAAGGGGGGTCAACCCTTCATTGATCAATCTACCGTAGAGGCAGGTGACCGCCTTCACCGTGCCCGCAGACATCATGACGTATTGGCACACCGGAGACGTAGGAGGTTCCTCCTGTCCGCCTTTCCAATGCGCCTGGATCGCACGGACCAGGGCCGAGTGCAACAGGAAGTCCCCTGGGGGAATCTCGAAGCGGTCAATGAGCTCCTGGAAAGGCAAGAGTACCCCGGCCTCATAAAGATCCCCCACCAACTGCAACCCCGCGTCCTCCCAGTCCGCCAATCGTGACCAATCCCCGCCATGGGGCAGCGCCGTCAGCATCCCCAATGGTATTTCCGGCGCATACGGTATCCGGAGTTGGCCCCTGGCGTGAGCCCGGTTCCAACACAGGCGAATGGTCTTTTCCTCCAACGTCAGGTCCTGTAAGGTCAAACGTTGGCGTAGAGCTATGAAAGATAGGACATGCCTGGCCATCCCTGTACCTCTCCTGTCCTCCGGGCCTCGGAATTCCCTGGCAACCTCCTGGGTGAGGGTCTGGAGCTGCGCCGCCAGATAGTATTTCTCGAAATCCGGCACCGCAAGTCCACCTTCGGCTTTCGGCCTCATCAGGGTCTTAAGGGCCACTCTACGGCGGCCCGAGCCCCAAAGGAATCCAGTCATCGTCGACCGTAAGAGCCTAAACGTGGCTGGCGGGATCCAAACTGGCAGCGCCCGGAAATAGTATAGCAGTCGGGGGAGAGCCACCATTTTGAGGAGGGCGACCCGCCCCGCTAACGAAAGCGGCAGTGTAGCCCAGAAGTCCATATTCCCCCGTAGAGCTCGGCTGCATCTGGCGATGTTTCCGTCCAGGAGGTCAGATGGATCATGATAAATGTACACCCCCAGGTATCTGAAACAGTCAGGTTCCCATCTAAGTCCTCCATTGAGGACTGGACTAGGGGTGCCTCTACGGACCGGGAAGAGGCATGTCTTGCTCCAATTTACCCGTAGGCCCGAGACCGCCCCGAACGCCGTGAGCGCCGTCTTAGCTCCATGTAGGGCCTCGACTGGGTCCTCAAGGAAGAGTAATAGGTCGTCGGCATATAACGAAACATGGTGCGGGCCCGAAGGGGTCCAGAAACCACTGTAATGCGCCCCCGACCGGAGTAACACTGCGAGGGGCTCCACCGCCAGCGCAAAGAGAAGTGGGGATAACAAACAGCCCTGTCTCGTGCCCCTTTCTACCGGGTACTGTGAGGAAATTAATGGGCCCGCCCGAACCCTGGCCGACACGGAGGCGTATAAGACCGCGGTCCATCTGATGAAGCCCTCACCGAGGCCAAACCGTCGCAACACCGTGTGTAGGTAGTCCCATTCCAAGCTATCAAACGCCTTCTCTAAGTCCACCGACAGGACCACTGGGCACGGAGCATCTATTAGCGGCTCACCCAGCAAGCGGAACAACCTACGGATGTTCATTGTTGTATTGCGCTTGGGGATGAACCCGGCCTGGTCCTCATGCACTAGGGAGGCCATGTGGCCGACTAGTCTCGAGGCCAGGATGCTGCTCAGAATCTTATAATCGACCGTCAGCATCGATAAGGGCCGGTAGGATGCCGGATCGGTTGAGTCTCGCCCCGGCTTGAGGAGGGGAACCACCAGGGCCTCACGCATTGAGCCAGGCAGTCGGCCAAGCCTCTTCGCCTCTCTATAAACAATCACCAGTCTCGGAGCCAGGAGGTCGGCATAGGTCGCATAAAACTCCACAGGAAGACCGTCTAGTCCTGGGGTCTTGTTCCGCGCCATCCTTTTGATGGCGCCGCGGATCTCCCCCAGTTCGATATCGGAACCTAGGGCTTTCGCCACGTCAGGCTCCACCACCGGGAGCTCTAGGGGTCCCAAATAGTCCTCAAGAAGGTCGGGGTCTCCGGCAGCGCGACTGTGATACAACTGATCGTAGTAGTGCCGGTAGCAGCCTAGAATCTCCGGTTGAGTGTGCACCATGGTCCCGTTCGCCATACGCATGGATGTCGTCAGTGAGGTCTGGCGCGTAGGGTTTGCCAGCCATGCCAGCAATGCACTCGATTTATCCCCTTCTGCAAGGGACCGAACTGTATAGGCCTTGTAGTCGAAGCAGCGCAGCCGCTCGACCTCAGCCGCCACCGCCTCCTTCGCCTCCGCCGTGCGTTCCTGGAGTTCAGGGTGCCCGGGGCGGCGGAGTTCCAACTCCCGAAGCTTCCGATGGGCCACCTCCAAGTCATCGAGGATAACCCGCCTCATACCTACCTTCTTGGTGATGCAATAACCCCTCACCACCACCTTAAAAGCGTCCCATTCCAGCGCTCTCGAGCTCGCAGAGCCCCCATTGGACGCGAAATACTCCTCGATCTTATCACCTAAGTCCGCTCTGAAGACAATGTCCTCGAGCATCTCAGGGCGTAACTTCCAGGTGGGCACCGCCGGCGCCCCCGGAAACCAGCGAAGGGCCAGCAGGAGGGGGTTATGGTCCGAGATGGTCCTAGTCAAGTATTCGGAACAGATGGCCGCCGAAACCAGTTCAGTCGAGCCAAGAAACCCGTCCAGCCGAACGTGCAACTCGTGGAGGCCCGAAAAGTAGGAGTAATCTCTAGTGTCGGGGTGTTGCGCTCTCCAAATATCCGTCAAACCCCACCGTGTCTGCCAGTCTCTACGGCCCTTGGCCACGCGGCGGACCGGAGAATCAGGGAGGGGCGGGTGCGAGCGATCGGTCTCCACATCCGCCACTGAATTGAAGTCCCCACCGAGCAGGAGGGGCCCCGTGAAAAAGTGGGCTAGCGAGCCCGATAACCTAGAAAGGAAGGCAATCTGGTCCATGTTAGGTGCGTAAACACAGCAAACGTTCAGGTCCCTCCCCCCCAGAGTACCAGAGATGGCCACGTAACGCCCCTCGGGATCTACCACTGAGTTTGTGACCTGGAAGGGAACCCCAGCCCGGATCCAGATTAGCGCCCCCCTGGCATACGCTGAGTACGACGTGTAGAAGACCTGTCCCCTCCATCTACGCTGTAGCGCCGCCCCTTCCGCCTTGTTCAGATGGGTCTCCTGCAGTAGCGCCATTTGTATTCCCCTACGCACTAAATAAGCGTGGACTTTGTGCCGCCTAGACATGGTATGAAGCCCCCGCACGTTCCAAGTAATACACTTCACATTAGCAACGTCAGCCATTGTCCCATACTGTGCGTGCAAAGTCTCTCCATCTGGGTCTCAGCAATAGGCAAACAACAATCCCCCCAACACTGATGGCGGCCATTTCCCCCAACCAAAACTCAACAAATCTTACGTTACCCAAACCCCTGCCCACCCTCCCCAGAACAGGACCCAAATAACTCCATCTAGTTCCCATCCAAACCATGCCCTCAAGAAACCCCCTCGTCCCAAACTAATCCTACAGTCGCCACCGTAGGAGGGCCTTAAGGGCCAAGTGCGGGCTGGGCGGTGGCAGTGGGCCCTCGATGCCCTGGCTGCCAGGACTAAAGCAAGCCCTAAACAGTAACGGAAACCCTCGGGGCAAAGGCAGGGCACCCCACCCCCCGCTTCTCCCGTGATCATGTTGAATCATCGGCTCCCCTCACCCCCGCTACGGGCCCCCACCCAAAAGGATACAGCTCACCCCGTCAACCCTGTCCATCAAGAAGGTCCTCAACCGATTTTGGTGTAATCACCGGTGTGCCGGTACTATCTGTCACCGAGTTCTCCGAGTCCGTCGATGCCCCCTCGTCACCAGGGTTCTCTTCTTCTGCGATGGCGTCCTCTCGTGACCCAGACAGGGCAGACAACACCTCCAATACACCTTTCCGCTCCGTCGATGTCTCTGCAGTAGTAGGGCCGCCTGAACGGCCCCGGCGACTCCGCACCCTCGTGGACCGCCGTCGCTGTCCCGGCTCCGCCGTTGTCTGAGATGTGGAGGCGAAGCCATCTTTCCCAGCTCTATAAAGTTCAAGCCAGTTACAGGCCTCCTCCGGGGTATCAAAAAATTGAGTCTTGTCATCTACAATGACGCGGAGCCTTGCAGGAAATAGGAGCGAGTATTGAATGCCCTCGCTCCGGAGCTCGCGCTTGATCGCCAAGAATGAGTACCGCCTACGTTGAGTTTCATAGGTGTAGTCCGGGAAGATGTTCACCTGGCTGTTCTCCACCTTGAAAGGGCCATTATGTCTAGCGGCATTGAGGATGAGGTCCCTGTCGCGAAAATGTAGGAGGCGCGCCAACACCGGGCGCGGCGCCCGGCCCAGTTGCGGTGGCCGTGCTGGGACTCTGTGAGCCCGTTCAAGGGTGTAGAAAGAGGATAGGCCCTCCGGGGCTACCGTGTCTCGGAGCCAGACCTCCAAGTAGGCCACCATGTCGCCATCCTCGATCTTCTCCGGCAGGCCTACCACTCGGATGTTGTTGCGCCTGTTACGGCCTTCCGCATCCTCCGCTCGCTGTTCCAGGGCAGAAATCCGGGTTAGAGCATCTTTCATTGCCGCGGCCAGGGTTCGCTGCGCCGGCTCCAAGGTTTTCACCGAGCCTTCTACTTCTTTGACCCTGTCCGATAGCTTGCCATGATCCGCCCTGAGGAGGCCCAGACTCGTCGCCACCTGAGCAATGTCCTGCTGAAGGGCCGAGCGTGTGGTCGCAATCGCTTCCAGGACGCGATCAAACTGTTGCTGCAGCGGTGCGCCACCAGCGTCCCCCGGGTTGCCGCTGCCTTCCTTGTCTGGGGTCTCCGAGTCAGAGGCGGCCGGGGTGGGCCCCTTGGCCCCTCTCGGCTTCCCCATATCGCGGGAAGCGCACAGTGTGGGCTCAGATAAAGGTGCCACCGAGTGCGGACGCTGACTATAACTCTCCCGAATGGAGGTCCTCGGGGTGAAGGCCGGTGATCCTCTTCTCCAGGGCCAGGTGGATCTCCACAGGTTCGGCTCGCGCCACCACCGTGTCGTCTGAGAGCGCTGAGGAGGAGGCGGAGACACTCGGCGCCAGGCCGGGCAGGTCCGTCTGGTTGACGAGGATCCGGAACGAGGGCCACCCACACCTCCAGAGACTTTGTGGCACCAGGGGGTTATGCTTCCCATGGGATCGGGACGATCGGGGGATGCAGCCAAGCGCCGCGTCGGAGGTCGTCACCACCGCCGGGACCTCCAGACGTCCGCGTGCCGGGGTTTACTATGGTAGGAGCTTCCGATCGCCCGGGCGCATTCATCAATACCAGGGTCTCAGCAGGGCAGAGTCCAGCTCCTCACTCTCCTGGAAAACACAAGAGCGGAGGGCACGTTATGACCAGCGGCGTTCATCCAGGCTAATGGCCCCGTCTAAGGGGACAAAGGGGTCCGGGCGCCATATTGGGTCGCTCTCCCCGGGGCCTCAAACTTCGTGTTTCGGGCAAAGCACCACTCGTCCAGGCCGCGCCGGGCGTCTCAGTGGGGTCCAGTTGGGCCGAGCGACGATTTGCGGGGGCTGGGGTGCCCCGCGGCCTCCGATTAACAGGATAATCCCGGGCTCAGTCCCGGAGCCGAGCTCTCAGGCGACCATCGCCATCGGCGCCCAAACCACGCCCCCCGCTATGCTTTATGTTATGCTATGCTTTGTTTTGTTGTGTTGTGTTGTGTTTTGGTATGCTATGCTATGCTTTGTTGTGTTTTGCTATGCCTTGTTATGCTATGCTATGCTATGTTTTGTTATGCTATGCTATGTTTTGTCGTGTTGTATTATGCTATGCCTTGTTTTGCTATGCTATGTTTTGTTATGTTAAGCTATGCTTTGTTATGCTATGTTTTGTTATGCTATGCTAAGCTTTGTTTTGTTATGCTATGCTATGTTGTGTTTTGTTATGCTACGTTTTGTTGTGTTTTGTTATTCTTTGCCATGTTTTGCTATGCTTTGCAATGCTATGTTTTGTTATGTATGCTATGTTTTGTTGTGTTTTGTTGTGCTATGTTTTGTTGTGTTTTGCTATGTTTTGTTTTGCTATGTTTTGTTCTGCTATGCTATGTTTTGTTTTGCTATGCTTTGTTATGTTATGCTATGCTTTGTTTTGCTATGTGTTGGTATGCTATGCTATGTTTTGTTGTGTTTTGTTATGCTATGCTATGTTTTGTTCTACTATGCTATGTTTTGCTATGCTATGTTTTGTTCTACTATGTTATGTCTTGTTTTGCTATGTTTTGTTTTGCTATCTTTTTTTTTTTTTTTTTTTTATTGACAAGCAAGTCAAGGAGATTGACACTTTCCATATACAAAAAAAGAAAAATCAAATTCAAATAATACAGGTACAGATCAATATACACAGAAAAAACAGAGAAGGAGAAAGGAGAGAGTTCCTGACCCATATAAGTCAATAATAACATCATCAGCACAGAACATCCGTAATCTGTATCAGTGCAAACTTTACAGAAAATTGCCCCAAATCTTAAACTTTGCAGTTGCATTTGTTCCTCTGATCCTGGCAAGTGCACCATCCATGGTATAGATTTCATAAACAAGAGTCCACCACTCGATCATGTGAGGAGGATTCTGAGAGATTCAAGCCCTCGCTATCACCAATCTGGCACAAGCCAAGACAATATTTAACAAGTCTTTATTGGTGAAGCTAGTAGAGTATATAGACAATAATACAGAAGCTGCGGATATTGGAGAGTTAATCAGTTGGGTTTGAAGTAAAATATGTTCTATTTCCGACCAATACTTAGTTAATGATGGACACGAATAGATCATACGTATGAGGCCTGCTGCCACCAGACCGCATTTAGGACATTTAGCACGGTCGCTACCTAAGTTATTTTGTGACGATTTAGAAATTTTTAGTGGAGTATAATAGAGATGACTAGTCGTCCTGTACGATTGAAGTTTCAGACTAGAAGAGTGAACTACTTTATTAATATTAACTAAGGCGGCTGAAATATTCTGGGCTGTCACATTAAATCCTAGGCTAGTAGTTAATTTTAGCACCAGTCTAGGGCCTTCGTCCAACCTATTTTGACTGAGGCACTTGTATCCCGAACTAATTCGTGATTTTCTATTCGCAGAGTAAAAACAAGTCCATATATCTGAGCTGGTAACTTCTTTCAAATTCATCTTACGTATTAGATAATCCCAAATTTGAATGTGTTTATATCGCATCATTTCAGGCAAATTGTACAAAAGTTTCAATGTTGCGAATTGTAGAAAGCCATCTGTGTCATATAGGTCTCCTAGTGTCTCAATACCATAATTAGCCCAGTTGCGCCCAATTTTAGCGCTAAAAATATCGGGAAGCCTGGATTATCCCAAAGTGGCAGCTCAGTATGGAAGAGAGAGGTATCACAGTTAGTCAACGTCAAGTTCCATATACGTACTGCATCCCTCGCGATCTTAAATTTTACATGTTTAAAGTAGTTTGGGTCTTGCACTTTTGCCAGGAATTGTTTTGAATCACTACCAAGCACAAATTGGTGAAAAAAATATTGGTTGTTAACAATGAACAGACTACGGAGCCGGCCTAAAAAAGAAGCAAAAAAATAAGCTCTAAAGTCAGGAAAATTCTGGCCCCCCTTTTCAAGTGGACGTTTTAATATTGACATAGACCTTTGAGACTTCTTGTAGCCCCAGATAAAGCTGCTAAGAATGCCATCTAATTTTTTTTAAATCAGATTATTAACGAGAAAAAGGAATGGAACGGAAAAGATATAAAAATTTCGGCAAGATATTCATCTTGATCAAATTCATTCGGCCTAGTAGATTGATTGGGATCTTATGCCATTTTTTCAAAAGAGTGGCTACTTTTTTTAATAAGGGATCATAGTTTAATGCATTTATGTCGGTAATCTTAGAAGATATCTTTACCCTTAAATATACTGCGGACTGGCAGAGTCCTTGCACTGGAGAGTTAGCCTGATGATTCATAATAACTTGTGTTTTATTTATATTTAATTTATAGCCAGAAATAGCCCCAAAGTTATTGGCTTCTTCCGTTATCCCTGCTAGTGCATCCACCACATTGGTGGTATAGATAGCTAAATCATCCGCATATGCTGTGATTTTAAGAATTTTGTCTTCATGCTGAATAGGTACAATCTTGACTTGGGCTTGCAAGGCATTAATAAATGGCTCCATAGAAAGAGCGGTTTAATGACACCTGCATCTGTGGTTATGTTTTATGATCTGAATCTCACATGGAAAATCTTTGCACACCACAAGAACCATTACTAAATACTGTGATCAATGTGTAATACCGGAAAGGATTTGATTTCTTCCAGAGAAACCCTATGTTGAAAATATCCTGGCCTACAAGATGATGACTCTTTTGGAAGATCCGGATTAATAGGAGACTGCACGATTGCTCTTCCCAGCCTGTGAGATCTTAGATCTAGCAAAAAACTTGCAAAATGCGTGCATTAGTGAAGCGCTTCTTATCCAAAGATACAACAGTCCTAATTTTCAGTCTTTGCTATGGAACTCATAGAATTGACTTTGTACACCCAGAAAGTATGGTACAGAGGCTAACAGTGGGTAATGTGATCCCTTCATTGTATTTGTTGCCTGATTTTCTCAGCCAAGCAAAAAAAACACACAACCAGACAGAGATTCAACAGCCAACGTTGCAACTTTGCCCATCGGACTTAAAATTTGGGGGTGGGAGTTGGAGGCAGAAAAACGAACCTTTAGTTGTAATATACGAGTTTTGATCTATGCATTAGGACTCACCTAGAAAGGTATTCAATGTTATCAGGATATAGCAGTTCTTCTAAAACCAGTGGGAGAGGACCCCAGCGTTGGGGCAAGAGAATTTAATAAAATTATAACTAAGGTCACCTGTAGGTGCCAGACCAACCGAGTCATTACTTACTCACTAATCCTGAAAATGAGTGGCAGTCCAACACCATCGCACTGCCAGAGGACAGTAACGCCACATTAAAGAAATGCTAAAAGCCATAAATTATGCTAACACAATTTAACATTTATTAATATTTCAATATTGCATAGATTTAGCTGGGCTTAAACTGTTAAAAAAAAATAGATTCCGAATTATTTTCAGGATGAGAAAAAAAAAACACACAGTTCCCCCAGAGTAAAAAAAATCACGGGCTGGTCTCGAAAGGCAAAGTCAGTGTTAAACGTTAAAGAGGCGTTAAACATTCAAAATCCATCACGCAGTCACTAAAAACTTTTCAAAGCAGCTGAACCCTGACAGCCGACGGGTGGGTGCGCAACAGCTTCATATTGCGACTTCAAATGTGAAAGACACGTTAACACTCCAAATTAATATGCCATGAAAAGGGTTTGGCGCGTCTTGCCATGCATGGGAAGATCTCCGCCTGTAAAACAGCCATCAGCTTTATTTGAACCACATTCCGCGCAGCTCCACTAAAAAGCACAGAAACCCAAAAAACTAGTGGGGTTGCACCAGAAGAGCGAATACTTCAAAACGAGGTTTTTCTACACTTCCCCCTGTCTACAACAAAATAAAACCGATTTCTTGGCTCAGTAAACTTACCTTTTGGCCACAGCGAAGCTTATGTCTTGATGTGCAGCCGGAAGTTCGGGTGCGTATGACTGTCGTGGGGCGGGACTTCTGTTTTCTATGGGAAGCCCGCGCCACAGAGTGACTGGCCCAGAGAAGCAGTACTGATGCGGGGCTCCCATGCCCAAGGGAGAGTCCCGTGATGGCTGCAGAAGTTAGAAGTGGCGGCGGCCGCCGATGCTGTGAGTGGGGCGGGGGCAATGTGCGTGTGTGTATGTGTGCGCGTGTGCATGTATGTGTGCATGCTCGTGTGTCTGTGTGTTTGTTCAAGGAAGGGGTGGTGGCTTTGTGTGTGGGCGCGCTGTTAGTGCATGCTAGCTAAGCGAAAGCGGGCTGTGTGTGTATGTGGAAGCGCGTCTGCGCAAGCGCGACTCTTTAGAAACGAGTCCACAGAACACAATCTGCGCGTGCCCCGGTCTGCCTCCCTTGAGAGGCATCTCAACAACAATAGGTCTTGAGAGCGAGACCTAAAAAGGGAGGGTGCGCATGACTGGTTTGGTCGGCCCCAGGGGGCCAACCAAAAAGTCAGGTCTCACAACAGTGGCCAAGCCACTCCCCCCTGCCCTCAAGCAGGACCGCCTACCAACTTGTCCCCAACCAGGCACTCCTGCTTTCTTGCAGTGCGAGAAGCAGAAACATTAAATGGATGTTTTAACATTTTATGTTTCTGCTTCTCGCACTGCGAGGAAGCAGTGGGATCATGCCCCAATGGAGGAACTGCTGCTGAGCAACAGCCTCAATCCCACTCAATGTGAACCATAAAAAGTCACTAAATTAATCCGTGGTAGCTTGGCAAAAAAGCAGTATGGATGAACTTAGAGACAATGTGTGAAGTATTTATACAGCAAACAAACAGTAAAAACATAGCACATGAAAAATCCCTCATCAATTTAGAAAAAATGAGTACATTCCATAAAATATTTAGCACTAAAATGACAATAATCCGATCAGTAGAACCAGAGTTATGAATTTTTAAATTGTCAATCTCTGACATCTAGGAAAAGTTAAGGAACAGGCTACTAAAGCACTCTACGTCGTATCAACTTAGTGTGATCTAGGTAATCCTAGATATCTCATTTGGAGAGAAATAATCCCTCAGTATTGATTGTCATAATGACTGTATCTGCAAATCCAAACAAATTTCTATGTCAAATAACACCGGATTCAGAAATCCAAACAAAATGTTCTTTCAGTTCTTTATTGATAATCCATATGTGGAAGTTTAAAACTTCCCAGCTCACACCGCCGACACGTGTTTCGGCTCTTTCTGAGACTTTTTCAAGGCAAGAATAGTGTATACACGTCTGTAAATAGAATGCGAAATTCCGGATCCTCCAAAGATAATACCGCCTTCCAGGCTGCTAGGTAAAAGACAACCACGCCACACCGTGCAGTTCTTATATGATATATCTAGGGGTGGAAGGTATTGTACTCAGCATAACTCCATTCCGCAGGCTTCAAAAATTATTATAAAAGCATAGCTAGATCGAAACAGACAAAGGTCGGACACCCTTACCCAATGTAGGGCCCTGTAAATATCACGGCCCCTAATGTATATCGAGAAGTATGAAAAAGCGGGGTCCCCTCTTAGTGACTAATATGGACGTAAGACCTTGATAAGTCTTGTTCAAAGAATCCCAACGTGTGGAATATGCGGCAGCCGTCGATGTATCCATTTGTACTGTATTCACTGTGTTACTGGGTGTATTATGTGCATATTCTTTACACATTGCCTCTTAGATAAGCCTGTCTGCTTGTACAAAGCTACAAAGAGGGGGGAGGGAGCAGGGGTTATCTTGGCATGTCTCCCTTATCCTGACTAGAAGGAAAGGTCCCTACTTGGACAGAGTGCAAAACATCTGCCAACCAGAGACCCCCATTTCTAACAACACCCAAAGGCTTAAAGGTCTGACTTGTCGCCCACCAAAGGTTAGGATAAAATAGTAACTACCCAATCTCATAACTAAGGCGGAGAACCTGGACAACCATCATCATTGGGTTGGTCTTACTCAGGATGATGTCCACCATGAAGTCTATTCCCTGTAGGGACATCAATCACCTCAAAAGTTTGAATTCCATCCCACATCAGCATGAGCCAGCTGAGCAGACTGTAGACTTTCTGAACCCAGAAGTGAGTCCCAAATGGGTATGGTCTCAACTTCTTCAGTGCCCAGACCACATCAAAGGATTCTCTTTTAATGGCACCTCACCTCTGCCCCTGGGAAGTAACCTCCTATTGATAAAGGTTACACATTGGTCAATGCCCTCCTCATTTAACTGTGCTAACACAGCCCCTATGCCATGCTCTGAGGCATCAGTCTGAACAACTAAATCTTTGGAGAAGTCAGGGGCCTTGAGTACAGGTGTTGTATACATGGCCTGTTTGGTGTAATTAAAGACTTTCTGGCGACCTCTGTGCAGGTAACTAGAAGTGAGCTGGGTATAGGGGGCAAAAATGGTGCTATATCACTTAAGCTCCTGTAATACCAGTTCGGCCCAAGACTGCCCGAACTTTCATTTGGATTTTGGGCTGGGGTTCACAAGCAATGGATATTCGCTATTTTGACCTGGAGGTGCTGTACCTTTACTGCATGCATGAGGTATCCCTAGTAGACCGCTGATTCCTGCTCTATTCGGTGTTTGCTGGCCTCGATAGCGATGCCCAACTGTTGCAGAGCCTTAATTGCTTCCTGGAGGTGAAATAAGTAGTCCTCTCAACTGCTTCTGTAGACCGCTATATCATCTAAGTAAGCAGCACTGAAGGCCTTCATTCAGGCTAAGATTTTGTTCACCAACATATGGGAGGTGGAAGCTGGATTCTTCAGTGCAAAGGGTATCTGTTATGATCCCGGTTGAGCGCCGCTGCAGTTAGTATAACGGAGTTGCGACGTTATTTCCATGAAAAACTACGTTACCCAGAGGCCTTTGCAGTACTATGGGAGGTTACTTAAGGGAAACACTTCCTGTTTCCCGTGTCGGATATTCTTCGGACCTCGGACCCTGTGAGGTGTACTGCGGCTGCGGTACTCGGAGTTCTTTGTTCCTAGCTCCAAGACGGCGCTTCCTGTTGTATTTCCAGGCGTTCTTGCGATCGGCCAGTTTGCCGATAATCCTACCCCCCTTATCCTCCGTTGGTGAGTCCGGTTGACTCATGCGGAGGACGATTGTGTTTTGACCGTCTAGAGAAGCCCGACCCGACATTGCCCTCCGTTGTTTGAGCTTCTCATGAGCTCATGCGGAGGACGATTGATTCTTGATTTCCTGTCTGACGGCTTGAGTTACTTTGCAACTTTGCCCTCCGTTGGTGAGCTTGACTCGAAGGCTCTTGCGGAGTACGAAAACTCTACAAGTAAAATACGGACTGCACCAGGCTTGGTATACGGTCTGTCAGCAAGGGAAGTGCGCCTTGCTGCCCTGACCTAGAATCACCTTTGTCTTTGTTGCGCTATTGTGTATACAGATTCGTGGATACTAACATTCAAGTACAAATTCAAGTGCCTCCCTCCCCACACAGATTGCTGACGCTTCATTGGAGTTAAGGTACTGTTTCTTCAAGAATATATTATTACTGGGTGAATTAACCCTTACGGGATTACTTTGACATTACGTTATCAGCTTCATTTACGCTGTTCCTCCATGATGTCCCTTTCGCAGTTAGAACTTTAACTAAGGAGGGTAAGTACACTATCCATCCTTGTCATATGCATTCCTGTAGCCCTAGTATTAGGACTGTGTTGAATGGTTGCTGTACGTTGTGTTTTACAGGTGGGAATAGCGTTGTTTTCAGCAGTACATAGTCCCGGATGTGGGTGAAGAGAAGTATCTTCCACATTTCAGAGCCTTTCATATTATTTACAGGTAGACATTAGAAAGGGGCTTGTAGCTGGGGCATGTCACGTTGTGTTTTGCTGGTAGGGACTAAGAGAATGATCTGACTCACGTTCTTTATGTTTGTCGTTTCAGGTCTCCTTTCCCGCAGTTCCCTCCCCTCCCTGCGGGCTTTATTGCCCTCGCCTGATCCTTCCTTAACCTTAGGCTATAACGGCATTCAGGGTTTGGATAGATCAGGAGGTGGCCCTTATTTTGCATCACGCGGATTCCGAGGACTTGGAGGATAACAGTATCACTCTAAATTGGAAGTGGCCCTCTGGGGTAGAGAATTCTAAAACTCTTTTTCCCCCTCAGTTAGGGTGATCTGCAAGTACCCAAAAGCGAGGACAAAAGAACTCTCCAACTTGGCAGGCCCAACCTGCCTTTGACCTCATTAACTCAGGGGTTGGGTTGTGCATCTGTCTTGGTGACAGAGATGAGACCCACGAAGCCTATACAGAACCTTAATTGTGGGGGTTGGCTTTGGGTACCAGCACCACTAGGCCAGACTAGGGACTCCTAGAGTGCTCAATCATTCCCAATTCCAGAATCTGACTTCCTCCTTAGTGCTGGCCTTCACTTTATCTGTCAGTCTAAATGTTTTATTTTTGATATGCATGCTGTCTCTAGCATATATCTCATGGGTATACAATAGTATGCAAGCCCAGGCATAAGAAAAAACTGTGAGTCAAACTGTCCCAATCAATGGTGGCAGTCCCTCCGTTGTTCTGGTGACAGTGTAGGAGAGAGGTGGTCAGGGAGAGATTCACTCTCCTCTTCACTCCATAATCTCTCACCAGCAGCATGGTGACCTCAGACCTCTTGTAGTGGGGTTTGAGGCAAATCATCAAGTAGGTGGCCCGCCGTTGCTCTCCTTTACCCCAGAAGGCCCTGCCCAACAGTCTTGGAGGGATCTGGGCTCCATTGGCTCCATCGCCCACACTTTCTGGCCAGGCTTAAACTCCACCAAAGTGGCCTTCTGGTCATAACATGGAGTCCTGGCCGGCTTTTAAATTCTACGATGCCTTATTGCAGAACGTCTGCATCTGGGTGCTGTAGGCCAGCATTTATCTAACCACATTCTGTGGGAAGAAGGGATTTTCTAAGGAGCTTTCTCCTACTCTCCCTTAACCAGACTAAGTGGCCCCCTAAAAGGATGGCCATAGATGAAATGGGCTGAACCAAACTCCCTTTAGTGGTACCTCCCTGTAGGCAAAAATAAGCATGGTAAGAGGATTTCCCACTTTCCCCACATGGGCTCAGGCAGGGCCATAAGTATGCCCTTCAAGGACTTAATAAATCTTTCAACAACCCCATTTGTTTGGAGAGGATAGGGTGTGGAGAACTTGTAGGTTTCCCCACACTCTTCCCACATAGACTTTCTGAATGTAAAAATTAGTTAGTGCCCCTGTCAGACACTTCTTTGGGGATTCACATGAAAATCCCCATCAGGGCCTAGCCACTGCAGTTGCAGTTACAGTCCTCAGAGGGATGGCCTTTGGATACCTAGTGGCATGGTCCACCAAATCCAGGTTGCAAATATTGCCTAAGGCCATTTTGGGGTCCAAGGGTCCAACAATGTTGATGCCCACGCTTACAAAGAGGATGCCAATGACAGGTAGGGGATTCAGGGAAGCCTTAAGCTTTTCCCACAATTTTCTCACTGGCCTTGCAGGTGGGACACGTCCTACAGAAAGTATCTGAGGATTTCTTCATCCTGGGCCAACAAAAGTGGGAGGGCCTGTCAAACATCTTGTCCTGATTCAGAAATCCTGCCAGGGGATTATCTTGAGCCAGCCACAGTAGTAAGGCCCTGTAGCATTGGGGGACCAGCCACACGTGTTGCTGCATACACAGGTGCCTAAGGCTCACTATACAGAAGGTCATTCTCCCAATACATGAGGTGATCTCCAGAGGTGTCTCCAGTTGCCCGGGATTCAACTCATCGCCTCATGCCTTCTTGGGTTGGACACTCTCTCTGTGCCTTACATTACTACTACCTGGTGTTCTCAACTTAACATCCAGCAAACTCAGGCAGATCTCCTAAGGTAGCAATGTCCTCCCCGGTAGGTCTGGGGCGGCTGCCTACAGTACCCCATCATCCTGTTCCGTGGGAGTTCTGGGGTTATCTTGTGGCACCCCATGACCTTCCCATTCTTGACAGCTGCCTGGGGTGTTTTTTAAGGCTCCAGGCTTCTTTGAATTGCCTCCTGAGCAGCCATTGACCGTGCAGTCATGCAGACCCACGCAGTTAACTCCAAGATCTTTAGATGTGACATGAGCTCAAGGCAGTGTGCTCTAGGTCATTGCCTAACAGACAATCCATAGGCATGACAGGACTCCCAGCTACATTAAGAGAACCGGAGACCTCTCCACACAATCAAAGGGAACCAGAGCCACTGGATAGTGACTCTCACAGATGTCTGTTACTATAGCCTGGTGGAATGTATTGGGTATCACCTGCTCTGAGGAATTCAGATGACAAATTACATAAGGCATGCTGGTTTCTATGTCTCTCAGAGCCTCCACTCTCTGCCCATTGATGGTGACCCACTGCCTATACATTTTAGTATTGGAAGGGATGTGGGCTTTGGACACCATCTCTCTGTCACTCAGGGACACTAGGGTAACATCAGCTTTTCCCCCACACTAACTAGGGCCATCTCCTCCCCAAGCACTACAATGATCAATCCATGGGTGTGCCTACCCATTGGGAGTTGTGCCCTCCTAGTGCACTTTGGATCACCCTTGGTGTGCCCAGACCTGTAGCACTTATAGGACTAGGGGACAAACTTTCCTTTACCCTTGTCACCTAACTGGGTTTTCTTATGGTCAGAATGCGACTCGGACACTTTCCCTTGAGAATCATTTTGGGAACCTTGAGCAAACTCCTTCCTATTTTTATCTCCCACTCCTTCTGGTGGGAACGCGGACCACCCATTTAGGAGTCCCCCCCTCAGATACCTTCTTGTGGACCCTAGTCCTGAGCCAGCCGTCCACCTCCTTAGCAAGTTTCCTAGAGTTAGAGATCTTACTATTAACTAAGTGTTGGTGTAGCTCTGTAAAACAATTGCTGAACATGTGCTCTGTGGTAATCAAATTGTACAGCACTTTCTAATCAAGGACATAACTGTCCTCCACCCAGCCATCCAATGCCTTGCAAAGGTGGTGTACAAAATCTACCCAGAACTGTTGGGGCAACGTTTGGCTGTTCTTAAACTTTTGCCTCTTGTTCTCTGGGGAAGGTGCATACTTTCTGATGAGTGTGCCTTTCATGAGGAAATACCTCATCCTGTCTCCTTTCTCTTCGGTTACCAGCCCCCCTTCATTGGTAAAAGTGGCCTCTGGAGCCTCTTCAGGATTACTTGCATAACAACCTCATAGGCCTCTGACCAAATATCGAGTTCATCGCATACAACAAAGCTAGGCAAGAGGTCCTTGGGGAGGTGAACCCGCTTTTATCCAGTGGACACTGGGGTACTGCTGCCACCATTGCTACTGCACTGTGACGCTTGCCTGGCTTTGAGCTCAATATTTTACAGGCTCCTATCATGAGCCAGGCTCTTTTCTTCCAGAACAAGCTTCTCTTCCATTTAAGGTTTGTCTAGCTGAAATCTGAATTTCCTTTCAGCCTTCCTGTCTGCCAATTCTCAGGGGCAAGCTGCGGGAGGACATACGGCTCCTTACTTCAGGAGGGAGCTCTTCTCTGGTAGGCAAGTTGTTCTCCTCCTGCAGCTCACAACCTATGACAGGGCCCTTATCATCCAAGTCCTGTACATCCTTCCCTGGATTGTCATCCTTTTGCTCCTCTGGAGAGGACTACATCCTCTTGACCTCCTTATAGGCTTGGAGGGAAATCTGGACGTCCACACCTGGGATTATTTGTCCTGCATTCAGTCTCCTCTCTATGCAGAGCCTCTGCAGCTCAGCCCTAGTGAGGTCATCAAAGTTGAGTAGCTCAGTGTACATCATTATTAAAAAGGAGCTAGGGAACTTCAATTAAGAAAAGGGAAAACATTGCCAATCATAACCTAAGGAGAGTTAACCAAAAAAGGTCCCTTCTGTTGGCAAACAGTTTATCTGGGATTTCAGTGTTTCACTAGTCACTGCATGGCACTGCACAAGCAAAATTACTGAATCCCACCACTTAGCACCAATGTGAGAAATCGGGTTCGTGGTTGGCCTCAAGCAACAGCCACAATCCCAGTCAGGGTGAACCACAAGAGGTCACTAAATAAAACTGAGCTTAACCCTCTGGTAGCTTGGCACAAAAGCAGTCAGGCTTAACTTAAAGGAAATGTGTAAAGTATTTATGAGGCAAACAAATAGTAATAAAGTGAAAACACAACACAAGAAAAATCCCAAACCAATTTAGAAAAATAGAATAAGGCAAAGTGTTTTGAGGAAGACCCCCCCCCCCCTAAGGTGGACAGGTCTAACATTATGAAACAATGAAGGCACCTTATTTGTGATGTGTGCCAAAGCTGTTTGCCTATTCTTTTGAGGCAGACATGCCAGTATTCTTTGTGACTTTGTACATAGATGCTTTAAAGACCTCTCCTTGCCTTCATATTGAGCAGACTATGGGACAGTTTGCTATTTGGCACTAAACGTAGAAGTTTATCTCCCCTTAATTCAAATAAACCTTCATGGTTTGGACTTTGAATCTTGTCTCGTGTTGGTTTTCTTTATTTTCTAAGGTCCTCATCTTTTGCGACTCACATGGCCAGATCCCTCCCTTTGTCCCTTTAAGCAGAAAGCAGGGATAACCAGATTCTAAGTATCAAATTATGATTGTTTAGGTGCGCAAAACAGTCCAGGGCCATTACAATTTTCTCATGGCTGGGTTTCTGAACTCTTGACGTCCAGAGAAAACAGAAACAAATATCTGGGTACAAATGTCTGCGTTTGTATTTCATTAGGTGTGCATTCTGTGCGTTTCAAGTCGGTCCATAACAGGTGCACATATGCAGGGAAGAAAATTACTTGGATGACTTTAGTCTGACTCATGAGGTGCACAATGTAAATGTTTGTCTTGCTTTACCTGTAATACCAATGGATTATATATCTCCAAACTGCCCTTACTGTACAGACGAATATGCTTCCTTTACCCCCACACCTCCATGGCAAATCACAGTTCTTTCGATTCCCTGCACATTTTCATCCACTTATCACATTTGCCAGTGATTGGCCCCTAATTTAGTTTAATATTAGCCGTGATAAACCTCTTCAACTAGGGGAAAACTCGAGTAGTCTGCGGACACGCTTTGCCTTATTATACCAGTTTACTGGAAGAACCATTCATTCTGAGGAACATAAAAGCCGGAACTTTGTGAAAATAACCTCTATGTTTGGAGTCATTAAAGATATCAATTCAATCTCTATGCGTCCGATAAGTCCATTAAATGATGTTTGCAATCTTAAATGCTTCCTTTTCGGCGCGCTGTGGCTTAAAGCAATGTATATTACACTTGCGCAAGGATAGTTTTGTTGCTTGTGAAGGGTCACTTAAACAGAAAGATAGGGCTCCCAACTGAATGGTTTGCTCATATTAATGGGTGTGTTACGATGAAACAACACCGCAACCATAATATTAAATGAATCAGATAATGGCTGGGGATATTAATAAGAAAATCTGGTTTAATAGGTCTTAGTTAATTCTATTCAAGCAATGAGACAGAAAATAGAAATGGTGACAGTCCGTATAGTCCAACATGAAATGCGTAAAAAAAACGGTGCAATGACCAATGCAGGCAGAAGTGTGAAGATAAAAACAGATATATGCAGCACCTCAAATCACCCCAAAAATATCAGTGTTATCTGTTATTTATGAATAAAAGAAAAAAGAAAGTCGTTTTTTTTTTTAAGTTGATTTTTTTTTCTTGTAAACTAAAGCACGAGTTCCTGTGGATATTTTTGGTATTCGACAGTCAAACATGATACGATTTACTTACCTTAATATCAACTCCAGACTATCGTGCTACAAAAAAACATCATTGCCAAGTATCGAGGAAATAAATATTGATAAGGTGAACTTTGTGCAAGTAGAGATTTACTTAACTCCACTGAATGTATCTTTCCAATATTTTGGTCCTCAATATTCTGGCCACAGCATTTTGGTAACATTATGTTTCTGCAGCGGATTTTTTGATTTAGAACAGTATGTATGAACCCTCATATTAAATATTAATAGGCTAAAGTCTCCTCCACACAGCATTTAGTTGAATTATAAGCATCTATTTGAATGAAAGTCTTATGTGAATTCTTGATGGTGAGTGGCAATATAATACGGCCTCTCTAATGCGGACACTATAGCTCCTACAAGTCTGCTGCCCCCACTCTTGATGACTAGAGCACTCACTGGGTGCTATGCCTGCATATGTATTTTCTTATACAAGTTGGACTGTTCATACTTTCTCCTGCATAATGGTGACCTTTACAAGTAGCTTTATCTAACGATCCTGATGATGAACCAGTCAGAATTGGGACTCCAGCTCTCCTTATTCAACATATTACCGCTCAAATGTTATAGTGTGCGACTGGTAAGGTTAGAGTTTTGTTTGAATGGGGTTTAGCTATTTGTTACACCTAAGTCAGATAGTCAGCTGAATACACTATACCCTGCACAAGATGGAGAGTAAAACAATAGTTTCGAGAAATAAAGTCTGTCAAGGGTGCCTTTGCTAAGCTCCCAAAATCATAACAAGAATAATTTATGACTCACTGTGCCACAATCTCAAACCCACCACAGTTTATTTTATTGAAATTGACAATATGAAGTCTGGTGGCATCTGAACATGCATTGACTGAATTCACAGCCTGATGTTGGTTTATGCTTCCTCCATCCCTCCTAACCCAAAATACATTGAACGTGCACATGGAGGATATTTATTCATTTTACGTTGCTGATTAGCTTACTTTATCCTGTTTCTCAATGAGAGCAGTGACACTAGCACTGTAGATCGTGCATGTATGTAACCCACGTACCTCTAAATGAAATTTCAATAATGCATTTGTTGGCATCAATTTTTTTCATGGACCTCGTAAAGGAATTTTGTGCAATGATGCTTATAGTGATGAGAGATTGGAGAGTCTGTAATGTTTTTATATTAATAGCGATCTGTAGATTGTTATAGTTACAACATTAGGGTCTCGAAGTGATGTCAAGTTCAGATATATTAATGCCCAGGTCTTGCAGGCTAAGTCACAAATCAGAATCTGTTTTCTATTTCATTAGTATCTCTATCAGCTATGTAAGTGCAGTTAGTACTTTATGTATACGTTTGAAGAACGGTGTGCTTTTGTTTGTGTAGAAGGAGATTGTATTCATTCCCGTATGTTCAATTTGATCAATTCCTATGTGCATCTACCAGCTATAGCTATGTGTAGTAACTGATGTAAATGGTCCAGCCCTGAGCATGGTTGTCTATTTTCTTTATATTTCTGCCATTCTGTAGTTGGATATCGGACTGAGAACTAAAAAAGTTGGATTTTGCGTTACAGGTCTCAAATACGGATTTTAAACAATCAGAATTTACGGAATATACTTACTTTACTTCCCACATACAACCGTGGAAAGGGAAGGATCATGGGGTTGCCACTGTGAATAGGGTAAACACACACAAAGTCTTACCTTGTGGATGTTTATAGCAATTCCCAGTGGATCCTCATACTCAACTTTAGAGGTAAAAATAAATTTTGAAAAAGTGTGCAGATCAATGTGAGACATTCCCATTATTCCAGGGAGTATTGTGCACGTTATTTGTCCAGGTCTAGGAAAACGTATGAATCTTTCCCTTCCAGGACTACACCCTTGCAATGCAACGCCACAAGCCTTCTTCCTAGGAGTGAAGAGAAGACTACGACAAGCAAGCCTGAGCTACTTTCTGTTGTTTCCAGCCAAGATAAAGTAATTGTCAATCGTTCCAGCTACTTTTTCACGGAACCAGCTGATGCCTGGATCTAGACTTTAGGGCCTACCAGGCAAAAATGCATGCAGAAGGGGATAAATCTGGCTGCCTATTAGAATGGCGCCCATGGAGCGCAACGCCAGTGTCCCCTATCACTATGATAAGATCGGCTCTGACATGCCTGATTACCAGCCAAGTAGATGTACATGCAGTATTCACCATCCACTACCAGATGCTGCATACACACCCTACAGACTGTCAGGCCCACATTCACGACTTTCTCAAGAAGGTCACCTTTCATGTCATTGATCCTTTAGGAAGAAAGGAGCTCAATACACCTGTTACACTACAAGATAATCGGGGCGCCATGAGGGGTGCAGCTATGAATAAGACTTGACAGACTTCCTGTTGAGTTCTGTGAAACCTATGAGAACCTCCTAGCTCCTAGAACAGTACCAGATTGCACTGATAGAGGGTCTGCTCCTGCCATCGCTCCAAGAGTCACTACTTGTATCCCTCCCAAAACCAGACAAGGATCACTGGAAGTAACTCTGAACCACCCATTATCTGTGCTTTCGATGGATTACAAGATTCTCAGCCAAATCATTGGGGTCCAACTACTTGAGCACATGCCACGACTGGTTCATCCGGACCAGAATGACTTCATCCCGGGCAGCTCCACCACAACCAACATCCGTAAGATTCACAGAGTAATGGAGTTGGCCTCTGCCCAGTGGCCTCATGCAGCTTCATAGTGTAAGCCCTAGAGAAGGCAGTCAATATGGTGGACTGGGGATACCTGTTTTCAACCCTGACATCCCTGGGAGTAACAGGCAAGCTACAAAGGTCCATCAGACTTTTTACACAGAGCCCCCTCTCGAATAAAAATTGGATAATTAATCTCTCCTCCATTGTCAGTGAGCAGGCGAACTCGCCAGAAATTACCCTTGTCTGCCACTCCTCTTCGCCATGGCGATGGAGCCATTGGCACAGAGGCTCTGAGAGCAGGGCCAGACGTGGGGCATTGCCCTAGATGGTGAGACACATAGTATCCATGTATGCTGATGACATTTTAATATATGAATGAGATATCCAAAATGGCATATCAGAGATATCTTGTTGGAGTTTCTATCAGCCTCAGGCCTGGGAGTGAATTAGGGTAAGTCATGCTTGATCTCGATCGCCCCTGATTGTCCACCTCAACACCTGATGCTAGATTTGCATCTCCTTTGCTGGGAGCCCCGCACATTCCGCTTATCTAGCCTCACACATCTACCATGACATGCAAGACATCATAGATGGCAACCTCACTAGAGCGATCACCTCTCTTCACCCCAAATGGCGTTCTGAAGCACGCTCCCACTCATGGTCCAAGGGAGAGTGTCCCTGTCTAAAATGGGAATGCTTCCTTATTTTATACATTTGTTCCACAACCTCCCTGTGACTATACCACCCTGTAATACTTTTTTTTTTAACTTTTTTTTCCAGTTTACGTCGGTTCAAAATACACACATATGTAAAGCATTGCCTTGATAGTTACACTGTAATCATCACAGAAGAAAATATACACTTTGTAAATTTGCCTTAGGTGCAATATTTGACAGCCCTGGCTTGAAGAATACAATAATATCATGACAACATCTCTCCGAAGGCCAAACCTCCGCCCCAGCCCATATTGTGTTCTACCACTTCCAGTACCCCAGCATATCAACCCTCCAGGACCACACAATTCTATCATCCATAAGTGTCAGTGGTGCTTGTCACAAGGTGAGTCCAATACGTTAAAATGTATCACCTCACACCCACAGGGACAATGCCATTCTCCAGTTGAGAGTTGGAGGCGCGCCATAGAGCTTCCACATATGAACGATATGGGCCCCATATATCTTTAGGTCGAGAGGAACTGGGCATTAGGTTGGCATAGGTGTCACTATGTACATTACATTAGGCCAAGCTATTCAGCTACTTCAGCACTATAGGCACGGTTTTTCGTCCCCAATGTATTGCTACCTCCCTTTTCGCCAGAAGCAGACCTAGCGATGCGAACCGTCTGACCCCTTTGGGGAAGTTAACTGTGTACCTAGTAAAGCCACTTCCAGAGTGGGTATGAGGGGCAAGTTAACCATTTTCCCTCAAATGTTGTGGATGCGTTCCCAGTAGGACTGCAGTGAAGGGCATGTCCATGCAAGATTTGCAAAGTCAGCCTGAGGCACTGCGCATTTCTGGCAATTATGTGGTTTAGAGTGATCTATCTCATGCACTCTGGCAGGGGTGAAAGAGACATGGTGCAAACATTTTAAATGGATTCGTTTGTGCTTGCTATTGAGGGAAAATTCCTTTGTGACTGCACAGCACTTGGCCAATTGATCGTCAGTTATCGGGTGGCCCAGGTAAGCCTCCCAGTCCTTTGCGGATTTTGTTGTCACTTACGGGTCTCAGGTGTGCACTCGTTTTATACAGTTTAGAAATTAGGTGTGTACTGTGTGTGCTCTCAATTAGCATTGTACGTGGAGGGACCGACTCTGGTTCAATTGGAAAATTCGGCAGTGTTGCGCGTAAAGTGGACCGGATGCGACCTAGGACAAATCTATCCATGAAGCCACAGTCCTGGTAGTGTGCATCTTCCACTAACAAGAAGACGTGACCCCCAGGATACAAGTCTCCTAGCTTGGAGATGTGAAGTGTTGATAAGGTGCGCTGTACCAGACGTTCACCCGATATCGGGAACCAGTGAGCATTCGGGAGGGGAAGTGCCGATGAGTACAGTTCCGTGGCTCTGGTCAGTCGCCTCAATTTATCCCATGCCCAACTGGTGGTGGAAACAGTTTGTATGTCATGGGGTCCCTGGGTATACCCTGTAATACTTCCCACAACCTAACACTGGGCTAGGGAGTTTCATCTGTAACAAAGGTGTGCATAGAGTCACGCTGCGCAAGCTGCAACTACTGGTAGACAAATGAGGCCTAGGAGTCCCTAAATTTGGGCAATATTACCTAGCAGCAAATCTACAATGGCCCGCCCGCTGGCTGGCAGGGCACCTGCTGGAAGAGTTAGGATTGCCCTCAATCAATCGCTTGTAACGTGCAATTAGGGAGGTATTATTACCACAAGCGAGACTTCCCCATGAGGCCAACAGTCTGCTGCGCATAGCATAGGAAAGCTTCCGCAGGAGTCTACACCAAATGCCACTTGTCCCACCATACTCCCGCCAGATTGGTGTCAGCTCGATTGAGACATTTTGTGAACTAATTGGTTGAGAGGGATTGCGGTTATGGGAAGATGCCGGGTTGTGTACCCTAGGTGCTCTATTCCGCAGTGGTGTGCTCATACCACTTGAGTATTGCAGATGGACTGTGAATTGCCTATGGGCCATTTCTTGGTGGTGGAGCTGAATTGGCTGTGGCGCATCACCAACACCTATCCGGAACAATATCTGCTAGTACACACACTCCACACCATTGGCAGGGGCAGCTGGCTCATCACTTGGCTCACCAGAGCCGTAGTGTACACTGCACAGGACCCCTTACTGCCGACCTACTGAAGCTGGGAAAGAGACATAGGTCAAGAACTGACACACAATGAATCGAAGAGGGCACTCCAATATCAGCGTAAGCTGTCACGAAAGACTACATTCCAATACATACACTATAAAATTCTACACAGAGTGCATCACACACTGGCGAGACTACACAGGATGTTTGGGTCTGCCTCCTCCTGCCCCCGGTGTCAGGTGCCAGCATGGCTCACATTCTCTTGCGATGCCCAGTGGTGGTGGTGGTGGTGGTGGTCTTATAGTGGGAGGTCATGGGCATACTGTTGGTGGTTGTGGGCCAGGACCATCTGTACTTTATGGAGGTTGCAGGCTTGTTTAAGCATAAGCAGGCTGGAAGAGTAACAAAACATTTCATAGACTTGGCTCTGCTTATGGCCTGTAGATCCACAGGACCGCTCTGGAAAGCTGATACGCTCCCGGGACTGAAGCACTAGTGCACTGTGACACTTAATTGGGATAAAGCTGAACTGGCTGCCCTCAGGAGGAGGAGGCCAGAGGATTGCAAAGGATCCCTATAGCTGCAGAATGGGACATTCTGTTCTACAAATTATAGACACGCAAAGAGGGACTCCCTGGCTGACAAGAATTAGTACGGGATTACTGCGGGTCACCATGCTCCCCTAATCTGCTCACCCTCCCTGCTTGGCCGGGTAGTAAAGACAACGGGGGGAGGGTTTATTGTGTGTCTCCTTCATCACCTCTGTACAATCACAATAAAAGAGTATGAAGTGTGGACAATGGAAGTGGTGACAACAGCACTCCAAATGTATTTATCTATTCATTACAACTTCAGCTGTTTTTGACCTACAGTTTATATATGTTCATGTTTCAATATTGTAGACCAACGACTCCTCCCAAATTATCTATATTGCAATACATGTAAGGAACGGGAGGGGTTTACAGTATTCGTCTATATCACAAGGATCGACTGTTATTGACATGCCTTTGTAACATCAAGATAAAACTAAATTAAAACTGGTTAACAATAAAATAAAAGTATAGCTGGTCAGTGGCTAGATTAACAAATTGGGCAATTTTACAGCATTGTCACATCGAAATAGTGGGAATCGTAAATTGGAGCTGCACCCATTGTTTCAGAATCATTTGTATGATCCCCGTATACTGCTGCGAGTGCTGAGCGTTGAGACAGAAGTGTCAGTGGATGAAGAGCATTCACCTGCGGCAGACTGAGTGGTTATACTCAGAGTTAAGAAAAGGTCAGATGGTTGTCAGGGGGTGGTGAATACTTCTCCTGTAATTGATGGACAGGGCTGCAACCGACATTTTCTCCCATGATAAAGCCACAGAATCTTGAGGTCTGATAAAAATGTGCATTGAGGTAGCACATGGAACCTAGAAACACTTAGAGAGGCCCTCAGCCTCTTAGAAGGGAAGAGCATTTCAGGGGACACCCTGAGGAGAGAGCCAAACATCTCCTCTGCTAACCCAGTCATCAACCTAGACGTTCCCCCTCGCGACCCTTGCTCCAAGCCCTACACTGGCTGCCCGTCAAAAAAAGAGCAGTTTTCGATCTTCTCACACTGGTGTTTAAGGCAAGTCGAGGCCTGGTGCCAGCCTATTCAAGGAAGAAGACGAGGCCTTATGTCCCCGGTCGCCTCCTCAGGTCAAGCAATCGAAACCTGTTAGTGCCTTGCAAGATAAATAAATCTAGAATGGGAGGGCGTGCATTTTCCTATCTTGCCCCCTTTCATTGGAACAGGTTACCAGAAGAGATATGTTGCTGTTTCTCTTTGGGGCACTTAAAAAAAAGCCTAAAATCCTAGATGTTTTAGGGGTTTGCATTGCTCTTGGAACCTGCTAGTGCCATGCCTAGGCGCGGAGAGATCCCCTTGGGGATGATCTGCTGCGCCATACAAGTGTTAAATAAATAAATAAATAATTCACCACGAGGATAGATCCTCAGGACAAAGATAGAAGACTGTGGATTCCGACTTGGGAGATTCATGGATGCGGTGAGCGTGCAATACTGGGCTGCACGAACCTGCTATTCCAGGTGTACTCCACGCCTCAGCTCTGTGGAGTCGGTTTTCTGATGAGTGGAGAGCTGCAATGTCAGAGCAGGATATGTACTACATAGAAACGAATATACTCCTAGAAGTAGGAAATGTAAACTGAGACCTGACATAGGACAATTTAAAAAAATCTCAAGTTGTCCATTTTTATGTGGGAGTTGTTCATCCTGATTGTTCTTCCCAGTCCAGGTACTTCTAGTTTTGCTATTCTTATTTGAATTGCACATGTGGTCTTTACAACTGCTACCGAAAAATGCATCATTCAAAGTGTCACATGAGGGATGTGAATGTCCCACTTAGGCATCCCACAAACAAAGAAATGTCACACACATTGTTCCTGAAAAGATGGCAGCTGTCAAATTGCTGTGCATATTTGTGTCTCATTACTTTCGTCAACCGGACATGTGGTTACAACATTAGCTCCCTTCCATGATATGTATAAAGAAATTAAAAAGCTATACAGTGTGATAAATACCTCAATCTTAAGCAGTTGTCCAAGAAACCTGTCAAACCTCGCAAACACCATATGTGACTGAAAGTCCCACGGTCTAAATGCGTTGCCGTTGATGAAGTACTTTGCCAGTCTCCCTCTGTGAAGGAGGAACGAATGTTTAAAGGTCTTGACAACATTTACTGTGATTTGCACATGCTCTAACATTTCTTCAGTTTCCCCTCTCAGGAGGTCTTCAGGAGACAGGTAGATTACAGCCTAGAAAAAAAACGAAGATTACATCAAGCACATTTTGCAATATATGCATCTTTAAACAGTAATTTTTAAAGCGAAACATTGTGGTGCATTGCAAAATGCATTTGTTCAAGCTGCATACTTCTTCACTTGTTTAGAAATCACACTGAATACACTTGAGTACTTTAACACCATTTAGTGTAAAAGTGTTCTAAAGTAAGTTTTTACTGTTTAAAAAAAACGGAAAATGCATTTCATTGGATGCAGTTGTATCACCCATGTGTATAGTTTAATATGCCATTAAGCTCAGCTCAGTTGTCTGGGGCTTTCAGCTTATTGGCTGTTGTGCACACTTGTTCGAAGTTCAGTAATTGAAATGACGAGAATGTTCTTCGGGTAGTCTGGGTTTGATCAGTAAGATGATCTTTCCATCTTCTGAGATTTAATGAATTGCATCTTGTTCTGAAAGGCATTCATCAGATTTTCAGAGTACTATTTGTAGGTGATGGATTTTCCTAAGACTGGTTTAGTTGAAGACCAAAGTGAACATTTTTGTCTTCTGATCTGGTCTATTGTGATTCCTCATGTTTTGTTTATGCCTTTATCAGTTTCAGCAAGAATATTTATGGATTTTTATCATTATCATTCTAGTTTCCGGGCCAGTCTTTTCACGCTGGCCAGATGAACCATCTGTATAAAGCCTTTGGTCGCTTTTAATCTTTTGAGTAACTTTGTGCAAAAAGATCGAGCATTTTGAATATTTATGAGACTGGGAGGCAAGGAAAACACCTGGACTATCACTCGCTAAATTGTGTGCGCTGGTACAGGTAGTGAGCACTACCTGAAATCTCGTTAGCAAATGTCTTCCTTCGTGACTTTTGTTGGGTTGGTGTGGAATTACCAAAGGATTTAATTTATGAATGGCTGTATTAAATTTGTTTAAGTAGTATAAAAAGTGCAGGGTTCATCCCAGATTTTGGTTTGATATTATATCTGATATATGTTATACCAGAGGGATTGATGCATCGTTTGTGGTTCGTAATACACCAGGATGGGGTCAAACCATAACCACATTCCTATTGAATTATCTTGGCAAAGACAGCTGGTGATGATATCAGACCTGGAGTCTGCAAATGTCAGTGCTTGACAACACAGTGTTTCACCAATCACTATATGAGCATATGGATTCCTATCTTGTGGACATTGAGGGCACGGCGTTTCCTCCACGGTGGAGTGGGAAGCCTTTAAAGTTGTTACTTGTGGGTTTTCTACTAAGTCTATGGTTGGCTTCACTGCAAACTCTTGAGCAGATACTCACAATCAACCCGGACAAGGGAATAGAAGTTAAATCTGTTAGTCATTCCTCCTTTGACAGTCTAGAAAATGGTGGTGCTTTGATTATGCAGCCTATCGAGCCAGGACGCTTAACGAGGGTGATAGAGGAGGTCTGCTCTTTGTGCATCTTGAGAAGCCACTGCCTTAGAGTTGTAGCCCACTCCGTTTGGTTCTCCCTACTGGAGAAACACTGACTACCCAGTTGGTTGTTAATGATGCATGTTTTGCTTAATGCAAAAATCTGTATAAAGATCCAGCTTCCTTCACCACTTTGGCTCTTGACACCTCCAGCCTGCTATTGCTACCTCGATTGACTGTGACAGCTATGCATGATCTTGATCTTCCTTTGTCTTTGTAGGGCCTCATATTGGTCCTACACAGTCTGCCTTGGGGGCGGAAATACCTGGCTCCAACGGATTCCATCAGAATACCACACTCTTCACCTCTCCGTTCGCACCCCAACTGCTTTAGCTTTATCTTGCCTCTCTGGAGCGGGGACACCTCCCAGATTCTTTAAATGAAGGCATCATCTCAAGGATGCATAAACTCTAAAAAGACCCAACAGCATGTCGTCCGATCATCAATTATCAATCATCAATGCTGATCTTGAAAAGCTTAGTAAATTACTAGATAATGGATTGCCCTTGAATCTCCTTCTTGATACACCCTGACCAATCAGGCTTTATTTCAGACCATAACACCTCACATAAGACTTTAGGATGTCATACGTAGTTCCTGGGACACCCTCCTATGGGCTGTATGCATTGCCTTAAATGTGAAGAAGGTCTTTGACTCTCTCCACTGGGACTTTATTCTGGGAGTGCTGCAGGAGATGGACGCTGGCCCAATGTGTTCGAAATGGATTCCTCTTTTATATGCAACTCAGATGGCCAGGGTATTTTCACAGTGAGTAGGGGCACCTGTCTAGGGCGCCGTCTATCGCCTTTACTCTTTGAGATCATAAAGGAACTGCTAGCGGTCAAATTGAAACAGGGTGATCACTGGGGTATAACGACTAGAGACGTTATTCATGTTTCATCATTGTACACTTGCAATATCCTTCTCTACATCTGGGATGCACAACTGGACCCTGTCCCTATATCTCATCTATAGGCTGACTTTAAGGTAGTTTCTGCACTCATGGTTAACTGGTCCAAATCCTGGATCTTCCCTCCCTGTGCCAACTATGCACTCCTGCCTTCTCTCCAGTTGGATCCTCTACTGCACTGAGAAATGATCACATTCAGGTTGCTTGGGATTAAAGTATATCATTGCCCATCATTGGCTGGAGGATCTTCATGAAGATAGTCTGGGGAGAGCACCTTGGTCACTAAAGGTGCAGTTCACCTTTTGGTTGACACTACACTTGGGCCGGATAGCGGTAATTAGGATGATTGTGCTCTCACATCTCCTATATATTTTTTCTTGCAAGTCTTCCTTTGTCTGGTCCCGTTACTTTATTCAAGACTTGGATTTGACACCAAGCAACTGTTTAGCAGAGAGGCTGCAGATGAGTTGCGCTGTCTACTCAAACTCACAACTAATTCTGGTTGACTTTGAACAATATTATCTTGTAGTACAGCTTCAGTGGCCAGCTCGCTGGTTTGCAGATCACTTCCTTTCTCAGTTGGGTCTACCCATGGGGAAAAGAAGCCAGGATCATAATTCTTCCTTTGAGAACTCCATCAATTGCATCGCAGCTGCTGTCCACCGCATTGTATTTTCTCCAGTGCCGTCAACCACTTAACAGAAAGTGCTCCTGTGAACCCCCTTATGGGATTGCTAGCCCTCATCAATTCTATTACCCAGACCCATGTGGAATTGTGGGCTGAAAGGAGAATTTCGACCATCTCAGATTTATTTTGTTCAATAAACTGCTAATGCTCAACCTAGTCAGGGCAGAATTTGTGATCCTTGGCAGGTCATTTCCTTCTTAGAGGGCACAGTTTATTGTCTTGGACTCAGAACCCACTGTCCATGATGTAATCCAAGAACTCTACATCTTAGGGCACAGTGCATATTTGGTCTGATGGCTTTATGAAGCACATTTTCATCACTGGGATTAGGCCAAAAAATTATTTTAAGCAAAATGGGAGGGTGACATAGGCCAACCATTGCATGATTCAGAGTGGCATCAAATCGTATCATACTCCGATATGGTATCTTGTAATTCATGCTTTAAATATATCCAAATAAAATTCTAAATAGCATGTACCTTACTCCACATTGAATCAACAGGATGTACCAGGGAGCATCATTGTTCTGCCCCTGGTGCTCATCTCTGGATGCGGACCAGCCTCACATCTCATGGTGGTGTGGGTCACTGAACGGCTAATGGAACGGCATCATTGATCCTCTCTACCAGGCTATAGGGCATTGATTGAATAATTCTCTGCAGGAACTGGTATTGGGTCTCTTCTCTTGCCCAAACTCTGATAAGACCTTAACTAAATTCTTAGATCTGACCCAACTGTTAGTAAAGTGCCACATAATGATGCGATGAAAGGACCCTACCCCTCCGACTATACAGTCTTGGGGCAAGATGTCACTCCCCTGGCTTTCGTCCAATACCATCCACCTTCTGATCAGGGAAGAAAGTGCAGGCTTATACAAGTACCCAACTGCCCAATATAGTGATTCCCTAGTTGAAGCATTAAGCAAGTCATCAAGGATTATACAAGTCGCACTTGAGCATTCCTCTACTGCTACAGTGTATCATCGGTTTTCTGCTTTGTTAATTTCTAACTGACGTAGATGTGCTAACAGTTTATATTTTGATCATTGAAGCCTATGGCTAAGTGTTTAGGCTGGATAGGGATGCCAGCAACAGACTGTCCCACAATACTACTGTCAATTAGGTAAGTCGGGTGTGGAAAGGAACAGGTTGGGGTGGGTGTTATGGGGTGGGTCGATGTCACATGTTGGACAGGCGGGAGGGTGAACCTGGGGAGCTATAATATAGAGAAAGATGTACATTGCAGTAAGAAAAACGGTATGTCTGAAATATTGTTTTCTGCAGTACTATTTCCCTTGATGTTATGCTACCTCGAGAATATTACAAGCAGTATTCGTTTGGCAACTGCCAATAAACAGGTATTAGTGGTGCATGAGAAACCAAGTTTGGGTGTATGTTCTGAGTTAGAGGAAACGGTTTCAGCACAGTTTCAGGACTCAATTCTCCAAAACATTAACAAATGGTGTATTGCTTGTGATGCCTACTTAGAATTTGAAAGCATCCATCAGCATCATTCTATTTTTTAGAGAGAGCCAAGTCCAAAGCATCATCCAGGACGGAAGGGAAGTAATCATCTTGATGGTAAATTAATGTGATGATCAATAGGCTCAAGTGAAGGTAGTGATGGAGGATTAGAAAAACAATGTGGACTAGCCCACTGTGTAGAAGTAATGGAATATCAATTAGTATTCCTGGTCACTTGTAAGTATAGCTTATCAGCTATGGCACAATAGGTTTTTGTTTATAAACCCCTCACACACCAACCTGGTTGGTGTCATGCTTCATCATTGGGGTCCAACCAGGCAGCCGAATGCCGCCTGGTTGTGCTTCTACGCCTGACTACAGCGAAGCAGGTGTCGTGCAACAGTGTGGTGTGGATGAAGGTGAGTAATAAAATACACCACTGGGGATCCTTACCCAATACTTTATTAGTGGCGGCCCAGGGTGTAAGTTAAAAGTATGTGATGCAACTACAAGTAGAAAAATTATGACTACTCAGTTGACTAGGTGTTGGCGGTCTACATGTTTCAGTCCCAGAAGAAAAATTTGGCGGGACTTTCGTCAGGACCAAGGAGAAGTGAGTGAGTAGCAAAAAGAGTGCCACGTGTAAAAGATCTCCTACACACGCGCTAAGGTGTGTGGAAAAAGGACAAAAATGCAGCTGAGTTACTTACAGGCACTGCAGGTAGGCGAAAAAATCTTGGCCGTGACGCCGAGGGCACCAGACTAGGTTTCCCGCAGAGGACTCCTAACTATCAAATCGTACACGGGAGAGCCTCTCCCCGCGCCCCGATCTTCTGGATTAAATCCCCTAGCGAAGATGTTTTTTTGCCTACCTGCAGTGCCTGTAAGTAACCCAGCTGCATTTTTGTTTAAAGTTCTCAGGGAGCTGGTCAGAGAGATCATTAGGGAATAGGCACTACTCATATTAGTCAGTGTCCTTTCCCGGTGCTTGACACACCAGACTTTGAGGGAGGTACACTGTCTGTCTTCACTGCCATCGATTTAAACAGTTTAGTCCACATTATGACTAAAGTAAAGTCTGGGTCACCGGAAGACCCTTGCCCTCCTGGGGTGCTCAGAACAGTCCTTCCAGTGGTAGGGCAAGAAATACTGGCCCTATTGAACTTGTCCTTGGCATTATGAAAGGTTCCACACAAATTTAAGCAAGCTATGGTAACCCCTCGGCTAAAGAAAGCAGGGGCAGACCCGAAGAATCTGAAGAAATTTCGACCCATCTCCAGAATGCCATATCTGGATTAAGTGCTTGAGCAACATGTGCTCAGAGTGCTCTCATCCTTCTTGGAAGAGAATCAGATGCTACATGCCAGGCAAGCAGGATTCAGAGCTCACACTAGCACTGAGTTGGTGATGCTCTCAGTGCTAGATGAGCTACTGACAAAAGCTGATAGGAAGTCCCCTTTGGTGCTGATCCTATTGGACCTCTCAGCCGCGTTTTACACAGTGAACCACGTACAACTGGTGGATCGTGTCCTTCGGCTGGGAGCCACTGGGACAGTCCTTCAATGGATTGCTTCCTTTCTGAAGGGTCAGTCCCAAAAGGTCCAAATAGGGGAACGTAAATCTGGTCTTCGTGCATTGCCATGGTGAGTTTTACAGGGCTCTGCGTTGTCCCCTCTGCTCTTCAATATTTATCTCCAGCCTCTGATAGCAGCATTGGCTAAACTGGACTGTCAGATATACAACTATGCCAATGACACCCAACTAATTGACCGCATTGATAATTCCTCTCTGGCACAGCTCAAGGTGCAGAACATCCTTCAGTTTACAATGAATTGGATGACTCTGAACTCACTCAAAGTAAATTCAGATAAGATGGAGGTCCTTGCTATTGCTAAAGGGCTAGCACTTGGTCTAGCCTCTTCTGGCCACAAGAGCTTGGCACTACTCCAACACAGGTGCCAGCAGTGAAGAGCCTGGGGATTAGGTTAGACTCCAAGTTAACAATGGATAACCAGGTAGCTGCTATAGTGGGGAGTTGGGTGGGACTGATGTACCTATTAAGGAAACTTGTACCCTTTCTGTCCTTCACTACCTTGAGCAGTATGGTGTCGGCTGTAATCCTTTCACGCCTGGATTATGGCAAAGCAGTATACCTATGACTCCCTGATAAACTTTTGAGGAAACTTCAGATGGTCTTAAATGACGTAGCAAGACTGATCCTTAAATTGCAGAGAAGAACACATGTAACAACACTGCTACGGCAGTTACATTGGCTCCCTATTAAGCAGAGGGTCAGGTTTAAGGGCCTGTGCATCGCACATAAGGCTAAGTATAGAGTGGCACCCAGCTACATTAAAAACTGCCTGAAGCCTTATGCACCTGGCCGTTGTCTTTGTTCATCAGTGACTCACCTGCAGGCCTGTCGGTGCTTCAGCAGAACCACCTTGGGGGGTCGTGCTTCTCAGTTGTGGTTCCCCAGATCTGGAATAAATTCCTAGAAAGTCTGCGCGGGGAGACAACTCTCCTTCCATTTAGGAAGAAACTCAAGACCACCCTGTTCACCAAAGCGTTTGGATAAGTTCACCCCAATTCTGCCATCTGCAGGTGTTAAGACATCCCGGGTTCATGGTAACAGCGCTTAGAGACCGTTGGTGATTTTGCGCTTTACAAATATATTCTAACAATCATAATAATAACAATAACCTGTGATTATAAGGATTTACCCGCACTTTTAAGGCTGACCTAGACATAAAGGCCAATAACTGCACGTATTAGGCTACAGATGAGTACAGGATGCTGCTTTTGAAATATAATCCTACACTTTCATATACGAAGCTGTGGCCATGCGTAAACTGCATTAAGCATAAGGCTATACATTAAATTGAAGAAGCTAAAAACTAATATGGGGGAGTGTACCTGTTCTTATGAGATTGCATTTAGCTAGTGCTTACACCTGTAATATGAGGTTGTACTTTCTGCACAAAAATAGTTGTGCTCCTATTTGACTGCAGTGTTTGCAAGTGGCTATACAACAGCTCTGGAGGTTATGGATGCTATCAATTGTTGGCATGTTTAACAGGATTGACATATGAGGCCATACTTACATATAAGAGACCACACAGCAGAGGTTCGGTTGTATCTGCATATAGGATACTTCTCATGGCATATGAGGCTACAGCCAAGGCCGGGCTGGCCATAGCGGGGACTGGGCGTTTCCCCGGTGGACCCCAGGGTGGGGCTGGCTTTGGACCTCAGGCGGCTGTTTTTGTTACTGGGGCTGGCAATATCGGACCCCTGTAACAAAATTGGGTAAGAAACAGCTTGGCCGCACTACCCCCCTTCCCTCCCTGAGGACCAGCTGAGCAGTGTGCCAGGCCCAGTTTCGGTTCACAGTCTGGCCCTGGCTACAGCCAAGCATTTAAGTATATAGCTTAGCAATTGAGAGAATACCAAAGTATCTGATGCATTATCATTGCATGTCTAGCTCTATGAGCATACAAGGTTATACTGAGCAAATGCAGATGCACAGAGCATGAAAGGCTCAGGTGTATTTTTGGATTTGACTCAATGAATCAAACGATGGGGCATGTGGATACTGTGAGAATATTTTATGCATGGTATTTGTATATTTTTAGCTGACATTGTATTTTGCTTCCTTTGTAAAATATCTACTTTTATGGCCATTGTCCAAAATACAGTAAAGAAAGAATGAAAGAAATACCTTGCCAATACACAATTTTTTGGCATATGATGCCACCATGGGTCGTTTAAATATTAAATATGCTATTTTAAGGACGCCAATATATCACTCAGGCTGCTTCTGAATGCGGGTTGTAATTTTGTGTGAGAAACCACTCAAAAATATCTGAATATCACCAATAGCAGCAAAGCTTGTCCTCTCTATCCCGTTTAGAGAGATCACTGTGATTCTGGAAGCCTAGTTGGATATCAATGAAGTTGGGAGAAGGGTGCGCCTATGCTAGATGCCCACAAAGAGGAATTTTGCAGGTCAATTTCGGCACCAAAACAAATTATTATATTATCCGTAAAGAGCTTGAGACAGTAGGTGGTCATGCCATCCATGCAACCAGCCAGAGCTCCTGCTATCTGGCCATAGCCTAGTGGTAACCAGGTCACTCGGAGCAGACCGGAAAGGGCAGGGGCGGCTCTAGGCTCATGGTTGCCCTGGGCAGGGAGCGTAGGTAGGGGGCCCCGGAAGAGGGGGTCGGGCGGAGCGTGGAAGCCAGTGAAGAGGCGGGGGGATCAGGGTGTTTGGAAGTGGAACAGAGCCGGAGGCCGCCAAATCCCTGCCAGGGGCCGCCATGCAAATATGTATCCATCCTCAGAGGATTATTATATTAAGAATATATATTGGCGTGGTGGCCCCTGGGGTTTGGTGGCCTTGTGCAGGTGTACAGCTTGAACATGCCTAAGGCTGCCCCTGGAGAGGGTGAGGCAGGTATTAAAGTGGTCAGATACAAGGGAACAGAACAGCTGTGGGTGGATATCCGGGACTATCTCTACACTGCAACCTGCTCTGGTTGCCTTTCTAGGCACCCATATTTCAGGTTATGAGGATCGCCATAGAACATTCCATAATGAGGTAAATCCTATCTTAAAGGATGACTATCTCTTAATGGTCGAACTTTGATTGTAGGATCCCTGTCTGACTACATTCAGAGTGCTCTAGAAGACAAATTTGGGTAGATTGAGCCTTCCTGATATTGGGTCCCATACTAGCGATGACTCGGACTTTTCAGTTGTGTCTTACAGTAACTCATCCCTCCATTCAGAAAATATTTAAATCGCAAATTTGATCTAGTTCGCGTTGTGTGGCAGGCCTCCCGAAGCACCTTTAGACCACTAACTGTGTATAAGCACTCTAGAAAAGCTAAAGATAAAAAGTACAGGAGTAAATCATGTAACAGTGAACATTATAGAGTCACTGTCCATCACTCATATCATAGTCCTGAAATCTGGCTGGCCTCATCACGGCTCTCCCCCCTCTGGTACACCTTACCGGGGTGGAGGTCCCTTCTCTCCCACTGGATCTTCCCAGAGTGTCTTCTCTACCTTCTTGGCTGCTTCCCACCTTCGGGCTCTCCTGTGACCTCTGTTCCTGTCGGGGCATCTCTTCGCTGGACGATCTCTCCGCCCCTAACTCGCCCCCTATGTTCCTTTCATCAGTCTCTCCTTCCTCCATGGTCTGTTCATACTCCACTCCGCTTCTCTCCATTCCTTCCTGATCTTGATCACCACTGACCCACTGTAGTATTTTGTTGCATCTCGCCATGCGGTCTTGGGACCATACGTTTCCGTCACTCAGCAGGGCAGCCCTGTCGTACACCTCCTTGACTTGGAGAGGTCTACTGTACTTGCTGTCCCCCTTCCTCTGAAGCACCGCCAACTTGACTCTCATCCATTCTCCTTCTTCTAATCCAGTGTCTCTAACGTTCCTTCTCGAGTCATAGTGTTGTGTGTACACTGCTTGGGCCCTTTCCAAATTCGCTTGAACTACGGCTGGCGACCATTTGATGGTTACCATTTTCTCCTTCCACGCCCTGTTGTCCTTCGTGAATGGATCTCGGCCCCTCAATATCTGGAATGGGCTATACCCCGTGCTCGTGGGGGTGATTCGATACGCCCATATCATTTGCCATATCTCTCTTTCCCAGTCCTTGTTTCTCATTATTGCTGCTTGTATGGATCCCATCAGAACATGGTTAAACCGTTCCACCAGTCTGTTCCCCGCTGGGTGGTATATGGATGTGTGCTTCGAAACTATGCCATTTCTTTCCATGAATTTGGCCCACTTATCTGAAGTGAACTGTGGACCATTGTCACTGAGTATAAGTTTGGGGATCCCTTCCCTCAGGAAGGTGTCTGTTAGGAATTTGAGTACGGTTTCAGTGTCCATTTCTTCTTCCACTCTCACATCAGGCCACTTGGAGTACCTGTCCATAAGCACACACACATATTTCTGTGTTCCTTGTCCATCAAGAACCGGACCTAAAATGTCAATAGATAGCTCTTCCCACGGATTTGTGGGAGTGTCGAATTTACCCAAGGCTGGCCTCAGTGGTTTTGAAGTCTTGTCTGCTTGTTGACATTGGGTACACTTCCTGCTTGTATGTCCATGCCGGGCCACCAGTACCCTTCCTTGGCTCTCAACTTAGTCTTTCCGATCCCCAAATGACCTTCGTGTAGTAGCTCTGAGGTTCCGTGACGATTTGAACCTGTGTTTTCAATATTGTCGGAAATACATAATATTGGTATCAGCGAACCGCAAATGATCCATTTAGCATATCCTGGTGTTTTCGCTACGCTACGAGCAAGAGTACTCCTGGTACGAACATTTCTCCGATCTACCCATGGCATCCATCTTAGATCATGGCAGCCATTTTGTGTTTCTTGCCCTCACATACGCAATAACCTTTGATTACTTCATTTCGATTAAGGACACGCAGCCTTAGCCGGCAATTCACCTCTTTAGTGACACGTGCACCTTGGAACAGAACACGCTGTAGCTGCATGACTCGACAAAGGCTGCCTCCTCTGCCCGAGGCCAGTCCTGCTATACTGGTTCTTGTGGTCGTTGGCCTGATCATGATTAGGCGGCCGAAGCCGGTAGCCTTGCCCATTTACAACCAACAAACATCCCTTATCCTGCTTTTCTATCTTCTGCACCTGGCTCTGCTCCTTTCCTTCTGGGCCTTTATTAGGGGGAGGTAACGAAATTTACGATGAGGCGGTCCGGGTCTTGAATGAAAAGTTGACATGAGATTATGATGGAAAAGTGGGAACCCCTCGTTCGTAATGTTTTGACATCAGATATTGTCAACGATTCCTGTGCAACGCCAAATATTTATTGTTTAGGACACAAAGGTTTGGGAATGTACTAACATGTGAAGAATTTGCCTGAAGCCCAATTTTTAGTATATAAGGAGCAACCCTCTTTGTACAAATCGAACAGGCTCCTAGAATCTGCCCGTGTGTAGTTTCTGTGACTTCTGTGTCCCTGCAGTAATAAACCTTTGGTCTTTGACGCCACCATCGAGAAGCCCGTGTTTCTGTTTATTTGTGCACCAAGACAGGTGGAACTCCGGGGTCTTCGGGTGTTGTTCCCCGACACCTCTGGACGGAACCAAAAAGTCCAGAACTCCAATTGGTGCCCAACGTGGGGCGACGTCATTCGGTACCGGTCCAAAAGCCTGAAGAGTTCGAGAAGCTTCGTGTGAAGATTCCTGAGGGAGGCGCCCCACTTCATCGATCCCGGCATATCGCAAAAGTGGCCCGACGTTCTCTTCCACGAGGGTTCCCGTTCAGGACGGCTGCAGTGGTCCGTTGCCTTGACCGTCGCCCTGTCTTGGACCCGAGGTGCAGTCCTTAGTACGGCGAAACGTGACGGGTTTCTCCTTGGTGACGTCTTCAGTGCCTCAGTTAAGTATTTAGTGGTTGCTAGCTGGTTATTTCGTGAGGGTTGTTAAAATCCTTTTTGGTTCTTGGTTTGGTTTGGTTTCGTAAGATTATCACTGGTTGTTCTGGTTACGGTAATCTATTTGGTTTAGTTTGGGTATCGATACATTTGTTCGCTTTTGGCAGGCCTAAGTTCTTGGTTCGAGTGCACATTCCTGTTTGTGTTGTTTGTTCTGTGTTCCGGATTACAAAATGGTAAGTCGGAGAAATTGTATGTTGTCGTGTTTTGGTTGCAACAGTGATTCACGATTGGAGGACTCATGTCTGGTTCCTCCGATTGGGACTCCTCTATATGATCTTTACTGTAAGCATGGTGTGGGTCCTATATCGTATAATGAGGTATGGGTCCGATACACTGAAAAGGATGGTGTCCTTAGTTGGCCACTGCATGGTAGTTTTGAACCCGAAATCCTTGACAATTTAGAAGTGAAATTGTTTAAGAAGAAAGCCCGGCCGGCAATGTTTGATTCTTTCCGGTATTGGCGAAAAGAATCTAAACAGAGCGAGATTAAAAGGTTGAAGAAAGAACAGAAAGAGCAAGAGTTAACTTTAGAACAAGCGGCTAAGCAGCTGCAAGATAACGAGTCTGAGAAGGCAATGGAGATAGCCACTAGAGAGCGTAACTTAGCGATAGATAAGTGCTATCCTGCCTTCCCATCGAGTACGACTAAGATAGTAGAGGATCCCGAAAACGATCCTCTGTTGTCTTACTTGTTACGGTCACCACCACCGTATGCACAGGGTACTATGGCTCCACCTGTACCAAATGTTCAATTGCCCGTTGCTGGACAACCTGGTATTCCTGCTCCTGCCCCTCAGAATCAAGTTCCTGTACCTCCTATGGTTAATGTAAATGTTCCTACGGCACCTCCTCTTCCTGGGTTGCCGACTTCTCTACCTATACCTGTATCGCTTACACCTACTGTTTCACAAGCTATCTTCCTCGATACTCCTACTGTCCCGCTATCTGTTCCAACTGCTACTGTGTTCTCTGCATCTGCCAGTATGTTGACTCCGCTTTCTGTTTGTCGAAGAATCACTGATTCTGTCTCTAACATTCTGTCTCCTTTCTATAAATCTTTGATTAAGACTCCTACTTCTGACTCTGTACAAAGACGTAGTCAGCTCCCAAGTACTGAGGAACGGGGAATATTAGATTCCACAGCTCTCAGATGGATTTCGAAAAGTAGGAGATATAGTACGAGAGATGTACTAGATACATTTATGCAGTGGAATGAACCAACGCAACGATATGTCTTTGACGAGATGTGCTCTCTTTTACGTGAGGAACTAGAAGAAGATGACTCTGAATTGAATTTAGAAGACTTAATTAAGGTTCAGAAAGAGTTTGCTGCAGGAATGATAGTAGGTCAAAATATAAAGGAAGCGATGGAACTGATTTTAAGTTATAGGAATGATCCATCACTTCGTTCACCAAGAGACTTAGAGAAAAGTAGTACGAAGCTGAATCGCCAATATCCAATGAGGGAGGTTCCTCCAATTTGGCGCAATGCTGTACAAGCTGATGCAGTCAATGGTATTGCTGCCGCTCGGGCGCAATTCCAAAGAGTGTGGATACACATTCCGTGGAAGAGAGCCGAAGTGTTAGCAGTGAAACAGGCCTTGCCAGATCCGCGTAAGAATCCTGCTGGGTACTATAAGGAATTAGCACAAACAGTTGAGGCCTGTGTAATGAATCTGGCGGACATTGACATGTTATTTGGGAATGTAGTTCCGCAACCAATTTGGGCTAAAATTCGTAAAGAGAATCATCCAGTTGCCCTAGGCGGTGATTGGGCAGCTATCATTGCAGCGGATGGTCAGCAAAAAGGTGGTTCCAAACCCGAACCTCTAATTGCTAATCTTCCAGGTAGGATAATCGACTTAATGAAGACTCTGATGCCAGCATTGCGTGTTAATTGGGACAAGTTGTCCGCATGCAGGCAAAAGAAAGACGAAAGTGTCTCCGACTTTTTCACGAGGTTCGAAGAGACTTTTGTAGATCATAGTGGTCAGGATATGAGCACAGAAGGAGGACAGAGATTGTTTGTCGATAAATTTGTACACAATCTGCTACCCGAGCTATGCAATAAATTAAAAGATTCCGAGAGTGCGTGGGCTGTCTCTACAACTGCGCAAATACTTGCAACTGCACAGTATTATGAAAACAGGGATAAAGAGGAGAAAGAGAAATCAGATAAGAAAACGAAAGACTTAAAGACTAAAGTTCTTTTGCAACAGGCATATCCGCCTCGCATGAATCAGACTAATACGCAGCAAGGATCGTATCAAAGGACAGATTATGGTTCTCAGAGACCACAATATCAGTGGAATCAGTGTGCGTATTGTAAGAAAGAGGGTCATTATAAAAATGAGTGTCCAGTCTTAGCGCAAAATAACGCAGCAGCAGCTCAGAGAGGTCGTGGTGGTTTTGTGCAGAATTCTAGAGGTCGAGGACGAGGTGCTATGCCTCCACAGACGAATGATCGCCCTTCCAATCACTTTGATCAACGAAATGGACAGTCTGCCCAACAAAATAGATCTCAACAGTATCATGTTGAAGACTATTGTGAAAATGATGAGGGATTTCAACAAAATGAGTACTAGGACAGCCATGGACAGAGAGAGGGAGTAGTATCAGTTCCAGTGGATCAGAGTGGGCCTTATGTCGCAGTAGCAACATCAGGTGTAGTCGAACCGTTTCTGTTGGATACTGGTGCCGCAAAAAGTTCTATCATACATGCGAAACTCCCTGGCGCACCTTTGTCCGGCTTAACAAATGTTTCTGTATGTTTTTCAGGCGCCCCTGTTTACAACCCCGTATCTGGTCCTTTGTCTATTTCTGTTGGACCGTGTCAATTGAAAGCACCCCTGATTTTGACGACAGGTTGTAATGAAAATCTGCTTGGTTTAGACTTGTTAAAACGCCTATATGCGACATTGTACTGTTCTCCGGAAGGAGTACAGCTTACGTTGGGTAAAAGAATCACCTCTCCGATGTACTTGTCAATGGATGCACTCCCGCCAGAGCTGCGTTCACTCCCTGATACTCTTTGGGCGACTGGTCCTAATGATGTAGGCCTTTTAGAAATACCACCATATGTAGTCACCTTGAAAGCAAATGTAAAATTTCCACGAATTCCTCAATACAAGATCTCTACTGAAGGTGAACGTGCACTTTTACTGATTGTGCAAGATTTGATTAAGAAAGGTGTGGTTGAAGAAACTAGAGGAAATGTCTGTAACAGTCCTGTATTACCGATTTTGAAATGAACTGATCCTACAAAGCCTCCAGTATATAGGTTTGTTATTGATCTCAGAGAGGTTATTAAAATTGTGGTTCCGCAGTTTCCTGTGGTTCCAGACATTACTGCATTATTAACGTTGATTCCTGCAACAGCTACATGGTTTTCAGTCATCGACTTGAAAAACGCCTTTTTCAGCATTCCAATAGCCGAAGAAAGCAGAGATATTTTCGGCTTCTGTCTAGGAGGTCGAAGCTTCAGATTTAAACGCGCTCCACAAGGCTATTGTGAGAGCCCATCCATTTACAGTCATGCATTAAAAAGTCAGTTAGATTCCTTTGTACTTCCTCCAGGTTCTGCTCTAGTGCAGTATGTAGATGACCTTCTAGTGGCTGCCGATGACAAGGAAACTTGCAAAGCAGCTACAATTTCATTATTGCATCATTTGTCTAATTTGAATCACAAGGTGTCACCTTCGAAAATGCAATATTGCTGCCAAGAAGTGACCTACCTAGGTCATCTCTTGTCAAAGGAGGGAAGGAAGTTGACCCCAGAGAGAATAAAAGCAATTACGCAGATGAGTGTTCCTCGCACACAGAGAGAAGGGCGTGCCTTTTTAGGTATTACCTCTTACTGTAGGCAGTGGATCCCAAATTTTTCTCTTTTAGCAAAACCGTTGGTAGCTTTGACTGGGAAAAATGTTCCGAGTCCGGTGCCATGGTCTGCTGAATGTCAGGAGAGTTTTTCTGAGTTACGAAATGCACTTTGTTCAGCTCCTGTATTGGGCACACCCGATTACAGCAAGCCATTCACGCTCTATGTTCACAAGAGAGAAGGTTGCGCGTTGAGTGTTCTGACACAGAAATTTGGTGATAAACAACGCCCCTGTGCGTATTTTTCATCAACATTAGATCCGGTAGCTAGAGCGTTACCTAGTTGTTTGAGAGCTACTGCGGCAGCTGCGGCTTCCATTCGACAATCTGCTGGTTTGGTGATGAATAACATGCTAGTGGTCATGGTTCCTCATGCTGTGGATACACTCATGAACAGAACCAAGACACAACACCTTACCAGTGCGAGATTATCTGGCTACGAGCTGACATTGCTAGCGAGTCATATTCAGATCAAAAGATGCAATGTATTGAATCCAGCAACACTGTTGCCGGCTAATCAAGAGTCGAGTGATTCCCAACCCCATGATTGTTGTTTCAGAACCGAGGAGGAGACAAAAGGACGAATTGATTTAAAAGACACCCCATTGTCAGATCCAGATGGCACGTTGTATGTTGACGGGTCATGTTTTAAATTGGAGAATGGTGATGTGACTGCTGCCTATGCAGTAACAACTTTGAGGACGATTGTGGAGACTGCAAGAGTGAGTCAGAATTCTGCCCAAGCTGCAGAGTTAATCGCCCTAACAAGAGCGTGTGTTTTAGCTAAGGGAAAGAGAGTGAATGTGTTCACAGATAGTCAGTACGCGTTTGGCGTGGCCCATAGTTTTGGCCGTTTGTGGAAAGAAAGAGGTTTCATTACGTCCCATGGGACTAAGATTCAACATGGTCAGTTAGTTAACGACTTGTTGGAATCTCTAACCTTGCCGACTGAAGTTGCGATTGTGAAATGCAGTGCGCATAAAGCAATCACGGATGATGTTGGTCGTGGGAATGCTTTTGCTGATGAGACTGCTAAACAGACAGCTAGAAATATGATGAGTAGAATGTATGTTGCAACGTCTGCAAGATGGATTTCCGAGTCTGGAATGTGTGAGGATATAGTGGAAAGTGTGAAAGAGATTCAGAAAGAGGCAACTGAGGAGGAAAAACGTGCATGGAAAGAAAGTACGGGCAAGTTGGATTCGAGTGGGTGTTGGATTGACTTGTCGGAACAACAGCGTTGGATGCTGCCTGATGCGTATGTGCTTGCAGTGGTGACAATGGCACATGGAGTAGCGCACATAAGTTCTAAAGGAATCTGTAAAATGTTGGCCCCGGTCTGGAAGAATGATGGGATTAGTAAATGTGCAGAGAGAGTGGTGAAAAATTGTATGGTATGCCTGATGCATAATCCTGGCAAGGGAACTCCTACTCCTGCTGGTCATTTCGCTCCACCCTCTTGCCCCTTTGAAGTGATTCAGTTAGACTTCATTCACATGGATCGGTGCAATAACTTAAAATACGTCCTGGTGGTAGTTTGTGCTTTCTCCAGATGGATCGAAGCATATCCACTAAAGGACAACACTGCCCTATCAACTGCCAAAATTCTTCTCAAAGAATATTTCCCTAGATATGGAATGCCACGGATTGTATGGTCAGATAACGGAAGTGAGTTTATAGGGAAAGTTATGCAGAGTGTGTGCCGGTTTAGGTATTAAGCAAAAATTTCACAGTGCAAACCATCCCCAGTCTGCTGGTTTAGTTGAGGGTTACAATGGCACCCTCAAACTAAAACTTGCTAAAATACAGGCATCCACGGGTTTATCCTGGCCAGACGCACTACCCTTGGCTTTGTTATCTACAAGAGCGACTGTGCATTCTAGAGTAGGGCTTAGTCCATACGAAATTGTCTTTGGCCGTCCTGCTAATATTTGGGGAGTGCCAAGGCCAAAGGAATTTTTGTTCTCTAGAATACCCAATGTTGATTGATTACCTTTACGACTTGACTGCTGAATTGAGTCTTATTCACCAACAGGTTTTCGATGCATTGCCAAAGCCTCCGGAGAGTCCAGGTCATCAGCTGAAACCTGGTGACCACGTTGTGGTACGAAACTTTACGAGGACGAAGAACCTTCAGCCCAGATTTGTTGGCCCCTTCCAGGTGTTATTGGCGACGAGAACTGCTGTTCGTGTGGCTGGTCGCAAGCATTGGATACATGCAACACATGTCAAACGTGTGCCCCTACCACTTCCTTACGACAACTGGGTGAAGAAGGGAATTGGTGCCTCTGAATTCGAGCAAACACCTAAGTTTATCCCTTTCAGCGATGCCGAATTGATAACTGACACTCCGAACTCTGACTCTCCTCCTGAAACTACTTCTTTGACTCCTGAACACTTGCCCTCTGCATCAGAAGAAACTTTGCCATCTGCGAACTTTAACATTGCAAACTCTACTGACAACACACTGTTTCCTGATCAAACGATTCCTGCAAAACTAAGATACAACTTACGATCTCGTAATATGGACAAATAAAGCAGGAAACTGCCTATTGTGATATTTGAAATTTTGAACTTTTGCCTTCAGCCAGGAAGTTTGTTATTGTTTTATTGTTTTTTAAAAAATTGCCTTGCCGTCTGGGTAGCCGTAGGGTCGTGGCTGTGTGCCTAGTTGAATCTGCGGGGGTCAGACACAAGGTCGATCTTTCTGTTAGTTCTGGGAACTCCCAGGGCTGATAGAGGCATTTTCATCTACGTACACATCATCAGTGGTCGCGAGCAGATTGTAGAAGATGGAGCTTCCTGCGCTGCAACGAGAAAATGTGATTTATGTTCGCAGAAACAGACTTTACAGAATCCTTCATAGTAAATGTTTTCTGATGCAATGTGCTATTACATTTTTAATTGTTTTAATAACGTTGGTGGGTGGAATCGTTTTTGGTATAAATTTAATATTTGTGCCAGTAACTACAGTACCTCCCCTGGATCCTGCTACTTCTACTGTTTCTTCTATGCATTCTTTTCACTCGTTTCCTGAACATGAGCAAGCTCGACGCTCAGAATTTATCAATGACACTTTCGTACAACTCTTGCACCAACACCAACTGGTAGTTAACACTACAGACTGCTGGGTGTGTGGCTTGATACCCCACACTATGGATAAAGGCATTCCCTATCTGGTTTTGCCTTTTAGCTATAATGGATCATTTCAGGCCTTTCAAACCATCTTTGCTTATGCCCTTGAAACCTATCCTCCGCGTCCACCACGTTCCACTAAATATAACTCTGCCAACAAAGCCAGGGAATTATTGACATGATCAAGGACGTCAATAATACTCCATCTTACCCTAGAGACGAATTGCGAGTATATTTGAGTTGGAATTCTTCAGAGTATCGCCTTAGTTTGGGAGAAAGCAAGCGTAAAAGCTCAACTCCAATCTGGGTCGTACCTCACCGAGGTCAGGTCTGTTTGCAAGGAAACTGGAGAAATCCGAGAGCTCAGCTAGGGAGGAGTGAGTGCGTAGAGACTTACGTGTTTCCGTCTAACTCTTCCCCTGCTTTTCTTACTGCTAGGGGTACCTACTTCATCTGTCAAGACAGAGCGTATACATGGTTGCCTGCTGACTTTTCAGGGTCATGTTATATTGCTCGATTGTTACCTCCAACGTACACTGCTTCTTCAGACTATCACAGGACCAGAGTAGCAAGAGGTGTTTTCAGCAAGGAAGACACCGCTGGTCAGGAAGCTGGAGACTTCTTCAAAGGTTTCCTTCCGTTCTGGGGGCCTATGGCCAATAGTAGAAACATATGTCAGCTAACACGGGTAGTTGAATCTACTATTACCGAAACTGCTGGTGCCCTTAGCAATTTGACAGCTGAGCTTCAGGCGGATAGACTCATGATGTTGCAGAACCGTATGGTTCTAGACGTAATACTTGCAGATCGAGGTGGGGTATGCAGAATGATCCAATCGAGCTGCTGTGTCTTTATTCCCAATAATGCTCCAACAGTCTATGAGGCGATCTCTAAGCTACACAAGATTTCCGACTCTATACACGTAGACAAGGGAAACTGGTCCTTCATGGAGTGGTTTTGGACTCTGATATCAGCGTGGGGATGGAAGGTTCTGATGGTCATTGGTGTCATCTTAGTATTCCTGTTCTTGTGTTGCCTGATTATCCAGTGTGGTCCTGCTCTGTGTAGTCTTTGTGCTGCAACCTGTTTTAGAAAACCACCTGCGTTTGGAGAAAAGGCGCGAGAAAGGATGATGATACAACAACATGTCACTGACCTGATGAGCATAGAATTAGACTCTGACATAGACTGAGTCATTGCCTATGTAAGGGCAAAAGGAGGGTCTGAGGTTCCGTGACGATTTGAACCCGTGTTTTCAATATTGTCGGAAATACATAATATTGGTATCAGCGAACCGCAAATGATCCATTTAGCATATCCTGGTGTTTTCGCTACGCTACGAGCAAGAGTACTCCTGTTACGAACATTTCTCCGATCTACCCATGGCATCCATCTTAGATCATGGCAGCCATTTTGTGTTTCTTGCCCTCACATACGCAATAACCTTTGATTACTTCTTTTCGATTAAGGACACGCAGCCTTAGCCGGCGATTCACCTCTTTAGTGACACGTGCACCTTGGAACAGAACACGCTGTAGCTGCATGACTCGACAAAGGCTGCCTCCTCTGCCCGAGGCCAGTCCTGCTATACTGGTTCTTGTGGTCGTTGGCCTGATCATGATTAGGCGGCCGAAGCCGGTAGCCTTGCCCATTTACAACCCACAAACATCCCTTATCCTGCTTTTCTATCTTCTGCACCTGGCTCTGCTCCTTTCCTTCTGGGCCTTTCTTAGGGGGAGGTAACGAAATTTACGATGAGGCGGTCCGGGTCTTGAATGAAAAGTTGACATGAGATTATGATGGAAAAGTGGGAACCCCTCGTTCGTAATGTTTTGACATCAGATATTGTCGACGATTCCTGTTCAACGCCAAATATTTATTGTTTAGGACACAAAGGGTTGGGAATGTACTAACATGTGAAGAATTTGCCTGAAGCCCAATTTTTAGTATATAAGGAGCAACCCTCTTTGTACAAATCGAACAGGCTCCTAGAATCTGCCCGTGTGTAGTTTCTGTGACTTCTGTGTCCCTGCAGTAATAAACCTTTGGTCTTTGACGCCACCATCGAGAAGCCCGTGTTTCTGTTTATTTGTGCACCAAGACAGGTGGAACTCCGGGGTCTTCGGGTGTTGTTCCCTGACACCTCTGGACGGAACCAAAAAGTCCAGAACTCCAGCGCGAGTAGCCTGGGGATGATTCCCTTTGGCGGTATCACCTTGTCTCCTCTGTATATGAACAACCCCTGATCATCCACCGAGAGTTCTTCTCTCACCTCATAGTGCCTCCACAGGTACCCACTTAGATGTTTTTTCTCTGGCCACCCACTCACTATGCATTTCACTACCTCCTGTAGATCCTGGTCTTCTCTGTAGGCTTCCTCCCATTCTTGGTTGCTGATGTCCCTTTCATTTTTTTTTTTTGAAATATATTTTTATTGCAGGAATCAGTAAACTGTTACAAATATGACCAGCATCAAAAATACACTGAAATCAATCGACTGCATCCCGTCCACCCCCCGCAGCACGTTTTTATACACTATCATCCAGCCCACAGTTCAAAAGTCGGGCGATAAAATCCAGTGGGGGTTCAGCAGGAGCGAAAGGCTGGTCCGGATAATCCACTGTCCGTCATCTGCTTTTCTAAACAAGCCCCCAAACCCAAAAGAAAGTCCCACCCACAAAACACTAACTTGCAAAGAAATCCCTCCCCCACCCAACCCCGCCATCAGTGTATGGTAGCAACCGCAATAGGATTCGTGAGAGGACCCAAGACGAGCGTATCAGTAACAGAAAACACCATCGCCTATCGGGACTCAGGGCGCGCTGCTATCTCACTATCAGAGTCGCTGGGGGCGCAATAGTCTCTGAGGGCCTGCACTAGTGTCTCCCATTCCAGCGCTGTCTCCTGTGCTCGTTCGTTACGTTGTCTCCCAGCCAGTTGATATCTCAGCGTGCTTTCCCCCGCCGCCCACTTCAATAGTTCGCTACGCCATCTGCTCCCAGTCGGACCAGCTCGTGCCTTCCAGTTCCTGGTCACCTCTCGTTTGGCCAAGAGAAGCCCTAAATCAATAAATTTACTGGAAATTTTGTTTTTGGGGGTATGTGGAAACCAATGCAACAGACCCACCGCCGCATCAACCGATAGGGGTCTCCCCGTCACCTCCGTCAGGGTCTTCTCCACCTCCACCCAGTAGGAGGATAGACCCGGGCAGGCCCACAACATATGGAGGAGGTCTGCCTCTGGCGCCGGGCATCTGGGGCAGGCTGCCGAGCCCGTGGCGAAATACTGTTGGATTTTCGCCGGGGTCAGGTATGCCCGATGGAGTACATAATAGTGGACCAACTGAAAACGGGCGTGACGCGTCCCCTTCCAAGCTCGCCGCACGAGCTGAGACCAGGTCGCTTCCGGGATTTCCTTGCCTATGTCTGCCTCCCAACGGACCTTGAGGGTCGTAAGGGGGGTCAACCCTTCATTGATCAATCTACCGTAGAGGCAGGTGACCGCCTTCACCGTGCCCGCAGACATCATGACGTATTGGCACACCGGAGACGTAGGAGGTTCCTCCTGTCCGCCTTTCCAATGCGCCTGGATCGCCCGGACCAGGGCCGAGTGCAACAGGAAGTCCCCTGGGGGAATCTCGAAGCGGTCAATGAGCTCCTGGAAAGGCAAGAGTACCCCGGCCTCATAAAGATCCCCCACCAACTGCAACCCCGCGTCCTCCCAGTCCGCCAATCGTGACCAATCCCCGCCATGGGGCAACGCCGTCAGCATCCCCAATGGTATTTCCGGCGCATATGGTATCCGGAGTTGGCCCCTGGCGTGAGCCCGGTTCCAACACAGGCGAATGGTCTTTTCCTCCAACGTCAGGTCCTGTAAGGTCAAACGTTGGCGTAGAGCTATGAAAGATAGGACATGCCTGGCCATCCCTGTACCTCTCCTGTCCTCCGGGCCTCGGAATTCCCTGGCAACCTCCTGGGTGAGGGTCTGGAGCTGCGCCGCCAGATAGTATTTCTCGAAATCCGGCACCGCAAGTCCACCCTCGGCTTTCGGCCTCATCAGGGTCTTAAGGGCCACTCTACGGCGGCCCGAGCCCCAAAGGAATCCGGTCATCGTCGACCGTAGGAGCCTAAACGTGGCTGGCGGGATCCAAACTGGCAGCGCCCGGAAATAGTATAGCAGTCGGGGGAGAGCCACCATTTTGAGGAGGGCGACCCGCCCCGCCAATGAAAGCGGCAGTGTAGCCCAGAAGTCCATATTCCCCCGTAGAGCTCGACTGCATCTGGCGATGTTTCCGTCCAGAAGGTCAGATGGATCATGATAAATGTACACCCCCAAATATCTGAAACAGTCAGGTTCCCATCTAAGTCCTCCATTGAGGACTGGACTAGGGGTGCCTCTACGGACCGGGAAGAGGCATGTCTTGGTCCAATTTACCCGTAGGCCCGAGACCGCCCCGAACGCCGTGAGCGCCGTCTTAGCTCCATGTAGGGCCTCGACTGGGTCCTCAAGGAAGAGTAATAGGTCGTCGGCATATAACGAAACATGGTGCGGGCCCGAAGGGGTCCAGAAACCACTGTAATGTGCCCCCGACCGGAGTAGCACTGCGAGGGGCTCCACCGCCAGCGCAAAGAGAAGTGGGGATAACGAACAGCCCTGTCTCGTGCCCCTTTCTACTGGGTACTGTGAGGAAATTAATGGGCCCGCCCGAACCCTGGCCGACACGGAGGCGTATAAGACCGCGGTCCATCTGATGAAGCCCTCACCGAGGCCAAACCGTCGCAACACCGTGTGTAAGTAGTCCCATTCCAGGCTATCAAACGCCTTCTCTAAGTCCACCGACAGGACCACTGGGCACGGAGCATCTATTAGCGGCTCACCCAGCAAGCGGAACAACCTACGGATGTTCATTGTTGTATTGCGCTTGGGGATGAACCCGGCCTGGTCCTCATGCACTAGGGAGGCCATGTGGCCAACTAGTCTCGAGGCCAGGATGCTGCTCAGAATCTTATAATCGACCGTCAGCATCGATAAGGATGCCGGATCGGTGGAGTCTCGCCCCGGCTTGAGGAGGGGAACCACCAGGGCCTCACGCATCGAGCCAGGCAGTCGGCCAAGCCTCTTCGCCTCTCTATAAACAATCACCAGTCTCGGAGCCAGGAGGTCGGCATAGGTCGCATAAAATTCCACAGGAAGACCGTCTAGTCCTGGGGTCTTGTTCCGCGCCATCCTTTTGATGGCGCTGCGGACCTCCCCCAGTTCGATATCGGAACCTAGGGCTTTCGCCACGTCAGGCTCCACCACCGGGAGCTCTAGGGGTCCCAAATAGTCCTCAAGAAGGTCGGGGTCTTTGGCAGTACGACTGCGATACAACTGATCGTAGTAGTGCCGGTAGCAGCCTAGAATCTCCGGTTGAGTGTGCACCATAGTCCCGTTCGCCATACGCATGGATGTCGTCAGTGAGGTCTGGCGCGTAGGGTTAGCCAGCCATGCCAGCAATGCACTCGATTTATCCCCTTCTGCAAGGGACCGAACCGTATAGGCCTTGTAGTCGAAGCAGCGCAGCCGCTCGACCTCAGCCGCCACCGCCTCCTTCGCCTCCGCCGTGCGTCCCTGGAGTTCAGGGCGCCCGGGGCGGCGGAGTTCCAACTCCCGAAGCTTCCGATCGGCCACCTCCAAGTCATCGAGGATAACCCGCCTCATACCTACCTTCTTGGTGATGCAATAACCCCTCACCACCACCTTAAAAGCGTCCCATTCCAGCGCTCTCGAGCTCGCAGAGCCCCCGTTGGACGCGAAATACTCCTCGATCTTATCACCTAAGTCCGCTCTGAAGACAATGTCCTCGAGCATCTCAGGGCGTAACTTCCAGGTGGGCACCGCCGGCGCCCCCGGAAACCAGCGAAGGGCCAGCAGGAGGGGGTTATGGTCCGAGATGGTCCTAGTCAAGTATTCGGAACGGATGGCCGCTGAAACCAGTTCAGTCGAGCCAAGAAACCCGTCCAACCGAACGTGCAACTCGTGAAGGCCCGAAAAGTAGGAGTAATCTCTAGTGTCGGGGTGTTGCGCTCTCCAAATATCCGTCAAACCCCACCGTGTCTGCCAGTCTCTACGGCCCTTGGCCACGCGGCGGACCGGAGAATCAGGGAGGGGCGGGTGCGAGCGATCGGTCTCCACATCCACCACTGGTCCATGTTAGGTGCGTAAACACAGCAAACGTTCAGGTCCCTCCCCCCCAGAGTACCAGAGATGGCCACGTAACGCCCCTCGGGATCTACCACTGAGTTTGTGACCTGGAAGGGAACCCCAGCCCGGATCCAGATTAGCGCCCCCCTGGCATACGCTGAGTACGACGTGTAGAAGACCTGTCCCCTCCATCTACGCTGTAGCGCCGCCCCTTCCGCCTTGTTCAGATGGGTCTCCTGCAGTAGCGCCATTTGTATTCCCCTACGCACTAAATAAGCGTGGACTTTGTGCCGCCTAGACATGGTATGAAGCCCCCGCACGTTCCAAGTAATACACTTCACATTAGCAACGTCAGCCATTGTCCCATACTGTGCGTGCAAAGTCTCCCCATCTGGGTCTCAGCAATAGGCAAACAACAATCCCCCCAACACTGATGGCGGCCATTTCCCCCAACCAAAACTCAACAAGTCTTACGTTACCCAAACCCCTGCCCACCCTCCCCAGAACAGGACCCAAAGAACTCCATCTAGTTCCCATCCAAACCATGCCCTCAAGAAACCCCCTCGTCCCAAACTAATCCTACAGTCGCCACCGTAGGAAGGCCTTAAGGGCCAGGTGCGGGCTGGGCGGTGGCAGTGGGCCCTCGATGCCCTGGCTGCCAGGACTAAAGCAAGCCCTAAACAGTAACGGAAACCCTCGGGGCAAAGGCAGGGCACCCCACCCCCCGCTTCTCCTGTGATCATGTTGAACCATCGGCTCCCTCCACCCCCGCTACGGGCCCCCACCCAAAAGGATACAGCTCACCCCGTCAACCCTGTCCATCAAGAAGGTCCTCAACCGATTTTGGTGTAATCACCGGTGTGCCGGTACTATCTGTCACCGAGTTCTCCGAGTCCGTCGATGCCCCCTCGTCACCAGGGTTCTCTTCTTCTGCGATGGCATCCTCTCGTGACCCAGACAGGGCAGACAACACCTCCAATACACCTTTCCGCTCCGTCGATGTCTCTGCGGTGGTAGGGCCGCCTGAACGGCCCCGGCGACTCCGCACCCTCGTGGACCGCCGTCGCTGTCCCGGCTCCGCCGTTGTCTGAGATGTGGAGGCGAAGCCATCTTTCCCAGCTCTATAAAGTTCAAGCCAGTTACAGGCATCCTCCGGGGTATCAAAAAATTGAGTCTTGTCATCTACAATGACGCGGAGCCTTGCAGGAAATAGGAGCGAGTATTGAATGCCCTCGCTCCGGAGCTCGCGCTTGATCGCCAAGAATGAGTACCGCCTACGCTGGGTTTCATAGGTGTAGTCCGGGAAGATGTTCACCTGGCTGTTCTCCACCTTGAAAGGGCCATTATGTCTAGCGGCATTGAGGATGAGGTCCCTGTCGCGAAAATGTAGGAGGCGCGCCACCACCGGGCGCGGCGCCCGGCCCAGTTGCGGTGGCCGTGCTGGGACTCTATGAGCCCGTTCAAGGGTGTAGAAAGAGGATAGGCCCTCCGGGGCTACCGTGTCTCGGAGCCAGGCCTCCAAGTAGGCCACCATGTCGCCATCCTCGATCTTCTCCGGAAGGCCTACCACTCGGATGTTGTTGCGCCTGTTACGGCCTTCCGCATCCTCCGCTCGCTGTTCCAGGGCAGAAATCCGGGTTAGAGCATCTTTCATTGTCGCGGCCAGGGTTCGCTGCGCCGGCTCCCTGATGTCCCTTTCATGATCCTCCATCAGTGCTACCATTTCTTCCATGGCGTCCTGATTCTCTTCTTTTTTCAGCAATGCTGCCCGGCTTAAGTAATCTGCGACCTTGTTTCTGTTTCCAGGGATGTATTCCAAATCATACCTATATTCTTGGAGCTTCAACGTCATCTTTGCAATCCTGGGAGTGGCGCTAGCATGTCCACTGGACGTAAGTACCTTTACCAGGGGCTTGTGGTCTGTTTTTAACTGGAATCTTGTTCCCCATAGAAATTGTCTGTATCTGGTCATAGCCCACACCACAGCGAGCATCTCCTTTTCTATGACACTGAATTTCTTTTCTGTTTCACTCAGCATTTGGGATGCGAAACTCAGCATCTCCACCACTCCTTGCCCCCTATCTTGCATCAGGACTGCTCCCAGTCCTTTGTCGCTGGCATCTGTGGGGAGGATTGTGCTCCCCTGAGGGTCGTATCCCTGCAACGGTATTGCTTGCACCACATCTCTCTTTATATTCTAAAACTCTCCCTGGACTTCCTCCGTCCATCTGAACACCATCTTTTCCTGTGTTAACTGCCTCATATGGTGGGTCTTTGTCGCGAAGTGAGGGACAAATTTGCTATAATATTCGGCCATTCCTGGGAATGACCTGACCTCTTCCTTGTTGAACGGTGGTGGCGCCTCACATATGGCCCCCACATTTTCCGTCTTCGGGGTGATTCCTTGTACCCCAATCTTGTGTCCTAGGTAAGTCATCTTCTCCATTCCTAGTCGGCACTTCTCCCACTCCGCCGTTAATCCTCTCTCTTCCAGCACTCGCAATACCTTAGACAGATTAGCATCATGATCCATTCTGTCCTTGCCCATCACCAGGATGTCGTCCTGGAAGTACTGGATACCCTCCATGTTCTTGAAGAGTTGGTGTATCAGTTTTTGAAATACTGCCGCCGCCGACGCCAGCCCGAACGGCATCCTACAGAACTGGTAGCACCCAAAGGGTGGGATGAATGAAGTGAGTTTCCTGCTCTCCGGATGCAGCGCTATCTGATGATAGGCCGACGTTAAGTCGATAGTGGAGTACCACTTGATTCCTCTGGTCTTTGCCAACATCTCCTCGATACGTGGCAGTGGGAACTTCTCCACCACTATGTTCTTGTTTAGTTCGCGCAGGTCCACGCAGAGCCTGACCTTGCCGCTTGGTTTCATCACCACCGCCAATGGCGCCAGCCACTCCGCACACGTGATAGGCTCAATTATGCCTTTCTTCTCCAGCTCCTGAAGTTCGATTTGCACTGCTTCTTTCACCGGCAATGGCACATTCCTAACTCTGTGCCCTACCGGTTTCGTATCTGTTTTCAGGATAATTTTATGCGCAAACCTCTCCAGCTTCCCTACTTTCCCACCGAATACTCTGGGGTAGTCTTCCCTCCATTTCTCCAGGTTCGGCCAATGTTCTGGCTTCATTAGCAAGACTTGCACTGCTCCTCCTGGGTCCAACTTGATGCCCAGGTCACCCTGGTTTATCCATCCTAGCACCGATGGTCCCTTCTCTGAGACATATAGTTTTCAGACTGCACAGCGACCCTTGAATTCAAACTTGAGTGGTCTGAAGCCCACCATGGGTATGCGGTCTCAGTTATACGATACTGGCCTTGTGTCCAGCTTCTCCAGCTCCGGGCCCAGTTGTGGCCTGAGCTTTTCATTCCATACCTCCCGTTTACACTATTGTGTATGGTGACCCAGAGTCTGCCACTATGCGGATTGGTACTCCTCCAATATGCATGTCCAGCACTGGTTTGCTTGATCTCTTGGAGTCCACACATAGCACTTGGTCGTAGATGCAAAGGACTGTGTCGTCCTCTTCCTGATCGCTTCCTTACTGGTCCTCTTGCCCCTGATCCACAAATTTCACCACATTCCTGGTTGCTTTTCTCCGACACACCTTCTCATAGTGTCCTACGATCCCACAGAACAGGCACTTGGCGCGGAATGCTGGGCACTTCCTCTCGTGCGCTTCATGCGTCATGCTGCCGTACCGATAACACGGGTTCTTGGCACCCTTTGGATGGCCTCCGGGCGGCCCTGGCTTTCCTTGCCACTTGTTCTGGCCTCTCTGTGGTGTTTCCTTTATCCTTTTTTCTCTACTGGGGGCCTCCTCTTCAATTCTATTTACCATGGGCCTGGCTAGCGTTTCCTTTCTTGCCGCCTCTGCACACCGCCTCGCCAACTCTGCCTTTTTGACGATCGCGATTACTTCCTTCAAGGAGGAATCCCCAATGGTCCACAACTTGTCCTGTACCGCTTTACTTGTCGTGTGCATCACTATCTGATCCTTTATGAATTAGTGATGGAAATTTGCGTATCTGCACGTGGACGCCAACTTTTTGAGTGCCGCAACATTTTCATCGATCGATTCCCCCACTCCCGTTGTTGGAAGTTATATCGGTCTATTGAGACACAGACAGCCGGTCTATAATGTTCATTTAATTCTTCTATCGCATGGGCATATACGTCATCATCATTATCCTGTCTCTGTTTGTGTACCAAGTTCTTGAACACCCTCAGCCCCTCCGGGCCCAAATTATGAAGCAGTATCTTCCTTTTCCTTTTACTTGTAAACGGTTCTTCATTCTCATCCTCCAGCACCTCAATGTAGTTGGCTATATATTCCCTCCAGTCCTCCCATTTCATTAAGGGTTCACCTGGTTTGGGTAGAAAAGGTATGGGCGCCTTTGATGAGGAAGCCTGCGCGCCCATGGTTTCGCGCTTCTCTCGTGGTGGCATCTCCCCTTGTCCCTTGGGGCTCCCTGGTGCGCTATCCTTACTCACCCCTTCTCTTTGTCACCACCGTCTCTATTCACCGAGGTCGCCAGTGCTGTTCCCCCCGCTGGGCACGCAACAGGTTTTGGTGGCCCCTTGTCTCTGCTCTGCCGTCCACTGCTGGCTGTGTGGCAGTATGCTCTAGCTGCCCTGCCATCGTGGTTTAGTGGAGCTCCACCGCCCCTGCCCTTCTAGCCTGGGGCTTCCTATGTCTGGGCACCCTTGTACCTGTTTTGTCCGGCTTGTGGCGTGCACTCTGCAGCCCGGGGATTTCGGTCACGGCCCTGCAGCGCTCTTTGTGGTCGTGGGGTGCTGTAGACGTTGTGTCCAGCGTGTATTGTACTGTGGGTGACACTGCCTGATATGTGTACCCCGCACGTGAGTTCGTTTCATCTTCCTTCGTTATTTTCTCTGGTTCCCTTTTTTTTTCCGTAGGATCCGAGCCTCGTCGCCATTGTAAAGATTTGCTGCCCCCACAGATGACAGGACCACGTCTGGTGTAAGTAATCAGGTTTATTCTTACAACCGCACAGAGAGCGCCGAGCCTGCTGCTTCCCTAGATCCAGCAGCCGCACTGAAGCTTTCGCGCGCTTCACCAAAATGGCGGGTCGGCGTGTTACGTCACGCCGACCCGAGCACTAGAACGCTAACTCTACATACTCGAAATGAGTGATAAAGACATCTACAAAATAGCGAGGATACGAAATGCAATGGACCAATGCAGAACATACGTCCCAAACGATAGGAAGAAAAAATGTTATAGTGAGCTTTAGAGAGCATAAACACAATGAGCTTGGTCGCAGAACTGCCCCTGGCAGTTGTACAGAGGCAATTCTAACTATACAAAATTCCTACATCTTTGAACAGGAGTTGGACGATATCCAGCCCCTGCTCGCAAAAAAAATATTTATTCATTTTAGGCATGGAGTTTTACCGTTGCGTGCCTTCATAAAAAACTGGGAGGGGTCCACAAATAGGAAATGTCCGGCTTGCAACTTCCCCGAAGAAACCGAAATACATGTACTATTTGTCTGTAGAGGTTACGCAAAGGCCAGAAAGCACTGGCTAAAAACAAATCAAATATGCAAATTACCATCGTTTATTCAATATCTCGTTTTTTTTTAACATGTGGTGTATTCGCAGGACCTTCCTTAAAGGACTGCAGCAGTAAAGGGATAGTGTAGGCTGATGTCATTTTATACTACTGCTTCATTGTGATGTAGATGGAGGTGTGGCTGGGTTCTACTTAGCTCTTTCCTTCAGCCGTAGTAAATTGATTTTTAGAATAGCATTGTAACCAATGGCTTTTTAATTATTTATTCAGTAATTCTGTGTCTTTTGAATGTATGGTAATATATGTTTTAATATGATGCTTTTAGGGCAACCATTTGCTGCAATAAAGTTTTTATGATGATGATGATATTTCACACATGATGACACTCGAAGCAGAGACCTTTCTGCCCATCTCTAGTTTGATGAATTTCATGTGTGTTCAAAATTCAATGTCAGTTTTTTTAATAAAACGAATACGTTAATTATAAACTTTATTATTAACTTAACCTCTTTGTTTGTCTTTACTAATGTGAGGAAGAGGTGATAAAAGAATTAAAATTGTAGTTGTTGTTTTGCATTTTTGATATGTTTTTCTAACTAACTCTATTTTCAATTTCCTAATTTATGCCATCTTGTAAAAAAAAATTTGGAAGAAGTGGAAAGGGGCTTAAGGAAAGAGAAACAAGCATATCACTGCACGCCTTGCACACTACCGATGCTTTAAATGGACAGGTACTAGGTACCTGCACTTCTGTTATTTAAAAGGGAGAGCACAGTACTTCTCAGCAGCTATGTAAACCTTTCAGTGGGAAGGATACTGGCAGTTCTCAATAACACACAGGAACACTGGGTAGTGATGACCTCTATATTTTCATTTCACTGCACACTGCTCTTTAGTGATCAGATCACAAATATATAGTGGAATATATTTGCAAAGGCTGCACGGTTACCCCAATATAAAAGGTATAACCCATTAACGCTTTAAGTTTGTAACAAATTCCAACGAGCAGTACAAAGTAAGCTTCGAGTGTTTTGATAGTGGACATAGACAATGGCGGAGCTGATAGAGGAGACGTATAATATAGTCCGCTTTAGTGAATAGATGGTTTGTATTTTTGTGGTACAGAAGGTTTGTGGGAGATCATTTTAATGACAAGTGTCAAGCAGCGACAGGACACGTGAGTTGAAGAGGTAAGTCGGCCAGGGAGGGGTAATGAGTGCTTGCAAGTAAGATCTCAAATCACAGAAAGGATGGAATAGTTTCCATCTGTTGGTTTAATTTCTTTTGATAGTGGCCATCATTAGGCTCGTTTCATGTTTGGTTTTTGTTAGGTCGAGGACTTAAGGGCTGCGCTTGCGCAGTCTGGGGTCGGAGATTTAATGTCTCTTAGTAGTGCTGTTTAACCCGCCTCCCTGCCCCGTCTCTCCTCCATTGGCTAGCTTCCTAAATGGAGGCCAGCCATTGGAGGAAAGATACGTCACTCCAATTTAGCCCAGTCTTTTTCGGATTGGGGGGCGTAGGTTTTGCTGTTCTTTAGACAGTGACGTTGTCTGTCACTCAGAACCACAAAACCACACCCCCGATTCCGAAAAATTCAGACGCTTGCGGCCGCCATTTTTTTCTCGTCTGCGGTGAGGATCGATCGTTCCTTTAGCCCTTCTTGCTCACACACCCGGCTCTGCAATCCGCAGACACCCGGTTCTGCCGCCCTTAGTTCTGCCCTCTTACTGCCCTGTGCACACCCAGCTCTTCAATGTCTGGTTTTAACCCCTCCCCTGCCTGGGCACTCGCGGCTCTTCACTCTGAGAGTTTGCAGCGCGGCCGCCATTTATTTCCCAAACTTATTCGGGATGTCGCCTCCGCCCTGCAGCACGGTGGGTAAGTTGTGGTTAAAGGTCTCCTTAAATGTTGGTATGATGCACTTCCTTCTACTAGGCAATGTTAATGTGGACTGCAACTGTGACTGTAACTGGGGGCATAGTTTACTCTGTGTGTGTATTCTCCTCAAATCGCTGTGCGAATTTCATTTTGCATATTGGTATGTTTGCGTACTGCAGTTAAATATTCTATTCCTTTAGGCGCTAATATTTGCTCCGCGGTGAGTGTGAGTGGGTGTTGGGGGGCAGTGGTACCCATTAACTTGCTTGCTTGGTCTTGGGTTATCATTGCGGTCTTAGTTCCCATGTTTTCAGCCAAAAATAAGGCTGCTCTTGCATGCGGGTGCGGCAGTGTGCTGTGCCTGCAGCAGCCCGAGGCTGCCAGGTGCTAGGAAGGTGCCCGAGAGCGAGGAAGCGGCCCACCGACCCGCCATAGACGGGGGCTGACGAGCTGGAGCTGGTACAGCTAACAGAGTGAGAGGGCAGCCGTCGGAACGCAAGGGGTTAACGCCGTCACTTGGAAGCAGACGGCCGAGCACCGCATCCCCAGCACTGCGGCGATGATCGCCCACCAGAGACATGAGGAGACCTTCATCAATCAAAACTAACCAGGACACCTCTGCCTGCTGACCCTGCGAGGCGGCCCCGGGGCGGCGTGACACGCCAGCCTCCCCGGGCCCCCAGACACTCCCCCATACCGGAAAATGAGGCATCCCGTGCACTGACTGCCTCTTCTGGCTCCCAGCGCTCCCACCCACCAGATAATGGGGGGCCCCTGCACTGACAGCCTTCTCGGGCTCCCACCGCCCACACCCACCGGAAAATGGGAGACCCCGTGCATTGAAAGCATTCTCGGGCTCAGTGCTCCCTCCCTCCCCTCACTGTAAAATGGAGGACCATGTGCATTGACTGACTTTTTAGGTTCACATGATATCCCCCCTCCCCATCACCAATTTCCCTATAATGGGGGATCTCATGCACTGACAGCCTGCTCAGGCTCCCAGCACTCCACACCGCATAATAGGGAACCCCATCTACTTACTGCCCTCTCAGATCAGCACAGCCCCCTTACCGCACACAGAGGGTCCCTGTACAGGGTTAGCTTCTCAGGCACCCTGATCTCCTCCATTCCCACGCCACAGTTAACGGATGACTCGTGCACCGGCACCCTCCCCAAGCTCAGGGTGCCAGAGCTTCATCTTACCAGATATTAGGGAGCCCCCAAAAAAGCCCCCCCTCCCCCACCCAGACCCCTGTCCCCCCGGATAATAGGTAATCTATGCACAGTGAGCTCATTCAGGCAAGCAGCTCCCCACACACACACTGTCCTTCGTGTATTAACAGCTTCCTCGGGCTCCCAGAGAAACCCCCTTTCCGCATACTGCAGACCCCGTTATCTGAGAGACTACTTAGACACCCAGAGCCGCACCCTCCCCTCATCCCCCCCCCCACGGCCCCCACCGTTCCCGGACTGCTTTGCCACTGGATTCAAGCAACCCGGGCTGAAGACGGCTGGAATGCCAGAAACCGGTCCTCGGAAGCTTGTTTCCGGTCCAGGGAAGGCATGGCTTGGCAGCTCGGGCTGAACTGTTCCCATGAGGCACAGGGTCAGACGGATTTGCATATAGCCATGTCTGAACTGGGGTGGCAGAGTGGGCTAAAGAACAGTGATGGATTAAACCCAGGTCTTTTGACTGGGTGTGAGTGTTTGATTGGTTCAGATGATCCGTCCATTACCACCCCCTTTTGTACCGCTTTTGGCCACCATAAGTGTGGCTGGGTATGCTCAGACGTGAGTCCCTTGCTCACTTTGCCACTGGATTCAAGCAAGCCGGGCTGAAGACGGCTGAAATGCCAGAAACCGGTCCTCGGAAGCTTGTTTCCGGTCCAGGGAAGGCATGGCTTGGCAGTTCGGGCTGGACTGTTCCCATGAGGCACAGGGTCAGACTGATTTGCATATAGCCATGTCTGAACTGGGGTGGCAGAGTGGGCTAAAGAACGGTGATGGATTAAACCCAGATTTTTTGACTGGGTGTGAGTGTTTGATTGGTTCAGATGCTCCGTCCATTACCACCCCCTTTTGGAAAGCTTCCCCAGGCTCCCTAACCCCGAAACCGGACACTGGGATATCCTGTGCACTGACAACGGGCAACCCTCGCAGCTTCTGTTTAAGTTAACGCTTTATACACCATAACCCAACCCATATATGAAACCAATGGTCCGGTGGAAAAAAATGAGATGTGCATGTTCGAGGGCAGAACGATTGGGAGACAATTATGACAGACGTTTAACCCCTCAAGTGGGTAGACCGGGTGGTCACTCCATCACCTAACTGTGCTACATTTCACTGTGTATACAATGGTCAGAACAAACATCATTCATAAATTCATTACATGACAAGTATTGACAAAGTCAGAAAGTCTAGCCTTTTTGCTGAATGGAGTCAGGTTTTTATTACCAACTCATGGAAAAAAAGTATTTTCAGCTTGTTGTTTAAATAAGCCCTGTGGTTCTTTCAGGGTTTTCACCAACATACTCAAAAGCAGCACTCTTTATCAGAGAATGGTAAATGGATGCGGTGGGGGGATAGGTGGATGAATGAATAGATGGAATAATTAAATGGGTGGATGCGTGTATGGATAGTCTCTTAGGCAGGCGGATTTGATGGACGTTTAAGAAATTCAGCCAACTTTAAAAACTGGGGAAGGCAAAATTAAAGGCAAAAGCTTGGATTTTCTGTGACGGGTTACTAGGAAGTGGACATGGAAAGAGCAGCAGACACGTGCAGTAATTGCCAGGTGACTCGTTTTTCTTGCCTTCTGCCCCCTGATTGCACTCGTTTTTCTTGCCTTCTGCCACCTGATTGCACTCGTTTTTCTTGCCTCTGCTCCCCTGATTGTGCCATTTTTCTTGCCTCTGCAAACCTGTTTGTGCCATTTTTCTTGCCTCTGCCAACCTGTTTGTGATGTTTTTCTTGCCTCTGCCAACCTGTTTGTGCCGTTTTTCTTGCCTCTGCCACCCTGTTTGTGCCGTTTTTCTTGCCTCTGCCACCCTGTTTGTGCCGTTTTTCTTGCCTCTGCTACCCTGATTGTGCCATTTTTCTTGCCTCTGCTACCCTGATTGTGCCATTTTTCTTGCCTCTGCAAACCTGTTTGTGCCATTTTCTTGCCTCTGCCAACCTGTTTGTGCCGTTTTTCTTGCCTCTGCCACCCTGTTTGTGCTGTTTTTCTTGCCTCTGCTCCCCTAATTGTGCCATTTTTCTTGCTTCTGCCCCCTAATTGTGCTCTTTTTATTGCCTTCTGCCTCCTGATTGCACTCGTTTTTCTCGCCTTCTGCCCCCTGATTGCACTAGTTTTTCTTGTTTTTTCTGTTACTCAGGAGTGCATCTTCTGTGGCCCTCCACTGCCAGAGAGAGCAGAGGGTAGGGGGGCAAGCCCATGCTTTGGGCATCCATAGCTACCCCGTGTGTGCTGACAGAGATGGGTGGTTGTCCTGCATAGAGGGATTTTTTGAGAAACGTTGTGTTTACGTGAATTTAAAAGACTTGCCGGGAATAGGACTATTGATTTGGGGGCATGATGAGCATTGAGCAGGCTAGGGTTTAATACCTATTATTAAGCCCTACATTATTTGTCATATCACACAGAATGTTTTAGTAGATGTATGACAGCCCGCGCGGGCCCACCAGACTTTTGTCATCCTGTTTCCTCTGATCCGCAAGCCATGGTGGAGTTGGTAAATGACCTCCTGCAGCTGCAGGCCGTGGGTGCGTGGAGGGATCTGACGGCCAGCGACCAGCTGCGGGCCGCCACCATGCTGCTCGACACCGTGGAGGAAGGGGCCTTCGTGCTGGCGACAATAGTCCCGGAGAACACCCGACAACCACCGTGAGTACCACTTCCGTCCCCTTTTAGAGTCACACAGCACGACAGAGGGGACAAGCACACTCCTGCCTGGCAAAACTTAAACTGCACATTTTCTTACGAACTAAAAAGCAGCAGCTTTGTAGTTTTTGTGAAAAGTCTATATTGTGTAGGTAGCAATAGCGTTTATTGGTCCCACAAATGAAGCAAAACGTTTCTATTGGGGGTCTAAAGAAAGTTATCAAACGTCTTCCAAGTAGAATTCGTCCCTAAAACACTACTGCTGAATGAGTTAAGTGAAACCCTCAACACATTCTTTAACTCACTTATGCAGTGATCAGCTAACACATACACACTGCATTTATGTTGTCTGTGTGTCTGTGCGTGGCTCTGTCTGTGCATTGCTCTTTCTGTGCGTGGCTCTGTCTGTGCGTGGCTCTGTCTGTGCGTGGCTCTGTCTGTGCGTGGCTCTGTCTGTGCGTGGCTCTGTCTGTGCGTGGCTCTGTCTGTGCGTGGCTCTGTCTGTGCGTGGCTCTGTCTGTGCGTGGCTCTGTCTGTGCGTGGCTCTGTCTGTGCTTGGCTCTGTCTGTGCTTGGCTCTGTCTGTGCGTGGCTCTGTGTGGATAGCTTTTTTTGTAGGTGCCTCAATGTGTGGGTGGCTCTGTCTGTGTGAGGGTGGCTCTGTGTAGGTGGCTGTAGCAACAGGGTAATTTTAGTCTATGTTTAGACTGGTGGTGACTATAATTTACTACCATTTCAGTCCCATTGCATTTTCGTTCATTTATAGGGCTTAACTATGTGCTTTGACAGGGTTTAGTGCCTTTTTCTGTTTTCTCGGGCCTACAGGCCCAAAAGCTAGAGAGAAGCCATTTTGTATCCCTGCCCTGGACAGCCGGGGCGCTTGCAGGGTAAAGGTGATGTTTAGAATTCATCCTGTTGTTCGCTAGAGAGGAACCGGACAAGACTGGACCTTATCGAAGGAATGTGTTTGTCTTCCCGGCTCTGAACGCAATACGCAGGTGGCCACTGCGGAAGGCGGAGGGAGCTGGGGACTGGTACAGGAATTCGGTGGGAGTCGGCCTGATGTCGGAATTTTCCATAGAGAAAGCGACTTCTATATTATCAAGGAGCGAGTAGAGTAGAGAGAGAGAGCAATGTGTGGAGAAGACCGAAGAGGTTGGTCTAAAGGCTGGTGCATAGAGATTGATACCATCAGCTAATCGAAATCCTGAAGTGAAGAAGGAGAGTGAGTGAAAGTCCTGTAGTGACATCATACAGGAGTGGCAGAGACCGAGACCAGAAGAGGGTTCGAGTGTTCTGGAACCATGGCAGCGAAGACGAGGCATAGCGGTGCAGACGTGTATTCGTGAGCCATAGAGGGAGAGCAGAGTCCCAAGCGCATAGAAGAGAACGAGAGAGAGAGAGGAATCAGCTCCGCTGCTGAGATGGAAAGACACACGTCTAAGGTGAGGCGTTCTGAGCTTAGTGTAGAATGCATTTAACTATTCATCTTTATTCCCCTTTTAGGTTATAGGTAGTGACTAACTTAATTCATTTGCCTTTTGCTCATTCTGTCATGTTTGATTATAGAATAAAGATTTAATGATCAATATCTTTGAATGTTGTCTTCATGAATGAGATTAACCTTTCCTTTTAACCAGGTGCTGACATACAGAAGGATGGGATATGCCCTTCTGCAAAGGTAACTGTTGATTGGGGGAGAGTGTGAACTTCATTTGGGAAATAACTCTCAAAGGTGCATCCCTATTAGTTATCCCTATTAGTGTAGATCGTCAGGTGACGTAAAAGAGACAGTCTTACGGGACTATAAAGATAGAAACAGTCTTACGGGACTATAAAGATAGAAACAGTCTTACTGGACTATAAAGATAGAAACAGTCCTACGGGACTATAAAGATAGAAACAGTCTTACGAGACTATAAATATAGAAAATATCGTCAGGAGACGTAAAAATGAGGTAAACATAGGATAAGATATGTAATCCATTAGGTGTTAGTGGTATGTTTGATTATAAAGGCATGTAAATAGCTTATTTTCACTTTCTCAGGTGAGTATTCTAGATGTCTTGTAAATAGTGGCCTGAGAAGAGTGTCGTTACGTGACGATTGGGTTAGCCACGGATGGTGAGCTGTCTGTTCTGAGAATCCAGTCGTTACAGTGGCTCTATGTGAATTACTCTGTGTGGATGACTCTGTGTGGATGGCTCTGTGTGGATGGCTCTGTATGTGTCTGTGGGTGGCTTTGTGTGTGGCTCTGTGTGGGTGTAAATGCAATAGGTCATGCATATGCGAGCGATTAAGCTCAATGCCATTTACTTAATGATTAAGCTATTGGCAATGTAAATGACAATATCATATATGTATGATTAAAAAAAAAAAATGTCATGAGCAATGCCAATAGCTCTACCTTTAATAAGGCCGAGACCATTGCATTGTAAATGCTTGTTATTAAGAAGGCAGCCATATGAAAACCTCTTTATGATTAGTTGGAATGCAAGTCTCCGAACCATCAAATTCAAAATTCAGGCGGGTAGTGTCAGATGCTGCTAGCTTTAAAACGTCCCCTACCAAGTTTAAAATAGAGCAACAAAGCTCGAACTCCAGTCTAGAAAACGAAGAGTACAACTGGGACTACACAGGTTTCAAACTGGTCAGATCTTCTAAAAGTGTCTCGACCGTAGTCAACCACACAAGCTAATTCAATGAGGAAACCTAACAAAGTTTTAGGATTTCTCCCAAACAAAAAGACTCACAGTTTGCATAGCATCCAAAGAAATATTAGGATCAATGGCACTGGACAAGTCACCTATGCACAGGTATCCATTTCTGATACCCCTACATATAAGATATTAAAAAGGGATATGGGAGCATTATCATTATTTCATGTAAGAAAGAGGCCTACAAATTTATACGTCACAGACATTTTAAGTGCAATAAATTAACAGAAATTTCAGCACAATCTCCTAGCTAGGCAATTGGTAGCAATAAGAGGCAATTCCCCATTGTAGCAGCAAAAAGACAACTATAATAGAGGGCAGTCGGTGCTTAGTTTGTAAAAAAGAAAATAACGAAGTGCAACGGCCCAAGATGATCCTCAGGAGGCCACTACAGCATGCACCCTACAAACCCTGTCAAAGCTGCCACAGCAGTAACATCCCCAATATGAGCCATATAAAAAAATAAATGGCGGTGCCATGCTCTGGCAAAAATTAAGCACAGAGGGCAGTGGGCCTCTTCCGCTGGGAACTTGGTGCAACCTCTTCTTCTGCCCTAGTGAAAATAAAAGTCTTGTTGGCATTCTTTCCCGGTATGTGCCTTTCCAGTCAGTGTGATGGAAACTTCCGCTATTGCTGCCTATTGCAGGATAGCCTGTAGGTTAAATGTTATCTTAAATGTTTTGCAGTGGATGTGTAGACATGTGCAACTGAAGATCATGTTTCCTCTGATACCTTAAAGTTTAGCCACATTGAATGACCCCTTTATTTATATACAGTCTTTGGAAGGGATTATGATGACCACCTAACTCATGGTCATTACGGACAAGGACACAAGTCAGAAGCTCTTCATTAAGTCTGGGCGGTGAACTCCACTCTGCTCGTGGAGTTTTTTGCAATCCGCGTTACACGGAGGTCGTGGAGTTCCGAGTTTTTTCCCCTCCCTCGCGTTCACCACCAACGTCAAGTTGGGGAGCGAGGAATATCCCCCTCCTGATGAGATTTTTCCTTGTTCGTGATAGTCAACATCAGGTTGGCGAGCACAAGCCTGGAAAATCAACCAATCATGAGATTTCTCAACGCGTGTGATCAGATTTCTCATAGCGAGTGGTTGCATATGCTCATAACTGCTTGTGTTTAGAAAGCTGCAGCTCGAGTAAAAATCTATTCCAGCGGCAGAAAGGAAGCAGCACTTGCTTGCGCTGTGCATGGCGCCATTTCCCATGATTGCACAGTGCGGACAAGCACCTGGCACTGACAATCACAGAGAACGGCATTGATCTGAAGAAACGCCACGGCTTGCGGTGCTCCGCATGGGGAGGTGGAGAATTTGTTGCACTTCACAGAGTTCTGCACTCCACAAACTCCGCACTGGCTTACTTTTCATGCAAAAAATAATGTTTTCAGGTGTGTTAGTCTAATTAGTTTGATGGAAGTAAAAAAAAAGACAACACTATCCAGAAAGCATTAGGTTGTTAAACAAAGGTAAAAAAATATTAACACTGTGCTTAATGAACTAGAGGGAGCTGGCCACCCTTGTAGTGATTATATTCCTGGGTGACGGAACCTGAAGGGAAACATTAGACTTCACAAAACTTGCATAAATCTGGAAATGTTTCCATGTTGTCTCCTGGGCTGCAAATCACTTCGAGAGAGGCCAGCCACTCAGTGAAAGAAATCACAGGATGTGCAGGTGTTGAAGTTCCATGGCTGTGGTATGTTTCCTTGCCCTTCACAAGTTGACATCTACAAGCTCATGAGTGGTATGCCGTACCACGATTTCGGCTTTTGCTGCTTCAAAAATTACCCACATGCACTGTTACTGTACATAAATAGATTTTTAGAGTGCACTACACACCTGTAAGGGTCTCAAAGCGCTAGGGGGAGGGGGTATTTTCTGAAAGCTTGCAGTGTAGGGCTTCGTCTGATGCTGAGGGGGAGTTTTTTCCAGGTCTTGGCCATGATGTAGGAGAAGGATCTACCCCCCTCCCCTGTTCTGGCTCTGTGGGTGCAGGGGATTTCGGCCAGGGCCAGGTCGGCAGAGCAGAGGTTTCTATTAGGGGCGTGGAAGGATATTCTTTTGTTGAGGTATTGGGGTCCAGTTTTGTGGAGAGCTTTGTAGGCATGTGTGAGTAGCTTGAAGGTCACTCTCTTTTCAACACGGAGCCAGTGGAGGTCTCAGATGTGCTGGGTGATGTGGTCGTGTTGTGGGACGCTGAGGACGAGTCTGACTGCGGCGTTCTGGACGGTCTGGAGTTTGTGAAGGAGAGATTTGTTGATTTTGGCATAGAGAGCATTCCCCTAGTCCAGCCTGCTGGTGATGAGAGTGTGGGTGATGGTCTTCCTGGATTCAGGGGGGATCCATTTGAAGGTCTTGCAGAGTATGTGGGGGGTGTTGAAGCATATGGCGGATACAGAGCTGATCTGTCAGTTCATGGTGAGAGAGGAGTCGAGTATGATGGTGAGTTTGCGGGCATGGTCCTTGGGAGGGTTTCCAAGGGCGGGGAGCCACCAGGTATGTCCAACGTGGCAGGGGTGGAGCCAAGGATGAGGACTTCCTTTTTCTCGGAGTTGAGCTTCAGGCAGCTGCTGCTCATCCAGGATGTGATGTCTTTTACTCCTTCCTGGAAACTGTGCCTGGTGATGTCGGTGAGGGAGAGGATGAGCTGGGTGTTTGTTGGCGTAGGATACAATGCTGAGTCCATGTTTTCTGACAATGGTTGCAATGGGGGACATGTAGATGTTGAATAAGTGGGGCTGAGAGAGGATCCTTGGGGTACTATGCATCTGATCTTTGTGGGTTTAGAGACCAAGGGCGGGAGTCTTCTTCTTTGTGTTTTGCAGGAGAGGAAAGAGCTGATCCAGTCTAAGGCAATTCTCTGTATGCCGGTATTGTGAAGTCTGGCGGCTAGTGTGCGGGGGAAGATGGTGTGTAAGGCTGCTGAGAGGTCTAGTAGAATGAGGGCTGTTATGGTCTTGATCGAGGAGGGTGCGGATGTCGTCCGTGGCGCCAAGGATGGTGTTGGTGCTGCAGTTGCTGTGGAATCCAGATTGGGATGAGTCGAGGAGGTTGTTGGATTCTATGAAGTACGTAAACTGGGTGTTGATGATTTTCTTGGTGACTTTGATGGCGAAGGGGAGGAGAGAGTTGGGCCTGTAGTTCTTGAGGTCTGTATGGTCTGTGGAGGGCTTCTTGAGGAGAGGTTTGACTTCGGCACGTTTCTGGTCATCGGGGAACGTGCCTGTTTCGAGGGTGCAGTTGATTGTCTGTTGTAGTTCAGGTGCGATATCAGAGGCGTCCCTGTGGAAGATGTGTGGTGGGCAGGGGTCAGTGGGAGCTCCGGAGTGGATGCTCCTCATAGTCTTTAGGTGTCTTCTGTGGTCACAGGGGTCCAAGTGAGATGGGGGCGGCTGAGTGGCGTCGCTGGTGGATGGTGTTGGGTCGGAGCCTTCGTCTTCTTCGTCGAAGTTGTCAGAGTGTCCTGATATTGTGGTGGAAGAAGGAGCTGAGTTTGTTGCAGAGGTCCTGGGAGGGAGAGATGTCGGAGGTTTCACTGTTGGGTCTGGGAAATTCTTGTACGATGGTGAAGATTTCCTTGGAGTTGTGGGAGCTGGAGAGGATACTGTCCTGAATGAAGTTTCTCTTTGTAGATCTGATGATTTGGTGGAGTGACATGGTGGTGGCCCTGTAGGAGGTGCATGCTTCTGAGGTTTTGTTGTTTCCCCATGCTTCCTCGGGTCATCGTCACAAGTGCTTGGATTCTCGGAGATCCAAGGTGAACCAGGTGGCGTTCGTGATGGGTCATCTGTTGGTATTCTGGAGGGGGGCGAGCGTGTTGGAGCAGTCGGTGATTTATTGGTGGAAGTCGTTGGCTGCAGACGTCAGTCGTGGTGGGGGAGGAGTAAGGCTGAGGGCGTAGGCTTGTGTGCTGTGGGTTTTGAGAAGGAGAAGTGGACACAGAGAGGTTGCATGTTGTGCCTGAAGCAAATGTTGTTTCCTCTGGCGAAGATGGGGTCGAGAATGTGTCCCGCCGTGTGGGTGGAGGTAGTGACTAGATGCTTCAGTCCAATGTTTGCGAGGTTCTCTAGGAGGGTGGTGGAGTTGGGGTCGCTGAGGTTGTCAAGGTGGAAATTCATGTCTCTGAGCAGTACGTAGTCTGTGGAGGCAAGGGTGTGGGGCGCAATGTAGTCTGCGATGGTTTAGGTGAATGGGGAGTGGGGTCCCGGAGGTCTGTATGCAAGAGTTCAGGATAGAGTCATTCTGGAGTTGGGCTGGATCTGGAAGTGGATGTGTTCCATGGGGGGTGGGGTGTCGTTTGAGATGGAGGTTCTCAGTCGGGGGATCTTTTGTGGGCAATGGTGAGACCTCCTCCAGGGTGGTTGGGACAGTCTTTCCTCATGATCTTGTACCCATGGGAATGGCAGTTGCGATGTTGGGAGTGGAGCTGGCGTTGGTCCAGGTCTCTGTGAGGAAGGTGACATATTCCAAATCTAGGTAACCTTACTCCACTGAAAACTGACATACCTCACACTTAAAAGAACTATAGAAATATAGATGAGCAACAACCTTTGGCTGCAGAACAGTCTAGAGCAAGTGAGCCTGATGAGAATGTTTATGTTTTGGGAGTAATTACAGAACATTACACAAATATCGTGTTTTGTATGGCCTCTCCCGTCCAACAATAGAACGATTAGGATGTGCAGATGCTGCCAGTTCATAGTAGTGGTAGGTTCACAAATGGGCAGAGGCTACAAAGAGGCAGGTAATCGCAAACGAGCAATTAGGTGCAGTATTTCAGTGCATCCAACCTCACTGAAAATGCACATATGTCCGATGCACCCACATTCAGGAAAATAAATCCGAATCAACATCTGGGAGCTCTTTCCCAACTGACAGGTTACCATACAAAGGAAACCAAAGTAAAATTACATAATTATACTATATCATAAAAAGAAGGAATATGGATCAAAAGGCCACCAATGTTGAACAAACTCTCCTGACATGACAAGACAATCAGGGTGGTGGAGGTTTTGCCTGGACCAATATCTACATTAATTATTATTGTTTGTTTTACACTTTTTGTTTTTAATGTTACCAATAAAACTGCTGTTGTTTACTCAACACGTGAATAGTGTCCCATTCTTTAAGATTTTACTGAGATGCACTCTTGCAATTTAAGCTATTGTGCGGCGAACACCGTTTACAACGCGGTGTTTACACCGTACTACCTTAACGCTGCCATTACAACGCAAGTCGTTACTACGTTTAGGAATATTGTAATTTTATATTCCAACACCTTCCCTACTGTTACGTGGACTGGTGTTGGAATATAAAGTTATAATATTTCACAATCCGCGCCCTCCAACGCAAGTCGTTGTAATGACTTGCGATGTAATGGCAGCGTTGTCAAGTACCGCGATCTAAAAGATCGCGTTGTACTGACATACATTCTATTGTGCAGATCGTAATCCCTAGGAAAACTCACTTATAATTTTTATTGCCAGACACAGAAAATGAAGGACAAGATTTCTTTCATTAATGTTTCTGGAAACAAGTTGGGCTCTATTATACATACATATTGGTACACAAGTGTATTAGATTAACAGGATTTTGGCTAGAGGTGCACCAATAAATAGCCCAAAAACATAATTTGCGGTACATTTGTAAAAAATGATCTAATATCAAAAATAAAGAAAAAAAAACATTATAGCAGCAGGGAGAGTTAACAACACAGCAGTTAAGGGGTCAAGTAAAACTGGCTGAATTATTATTCTCCTTTCTTTAATAAATGTTTGTCAAACTGTCTGGTGGTTGTCAAATATGTTTTTTGCCTTTAATGATCTTGTTTCAAGTCGAAATCTTGCAATTCATATTTTAGCTTCTTTGAGCAGCTGAAGTCTTGGCTCATGGAACCCACCAGGGAGACGTGGACACTAAAGAGATCCTTGGTTTGCTTCTATGCAAGGTCGAGGTGTTGCGGACTTTCTGCTAGAGTAAAGCCCAGTGCTCCCCGCTTCATGGGGCCCACTGGTATGTTCATTTGTAGGGGGCGCAAGACCTTCTGGGTGACCAGGCGATCTCATGCTGGGCGGGGGCCGAGGCGTTGTTGTTTGGCCTCTCTTAAGGAGTGTGCGAGGCACGGTCAGGTCCCATTGCTGCCTGGCCTGTACCTCGCCCACCCTATGCCCCCCTCGCCATCTTGACGACTGTCGACATCAAGGTAAATCGCCGTGCACCCGGTAGCCGCACGGGTGGATTACTTGTTTTCCCACCTGCCCCACACGTTCTTTCCCCAGTGGTGGGTGCTCTGGGTGCGTGGTGCTTCAGAGTCTTTTGCCTAAAAGGCAGAGGTTTGTTTGGGTACCCATGTGGGGGCGAGCTGAGACGGCGTAGCATTTTGTTTTCTGGGTATGTATTGTTAACTTCTGGGCACATCTTGCAGCCATAATTACGGCGTCTGTTTTATCTTTCTTTTTCTTTCTTTTAGGAGCAGAGAGACTGTTTTGAAGTTGAGACTCACCAGTTAGGCTAAGCATTGTTAGTGGCAAGGTCTTGATGCAAAATTATCTAAGGGGCATCGTGGTTTTGTTTGTTTGCAGTTAAGGAGAGTCTTTTTGACTGGGATTGGTAGTTTTGATAAGCTCGTTTGCAATTTCTTGCGAAACTGTGGAATTTGAATTGTTTATTCCTGGTTGGGCCATAATTGGTTTAACTATAGCTGTGGAGGCTGTTTTAACTGGACCAACGCATGAGCAATTAACCTGCTCTTCAGAGCTGCCTTTGTTGTGGAGTATATTAGGGTTATTAAAGCAGAGACATACTGCAAGGGAAAGAAACCGAGCAAGCGCTCACAGTGCGAGGATGACCTAGCAATTATGAAATGTAGTTTAGATGCAATGGACGAATTATTAGCTTTACTGCACCTGCCTTCACCACAGAGTGTTCCTGTGCCAGCTACACAAGGAAGCAGAGTTGAGAGGCCTAAGAGGCTAGGGGTTCCACAAAGGGCAGCATTCCCCCCCCCCCAGTGGCTATGCAGGCCAGGAAGCAGCCAGGGCAAGAGGCGAACAGGGCATGAGATCAGTTGTTGCAGTGGCATCTCCTGTGGGGTCGGTGGCTGTGGCAGGGGTCAGCAGGGCCATTTGCTAAAGATATTACCCACTGTGAGCAACAGCATAGTGCCAAGGAACAGCTACTGTATGGCCTTTGGGTCCCTCTAGTAGGTTTGGTAGGGCAACAGATAAGCAGGTCAATAGTTTAGCAAGTGTATTGCCATGGTTTTCACAGGTGGTCATATGGCTTTCCACTCTCACAGGGACAGTGATGTAGGAAGTCCCAGAAAGGGACAATTTAGAAAGGTCAAGGAGGTTGATATTCCAATTTGGAGTGGGCCAACAGCCCGTCGTACCTAATGCAGCATTGGCTGGGGGCACCAGGTACCACCACTGGTAGCATAAGCATCAGTACCGGTTAATGTGCCAGGTTTGGATGGAGTAGCTCAAGGAGCGCAGCTGGCACTAGGGGACACACCAGTACAGTTGCTCAATGCTAAAGACAAACCACAGACTGGTACGTTCAGCCTTTACTAGCATAGGTTTGGGAGAATTGCATTCTGAGCACCACCAACTGGGGAGAACATGTGGCTGCAAAGGTGAAGGAAAAGATTTGAAATGGCCTTTTGATTAAATCTTAGTTACCCCAGAGAAGGAGGAGAATAAAAGGTGTAAAGAATGTTCGCATTCAAGGGACTGTGTGCATAGGCCGCGCCAGCCGAGTGGGTTACTATTTCTAGTGCTATCATGGGTGAAACATTTCTAGCACTGTGCACCCAGATGCCTAGTCATGAAAATAGGATAGTGTAACCATATGACAAATACAGGGGGACAGCATGAAAGAGTGTGATAGAAATTTTAGAAGGAAGAAAGCTACTTCTCCAAATTTATGCTAGGATCAGATCGTTGCAATCTCCTGGCTGACATGCATGAATGTCAGCAAAACGGAGCAGTCAGTTCAACAACCTTTTCAAGCAGGCTCAGGATCCGGCCCCTCTACTATATCAGGGGAGGGGAGAAAAAAGGGGCAAGCTGGGCCTTCAATAAAGGGATATGTACCAGGGCCCTGGGAACATGTACATTCAAGCATACCTATTCTTTCTGTTGTCTCCTTCCTTCCAGAATCAAAGTATTTATAAAAAGAGAAAGATAGAGGCCCCCCCAGAGACGGTAACAAACACTCCACATACCAGAAGCCTTCTTCAAACCGGCTGGAGCCTATGACTGCATGGCTGAATTCTTACATCAACATACAAGACACAAAGACCCTTTACATGGGTTTTAAATTTGATTTTAAAACCAGTAGAAGGAAGTATTAGGGTATCATATTGTATTGGGGGAACACTCCAGGCTAATTAGCATACAATCAATAACAAAAACATAAAGGATAGGAAGTTAGGCAGGATTGTTGGCCCACTCAATGCCAAACCTCCGGAGCATTTTATTTGCTCGCTGTTGGGGGTAGTACCTAAAAAGAAGCAAGGGAAGTACCGCCAGATACACAATATGCCAGCCCCTAAGGGGCAGTCCATTAATGAAGCAATTAACGGGGACTTGTGCTCCGTGAAATTCACTTGCTTAGACCAGGCCATCAAAATACTACGGTAGCTGGGACCTGCAGCTTTGCTTGCAAAAGCAAGCATAGAATCAGAATTTAGGCTCCTGCCTTTGCACCCAGATGATTTCCACCTGCTGGGTTCTCAATCTGAGGGGTCCTAATACTTTGACAAATGAATGCCTATGGGCAGCTCAGTGTTATGTGCATATTTTGAGAAATTCCGTGCATTCTTGGAATGGGCATTTCATCAGGAGGCACGGCACCCTTGATGATTGCATTATCTCAACGACTTTCTCTGTAGGTCTTTGGAGCACCACTGGCACAGGCTAAGATCCATGGGTCTGTGACCAGCAAAGTATTCTTGGGGATAGAACTGGACTTCGTGGCAGGAGTATCCAGGTTGCCCGAGGATAAAAAGACCGCATTTCCCTAATGTTTACCACAAAAGAGCCGCTCCTAGTATGAAGACCAAAGTGCTATAGTGTTACAGTGTTAACTTGTGAGTGCAAGCATCTCACAAAAAGTGAAACACTGGTCTCACACACCACCTGGTGTCATGCTTAATCATTGACCAGTACTCGCCCTGTAAAAACTTTGTTTGGTCTGCCCTATTATTTCTGACTTATGTTCCAGATATACGAAAATTCTGGTAACAGGAGATTTTAATTTACATTGGGATAAACTCAACTGGGACCTGCCCACGCGCCAGCTGGACACCTTAATGTCTGCGGTGGGTTTCAAACAAATTGTGGATGTCCCCACACATGAAAAAGGCCACACTCTTGACCTTGTGTGGACCACAGATGCTAGTCTAACCCTTAAAGACGTAGCCCCTTGCATTTGGACTGATCACCACTTGGTATCCTGTGAGGCCCGCATTAAAGGCTGTATTACCAGCTGTCCGCCTGGTATCAGGAAAACCCGGAAATGGGCCGAGGTTGATTTAGCATCCCTGACTAAGGTGCTCCCGGTAACATCCCAGGTCGTAGATCTGGGACGTAGCCTGGACCGTGAATACTCTGATTTAACTAGGAGCATGACCCGGGCCATTGACCAAATAGCGCCGGTGAGAACACAGCGCATAAAGCGATCCGGTAAAGGGGCTCCATGGTTTACGCCAGCCTTAAGGGAAACAAAAAGAAAGCTTCGAGCTCTGGAAAGAGTGTGGAGGAAAACCAAGCAGGATACTGACAGGAAACTCTATAAAGCCTCCCTTCATCAATATAAAAACCTTATGACCCAAGCTAAAGCGGACCATTTTGAGTCCCGCCTAAGTAAGGCAGCGAATATTCAGAAAGAGACCTTTAAAATACTGGCAGAGTTGAGTAAAAAAACAGATAACTCCAAGGCCCCCATTGATTGTAACACCTTTCAGGCTTACTTCTTAGAGAAGGTGAAGATCATCATCCAGGAGATAAAGAACGGGGTGGTTATGGGGACTGCTATAACATCAGCACCTGAGATCGTGACCGACTGTTCCCTTGAAATGTTTCCAGAGATGGATGCATTGATCCTGGAACAGCTGATGAGTAAAATTAAATCTGGCTCCCCAGCTGATCCATGCCCACCTGAGATCTTCTGTGTTGCGCGCCCCTTATTGGAGGAATGTATCATCTCCTTCCTCAATAAATCATTAGATACGGGGTACCTACCGGCTGAGCTTAAGGAGGCGCGTGAAGACCTCTACTGAAAAAGTCTGGATCGGATCCTGCGGTGCTAAAGAATTACAGACCTATTTCCCAGCTGCCTTTTCTGTCAAAAATTCTTGAGCAGCACGTATTAAAGTCCCTGTCCCTCTATCTGTAAACTCATCATCTACTCCATGAGCGACAGGCAGGTTTCCGAGCTCATCACAGCACCGAGTTGGTGATGCTCTCGGTGGTGGATGAACTAAGAGGCATGGCTGACTGCAAGAAACCGAGCGCCTTGATTTTGCTGGACTTATCAGCGGTGTTCAATACTGTCAGCCATGCCTTGCTTTTGGAAAGACTGAAGGATGTTGGGATTAAGGGCCTGGCATTTCAATGGTTGCAATCATTCCTTACAGGAAGGACCCAAAAGATACAACTGGGGGACGAAACATCTGAGATAGGGATTTTAGAGTGCGGGGTGCCACAGGGGTCTGCCCTGTCCCCGCTTCTATTTAATCTCTACCTGCAACCATTGATTGCTTCTCTGGCCACCATGGGCTGTAAAGTCTTTAACTACGCAGACGACACGCAATTGCTGTTAAGTGTCGATGACACCATGGCCGCACAACTCCAAGCTCAGAACATCTTGGGGTTCACAGTGCAATGGATGACGGATAACCTGCTAAAAATTAACCCTGACAAGACTGAGGTACTAGTGATCCCATCCACTACCTCACCTTGGTGTGACCTTTATTGGCCCACAGAGTTAGGCCCTGCTCCAAAACCAAGCCCGTTTGTAAAGAGCTTGGGGATCAAGCTGGATGATGATCTGTCAATGGCCCCTCAGATCTCTGCAGTTGTGGGAAGTTGCACAAACAACATTCGGCAACTGCAGAAGTTAATTCCTGTCCTCTCACAGTCCATGATGCGATCAATAGTAGCGGCCACCATCATCTCCAGAATTGATTATGGTAATGCCCTTTACCTTGGCTTACCTAAAACTCTGACCAGTAGACTTCAGGTCATAATGAATGACGCTGCCCGGTTGATCTTTAGACTACTGAGGAGATCTAAAGCCACTCCCCTACTACAAAGTCTGCATTGGCTCCCCAATAAAGAAAGAGTGGAATTTAAGAACTTATGCACGGCCCATGGGGCAATCTATGGCAAGGCCCCAGCCTACATCAAAGATCGTCTGCAGCTTTATTGCCCTACGAGAATACTTCGATCTTCAGACTGCCAACTACTGGTCTGTCCTCGCTACAGGTTAGTGACTAAGGGAGGGAGAGCCTTTTCAGTGCTAGCTCCTCAGCTATGGAACAGGCTACCGGAGGTGCTGCGCCGGGAAGGGAATCTATTACGATTCAGGAAGAGCCTAAAAACATTACTGTTCAGCAAAAGCATGAGCACAGTATAATCTAGCTATGACCTCAGCTTCCATCTTGCTAAGTTATTATCTGTTACCATCTTTCCAGGCGCTTAGAGACCTGCAGGTGATTAGGCGCGATATAAAACCTCACTAACAATAACGATAGAGGGCGGGCATACACCTGGAGACAGGGAAGCACTTCTAAATTTAAGTGGGGGCCCTTACAAGAAAATTAGGTTAAAAAGCCATTACAGATGTCATACTTGTTTTAATGTACCGGGCACGTGTATGGTGTTTAAAATAAAAGGTTGTTGTGTTGGGGATTCTATTGTCCCCCAACCCTGCTGTAAATGGTCAACATATTTCTGCCTGCTGGCCCAAGGGGTCTGGGGCATTCATCAGGACCTATGCTGTACAAAATGGGCTCCACTCTTACCGTACTATGCTGGTGAGGGTTCCACTTGGTGGGGTGAACACTTTCACACTCCACTGTATGTGCGGCTAAAGTATATGCCTGTAGAGAAAGAAAACAAAAGTGAAGTCCAGACAACACTGAAACATTACCAAGTCTGGTAAAGGTCATCTGATGTGCCACATACTCATGCAGAATTTAAGTGCGTGGCTATAAGTGCATCATGTTGTGGCAATCATCTGTGCACTTTAAGAAAAAAGTGGGGAACACGTTCCCCCAAAGCTTACCGTAACTGATGGGACCTACTTGCCCCATAGGAGAGTGAGGAGTAGAGACCCCTTTGGTCAAGCACGAAATAAAGAGGAGAGAAAAGGGAAAAATCCAGGAGGGTCAGAAACATGTCCCAGGAGTGTTCTGGGTACTGTTGTGCCCAACATAATGCCACTAGTTAGACATACGTGTGGAGTATGTTACCATAGAAAAACAACACATTCACTCATCCCATACATGCTCTTACTGTAAATGGGGAGAACTCCCGCCTCTGCACCTACGTCTGATCTCCTAACTCCTCGCTGGTAAATGAGGGACATAACTGCACTCTATTTTTACTCTTAAGCGTCCATATGGGATTGCTAATTAGAGCTAATTGGCGAGGATCCGGTGTCCTGGAGGAGTGCTAGAAGAATGGTGCCTGACTCGCATGTTGCTTGTTTAAAGAACCGGTGCAGCCCTTAAAAGGACATCCGCTGGAGGCGTGGCTTGGCTGGCGAAGATGGCGGTTGCGGTCTAATTGCGCTCCGACTAGCCCCGCAATATCCTGGTTAATTATCCTGCTATCTGGAGGCTGTTTTGGTGTGCCCAGCCCAGTAGAACCATACAATATCCCAGGGGTTCTCCAACGTGAGCGGGGGAGCAGGAGGAGGCACGAAGATGGTGATCGGAGTGCCGCAAGCAGGAGTGGCCTGGCGGAGCAACGTCCCGTGGGGAGCAGGGAACTTCCGTGATTGGTGGTGCCCGGGACCGGGGCCTGAGTGACGGCGCAGCTGGCGGGCGTGCCACGGGAGGGTCGGCGCCCGGATCTCCTCTTTGGCACTGGAACCCCTGGCATTGCAGCGCCAGGAAACATCGGGCGAAATAGCTGGTGGTACCCGCATTAAGCAGTGGAAAGAGGAGAGAGCCGGTGGCACACAGTGGTGACATCCCTGGGCGGAGAAATCATAGGGGAGCAGGCAGTCATTTTGTAGAGCCCTGGGATGGTTGTGTGAGGCCTACTGGATTTGGGTGTGCGGCGGCGAATCTGGGGTCGCCTGAGTAGCCCCTCTTCAGCATAATATTGCCGGCCCCCAGTGGGCTCCCTCTGTTCGGCGGTCTCATCAGGCTGCAGAGGTAGTGGGGGAGGGGTGGCACCCTGGATCCCTCGCACTGGAATAGCTGAAATCCAGCGGCCACCTGGAGTAAGTGGAGTGGTCAAGGCACTGGACATCCCAGGACGTGCAGTCAGGCGGTGCCCCAGGTGCGGCGGAGGGCGGCACGGCACAGCCCCAGGGCATAGCTGCACAGGAACAGCGCAGCAGGCACACCTTTGACAGTGGATACGGCAGAGTCCTGGGCATTGCCGAAGACACTGGCACATATAAGGGGCCGGCTTGGGTCCTAGCGGTGAGGCCCACTGTGGTGGGGGTGAGGGAGTAACAGCGACCATCTCGCGGGCTGTGTGGCCTGGAGGGAGAGGTTGTTGGACTGGGCCCACGCTTCCTGGCTGCAGGGCTGACTCGACAATCATCCCCTGAATAATCACCCGTTAGTGCTTGTGAGAAGTGACTAGTGCTCCACCATGAAGCGCGATAAGGGCGGAGGGGGCCACACCAAGTAGGGCACCATCGACAGATTTACTGGAGCAGGTGCTGCGGGATATCAGAACCAGGTGCCGGAAAATGCAGCAAATATGGCGGCCATTACCCAGTCGAGGGATATGCTTGACGCCAAGATTGGGGCCATGGGCTCTGATGTCATGCTGTTGAGGCAGGACTTGCGCAATGCAGCGGAATGCATCACTGTGACCGAGACCCGCATATCTGAGGTGGAAGATGACATCACGACCTTAAAGAAGAAGTTGGCAGACATGGAGAAGATTCAAAAAGGGCTGGCGATGCAGGTTGAGGACACCGAAGGGCACGCTCGGCGCAACAACCTTCGCTTTGTGGGATTTCCGGAGGGTTGTGAGGGTGACAGCGTGGAGCGCTTCCTGACACAGTGGCTGGAGGGCTGGCTCCCCTCGGATGCACTCTCTCGCTGCTTTCTGGTGGAGCGGGGTCACAGGGCCCTTATGCAGAAGCCCCCGCAAGGGGCCCGCCCTCGGCCGATCATCACCAAATTCTGGAACTATCTGGACCGTGACACTATCTTGAAGCAGGCCAGAGATAAGGAATCCCTCTCTTGCAACAATGCACGCATCCTCATATTCCCAGACTACACGCGCCTGGTGCAGCAGCAGCGGCAATCCTTTTTAGCGGCCAAGGCTCGCCTCCGGGACCCTAAACTCCCCTACGCACTGTTGTATCTGGCCTGTTTGAGAGGTGTCTATCGCTCCCGCACGCATTTCTTTGACTCGCCGGAGGAAGTTTTTCGATGGACAGATGAGACTGCAGGTGCAAGTCCACACACTGCCGGGCAGGGACTCAGATTCCTCATCGAGTGAGGTGGCCCGGATTGGCCCCAGGGGCCAACAGAGAAGCAATAGGAGATCAAGGTCCAGGCGTTGTTTTCGGTCCAGCTCCGCCATCCGGCAGAGGGGATTGACTCCGGAGAGACCGACTTCGGCGGACTGATCAGAGGGCCTAGAGGATGCTGAGAGATCAGTGATTGCGCATTGATGTTCAGATAGGCACGTTTATTGGGCTGGAAACCTGGCCACACAGGGGTGGGCGGGAACTGGTAAGGCCCGAGGGTCAAGGGTGGCTATTTGGGGATCCATTGGAAGGTATGGTTTCTGTCCCCCTGTTGGGGACTTGGCTCCTATCCAACCGCGACAGATACTTCCATGTTTGTAAGGTATGGAGTGAGGGGTTGTTGGGGAACGGAGTTTGTTCGGTTTGTATGATTGCGCGTCCATGCTGGTTGCTTGTAATTCATTGTACACACTGGGAAGCTCATACACAGGCCACGAGGGCTTGCAATACTTACTATGTCTGGCACACACAAGAACCGGCAGATAACCCCTGGTTCCCTGTGTATAGTTAGCTGGAATGTCCGCGGGGGACCTAGACAAGGTAAAGCGAGGGGCAATACTTCATTATGCCAAACGGGCGGGGGCCAACAAGCTTCTGCTACAAGAAACGCACTTGATGGGTTCTAAGGCACTGTGTTTGTAAAGATACAGGTACCAGCACATATTTCATTCAGGCTTCACACGGGGCTCGAGGGGTGTGGCGATACTGATCCATCGCAGGGTCCCTGTTCGCTCTTCTGGGGAAACTTTTGGCGCGCATTTTTTGGCCTATTTGTAGCTGCTCTACACTGACTTAACGGTTCGGTGCGTGTAGGAGGGGCAATTTCTCTACCCTTCTCCATCCAGCAGGGCACGCGACAGGGCTGCCCCTTTTCCCCTTATCTTTTTGGGCTTGCCATGGAGCCGCTGGCGGCTTGGGTGCGCATTGATGCCCAATTTCGGGGGTTTAAATGGGCGCGAGGTCTCACAGATAAAATAGCACTGTTGCGGACGATGTCTTTTTCTTTCTTACTGATCTGGATAGGTCGGGACCACGGTTGCTGCGCATCCTGCAGATCTTCGGAGAGACCTCTGGATTATATATGAATCCATGCAAATACACGTTGTGGGTCCTGGGGGATCGACCAAGGGTGGGGGCATTGTCCTCATCCCTTCAGCTGGCAACAGGGGGGCTGAAGTATTTGGGGGTCTTCTTGTCAGACGTGCCGGAGGTGTCCAGGGAATGCAATCTCGTCCCGGTGTGGGGCCCAACCTTAAGGTATGGTCCCGTCTGCCCTTAACTATCTTTGGCAGATCGGCCATCTTCAAGATGGTGGCTAAGCATGGGTGGAAAATCCATTCCGCTCGCGGATTTTGCGGATTTTCTGTAAATTCGCTATCCCCGAACTCTCGCGAATGTACCGAAAATCCGCAAATTCGCAAGCAGCGGATTTTTTTGCTTGGTGATACAATATTGCGGCGTGCGGCGTTCACTTACCGTCATTCAGTGTTTGCCGAGTTGTTTTTCTCGATATTTTGCGAGTGCTGCGCCATTTTGCATCTTGCTGCGGGATCCCGCGGAAGTTTGGCGACGCATCGCAAGAGTTCGCAATTGTGAACATGTAGATGCGGCGGGCAGCAACAATCTCGCACTCGCGAAATTACAAAATTTGCAATTCTGCACAAGACATCCACCAGCAAGCAGCATAAACCTTCTGAAAATGATGATTTTTATTAGAATAACTCCTCAGGTTGACATTTGCCTGCACCTTTTTGGATTTGAGGCCTTTTTGACTTTCTTTGGATCACTTTTGGATTAGAAATCAAATTTCACAAGTAAGTATGTTTGGGGCATTACAGTTGCTGTTCTGCAGAAAAACGAGTTTTGCAAAACTGAAAGCACTCAGCAGGTGCAAAAGTTCAAACTCATCATTAGTAACCATTCCCTGTAGTGCTTCCTGAGGGGCCCCTCCAGAGTTCAGTTGCCTATGTTTGTTTGGGGCATTACAGTTGCTGTTCTGCAGAAAAACGAGTTTTGCAAAACTGAAAGCACTCAGCAGGTGCAAAAGTTCAAAATCATCATTAGTAACCATTCCCTGTAGTGCTTCCTGAGGGGCCCCTCCAGAGTTCAGTTGCCTACTTGCAACTATTCTATGACCCTGCTCTGACCCTCACAGCAGGCTCATAGAATAGCTACACGTAGGCCACAAAGGTCCTGGGAAAATAAGTTGCACTGCAACAGAAAGCAAATTACAGATAAAGAAGCAGGTGCCAGACGTGAAGTTTAAATCCAGTGACACATTAATCAACCCCAAATTAATTCATGTCAGTTGAAGCAGGGCAGGTGTGCTGGCTCCCCCCCCCCCATATTCTACAGTGATGAACCAGAAATTAATTCATGTCAGTTGAAGCAGGGCAGGTGTGCTTGCTTTTCCCCCCATAATCAACAGTGATGAATCAGAGGGTGGCAGTGATGTACCAGAAGGTGGCATGGGTGAATCAGAGGGTGGCAGTGGTGAAACAGAGGGTGCTGTGAACCTGTGATGATGAACCAGATGTAGAAACAACAAAGTCGCGACCGTTGCGAGCCGACAAGTAAGTTCGCAATTGCGAACTGGTACAAAACCCTCGCGAACTGGCAGAAACCCTTGCGAACACCCAAAAAAATCTGCAAATTTGCGAGAGTTCGCGGATTTTGTGGATTACGAGTTGGCAAATACGCAAATTCGCGAACGCCAGATTCGCAAAATTCGCCCATGACTAATGGTGGCACTTCCCGGTCTTCTCTATCAATTACAGAACCATCCATACCAGCTTTCACCCTGATGGTTCAGACAGGTAAACTCAGCGCTGGGAGAGTTCTTATGGGAAGGGGGCACGGTGAGGTGGCCCTACGCACCTGTTTCTTATCTACCTACACTTGGGGTCTCGCTACTTCGGATATTCTCTCCTATTATCAGGCTTCACACCTGCTGGTCCTCAATCAGTGGTGGTACGGGGACAGGGGGGAACCAGCCTACGTGGTTGAACAACAGCTAATGGGCAACAAATCACTGCACATGCTGTTAAACTCTGCACCGCTTCGGCGGCTTCTGACCCCGGCCACACGAGTAGTGTTTCACATCTGGAGGCAAGTACAGGGCAGGATGGGGTGGTGGACTTTCTTGACCCGGGAGACTCCTCTTTGGGGCAAGGGGCGTTTGCCTCAGTTGGCAGCATTGCAGGGCTTCCAGGGATGGGACTCCATAGGCATCTCGGTTCTGGGAGACGTTATGACGGATCTGACACTTAAATCGTTTCAAGATCTGCAGGACGAATATGGGATGCCACAATCCCAGTTCTTCAGGTACCTGCAGTCAGTTCCGACACGCTCTAGCACCTAGCCTGGAGGGTCTGGAGTCCCTCCCCGACTTTACCCCCATAGAAGCGAAGGTCTTCATGGGAGAGCTACCAGATCACAAGTTCTCCCGCATATATCAAACACTGATCATTCACTGTACCACGAACCTGCAGAGGCTTAAGAAAGTATGGGAGGTGGATGCGAGTGAACTGGCAGAGGGGGATTGGGCAGAGGCTTTAGCGAGCCTGCAGTGGGCGGCAATAGGTACGTGCCTGCGCTTGATACAATTTAAATACCTACACAGAGTATATTTCACTAGAGTGAGTTTGTGGAGAGCAAGAATGATTGATTACCCCGGGTGTCTCCGCTGTCAGCGGGAGGAGGGCTAGCTTCTGCACGCAGTCTGGAGTTGCCTTTCATTACATCGCTTCTGGAGGGGGTGTTCTCCTGTCTGTCAGAGGTATTGGGTTGGGAGCTTCCCTACACGCCACGCCTGGCCTTGCTTCATGTTATGGAGGGAGTGGGGGGCAATAGATATAAGCGTCACCTCATGTTACTGGGTCTCTCATTGGCGAAGAGGGATATTGCCAGGTCCTGGAAGGCGCACCGGGCTCCGTCACTGGTGGCATGGAGAATTGGGATGGATTTTTGTATGGGGCTCGATCAGCCAGTCTTCATTGCCAGGGGGTGCCCACGCAAGCACTATAAGATATGGAAAAGGTGGGCGGATTACCGGGGCCTGGATTTGGACCCGCCACCGGAGAGAGATGCCCGTTTGCCGGACTGATGGAGATGTGGACTCTAGGATTTGCGGGGTGGCCGATAGTATGATGTTTCACACCAGATGTGTTGTACTTCTTTATTTCTGACATGGGCGCAATCAGGGGGTAGGTTAGTTGAGGGGGTTGTTTTAAAGTTGTTTATTCACCCTTAAAAATTCTGCGTCATTTTTATCGTACAATTATTGTGTGCAGGAATCTCTGGAATTCAGAGCTAAGCAATATATGTGAACCATGACAAATAATAATTTGTTAAAAAAAAAAATAAGGACATCCGCTGTCCCAGTGGGTGCTTGCCTGTGTAGTACAGCATAGCGAGGAGAACCTGGGAAAAGGGACTCAATGATGCAATCCCAGCTGGCACAGTAATGTAGGAGTCCACATAGTGGGCCATTTTGCATGTAGCTCACACTGACCAGAGTAACAAATAAACACAGAACCATCCACCAGAGCACTTAAAGAAATCAAACTGACCAACATGGCGGTGGTGGAATGCATTAATCAGCAAAGTGCAAATGGTGTTTGAGGGTGCTAAAAGAGATAATATTGCTCTGTTTAAATCTGAACGTCATTTTTAAACCAAAGTGAGACCCAGGGATAAGGAACAATGCAGCTGATGCCCTCTCTCACTTTAAGATGCAGGACTTCTGATACCATCATCTGGGGGTGATTGAGCTACCCACTCCTTTCCCAGTGCAGCTTTAGATAGTTGGTGCCCCATCTTACCAGACCTTTGGCAGTCAGCTTATCCCATAAAATATGCCAGACTTATGAGGGGGCGTTCCAAAGAGAATTGCAATTTTGCAAGCAAGAGCAGACAGGGGTATTGCTTTCTGAGGACTCGCTAGTAGCATTTGTCGCATCACTCTGACAAGAGGGAAGGCCAGTCTCCTACGCCAGGCACCATGCTACTGAAATATCATTTTTTGCCAAGACGGGGAGGTGTGTTGCTTATACCAGGAGTTTCATCATGTAGAAGGCATTAAAAGGCTGGCAGAGGTTAGAAGTAGCCGAACCTGATTCAAGGTCCATACCAGACACGCAGAAATTGATTAATATCATCAGCAGCCTGGCTGGGTAATGAAGATCAGGCGATGAGGCAAAGTTGTTTAAGGCAGCTTTCAGTCTGGCATTTTATTCTATGGGGCCTTCAGGGCAGAAGAGCTGATGGTGAGTTTAAAGTCAGATTGGCAAAGAGGTCATTGAGCAGCAGACATACACTGGCCAAACAATGCCATGGCAATGATGCTGCCTTACTCAAAGACAGATCAAAGAGGTCGAGGCAGGCACATATTCCTCAACAGGGTTCTCAGCAATGTGTGATACCCAATGCAAAGCCTAGAAGAATATTTGGCCGAGAGGCCGCAATCCACACAAGGGATGCTATTTTGGCATAAAAATAGTACCCCATTGACTAAGTTCCAACTTTATTTATTTTTTGTACATGGCCCTACACAGTACAAAATAGTGCATGTACGATTTTATTACTTATTACCATAACATAAAGTATGTACATGCACAATATTAAAATCAAGCCATACTAGTGCCATGCTGAAGACAAATGTCATATTGTCATATACTTGTCATACCGTCTAAGACCTTTAACAGTCTCAATTCCAAAACTTAAATGAGGTCTCAGGTCTATTTCTTGTGTGGGGGTAAGGTGCAATGTGTAAAGTACCGGGGTTTAGGGGCTCGGGAGCAACCCCAACAAATTTGCATACAGATTTCTATAGAAAATTCCTCCTCCACCATACTGCAGGAATTTACTTCACATGCACACATAGGAGAAACTATTGTAAGCATCCAATGCAGTTGAACACCTATCCAATTATTCACATCACTTGTGGGCATGCAGCAAACACATGAATCAGGCATCATACACAGCAATGCCTGTGTTGAATATGAAAAACTCTCAAAGTGCTGCTCTTGGAAGATTGCCCTTACTTTTTATATGACATGTCATAAAGTGCAACAGAGTTGCAGCAGGTAATGTGTTTGTTCAATCACAGGTCACTGCAATGCAGCCTAACTTGGCCTCTGACAGAAAGTCTTCAGCGTCTTCAAGTGTGGAATTCTACAGCAATGACCATTTCAACTTATATGCCATCATGGGCCATATGTATGAAGCTCAAATGGGTTTGCAAACGCAGAAATTTGCAGAATTTCGGCGTTTGCGAACTCATTTTCGCTAAATGGTATGTATGAAAGAGATCTGGGTGCAAAATAAGGAATTGAAAAATTTGCGATTCCTTATTTTGCGATTGCATTTAAGGAATCGCAAATTTTGCGATTCCTTAAATGCAATGTATGAACCCAAAACATTTTGCAAATTGACCTTAAGGAATTGCAAATTACCACCAACTTCTAGTTGTGGTAGTTGCGAAATCCTTGAACAATGCACATTTTTGCATTTTTCAAAGTGCCATGTGACGCACATACATGCCCTTAGGGCATGTATGTGCGCCACATGTGCACCCATGCATATTTCAGGGGCGCAACAGGGTGTACTTTAGACACCCCTGAACCCTTGAAATTATTCTCAATTTGCGATTAGTAAATTGAGAATCGCAAATTGAGAATAACTTCCCATTCATTCCTATGGGCCTCCTGACCAATAGAAATGAATGGGAAATTATTCCTTAATTGCGATTCGCAATTTGCGAATCGCAATTAAGGAATATTTAGAAATCGCAAAAAAATTGTGATTTTCTACATACATCCCAATTTGCGATTCTGAAATAGCGATTTCTAAAAAATCGCTATTTCAGAATCGCAAATCTGGATGATGATACATATGGCCCCATGTCACCGAGCAGTTATGTTCACGTCCTGCATGGAATAGAACTTTGTAATGTTGCCTGTACATTGTACATAATTTCCCATGATCGGTTTTCCAATGTTCTTCTCCAAATGCTAGGCTATACAAGCCGAGGAGGACCATGAGATCAGCCAGTAAAATTCCATTCACGTTTGGGGATCCAGGACATTCTGAAGCCAAGCAGCACCCTTTTGGGATAGTCTTTTGTTAGAACTACACCGGCTAATCTGGTGCCCTTCAGAAAAGCACTGAAAACCAGATTGTACCCTCTCTAATCTGTTCAATTTTTGGGGAATCAAAATCCATCATTATGTGCCTATATTATCCACCTTCTTAATAGCACCAAGAAGAGACTACTTGAGGTTGATCAAAGTGCTTTATGAGTAATCAAGGACCTACCTCCCAGAATAGTTTATTCTTTCTCACTGTAAAAGATAGGCTTCGCCTATTTACTGACTTATGTCTCAGTTCATCCTGCCCCCTGTCTATTGGAATTCATTGAAATCGATCATGGCAGTGCCGGATTTTCTCTTTTGAAGTTTAAGTAAGAGTGATAATGTCCAGTTCTGAACTGGAGGATAATTGCACTGTATCATAGTACATGGTGGAAACTTTATTATTTGTATACAGCTACATGTGCGTATGTATATATATATATATCTAGATATAACTCTATCTATTTTCAAATCTCAGATTAAACTCCTGTATCTCTTTCACTTCCTCCCTCTTTTTCAGCCTGTCCTTTCATCTTTAATTATATGGGTACTATACCCTTAATGCAAAATGTGTTACATATTACATTGAACCTAAAATGAAATGTTTCACTCACTTATGATTTAAAAAAACCAAACAATTGGGAAAATGCATTATTATAGATTCTCATCAGAGATTCTGTTGTTGCTGTAAATAATGCATGGCTTTTTAAAAAAAAGAGGTCTCCGTGTGATGTCTGTAAACACGGAGAACTTTCTTCCCTTTCTATGATTTATTGTCAGTATTTAAATGATGAGAAAAAAATGGTGGTCATGTGACCAAGAGCCCGTGAGCTCGAAACGCGTCGTTTGTTTATGCCCAAATAAACAACTTCTTCAAGTACCTGATGGTGTGGCTTGTCATCCTTTTCCTGATCGAGAGGATCTTGTGGATGTTCGTGAGCGGCGGCGCCCGCTCGAGAGACCAGCCCCTGCCCGTTTGGAAGGGCGAGGAATAGCGCAATCCTTTCAAGTTGACGTGGAGTCAAAATCCTCGCCCGCCGGCTGCACTAAAACCGCCCGCTGGATCTATTGGAAAGACTTTGGAACGTGAGTGTTTGCATTTCTGACGCCGTGGAGCCGCCGTGGAACCGATCGCGAAGCTGATCACGCTGACCGCGGTGAAAGTGGTACAAGGCGAAGTGCAAAGACAGCAGCGGAAGCAGCAGCCAGGGTACGCTAGACAACGATTGTCGAACGCGCATTCAGGTACTGACACGGTCGGAGGACCAAACTGCATTGTGGGCAATGGAGTATCTTAAGGGGCGGGAAGCCTCTGCAGAAAACGTATTCAAAAAACAAAAGGGACCCGATGGAACCACAACAACCGGGTCAGCAGAAACCACTCCCCCTGGCGTGGTATCATTGAAACAGAAGGGTTTTACTTTGGAACGTCTAAGAAAAAAAGAACTAAGCCGCTGGTGGGAAGCGACATCTCTACAGAACTACATAGAGGTGGATCGCGTCCCCCGTGGCTTGCGCATCTTTATTGTTCCTAGCCTGAACAAACCAAAACCAGAAGTGCTGAAAGCATGGCGAGAGAACACCAACGCCTGCTCTAAAACAATGATGCAGATTCTGGTTAAAAATGCCTGGGAGGAACATGAGGAACTAGTAAAAGAAATACAAACACTTCTAGACGAACTAACAACTGAAAAGGATCAAGCAAAGGTATCAAAAACTCTAAAGAATGTGGATGAAAAAATACACAAATTTGAGAAAGATCTGATTGCAAGGAAACAACGCAAATTTGAACGCGATGAGCGAGATTATAAACTTGGAAGAATTTTGACATTTGCGAAAAAATTTGACAAAGCACGCTCCTCCCTATTAAGGGACAAGGCACTTGGAATGGCGGACAAAGATCGGTGGCAATCCGGAACCAGTCTGAGCTCTGAAGCAAGTCTAACTGATGTCAATACAGCAGAGAACCTAGAGGTAACGTTTTTTTCCGACGAACTGCGCCTCGTGACAGAGGCCAACGAACAATCTATACGGGGAAGAACCCGATATCAAGGCCGAGGAGGCAAGGTAAAAGCAAAAAACGACGGCAGCGACGCAACAAACTCAGGAACTACTGGAGTGGGAAGCAAAAGCCAGACACAGAAGGGCAAGTAATGGATGAACAGACTCAAGAGCTAACGGTAATGAACCTATCTAATAGACCCTTAACTGACGATGAAGAAAAAGTCCTTAAACTTGGCCTAATATTCTGTCCTGATCTTAATTTTGATTACACTCAGACACACATTGACATGTATATGTTTGTGAGGAAACTTAAACTGCACAAAATACACTCGCATAAAAAAGTTTGTTCAGAACTGTCCAGTGTTGCCACTGATACTGTCAACCATAACATAGATTTGCAAAATGCTTTAGTTTCCCTGCATGAAGAAGGTATGGTTGATCTGACTCAATCTCAGGTCCCTACCGCACAAGAGGCTGTTAACACTATCTCCACACTTGGTGATTCAACTACTAATATTGAATCAAATTCTTGTACTGTAACCACGCCGTTCAGACCCAAATCTAGATACAGACCCCAGCTACCTAGAGACAACATAGACCTATTCCATGATCTGGTCAACAATGACATGTTGAAACTATTGAATCGACCCCAGGAAAGACAAAACATGACACCAGGGATGAGGTTGGCACTTAACCAGCTTAAAAATGACGATTCAATCGTCATCAAACCTTCAGATAAGGGAGGGAACGTAGTTTTGTGGGACAAGAAACTGTACATTAATGAAGCTATGAGACAACTGTCTGACACTACATGCTACACGAGGGTAGATCACTCCTATCTGAGTAAACTACTAAACAGGGCACACCAAAATATCCGTGAGTGGGAAAAGATGAAATTACTGAGTTGGGATGAAACTAAATTCCTCATTAATGAGAATCCCACAACTTCAACATTCTACCTACTTCCCAAAGTGCACAAAAATCAGACTCAACCCCCGGGAAGGCCAATTGTATCCTCCATAAATAGCCTCCTAGAGAATGTCTCACACTACGTTGATCACTTTCTGAAAAATTATGTCAAAGACCTAACCTCACATCTAGAAGACACCAAAGACTTTCTACAGAAAGTTGAAAATATCAATTGGGAGTCACATTTTTGGCTAGTATGTCTAGATGTTGAAAGTCTATACACCTCAATCCGACACAGAGATGGTCTGAAGGCTTGTGAATATTTTCTGAAAACAAGGAGCAGACATTTGGAAGCTCATTCCAAAATGTTGCTTCAAATGATTGAACTGTGCCTTGATGAAAATGTCTTCCTGTTTAATGGGTCTTTATACAAACAAATCCAGGGGACTTCTATGGGCACCTGCTTTGCCCCCAGCTACGCCAACCTCCTGGTAGGCTGGTGGGAGGAGCAGGTGCTCAGGAATGATGATCTGGAACATTGGACCAAATGCGTGAATGTCTGGCTCCGCTACATAGATGATGTCTTTTTTGTGTGGGAGGGGAGTGAGAATGACCTACTTGGATTTGTAGATGCACTTAATCTGAATAACCTGAATTTAAGATTTACTATGCAGCATAGCCAGCAAACGATCGATTTTCTTGATATCAAATTGGTTATCAAGAACAATACGATTGAAACAGAGATCTTTAGAAAGGCAACAGCAGGGAACTCCGTGCTCCATTCCAATAGTTGCCACCCCCCCAGCTTTAGGTGGGCAATCCCTTTTGGCGAGTTTTTACGCGCCAGGAGGAATTGCAGCACTGAAGAAAAATACCAAAAACACAAGAAAATGATGCATGACAGGTTCAAAGTGAGAGGTTACCACGCTAACATGCTGAAAAAAGGTGAAGACAGAGTAGCCCTCATCCAAAGAAACGAAGCATTATTTAAAGACTCTAGAGCCAGCCCACCCAATCCAAAAGCTCCAATAAGATTGATAACCACCTACAATACCCAGTCTTCAGCTTTTAGCCAGATAGTAAGAAGGAGATGGGATATCCTTTTACAAGATAAGGTGTTAAAAGAAAGACTAGACCCACACCCCTCCATCACGTATAGAAAAGGGAAATCCATCAAAGATCTAATAGTGCAGAGTCACTTAGAGAAGAAAAAAATCTGGCTGGCAGCGAAAGGTGGGTTTTTCAAATGTGGGAAATGCAAGGCCTGTAGCCATAGCTCCAACGTAAGGGAGGTCGAACTGAAAAGAACAAAAAGGAAATGGAAAATAACTAAAAACATCCAGTGTACCACTGACCATGTCATCTATGTCGTTACCTGCCCTTGTGGCAAATGGTACATAGGTTCAACCACTTTCCCAGTAAAAAAGCGAATTTTAGAGCATTGGCGTGCCATCACAAACAAGGACTTTGCATACAGTACGGCCAAACACTTCCACCAGTACCATGATGGAGATTGGACCAAAGCGAAATTTTTCGCACTGGATTCAATCCCCAAACATATCAGAGATGGGGACCGTTTGACAGCTTTACGCAGAGCTGAGTCCAAATTCATTCTACAAGCAGGGTGTATCTTTCCTTTTGGGATGAACATTGACGAAGAGATGTATGTAGATTTGTGAACTGTTGATCTGCATGCTTCCCATTTCCCCCTTTAAGAGACTCTGATTTCATGACATATATCTCCAAATATGTCTTTTAATTAATATGATTTGAATTTCAGTAATGTTTGGTTTTTTACCGTTTATAGCTATCATTGTTATTCTGTAAAATTGACAGGTTGAATTTCGGAGTATCAGGATTTCGTGGATAAGGCTCTGATGTCCTAATAATTAATATGTACAAATGATTTCAGTGTACTAATGTTTTCTATTTTCACTGTTTTTCTTCCCCTAGAGTGCTAGACCTCGTCTTGATATGAAGCGACAAACCACTGATAGAGAATATTGCTATGAGCACCACTGCTTCACATGAAATTACTGAATACGACTATGAGCACGGGATAGATCACTTTGGGAAAATATTCTTGAGTAGTTCATTTCACTGATTGCCTGTATTGACTAGACACAGACCATAGCCTTTTGTCACCAAATTAGACACGCAAAATTGAGATTGGAACACATGATACCTAGGGTACTACACCCAAGTGACCTATTCTAGATATAACTCTATCTATTTTCAAATCTCAGATTAAACTCCTGTATCTCTTTCACTTCCTCCCTCTTTTTCAGCCTGTCCTTTCATCTTTAATTATATGGGTACTATACCCTTAATTCGAAATGTGTTACATATTACATTGAACCTAAAATGAAATGTTTCACTCACTTATGAGTTAAAAAACCAAACAATTGGGAAAATGCATTATTATAGATCCTCATCAGAGATTCTGTTGTTGCTGTAAATAATGCATGGCTTTTTAAAAAAAGAGGTCTCCGTGTGATGTCTGTAAACACGGAGAACTTTCTTCCCTTTCTATGATTTATTGTCAGTATTTAAATGATGAGAAAAAAATGGTGGTCATGTGACCAAGAGCCCGTGAGCTCGAAACGCGTCGTTTGTTTATGCCCAAATAAACAACTTCTTCAAGTACCTGATGGTGTGGCTTGTCATCCTTTTCCTGATCGAGAGGATCTTGTGGATATATATATATATATATATATAACCTACTGGCGGTCGCCAGTAGGTAGTTATAGTTAGGATTATTTTCAATAGGAAATTGCCAAAATTCTATTGGGAATAACTTTGGCGCCGGTTGAGGAATCTGCCTGAAAACTTCCTCAAATTTGCCTCACGGTGCTTCTGTCCTTCCCCAAAAGTCTGGGGGGGATTCGTCAAGCGGGGGCCGAGAAAAAAGGGGGGTCCCAAAACGTGTTTTCCCCATTTTAATTTCCATGGGGCGGTCGACCTCACTTTTAGCCCGAACGGCTGAATGGATTTCCACGAAACTTGGCAAAATTGTAGGGACTGGTAGCCCGATGTGCCCTTGCTATGTCTCAAGATATGTGCTCCAGTGGATTTTGAGTAATTTAGGTTAAAAAAAATATATATATATCTATAAACGCGCACCGGTACGCGCACCGGGGATGTATGACGGTACCACGCGTACTTTTACAACGCGTACCGTTACAACGCTACTTTTACCACGCAAGTCGTTACAACGACTTGCGTGGAGGGGCGCTGGATAGTAAATTTTTTAATTTACTATTCCAACTCCAGTCCCCGTGGACTCTAGGGAAGGAGTTGGATAGTAAATTAAACTATTTACTATCCTGGAGCGCCCTCCAGCGCAAGTCGTTGTAACAACTTGCGTGGTAAAAGTAGCGTGGTAACAGCACTGCGTTGTAATAAATGCGTGCTAAACGTTATATACCGCGCACCGGGGCGCTAACCAGCACGCTACTCGAGTTCGCGCGCGGAAAGCTGATTGGCTCTCTGGTGTCTTTCAACATTCCAAACAGTCCGGAGTGGCCGCCATCTTGTGTCTCGGTAGGATCGAGACACAAGAGGTGACCAAAACAAAGGGGGAAATGACCATAAGGGGGCAGAGTAGACCCCCCCTGTCCCCCTAGGATTGATGTGGGGGCTATAAAAGGGCCCCGCAGGACAAAAACATTTTTTTTTTATTTGCGCGGGGGATCGCCCGGTACGCGCACCGGGGAGCGGACCGGGGAGAGTGCCTTGGGGAAAAAAGAATGTAGCCTTTTTTTATTAATTGGAGGTAGTTCTAAAAAGAACTGTTTTTTTTCTTCTTTTTGTTGTTTTATATTTTTTTTAGTTTTTTTGAACATTTTGTACTTTTTTGGCTTTTATGAACTATTTTATATTTTTTTTGTTATTTTTATGGGGAGAAACAAAAAACAGGGAATTGTAAACGGCTCAACTGGAGCAAAAAAAAAATAAGGAAAAAATATTGTTTTTTGGGGTAATTGTGGTTGTCACCAGCACGGTTGATGAGCTTTATGCTTTGCTCACCATAGGTGATGGTCTTACCACAAAATATAAAAGAGATCTTGTATTCCTCAAACTGTGGTTGTATGTCTCGGACCATCCCCCTTGTCTCTGGTCCCGATGGAGTGGGTTGCTTTCGTTTGGATGTGCTGGGTGAAGATTGGGGAGGGTTGCTGGCCAGTTCTCTCACCTCTGCCGCAGCATAGTTGTTGGGATGCTTGCGCTGCATGTGCCGAATCATGGTGTTATTGCCAAAGGAGTATTTTTTATTAGGGTTCCCCCTTTAAAGTTCCATGTTACAGATTAGGCAAGTCAATTTTGGCGCATTCACTTTCTTCTTGCCCTCTGGGATGGATAAAAACTCCCATACAATGTGCTGCTTTGGCCTATATGGGGTATTGTCTTCTGGTAGGAATCTCCTACTTCCCTCCTCCTCCTCCTCCTCCTCCTCCTCCTCCTCCTCCTCTTCTTCATCTCCACCACTGTGGTGTTGTGGTGGTCCTCTTAGTGGTGGTGGTGGCGGTGGTGGTGCAGATGCTCCAGCTGCTGCTGCTACTGTAGCCATTTTAAAGTACAAAATATTATTCAGAGATCTCCAAACAGGTCTTCCTCAGTCAAAGGACAAAGTCAGAATAAGGAAAAAAGGTGGGGTCTTTCATCATTTGGAAAAAAAAACTGTCCTGAACCAATGAAAAGTGTTATTTTCAGGTCACTTGACCCGGCTTTCAACATTTAGAAACCAAAACTGTTCTGCACCAATAAAAAGTGTTATTTTCAGGTCACATGACCCGACGCGCTTACGCTGCGCGCGCCCCGGGCTCGTCGCGTTTTCGCTCGAGTGCTTCCGGGTGCGCTTATGTCGTGCGTATCAAACGGACGTGGCTCATCTCAAAAACTTTGTGATGAGACATCCCAATTCTTCTCTAACAAGATAGATCTGATCTACACGAAAATCATGCACTCTAACAAAATCATGACTTGTGAGGCAGATTTTGCTTCATATGAAATAGAGAGTAACCATAATGACCATTCTTTGGATATTTTTCCCCCTATAACTTCTAAGGAGCTGTCAGCACTCACCATTCAAATTAAAAGTGGCAGTCCTAATGATACCATCCCTGCCAGACTTATGCCCTCTTTGCTGGAGGTATTAGGCCCCTCTATGGAAAAACTCATTAATCTTTCTCTTGAATCTGGCACTGTCCCAAGACAATGGAAACAGGCGTTAGTCAGGCCTATTAGAAAAAATGCCGCTATTCCATGGACGGAACTAACAAACCTTAGGCCCATCTCTCTGCTTCCGTTTTTGAGCAAGCTGACTGAAAAACATGTAAATCAACATCTTTCACAGTATGTGGAAAACAATGGAGGCCTTGATTACTCCCAATCTGGGTTTAGGCCTTAACACAGCACGGAATCTGCCCTCTTGTCTGTCACCGATGACTTACATATGCTTCAAGACAAAGGCTACTCCGTGATTCCAGTGTTACTAGATCTGTCGGCAGCGTTCGACACCGTGTCACACAACATCCTTATTGACCGGTTGTCGAACGTAGGAGTTAAGAACAGAGCCCTTGATTGGATAAGGAGTTTTCTAACTGAGCGCACCCAGACTGTCACCATGGGTGCTCACCGCTCAGCAGAGGTGGAGATTTCAAAAGGGGTGCCACAGGGCTCCTGTTTGAGCCCAACACTCTTCAACATCTATGTGGCTCCCCTGGCAAGAGTGATGCGAAGATTTGGGTTCATCCCCGTATCCTACGCGGACGACACGCAGCTCCTCTTCCCTTTTGAAACTCTCACTACTGAAATAAAAAACTCCTTTTCTGCTGGTATGAAGGCCGTTGCACAGTGGATGTCCACTAATTATCTGCAGTGCAACGTTAGCAAAACAGAACTCATGCTATTTGGCGAAGCCAAGCTTCTATGGGCTCCAGACTGGTGGCCTTCTGATCTTGGTGTGGTCCCAGAACCCAAACAGGTCGTGAAAAACCTGGGGATCCGCCTCGATCAGGATTTGTCATTAAAGCAACACACTAACACTGTTGCAGGTTCATGTTTTCATGTCATCAGCATGCTACGAAAAATTTTCCCTCTGTTGCCTGACACGTTTAGGAAGACCTTAGTGCAAGCCCTGGTTCTAAGTCGTATTGACTACTGCAACGGCCTGCTCCTATCTGCCAACGAGGGAGTGTTGGCCAGACTTCAGGTAGTCCAGAACACAGCGGCGCGCCTGGTTCTGAATGCCCCTCCAAGAACAGCATCCAAACCTCTTTTACAAAAACTCCACTGGCTCTCCATACGACAGCGAGTAAAATTTAAAATCTGCTGTATAATACATAAAAACATAAATGGATAAGGCCCTACCTACCTGCGACAGAAATTCATTCCCTACATCCCGTCCAGGCCACTTAGATCCAGCACAAGCCACCAACTGGTGGTTCCTCGTGTCAAAAAGACCAGACACGGAGGCAGAGCACTGTCCGTAGCTGGACCCAATCTATGGAATCGACTCCCCTTAAATCTCAGGATCTGCCCCTCTCACATACAGTTTAGAAAACTTCTCAAAACTGTCTTATTTAAAAATGAGATCTAATCCCTATTAGTGTTCTTTTCTGTATTTGTTGACTGGCCCAAAAGCGCAGAGATACTCCTGATGGAGTCGATTCCAGCGCTATATAAGCTTGTAAATAAATAAATAAATAAATACGCGATACGTCACAATGATGTTTTCGTTCGCTGCAATAGCGCTAACGGGATGCTCACCGGTGCGCGCCGAAAAACTGTGCGCTCACCGGGGCGCGCACCGGGAGCGCTCCAGGGCAAAAAAAAAAAGTATTATATAAATATACAATATAGGATTCATTATAAAAAATATTACATTTCATAGGTTTGAGGCCCTATATATAGTTAGGAATAAGCATTTAAAAAACCTATGAAATTCACTGAAAAAACCATAGGTTTAACACCAGTTATAGTTCGGAATTAGCATTTAAAAAACCTATGAAATTCACTGAAAAAACCAAAGGTTTCACACTAGTTATAGTTAGGAATTAGCATTTAAAAAACCTTTGAAATTCACTGAAAAAACCATAGGTTTCACACCAGTTATAGTTAGCTGGAAATTTTACTGGCATAAAACCATTGAAATTCCCACGTTATAGTTAGTTGGACTCACTATAACTTGCGCGTGTAATGCACTGCTGATGACATCACATATTACATCACTCATGACATGGTCAGTGACATCACTCATGACATCACTGATGACATCATCCTTGTGAGAGAGAGACTGACCTCCTTCCACTGTAAAGTAACCCTTGAAACAAATATTAAAAAATAGAAACTAACATTTTCAAAAAAGTGGAGATACCTATACCAGTTACAACAACCAATTCAGTAATTCCACCATTTACATACACATCCACTCATTCACCAACAGTTCTATATAGTCAGTCATACATATACTCACTCATCATATGTAGTGAGACACCTATACATCTGTTAACACACCGACAGTCTTCCATAAGTTGCTCACACACATATTCACACATGCAAATAAAATATTGAACATCCATTGTTTTGCATTTACAGCTATACACACACTACCACCTTACTTCTAAGGAAACTTACACATACTTACTCTCTTAAACAATCACTTATAGAAACACATACCTATTTAAACAAGAACTCTTTCAATGTCTGACTCTCACATATACTCACTTATATACACCAATACTCACATATACTAAATTAAAACATATGTAGTTACTGATAAAGACACTAGTAAGACAGTCATTCACTTACTAACACATACATATACACACTCACTCACTCATACAGTCCGGCACATATGCTGTCTTCAAAACACATACAAACAGTGAGTCAGTCATTGATGCATCTGTCTGCTAAGTAACGCCCCCACCAAATCAGCAGTGCCTTACACGCGCAAGTTATAGTGAGTCCAACTAACTATAACTGGGAATTTCAATGGTTTTACGCCAGTAAAATTTCCAGGTAACTATAACTGGTGTGAAACCTATGTTTTTTTCAGTGAATTTAATAGGTTTTTTAAATGCTAATTCCTAACTATAACTAGTGTGAAACCTATGGTTTTTTCAGTGAATATATATATATATATATATATATATATATATATATATATATATATAACACATATATGCGTGCACACGCAGAATGCTGTAGAACACAAGCTGAATGCTTCCTCAAGGACCAGTTATTTATAGAAAACATTTTTCACGGCATCCCAAAGCATATATTTTAAGGTAATTGCACCTTCAGGTGAAGATTGCTTGTCTATACAGTCTTCTAATTTCCTTGTCACTAGGACGACTTGTGCTAAGCTTTTTCTTTCTTTGAGCCGCAATACATGTACTTCACGGTCACATGAAACAGCTGGTGTGCCTATTTCACATAATATAAAGACTGTGCGTACAGCATATCTGAAAAGCAAATTCTAAACTGATTCCAGTTTGTATTTCTATTAGCTTTCTGCCCCGTAAAGCCCTTCCTGCCGTGGTGCATATGATGAGGTCTCCCTGTGTTTAAGCAAGTTGCAACTTACCCTCAGTTACCCTGCATTGTTTAACCCAGAAATTGCACCTTGTTATGGTTGCATCCTAGCCACATATCGATCATGTGCCTACCTACAACCTGGTTGCTCGGCAATGATGAAGAGTTTGTCCCTAACGGAGAAGAGCTGGTTTAAAATATGTTTTTTTTTAATGAGGGTATGCCTACTCCCCATGACACTGACCACAGTCCACAAGGGGATAAAAAGACACTATGCCCTTTCCAAATGAGCTACTACCCAACCTAAAGGTGGGGAGTGTCGGTAACTTTTCAATGATTTGTGACCAAAATAACAGCCACAACCCACCGATACATAGGTTAGATTTGGTATTTGGAAGGGAACTCAGACACATCCTGTTCAAATACCGAATTGATATTCAGGCCAAGTGCCATTTAAGGAATCTGTAAAATGTCACCAACTCCTAAAATAGGATTGATATCCCTAGGAAACCCCTTTTTTGCGAATCAAACTCAAATTCGGAGTGTTTACTACAGTTAAAAAAAACACACATCGGCTCATCTGGCCAAAATGATATTTTTTTTTTTTTACCTTTAAAACACTTTTTAGCACACTTTCTAGTTTTGAAAATGTAATTTTGTTTAAGTGTAACACAAACGTGGCATAAAAGTAATAATAGCTGCTGGTTTTAAAATACAATGCTGCACTGAACGTTTTATTGTGGCAGACTTTCATTTGCATAAAACAGCACACAAGCAATTAGATATGTAAAACAAGTTCCTCAAAGAGATCTACAGCATACAACAAATGCCTTACTGAAACCAAAGTTGCTCAGTTAAAGTCGGCCTTTAAAAGTACGCAAAATGTTTCAGCGAACAAAACAAGATCTTTGGAAGTTTTCGGTTTCTCCAAAAAGTACACTGATAAAGCTCACAAAGTCATGCTGGTCTCATAACTGATATTAACTGATAGTTATTTATCGTTGCTTGCACATAACAATTCAGATTATACCTGGTCAATGAGCAAATTGCAAAACTCTTGCAGGAGAACTATCATCCGTGCAGGAATGCTGTAAAACTTGGAGTGGCTCCAGATCAGGCAGATGGTGTGAAACAAAGGGGGAATTAAAACTTGGGTCCGTGGGAATTCGGTGTCCCGGAGAGACTCAATATGTCGTCTTAGTGGTCTCAGGTGCAGCTCGACATCTCTGGCTTCCACAAGAGCTTCAAGAAAAACAATGAGAAAAATAGACGTGTAATTTTCCTCGCATACTGCTGAATCTATAAAGGGTCTCGGTTGTTCGAGATATATAAATGAATGCAGTTTAATCTATAATCATCTAAAAACAAAAGACATCAGACAGCGTGAGGAATGCGCGCCCTATTGTTCTCTTCACAAACACAGGTGCACTACAACTGGGGCTTTGATAAACTTGTCCAGATAGAAAACTGCTAGGAAAGCACAGTTGTTTGGGAAATGTCTTCCGCTAGTTGGACACAGGCGGACGATCAACTACCAGAACAGAAGAAAAAAATGCGTTCAGCTTGCGTTTCACTTCTAGTTTACATATTTAAACACTGACACAGAAATACGTTCTCGAGGGTTGACCAAAACATCTTTAAATAGTGTGAGTGTCTAGGGAAATTAAGGTAAGTGTATTACTTACAACTTTCAGTGCTTAATTTGTAAAAAACAAAAAAATGAAATGTAAAAATAATGCGCGAGGGCGCTCAAATCTCGGACCAGAATCCCTCAGCAGGTGCTTTTAAATGTCATATAGCATGGCTATGTGGTGTTGAATTCACCTCAAGCCTCTCTAATCCACTATCAGACACTCCTTGCAATTTTATCTCATACTTGCAGGTTCCTGCTTTCTCCCTTTGTGACAGTTTTACTGTCATTATCTTCCTTCTTCTTTCAAATTTTTATTTTTATTTTGCTGGCAGTTAATATCCGATGAAAAAAAATAAGAGCCAGTTCCCAAAAATGAGAGCCAGTGGCCCCCACTGGCACCTACCGGCTCAAATTAAGCACTGAACATATAGAATGACAGATGGGTAGCAGTGAATTAAGAAGATTGGTTTTCACCGAGGGGTTCTGAGTGACATCAAATACATAACTAGAATAATGATGTCGCTCGGAACACAGAGGTGAAAAACATCCCGGTAATTCACTTCTTACCCATCTATAATTTTATGTTATGTATGGCACCCAAAATCATCTGCCACAGATTTCAGCTGCTAGACAGTGACCGAGAGGTAATCGGGCAGCCATATATATCATGGCATCAGTTATGTATCCCTGTCCCAATGGGAAAAAACACCCCAGAAAAGCTGACCTGCCATTCTTTTCCAACCCCCTTCCCCTTACCTGCCTTCCTTCCCACTCCATTAGCGGGTCATTCAACATTACTTATTGGTAGTGCTCATAGGTGTAGGAGAAGGTACCTGATACTATTAAGTGGTGAACTATTATAGTAGGGGGTAATGACTGAACCTACTTTTGTGCTAGGAAAGACGGTTATCGTTCAATCCAAGTTGGGCTTAGGCAATGCTCCAGAGTTACTAAAAGGAAAAACAGGACACGTGAATGTACATGTCAGACATAGGATTCCTCAAGAAATGAGAAATTCCGGGTAGTAAGATACTCACAGTAGTTCAACAAACAAATGGGAAAGTATCTCCTGATGCTGGCACAGGTAAATCCAGATGCGAGTCGGAGGGAAAAAGGGGGATTTATGTGGGTCAAAAGGCGTCAAGTAACAAAGCGTCATGTAAAAATAAACGTACGTTCAAATTAAGCATAAGTCAAAAGCAAGTCCATTCTAGCCTATCTCACTTTTCCGGTGTTCATTGGTGTGGCGCTTCACAACGAAATCGGTAAAGAAATATGTGCATGCCATTATCACTGTCGGCACCGGGGCGTGTATGCTGATCACTTTACAAATGCACGCTGTGTGCTTGATCCATGAGTAAAAACCATTACAGGCTTATCGCAACGGAATCGGTAATGCAATATGTGTTTGCCATTATAACAGAAAGAACAGGGGCACGTTTGCTGGTCATTTTAATAAAGACGCGCTGAGTGCTGGATCCATGAGTAAAAAACATTACGGGATTTGCAGGCTGAGTATTATGCCGGCATTGCGTTTGAAAGTATGTATCCGGGTCACACTGTGTGTACGCTAAGGCCGTGCATCTAAATATAGTTCGGAAGTTCAGTGATTAGTTGTAAAATTCTGTGAAAACTTGAACAACCGAAAGTTCACACAGGGCGGTGAATCGAGGCTTAATTATGTCCCTAGAAAGAATCTGCCAAAGGCACCGAGTGTGGTCTTGTCATTTAAAAAGAGAATAGGTGTGTGCCTGTCCGCGGCTCTTACCTCCTTAACGCGGCTCATTGGCTCGATGAATGAGCTGGCATCTGCTAACTCACGCTAGATGAAGGGAAAGCCACGGAGTGCGTGCACCGCGCAGTGCAGCCGCTCGATGGTTCCCGGGGGCTCGCCATGTCTTCAACCAATGTTAAAGCAGGAGGGCGTGTCTAAGTGTTAGTTGTGATTTAATAGGCTCAGCAAGCCGAAAAACACGGGTAGAATTAGTATGCGAGTGAGTATTAAGAAATGTACACTGCAGGGGAAAACGAGGTTCCATCCTGTGGGACAGCATTATGTTGCATGTGTCATGTTGGCGTGCTATACTCTATGATATTAGGGAGTCAAGGAGAGCCAATCTGATGATCACAAAGGGATGACGTAATATCACAAGACCCTGATGTGAGGCACCCACTCACCCTCCTCTCCGCAGGGGTCGAAGTGTAGACCGTCTTACTAAACTCACAAGCTCATAGAACCAAATGTATTGATTGAAAGTAAGTAAGTCTAGAGAAAATCCCTGGAATAGTACTGGAGATTGCAGTGTGCAAGGGACAATTGCTCTTTTGTGTCCAATGTTAAAGGCAGGGGAAACCCAATCAACCCTTGTAGGCTTGGGCACAAAGTAGTTAAGGTCAAGGAGTGCTACAAGGGATTTGTTTAAAACAGATTTCAAATCCTTAATGAGTCGTACATATGTAACACACTCATATGTATCCACAGGATAACCGTCTTGTTTCAACTGTAACTAATATATTGGTGGAAGGCAAAAAGAACATATAGAGCAAGAATCGTATTGAATGTTCAAAAAATTCTCTTTACTGTAACAGAAGTAGGGAGACAAATACAAATAAAGTGAAGCAAAATAAGTCATGAACAGAGATCAATCAAATTTGCACTACAGTTCATAACTGAAAACATCAACTCCAGGTGTTTAAAGACACAACCAAAATTAATTGATAAAGAAGGGTTGTGAATTGGTGACCGGGCAACAAAACAGGAGATGATGGAGTGTCGACGTTTCGGTCTAGGTAGCATTCGTCAGATAGACCATCATCAGGACGGTATTTTTTATGCAGGAAAACTCCCTATATAAAATGATTTTCGTTCGACTTCACATACAATTTTTAAACATTTCAAAATTCCCACATATTTGAAATTAACATTTCTTTTGCATTTCGGAAAATGGTGCATATATCCAAACATTATTCAAAAAGTTTAATTTGGTATTGTCACCTTGAATCCTACAGTGGATTTTCTATGAGCACGAAAACAGCAATGGCATATGGCCAAGATGTCGCATATGAGTGCAGGCACAGCACTAACGTGTGGCAAGAATGTCCGACACGGAACTTCAACTGAAAATAAATAAATAAAGTCCTATCAGCAGTAGGAGTCAATAACCATGTATAAGATTTGTATGATAAGTTAGACCAAATATCATACCTTCAAATTGTATGTGAAGTCGAACGAAAATGTTGACAAGCCGCTTTTTTAATGAACTTCTGTTTCTCTTTTATTAAGTAATAATTGTAGAGGTTTTCATATAAAAATTTTAACGCATTAGGTCCACCTAACTAAGACAAGCAGATTTATGAATTTGTCTATACTGCCTTTTTTTCCTTTTAGTAATTGTTTCTCAGGGGTTACTAGGAAGGAGTAACCTTTGTGATACTAGATGGTTACATGAGTTTTATCTGACGTATAGAGCATGTATTTCTCTATCAATGTATATTTCTTTCGAATGTACTTCTATTAATTTTTTTAAAAATCATTTGTTGATTATGTTGTATTTATCATTTTATATAGGGAGTTTTCCTGCATAAAAAATACCGTCCTGATGATGGTCTATCTGACGAATGCTACCTAGACCGAAACGTCGACACTCCATCATCTCCTGTTTTGTTGCCCGGTCACCAATTCACAACCCTTCTTTATCAATTAATTTTGGTTGTGTCTTTAAACACCTGGAGTTGATGTTTTCAGTTATGAACTGTAGTGCAAATTTGATTGATCTCTGTTCATGACTTATTTTGCTTCACTTTATTTGTATTTGTCTCCCTACTTCTGTTACAGTAAAGAGAATTTTTTGAACATTCAATACGATTCTTGCTCTATATGTTCTTTTTGCCTTCCACCAATATATTAGTTACAGTTGAAACAAGACGGTTATCCTGTGGATACATAATCTTTTGTGTCCAAAACACCCATAAGCATATTATTAAGGGACACACCAAAAACCAAAGTATGACGTTTACAGTCTTTTATTAAAACGAAAATATGATATTAAAATTTCAGAAAAAAATCAATCAAGTCTTCTGAAAACATGCCGTGTCAACAATGTAAATTACATTTCATACTAATAAAATTTTTATTTTAAAAACACATAAATACCATTTTCTAAATTAAAAAAGAAAGCAACATAAGGATCTAAATGCGGAACAAATACAGTACAGTACAGTGATATCAGTAACACAAAGTATACAGAACAAAAACACCCCAATAATAATACTCGCTCAAATGTTGTTTCACCCAATTTAGTGGGATCCAATAGTGTTACTAAATTCGCATATTAATACCACAGTTGTTAAATTTGCATATAGTTGGTATCTTCTAGGCTTTGTTGGATTCTCCATCTTTCCGTGCGTCGACGCGTTTCGGTGTTAGTACCATGGATACAGTCACACCTTCCTCAGGACAATTAATAGTGGGGTCCTCAGTTTCACAAAAAAAGGTTTTCTTTCTGTGTATTAAAGAGATATCTATCATTATGGTACACCAGAAATTTTAAATTATGCATCGATAGCATTAGCATCTACACTTCCCTCCTAATGCGAGTTTTTCCTATAAGTGTCATATGTAAACTAATATATATCATTAGTTTTTGCTGTGGATGTCTATATTCCTCACTGTATGTGGGTCTTTCCACCTTGAGTATATCTCTACGGTCTCCACATTTTGTTTTCTTGATATGACCATTATTAAAGCAAGAATACAAGATCGCAAACCATTTCTAAAAGGCATTTCTGACATGTTTAGTGCTGATAAATTTGTACAATTTTACAATACATTACACCTTTATGAGCCTCAAACCCTCCGTTGTACTTTGGTCAATGGCATATTTGGTATGGGTATGTATAGGGAATCCCGTTGGTTCCTAATTTCTTTCTGGATATGATAAGAGTAAAGTGGCTCCACTACTAGCAGGGTCTGTTTTTAATTATTAATTAGAGTTCCAGTGTTTACTTCAAGGATCTTCTTACTTAATGATAGAAGAACATTTAACATGATGTTTGATTTTTTGTTTTTTATTCTTTAGATAGATTCTATATATTACTAACCTTTAAGTGTACTTAAAGTCTCCCTTAGCGACCAGTTTCACTAGGTAATGGAGATGTCTCTTAGCGTGGCGAGTTATGGATCATTCTTATCTATTAAACATAATTATTGCAACAGTTACATTTCGGACCTATCTTGCTTTTTGTCCTATCTCTTATTAGCACTTTTGCCTGATGGCTAGCTTACCTTTTACTAGATACAACCCGCAAAGTATCTATACGTGGAAACCGAAAAGCAGATGGTACCACGAGAATATTTACAAACACACGGAATAAAGGAAAACGCTTTACTCACTAGTAAAAGGTAAGATAGACATCAGGCAAAAGTGCTAATAAGAGATAGGACAAAAAGCAAGATAAGTCCGAAATGTAACTGTTGCAATAATTATGTTTAATAGATAAGAATGATCCATAACTCCCCACTCTAAGAGACATCTCCATTACCCAGTGAAACTGGTCACTAAGGGAGACTTTAAGTACACTATCGTGTCATCTCGTCAAGATCCTTAAAGGTTAGTAATATATAGAATCTATCTAAAGAATAAAAAACAAAAAATCAAACATCATGTTAAATGTTCTTCTATCATTAAGTAAGAAGATCCTTGAAGTCAACACTGGAACTCTAATTATTAATTAAAAACAGACCCTGCTAGCATTGGAGCCACTTTACTCTTATCATATCCAGAAAAAAATTAGGAACCAACGGGATTCCCTATACACACCCATACCAGATATGCCATTGAGCAAAGTACAACGGAGGGTTTGAGGCTCATAAAGGTGTAATGTATTGTAAAATTGTACTAATTTATCAGCACTAAACATGTCAGAAATGCCTTTATAGAAATGGTTTGCGATCTTGTATTCTTGCTTTAATAATGGTCATATCAAGAAAACAAAATGTGGAGACCGTAGAGATATACTCAAGGTGGGAGACCCACATACAGTGAGGAATATATACATCCACGGCAAAACTAATGATATATATTAGTTTACATATGACACTTATAGGAAAACCTCACATTAGAATGGAAGTGTAGATGCTAATGCCATCGAGGCATAATTTAAAATTTCTGGTGTACCATAATGATAGATATCTCTTTAATACACAGAAAGAAAACCTTTTTTTGTGAAACTGAGGACCCCACTATTAATTGTCCTGAGGAAGGTGTGACCGTATCCATGGTACTAACACCGAAACGCGTCGACGCACAGAAAGATAGAGAATCCAACAAAGCCTAGAAGATACCAACTATATGCAAATTTAACAACTGTGGTATTAATATGCGAATTTAGTAAGGCTATTGGATCCCACTAAATTGGTCGAAACAACATTCGAGCGAGTATTATTATTGGGGTGTTTTTGTTCTGTATACTTTGTGTTATTGATATCACTGTACTGTACTGTATTTGTTCCGCATTTAGATCCTTATGTAGCTTTCTTTTTTAATTTAGAAATTTTATTTATGTGTTTTTAAAATAACATTTTTATTAGTATGAAATGTAATTTACATTGTTGACACTGTATGTTTTCAGAAGAATTGATTGATTTTTTCTGAAATTTTAATATCATATTTTCGTTTTAATAAAAGACTGTAAACGTCATACTTTGGTTTTGGTGTGTCCCTTAATAATATGCTTATGGGTGTTTTGGACACAAAAGAGCAATTGTCCCTTGCACACTGCAATCTCTAGTACTATTCCAGGGATTTTCTCTAGACTTACTTGGTCACATAATACCCTGTTCCCTGGAACACGAGGGTTCTTCTCTCTTACCTTGACTTGAAAGTACACCTATGAGCAATGTATATATAGGAACTAATTGACCCTATATAGGCTGTAAAGGTCTATTTCTACATACTGAGTATTGTATTTCGTGTCACAAACACCTTTCCCTTGTCCCTCACCTGTCAACTCACCATCACTACCCTAAATCTTCCTTCTCCTACACCTATGAGCACCACCAATAAGTAATATTGAATGACCCGCTAATGCTTTGAATTACAATCGCATTTCATGCTGGTATCATATGGGAAATTACATTTCCGGTTTTGAATTCATTTCTAATTGTGGTGAGCTGCTATTTGCTCTGTTCAACCCACACTTTAATTTGTATTCAATGTTTTGACCATTCCGACCAACTGTTTAAACGTACTGCACTATTGGAAAGGGGCGACCATTCGGTCCCCCCGAACGTATGGCGGAGTACCACGATCCCCCCGGGAAGCCATCTTGGGCGGGAGGCGAGCCTCGGCTGGTATGCCCGAAGCGGCGTAGCCGGGGGCGCGCCTTTTTCCCGCCCTAGAGTGGGCTGGCCTAGACACTGACGCGGCCGGCCACGCCCTTGGGGCAGGCAGGGGCGGGTTTACGCCCGCACTGAAGACGGATAAAAGGAGCAACAAGCCAAGAAAGCATCCTCTTGTTCCTGTGCTCTGAAGCTGCACCTCCTCGCTGCACGTGAGCTCGAGACGGAACGAAGAGCCAATTTTGAGCGTTTTAATCTTTCTTGTTTGTTTTGCAGATACTCTGTCGGAGAATGCCCAAGAAGGCGGGAAAGCGAATGACTACCGACCAGATGCTGCGTGTTCTTATGAAAGAGGTGACCGACCTAAAAAGGCGAATGGCGGATAAAGACGAGGAAGGGGGGCCGAAACGTCCTTTGGCAGGAGCAGCTCCAGGAGGAAAAGGCAAGAGGCCCAGAAGGGGAGCAGCTGGGGGAGACATCCCGGTTCCCTGTACCCCACTCGAAGCACCAACTCCCGTACCGGAGGAAGGGAATCCGATTCCCGTGGTGGTCACCCCCGTGTCCGGGGAGGATATGCCGCCCGAGCTGGCAGCACAATTAGCAGCGTGGTTGGGTAAAGGTAGCAAGGGCGCCACGGCTGACGACGCGCAGGTGTTGATGAAGCAACTGCGTGAAACAAGGGAAGCGACGAAGGCACCATCGCCGGCTGCGGCAGTAGAGAAACCACCTGGGACAGGTCCAGTCGCAGATACAGCTTCCGGTTCAGGTAAGCGGCCATTGCCAATTGCGAGGGATGAGTCTGCACCCTCTCGAAGGGAAAAGTTGGGTCAACATGTCCCTCTGGCTGTCAAAGAGAAGATATGGGCAGAGGAGTATATAAACATCTTCTCGTTGCTTACCGATCATTATGAGATGGAGCATGTTAAGAGCCAGAAGGAGCTCATGCATCCGAGTGTTTGGCGCGCAAAGATGGCCGCCTTTAAGGTAAATGAAAACATTGGCAATTGGGGCAAAGCATGGGGGATTTTTACATCCATCATGGGTGAACGTAGGCCCGAATTGCTGTCCGAATTGCCGATTTATCAGTCACGGATCATGGGGTATTCTGTATCACACGAGGGCAATCAATGGTTCTGTTACGATAATATTTTCAGAAAAGCGAAAGAACATGATAAAAACTTAACTTGGGATTGTTATGATTCTGTGTCTTGGTCCAAAATGGAAGATACTGGTATGTTGAAATTGCCATTGATAGGGAGTAGCGTGGGTGAATCCTCCCGCCAATATGCTGGGACGCCCTTTCGATCAGGTACGAGTAACGACAACCACTCGAGGCCAATCGGCAACGCGGGAAAAAGGGGGATTTGTTGGCACTTTAACAGGGGTAAATGTACCAGGCCCCAGGGGTCATGCAAATTTAGACACGAATGTGGTGGGTGTGGGCAATCATCCCATCCTGAGTCCATGTGCAGAGCCAAAACGGGTGATAACGGGGGTAGAGGAGGCGCCAAACAGGTCTGACATAGTCCGAGGGGCGCCTTTACCTACTCCGATTGATACCATGGCAATGATTCCCTGGCTCAGCGAATACCCGTATCACGCTTCCGCTGGGGTGTTGCGGGATGGGTTTTCATATGGTTTCCGCATCCCAGTGGGGAAGTTTCAGGGTATAGCGAAATGTAAAAACCAGATATCGGTCTTGCAGCATACGACCGTGGTACAGGAAAAGATAGGGAAAGAGGTTACTCGAGGTCGAGTCGCCGGTCCATTTAATGTGCCACCAGTTGCTAACTTTGTTTGTTCCCCTTTAGGGGTGGTCCCCAAGAAGGACCCGGGTGAGTTTCGGCTGATACATAATTTATCAGCCCCACGTGGTCTTTCCGTGAACGATGCGATAGACCCGGAAGTGTGTTCGGTGCGGTACGCATCCTTCGATGAGGCCCTAGCCATATTGAATCGCCTGGGGCCCGGTGCGCTGATGGCAAAATCTGATATCGAGTCAGCGTTCCGGTTGCTCCCGGTACATCCAGACGACCAGCGTCTCCTTGGTTTCATGTTTCAGGGTCACTATTACATGGATAAGTGTATGCCAATGGGGTGCTCTATATCTTGTGCCTATTTTGAAAAGTTCAGTTGTTTCCTGCAATGGGTCTTCACAAAGAAGACGGGGTTTCAACATGTCATGCATTATCTCGATGATTTTCTGTTTCTGGGGGCAGCCGGGGATCCGGAATGTGGTCAAGCTTTGACTGAATTTTGTGTCTTGATGAATCAGTTTGGCGTGCCATTGGCACCAGGTAAGACTGTGGGTCCCTCGACTTGCCTCGAGTTTCTGGGGATCGAGCTCGACTCGGAAGAAGGTTGTTTCCGTTTACCAAGAGACAAAGTGTTAAGATTCAGGGCATGCCTGCAAACGTGTATAGGTGAATCTAAGGTTAAGCTGCATCAATTACAACAATTGGTGGGGCAGTTGAATTTTGCCCTAAGAGTAATACCGATGGCCCGCCCCTTTTCCTGCTCGATCGCACAAGCCATGGTCGGCCTGAAGGAGGGTCATCATCGCACGAGGCTCTCGGCAGAGGTTCGCCAGGACATGCGCATTTGGTTGGCATTTCTGGCGGATTTCAATGGTCGAATAGTCTGGAACAAACCAGCGGTTTCCTCTGAGGAGCTGGGGCTGTGGACAGATTCGGCAGGGAGCATTGGTTTTGGTGCCATATTCGGCACTCAGTGGTCGGCACAAAAATGGCCGTCATGGTGGCATGATAGTGGACTGACAAGTAACATTGCTTTCCTGGAACTTTTCCCCATTCTGGTGGCCCTGAGAACTTGGCCCGAAGGGTTCAGAGATCACTCTGTGGTATTCTGGTCTGATAACATGACCGTGGTTGAGTGTATCAATAGCCAGGCAGCACGATGCAAATGGATTCTGAGATTGCTCAAGGAAATCGTATTACTATGTATGCAATTGAATGTGCTATTTAGGGCAAGACATGTGCCGGGGGTGAAGAACCAGGCGGCTGATGCGCTTTCTCGTTTTCGTATGCAGGCCTTCTGGGGTTTTCGGCCCACAGCGGACCCGGTGGCGGCACCCTTTCCCGAAGCTCTCTGGTCTCTCGGTGCCCCGAACTTCGTAACCTCGTGGGAGAGAGTTTAGCACCCAGGACGAGGAAGGCATATGAAGGGGCGTTCCGTTCCTATTGGGCCTTTTTGGGGGCTTCTGGAGGGGAGCTTTGGGGCCAGGAGGAGTTGGTAGTGAAATTCCTGCTGTCTTTACATCAGGCAGGCAAATCAGTGGCTACGGCCCAGAGGCATCGGGCCGCCATTTCCTTTGTGGCTAGGGCTCATGGGATCCAGGACCCGACAGCGTCTTTCGTTGTGCAAAAAGCGCTACGTGGGTGGCAACGCCTTGAGGGTCGCAGAGTAGATGAAAGGCGCCCGATAGGTTTGGATAGGTTGGCCCTGTTATTATCCATACTCCCTGCAACATGTTCATCCCAGTATGAAACAGTGTTATTCCGAGCCGCTTTTACGCTGGCATTCCATGGGGCTATGCGGGTAAGCGAACTAGTGGCAAGGAACAAGCAGGATGTGATGGGGGGACTGTGCCGAGAGCACGTCCAGGTTAGAGGGGGGACAATGACTGTCTCGTTTGTCAGGTCCAAGACCGATCAGGGTGCGATGGGTGACTGCATAATCATACAGAGGATTCCCGGGTCCTCCATGTGCCCGGTGAGTTGTGTAGAGGAATATTTAGCACAAAGGGTGGCATCATGGGGGGGGACCTTGTTGAGGCACGCTGACGCCACCCCACTGACGAGGTTTCAGTTTCAGCGGGTGCTTGCGATGTCGATTGCCGCTGCGGGCCTGAACCCGGGCGAGTTTGGGACCCATTCTTTTCGAATAGGGGCTGCTACAGAGGCTACAGCCAGGGGTCTGAAAGTCGAACAAGTTAAACGTGTGGGGCGTTGGTCCTCCAACTGTTATAAAAGGTATGTGCGGTTGCACATGTTGTGAAGCTGTAATGATGTACTCACGCTTCTTGTTTTCTTTGGTTTCAGTTGCGCAAGCCTACGAGGCGGGGCGGACTATGCAGTCGACCCAACACCGGGCCAGCGGTCAAACATCACCGGCTGTGAAAAAGGAGGTGTGGGTCGTGGGCCACTCATACGTGAGGCGTGCCGCTGACGTATTCAAAGCAGGTGACATGATTCACGTGGCTGGGGAATACGGGTACAGTGTGTCCTTCTACGGAAGGGGCGGACTCTGTATTGACCAGTTTCAATCATTTTTCGAGGGTTTGCTAGGGCGGACGAGGTCACCGCCGTCTATAGTCATAGTACATCTGGGGGGCAATGATTTGGTCACCACTGGTAGACGACTTCTTCTTGAGGCGATGCTTTCCACTGTAAGTTGGTTAGTGAGGAGAGTTCCAGGGTGCACAATTGCATGGTCCCATATGATCCCACGAAAAGTATGGCGGGGGGCTATTTCTGTTGCTGCTCTGAATCATTCAGTGAGGAAAATTAATAACAAAGTGAGTAGATTGTTCCGTTCCAATACACTGCATTCTATTTCGCATGGTTGTATTACTGGTGACAGTATATATTTGGGGGATGGTGTTCATTTGTCCCGGGTGGGGAACGAGTTACTCATAGGAGACTTGATAGCTTGGCTAAAGACTTTACGGCATGACCTTTAGGTAGGAGTGTTGTGGGGGGTCCGGATAGCCGGTCAACTATCCGGCCTGTGGCGGTAAGGTCATGATCGGTGAGCACTAATTGGAAGATCCCTATGAGTGGGCGTCACCCATTACGGATGGGAGCGCTCGAGGGAGGTGGCCATTGGCCCCTCAACGGGGAGGCGGTCCCTTCTAAGGATGGGCCGCCGAAAGGAAAGGAAAGGCGGTCAAGGCCCCTTCCTGGGTAGGAGGGGCTACAGCCCCCTCCTGTGGAATTTCCCGGGGCCAGGACATCTGCGACGGCAGATGTGGTAAGTGTGTGGGGTTTGGGGGGGGGTCTACGCTACCTTCTAGATACCTCACACGAGTCCTCGGACGACCTTTAAGTGGCGTCGAGTTTAGTGGGGCCCCCGTCAAGTCAAGGGAAATTGGTAGTTGCACTTGAGGTACACCTCTGTGCGGTCGCCCCTCACAAGTGAGGGGGATATTTCTGGTTTAGGGATCTTGACACCGGTTACGACCTTGCCGTTGGCCCTTAAACGTTAGGATGTACAATTTCAAAATTTCAAGTTAATGTTTTGTAGGATGTTAGTTCGGCTAGGAGAACCTTTGTATTAGAGAATATGTTAAGGTTAGCCAAACATCGCAATGTGGTAATGAAATTGTACATAATATGAAACTGTTATTTTAATGTTTTAATTTTGTTTCATATTCCCTCCCTCTCCATGACCAGGCAAGTCAACAACGTCTCCTCGGCATGCTTCAACATCCTACGCATGCTACGGAAGATCTTCTGGTGGATCCCCACCGAGACCAGGAAGACCGTCACCCAGGCCCTCGTCACCAGCCGACTGGACTACGGCAACGCCCTCTACGCCGGGACCACCGCCAAGCTCCAGAAGAGACTCCAGCGGATCCAGAACGCCTCAGCCAGACTCATCCTCGACATCCCACGAACCAGCCACATCTCCGGACATCTGCGAGACCTTCACTGGCTCCCCGTCAACAAAAGAATCACCTTCCGCCTCCTCACCCACGCACACAAAGCCCTACACGACCAAGGCCCGAGCTACCTCAACAGCCGAGTCAACTTCTACGCTCCCAAACGCCACCTCCGATCAGCCAACCACGCCCTCGCCGCCGTCCCCCGCATCCGAAGAGCGACTACAGGAGGAAGGTCCTTCTCCCACCTGGCCGCCAAGACCTGGAACTCCCTCCCGACCGACCTGCGCCTGACCCAAGACCACCTCTCCTTCAGGAAGAAGCTGAAGACCTGGCTGTTCGAGCAGTAGCGGCTCCCCCCCCCCCCAGCGCCTTGAGACCCCACGGGTATGTAGCGCGCTTTATAAGTGTCACTGATTGATTGATTGATTGATATTTTAATAAATACGGCCGGGAGGGTCACTCCCTCCCGTCTTCCAAAAGTTCAGAACTGTTTCCGGTTTCCCATCCTTGGGGATTGTGTTGAGAGGGGGTGGCGGGTATCTCAGCCATATGGAAAGGGGCGACCATTCGGTCCCCCCGAATGTATGGCGGAGTACCACGATCCCCCCGGGAAGCCATCTTGGGCGGGAGGCGAGCCTCGGCTGGTATGCCCGAAGCGGCGTAGCCGGGGGCGCGCCTTTTTCCCGCCCTAGAGTGGGCTGGCCTAGACACTGACGCGGCCGGCCACGCCCTTGGGGCAGGCAGGGGCGGGTTTACGCCCGCACTGAAGACGGATAAAAGGAGCAACAAGCCAAGAAAGCATCCTCTTGTTCCTGTGCTCTGAAGCTGCACCTCCTCGCTGCACGTGAGCTCGAGACGGAACGAAGAGCCAATTTTGACCCACCCACCAGCCCCTGTGGACAGCAAGTGGTTTTGAATAAAGTTTGATGTGATAACTCTAATTTTTGTTTACAGGTTGAGATTATTATCGTGATATTTGAATATGCAATAAAGAATGTTCACTTTGTGGTATGTTTTGTAAATAAAGTAATCCTGCTCTAGTGTTTGATCAGTAAGCATGCTTTTAATAAAGTAGTTGTTGTTACTGTTTTAAGTAAATTAGTCATTTAGTTTAGAATTGTCGTATTTATTTTGGTCGGGCGGTAAGGTCATGATCGGTGAGCACTAATTGGAAGATCCCTATGAGTGGGCGTCACCCATTACGGATGGGAGCGCTCGAGGGAGGTGGCCATTGGCCCCTCAACGGGGAGGCGGTCCCTTCTAAGGATGGGCCGCCGAAAGGAAAGGAAAGGCGGTCAAGGCCCCTTCCTGGGTAGGAGGGGCTACAGCCCCCTCCTGTGGAATTTCCCGGGGCCAGGACATCTGCGACGGCAGATGTGGTAAGTGTGTGGGGTTTGGGGGGGGGTCTACGCTACCTTCTAGATACCTCACACGAGTCCTCGGACGACCTTTAAGTGGCGTCGAGTTTAGTGGGGCCCCCGTCAAGTCAAGGGAAATTGGTAGTTGCACTTGAGGTACACCTCTGTGCGGTCGCCCCTCACAAGAGAGGGGGATATTTCTGGTTTAGGGATCTTGACACCGGTTACGACCTTGCCGTTGGCCCTTAAACGTTAGGATGTACAATTTCAAAATTTCAAGTTAATGTTTTGTAGGATGTTAGTTCGGCTAGGAGAACCTTTGTATTAGAGAATATGTTAAGGTTAGCCAAACATCACAATGTGGTAATGAAATTGTACATAATATGAAACTGTTATTTTAATGTTTTAATTTTGTTTCATATTTTAATAAATACGGCCGGGAGGGTCACTCCCTCCCGTCTTCCAAAAGTTCAGAACTGTTTCCGGTTTCCCATCCTTGGGGATTGTGTTGAGAGGGGGTGGCGGGTATCTCAGCCATATGACCCAGGCCGGGTGGTTTTTACTTAGGCATAACCTCGTAAAAACTCAACACTTCCTTCCCACTCCTGCAGGTGTGCTTTCTGCTTTCATTCAAAGCAGACAAGTAGAACTGTATTGACAGGCTTTCAGAGACATGGGTCAGCTTGGACTGGAAGGCCTTTATGATGTAGCAACACTGGGTAACCAGTTTGGTTATCATTTGTTGTTACATCATATCAATGTGTTTTCAAATTTAGAAACAGAAATAAATGCTAGTGGCTCTCTACTAGAACTGTCTGTAACAATGTGAAGTTTCTAAAGTAAGCAATTTAGTACAAGGTTGTTCAACATTGAAGGCATTTCTTTCCTTTCAAAAAGTCATAGTGGTATGACTTATCTTGGATATACCAAAATGACTTTTTGTTTATTATAAGATACCCCAACTTTTTGCAATGACCCCAGTCACATTTCTTTTATCTGGCAACAGACAACTTAAGGTGACTAGACAACCTTATGTCATCAGTTCTTAATTGTTTCTTTTTGTCTTCAATTGCTTGCATGGCCTATTTTCAAGATCATGGCACTCTGCCGATACTTATGTTGTTCTATTAATGTGACTGTATAAATGGTTTAACATGAACTTATACCAGACTACCATATCAGCTACAGATTTTGATATTTAGGGTGGGTGTGCGATGAGGGTACTTTATTTTTGTGTGAATGCATTTTTTGTTCTAATATTTGGGGGGCAGGATGTGCACTTTAAGGGTCACAATAGGAGTGCCCTGGTATTTTGAAAGGTAATTATATTTGCAGTAAATAAGTCCAGTTGCAGTATTTACAAGTTGCAGTATTAAGCACCATTCTGGGTTTCGGTCCTTGAAATGATGCACAAAACTAAAACAGCACTTTAACCATTGCTTTTTTGTGAATTACTAAGGTTTTGGTTATTTATGTAAAGTATCATCAAATATAATATTGCTTTGACCTTTGTTTTTTTCAGTGAATTTCTAGTTGTTTTTTTTTAACACAAAGTATGATCTTACTACCATACCTAACCATGAGGCAGACAGGCACATCACCCACCTAATCGAGGACGGCCAACACCACCATGCACTGCCAGCCAATGAAAGCACTCACCATAATATAAAGGGGTGTTATTGTAAATATGGCTGGTCTACTGGTTGGTTTTGCCAATGGATCACCACATCAATATATAAAAGACAAACCTGTTGACTTTGTCAGGAGATGACCACATCAACATAGAAGTCAAGCACATTGGCTTTGTCAAGGGGCCACCACATCATTGTATGAAGGAAAGGCTATTGGCCTCATCAAAGAGGGGTAACAGTATGCAAGGCAAGCCTAGTGGATCGGTCAAGTGCTCACCACGTTAACAAAATAGCAAGCAAGTTATGATTAAACTTTAAAGCCGATAGAATCCAAAACCATAACATTTATCAGGTGTCATACTTTTCTTTTACACTCCTAAGGCCACACACTACAGCCATAAGATAAAAAATGAGGACTTCTGCAATTCTCTGCTGAAGAGCAAAAGATTCAGCTTTAGAAATGCCTAGAAATGCCATAAACATTTCCAGTGGTCATGTTTTAAATGCCTCAGGAAACAGAATTGCTTACAATAAATGAGTTCTGTGGGGCTGCTGCACTACCTACAGCCCTCCACAATACTTTTGTAACATCTTAGTCATGTCACTGTCAGATTGGGCACCCCAAACCAGAAAACGATATTCAGATTATCCAAAAAAGTGCTCTCCTAGCTGGGAGCAGTAAATAATATTGGACTGTCTCCGGCAGATCAATTATTATTACTTGTAAGACCTTTTGTCGCATTGTTTTAATTATTATTTTTTGAGTGCCCCAGTTCCATCCTGGGCACAAACAGCGTTGTAAATATTGGTAATCCACGGGGGAGGCATGGCCCCAGTGGACCAGTCAGCGCTCCAGGCATTCCTGAAATCTGGGTGCCAGTAGGAGCCAACGTCATTCGTTTGCTCCCACCAGCTGGGCGCAGGTTTGTTTTCGGCTCCCGCTGTCTGGAGAAATCCTGTGTTCCCTGGCCAACAAAGCATGGACAGGGAGGTAGCTTTTTTGCTCCTGCCTAGCAGGAGCCTTTCTACTCCAAGAAGAAGCAGAAGTAATGAAGTGTTCCCTGCTCTTACAGGCAGGGAACAACACACAGTGTCCTAGGGGATGGGGTCCTAGGGACACTGCCTTGTAGGAAAGACTAAGGGTATGGGGACCCTGGGGACATTACATGGCTTGGGTAGGTGGACTGCCTGGCCCCTCCGCAAATGTATATATACAATGTGTCTGGCCCTAAGGAATGGGGACCCAGGGGCAATTGTATGTCTTGGGGAGGGGGATCACACACCGCATCCCCAAATAGGTATATAATGCATTAAGCACAAGTGGATGGGGTACCCAAGGTTATTACAGGGCTTGGGAAGGGGAGCCTCATACTCCCTCACCATATAAACAAATATACGTAGCCCTCACAGGCCTTGGCCCACCCCACTGTAATCCCACCCCACTGTAATTATAATTATAATTGAAAAGGGAGGGCGCATCCCCTGTTTTTTATATTTTTATTTTTGCCACGGTATTACTGAGGTACCTGCAAAAATAAAATCAATTTTTGGCCCTTGTTGGTTCCTCTGGGATTCCTGCACTAGGCCTATAGGGTCAGTATCCCTACCCAGCTCCCTCTATGTTTATTCTTTTTTATTACTACAACCCCGGGCATGAGTTTCCAAGTCCTAAAACTGCTGCCAAACATCTTTGTAGATGTTGACGGCAGACAATAAGATCATCTTTTCATCTGCTGGTCCAGAAGCACTACAGCAGCCTAAATGAAATATCTATACATTTGTAATATAAATCTCCCAAAAACTCCTCAACCAATTTACACCAATTCGTAATAAAGCATCCTTTCTTGGTAAGGATATAGCCTTTGACAACATTTGGTGTTGTTTGGTTCATCTGTTTTATCTGTAGTGCTATGGGAATTTTCATGATGAAAATGCATTTTGGTACCCCACTGTCTCTCCCCCAACAAGATCACCCGAACACTTTCCTTGAAAGCGAGAAGTGCTTAAAGACTTTTTAAGGGAAAGGTTTGTGAAGATTCGTCAAATGACGCCAAAGTTATAAGAAAACCACAAATAAAAAAATTCCTATATAAACATAACTTGGTCTCAACTATAACTTCACAGTATGTATCCATAACACACACTGAAAAAAGAAACAAAAACATATTAAAATGTTGTGAACTGACTATAGCTCATTTGAGCCATGCACTGCTTATGACGTCACATATTATATCCCTCATGACATGCCACAGTGTATTCCCCATTCATTTTTCCACAGGAAATATAGGCAGAACTACAACCCAAAAGGCTGAACAGATTTACATCAAATTTGGCAGAGAGTTAGTTCTTGGTCCAGAAAAAGTTTTGTAGTTTTTGAGCTGCTATGGCTTACTACTTTAATAGGGTATAGATGGACGCAGAGCGCTTTTGTTGGTAATTTCAGAGTTTGTGGGGTGCTCCGGAGTATCGCCCTCCGACAGTGAAAATGCTGAAGGTAGCACTGCTCATACAGTGAGAAGTGTCCCCCGGGCTCCTTGCTAGTCCTTATATAAAGGTTTCACCAAGATCCACGATAAAAATCGGGTGGTTTACCAATGCTTGTTTTATTTTTTTCCATTCATCTTGTTATATTCACAAGAACATCATTACTTCAAAAAAGTCTTTGAATGTTCGCAAATGCACTCTTATAAATCCCAATGCATTTCGGCATTACAGAGATGCCTTCTTCCAGGGGATAAATGTTCTGTCAATGAAGAAAAGAAAACGAGACGTGTTTAAGAAAATGTCCTAGGTATTAAATACCATGCAGTGCTGATTTAAAAAAAAAGGAATGTGCCCGTGAAAAAGTAATAGTGAAAAGAAGTGCAAAATTTGAAATAAGAACCAAGGTGCCGGAATCCGAACCAAGGTGCCGGGTACGTGGCTGGCTGGGTTTGAGAAAACAATCGTGAAATGTGAGCCCAAAAGGAAGCGTGAGCGCGGGTGCACGTGAGTCCAACATGCGAGAGAAAAGTAGAGCTAGGTAACATGCCGATGTTATCAAAAGGTAAAGTAAACGGGTGCCCGTTAATGGAAAGCTTACCGTGACGTGCACGGAGTAGTTTAATAAGGATACCGCATTCAGTTGTCCGGTTAGAAGGAGAAGTCTACTCCCGGAAGTATTTAGCAATGAGTGGTTACCAAGGTATCAGTGACGTTAATGTGACGCAGTGAAGGATTGTCAAACAGAGAGAACGGACTACCAAACAAGATCGGAGATGTGAGTGAGATGTAATAGAAAACGGACTAGTCGGAACCGGTGAATGAAACTAAGATAACATAAACAATGAATCTCGAAGCATATGCTAATATTAGAAAAGGAACCTAATACAAAAAAATGAAGATTTCTAACAGTGAAAATATGTATAAAAGGTATAACAAAAAACCTAAAAAATGAAACATGTGTTGTGAAAATAAGTGCAACAAAAAAATTAGTGCCACATAATAATTAAGTGTACAGAGCTACCCATTGGTCGCATTCAGGAAAAACCCAAAAGGGGTTTACAGATAACATGTATATTCCACTCGGTCATTGAGTCCATAAGGTTTCATGCTTGACAGTGTGTATATCCAATAATTTTCGCGTTTTAAGAGTTCGTTGTGATTGTCTTTACCTGATTCCTTGGTGACAGTTTCCAATGCGCAAAAAAGCAATTGGCTGATACCATGTCCCACTTCAAGAAAATGTTGAGCTATAGTCAATTTCGATTGCTTGGTTCTTATGTTGGATTTATGTTCTGTTAGTCTTATTTTGAGTTTTCTCTCGGTTTGTCCAACATAAATTTTGCTGCATGGGCACTTCAACATATAAACTACGTTGGCTGTATCACACGTAGCTGTGGCTCTAATCTTGATTTGATGCCCTTTCATGGGAGGACTTACCGTTGTGCCTTTGATGACACTGTTGCAGTGATTACAATTCCAACAGGGGTTGGTGCCTTTGAATGTTTGGTTTGTCACTTTAGGGTGTTTGATGAGTTCCCCCAAATTTTTGGATCGGGAATAAGCAAAAATGGGTTCCATCTCGAAAATTTTGTTGAAATCAGATTCCCCTCTGAGTATATCCCAATCTTTTTTGATAATTTGTTTGAATTTGTGACTGGTAGTAGAATATTTGTAAATCTGCCCCCCAATTTCTTTCAGGGGGTAACGTGCACAGAGTTCAACTGTAAAAAAAAAAAATCAGGGTTGAAGAAAGAGGCAATATATCCTGGGTGACCCTGCAGGAAGGGACACTTTCCAAAAGGAAACATGGCTCCCAGATCTCCTTAAGCATGAAAGTGCACTCTACTGTCACTTCAGGCTCATGGAGTGCTCGCAGGAGAATTTAGATCTAAATCTTGTCACTTAAAAGACGTCTGTATTTTAAGATTCTGCATGGATGGATTGCGATTTGCAATTTATTATTCCGCTTCAACCTCATCATTTCTTAATGTTGACGCGCGATGACACTATTTGAGCACCATCCATTTACTTCAGATTTCTTTAATAAGCCGACATCTCCTCACACTTCATTTGTGATTCACAACTACTATTTGACCGGTACAGGTGCACAGTTAGTGTATTCAGTATGGTATGTGTGTGGAAATAATGCATGATTTAATTTGCCAGCATGCATAATTTGAAAACCGTACCTTGGAATAAAGACTACGAAAAGCGTACATGCTTCCCAGAAAGCAAACTCTTCCCAGGGCACACTGATTTGAACTGTTACTCCAGATGTATTTTCCCGAATTCCCACTTTTAGGGTGCCTCGGCCGGGTATCCGAATGCTTCAGCGATTGTCGTGCCTGTACTGCTCGAACCACAACCTGCACATATAGTGCCTAACTTTGTGGCATTCCCCGACACGTCACTTGCCACTTTCATCAGTGCATCAGTGGTGTGGCATAGCTATGCACAAAATTCAATAGATTAAGAGGTGCAGATTTGTACCTATGGCAACAGAATTGTGAAATTTCAATTTGTGTGAAATTACTTCATCCCAACTTTTCTATCAAGTGAACTGCAAGGGTTCAGCCAGGCAGCAGTGTTTTATCAATTCAATTCTCCCACCAACTGGTTTTGCTCCTGAGTTGAACAAAGCAATGGATGCAGAGATTATGGCCATAAATATACAAATAAGTGTTGAGTACTCCCCAATGGCTAATACTACTTGCATACTTTTCCCCCATGCTTTTCCTGCAGTTGAAGTAACATTCCAAACAACTCCCACTTACCCCAACAGTACACTCCAAATTAGTGGTGCCATACAGACAAAGGTCCAGTCTGCTACTATCTATGTAATGCATACAGGATATTTTGACATGGCATCACATTTGGTTCGTACTTCTCTGTCCACATCATTATACTGTGATATGAGTACCCAACGTCATATAGACCTCCTGCGATTTTAGACAATGGGCCTGCGCTGTGATAATTGAGGATTCAGTCCATCATTTCTACTTCTAGTAACATGCTGTATTGTTTTAGTGTTCAATGCTGGCCTCTGCATTCCAACTGCGCCTCCAGCCTAGTATTCCTTTCCAGTAGGAGCAGGTTCAGCCATGTCATGTGTTGGTAGGTATGAGTACAGGAGGTCCTATAGGTCCCTGAATCCACTGGCTGGCGGTATCATGGTATAGGAGTCTAATTGGCAAGTTAGACTCATATACCATGTGTTAATTGTCTGTGTTTGACTTCCCCCAGGCACAGGTGCCTGGTCTCTCACATTTCACAGGGGACAGTCACCGTGCATCCCGTCAGGGTCAGCTTCGGGGATGGCGTCATTGTTATTCTGATCATTTCTGGGGAAACCTGAAATACCCTGCACCAGTACCTAACTAGTTGGGGGGACATGCATGCTATATGTCTGAAGTCTGCATCAGCTGCTCAACTGCAGCCGCAATTAGAGTCGTCTCTCCATAGAGCGTGAGAGGGGTGCGTTATATGTGATGTATTAACTTAAAATGTACAAGGCGAAGATGGCCATTTGGAGCAGATCTGCGTAAAACCCTATGTCCATCCCTTGACTGTCACTGCTTCTCCCAAGTCCTCCTCCCACTTCAATCTGGCGTTTGGCGTTGTAATTGTGCCTGTTTAGATCAGGGCCTGACTGGCCGTACCGGGCATCGGGTGTTTCCCCAGGAGGCTGGAAGAGTGGGGGCTGGTTTTGAGAGGGTGGAGGACTATTTATTTTTAAAACTGTGGCGGAGGGGGGGGTGGGGGGGTGGGGGGGGTTCCAGCAACAAAAGCGGCTGGTCTTCACTCTTGCAGCACACCCGCACCGGGGGCTGATCTGACAAATTAAACAGGGCTGCTTCGTGTTCCCAGTCTGGCCCCAATTTGCATCTCAGTGAACAGCCTAGTCACCAGTTGTTTGCTAGGGTGTGCAATAAGGAGGCAAATCAGTGCTCTGCACGTAGGTGATTCCAGTGGGAAGGATTGATTTTGAGTTTGGCGAAGCACTCAAATGCACAAATACAGGAAGGTTTCAAAGATCATGGCTGCTCCCCTATAAGTCATCAGTGCAGCTTTTAACAAGCGGTCATTCAGGGAGAGGTCGCTCACACACTTGCCCCTCATGCAGGATCTTCGAATCGCTTGTAGTTAGTGATAGTGGGTATTGTGTGAGGGCCTGGTTAGGACAGCATAGAATGGTGCTGCTATGGCACTTTCTAAGTCCTTCCTAGGCCATCTGCGTATTCACCCCTATTGTGATCTCTGCCCTTTTATAGGCCGGGGTTTGGCCTATTGAGGCCCAAAGGGAGTAGGAGTGAGCAAGGTAATGCTCAATGGCTAAGTGTGCCATATACGGAGGAGGATACAGCCTCAACTTTCAGGTCCAGGTAATGCTGTTAATTAGGGCTTACCCTTTGGAGAAGTCAAGAGTGCCTGCCTTCAGCACCTCAATTGCATAGAGGTGCCTTCCAGTGATGGAGCAGATTTCATCTGCAGTCAGGCATTGTTTTATTTTTTGTGTTTCAGTCAGAGTGCATTTAAATTAACACGCACATTTTGGTGCAATTTAAAAACATGGCACATGAAAAATATGAAAGTGAGGCCTAGTCAGTCTGAAATGCTTGTGCTGAATTAACATGTGTTTTTGCAAGTGTAGAGAAAAGTGGCCTTTTTAAGTTGTGAAGAATAACCATACAACGTGTTCCCTTTTCCCAGCATTTTTTCCTTATAATGTACACCCCTGTCCCGGTCTTAAGAGACTTTGGCTTGTTGCATATTTGAATAAACATGTTTAGTTTATAACACCTCTTTTATAATGTGTATGAATTAATAATGCACCAAACACTACACATGGGGCTAAACGCTTTTTTGCATGAAAAGCTATCTAAAACATTAAAGCATGTTGCTGTGTGCACTGTATTAACTTTGTGCGCTGTATTAACTGTGTGCGCTTTTAACCCCTTCGCTGCGGCGGCAATTCCGCCGCAGCTCTAAGGGGGCGGGGGGGCCCAGCGGCGCTCACATGCTCGTGACGGAACCGCTCTGTCACGAGCCTCGGTTGAGCTGTGCTCATGACGGAGCTGTTCCGTCATGGCCCCGCCCGCTCAATAGAATGCGCTGCGCAGGCGCAAAATGATCGTCGCGCAGGAGCGCCGAGAGGGCCATGACGGAACCGCTCCGTCATGAGCACAGCTCAACCGAGGCTCGTGACGGAGCGGTTCCGTCACAAGCATGGAAGTGGTTAAAGTTTACACGAATGCATAATAATGCTATGTTGTACATTTGCAAATTTCTTTGCATGTTGTACATAACCAATCATAAAAGATGCTTTATACTAAATAGCTTGGCTGGGTAAACTTTTAAAAGGGGTATTAGTATAAGGGAGGGAAACATAATGGGCTGATTTACATACAATTAATACTCTTTTGTGTTTGTTTTGCTTTTTTGGGCCTACAAAAACATGGCTGCTTGTGAATCCAGCAAGACTGTGACTTGTATTAAAAGAAGAGAGCATGAGCAGATTACACCACCTTGCCTCAAACCACGAAGGAGTCAAGGCCACTGTGAACTGTACATTCTTGTGATTGTGCCAATGTACCAATGTTAGTTAAAGTATCCATCCGGCCTGAGCTGTGACAGGAAGGGAGGAAAAGATAGAAACATTTTTCCTAGTAAATGTTGCTCAACATATAAAATGTATTTAATCATTTATGCTTCTTTTGTTAAAACCGGTATAGTTTAGAATTTCCAATGAGTCAGGATAGTGAAACCTCTTGCCATCGTGGCTGACCAATCAGGTACAAGTTTTTCAGAGGATGCAACATTTTTTTGTAGTCTGCAAAGAATTAGAGTAAAAATAATGACCTCTTTGGAGGCGTGGTTGCCTTCTGGGCTCATTTGGCTTTTAGCTCATTTTGGCTTTGGCTTTTGGCTTAGGCTCTGCTTCATTCATATGGGTTAGGTACGAGAACGTCACAGGAGGAGATCGTGGAGGGTAAAGATTGCGTCCGTGGAGATGGGAGGGTTTCCCCGCTAGTATTTTTTCAGAGTCCTTGCACGTCATATTTTTGGCACCAGGCCACATTCCTTTAAGGTCTGGTGAAGGATGGGGTGCTTTCAAGGAGCAGTTTATATCAGAGTGGCAGAGATGAAGAGGGCAGCAACAGATAGAAAGGCCTTTTAGATTTAGATGCTAAACTTTAAGTTTATGCTTTGACTAATAATTAGGTCTGAAAGGATTTATTTGTCTTATGCATTTATTTCTCTTAATGGGAGATTTTTGCAAACTATTTAATTATTGATTAGCCTTGCAAGACTATTTTTCTTAAAAACTCTTTAAGGAGAGTTTTGACTGATATTTCGTGCCACATTTCCTTTTCTACATGTGATGCTTATATGCAGAATGTAATATGTTCTGTATTAATGCTATGTTTCCTGTTTTCCAAATTCTGTAACCTGATTGATATTTTACTAATGAATAAAGGGTCAGAGAAAAACGTAACTTTTGACTAGAAAATTAAACCCTTTAAAATACTCAACAACTCTCTTCTTTTTATTGATTTTTTTGGACGATATTTTGCCTCTGGTTGCAAAAAAAATATATCTACAGTTTAGATATAATACTTTGCCAGCACGTGTGGTCACCAACAAATGGGCCGGTCAGAAAGTGCAGGGTTGCCCTGTATGCAGTACACAAGATGAAACAGAAATGCATATCCTATTTTTCTGCCCTGGTTACCAGCAAGCGAGGCGGTATTGGCTTGTACCGCTTTGCCGTAATTTGGGTTTTAACCATAGTAGCGAGGCTTTTGGGGTCTTAAAATATGATACATCTAAACCCATTGTGTTTGCTAACTCAAGATATTTAGCAGTTTCCAGCTCCTCTATGTATTGCCTGCAAAGTAGTGACTAAGGGTATTGGGAAGAAGCCTAGCACAGAGTAGCAGACTGCATTTGCATATCAAAGCATGCCCTAATTCTGTGGTCGCTTGCCGCTCTACTCTGCTGGACAGAGGCTTTCCACAGCTTCCTTTCATGGAAACAGAGTGCTGGAGTTCTGGGGTATAAGAAACATCATGGTCTGCTGTTGCATTTTGGTTAAAGCCAGGTTGAGAAGTCCTTTACAGGACAATGTGATCTGAAAGAAAGCAGTTTCCAGCTCCTATATGTATTGCATGCCAAGTAATGACTAAGGGTATTGGGCAGAAGCCTAGCACAGAGTAGCAGACTGCATTTGCATATCAAAGCATGCCCAAATTCTGTGGTCGCTTGCGGCTCTGCTCTGCTGGACAGAGGCTTCCCACAGCTTCCTTTCTTGGAAACAGAGTGCTGGAGTTCTAGAGTAAGAAACATCATGGTCTGCTGTTGCATTTTGGTTAAATTAGCTAGTCACTGGTTTTCATCTCACATCACTAAAGCTGGTGTCCAAAGAGCCTGGATTTCTTGGTGAGGCTTTCAATTTGTCTGACACCGCTTTCTTTGCAAACTGCAAGGCAGCCTGTGGGTTCGCGAATATATGATGTTTGCTCTGATATGTGATCCTCAGACAAGCAGGGTACATCATCAATATGGAATGCCTGCTTGACACAGATTGAGAAGTATATATATATGCAGCAGGCCTCCGGGACTGCCTGATTGAAATCCGGATAGATGGACAAGGTGGTATCTTCATATAGCAGGGGTGTTTCGCACCAGCAGGTCTGAGGACAGAGTCCCTCTCTCAGTTTAACAGGTAGGCTATAGTGGGCCTAGTCAGTGCCCTGCGTGGTGCCCGCAGTCCCAAGTAGGGATGATCCCGGCCACCAGCAAATAGTGGAGGGAAAGCATCAAAGCTAAAAAGGCGTTTGAGGAGGGCTTTCACATACTCGGTCTTATTCTTCGTATTCATTTGTTCCCAGGAGACCAACTAGGTGCAGGTAGTTTTGCTGTGATCAGGCTTTCAAGTGTTTTATTTTTTGGTTTTGTTCACATTTAGCACCTTGCCCATGTCAAGCAGTTTCTCATTTGTCTCCACTTTATCATCATCAGTGGTTGATATTCTCGTTTCAGTGTCAGCTATTCGTTTGTTTTGCTTTGTCGCCATTGTATCCACTCTCATTGTCAGCGTATCCATTTTTATTCTCTATTGAAGTTAGGCTCTGTTGCACATGTAATAGTTGGGAGCAGATGTCTGGTTGTTTGTTTCTTGTGGCACCCCTATCCAATCCATGGAATGGGCCCTGGCAGCTTACTTAGGGTCAAAGTTCAGTTAGGCCCGTTTTCTGTCAATATTATCCATGGTGCTCTTCACATGAGGAAAAGTGGAAAGAATGTTGCCTGCATGAGGCTCTAGTGGGGTCCACCACAATTAAAGGGACAATTACAGTCATGGGCTAATAGTCCTCCATCTGTAGTGGAGCCCTTTCTGAGACCAGTCAATGCCACTCTTTCTGGCAGTCTTTGCGGTCATCTGGCAGGTTATTTGGTCTAACCTCCCAATTGTGCAATGCAGAGTGGAAGTAGTCACTCTGCACCCACCCTCTGGGCTCCAGCTAGTATCACTCAGCTCTCGGCAAAAATGCTGGAGCTAGGCCATGGCAGCCTCACCCTTCCAGCAGCACTCACACGCGGACAGCTTGAGGAGGTTGCCACAGAGATCAGGGTCTTATCTCAAGCCCTGGCACAGTGTGCTTCTGTACTACAGGTGCTGGGAGGTAAGCAGCAGCATAGCCCTTTTCACCGCACCTCACTTGCGCGCCTTTGTCCCATTCCTCACTACCTGCAGGTCTCAGGCTTCACCATTATGAGTGACCTCTAAATGCTGAATACAAGCGGAACTCACCGTAGCCGGGACGCTGCCCTTTGTGTGTGTGCTGGACTTTGCCGCTGCAACTCGCCGCACCCGCTTCGCGGGTGCCGCTTCGCGGGTGCTGCTTCGCGGTGTGGTGGTTAGCAGATACGTTGCAGATATTGACAAGGACTCTGTGTGCCCTGGGAGAAATGCTCGTCAGCTACAGGGGTGGAGCGCTGCAGGGACTCACCTTACCAGGAATCCCTGCGTGACCCTTGTCACCTAGTCTGCGCCCCCTGATAGCCCCGCCCCCAGGACGGCAAACAAGTTAAAATCGCCTACTTTCCCTGGCCTCAGCGGGACCTCTAAACGCTGAATACAAGCGGAACTCGCCATAGCTGGGACGCTGCCCTTTGTGTGCGTGCTGGACTTTGCCGCTGCAACTCGCCGCACCCGCTTCGCGGGTGCCGCTTTGCAGTGTGGTGGTTAGCAGATACGTTGCAGATACGTTGACAAGGACTCTGTGTGCCCTGGGAGTAAAGCTTGTCAGCTATAGGGGTGGAGCGCTGCAGGGACTCTCCTTCCCAGGAGTCCCTGTGTGACCCTTGTCACCTGGTCTGCGCCCCCTGAAAGCTCCGCCCCCAGGACGCCATATTTCCTATTTAACAAGACCACTCCGACGCTGCGCGGGAGCACCTGGCGAAACCCGGGCAAAGGGCGGGCCCTCTTAGGCCCTCAGAGTCCTGAAGAGACTGGGCTGGGCCAGAGACCTTGGCTGTTAATTCGCCTGAGGACAACGGAACTGTAAGCAACCCTTCTTTTAGTAGTGTATTTTAATCCTTTACCTTGGGAGTCCTCAATATTGCCCAAAAGTATATTTGTCAACCTTGAACTGTGGATCTTTTAGACTGTACCAGCTATTTGTATATATTTGGAGCCTATCATTTTGTTTGTGCTCAAAAAATAGCTTTACTAGAACATACCTCTCTTATTTCTGGTGAGCCCTGATATCCGCAGTTCATAAAAATGACACGCGAAACTAGATGTAAGGCTGCTGCTGGAGCGAAAAGTTGACGGGAACTCTTGATGATTTCATAGTACGCACAAACTCACGGATATATCAAGGAATTGTGCTCATGGAGAGAAGGGTATCTCAAGATCTAGCGTTTGCTAAGAGGTCGTCCATGGGCCACATTGCTGCGGCACGTAGCCCGGAAAACACCCTAAGTAAATCTATTTCTTTGCAGACACACGTGGAGGTCCATAATATCGCCTGTACCCAGCTTGCTCTCCAAGATTCCATCTCTCATGATTCCCAGGATCTGGCACCCTCGGGAAACATCACAACTGCAATACAAACAGATACCCGGGCTGAGAGTAGCAACAGTCTAATGAGAGGGAAAAAGGAGGGGGCAATCCCAAAAAATAAGTGTACTAAAAATAACAACTCCACTGCCAAGAAGGCAAAAGCAGCGATTGCGGGAGGTATTAGTGATGATAGTACTAAAGAAGCAGCAATGGAAATTCTTGGGGATGAGTCAGGGAAAGAAGAGGTTGGTTCTAAAACCATGCCCATGACTATTTTAGATGACACCACCCTAGATGACACACTAGCTGACATTTTTTCAAATAGTACCACAGCTAATAGCACAGGTATAAGCGCAGAAAGGGAAGATCCTTTAATATCTACTTTGATGATACTAATTAAATCCCTACTCACTCCCCTAGAAGAGAAGCTTCTTGGAATAGAAACCCAACTCCATGAATTGCAGAAGGATATAAAAGCACAGTATACCACCCAGGCAAAAAAAGTAACCCATGTAACTTTACCGGCTAATAAACCCCAAACACTTAATAAATGTGTAACTGATGTGAAAAAACAGTTTCTAAAACCCCATTGCCAAACCCCACTCGCTCTGAAGCAAGTAAAACCTGTGCCAAATCCACTCCGGCTACTGAGGCAACCACAAATAAACCAGCTAGCCTCAATGTACCCACTCACAACCCCGACAAAGCCCAACAAGACAGGACCGAAAAATGTAGAAGCATCAACTTACCACCAGAAGCATGCCCCTACGTGGTGATCTTGACTGGGGTTCCAGAATTGGCTCCTCAAATTACGGAACCCTTTTGGGCACTTAAAAACAAGGTGCTCCATTGGTTAAACTCCAATCATCCTTTACCATCAACAATAACTAGTAACATCTTAATGGTTCAGAGGGTTCCCTGGGAGGGCTATAATAGAAAAAGATCTCAGGGAGATTGTGTGGTTGTAACCTTCGAAGACCCCCGAACAGTGGAACATATCTATTTGGGAGCACCCAGAAACCATGGATCAACAATCGTGGCCAGAGCCCTGTCCTACTTCCATATGCCAGTAGAGCAACCAGACAACAGATGGAGCTGGACTAGGGGCACCTACTAAGTCAGGGGAGGGAGGGGGCATGAAATGTATAGGGACTCTAACCAAAATAGCTGGGCTGGCGGTGGAGAAGATGGATGGACTCTAATACAACGAAGGGCTGGGAGAATCCATCATGGTGACCGACAGCACTGTGAAGAATGGTTGGGTCCATCGTTTGCTCCACCCCTTATCCCCTGCTGTAACCGGTTTAGCGAACTAGAGGCTGTCGATTGACGCCCAGAGCGTGAAGAGGCTCTTCAGTATTCCCCTTCTTTATCCATTCTCTCAAAACCATCTGATAGTAGCTTACCACAGGAAATGCCTGACATGAGTGTGAGAAGCTCAAGTGATAAAAGGGCATTACATGGCAATGAAACTATAAACTTGACAAAAAAGTTGGTGGGGAGACTAATATATCCAAAAAGGGAGCAGGCCCTAGGATCAAGAGCAATCAAATCTCCGTGTCCACAAAAACCCATGGCAAAATTACATCTGAAAAACATGGGAAGGAAATGGGAAATGTCATCATGGACGAGCCAAAAGTGGCCCAGAATAAAGACATGTGCAGCCTGATGTTTTGAAACGTGGCAGGCCTAAAACAGAAAATCACTAATCCCTCCTGGGAAACTGTCACAAATGGCATGGATATCTTGGCCTTCCAAGAAACTTGGGCCATTGATCCCATACTGTACGCCGGCAGTAGGGGGAAGCTTACGGGAGACCAAAGGGGGGTTTAATCATGTACCTCTCAAACCGTCTAACATATGAGAGGGTACGCTTCTACTCCAAATGTAGTTTTTATCACAAAATGGTGATAGACACTAGAAGGGGAGCGAGTGTCATTATCATAAATTTTTATAATAATATCCCAAGAAATGCGATTCGGGATATTTTGAAAATGTTAGGTAATGATTCACAAAGTGAAATAGATAGCAAGGAGAAGGAAGTAATGATTTTGTGGGTGGAGGGGGGGATTTTAACTGTCCACTTTGCAAAAAGGGCCAAAAAGGCATTTGTGGCTTAATGTTAGAGCAGGATACTAATCTTACACATTTTAACCATACTCTAATCGGGGATCTGTTAAATGAGATATTATTTAATTATGATTTGGGATACGCAAATGAACTGGCTCACCGACCAATACCATTTGCCCCAACCTTTATTGGCAGGAGAGCATCGACCACCATTGACTTTAGCATCTGCTCAAATAGTTATGGTCATAGGATAGGTAGTTTCAAGATTCTTGACTCACCCATGAGTGATTGTCTCCCACAAATACTTGAGATTGATATCCCATTTGCGGTATGGCAAAATGACCAGCCCCCTACGCAGGCAGCCCCGGACGTGGCGTTAGGGAGGCAAAACGGGTACACACTTAAGTGGAGTAAGGTAGTCCCGGAGGAATTCCTAGCTAAGCTGGTGAATACCTGTACAGATAACTTCACAAATTTGCCTGGATGAAGACTCCAAGAGTGAACATATAATAGAAAATTTATAGCATCTACCATTAAAGAGACTCTGTTGGTGGAGTTAAGGAATGGGCCCAAGAATAGTAGAAGATGGTTTGATAAGGCATGAACCAAGGCCCTTACTGAGCTTAAACATGCAATCCACCAGGTGCCCCGGGACCCTTCTCTAATAAGAGACTTAAGGAAATGTTATAATCGGGCATTGATCAATAAGAAGAACGCAATAAAGAGGGTGGCTTGGGAAGAACTATGTGCAGCTTCACAATTTAAACATACATCTGCTTTTTGGACGGCGGTAAATGCCCCCTTCCTTTATGATAATACCAAAGCCCGCATGGAAATTGCGATTAATGAAGATGACTGGTTTGCACATTTCTCCACTCTTTACATGTCCCTAGAGGAAACATCCGATATTGGATCCAACTTAATACACGAGAAAGGGGACGGTGCACAAAAGCTGGTGGTAACTCTGCCCGAAGTTCTAATGAGTCTGAAAGCCACAAAGGGGGGAAAGGCGGCAGGCCCAGATGGGATCCCAGCAGATCTGTATAAAGCCAACAGTGACATCTGGGGCCCCATGCTTGTACAGCTTTTTAACGCAGCATTAGTAAGGGGTCTGAGTCCATCATGGTTTACATCGAACATCGTTCCAATTTACAAAAAGGGAGATAGACAAAACTGTGTATGTTATAGGCCAATATCCCTTCTCGACTCATCTATAAAGATCCTTGGTAGAGTTTTTTTAGCTAAATTACAAAACTAGGCAGAGGATAATGGGGTAATAAGCGACCTACAATTTGGATTCCAAAAGGGCATAGGAACGATCGAGCAGGGCCTAAATTTATTTATTGTTCAGCAGAAATATAGAACGATAAAAAGGGAGCGTTTATATCTCACGTTTGTCGATCTTACATCGGCTTTCGATTGTGTGTCTCACAATAAATTATGGGAACTGTTGCTAAGGCTGGGCGTGGAAGACCCGATCATTCGCTTCCTGAGGGAATTGTATTCAGGGGCCACTGCTACTGTTCGCTATGGAAAAGGGGGGGAATGCAGTAGGTCTTTTGGGATAGGGCGTGGAGTACGCCAGGGGTGCGTCTTGGCGCCTTTTTTATTCCTGATCTATGTAAACGGCCTGGAGCCTCATCTGCTGCAAGAGTGCAGGGATATGCCCATTGTTGGTAAAAGATCTATCCCTGCACTCTTGTATGCGGACGACGCTGTGTTAATGGCTCGTACCCCAATGGCCCTGCAAAACCTGATAACATCCTTCAACAAGTTTATGCTCAGTTTGGACTTAAAAATCAACTGTAGCAAGACTTTTTCCATGAACTGTGGCACACGAACAAAGAAGCAAATGAAAACTTTGTTCATAAATAACGCTTCCCTAGAAAAAACGTCCACCTTCCCTTATTTAGGCATCCTGATTCACAAGACTGGCTCTTGGACAAGTGCGGTGAAGGCAAGAATTCTCTTGTTCTCGAAGACAACAATGGCCTTAAAGAGTTTCATAAAAAAACAGGGAAAGAAACCGATAAGGGAAATTTTAACTATTTATAATGCAACGTATGTATCGGTGGCTTTGTATGGAGCGGGACTCTGGGGGTATGCCCATATAAAATCAATTCAACTAGTTGAAAATAAGTTTATGCGGTATATTCTGGCCATACCGGAAAGTATTGCGACTCTTTACTGTCACGCGGAGCTGGGGCAGCCGTATATCTCAGATATAATTAGAACCCAGCCCATTCTCCTGTGGCACAGGGTATGGACTATAAATGAGTGTGTATTAAACCGCGCCATACTCCAGATGTGTTAAAACTTGAAAATGTTAATGGTCTTAAGTGGTTAAACTATGTTAGAATGTTTCTGACAGAAATTGACCGTTTACAATATTATGAGGACCCACCTACAATGGTACACATTTCTAGAAAATTACTAAAAAAACTGTGCATGGAACATCTGAGGGAAAAAAGACTGTCAGAAGAAACAAATAAAAAGACGGTTTCCTCACACCAGTTGATTTTAACCGGAGATAAATTACAGCCATACTTGAGCCTCCCTATGTCTAATTATGATAGATTTCTTCTTACACGTTTCAGATTTAATATTGTTTTTAGGTTACTGACCTTCCCAGAAATGAACTCTTGGTCGAATGAATTGTCTTTGTGCCCATGTGATGAATTGTCCCTGCAATCTGATAACCATGTTTTATTTTTTTGTAAATTTTACACTTTGCCTCGCAGGAAATTTATCATCCCTATCCTTAAAGAGATGAATTTAAATAGATGTCGCCCAGCGTTTTCTGAATTGCAAAGAATGGACACTGTTTTTATTTTTGCATCACTAGCAGAGTTTTTTAAACATGTTTTTAAACTGCGGAAATCGATTTGTATGGATGAATTTTAAACTGTTTAAATTAGGGAAAAACTGTGTCTCCTTCTCCTTAGACAAAAAGCTGTTTTATTATTCACTGTAAATGGAATCTTAACTTGTTGCTTTTATGGTTATTGTCTTTTTAACCGAATAAAGTACTTTTTGAACTTTGAACTTTGAGTGACTCCCTCAGGCAGCAGTCACTGCGACCGAAGAGAGAGTAAGCAGTAAGGCTGGGACAAACCACAAGAATCAGCAGGTGCCAGCCTCCAGGGTTTCACCATCGAGAGGTTTGCATCTGCCAATGTTTCTTGGAATACTGAATTTAACTGGAATATTGGCCTGGCACAAGGAACGTCACAGCAGTATGGCAATCTTGGAGCTAGACACTCTAGTACCCTCCAATGCTTGCATGCTTGTAGCCAAGCCAAGAATCCACGCATCATCCCCGCACCGGTAAGGGTCACGACGCATCCCCTACGCTGCGCAAGCATTGAGGCGCGACGCATCATTTCCCTTGGATCACGGAACCGACACATCTCCCCTTTTGTTCATTTTGCGTTATGCATCCAGGTACTTTGTTGAGAACTGTTTAGCATTAATCATCAACTTGAACTAAGCAACTTTTATCATCTTTAAGTCATCTTAAGTACAGTATTGTGGATTTTTGTCGTTTGTGGTTTTGTGTTAAGTCTATATAAAGAATACTTATTTTTATAAAACCTGTGTTGTGTCCATCGGTAGTGTTTTCACTGTATTACTGTGTATATTCACAAATGCTTAACACACTGCCTCTGAGATAAGCCGGTCTGCTCATGCCAAGCTACCAAGGGGGTGAGCAGGGGTTATTTAGGAGTGTAATCCTCTTATCCTGACTTACAAGTAGGGACAAAGGTGTATACCATTGCCAACTTGAGACCCCCAGATCTAACAGTCCCTTATAAAGACAGTCATACACCTACTAAATCACCCATTCAGAGAACAACACACCCATGCATTCATCCATATACCACTCATGCACTCACTCACTCATCCATGCTGCCACGGACTCACCTATACACAAGTTATGTACCCACTAACCCATACACCACTCACTCACTCATTGAGCCACTGACACAGCCATTTACTCACCCATAATCTAATACAACCACTTCCTCGCCCATACAGCTTCTCACACACTCATTCACTCACAGACACGCCCGCTCAATTTCTCATACACCCACTCACATTCACTCTGCCATACTGACACTCACAAAGTCATACATGCAGTCACACATGTGCTCACTCTGCCTAAACAGGCACTCACCCACCTACTCATAGAACTAATCACACACACACTCACTCACCCACACATATGACTTACATGAGTGGCTGTATGGTTGAGTGAGTGAGTGTATGAGTTGTGTATGGATGCATGAATGGATGTATTTGTGTCTGTATGGGTGATTTAGTAGGCATATGAATGCATGTATAAGGGACTGATTGGGTGTATCAGTATGTGTATGGGTGAGCGAGGTCATGCTATGCGAGGTCATAAGTAGTGCATTGCGGGGGCATAAGGTATAGTTAGCTCAGGTAACTTTAACTACTTATTTTCAATGGTTTTGTATGAGTGAAACCTGAGCCCAACTACAACAGCCCTCCAACATTTGTTTTTGCAGTGAATATCTAAGGTTTTTGAAATTGTATTTCTAAAGTGTTATGTCCCTCTAATGTTTGTTTTTTTAGTTAATTTATAGTTTTTATTTTTAATATTAATTGTATTATAATCATTCATTTTGATTTAGGTATTTTAACTGCGAGCCTTCTCCATTTATAAATATACTTTCTATACTTTTAAACACAAAAATACTGTTAGACCTGACATCATTGGCTTGAGTCTCTCCTCCATTTTTCTGTTTGCCTCTACTGTTTTACGATGTTTTGCTGGTATATGCTTTGGGCGCCGTGTCACTGCTGATCAGTGCCATAGCGCAAGTGCTCCCTCTGTTAAAATGATGTATCTATTGTATCCATGTTTGGCTTATTTGGTTTACTGTCAGTCCCTAGTCTAGTGCACCAGGAGTGCCGGGGCTTGTAAATACAAATGCCGCTCGTGGGCTTGCAGCACGTGTTGTGCCACCCACAGGAGCGGCCTTGTAAAAGAATGTCTACGGGTCGATCATTGCGAGACCCACGTGCAGTCTTGCACTGTCACGTCGGCTGCGCAGGTATACCTACTTGCCAGCCCCTCCAACCTTCCCTTAACTTCATGTTAGTCACCCCTATGGTAGGCCCATGGGCAGGGTGCATTGTAAGTGTAAGGTAGGACACGCCTGACCAAGTTGGCATGTCCTGATAGTGAAGTGCCGCCATCTTAGTGCTTCACTATTGCGAGGTAGCCTGCTCTCCGTTGGATAGAATGGGCCGCCGGGATTATTAATGCTATAGTCCTAGCTGGCTCGGAGAGTACAGTGCAATGTCGAGTTTGGTATCCCTGAGCTCGGGGTTTAATTACGCATCCATTGGTATGGATGGTTTTTGGACTCTGGGTTCGAAAGTAGCACTTTTAGAAAGTGTCTATTTTCTTGTCTAACCATATCTGGTCTCTGCTGGTCTTGCGTGTGTGTGTGACAGGAGCTGGGTGGCTCCAAGAGGTCTGGATGAGTCAGTGTGGGATGAGTGGGACATTTACGTTGAGAGTAGGGGGAGAGTAGTTGTTGATACCCTGCCTTGCCTGATACAATGCTGGCTCCACCTCCTGCCAAGCGACTGATGGCTCTGTGCCTGCCATGGACGATCCTAGCCCCACCTCCTGCCAGGAGGGCGATAGCTCTGCTCCTGCCAGTATCAAGGCTGGCTCCACCTCCTGCGGGGCATCTGAGTACCCGGCCCGGCTCAATGAATAGGCCAGGTGAGACTGCCTAGCTCCACCCACCACAGACCCAGGATGTTGGGAAACCCCCGGCATAGACAAAGGGATCAAAGACGAAAAGGGGTATAAGAGAAGGACCCCTGAACTAGGAAATCAGATCACTTCTGACAAGGAACCCTGTAACCAAGGACAAGAGGCCTGCTGATCTAAAGGACTGCCTACCCCTTCTGCCAGTGTGCTGTTGTTGGGGGAATCCTGCAGTGCTTCTTTATTTTTGCCAAGGAACCAGGAGAGAGGAACTGTGTGTGTACTCTCACGCTTGCTAAGAAAATCTCCAAGGACTGGAAGAGTGCCAGTCTCCTGCTGAAGTCACAGGGCTAAAGGACTTCATCTGCTAAAAGTGCTATTCGCTGGAAGTGTGAATCCAGCACCTCTGAAAGGACCAGCAATCACGACGATCGGACGCTGGGCCCAACCGACGCCAGCAGCAACGCCAGTGAGTAGGAGTACGGCTCTAACTCCAGAGGACCTCGTGTCTGCCCCGCTGCTGATCGCATCAACCGTGTGCCCTTCGACGCCGTGAGCGCTGCTCAGTCTGTGCAACTGCATCATCGACAACGCCTGCTGTGGCCTGATCGACACCGAAGACGCGACGCCGGATTGCCCGACGCCGCTGATCATCGTGTGCTTCAATTTCCTAAGGTACTGTGTTGTTGGGGGTCCGTGTGACTCCAGGCCCGGCGCAGCGCTCCTCGCGGTCGACGCCGAACCTGTGGATTGTCTTTGCCCCAGCGTTGTGTAGCTCCCGTGTGAGTTACCCTGTTGCTAAGAACTGTGTTTCCAAGAAGAAGATTTGCTTGATACTAAAAGACTCTTGTGCTAAAGAAGAAACTACCTTTGAACTATCCTTTTTCCTTCCCGAACGTATTTACTCCGATTGTGTACAATTTTGCCGTTATTTGGTCTTGTGCTAAGTCTTATATAAAAATACTTATTTTTATAATACTACTGTGTCGTGTCCATTTGTAGTGTATTCACTTTATTACTGTATGTGGTCATAATTGCTTAACACACAGCCTCTGAGATAAGCCTGTTCTGCTCTGCCAAGCTACCAAGGGGGTGAGCAGGGGTTATCGAAGGGTGTGATCCCCTTGCCCTGACTAGAAAAGGAGTGTCCCTATTTGTCAGAAGTGTATACCTCTGCCAACTAGAGACAGCCGGTTCTAACATTGGATGCAGCGGTGAGGATTTGGACCTTGCATTTATGACCCACGTACAGTGATTAGTGTGCGCTACGTAGTGAAAGCAGACCATAACGCAGTCACAATCTGATTCGGAAGGATCCTATTTTTGTTCTCCGCTTTCCTGAAACGTGATTTTCTGAACACTGCCAGTTTTAACCATGAGTGACAACGGAGTCACTGCCCCTGCTATCGTTGTTGTTGAAGAGTTCGAGAGGAGTAAGCTAAAGAGATACAAGAAAGATGAGCTGAAACACTTTTGCAACCAGTTTGAAGTTCCTACCACCGGCCTCTTGAGAAAAGATGATTTCTATAAAGCGTTACAGGCCTGGTGGGAATCCAGAAATCCCTCTGATGTGGTGGTGGTACCCACAGAGGAAGGGGATGAGGAGGTGCCAGTGAATGGACCTGTGCCCTCTCCCGGAAGCAGTGTTTCCTCCAAAGGTCTTTCCCCTGAAGAAAGAGAAGAAAGGGCGAAAGAGCGAGCTTACAACATGGAGATGGCAAGGCTAAAGATAAATGGGCAGTTGGAGTTAGAAAATGCAAGAGGTAGAAGGGAAGCTGATTTAGAGATCAAAAAGTTGGAGTTTGAACGAGAGAAGTTAGCTTTGGAACGTGAAGCCAGGTTGAGGGAACTGGATATCCAAGCTAAAAAGTTAGAGTTGAATCCCTCTGGTGGCAGCATTCCATCCGAGCCTGCAGAAAGTAAGTTTTACTTCCCGAAAGATGTGATCAAAGATTACAATAAGAATGAAGATATTGGTCAATGGTTTAAAGCATATGAGTTAGCATTGTTGGCCCACCAGGTCCCTGAGAAGAATTGGGGAGCAGGGTTGTGGGGTCGCTTTGTGAATGAGGGAAGAGATACCCTGTTAGACATGCCTGTTGCGGATAGGATGTCGTATGCTCATATGAAAGATGCTTTAATGTTGCGATATGGTTTAACCCCCGAGCAGTACAGACAAGCTTTTAGAGAATGTAAGAAGTTGCCTGGTACGACGTGGGTTGAATATGTGTCTTATTTTTGCAGAGCCATGGATGGTTGGGTAAAGGGCAGCAAAGTGGAAAGTTATGAAGCTCTCTATGATTTGTTTGCGTGGGAGCACTTGTCTAATAACTGTTTTCCAGAGCTGCGCCAGCACCTGATTGATAGCAAGATATCTAACCCTAGAAAACTTGCTGAGGAGGCGGACCGCTGGGTCAGTACCAGGGTCCACAAGGGTCCAGTGGGAGACTCAGCCAAAGGTGGGCAGGGTCCCCAGCAGAAGAGTGGGGGGGACAAGGGTAAACAGAAGGAGTCTCAGAAAGGGCCCCAAAGTAATCCCCAAGGGAACCAAGGGAAAGGTTCCCAGCCTCCCCCTGAGAAGAAGCCAGGGGCCCCGACGGGTAAACCTGTTCATAGGGGCCCCCTAACCTGCTACGGTTGTGGGCAGGTGGGACACCGGTTTTATGACCCCCAGTGTCCCAAGAAGGATTCGAATGCACCGCCGCGTGCACCCCCTCGTCAGTTGGCCAGTGTAGCCTTGGGAGGGGAGGAGATGGTTGTCCATAGTGGGAGGGGTCCCGCGGAAATGTCCCTGGTCTCGCTAGGAGACATGCAAATGGTCCCTCCACCCCCTCTGCCTAGTAACACTAGTAAATATAGACAGTGGGTGACCATTAATGGCCATAGAGTGGAAGCTCTCAGAGACACCGGAGCGAGTGTGACAGCTGTCAAGTGTCACTTGGTGTCCAAAGAGCAGGTGGTTCCCCACGCATTCTACCCCGTGATAGCTGCCGATAACTCCCAGAAAGAGTGTGAGGTGGCTCAGGTTTCCTTTGAATGGGGGGGAGTTTCAGGTACTCTTCAGGTTGCTGTGAGGCCCGCCATGCCTGTCGACTGTCTCCTGGGCAATGATTTGGAAGACTCCCCTTGGGCTAAGGTGGAGCGAGCGGCGCACTTGAAAATGTTGGGTGTGCCAGAGTGGGTGTGTGCAACCACTCGATCCGTGACAGCGAGTAAGGGTGTCGATGGGGTCCCGGAGCCTGAAAGTAAGGCCCAGGACCCAGCTGTGAAGAGAAGAGGCAGGAGGCGCGGGAAACCGTCCTCCGTTGTTCCCGTGGTCCAGAAGGAGCTAGACCCTGAGGGGGATGCCCTGGAGCCCACAGGGGAACAAATTGCCGAACTGGGAGATCTGCCCGAGCTGACCCACTGGCAGCAGGATGGGGGTCCCTCCAGGGAGGAATTCTGTGCGGAACAGAAGGTGTGCCCTTCTCTTGTGGGCATGAGGCAGCAGGCCTCAGCCCAATCCTCAGGTGATCAGTCAGGGTCACATTTTGTGTACTGGGAGAACGACCTCCTGTATAGCGAGCCTAAGGCTGCTGAGCCTGGGTCAGCCCGTGTGCTGGTGGTACCCCAGCGCTTCAGAGCCTTCCTACTGGGTTTGGCTCATGACGTACCGTTAGCTGGACATCTGGGGCAGGACAAGACCTATGACAGGCTTGTCACCCATTTTTATTGGCCTCAGATGCGTAGGGATGTAGACATCCATTGCAAGACTTGTCGCACTTGCCAGGCAAGTGGGAATAGCGGAAGGAAGCAGAAGGCTCCCCTCCAACCTTTTCCGGTGGTCAGCACCCCCTTTGACCGGGTGGGTATTGACATTGTTGGGCCCCTGGACCCAAAGACAGCCCTGGGCAACAGGTTCATCCTGGTCTTGGTGGACCATGCCACAAGGTACCCGGAAGCCATCCCTCTCAGGACAGTGACGGCCCCCGTGGTGGGACGGGCACTGATGGGTGTTTTCTCCCGGATGGGGTTCCCCAGAGAGGTGGTGTCCGACCGAGGCACCAACTTCATTTCGAACTATATGAAGTCTCTGTGGAAGGAGTGTGGGGTAACCTACAAGTTCACCACTCCTTACCACCCTCAAGGAAATGGGCTGGTTGAGAGATTCAACCGGACCCTGAAAGGCATGATTATGGGTCTTGAAGAACCAATGAGGCGGAAATGGGACGTCCTCTTGCCATGCCTGTTGTTTGCTTACCGTGAGGTGCCGCAGAAGGCTCTAGGGTTCAGCCCCTTTGAGCTCTTATACGGTCACCCGGTAAGAGGGCCTTTGAGTCTGGTCAAGGAAGGCTGGGAGCAATCTCCCAGGAAACCTCCCCAGGATGTATACAGCTACATGCTGGCCTTTCGGAACCAGACTCGGCGCTTCAGAGAACTTGTTCAGGCAAATCTGGAGGCCAGCCAGGAGGAGATGAAGCGATGGTACGACCGGAATGCCACTCTGGTAGAGCTTCAGCCTGGTCAGGAAGTGTGGGTCATGTCCCCTGTGGAACCTTGTGCGCTCAAGGACAGGTGGACTGGACCGTTTAAGGTTGTGGAGAAGAAGAGCGATGTCACCTACTTGGTGGACTTGAAATCTCCCAGGAACCCCTTGCGGGTCCTGCATGTCAACCGTTTGAAGCCCCACTTAGAAAGGTCCGAAGTGGGCATGCTCCTAGCTACAGATGATGGAACGGAGGAGGAGAGTGAGCCTCTTCCTGACCTCCTGTATGCTAAAGAGCAAGACGGGTCAGTGGATGGTGTGGTCCTCTCTGACACACTGACCCTTGAGCAGAAACAGGATTGTCGCCACCTGTTGGGACAATTCCCGGATCTGTTTTCCTTGGTTCCGGGTGTCACGCTTTGGTGTGTCCATGACGTTGACACCGGAGACAGCCCTCCTGTGAAGCACAAGGCTTACAGGGTGACTGACAAGGTCAGGGCGTACATTAAGGAGGAGGTCTCCAAAATGTTCGCGTTAGGGGTGATTGAGTCCTCTAGCAGTCCTTGGGCCAGCCCAGTGGTCTTGGTTCCGAAGGCTGCAGCGCCTGGTGCTTCACCAGAACTCCGGTTCTGCGTGGATTACCGAGGACTCAATTCGGTCACGAAGACTGACGCGCACCCCATCCCCAGAGCTGATGAGCTCATCGATCGGTTGGGGGCTGCCCGGTACCTTAGTACGTTCGACTTAACGTCTCGGTACTGGCAGATCGCCTTGACTGATGGGGCAAAAGAGAGGTCGGCGTTCTCCACACCAGATGGGCTATACCAGTTCCGGGTGATGCCCTTTGGGATGAAGAATGCCCCTGCCACCTTCCAGAGGTTGGTCAACCAGGTCTTGGCTGGACTGGAGGAATTCAGCGCCGCCTACCTGGACGACATCGCAGTGTTCAGCGCCAGCTGGGAGGAACACTTGCGCCACCTCCAGGAAGTGTTGTTGGCCCTGCACGGAGCAGGCCTCACAATCAAAGCCAGTAAGTGCCAGATTGGGCAGGGTTCTGTGGTGTACTTGGGGCACCAAGTAGGGAGTGGTAAGGTGGCCCCCCTGCAACCCAAGATTGAGACCATCCTGGCTTGGGCACCGCCCAAAACCCAAACGCAGGTGAGAGCCTTCTTAGGACTCACGGGTTATTACAGGAGGTTTGTCAAGGATTACGGCAACATTGTGCACCCCTTGACTTCGCTGACTTCCAGGAAGCAGCCACGAAACGTGATCTGGACTGATGCCTGTCAAACGGCCTTTGACACCCTGAAAACTGCAATGTGCACAGCACCTATACTCCAGGCACCCGACTTTTCGAAAGAATTCATTGTTCAGACGGACGCTTCAGAGCATGGCGTGGGGGCTGTTCTAGCTCAGGTGAATGAAGAGGGCCGAGACTTGCCTGTAGCCTTCATCAGTAGGAGGTTACTTCCCAGGGAAACAAGGTGGAGTGCGAGAGAGAGAGAAGCATTTGCTGTGGTCTGGGCGCTGAAGAAGCTAAGACCCTACCTGTTTGGGACTCACTTCCGGGTTCAGACAGACCACAGGCCCCTCAGATGGTTGATGCAAATGAGGGGTGAGAATCCAAAACTGTTGAGGTGGTTCATTGCTCTACAGGGGATGGACTTTACGGTGGAACACCGCCCTGGTACAGATCACGCCAATGCTGATGGTCTGTCCAGATTTTTCCGCCTTAGTGATGAGGACTCCCTAGGTTAAGGGTAGTTCTCCCCACATTTCAGCTGGAGGGGACACGTGTTAGACCTGACATCATTGGCTTGAGTCTCTCCTCCATTTTTCTGTTTGCCTCTACTGTTTTACGATGTTCTGCTGGAATATGCTTTGGGCGCCGTGTCACTGCTGATCAGTGCCATAGCGCAAGTGCTCCCTCTGTTAAAATGATGTATCTATTGTATCCATGTTTGGCTTATTTGGTTTACTGTCAGTCCCTAGTCTAGTGCACCAGGAGTGCCGGGGCTTGTAAATACAAATGCCGCTCGTGGGCTTGCAGCACGTGTTGTGCCACCCACAGGAGCGGCCTTGTAAAAGAATGTCTACGGGTCGGTCATTGCGAGACCCACGTGCAGTCTTGCACTGTCACTTCGGCTGCGCAGGTATACCTACTTGCCAGCCCCTCCAACCTTCCCTTAACTTCATGTTAGTCACCCCTATGGTAGGCCCATGGGCAGGGTGCATTGTAAGTGTAAGGTAGGACACGCCTGACCAAGTTGGCATGTCCTGATAGTGAAGTGCCGCCATCTTAGTGCTTCACTATTGCGAGGTAGCCTGCTCTCCGTTGGATAGAATGGGCCGCCGGGATTATTAATGCTATAGTCCTAGCTGGCTTGGAGAGTACGGTGCAATGTCGAGTTTGGTATCCCTGAGCTCGGGGTTTAATTACGCATCCATTGGTATGGATGGTTTTTGGACTCTGGGTTCGAAAGTAGCACTTTTAGAAAGTGTCTATTTTCTTGTCTAACCATATCTGGTCTCTGCTGGTCTTGCGTGTGTGTGACAGGAGCTGGGTGGCTCCAAGAGGTCTGGATGAGTCAGTGTGGGATGAGTGGGACATTTACGTTGAGAGTAGGGGGAGAGTAGTTGTTGATAGCCTGCCTTGCCTGATACAATGCTGGCTCCACCTCCTGCCAAGCGACTGATGGCTCTGTGCCTGCCATGGACGATCCCAGCCCCACCTCCTGCCAGGAGGGCGATAGCTCTGCTCCTGCCAGTATCAAGGCTGGCTCCACCTCCTGCGGGGCGTCTGAGGACCCGGCCCGGCTCAATGAATAGGCCAGGTGCGACTGCCTAGCTCCACCCACCACAGACCCAGGATGTTGGGAAACCCCCTGCATAGACAAAGGGATCAAAGACGAAAAGGGGTATAAGAGAAGGACCCCTGAACTAGGAAATCAGATCACTTCTGACAAGGAACCCTGTAACCAAGGACAAGAGGCCTGCTGATCTAAAGGACTGCCTACCCCTTCTGCCAGTGTGCTGTTGTTGGGGGAATCCTGCAGTGCTTCTTTATTTTTGCCAAGGAACCAGGAGAGAGGAACTGTGTGTGTACTCTCACGCTTGCTAAGAAAATCTCCAAGGACTGGAAGAGTGCCAGTCTCCTGCTGAAGTCACAGGGCTAAAGGACTTCATCTGCTAAAAGTGCTATTCGCTGGAAGTGTGAATCCAGCACCTCTGAAAGGACCAGCAATCACGACGATCGGACGCTGGGCCCAACCGACGCCAGCAGCAACGCCAGTGAGTAGGAGTACGGCTCTAACTCCAGAGGACCTCGTGTCTGCCCCGCTGCTGATCGCATCAACCGTGTGCCCTTCGACGCCGTGAGCGCTGCTCACTCTGTGCAACTGCATCATCGACAACGCCTGCTGTGGCCTGATCGACACCGAAGACGCGACGCCGGATTGCCCGACGCCGCTGATCATCGTGTGCTTCAATTTCCTAAGGTACTGTGTTGTTGGGGGTCCGTTTGACTCCAGGCCCGGCGCAGCGCTCCTCGCGGTCGACGCCGAACCTGTGGATTGTCTTTGCCCCAGCGTTGTGTAGCTCCCGTGTGAGTTACCCTGTTGCTAAGAACTGTGTTTCCAAGAAGAAGATTTGCTTGATACTAAAAGACTCTTGTGCTAAAGAAGAAACTACCTTTGAACTATCCTTTTTCCTTCCCGAACGTATTTATTCCGATTGTGTACAGTTTTGCCGTTATTTGGTCTTGTGCTAAGTCTTATATAAAAATACTTATTTTTATAATACTACTGTGTCGTGTCCATTTGTAGTGTATTCACTTTATTACTGTATGTGGTCATAATTGCTTAACACACAGCCTCTGAGATAAGCCTGTTCTGCTCTGCCAAGCTACCAAGGGGGTGAGCAGGGGTTATCGAAGGGTGTGATCCCCTTGCCCTGACTAGAAAAGGAGTGTCCCTATTTGTCAGAAGTGTATACCTCTGCCAACTAGAGACAGCCGGTTCTAACAAATACCATATGTATTCAAGGTAAAATATATACAGATTTCATTACTGTAATTAAACAAATAGCATTTTATTTGTAATTATTTTTTGAGTTCTCCGGTACCTGTGTTGGTCCAAAAACAGACAGGACATTTACTCTAGGTATTTTAATCCCAATCACAGAAACAGGATGAATCTTTGAGTCCAAATCCGCTGATTTTTCAGAAATGTTATAAATTATTTCAAATATCTACACCTCTCCATTTTCATTAATGACAGTGTGAACATACTTACAGGTATATATAAACCACCTTAAATGTGTTTTTCAACAAAGTTATCAAATTCATGAGTGTCCCGAATCCACAAAACCATGCACCGGATTCACTAATTCACTCGAAAGCACACTCAAACCTTGCCTTTCCATTGGATATATGAGGACCCCACCTTTGTACATGGAAAATCACACCCAAAAACAGTTCTCCAGGGAAGTCTCTAGAACAAGGATTGAGAACCTGTGGTGCTCTGCGTTTAGAGAATAGCTGAAGCTACATCTTTTGTGCAGGATGAACATCCAAAACCTGAGAGTTCTTTGGCACTGGGCAATAAAGTGGCTACAATTGATATGTTGATAATTAATATGCACAGACATTCCTAAATTTAGATTAGTATTAGGGTTTCTTACCATATTCTACCTCTTTAGAAAGGGTCTTGAATGTTGTATAGTAGCTGCTTTCTTTAGCATGCAGAATATTCCCCATGGTCTGGACAGCTGGAGACTGGAACTAAAATGTAAAAGTAAAATAATTTACACAATATTAAGCCTGGATATAGCATTTATTCTCGAGTAGGATGTTTCTGTGTGTTAGCAGTATGCTCACAAGTGACAAACTTTACAAAAACTGTACAAATTTTGTTTTCTACGCAGCTCAACTTTTAGAAAGGTATCTGACCTCGGAAAAGCATTCCTTGTGAAATCCAGTTTCAAAGAGAAAACATTATACAGTAACAGAAGAATTCTAAAACATATGGCATTCTGTAAAGATGTTCAGGGATTTGACAATTCTTTTGTTATGCAAGATCTGTGGTATTCTTAGATAAAATAATATTTTAGATGAATTAGGCCCAGAGTACAAGGTTGATGCAATTATAATATGCTGGGATAGTGTGTGGCCAGAAATAATGTTTCTTCCAGATAGCCCCATTCATGAACACTGCTATCATGAGTATTTGTCCTGGGAACAGGGAATTATGAGTGGACCTAGATTTACCAGTATCCACATTCTAGGAAGCTGGAAGCAGAGTGGGGCAGAGGACCTAATTCTGGGTGAGGGTAGGGAGTTTGGGCACAGATGAGAATGTAGACTGGCAGTGTAAGTATTCCATGGTCCTCTGTACAAAGGAAGGGGGGGGGGGTGGAGGACAGGATTCAAGAGACGAGAAAGAGATGTGCCTCCTGCTTCTTCAATCACTTGTTCAGAGCAGAGTGACTGAAGCTTGAACTTAATTGAACTTACCAGCTTATAAAAATCAGACCATCTCTTTGGAAAACGGAGTGTGGAACATGGGTCAGTTACACATGGATTCAGTGGCATCAGACTTGGAAATACCAAGTCTCCCAAGTTATATTTGTGGCCTTAGAATGTGGTTATGCATGTAGAAATTGCAAGGATGAGACCATGTCTGAACTAGATTAATAAAAACACAAAAGGTGACAGGAGGAAATATTTCAGTAAGTCTAAATCACTGGCAATCGCTCAGGGTAGCATTCCAACCAATCGTTCTTTTGCATATCACGTCAACTCAATTTGGACCCAGCTATATGCAAATCATTCTTGAAACTGCTAAAATTGGAACAGTCCACTCCGAACTGCGGGCCATAACCTCCAAGAACGAGACACAAACAACCCAAGACCAGTTTTGCCCCTATTGGGGTGCCTCAGGCAGGTGTAGCTTAGTTCGAGTGGCACGGTTGGAACAGGACACATGTCAGGGCACACCATGGCACTTTGGGCTTAGATTACCTGGTGATGGATGAGGAGTTTAGGAAAAATAACATTAAAAGAATGAACCATCTTTTGGCGTAATGCGTACTTCATCACACCTGGTGACATGGATGAATTGTGGGTGATGGAAGGGCACATTTCACACACACACATTACTAGGTTCATTGAACTCTTTTTCCCACAGGTATGTAACCTTGTCACACCCTCCTCTAAAGCTCTCTATGACAGCTTAGCATTTTTTTTGTTAGGGAAAAAATTCTACAACATCTTCAATAACTTTGTTCTAACAATATTCGGTCCAAAACAGGATGTGCACAACTAACTGTCCTTCCTAAACAGATATTACGCTAAGTGAACACAAGAATTAGACCTGGTAGTTTTCCCCCTAATATTTTGCCTTTAAACCTCCTGTTTTGCCAACTTCATTTTTGCTTGCTTTAAGACTCTGCACACCTTACCACTGCTAACCAGTGCTAAAGTATTTGTGCTTTCTCCTTAAAACATGGTAGAATGGGATTACACGAATTGGCATATTACATTTACTTGCAAGCCCCTAGTAAAGTGGCACTATTTGTGCCCAGGTCCTGTATAGTAAATTCTACTACTGGGCCTGCAGTACTCACTGTGCCATCCACTTAAGTAGCACTTTAAACATTGCTCTGGTCAGCCACCGCAGCCTGTGTGGGCAGTTTTAAAATTGCCATTTCGACCTGTGCCAGGCCCACAACTTCCTTTTTAATACATATGTCACTACTAGTGTAGGCCCTGGACAGCCCAGAGTTCAGGGTACAGTATATTTAATAAGTTGGACATGTACTTTTAAGTTCTACCAGTCCTGGTAATGAAAAGCTCTTAAATGTGTTTTCCACTATTGCAAGGCCTACTTCTTCCATAAGATAACATTGGAGTGTACTTATTATATTTAATAAGTGATACTTTCCAAATGGGAGAATGTAACTAGTTCATGATTGAAGAATTGTAATTAAAAATCCTCATTCATAGTAAAGTTGTATTTTAAAGCACAATTTTGAAAATGCCTCTTTTAGAAAGTTGACATTTTCCTACATTAGCCATTTAATACTTGCAGCCTGCCTCAGAGTCACATGACTGGATACAGGTAACAATTGGGCTTTGTGTATTCCTCCTTGATAGCCGCACACAATAGAGAGCTTGGTTGTGCCTGGATGGGCCATCACTGGCAGGATGGGATTGAGCTGGGCACAGACCTACTTGTACTAGAATAGGTTGTGTCCTGCGTCCAGACAAAGGGCTGCATACTTACTGCAGTTAGTTGGAGTCAGGACAGAAGAAGGCAGAAGCCTGTGGATGTCGATTCAAAAGGGAAACCTCTAGAAGCTTCTACCACTTCAAAGGAAGGCCCAAGCATAAATATCAGACCTCAACTCTTCAGTACACATCTGGGCCTGTGGAGACTGAGTAACAAAGGACTGCTATGCTGTTGAAAGGACTGCCACTCTATTGGACTGTTGCTCTCTTACCTGCGTGAGAAGAACAGGCATTTGTTGAACCCAGGACCCCAGAGTAACTAAAGGGCTATTTGGCTGACCTCTTGACTACAGCCTCAGAGAAAGAAGGCTCTAACAACATTGAAACCAGCACTTGGACTCTGCCATCTGTGAGTCCAATGCTGCCATGTAGCGCCACTTTAGTCCTGGACCCTTGAAAGCAGGCCTGAAGGTGCTGTGCCAGCCCATCTGTGGATCCAGCAGAACCGATGCATCACCTCTTTGCGCAGTGCAAATCCATGCAGAACTAAAGAATTTCCTCTGCTACGAGGATTCTCTTGAAAAAATGACACCATTTTGACCTCATAGCCTGCATCAGAACAGTCGCTGTGCAAGGCTTCCTAGACACAGGCCCTTGCTTTGCAAATCCCTCATTAACGGCAGCCTGGATGAGGACACAGTTTCTCACATCGCAGCTCTTCGGAACTGATGCATCACCCAGACTGCTTGATGCATCCTCAAAGCCGGACTTTGAACCGCAGGCCCTCATCAATTGGATCCTAGACAACAATGCAGGATATCGCATTGCAGCTCTTTGTAATGGACATCACCTCAGATTTGCATCGCATCCTCGGCGTGGGACCTCGTAACGCTCCGCAATCAGGATTTAAGGTACTCTTGTTCAGCGGACCTAACTGGGTCCCTGTAGCCAGCCCGCACTCAATCATGGTCGGCCTGAACATGTGGCTTTGTCGCGGTCAGGTATCACCAGATATCCACAGTTGGTGCTTGTTTTAGGCACTATTTTACCTAAACCTTTCAAAATGTCATATCCCTTACTCTACTGATAGGATTATTATTATTTTGGTCTTGTTTTATTTATTAAATGTTACTGTATTCTTTTGTAAATTGGTGTGAGGTATGTCTTTTGCTATGCTCTAACTAGAATGCTGAATACATACTTTATACAGTGTGCCCAGCTACAAGTGGGATGAACAAAGGTTTATTTGGGGTTTCCTTGTGCTTCACTTTTATAAAGATTGTTGTTGTTGCTTGAGTAGGGGTTCACCCCACTCAAGCCACTATCAGAGCAACTGGTTAAGTTGTTTGCTCTCAGCTAAATTAGGATCACTTTTGGATCCCTGCCCTACTCGTCTTCAAGACACATTGATCATTTTGATCCTGCTATCACACATATTTGCAATCTATCTCTAAACTAAGTCAATCAGTCAAAAATACCTAATACAATTAAGAGACTTAATTATAGAAGCATATATTACATTACAATCACTGAAGATAAAAAAAATTAAATATTTATAAATGGGTAGATTTGACTAAACTAACAGGACTTTTTAAAAAGGAAGCAACAGCAAAACATATTGCTGGGAACATAAGGGTCTGTAAAAAAGGATGAATGGGTCTACGTAGTTCAAAAGGATAAGCTTTCACAATTGGCAAGAGGTAGATATTTGTAAATTTTACATAAAACGTGCAAAAAAAGATAAAATGAATAAAAGTTTGTTGGGTGGTATCATCACAGGAACAGACAGGATGGCTGTCCCTCCCAAATAGTCCTGAGGAAAAGCATACCACGATACAAATGGAACCAGTTCTAAACATCAACAGTAGGGACCTCTCCCACTGGCTAAAGGTATACAGCAAAGAAGGTTCAATACCAGTGATGGTTTGTAGGAGAATTAATTCTTTATTTGCAGACTTGGTAATTTTTCTGTAATCTCTTTGGGAGCACCTGGCATTCTAAATGCATGCTTCAGCCAGATTGTATCTAGTTTTGTTACATTAACAGGGTCAGTAAAAAGAAATGACCAACCCAATCATATAAAACTACTTTTAACCTAAGAAGGCCAAGAAATACTCGGTCGGAGCTGAAGCAGTCCATATAGTCACCTTTTGATTAAACGTTGACTGGGAATTGCACCATATTGACAAACATAGCATCAAATGTGATAGTTTTATGAGTTCCTCAACAATGCTGTGTTCTAATTCCTCATGACAAACAAAATGGGGTAGCTAGGTGGTAGAGATAGGTGTTTGTGGCAAAAACATTTTTCTTCTATCTGGATGGTATCTACATTTGGATATCCCCAGACTCCTATGCCTTTCGTAGTGACAGGGATGCATTGAGTTTTGGAAATATCTAGAAAGGCTGCTACTTGTTTGCCCCATATCATAGAGGTCAAGCTAAAAAGCACTAGGGCAAATTGAATACATTTCAGCCGCCTAGTACAAAGATTAAAGTCCATCAACCTGATGCATCAAAGTGAAACACCAAGTATGGAAAATTAAATCCATTGATACCATGTTAGAGTTGATATGTACTAGGCACAATCTGTACCTCTGGGGTCTGCAGACCAATCATGTGGGATTTAAAGTAATTAATATCCATGTATAATTCCGTCATAAAACTCACAAAGCTATGTAGAGCCTTGACACACAAGCAATGTCATCAGTATAGAGTAGTGCTGGTACTTGCAGATTACCGGTCAGTGGCACATATTGTCTGCAAGTAGTCAGGTGTTAGCTTAAGTCATTAATATTTTACATAAATAAGTTTGTTGCCAAAATACACCCCTGTCAAACTTCCCTGTCTAAATATAAAGGCTCTGAACACTGTTTGGGCTAAATCTAATCCTGGCAGTTAGATTATTGTGAAAAGAAGACAATATTTACCAAGACAGAAGCCATACTTTGCCAATTAACATGGGCCATATCCTGGACATGTAACATGTTCCAAACTACTACAGAGGTCTATAAAACAGAGGTACAGTGGGCTGTGTCAAGCCACAACATATATACAGCTAATTAGTTCAAACCCCAGCTGCTGTCCCACTGTACTGAGGTGCTCCTTGACCCCAGACTGGCAAAAACATAGTATATTCTTGTCATTGGCCCAAGTTCTAATTGATAAAAATGCACTCTACCCAAAACTTTGGCTGTGGAGTCAATGAGGGAGATCAGATGACTGCATAGAGGATCTGATCAACCGTCAAAACAGGAGCGATTAGGGAAGAGGACTAGGAAGGACATAAAGATGGAAAATGTAGTCGATTGAAGATATTAGTTAGCAAAGGAGCCATAACATTGCTATTTCATTGAATAAATTATTTAGTACACATTCTGGGCCAGAGACTTTATTGGGGGACAGACATGAAGGGCTGTGTACACTTCCTCTATTTCAATCTGTAGGCTGGTGCTAAGATCTCCAACCGCATCCCGATTCATATATGAATCCTCACTATAATTAAGGCGGTAGGCATTTGAGAAGTGCTTTAGCCAGCCAGCAGTGGTAATGTGTGAGCCAAGTGTTTGCTTCCTCCTTTACATTAAGCAGCTAATTGTAAGCCAGAATGTTTTGGGATATTTCCTCTTGGTGGCTTGCATTATAATCTTGAAGTTATGTATGTTCTGATTTAATTATTTCTCTGCTTTAGAGTGTGTTTGTAATGGACCCTACAGCTCCCTATCAACTCCTTGTCCCTTGGTTTAGTATCCAAAGCAAGTCTCAAATTTTGGTTTGCCAAGGAAAAAGCAGAATCAAACCATTTAGGGTTTTGGGCACCAGAACTGAGAGCAGGCCTAACAAGCATTGGCATTGCCAATAGGACTCGAATTTGGGACCTTATAAGTGTTTAGCCATGCAACAGTTGGTGTTGTTGCACCAATGATATTCTGCTGCATAACTAAATACTTATAGGGTTCAAAAAGCGAGACCTATTGGCTATGCCACTGCTTGTTTGTTTTTTGTTTCTGTTTTGTTTAAGTTGCCAGATCTACAATTGCTGCCAGATCTACAATTGCTGGACATGTTTTTTGTTAACAGTTCCTTGCATCAAATTAACTTGTTTTCATTGCTCTGAATGTTGTTTCCATTCTGGTTGAAGGAAGCAGTCATTCCCGGGAGTGTGGGGGCTGCCTAGCTGTGCGCATGCGCAGAACTTTGCAAATGAGAAAAAGCCTGGTACAGGCGCAATTTACAAGTGTGGAGTGAGTGAGCCCCAGGCAGCATGACTCACTCACGTGTACCTGCTTGAATGGACATATGGACGAATAGATGGATGGGGAGAACAGCTCTATGGCACACACTGCATGGAACTGTCTCCAGGGGCCTTCTTTTTCTGTTTCACTTGCTCGAAGATATGGCTTTGGCTCGCCCCCGAAGAGGACAGGACACGCACCTGACTTGGTGCTTTATTTGTAAGAACAAAGTAAATAAATAAAATATGTTCCAGGGCCCAAAGGAATTTCTGGGAAGCCAATGTGGCTTGTAACACCCACTGACCAAGCCTGCATTGGCAGAATGCCAGTGCCAATGCTACCTAATACAATTTCAAAACATTGGAACATTTTGGTCTATTCCATATCACCATATGCTATAATGATAGAATGAACTTGCGGTTTTATTTTATTTTTTGCAAAATTGTTAAACCCTTGTCTGATTTGCTCTATTCAAAAATAGGAAGGGAACACCACCATGTGGTAGACTGTCATAAATGGGTGTCGGGGATTAAAAACAAGTGATGCTGATCACCAGCAAAAACCGGCAAAAATTAAACACTGACTGGCCAGGACACAAAAGCAAAGATGACACACATACCATGCGATTTTGGGTTTGCGAAACATCAGTAATTGTGCTGCATGCGTCTACAGAACCTAAGCTATAACAAAAGGCTGAATCGTGTTATCCACCACACCCTTCCCTAAACCTCTGCTAATTCCATCACACCGGACATATGCAATAAACTACTTGGAGTTAAGCAATTCTAAAGCCACTTAATTTTAAACGCAATTATACATTTACCACGCTCGCAACATAATCCCCCATTTGCGTGTGGCTCAAATTGCAGATAAAAAAAAATGTGTTTAGTTCAACAGATCAGAAGTAATTAAAAAGAGACAGCGCGTGGCACTGTGCAGTTGCAGGACCAATGCAAAGATTAACCGGTCACATTGAGTTGCTGGCTGCTATAATTAATCAGGTGTTAAACCGGTGCTCATTATAGTGTGAAACTTTCGCCCATATCATATCTATGTGTGCTACAATGTCAAAATACTGAAATACTGCCACAGAAAGTGCGCATTACACCGCATAGTTCCCCTTTTTTGCCACCTAATTTAGTTCTCCATTGACTCATAATTCCAATGGCCCTGGCCATGCGGCATGCAGATGTTGGAACCGGAGTTCTCAGCTGGTCTAATCTACAGGTCACTTCATTTGTAATCATACGTATAACAGACATGTGTCAAGATAGAGTTACCAGCGCCAGATCCACATAATGTTGACCTGAAACAATACACCTCTACCCAGTCCTATTAAACTCACAGTAGTCCCACAAATATACAACCATAAATCAGGCTGCTGCCTTGCTGTGGGGGATATTTCTGCTACTAAGATGCACACTGGGCGCCAGAAGCAATATCTACTGAGCCCCGGCGCCCTTTTCCCAGGGGGCAGGTAAGGAACAGTTTGCCCTGCTGGGAAACTTGCTGAAGCACTTCTCCTCTTGGCAATGAAGGCTGTGTCCGCTTCACCTGGGGCTGGGCTAAGGAGCAGCGGGTGAAAGAAACTGGAGAGGCATGGATTCTGAATGTATGGAAGCCCCCACCAAGCAAAAATCGGATCCAAGCCTGGCCTGGTTGCACACTATGGCAGCTCCTAGCAAGGGGAAATGACATAGTAAATATGGCCCCTGCTGCCACAGAAAGGGGAGACTTCAAAATGAATGTTTAGCTAGGACACCGAAAATCTTCTTCAAAGGGGCTCAAGGGATCCAAGTTCTTCTGTTCCATTACAAATGGCGAACTACAAGTACCAGAATGCAAAGGGAAACAATATCACAGTAATCACAAAATAAAATGGGGACAATAAGAAACAGATACAAAATAAAGAGGCACACATGTTTTAAAAGATATTATGATAGGTGCAGGGTAATGCAATTGGCAGTTTTTATAAACCAATTATGTATTGTTTTACATGTCTATTTAAAACCTTCGGTATCGATTTAAAACATTACATAATCAGTAAAGCAACAGTACCACATTACACACGTCTTAGTCTACAGTTACAGACCCAAACCATAATATTCCCCCCAAATTCTGTCACGTTTTTGCGGACAGCCCCCTGCAGCCTAAATGGATTTCTCCTGCTGTGCGCACCCGTCTACCCCATTCTCTTCTCCGCCAAGGAGGGGGCTTGTGGAGAGTTCCACCTCCGATCAACATCACTCCTGGCAGCCGAGGAGGAGACCCACAAGCGCAATGGCATTTAAATAAAAATATATGTAGGCATGCTTTAGATTGTCCTGCTCACGACACCAAGTATCACACTATCCCTAGTAGAGTGTAAGCCGCCAGTACTGTGCTTGGATGCCTCACAACTCTTGCAAGGTTTAAATAACTACTCTGATTCTGTTTATTACAAAGTATGAACCTTAAATTGCATGTGGTACGTGTTAATTCACTAACTCTGCCCCCCAGCCAATAAAAACCATAACGTGACATCAATTAAGCATCATGAGAGGAGGGGTGATGTCAGCAGAAAACTGACACCTTGGATCAGTGTTGGAGATGGAAGCAAGCAAAAGGGAGAGCGACAGCATCTGGAGAAAAAACTGCAAATAAAATACTTGAAATGATCAAGTTCTCTGCTCGGCAATACATACTCCGTGACAAAGGCTTTCGACATCCCACACGCCTCCAGAACACGCCTCTAGGCAGAAAAATAAGAGAAAAAAAAACGGTCCCCGGCCATTGCTAATCACCTGCACATGGATTTTGCACGGTTCTCCTAATGTAGTTCCAAGTTTACCCTGTCTCTTTCTGAATTACCAGTTCTTGCCATCTACATTTTTAAAGAGTACTAGCTTACCCCTTGTGCGCTGCTGTAATCTCAGAAGAAAGGAAATTTAAGGAAACTTGTTATGATAACATTCAATTTACATTGTGTCATTTTTATTGAAACTTATTCATTTTAATATGGAAAACATTTTAAAGTGTTGTTTTAATTCTGTTTATTTATTTGAGTGCTTGTGGATACACAGTATTTTTTGTTTTTCCGTCTGATGCGTACACGAGTAAATCGGAAGGTTTTCCGACGCGTGAGCTGGCCACATACAGTTGTCCATGTGAGAAGCACGGATTCTCCAAATCTAGTCCACACACTTGGAGCGATTGTCCTTGTGCTTTGTTGATGGTCATTGCAAAAGCGAGTCGCACCGGAAACTGTAAACGTTCAGTATTGGAAAGATTATGAGGGCCCTGGGGGGTCAGGGGGCCGATATTTAACATTTTTTTTTTTTTGCCAGAAACCTCCGCGAGAGTGTACTCAAAAACTTTAAACACATTTTTAAAAAATTTTTTTATTATTTCTTTTTTATTTTTTTTATTTATTTAATTGCCAGAAACCTTCGCGGAAGTGTACTCAACAACTTCCCAAAGTTTCATGCCAATCGGATGAATGGTGTAGTAATGCATAAAGGACAAACAGACATACATTCGTTTTTATATATATAGATTTACTTTTTTGAGAAAGTAATTTAGACATGCCAACTGTGTGTGGGTTTCTCGCTCTATATATATGTATATATGTAGGGAGACAGAGGGAACAATCTATGTAGTACATGCGAGTTGTTATTCTAGTCTTTCTTAGGAATGCTTACTCCTTCTATTCCATATTCCATGTTCTACTCTGCCTTCTCCTTGTATGTTCCACTCTGTGGCAGTTGACCGCTTGTTGCTGCCGTGGGTGGTCTGCTCTTACGCTGTCTCCTATCCTGAATAAAGGAACCTGCAGGAATCATCTTCTGGCTCTGGACCTCATTTACAACAGTATTTTGGCGACGTTTCCTGAACCCCTGCACTTTTCCGCCACCTTGTGACTTCAGACACCTAAGAGCAGACCGATTTGAGCTGAATCCCTGTCTACGCTTTCACATCCTGCCTAGTAAGATCCGACGGCTTCACTTGGGACTTCACAACGGAACCGGCAAGTTTTTACCTGCTTCTGTCTCCGTTCCCTTCATGTAGTCCTCCTGCCGTCTCCCTTCTGGCTGTCTCCTGCTCCTGCGGCGTCTCTTCAATACTGATGACGCATTAGAACCTTCCAAGGGAGTCAGCGATTCTGCCTGTGACGTTTGTTTGCGCTCCTCTTCCTCTGCGTGACTCGCTTCAACGCGCCGCGTCTCTCAGACAACCAGCGCGTTTGAACGTCTACGTCATCACGCTGGGAGCCATTTTGAGTTTCCATGGTTACGGATTCAACTCCAGCAACGACGATGCGCTCGTCTTGTGTGCATTCATGACAAGTAAACCCTCAATTTTATTCCTGTTTGTAGCGTTTCTTCCTGGAACACGTTGCTTTAATTAACTATTCATTTATTCAAACATTTCCGTTTTTTTTTGTGTGTTGTTTTCTCATTTCCGCAATTAATAACATTAATAACAGTCTGTGCTTCTCACCACAACTTAAATATGTCTGAGCAGCTACCCTTCCAGTCTGGCTCTGTTGTTCTACCGCCCAGTTTTCTTTCTTCGCCTGGCCAGCCCAGCATATCATGGGAAGACTGGTTTCCCATGTTTGAGAACTACCTTGATGCGTTGGATGCCCAAGAGTTCTCCGCCAAACGCAAGAAGGCACTTCTTTTGGGTTCTCTAGGTAAGGAGGGACAACGTGTCTTCAGGTTCTTGCCGCAAGTTCTTTTAGCTGGTGCACAAGCCCCGTTGGATGAATATAAGGAGGCTGTGTCTCGTCTTGAGGTCAGGTATGCCAAGGAGTAGAACCTTGTCATGAACAGGTATAAATTTTACACCAAAAGTCAAAAAGCTGGTGAGAGCATAGACGACTTTGTTTCTAGACTCCGCGAAATGTCAGTGAAATGCAAATTTGGCAACATGACTGATGAGCTGATCAGGGATCAGCTTATCGTACAATGCAATAACAAGAAAATCCAGGAACGTCTTTGGGCAGCGAAGAATCCCAATCTGCAAACGGCAATTGATTTGGCAAAGGTTGTTGAACAGTCCCAAGGGTGTATGAAAGAGTTGGAAAAGAGAGCTATTTCAAGTGACGTTGGTGAGGTGTCTTGTCATTCGTACATGTTTCCAAGTCAGGAAGATGATGATCAAGGCGAAGTTGCTCTTCTTAAACAGAGAAAGTTCTTCAACAAAAAAACTGTTAATGTTAAGAGTAATAACACTTTTAAACCCCTTTCTTCTAGGCAATGTCTTAGATGTGGTAGTCTTGCACATGCTTCCGATTCAAAGTTTTGCTTTGCAGCTAAGCAGGAATGCATGAAATGTGGTAAATTGGGGCATTATGCTCGTGTTTGCAGAAGTAGAGCTCGTCCTTCTGTTTCATGTGTTAGTGACATCTCAGTGGGTAAAGATGACACTGACAAAATTTTGGTGGTTGGTAATGACTGTGATCTTCAACGTGAAGACCACAAACGCAGAAATAGACCTAAGGCTCTTTTCATTATTAATGATAAAAATGTTTACTTGATGGTGGACACTGGTTTGCGTTACACCATTATTCCCAACTCCCTGTTTGTTGATTTGTGGGGTATGGGTCCTTTTTTTCCTACAGATATTTCTCCTGGTGGGTATCAGGGTGAACCACTGAACATCCTTGGGTATTTTGAGGCTAACATTGTGTTCTCTACGAGACAAATTTTTGGGAAAGTGTACGTCTCAGAATCTGGTCCTGCTATCCTCGGTTGGATACACCAATATGACCTTTGCATTGTTGTGAATCCCCGAGCTGACCCTCAGGTCATAGTTGTGGAGGACACTGAGTTGTCCTCTTTGCTCTCTAGATTTAAAAATGTTTTTGGTGAGAGTTTGGGTCGGCTCAAGGGCTATTCACATAAAATAATAATCAAACCCAACTCAATCCCCGTTCAACACAAGGTGAGGCGCATTCCTATCATCATTAGGGATGAGGTCAAGGGTCTTCTTGATGACATGTTGAGTTCTGGGGTCATTGAACCTGTAGAGGCCTCCCTTGGGTTTCGCCCATTGTCGTCACCAAGAAGTCTGACGGCAAGCTCCGTTTCTGTGTCGACCTCAGGTCTCTCAACCACTGTGTTGTTGCCGACACCTTCCCGCTACCTAATATATCTGAGCTAGTTACTACTCTCAATGGGGCAAAATTTTTCTCGAAATTGGACCTCAGGAGTGCATACCATCAAATTGACTTACATAAGGACTCTAAATCCCTAACAGCTTTTATCACTCCGTGGGGTACCTTTCAGTTTACTCGTCTGCCCTTTGGTCTCAAGTCAGCAGCTAGCGTTTTTCAACGCATGGTGTCAGGTATCTTCGAAGGTGTGCCGAAGGTGGTCTACTTTCAAGACGACATCCTGATTTATGGTCTTACTGAATCCCAGCACAATTTCACTCTCAGTGTTGTCCTTGAAAAGTTATCTGATGCTGGTCTAACTTTACGCAAGGACAAATGTTTGTTTGGTGTGTGTGAAGTAGACTATCTGGGCTACACCATCACTTCCTCTGGCATAAAACCCAAAAGGAACTTGTGTGAGGCTATTCGTTCTGCACCCTCACCTTCTGACAAAGACCAACTACGTTCCTTTATGGGATTAATAGAGTATTACTCTAAGTTTGTACAGAATTTTTCTGATAAGACCGTGTCTATAAGATCTTTGCTCAAACGGGGTGTGGGTTTTACTTGGGGACCTGAACAAGAAAAATGTTTTGTAAACATCAAAAATGAGATTTGTGATGCCAAAATGTTATCTCCCTTTGATGTACATAATAAGTCTATTGTCACTGTTGATGCTAGCGCACATGGTCTGGGGGCTATGCTGTCTCAATTGAATGGGGGGTCAGAAGTCACCATTGCTTTTGCCTCCAGGACCCTTACCGATACGGAGAAGAACTATTCCGTTATCGAAAGGGAGGCTTTGGCTGCCTCTTGGGCTGTTGAATACTTCCGTACCTATTTATGAGGCATGAAGTTTACT